>NC_136065.1:1073525238-1075925238 GCF_964261635.1 Lissotriton helveticus | reverse complement strand
ACCATCCCAGTTTCAGAACCTGGCTGTATGCAAATTAGTCTGTCCCTGGCCCAGTGCATCATGGGAACAGGGCAGACCAGACTACAAAAGCCAATTCTTACACTGGGAAGGAAACAAGCTTCCGGGGACCGGTTTCTGCCATTTCAGGCATCTTCGGCCCGGCTTGCTTGGATCCTGATGGTGCAATGAGCAAGGGACTCACATCTGAGTATACCCTTCCACGCTTAGGGTGGACAAAATAATTTACAACAAGGGGTGGTGATGGACAGAGTCTCTGAATTAAGCAGAGTACTCTCACCCAGTCAAGAGATCAGGGCTAGATCCAACACCGTTTTTTAGCTCATTGCACCATCCCAGTTTCAGAACCTGGCTGTATGCGAATTAGTCTGTCCCTGGCCCAGTGCATCATGGGAACAGGGCAGACCAGACGAGGCTGAAATGCCAGAAACCGGTCCCCGGTAGCTTGTCTCCTTTCTGGTGAAGAATTGGCTTGGTAGTTTGGTCTGCCCTGTTCCCATGATGCACTGGGCCAGGGACAGACTAATTTGCATATAGCCAGGTTCTGAGCTGGGATGGGGCAGTGAGCTAAATAACGGTGATGGATCAAGCCCTGATCTTTGGACTGGGTAAGAGTGGTCTGCTTAATTCAGACACTCTGTTCATCACCACCCCCTTTTCTGAATCGTTTTTGGCCACTATAGGTGTGGCAGGGTATACTCAGACATGAGTCCCTTGCTCACTGCTCCATCAGGATTCAAGCAAGCCGGGCCGACGAGGCTGAAATGCCAGAAACCGGTCCCCGGTAGCTTGTCTCCTTTCTGGTGAAGAATTGGCTTGGTAGTTTGGTCTGCCCTGTTCCCATGATGCACTGGGCCAGGGACAGACTAATTTGCATATAGCCAGGTTCTGAGCTGGGATGGGGCAGTGAGCTAAATAACGGTGATGGATCAAGCCCTGATCTTTGGACTGGGTAAGAGTGGTCTGCTTAATTCAGACACTCTGTTCATCACCACCCCCTTTTCTGAATCGTTTTTGGCCACTATAGGTGTGGCAGGGTATACTCAGACATGAGTCCCTTGCTCACTGCTCCATCAGGATTCAAGCAAGCCGGGTCGACGAGGCTGAAATGCCAGAAACCGGTCCCCGGTAGCTTGTCTCCTTTCTGGTGAAGAATTGGCTTGGTAGTTTGGTCTGCCCTGTTCCCATGATGCACTGGGCCAGGGACAGACTAATTTGCATATAGCCAGCTTCTGAGCTGGGATGGGGCAGTGAGCTAAATAACGGTGATGGATCAAGCCCTGATCTTTGGACTGGGTAAGAGTGGTCTGCTTAATTCAGACACTCTGTTCATCACCACCCCCTTTTCTGAATCGTTTTTGGCCACTATAGGTGTGGCAGGGTATACTCAGACATGAGTCCCTTGCTCACTGCTCCATCAGGATTCAAGCAAGCCGGGCCGACGAGGCTGAAATGCCAGAAACCGGTCCCCGGTAGCTTGTCTCCTTTCTGGTGAAGAATTGGCTTGGTAGTTTGGTCTGCCCTGTTCCCATGATGCACTGGGCCAGGGACAGACTAATTTGCATATAGCCAGGTTCTGAGCTGGGATGGGGCAGTGAGCTAAATAACGGTGATGGATCAAGCCCTGATCTTTGGACTGGGTAAGAGTGGTCTGCTTAATTCAGACACTCTGTTCATCACCACCCCCTTTTCTGAATCGTTTTTGGCCACTATAGGTGTGGCAGGGTATATTCAGACATGAGTCCCTTGCTCACTGCTCCATCAGGATTCAAGCAAGCCGGGCCGACGAGGCTGAAATGCCAGAAACCGGTCCCCGGTAGCTTGTCTCCTTTCTGGTGAAGAATTGGCTTGGTAGTTTGGTCTGCCCTGTTCCCATGATGCACTGGGCCAGGGACAGACTAATTTGCATATAGCCAGGTTCTGAGCTGGGATGGGGCAGTGAGCTAAATAACGGTGATGGATCAAGCCCTGATCTTTGGACTGGGTAAGAGTGGTCTGCTTAATTCAGACACTCTGTTCATCACCACCCCCTTTTCTGAATCGTTTTTGGCCACTATAGGTGTGGCAGGGTATACTCAGACATGAGTCCCTTGCTCACTGCTCCATCAGGATTCAAGCAAGCCGGGCCGACGAGGCTGAAATGCCAGAAACCGGTCCCCGGTAGCTTGTCTCCTTTCTGGTGAAGAATTGGCTTGGTAGTTTGGTCTGCCCTGTTCCCATGATGCACTGGGCCAGGGACAGACTAATTTGCATATAGCCAGGTTCTGAGCTGGGATGGGGCAGTGAGCTAAATAACGGTGATGGATCAAGCCCTGATCTTTGGACTGGGTAAGAGTGGTCTGCTTAATTCAGACACTCTGTTCATCA
Organism: Lissotriton helveticus; assembly: GCF_964261635.1. Lineage (NCBI taxonomy): Eukaryota > Metazoa > Chordata > Amphibia > Caudata > Salamandridae > Lissotriton > Lissotriton helveticus. The sequence continues at coordinate 1,075,922,853 of NC_136065.1, read as the reverse complement.
CCACCCCCTTTTCTGAATAGTTTTTGGCCACTATAGGTGTGGCAGGGTATACTCAGACATGAGTCCCTTGCTCACTGCTCCATCAGGATTCAAGCAAGCCGGGCCGACGAGGCTGAAATGCCAGAAACCGGTCCCCGGTAGCTTGTCTCCTTTCTGGTGAAGAATTGGCTTGGTAGTTTGGTCTGCCCTGTTCCCATGATGCACTGGGCCAGGGACAGACTAATTTGCATATAGCCAGGTTCTGAGCTGGGATGGGGCAGTGAGCTAAATAACGGTGATGGATCAAGCCCTGATCTTTGGACTGGGTAAGAGTGGTCTGCTTAATTCAGACACTCTGTTCATCACCACCCCCTTTTCTGAATCGTTTTTGGCCACTATAGGTGTGGCAGGGTATACTCAGACATGAGTCCCTTGCTCACTGCTCCATCAGGATTCAAGCAAGCCGGGCCGACGAGGCTGAAATGCCAGAAACCGGTCCCCGGTAGCTTGTCTCCTTTCTGGTGAAGAATTGGCTTGGTAGTTTGGTCTGCCCTGTTCCCATGATGCACTGGGCCAGGGACAGACTAATTTGCATATAGCCAGGTTCTGAGCTGGGATGGGGCAGTGAGCTAAATAACGGTGATGGATCAAGCCCTGATCTTTGGACTGGGTAAGAGTGGTCTGCTTAATTCAGACACTCTGTTCATCACCACCCCCTTTTCTGATGCAGTAACTACCTGCAGTAAGTTTAGAGCTTCAAAATGTAAGATTTAAGCTGCCCATGTGATCGTATCACCCGGAGGTGGCCTTACCTGTCCGTGGTACCTCTCTCAGGCGTCCGAGAGGAAGTGGAGGTACCGACCGGATCAGGGCCCCTCCTTTAAATAGTCCAACCAATCAGGGTTTGGCTGCTCGTTAAGATAATAGATTGGTGAATTTGCCTGTAGACACCGTGTTCGCACATCAAATGCGCATGCGCACAGTAGACCTACTGCGCTGTTTGTAAAGAGGTCATGCGCTGTTACCTGTACCGCGGAGCGATCACTACTCGAGCGCACATGCGCAGTCTGTTGATCACTTATCGGGGCGCGCATGCGCATTGTGTTCCAACGCGTGCTACGTCAAAGCGGCTACAATACTGATCAGGAGCGCAGCCGTGTGTGAAGCACTGTGCTCGAGTCTTTGTTTGTAAATTGACAGTCCTCTCATAAGTTAGAACGAGAGCGGTCGGCTTATTCTCAGAGATAAGCAATAATCAAAAAATGGAATAAAATAAAATAAAACTAAAAAGACGCTGCTGACGTTACATAGCTAGTATATAGTTAGAATTACAGGCTAGGAATAGTCATGGTTTGGATATTTATCTGACACAGACTGATCTTGTGTGTTGGGGGTAGGGTAACCCACACACCTACAAACACTACTGTACCAATTGACTATCCTCCCAAGGAGTGGAAGGTTATGATTAAAATCAATTTTGCTGATTGGTTGTTAGTCAATAGATCACTTGTGTGTGTATATATACAATAGAACCACACCCATGTGTAGGTTAAATTGAAATCCAAGGAATGGAGTCGTTTAACCCCCTACTGTCACTACGGAGCCTGAACACCCATTTCTGCTCTTTGACAAACAGAAACTTCGATTTTGACAAGACTCTATTAGAAACAAGATCAATTAAAGAGCCCCTTAATAGACTAACATTTGTTAGCACATTCAGTGTCTTGTCAAACAAAATTCAGAAAACTGTGCAGAAACACTGGGGCATTCTGAACACAGCTGTAACCACTATAACTCCACCACTATTTTCTTTCAAAAGGGCTCGGAGTATAAGAGACAGTTTGGTACATACAAGGCCAAGATTCAAAGTACCTGAACCCCACAATACTCTGGAACACTCAAGGCCATTTCCCATGTGGCTCCTGCAGTGCCTGTCCGCAGACCTATAAAACAGATCAGGTCGATATAGGCACTGGGAAACCCTAGCTACTCCGCAAACACACCAATTGCAACACGGAAGGGGTAATATATTTGATTACCTGTCCATGTTCTCTTCAGTACATTGGACACACAACTAGAAAAATGAAAGTCCGCATCAGCGAACACAAGAGCACAATCCGGTGCCAAAAGCAATCGACCTGCCTTACTAATCACTTTTTGGAAAAGAAACATCGAGTGGAAAACCTTAAGTGGGTAATCCTAGAACAACCCTATATCCCATCTCATATCAGTGACAACTCGAAGTTTCTGTTTGTCAAAGAGCAGAAATGGGTGTTCAGGCTCCGTAGTGACAGTAGGGGGTTAAACGACTCCATTCCTTGGATTTCAATTTAACCTACACATGGGTGTGGTTCTATTGTATATATACACACACAAGTGATCTATTGACTAACAACCAATCAGCAAAATTGATTTTAATCATAACCTTCCACTCCTTGGGAGGATAGTCAATTGGTACAGTAGTGTTTGTAGGTGTGTGGTTTACCCTACCCCCAACACACAAGATCAGTCTGTGTCAGATAAATATCCAAACCATGACTATTCCTAGCCTGTAATTCTAACTATATACTAGCTATGTAACGTCAGCAGTGTCTTTTTAGTTTTATTTTATTTTATTCCATTTTTTTGATTATTGCTTATCTCTGAGAATAAGCCGACCGCTCTCATTCTAACTTATGAGAGGACTGTCAATTTACAAACAAAGACTCGAGCACAGTGCTTCACACACGACTGCGCTCCTGATCAGTATTGTAGCCGCTTTGACGTAGCACGCGTTGGAACACAATGCGCATGCGCGCCCCGATAAGTGATCAACAGACTGCGCATGTGCGCTCGAGTAGTGATCGCTCCGCGGTACAGGTAACAGCGCATGACCTCTTTACAAACAGCGCAGTAGGTCTACTGTGCGCATGCGCATTTGGTGTGCGAACGCGGTGTCTACAGGCAAATTCACCAATCTATTATCTTAACGAGCAGCCAAACCCTGATTGGTTGGACTATTTAAAGGAGGGGCCCTGATCCGGTCGGTACCTCCACTTCCTCTCGGACGCCTGAGAGAGGTACCGACGGACAGGTAAGGCCACCTCCGGGTGATACGATCACATGGGCAGCTTAAATCTTAAATTTTGAAGCTCTAAACTTACTGCAGGTAGTTACTGCATGTCCTAATTTAAACTTTGTTTGGAGCATATCATCATCAGAATGCCCAGCGTTTGGGAGGTTGTTTTATGGTCTCTGTAATTCAAGTCTACAGCTAATGCGTTTGACAAAAGTTATTGCAACTAGTAGCAGAAGGCACTTAATTCTCACAAATATTTTGCTTTCTTATGTACCTTAGAGCGGGGCCTCATATTCCCGAGCGGTTGCCGGGCGAGGTGAGGTCTATCTCCTCGCAATGCGTGGTGAGTATTCACAGGCATTGAGTACGTTCTGTGAATGAGTAAATTGACTCAAGTGATAAACAGGGTATTTTTGACCTTGTTTTTTGTGTGGTGTGCACATCTTCTTGTGAGCACGTGGTATATATTCTAAATGCACATTGTCTTGTTTACTTTTTCAGGATTGTAAAAGAATATTCATCTTACACATGGACATTGGGGCTCCAAGTTCATGGTAGTTATTTGCATTTCTAACTATATAATCACTTTCACTTCTTGTTTTGTTATTTAGACACTTTAGTGGCAGTAGCTCACCATCTAGGTCCTGAAGAAAGCCTGACAAGCTGTCTTAGAGGCTGAAACATGTTGACCACCTGCACAGCGCCATAGTGTAGTCATTAGTTCCAACTACCCGGCGTGCTTTTAACATTAACACTCAGACTTTCCTTAATAAAATGTTTTGGTCTGAGTCGCTAATTTGAATTTTTTCACCTTAGCACTGCACACACACTTTCATCACAACCCTATGAGCAGCAGTTTGGCATGAGTGCATCATCTTCATCCACTCCCGCACCATCAGTTGATGGTTTGGGCGGTAGAGTCGGGTGTTTCCACAAGTATCCCATATGATGAGATTCCGCCAACAAAGGGTGGTTTGATGGGAATATCTCAGCCTACTGCTACTCCACTATTTTCCTGTCCTCACAGCCTTTTGTGCCACCACACACCATAGACCTCTCATTCTCCTTGGTATTTAAGTGGTTGTTACAGGAGACGGGATGATAGGTCTCTAAATATATCTCCTTTGACCCTTTTCATATTTTTGTTTTTCAGCTTTAGAGCAACTACGTTGCGGGTCATTTGTTGGTGTGATCCAAATTTATTTCACACCTATTCGCTCTTCTTACTTATTGCTGTGACTTGTTGGATTGACCATGGCCGACTTCAGGGGGCTGGCTTTTGATGATGAGGTGATGAATTCCATCTTAGAAGACAATCCGAGTTTGTTAGACTCTTTACCTGATATGACGGTCGCCAAAAAGGACGACTGGTTGACGTTACTTAACTTAAAGAAAAATCTCTCCCGCATTTCCATACATGGGATAATAATGGCAGAGTATCTTCGTGGCAAATGCTCTCCGACAGGCCTTATTGTGACTAATACTCCTCGCCTTTTCTTGACAAATAAGGACTTCCTGCGTGATTGGTCACTCATCGCATGGCGATGCACGCGAGACTGGCTGATCTTGATAATCAACACGGCTAAGAAAACAGCTGACAGTATCCTCATAGAAATACAATTGTTAGAGGGACAGATCAAGACCACACTTACTAGCCCCAATTTTAAAAAAACAATTGGACGAGACTAACAAAATCAGCAAAGATTACAATGACAACATTCTCTTTTCCAAACTTGAGAAATGTAAGAAAGATCTGGCTCGGTTCTCAATGACTAAGATCTTTCCATACACTAGCGATGATTGGGTGGCCCCAGATTTCAATAACAAAGGGAGACGTTATGGCTCCAATTATTCTTCCTCGATATCAGATCCTGATTCAGACTCTGACAACTCAGGGGCGGTAGCACCACAATTCAAGAGAGGTGGACAACAAAGAGGCTCTAACAGAAGGAGAGGCAACAGAGGGTTCTATCAGAACCAAGCACAGTGGTGGCCACCAAATCCATGGGGTTTTCAACCACCTTTCACCCATCCAATGCCTACTTTTCCTCCACATCCCCAATTCTATCAAGACCAGTCTTTTTTAGGACAGGGACGAGGCCGCAATTATGGGAGAAGGAGAGGACAACAGCAGGTCCATTGGGAGACAGACCAAACATTCCCCCAAACCAGGAGTCGCAGAGCTGCCCAGGCAGCCCAAGCAACACCTACAATGACAGGAACTTAGTAGTCAACCTAAGTTCCAGAGAACTCTCAGCAGATGAAGTATCTGTATTGGGAAAAGGTTTAGGTTTTGTCCCCACTAACAAGGGAGACGCCTTTGAGACGCGCTGTGAACTAGAAAGATTTGTTAGAAAAGTGCGTCTAGACTTCTTCTTCAACAAGGACAAAACTGATTCCATTGAGAGACAAGAACAACTTACCAATACAGGTCTACGCCCCAAGTCTGTCTTTACACCATCGGGACATCAGGTTCCTTCTAAGGTGTCTACATTTGAACAAGCTGTGACTCATGACGTCATGGCTCTATTTGACAGTGAACATCATCATTTTCAAAACTTGTCTAACAATGATAAAATTGTCATGGCCCGGCTGTCAACCGATCAGACCATCATCGTCAAGCCGGCGGACAAAGGCGGTGCCATCGTCATTCTAGACATGATTTCCTATCGACAAGAGTGCTTAAGGCAACTCAATAATAGTGATTCATACCAACGTGTTGCCATGGATCCTACCCCTCGCCTACTCACTGACATTAAAACCTTAGTGGAGGAAGCGAGTTCGGAAGGGTGGATAACACCACAGGAAGCTAAATTTCTGATAACAGACAAGCCAGTGATGCCTGCCTTTTATTGTTTGCCAAAGATTCACAAACCCACACGGCCCCCACCTGGTCGCCCTATCATCTCCGGCATAGGCTCTCTTCTAGAGCCATTGTCCACCTTTGTGGACTTTTTCTTACGACCTCTTGTCAAGGAGATGCCTACTTATCTGCAAGACACGGCCGATGTCCTGAGACTATTGCCACAAGTGAGGTTCAACAGCGATACTGACTTATTGGTCAGTTTCGATGTTGAGTCCCTCTATACTTGTATTCCACAGGCAGAGACCCTGGAAGCCATCAGATCCCTTCTTGCCACACGCGATCTACAAAGCATCACTCCAGTGAGTTTCATTATGGAGTGTGCCAGGATGGCTATGATGGAAAACCACTTTAAATTCGAGGACCAGATCTACCTACAGACCTCTGGTACCTCCATGGGTAGTATTTTTGCCCCGAGCCTCGCCAACCTTTATGTTCATCTGTTTGAGCAAAACATCGTGCTCAACCACAGCAACCCATATTTTCATCAGGTGTTGCTGTGGAAACGATATATAGATGACATCCTCGTGGTGTGGCGAGGCACTATCTCTGAAGTTGAGTCTTTTCACGACTGGTTGAACCATCAGAACCAATACCTAAAGTTCACCATTGAGTGTAGTAAACAGCAACTACCCTTCCTAGACATCCTTATTTTTCCACAAGAGGGTAATCTGGCGTGCGAACTCTATAAAAAACCAATGGCAAAGAAGTCGCTTTTGTCTTACACCAGCCACCATCCGCGAGCCTTACGGGATAATCTCCCTGTGGGACAGTTTCTTAGGGTCCGCAGAAATTGCTCAACAAGAACCTTGTTCGACAAACATGCTCGGATTCTATCTAGACACTTAGAGGATCGGCAGTACCCACAACATCTTGTACTCAGGGAGTGGAAGCGTACCTCTGATAATAACAGAGATGCTCTATTAGAAACAAGATCAATTAAAGAGCCCCTTGATAGACTAACATTTGTTAGCACGTTCAGTGTCTTGTCAAACAAAATTCAGAAAACTGTGCAGAAACACTGGGGCATTCTGAACACAGCTGTAACCACTATAACTCCACCACTATTTTCTTTCAAAAGGGCTCGGAGTATAAGAGACAGTTTGGTACATACAAGGCCAAGATTCAAAGTACCTGAACCCCACAATACACTCTGGAACACTCAGCCAGTACGAGGCCATTTCCCATGTGGCTCCTGCAGTGCCTGTCCGCAGACCTATAAAACAGATCAGGTCTATATAGGCACTGGGAAACCCTGGCTACTCCGCAAACACACCAATTGCAACACGGAAGGGGTAATATATTTGATTACCTGTCCATGTTCTCTTCAGTACATTGGACACACAACTAGAAAAATGAAAGTCCGCATCAGCGAACACAAGAGCACAATCCGGTGCCAAAAGCAATCGACCTGCCTTACTAATCACTTTTTGGAATAGAAACATCGAGTGGAAGACCTTAAGTGGGTAATCCTAGAACAACCCTATATCCCATCTCATATCAGTGACAAATCGAAGTTTCTGTTTGTCAAAGAGCAGAAATGGGTGTTCAGGCTCCGTAGTGACAGTAGGGGGTTAAACGACTCCATTCCTTGGATTTCAATTTAACCTACACATGTGTGTGGTTCTATTGTATATATACACCAACAAGTGATCTATTGACTAACAACCAATCAGCAAAATTGATTTTAATCATAACCTTCCACTCCTTGGGAGGATAGTCAATTGGTACAGTAGTGTTTGTAGGTGTGTGGTTTACCCTACCCCCAACACACAAGATCAGTCTGTGTCAGATAAATATCCAAACCATGACTATTCCTAGCCTGTAATTCTAACTATATACTGGCTATGTAACGTCAGCAGCGTCTTTTTAGTTTTATTTTATTTTATTCCATTTTTTTGATTATTGCTTATCTCTGAGAATAAGCCGACCGCTCTCATTCTAACTTATGAGAGGACTGTCAATTTACAGACAAAGACTCGAGCACAGTGCTTCACACACGGCTGCGCTCCTGATCAGTATTGTAGCCGCTTTGACGTAGCACGCGTTGGAACACAATGCGCATGCGCGCCCCGATAAGTGATCAACAGACTGCGCATGTGCGCTCGAGGAGTGATCGCTCCGCGGTACAGGTAACAGCGCATGACCTCTTTACAAACAGCGCAGTAGGTCTACTGTGCGCATGCGCATTTGGTGTGCGAACGCGGTGTCTACAGGCAAATTCACCAATCTATTATCTTAACGAGCAGCCAAACCCTGATTGGTTGGAATATTTAAAGGAGGGGCCCTGATCCGGTCGGTACCTCCACTTCCTCTCGGACGCCTGAGAGAGGTACCGACGGACAGGTAAGGCCACCTCCGGGTGATACGATCACATGGGCAGCTTAAATCTTAAATTTTGAAGCTCTAAACTTACTGCAGGTAGTTACTGCATGTCCTAATTTAAACTTTGTTTGGAGCATATCATCATCAGAATGCCCAGCGTTTGGGAGGTTGTTTTATGGTCTCTGTAATTCAAGTCTACAGCTAATGGGTTTGACAAAAGTTATTGCAACTAGTAGCAGAAGGCACTTAATTCTCACAAATATTTTGCTTTCTTATGTACCTTAGAGCGGGGCCTCATATTCCCGAGCGGTTGCCGGGTGAGGTGAGTTCCATCTCCTCGCAATGCGTGGTGAGTATTCACAGGCATTGAGTACGTTCTGTGAATGAGTAAATTGACTCAAGTGATAAACAGGGTATTTTTGACCTTGTTTTTTGTGTGGTGTGCACATCTTCTTGTGAGCACGTGGTATATATTCTAAATGCACATTGTCTTGTTTACTTTTTCAGGATTGTAAAAGAATATTCATCTTACACATGGACATTGGGGCTCCAAGTTCATGGTAGTTATTTGCATTTCTAACTATATAATCACTTTCACTTCTTGTTTTGTTATTTAGACACTTTAGTGGCAGTAGCTCACCATCTAGGTCCTGAAGAAAGCCTGACAAGCTGTCTTAGAGGCTGAAACATGTTGATCACCTGCACAGCGCCATAGTGTAGTCATTAGTTCCAACTACCCGGCGTGCTTTTAACATTAACACTCAGACTTTCCTTAATAAAATGTTTTGGTCTGAGTCGCTAATTTTAATTTTTTCACCTTAGCACTGCACACACACTTCCATCACAACCCTATGAGCAGCAGTTTGGCATGAGTGCATCATCTTCATCCACTCCCGCACCATCAGTTGATGGTTTGGGCGGTAGAGTCGGGTGTTTCCACAAGTATCCCATATGATGAGATTCCACCAACAAAGGGTGGTTTGATGGGAATATCTCAGCCTACTGCTACTCCACTATTTTCCTGTCCTCACAGCCTTTTGTGCCACCACACACCATAGACCTCTCATTCTCCTTGGTATTTAAGCGGAACCACTGTTCCATATATAGGGCAGAGTACATCCCTTCACATCGTTCAGGCAGCCCCATTACACATACATTATTTCACCTCGCTCTCCCTTCCGCTTCTTCGACTCGGTCCATCAGGGCATTGACTTGTTTCTGGAGTTGTTGTATGTGGGTCGTGTTCTGGGCTTGTTGTGGAGACAGTTCCACCAGTGTCGTAGTGTTACCCTTTACCTTATCAGCTAGCTTGGCATGATCCGTTTTGAGCAACGTGAAACCGGACGTGAGAGTTCCAATTTGCTGTTCAATGGATTTCCTGGAGTCTCTTACCTCCTGAAGAATAAGGTCCAGTTCGTCCATGGGTTCTGTTTCATTTGTAGGTGGTATACAGCTGGGCAACTGAGATGTTTCACTGACCTCCGTTTGCTCCATTGTGGAGTCAGCACGGGCCAGCGTCCTGTTGCTTTCCTTTATTGCGGCCCATCACCACTGCCCTGGCCGTGTGGACTAAGCAATGAGCTGCCTCACCGTATTGCAGAGGGGGACGGCAGCATTGGAGCATCACAGCGCCAGCTCACCAGCGGCAGTCCCACCAGCATGCGTTGCAGCTGCGCGGAAGGGGGGCACAACTGGGTACCGTGTGCGCACAGGACAATCACTTGACATTGGGATCAGCTTGACCTATGGTGCGTTGTAGGAGCAGGTCTTGCAGGGCCGGGCGTCACCTGTGTCGCCCTGCTCAGCAGTACAATTTGTCTAGGACTCACCACTGGCCATCAGGGTCTGCTGGGGCTTTCTCACAGATGATGCCAATGGAGGCAGCCGGGCATATGGCAGTCTCGCGCTCCCAAAGGCATGCACCTTGTCGAACCTTGTATAGTGCATCTTTCCCTCCCTGTCAGCTTCAGCTGGGTGCACAGCCTACCACACATACCGACCGCCTCGCCTCCATTGATTAGGCCTACCGCTGGGTTTAATGACTTAGTGTCGGCGCCCTGCGGCGTCATCCATTGTTATTTTCACACCCGTTCTGCACTCCTCGTGTCACCAGCAGTTCACTGCACCCCTCCGGCTTCGCCATCCTCAGTTATGTGAGCATGCCCTTCTATGTTCCCAGTCCCTTTCCGTGGCGCCAGTTGTAGGCCTCATAGCATCCTCGGGCCTCGTGTGATTTTCGTCCCCGGGGCCTACCCCTGGGGCGCAGGCACACTCACCGCCTTGGCCCGGGTGTTCCACAGGGCTCTCAGCTGCCAGGACCGTTCTTAACGTTCAGTGGGGGGCTCACACAGGGCCTCCTCTGCAGCGGACCCGCTCGCAGGATCTTGTGCTGTTCGGCACTGCAAGCTCATGGCTCCAGCTCCTCCTTTCCCCCTCTGCTGGCATATGGGCTCCGGCCCGTGGAAATCACCAGATGCGGGTGGCAGCAGACTAAAAAACGGGTCCGATCGTCGGTCCCACCTTACTCCTCCATTGCACGCCGAAAGGGTTCCCTCTATGCGACCAGTGGCAGTGTAGGTTCAGGATTTTAGAGCCTGGGTCAGCTAAAAGGCGGCCGCCATGTTCAGCAGTCGGCCACGCCCCCATCCTGATAATATTGTTGCGCCCATTCCCTCAGTTTGTCTTTACTTTGTTTGTCCTTAAACAACCATGGATCTAGGCGCGGTGTCTCTAGTTGGCCCTATCAATCGAACCTCTACTGGCGAATGATCTGATATGCTGCACGCTCTATGTGTTGCTCCTCTATACCAACCTGCTTTGGACGATTGTGTCAGAAGGTAGTCCAGGCGGGAACATTCCCCATGTGATGCTGAGTAAAACATATATTGCCTGACCTCTGGGTTATGTTCCCTCCAGAGATACACTAATCCGAGAGCTTCAGTGAATGCTTGCTGAGGCTCAGTTCCAGCTCCCCGGTCTGGGTCAATTGCGACATTCATGTCTCCACCCATAACCAAGGTGCCGCTCAGTAGGTCTAGCAGCACAGCACTGAGAGCTGGAAAAGTATCTGCAAGCAGTTGTAGTGGTATGTATACTGAGCATATGTTGATAGTCCTCAGTTCCCACACCCCGGTCAGTGCCACGTACCTGCCCCTTGGATCACACCAGATCTTACCAGGTATGAACGGCAGTGTAACTCAGGCAAGTATCCCTGTTCCTTGTGATCCTGATGTAAATACTGCATGTGCGAGAAATCTATATCCATACCTATTCAGGGCCCTACAATTATTATCCTTTAGGTGTGTCTCCTGTAGGAGCACTATATCTGAAGTGTGTAGCCTTAGATATTGCAGTACCATAGTGTGCTTTATTTTATTTTCTATTATGACCTGGAATGTAAACGCCTGAGGCGTTTAAATTCCAGGTCATAATTTTCAAATTGGTTCGGTCCCAAGAAGGCCCCAGGTGAGGGCCCACATGGCTTGTCACCACAAGCCAATTCATCTCAGTATGTACCTGGTCTAAATGCCAAGTACGCCTTATTGCAGACTGTGGTGACTCTCTCCCCTATCCTTCTAAGACACTGTCTCATTTCAATAAAATGGCCAATCAAAGTACAACAAACAGCTGCAAAATCAAACCATCTCGATAACGGTAACTTAATCCGTAAGCCCCCAATTCCCCCCACCCTGCTACCCTGCATTGTGCCCTCAAAAACCTCCCACCACCCCAACCTGCAGAGTGCCTGTCACCCCATAACGATAGAATATAGAATCGGGCAGGCTAAGCCTCAAACGGTCTCGCCACCCCAACAGACCCTCCATTCACATTGTCCCACTTGCGTAGCAAGTAACTACATGGAATAAATCCAATACGAAAAGCAATGTCCACTTAGCTGGCTAGGCAGGTGCAGGCCTCCCAGTTGCCTAGGCATCTGATCTCGGTGCCGTCTGCTAATGTGTCTCTTAGACTTACTCAACAATCCTTCAATATTTGTGTGGTGGCCTGTTGCAATTCTTCAGTCTCTCTGAGTCCCTTACTGCTGCGCCATCCGTGGAGGTCCTTCTGCCAGATCCGAGGTTGACTCCTCATCTGTAGTGACTAGATCTTTGGTAGTATTACACCTGTGTCTGGGTTTTCCTGCTGTCCTCCAGCCATCTAGCCAGTCCCACGACTCGTCTGGGGTAGTGAAGTGCCAGATCCTGCCTTCTACTGGGACTCTAAATGTTGTGGGAAAGAGCTAGGCCTGGGTGGTGAAATTCGCTCTTTTCGCGGAGTTTGTGGAGTTTTCTGCACTCCGCACTCTGCGGAACTCGTGGAGTGCAGAAAACTCCGCTTTGCGATGTGTAGTGGAGTTTTTTAATAATGATGCATGGCAGACCCCCGGCCTGGGCAGAGCACCCGCGACTGGATGTGCTCACTCCACTGAAAAGGAGCTGTATAGTCCCCTTGGCTGCAGTCTCTTTGTTCTCAGGTCCTCCACAAATATGTCTACCACTGGCCCTTTCGCTTTTTACGGAACCCCAAAAATGCGAACATTATTGCGCCAGGATTGCCCTTCTTCATCTTCTAGCTTGGCCTCTAGCTGTGTGGTTGTTATGGTTGAGGCACTGACCTGCTGCAGCAGAGTTTTCGTATCTGCCACAAGACCCGCTGTAACTCCTCCCATCTCTTTTACTTGGGCTCCAAGGTTTCGCATGTCCGCCCTCAGCAGAGTGACCTCTGTAGTTACAGAGTCTATTCTTCCAGCCAGGTCCATCCTGACCCCCTGCATAGCAGCCATGATGTCTTTTAGCTTGGGTTCCAGGACCGCAGCCAAAGCCAGGGGGTCAGTTGCCATCCCTGCCACCATTGTTTCAGCACCCGCAGAGGGGACCTTCACCAGAGTATACTTGTCTAGCTTTGTTTGTTGCACATTTCGAGGGACCTTGCCACCTGTCATCTTCAGGGCCTCATCTTCTTGTGGGGCCCACTACTTGTATGAGGGGGAGTACAAGAGCTGTACTCTCCACTGCCTGCTCATGGTAAGTCTCACCTGACGGACTATCAGGTTTACGGGCCTCGTCTCCCAGCTAATCGAAGATTCAGCGAAAAAGTCTCTACTGTGCCTTGCCCACCCTGGTTGTGTTCTTGGGGCATGGTCCGCTGTCTGCCAGCTGTCCATTGATCTCTGAGTTCCCCATTCCGGCCCCCAGTCCTGATCACTTGCCTTGTATGGAGCTTAGTAGATGTGGGGGGAAGCGAGACAGGTGCACCATTAGGTGGGGTGGGCAAGTCCTTAATTTAGGCGGTATTCTCTTTCTCCCAGTGGGGGTTCCCCTGCCCCTTCTGCCCATCAGTTGCACCTACCTTCTGTGTAGCTGTGCCCCACCCAGTAAATTGTTTTCTGTTCTGGCCTGTCTCAGTGTTGGGTGGAGCGTCGCAGATTGCGTGCCTTTCTCTGTAGCGCTGGTTCAAGGGCTGCTTCTCTCTGCCACGCCACGTTGCCTTTTCATTTTTCTGATCCACTCCACTGTGGGTGAGTGGCGCTGGTCCCGGGCCTCCCGCCGCCGCCCATCGCTGCCTCTTGACCTTCCCTGGCTCCGCATTGTGTCCCAGGCTACGAGTCACATCGTGCTGGCAGCCCGCCTCCACGCGTACTCCACGGTTTGAGCCGCCAGCAGCAAGCCCATGGATCCTTACAGTATCCAGGCCTCTTGGCATAGCTTCCCTGCTCGATGGCCAGTCTGGCTCCTGCAGGCCTTACATTTATTCAAGTACCTCCCAACAGCACAGCGGACCCTGCCTTTATGCCTTTTCAGATCCTTATGTCAGATATACAGGGGCTGCCATGAGGTGACTCGGCGAAGCCGCTCTATTATGCGGCCATTTCTCCCTGCAGCAAGCCACGCCCCTCCCTCAAATTCTTGAAGGTTAGCTCTAGTCATGATGACTCTGCAGGAGAGTGGAGCCACCCAAATTATAAAAAAAAATGTTTTTGAAGACAGCATGGTATGACTGTTATGCTTTAAAACCATTTATTTTGCATTGTTTGTAAAGTGCCGAAGTGTGGCAGGCAGCAAATGTGGCCAGCCTAGCCCCTAGCAACATAACTGCTTCCCCCAGCAGTAATCCTGACCCCACCCTGCTAGCACACCAGTGAAATTCCCAGTGTCCAGAAAAGTCAGTCTGGACATGTATTATATTAACAGGTTGAAGAATCACAAATTGAAATGACATAAACAAACTTTAGTTGAACAGGCCTACTGCATGTCACATTTCAGGCAGATTACTAAAAGGATTTAAAGGTATCGGTTAAAACATAGTAGAACAAAATGAGCACTTCAGACTCCACCAGACACCTTTTTGTAACGCTAATATCTAAAAAACTACTGAATGGATTTACACCAATCAAAAAAATATCCCAAAAACTATAATGAGACAGAGAGCTTTTAACAACTGTTACACCCCAATGCAGAAGGGCTATAAGGCTATTAGAACTTTCCACCCACTAAGAGTAGAATGTTCAAAATTAAAAAAGGAAGAATCACGAAGGCAAACAGTGACATATTGGAGCTCCAGGCTTATACCATCCATTATAAAGTGGAGAAGTGTGGCTCACTGGTTAGAGGAGGCAAACCCTGAAGCTGAGGTCAGACCCGGGACCAGGGTTCAATTCCCGACGCGGCAGGATCTTGAGCCCAAATATCCCCGGACTCAATAATTCTCGTTTCGGTGCCTACTCGAATCATGGGTTCACACTCTGCAGCTCTGGGCATTAGCCTGCTTAATCTCCACTACGGCCCCCCGCGGCGGGATGCCTGGCTTTCACCTTGGGGATGCCCATTACGGGTATCTCACAGGGAAAAAAGCCAGGACGGGTTCCCAAGGCAAGCGCCGAGATGCCTACGGGTACTCGAGCGCTATATAAGAACGCATAATAATAATATTAATAATAAACCCGGAGCCACTCCTTTGTCTTCAATAGAGTTCTCAACATTTCAATGTTTTAATATAGTCCTAGTGGGCTCTAACGGCCATTAAATGCCAGTTCCAGCATTATTCGGCTTGGGCCTTTAACAAGGGAGCGGGATTTTAATGGCTGGTACTCCCCACTGCGGAGGGCTCTGATAATATTAGAACATTATTTAGAGGGCAGAATGTTCTAATTAGTAAAACAAAGGCCTCACAGAGCCAGAGGGATTGAAAGCCCCTCTGGCTTCCTGAGGCTTCCTGAGGCCTTTTGTTCACAGCAACAACTGTGAAAAAACATTAGAATGTTGAAGCTCCGGGTTTCTATCAGCCATTATAAGCCCGTAGCTACTCCTTTGTCGTCAATAGAGCTGTCAACATTCCAATGTTCTAATATAGCTTCATAGCCCACTATAGTGGACTATACCGGCCATTAAAGGTCCGTTCCAGCGCTAAAGGCCTGATCCAAAAGTGAGGGCCTTTAACAAGGAAGCGGGCATTTAATGGCTCGTACAGCCCAGTTACGACGGTCTATAAAGCTATTGGAAAGTTCTGCCCCGTGAGGGAAGAATGTTCTAGTTAGAAACAAAGGCTTCTTGGAGCCCTAGGGGGTTGAAATCTCCATCAGCGCTGAAGTCTTTTTTCACAGCATTTACTATGAATGTTCTGCAGTTAGTCTTGCGCACAGCCATGGCTGTTAGCTGGTGAACATTGACAGCAAGAGCTGTGAAAAGGGGCTGAAGTCAGCCCGTGGTTCTCCCCTGCTTTGCTGAACTGCGTTTTGCTGTTTAGCCAAGCCACAGAGACCCAGGAGTTGAGCTGCATCCACCCCTTCCTCCTTCTTAAGCCCTGTTGACACTGTGAACGGCAGGAGGGGGGGAGGGTGAAGACTGCGTTTGTCCTCCAGCATGGTCTCTGTCTTCCGCTTTCCTCCGCCTAATTAATATGTTTTCGAGAGGCAGGGGAAAGAAAAAGGAAGAGGCTGTGCATTACTAAATTGAAGTGTTGAGAGCAGCAGGCCTATACCAGTTCGCATAGTCGACTGCTGCTCTATTGTCTTCAATGGAGCTCTCAACATTCCAATGTTCTAATATACCTTATACTGAATTTGTTTAGCCGTTTAGAAGCAGAGAGCAAAAATACCCATGGGGCCTAAAATGGGAAACTATACTTACATTTTTCCCCAAAAATGTTTACCTCCCCTTGAACAACCGTTACCATTAAAAAAAATTAAACACCTGAGCTGAAGGGATCAAGTGCCGCAAAATTCTAAACCGATTTGAGAACATAGGAATTATCTTTTCTACGTCATGTGCTCATTGTTATTTCAAAAACATATACATACAGACAGTAGTAAGTGTGTGTATGAGACCGCATTTCTCTGAGACAGAGCAAGAGAGAGAGGGAGAGAAAACGAGAAGTATAAGGAAGGTAAAGAGAACGCGCCGCGTGCTCTACAGCGCGTTTATCTAGCGTCTTCCTTTTTGTACTGTGATAGCCTGTTTAATTCTCTATTAAAAATCAACTTCATTGCTGCCTATTTCGTACACTTATTCCATCTTCTAAATAAAAACTCTTTTATCTGCAACAAATATCCCAGCACGGGCCCAGTTTTCAATAATTGATGTGCTAACACTCTGCAGCAAAGCATTTTTCCAGAGAGCACCATAAGCTGTGCCATAATGTGACATACAATTTATTATTCAACAAAAAAGAGGCGGGTAAGATGGTTTAATAAAAATGCTAGTATCCAGAATTGCATTCAGTGCAAGTAATGAGGGCTCTTTTTTAATAAACAATGTGAAATCCTGTCAAACGCATTGCTAGGGGAGGGTGAGCTTGCTGCCTTATATGAATTATTTACGTTTGCTCTTCGTCCCAAAAATAACATGGTTCACTGGAGTGTATTTTTGAAAACGTTATTGACTTTATTTTAATGAATTCATTTCCTTGTCCCCTTTCCCTGCCATCTCATCCTACTGTCTTCATTTTATTACTGCTGTAGAGCTCCTCCTTCACAGCCTCCTATGGAGTTTTCCTCAGTCTGCTAGATGGACCAGTATTTTCTCAATGATCTCTCTCTTTGTTGATGGATCTAACTTGGATTATTATGCTGATAAAAGCCAGGCTTGATCTTTTAAATATATTGTCTGTTCAGCCAACTTCACCTCATCATTCATCAACTAAGGTGGCGGCTTCAAAACATTCCAGTTCTGAACAAGGTTTTAATCGCTGCTACTGCCATCTACGAGTGAGATAAGACCATTCACTCAATCACACCACAAATAAAAGTCAAACTTTGCATTATAGAGATATTTGCCCATAAAACACTGGGGAAAAAAATCACTCAAAGAACACTAAAATATACTTTTCTGTCCCTAGTGGTACTTTGTTAAAAGTTTGTCATAGTCATATATAAAGTGTCCGAGAATACCGTATATCTCAATTATTGAAGGAAAATGATCATCATTTCCCGATGGCTGCCATATACCCATGAAAGATAGGCATGTTCACCACTTTGAGCAAAGTCAGACACCTCTGAAAGGTGTTAGTTACTCCCAGTGCTAATGGAACCATTGGCCTTTTAGCCGCTTGGTTAACGTCACAAGTATTCTCTCAAGGTTCCCTTCGAGGGTACCCAATAGCAATGCCCATTTGGGCACAGGCAGAATGTTAACAATATGCAAAATACAAGGTGTACCCACACGTAGCTCTTACCTTTTTTGTTAATGGTTTTGCACTAATGTAGAAGAGGAGCACATTGCCTTCTTGGAAAATGTACTTTTTCTTGGTGCAAACTCCATATTAGCGTGATCAACTTCATATTGTGGCTTTAGCTAAAGCCATAGTTTGGTTGATCTTACATTTATCTCATTCCTCATGATTTTGCCTACAAACTGAGGCTACATGGTTTGTGCACTTTTAAAACTGTTGAAACAGATATGGATGGGGATGCGGCTCTAAAAGCAGCCTATGTTGGCACTCACTGCTGATGCTCTACAACAGCATTGCAGGCCTCTGCATTGTAGCAGTCTGCTGAGGCTCCTCTCTTCCCTCTTACCGGATGCAGACACAGCCCTGTTGGCACTAATGTGTGCCTAGGCAGGTGACAGCCATCATGGCTTGGGCTGAAGTGTGAGAGTGGCATTAATTGTCTCTCTACAGCGACTCATATGCTAGCATCCTTACCTGAAGACCAGCCACTGGCCACACCAGCATGAGAGTATCAGCGTGGTAGGAGGGAGCCACCTGCAACATCACTTAAGGATATGGGACTGGATTGCAGGGATGTTAAGGGTGGAGTGGATCTGGTGAAATGTTTCAACACTGTGGGGGCACTGCCTACTGCACCCAATAGTGAGTCAAGACCTGTGACAACAGGCGGGGGGATTCTCCCTCCTATACAGTTGCCCCAAAAGTGGAACCCTCTTTTGGCCGTGGTAAAGGCAGCATCAGTCAGACTGTGCCTAGAAGCTGACCTAGTAGGACGTAGCCCAACATTGAACTCTGACAATCATGGCCCTGAGGCTTGCTGACTCTTTCAGGCTCTGGTACCACAGGTCAGTTTAAGGTAGATTGAAGCAGAACATACTTCTATTCCCGACCCAAGGGGCTGAAAGACTCTGGAGGCTGTTTTGTGTGCAGGCATTAAATGTATCTCGGTGAGAAGTCTGATACCTCTTGTGCTGCACAGCTGTTAATACGGAGTTTCACCAACCATGTTCTTTTAATCTGTCTCCTCAACATGGCCGTTGTAAGAGATATGGAGACAGGAGGTGGCTGATGCCTATTCTCATGCCCTTACTGGATCTCCCTTAATGTATCCACACCCATCACATGAAAAAGCAATTTCATTGTCCCAACCATTTCATGGCGAGAGCCCTGTATTGGTCATTCTATGACATCAGGCAAACCATCGGTTTACCAACTGCTCTTTTTGGAATAGATCTTTCACCCTAACCAAGCCAGAAACCACTCACCCAACACCCTCTGAATCAGAGAATGAGAAATTGCCGCCATAAGTACCACATTATGTGCCATGTACTCCAAAATGATCAACCTCATGATGGATGTAAAAACCATGAGACAGGAGAGCTCAACTTTCCGGAACAGACTCGACCAGCAGAGAAATATTAAATTTCTGATGCACAAGATTACCTACTTAGAAGATTGGTCATGGTGCAACAACTTACACCTATATGGGGTACCAGAGGGGGCAGAAAAGGGGGACTTAGTGATCTTTCTATATGATATACTTCATTTGTTTCCAGGGCTCCACCTTCTCAAACCTTCTGAAGTTCCATGGTGTTCTATGCATCTGGGCCCAGTCAGTTGCCCAAAAAGCATCTCCACGCCCGATCATTGCATGTGCACTTCATCATCAACACACCACAGCTGTTCTATAGGCGGCAAGGATTGCTAAGGATCCCCGGCTGTTTGAGGGTAATTGTATCACTTTCTCCATGGATTACTCACCAACTACAAGCATCAAATGGAAGAGGTTTTTGGCACTTAGGTCTCGACTTTGGTGATGGGACCTCAGATACGGCCTCCTGGCAAGACAAAAGACTTTTGGGAGCAAAGTGATCTATAGTCCTTCCTGGATACACTGGATGAATCTGATATGGATACCCTGCCTCCTCCTGACGCTCCCATTCTTTCTTCAGCAGTGAGGACTCCTGTTCCAGGTTGGTCTTCACAAAGACCTCTAAGGCACCAGAAATCTTTTTCTGGGACACACATGGAATCAGATGGGGCTAGTCTTCAACAGTTGGTCGACTCCTTCCATAGGGAGAGAAACAGGAACAAATCAATAACACCAATGAAACTGCGTGTCACTAGTAGGAAGGATGAGTAGATTAGAGAGATTCATAAGCAGGGGGTGAAGGGAGAGGGTAGTGGCTATTTTGTTTCCTTTGAGGCCAGTGGATGGTAAGATCCCATTTTTGCTTCCTATCTGCCAACACAGGTAGACCATGTAATGTTATTTCCCCCCTCCAATGAATCCTTAATGTGGAAACTCCCAGGAGTAAGTTGTGATTGGCAACACCTCCTTGTAAAGCACATAGGAACATTGTGTTAGGTCTTGTCTCCCTTCACTCAATCCCTGATCATCAGGATTTAAATGTAGACCCCTGTTATTGCCTCCCTCTTCTCTCATATCACGTCCCTGTATTGGCTTCCCCAAAGGCTGCGTTCATGGTGCATCCCTGTCTACTGTAGTGTATGACAAAAACCCTGCTAATCACTGGGGCCCTCTACTCTCATAAAAGATAGAGGAAGGCTGGAAAAGGCTGTCCAGATTACACAGAAGGAAGCTCTTGAGTTAAAGGTTTTCTTCCCTTTTCTCTTTTCCACTTCTTCCCTTTCCTTTCCACTCCATATACAGCACCCCAAGGGTTCAAGGGATCAGTTCAGATGATTTTGTGGCTACACTTTTAGTTGTGACCAGGTGCACCTCGCCCTCTATTGAGCTTCAGGATGAGCCAATAGTACTGCTACTAGGACATTTCTGGTAGATGTCTCCATCTGTGTCATTACTTTCAAGGAAAGTCAATGGTCTCTCACATACTACATTAAGTGTAGGAAGGTTTTACACTATCTTAACACAAGCATACTGATACTGCCCTCATTAAGGAAGCCCATCTTTCACCTGGGGAGTGTCTTCAACTCAAACCGAACTGGGTGGGCACAGTGGTGAGCAGATTGGTAGGGATGTATGACGTTACAGCGCATACTTTTACAACACATACCTTTACAACACATTTTTTACAACGCAACATCCATTACAACGTATTCCATTACAATGCATGCCATTACAACGAATTTTTAAAAACTACCTTTACAATGCATTCCATTACAACGCATACTACCTTTACAACGCAAACCATTACAACGCATAACATTACATTGCATGTATGGTAAGTATTGGATAGTGTAGGGGTAAAAATTACTATTCTAACTCCAAGGGGGTGCAATAGTAGGGTAAGTGTTGGATAGTTTAGGGGTAAAAAATTACTATTCTAACTCCAGGGGCTGCAACAGTAGGGTAAGTGTTATATAGTGTAGGGGGTAAAAATTACTATTCTAACTCCAGGGGGTGCAACAGGAGGGTAAGTGTTGGATAGTGTAAGGGTACTATGCGTTGTAATGTTATGCGTTGTAATGGTATGCGTTGTAATGATATGCTATGTAGTGGTATGCGTTGTAGTGTCATGCATGGTAATGGTTGCGTTGTAATGGCATGCGATGTAATGGATGTTGCGTTGTAAAAGTTTCGTTGTAATGGTAGTGCGTTGTAAAAGTGGCGTTGTAAAGGTTTTTTCCAGATTGGTAGAGGCCGAAAGCAGGTCATCCCATTCTCGTGGTCTGTCCAAGAAATATGGGGTGGCCATATTTATTGACTAATAGACTACCTTGCAGAGATTGAAGACCTAGGTGGATGATGAAGGCTGGTGGGTTTTCTCTAAACTGTGCATCATGAGCAAGACAATGAATGTGGGTTCACTCTATGTGGTGTTTTCTGTCTTGCCTTTTCTGACTTCTGAATGATCACATTTGGATGTGCCCCTTTACTCATAGGGGGTGACTGGAACCTGTCATGGATGGTACCGAATTACTCAACTTCACCAATCACCATGACACAGCAGTGCTGCAGGATTTACTGTCTGACCATGCTTTAATAAATGTATGCTGTCTACTTCACCCCACGACTAAAGCCTTCACCTTCTTCTCTTGTCCCTATGGTACTCAATCGAACACTGATTATTTTATTCTCCAGGTTAGATTATTCCAGCTGTGAAGGGGTGTGACGTATTGGTAGTGGGTTTGTCGAACCTTAGGCCTGTCCAGTTGGATTTAGATATGGGCCTAGTGTCACCTCCTCCAATCAGATGGAGAATTAGGGCATTTGCCTATAGACTCATTGAACAGAAAACTTGCCTCAGATTCCACCTTGGCTCAAATATTTTTTTTTAATGAGGGCTCGGTAGAGACTTATAGGACCCTCTGGGTGGCTGGGAAGGCGACACTATGTGGATGCTGGTGCAGGACTCAGCCATGGTAAAACATCAGACCTGCTCAGATATACAACAGATTGAAAGGGAAGTCCAGGGCTTTCATTGCTCTTACACGCATACACCCACGTCCTTACGTACATAGCGCCGGGACACTCTGCTAGAGTAGCTGAGCGCTTAATAAAACCTACGATAACATAACATAACATAACATAACGTCCACACTCAAAACTGAGCCTAAACTCTCACTTTACAGAAAAAGCTTTGGTGAAGATACATTGGCAGAGGTATGAATAGGAGGGAAAGGCTGGCTGTTTCTTGGCTGCGTAATTACAACAGAAGGAGTCCTAAATGATCATCTCCTCTATTTCAGACGCATGCAGGACTGTCCTAACTTTTCCAATAGATATTATGGACCACTTTATCTCCTTCTATTCCTATCTTGACTCCACAGAGTTGTGAACCACACTTGAGCAGGTAGATGCTTTATGAGTACCACTACTCCTTTCCACCATTATTGCGGAAGGCAGAGATTAGTTAGAAGGAGACTTTACAGAGGAAGAGGTGGACGAGGCCATTGCAACACTGCCAACGTGCAGATCACCAGGAGATGATAGATACCTGGGTGAATTCTACAGAATGGGTAGGCCCCTGATGGTGCCATTCTTGACTAAGGAAGTTCAAGAAGATACTGCAATGGTTTTCTTGGGGAGTATTTCAAATAGAGCCACTATCGCCCTCCTTGTTAAGGAAAATTAAGTCCTCCTAGATTGTGCCAGTTACCACCTTATCACCATAATCAATGTTGACTTTAAAATAATGGCCAGATCTCGGTTGGGCTTGTCCCAGGCTGTTGCGCCCAGAACCCCCTTTGATCATTGGTGCATATACTATGGCATGTGAGAGATGAGGTGGAAGATAAGTTACCTATTTCACTTGATGCTGAGAACGCTTTTGACCATGTTGAAGGGTCATACCTGTGCTGAGTGATGGCGAAGATGTGCTTGCGTGAAGACTTCATAACAAAGGTCAGACTCTAATATGTCTCCCCAACAGCAGATGTTCATTTTGGGTGATGTTGTCACACACATTCTGCATCCTTTAGGCAGCCAACATGTTACTCTCTCTCCGTTCCTCTTTCTCCTAGCCTCAAGCCCCTGTCCATGGCACTATGTCTTTCCTCAGCACTGGAGGGAATACAGCTGAGAAATGAGGAGGTAGAGGCTTTGTTGTATGCTGACGACAGTCTCCTCCTTTTATCTAATGCAGAATCCTCAATCTCAGTGTGGATGTTGATTATCAATTATTTCTCACAACTGTCTGGCTATTACATCAACTGGGCTAAATGTGAGGCTCTCCCGAAGTCAGGGCCACTACTAGCACATACATACAGGCTTACAACATGTGACTGGTCCCCAAGGGAGACAACAGGTGTCTCACTGAGACAGTGGAGAAGTGGAGAAGTGTGGCTCAGTGGTTAGAGGCGGCAGACCCGGAAGCTGAGATCGGCCGTGGACCAGGGTTCGATTCCCTGCCTCGGCGGGTCTCGGGCTCAAAATTCGATGGACTCGACAATTCTCGCTCCGGTGCCTACTCGACTCACGGGGTCACACTCTGTGACTCTGGGCAATAGCTTGATGAATCTCCACTACGGCCCCTCGCGGCGGGATGCCTGGCTTTCACCTTGTGGACACCCTGCCGGGGTATCTCACAGGGGAATACCAGGACGGGTTCCCTAAGCAAGTGCTTAGATACCGTGTCGGTGATTTGTGCTATATAAATACATGTACATTTACATTACATTTACATTTACATGTTGGAGGACAACCTGCTCCCACTGGTGGTGGAGACGAAGCATGACTTTCTCAAGTGGACACACTTGAACCTTTTGTTGTGGGGGAGGGTAGAAATGATCAAGATGGCGATGCCCCCCCCCGGTACAATAATTAATGAATTAATGAAAGCAGTACTTGAAAAGCGCACACTCATCCAGAGTACCCTGGTGGAAGCTCAAACAGCATTTCTAATTGCAGAGAGAAACAGGACGGAGGAAAGGGAGATGGCACGGGAAAAGCGAAAAAAGAACAAAGACCTTAACCAGCAGTTATATTAAGTAATGGTATAGGTAGCAAACGGCACTGTTGTATGTTGGAAACATTATTTTAAGGGCTATGGCTAAGGGGTGCCATTTGGGGTAAGAAGTGTTTGGTTTATGCCTATTTACAATGCACTTGTTAGAGTAAATCCCTTTCTAGAGACTTGTCCCTCCTCCATCTGTCCTTTTACTCATCCCAAGCCTTATCTTACTACAATGAGCTCCCTAACAACACTTTCTAGATTTTCCCCTCCTCTATCCATCCCTCAACCCATCTCAAACCTCATTTTACTACTATGATCACCTAAATAACACTTTCTAGACTCTTCCCTCTTCTATCCTTCCATTATCCCATTCATGAAACTAACAGACTCACATGTCCATCGCTCAAAAAAGCATATATTTCCCTATATTGAGCCACCAATTATCCTTTTTGGGTTCCGGAGTCGCATGCTACTTACCGAAAAGTGCTTTGACTTGCCATCAGGGGTGGAAGCGCTGTATAAATACAATTACAATATTGGGCATTTTACAGGAGTGAATGATGTGCATACATCAGTTACAGGTTGTGCATCTGCCAGGGAGGTGCATATTGTGCCTCTAACAGAGTCCAATATATTCTTAATGTGATAGATACCTTCATAGTGGGCTTGTACCCCTGTGCTCTATATAGCCTACTGTCTTTTAGTAATTTACTGGTCCGAGGCAGTTTAGGGCCAAGCCTGGGGAGACACAAAATACAACAAAAGTAGATAGTCATATCAGATATAGTTTGCAGTCAGGACTTTAATGGTCAGAAAAATGTTCATTATCTTTGGTTCCAAAAGTCATGACATTCAGTATGTTTTGCGGTTTTGCCTAGATTTTATTAAGATATTCTTTCCAACGAGCTTGAAAACCAACCATAATATTACTATAAGGTAGGAGTTCAGATTGGGTATTAAATGAGGCTTTCAGCCCTGCCAGTTGAGGATGTGGGTGGAGCCAACAGATTAAGTGGATGGGTGTGGACTCCTACAAAAATATGAGCACCTGCACTTCATATTTTACAAATTAAGCACCGCTTAGACCTCTCATCAGTGAGGAGAATGCAAGACTCTAACTGAAGATGAAGTCATCCTAGATAGGAAAGTTAGAATAATCTTAGCATTGGCTAACTTAGCAAAAAAGAATATACCTGGAATTAGTGAATGCAAACTTATAGCACAGCCAGACAGCATTTTTTTATCACTAGTATGGATTTTTTTTTTTTTTTTCAAGGAATATTCCTGGAAGCGTGTAACTGTCACCTTTGCAGGTATTCACCTTTATGAATGATGTTTGAAAAAATGCTAAGTTTGCTCTAGCATGTTTCCAAACGGGTGCATTTCTGCAAGCAGCTAATGGAGCTCAGAGGGAATTTGGGTGACCTATTTCAATTGCGAGTAGGTAGCTTAGTGAAAAGGTGCAGGCAGGACTGTATTTTACAGGCAATTAGTTGGATGAATCAAAATAGTAGAGTAAGGTCCTTTTAAAAGGTGCCCGTATGTCTCACTATGTTCCACCGTACTGGTGTACAATGCGCCATTCGCTGTGGAGGAAACATGTAATGTGAGTTTTTGTAATGGACTCTGGATTTTACTCAAGAGTCATGCTTAATTGTTGCTGTGGTTGCAGGTGTTGGACTCTTGTGACTTATTATTGCTTATCAGAGTCTGAGCCACAGTATGAGACAAAAAGACTGACAATGGGCAAAGAAGGGCACTGGCAAAAGGAAAAGGCAGGGATGGAAAAGAACCGGCAACAAAAGCAATAAATAAACAGAAGTGTCTGGGGGTTGAAGAAAGACCCATAGAGTGGTACCATAACTAAACAGACTTAGTAATTGACTCACCAAGATTTCAGCAGCAAGGGCAGGCTACTAAGTAAAAGTTATATCCCCTGCACTTGTAATTTTTGCTAATTAAGCAGTGTATAGTTGCATTGCCTGATACTGTCCTCTCATAACTTCGACAATTGTTCTTTGGAGTAAACTACAAAGTGGTTGTCATCTTCAAGCCCCACACTCTCCATTACCATGCAATGAGAACATTTAGTGCATGTTTTAGTGTTTAGTGTTTGGCAGACAGGGTGCTACATCACGTTGTGACACAAATATGACGGAGTACTCTGTCTGCTAAACCCTCAAGCCACCTGCACTACTCTGAGTCAAGGGGATGGTCAGTTTTCAGACAGTAGTGTCCCAGTTGGCTCTGCCACTGGAAAACGTACTCTTATGAAGTAAGGATGTTGAAGTAAAGACATCAGACTGCCCACCCTATTGAGAGTGGGCTGTGTGATGTAATTTTATTTCTGTCCGTCACCACCAAGAAAAATCCTGACTGCCAGGTTTTTCACGAGTCACATGTTTAAGTCAAAAGGTTGATCAGTAGACATTTATTTCCTAGTAATAAGAAACCTTCTGCAAGACCCCATGGCAACTAGCCATAGATTGGTAAAATACGCCACAAACTTTCATGAAATGAGCACAATGGCATACTACCTTGGAGTTATGCTTACAACCTGGTGTGAGTTAAATACCCTCTAAGTGGGTCACATATAAAATTGAAAAATTATTCAGAGTAATTATGCAAACATTACCGCAATGTACGCAAAATTATGCACAATTATGCAAAATGCATCTTGCACTCCAAAATTACAGTGACCAGCCTGTTCAGGTAAAAATTCAACACAATAAAGTAATTTTGAGTTGATTTCCAGTTGCTCACAGTCAGAACACTGCCACTGACATTCAGATTTATAGTTTTGAACTCAAAAGTTATGGTGTAAGGACGGCCCGGAGTCGACATCCCTAGATCCCCCTGACTTACCTCTCTTGTCCCAGCATTTCATTGACGGGGATCACAGACCTCCCTGGAACAGAGAGGAGAAAAGACTTAATCTTACTGACCCAGACCCTCTGACACAGGAAGGGGGCAGACTCACCAGTTCCAAGAACCAGCCAGAGGTAAA
Organism: Lissotriton helveticus; assembly: GCF_964261635.1. Taxonomy (NCBI): domain Eukaryota; kingdom Metazoa; phylum Chordata; class Amphibia; order Caudata; family Salamandridae; genus Lissotriton; species Lissotriton helveticus. Next base: position 1,075,895,575 of record NC_136065.1, on the reverse strand, counting down.
AAGGATGTCATCATCCTACGAGAGGACACAGAGGAAGAGGACTGGAGACGAGGAAACTGGAAGCCGCCGAGGACCGCGGAACCAGGGAAAGCCGTACCAGCCAAGGGGAGATACCATCAGGAAAAATTGAGCAAGGAGAATCCGAAGGTGAGGAGGATGGTGAAGCTCCAGAGGACTGGAGTGAAGAGTGGTGGACACCTCCAGGAAGTGCCCATACACCGCCGCAACTCAGGAGAGTTGCACATTTGGGGTACGTGACCCGGGCAGGGAAGGGAGTCCTGGTGAGGGTTCAGGGTGTGTGGGAGACTAGACAAAGGGAAGCTGGAGTGGGGAAGGGAGGGAGCCAGGGCCAGAGCACAGAGAGATGCTTGCGTGGTGTTTGTTTTTTTTTCTTTAATTTTTTTCTTTGTGTGTATTTGCATTACTTTATTTAAAAGTACCAGTCCTGAGGGAAGGCCATCTATAAACTGCTTATACGAGCCATTGTGTGTCTGCATTATTTATTTAAAAGTTACGGTCCTGAGGAAAGGGCATCTATAAGCCGCCTGAATCGACTATCTTCAGAGCATCTCACTAAATAGCGAGACAGAGAGAGAAAGGAAGAAAGTTTGACCACTCATGTTTTCTCTTCTTACTGCACGTACAATTTTTTTTTCTCTTTCTTTTATTCCTACCACTCCTTGGACCAATATAGGGGGGGGGTAGAGAGCCCCACAAAACTAAGATAATAGGATTTTTATTTACACAACTTTACCACAAAGCCTAGACCCCTGTCCAGCACTTCTGGGGTGTGGTGAAGGACTCTATCCTACATTTTTACCAATAGACTCTCTGCCATCTTTTCCTTTTATCTAAGATTCCTGGGGATATCCCACTGGAGGAAGAACACCCTAAAAGAAAAGAAGAAGAGAAGAAGTTAGCTTTTCCAGAGCAAGAAACCAAGGACATTATTCAGCCTGTCCACCCCCCAGCCTGTTCATAATAAATACGTCAAAATTGAGAAGCATATAAAGCCCCTCGATTCTTTTTCCGCCCGTCCCTCCCACAAACGGGAACAGTAAGATCAGATAAAAATTCTACCTGAAATGTTTGTTGACCGCACATGTTCAAGGAACTGCCACTCGTATTCAAAACATTTATAGTTTCGAGTTCCAAATGGCGTGCTTAGGCAAAAAATTTGCTTTAAAAAATTACCCAATTGTTGCATCACACATTAGCATTTCTGCCAAAAATTATGCATATTGTTATAATCTCATAATTTTGTGTATATTTCATTATGCGAAATTTCCAAAATTATACCAATTACTCCAGTATTTTTAAACTTTCACCTAGGCCTAAACAGAAGCTTTGACTTTTCTCACAGATTTTTTGCAAAAGGCCTTGGCTTTATGCCACACCCTACTTTGAAATATGAAATATGTATCTGCAACTCACATCATGTGTGCTCAATCTTTACCTTGTTTAACACAGAGTACTACTTGCACCCCAAAGCTTTACTTGCTTGTAAATGGTGTTAAACTTGCATACATGCCTCCAGGGCTCACACATAATAGCTCCATGCTCTTTATGTCTTTAGGCTCTTTACTAACAACTTTTGTTTTAACCCCTTCCATGCTGCCGTCGGCCATTGTCCGACGGCTGCACTACCTCGCTGGTGCTGCCGTCGGCCAATGGCCGACGCGGCCCTGCCCGTTTTGCGGAAGTGCCGAAATTCCGCAAAATCGGCGGCGCGGCCGAGGGGTTATGGAGTAATAGGAATACCAGTATCATGAATTATGTAATTTGAGGTGTCATCAATGATCTCAGTGAGATGCCATTGATTAAGTCATTTAACATATCATGTGTCATACATTATGTTAGATTACAAGCAGTGCATGATAGGGGCTCACATTATAGTTAGTTCATTCATCTGTAACAGGCAAATTTCAGTGATTGCTCCTTTTTTAAACATTAATTCTTATATCATTTCAAGACTTCACTGTAATGTCCCTTTACCCCATTGTTTTTTCCGTGAATTTCAGTTTTTTTTCATTAGATCTTATTTCCATACCTAGACAAGTTCTGTGCCCAACCCCACAGCTTGTTCCGAACCCCCATCTGCATGTCAACTTCAGCCGTGCACAGCATTGGTTTCTCCCAGCACCTAACTTACAGTAGGTAGCCAATCCCCACTGCGCACTGCCTATGGCCATCATTATGCAAGTTTTCATTTTTCTTTTTTTGAAAGGTTGTTAGTTACCAATACTACAGTACCTCATTGGGGCCTCAGACCAAGCTCTGTGCCATCTTCTCCATGGACACACCAAACCGCCATGAGTGCCCGACATCTCGCCAGGCCCTGTGCGCATCCCACTGCAGTCATCCAAGCCCCTGCGGAGCTTGCCCCTCCTACGAGGAGGGGTTTGATGCTCAGCCTTGTTCTACAGTGCTTATTCATGCTGACTGAGAAAGAGGTAAGTTTATTATTGAGCAACAAACCATAATGGTACAGCATATTTTTTTTTTGTACTCATTTGCCTCGTTTCCACCCTTCTTCTAACAATGCCAACCCTGGGTTTTCAAGCCTCATATGCTGGAAAAAGGGAAACAAGGTGAAGGGTCCCAAAACAGCTACCTTGGATTATACTGAGAGACCTCCTCCTTCATTCGACCGCAGACCCTTTCCCATGTCCTTCTGCTCACACAGAGAAGACTAAAACCAGCCGAGACAGGTGAAGGCTTAATCATCGGACCCTTAGTGAAGTTACCCCATTCATTGACCACACCAGAATAGAAAGGGAGTCCAAAATTCATTTCTCTTTTTCCCCTGATCCGAAAAATCCAGTTTAACAATATATCTCATCGATTTCAACCAACTATCCGCCGTTGGGAGGGGGGGGGGGGGGACGACGGAGATACCCATAGTTTACAGATCTCCCTGCGCGCCAAAAGCACAGCATAGAATACCAACTTTGCGCTGTCCTTGGTAACAGTACATTGAGATTCCAATCTTCCAAATATAACTTATACAGCACTTACCTTGAACTGCAGATTTAAAACACTGGACAGGCAATTACTCACAGCCTCCCAAAAGGACTGATTCTTCAAGCAGTATATAAACATCTGTGGATCATCTTCATTCGGACTGCCACACCTAGGACACGCCACCACTCCTCCCGACCCAAGTTTGGATAGCCTTCTTGGAGTCCAGTAAGCCCTATGCATAGTAAAAAGATGGTTCCTCCTCAGATATGAAGGTTTAGCTGTTTTATAAAGCATAGTCATTGATACTTGCCATTGGTCTTCCTGCCGCTCCCTGGCAAGCATCCTCCCCACAGATTCTCCGGCAGAGTAAAAGCGCCGTCTTCCATCTCAAGCAACAGCCAATACCACATTGTAAGTTTCTTTTTGGACACAACGCTGGACAGGAGTTCTTCCTCAAGTTCGTTAGGAACTCCTATTTTTTTCACCAAATGCCAACTTTGGGTCTGGAGGAGATTAAATCTCAAAACGTTGGACCAATCGCCTGCTTGCACCAACCCCAAGAAATCAACTGACCGTCTGGCAATAACTGCTTCCACCTTAATACAATTATTGTATACATCACTTATAATAATTGTGAATGCATAACAAATAAAAATCACTTTAGGTGTTCATCTTCTTATGGTAAAGTGCAGAGAACTATTCCCTGCCCTTTACCATACAGAGATCTCTGACTGCAACTGTGGAGTCTTCATATAGTAAATTACAGGGAAAAGTAAAGATGGTTTCTTTAAACCCAAAGTAAAAAAGACATTTTTTATCATGCATTAATAATTATTGAAAGTCATGTGTGTAATTAATTAAACGTTATTTAATTGTACATTATAAACAGTGTATTGTTAAATTAATTTTTAAATGTGAAAAATGTACTAAAATATTTTACGATTAAAAAAATATGTACTATTTTTATTTATAGTTCTCAACAATGAAATATATGTATTTATATTTTTAATTGTTTTAAATATTAGAATTGAATGTAACAATTATTTCCAATGGGTTTTATTTGAAGTCCCTACTTGCATTATTTTGAATGGGAGGGTGTTGCCGTACCAGTGGTTCGCCAAATGGGGGATGGACTTACTTCATCTCTGAGATTGAGTAATTTGCCACCATGTTGGGTCCTTTTTGGCTGTAGTAACTTTAAAAGTAACTTTGTGATTAGCAATGGGCCAGTCATAAGATTTTGGATGCATTCATGTCCATCCCTAAACCCCTTCTAGCCCTCCCTAAACCCCTTCCTACTCCTCCCTATTCTCCTCACCCTGAGCAGGAAGTATTCTCACTTTTCCAACCACTTCTCTCCTACCAACATTTACTACTAATAGGTATGCTGAGTGTGTGGATACACTTCAAGTAGGATGGAGATTACCGCACAGAAAAAGGTGGAGGTGTAAACTTCACATGTAGATTTGTGAATAGCATTTTGTAGTTTGTTTGTAGTACTACTGTAGGACTAGAACACGTACTACAAAATGCAATACTACAACATGCAGTTTGTGAAGAGGCTCTAATATGCCTTGTGATGGCCATAAAGACTTCCTTGCAAAACTAGCATTGATTAGCCTTCAAACCTGTAGACAACAAATATGTTCCAACTTAAGGTGGACACTGTATGTTCCATTTGACTCTGTGCTCGTGGGCTGGCAAGCAGCAGAGGCCCTGTCTCACAGTTCTGCATTGACCTGCCTGACATATTTAAGTTTCTCCGTTCATACAATGTGGAATTTTTACGAAAAGTGCTTCCGCAAACATGGCAGGAAAAACACGTGTGCAAAATGCTCGGTGCTGGACAGCCCACTATTCTGTAATAGAATGACGGACCAATCATTTGTGCATTTCAAACACAAACCCTCAAAGTCGGGGTTTTATTTAGTGACATTATTTTGTCATGATTTTGAACGGAAGCTTGGATAGGCAAATATTATTTTGGGTATGGTTAAATAAACAACTAATGTATATGTTTTCAAGAGTCATAAATATGAATCATTGTATAGGTTATCAGTAGAACTATACACACAAATGCACACATACACACACCGTTCTGAGCCATGAATAGTTGTTGCAGAGGAATGACCTACTTGGTCAGTTCATAACTGCTGTGACTAACTGTCATGGATCATCATATATAAAATAAAGAGCAAATGTATGATAAATAAACAGGCTTGGGATCCCCTTTCAGACATATGTAAAAACGTTTAAACATTAGCACATGCTTTAATGTGCAAATATTAAGGTTCTTCAACCATTGAAAGTGTTGGTGTAAATGAGCTTTGAACATTTTGAAAATAAATATTTGTTTTTTGGTATTATATCTGCGTTTTTCAATGCATTTTGAACTCATGGCACCTCTGTTTGTCAGGTGACAAGTCTACAAACTTAAAAGAAATCACTGCAGTGTGTTTTACATATGCCCACTAGAAGTTGTAACAAAATAAGGACATCCTTTTGAGAGAAAACGGTTTAATCATGTTAGGGAGGATGAATGTCACTCTTTTGAAGAGTGTAGTTAATGTGGACCTTAGCATCCTTTAGGTGTTTTCATAACTATAAATAATCATTCTTTGCAGTGCTGGGATGGCCATATAGGACACAGTAGCGTGAGGAACAGGGAACCACTTTCACTATTTAGTGAGTTGTGGAATCAAGAGTCTTTCCAATCTGGAAAGAGGCTTTATGTGAGCAGCACCTATATTTTTAATAAGCGCATACATGATTTGCTGCTACTGAGACATAATGTTCTTGCTATGCCTGATCCTCTTATAGTCGACTATTTCATGTTTTTGGTTTCTAACTTCATAAAAGTGTTTCACAATCTCTTTAATGTATTAAGGAAATTGTCTTTTAAACTAATAATTTAGCCACATTTTTAAACATATTTCTATCTATTGGGGTGAGAGGGTATTTAAGCTCTTCTAGAGAGGATTGTGGACACTACCTGCTTGTCTGTTTAATACAGGACTGGCATTAAAGATTTTCCACATGCCGATAGTGCTCTTCATCCTGGTTACTCAGTTGTCAATGAACGACAAATTTATTTTTTGCATTTTCCTGTCCCACAATTGTTTTCAATTTATTGTAGAATTCCTTCTGGACATGGAAGTGCAGATAGTCTTGTTCTTGTAACCTTTGTATACATTCGTTAATTTTGTGAACACTGTGCATTACAAGACTCAAAAACATAAGTCAAGTACTGAATAGAAAAGAGAAAAGTTTTTAAGTCCCTATTTTTTTTACTAGTGAGGTCTAGTATATGTTGTTGTGGAATTTGAGGAAATAGTAAGTTTTCAGTCTTTATGTTATATTTAATTTTTAAAATTTGTCATAAATCTTGAATTTGTGGAACCTGTCCTTTTTTGGACTCTAGCTCAGCCGGAACTTGGGGAAACCTAGCAAACCTATATATTGTTGAAAACTAGACACGCAGGGTAATTCAGGATGGGGTGACTTGTGTGTCTCTCACCAGAATCTGTTACCCAGAATTCCTTGCACACCTCAAACTTTGTCAAGAAAAACACATTTTCCTAACATTTCTCTGATGGAAAGTTCTGAAATCTGCGTGGATCCACAAACTTCCATTCACCCCGCATTCCCCAAAGTTTCCTGATAAGAATGGTACCTCACTTGTGTGGGTAGGCATAGTGCCCGGGATAGGAAACAGCCCAAACCTCATCGTGGACACAACACATTTCTCCAGTGAAAACTGACCCTTTTCTTTCAATGTGCCTAGCTGTGGATTTCGAAAGCTAGCTCAGCCGGCACATAGGGAAACCTAGCAAACCTATACCTTTGTGAAAACTAGACACCCAGGGGAATTCAGGATGGTGTGACATGTGTGTCTCTCACAAGGTTCTGTTACCCAGAATTCCTTGCAAACCTCAAACTTTGTAAATAAAAAAGACATTTTTCTCACATTTCTTTGATGTAAAGTTCTGGAATCTGCGTGGATCCACAAACTTCTACACACCTACCATTCCCCAAAGTCTCCCAATAAAAATCACACCTCACTTGTATGGGTAGGCCTAGTGCCCGCGGCAGGAAACAGCCCAAAACTCATAAAAGTGTTTCACAATCTCTCATATGTATTAGGGAAATTGTCTTTTAAATTAATAATTTAGCCACATTTCTAAACACATTTCTATCTATTGGGGTGAGAGGGTATTTAAGCTCTTCTGGAGAGGATTGTGGACACTACCTGCTTGTCTGTTTAATACAGGACTGGCATTAAAGATTTTCCACATGCCGATAGTGCTCTTCATCCTGGTTACTCAGTTGTCAATGAACAACAAATTTATTTTTTGCATTTTCCTGTCCCACAATTTATTGTAGAATTCCTTCTGGACATGGAAGTGCAGATAGTCTTGTTCTTGTAACCTTTGTGTACATTTGTTAATTTTGTGAACACTGTGCATTACAAGACTCAAAAACTTAAGTCAAGTACTGAGTAGAAAACGTGAACACAACACATTTTTCCAGTGAAAACTGGCCCTTTTTTAGAATGTGCATAGCTGTGGATTTTGAAACCTAGCTCAGCCGACATCTAGAAAACCTATACATTTTTAAAAACTAGACACCCAGAGGAATTCAGGATGGGGTGACTTGTGTGTCTCTTACCAGGTTCTGTTACCCAGAATCCCTTGCAAACCTCGAACTTTGTCAAAAATAACACATTTTCCTCAAATTGCTGTGATGGAAAGTTCTGGACTGTGAGTGGATCTTCAAAATTCCACCCATCCTGCATTTTGCAAAGTCTCCCAAAAAAAATGAAACCTCACTTGTGTGGGTGGGCCAAGTACCCGTGGAAGGTGAGAGCCCAAACTATATTGTGGAGACATCAAAATTACCTATCACCAAACAACCTGGTTTTGCAAGGGGTGTCACCTGGGTTTTTCGCCTTGGGCTCGGTGGCCCTATAGGGAGACCTACCAAACCCAGACATTTCTGATAACCAGACACCCGGGGAGTCCAGTGAAGTATGGCTTGCATGGATCCCCCAACATTTTCTTACCCAGAATCCTTTGCAAACCTCATATTTAGCTGAAAAAATCTAATTTTCCTTTGTTTCAGTGTGGGATAGTTGTGGGATCACCAGGCTGACAAATTTTTCCAACCACCCAGCATTTCCCCAGGTCTCCCGATAAAAATGGTACTTCACTTGTGTGGGTGGGCCAAGTACTCATGAGAGGCAAGAGCCCAAACCGTATTTTGGAGAATTCAAAATTACCTATCACAAAACAACCTGGTTTTGCAAGGGGGGGCACCTGCGTTTTTGGTCCCAGGCTCGGCGGTCATCTAGGGAAACCTACCAAACCCAGACATTTCTGAAAACTAGATACCTGGGGGAGTCCAGGGAGGTATGGCTTGCATGGATCCCCCAATGTTTCCCCACCCAGAGTTTTATGCAAACCTCAAATTTAGCTGAAAAAATCAGATTTTCCTCAGATTTCTGGATGGGATCACACTGCCGGAACAAATGCCCTACTACTCAGTGGTCCCCTCAGTCTCTCAAGTAAAATGATACCTCACTCATGTGGGTGGGCCGAGGGCCTGTGACTGGGAAGGGCCAAAAACAGAGGGATTGAGGGGAAAGCACAGTACACTCTAAGCACTATATTAAAAAAAAAAAAACATTTTTAAGGCGATTCTGTATTGGACACCCACACAAGTGAGGTATCATTTTTATCGTGGGGAACCTAAAAAACCCTGACATTTCTGAAAACTAGACACCCGTGGGAGTCCAGGGAGGTGTGACTTGCAATGATCCCCCCACATTTTCCTTCCCAGAATCTGCTGCAAAGCTACAATTTAGTTAAAAAGTCACATTTTCCTCTAATATCTGTGTGGGAAAGTTGTGGCACCATGGCACAGCACAAACTTCTTACCACTCACCATTACCCTCAGTCTTCCGATACAAATGATACCTTACTTGTGCTTGTGCAGAGATTGAGAGGGGCCTAAAGTGGGTCCAAAAGGGCAGTTGATTATAGGTTTTTAGGCTGATACCACTTTGGGCACCCACACAAGTGGGTGACCAAGGGGAATGCTGGGCAGTAGTAAATTTGTGCCTGTGCTGTAATCCTACAGCTTATCCACACTGAAATGTGAGGAAATGTGACTGTAAGTAATTTTGAGGTCTGCAGGGGATTCTGGGTAAGAAAACACTTGGGGGATCCATGCAAGCCACACCGCCAGCCAAGAGTCAGTTTACGCACACCACCATCCATGCACACCACCAGCCAAGCGGCATCCATGCACACTGCCAGCCTAAGCATCACCACACACACTGCCAGCAATCGCCATCCATCAAACACCGCCAGCCAAACACCATCCACGTACACCACCAGTCAAGTGCTATCAATGCACACTGTCAGGCAAGCATTATCCATGCACTATCCATGCACACCGCCAACCAAGTGCCACCCACACTCCGCCAGCCAAGAGCCATCCCCGCAAACCACCACCCAAGCAGGGCGGACTGGGACGAGCAATCAGCCCTGGCAGATTGCTGCTCAACCGGCCCTGAATGGGGGGATGCAAGTAAAAATCACCACTACTGCTTTTGTTACTGGGGGCCGATATAGCAGCACTGCTGCAAAACAGGCCCCCAGTGAGAAAACCGGCCCCCACGGCCAGAAAACTGGCCCCCACCCCTCAGCCCACCGTAGAAAAAAACTGGTGCCCGCTACGACCAGTCCGGCCTTGCAGCCAAGCACATTCCATGCACACAGCCAGCCAAGCACCAGTTCACATACACCACCAGCCAAGTGCCATGCAATGCACACCACCAGGCAAGCACCAATCTACACACACTGTCATCAAGCGCAAGTCCAGCCACACCATTAGCCAAGTGCAGGCCACAACACACCACCAGCAAAATGCCAGCCAAATGTTAGTACACGCAGACCATCAGCCAAACTCCAGTTTACACACACACAAACTCTCACTGGCTTCTAGTTGTTTTCTGCATCGCTTGGATGCAGATGAGACTAAAAATATCACTGAAACAGCAAAAATGTGTGCCTAAAAAAAGGGAGTGACCCTTGCCTATGGGGCCTCTCACTGGCATGCCCATAAACATATCCCTGGTGCCTAGTGGGCTTTCTCTCACTGGGGGAGCAGATAAGGGACTATTACCCCATCTGCCTCCTATGGGGCAGAAAGACTCTGTTACATTTTTTGGGGGTGGGGGCTTTGGCATGCCCTTTCTGGGCAGCTCCACCCCTACATATAATTAAAACAACATAATCCCTGGTGCCTAGTGTGCTTTCTGTCCCTCCCCCCCCAGGTGGGGCAGATCAGGGGTGATTGCCCCCTCTGCCTCCCAGAGGAGGCAGAGAGACTCTGGCAATTTATTTTTGGGGGTGGGGGCATTGACATTCACATTTTGGGCAGCCTACATCGCTATGTATAAAAAAAAAACTGCTGCCTAGTGGGCTTTCTGCCCCCAGAGGGGCAGATCAGGGGATATTTCCAGCTGCCTCCTGGGGGGTGGGGGGCAGAAAGACTGTGGAATTCTTCAGGGGGTGGGGGCATTGGCATGCCCATTTCGGGTAGACCCCACCTCTAAATATGCCATAAAAATAAATCCCGGGGGGGCGTGGCTTGCAGCATGTCGAGCTAGACGCACGGCTCGGGAGCTCCCGGCCGCCGATACTAAAATCCGCCTGAATCCTAATGCCACAAACTTTAAATATACCTCACCAAGAGCGGAAAGGGACTCCGAAGCTGCGACGCTGGCGGGAGAGGCCCGCTGAAGCGGTAGGATCCTACAATCCGCGATTTGCCTGGCCGGAATCGGAGTGAGCGGCGAAAACAAGATGGCGCCACGGGATCGCTAGTAGCTTCTGCCAGACGCCGGGCGGCCGGGATCGGAGTGCAGCAGCCGGGAGGTGCCCGACTTAGAGCTTCAGGGCGCAGGGCAGGAGGAGCGAACGGGGCAGCCCGCACACCAGCGCAGACTGATCCCGATAGACGGCGGCTCCTCAGTATTCTGGCGGTGTGAGGAAGACAGGGAATCTGGACGCCTGCACTGGAGGACAACGCAGCGTCACGAAGCGAACCCCGGTCGGAGTCTGAGATCCCCAGCGGCGGTGGCCCACAGACAACGCCAAGTAAGAGAAGGGAGCCCCCCCCCCCCATCCTCCCCGTACCACTTCTCGGTCGCAACTCCCCTTTACCAAGATGCCGGCGTGACCTGCAGACGGGGCCTCGAGATCGCCCTGGGGGGGGCTTGAGCCTGCTTGGGGACGGTGTGCGCTGCCAGGAGGGGGTCCCGCCTAACAACAAAATACCGGGCATAGCGGAAAGCGGACCCGCGCACTACACTAGTACCTGGCCGCCCTTTACAAACATGGCGGCCAGATGACTGAACCCAGCGCCGGACGGCAACACACCCGGGGACAGCATTGGAGCTGGCTTGGTGAAGGGGCAAGAGGCAACAGGCGGAGGGACCGGCGGACCCTGTGGCCCATCGGCGCCGAGTTAGAAGAGGCTGCCCTCGTCCATGCCATGGACATCGGGGGGAGGTGGCCCGCGATGTGGCACGGCAGCGAGATTCTGCGTTGATGGTGCTGCAGACTTAGTGAAGACGGTGCTGCCTCTAACCGAGACTGTGGGAGACTTCAGACCTGGATAATCATACGTCCCTGCATCCAAACGGGACATATCCTCAGCGGCTAACGGCTCGTCCACAACCATCCACGGGAGATTGACAACCGGGCGAGTGTTTCCCAGAGAGCGCCCAAGTGGACTCTGAGATCTGTGGGGCATGACGAATAACGGGCTCCCTGTGGCGCAGCAGTGGTGATCGGCAATAGGCCACCAGTGCAGGAGGGACCCAGCGAATAGAGACCTGGAACACTTGGTACCATATCTGGAAAACGGCGCAGGATCTGGCGGAAGACACGCGACACCGATATAGACATACGTACAGTATTGACCAGTGCGCGGAAGGGTGTGGAACACACCGGCACCAGAGACACACATCCCGTCCACGGGCGATCATGGGGAAAAAGGACCCTGCCCCCAAATCCTTGAAACAGGGCCCTATGGACAACTTCGCAACCTCCCGCCCGGGTAAGGAACACCCCAGCGCAGCTCAGGAAGGCCCCATAGATACAGATCGACTACTAGCGGCCATTCAAGCCTCGAGATCCGACATTCAGGAATCAAGAGCGGCGTTGGAAGTCAAAATAGGCGAGGTGGGGTCGGAGGTCACCCTACTCCGACAGGACTTCAGGAACCTGTCGGCACGAGTCACTGAAACTGAAACACGAATTGGAGAGGCAGAAGACTCCCTTACCACGCTCCTCAAGGACATGGTGGAACTCCAAGCGTCGCACAGACAACTCCTTTGGAAGGTGGACGATGCGGAAAATAGGGCACGCCTCAACAACCTACGCTTTGTGGGCTTTCGAGAAGGGATCGAGGGGAACGATATGGCGGCTTTCCTCCACACGTGGCTGACCGAGACCTTCCCGACGGCCCGCTTCTCGGCGTGCTTTGTGATCGAAAGAGCCCATAGGGCGCTGCTAGCGAAGCCCCCGGAAGGAGCGAGACCTAGACCAGTGATAGCACGCTTCTTAAACTTTGCGGACAGAGACTTGATCCTTCGGGAAGCCAGGAAATTGGGGGAGATTCGGCTAGAGAACACCAACATCATGATCTTCCCGGATTACAGCCAGGAGGTCCAGAAACAGCGACGCTCCTTCGACATGGTGAAAGCAAAACTGAGGGCACTAAAGATCACCTACATGCTGCTCTTCCCTGCGAAACTCAAGGTTATATACAAAGATAAATCAATCTTCTTTACCCATCCTGAGGACGCATGGCAGTGGCTGGAAGAGAGGCCGGTCTTCAACAGCAGAGAGGCGGCTGGACGCGAGGAGTTGGAAAGGTCACTGAGAGAAAAGGTACAATGGGGGCGCCCAAGACCACAACGGAGGCAATCAAGAAGACTACACTCTCGCACCCCAGATCACCAAACATTGAGGGAATTACATATATTTGGGAGTTGACGGGGTCAGATTTACCATTCTAACTTCAGAACACTAACTTTTAGGAAAGTGCATATATTTGGGGGAGCTTGTTTACTTTTGTAACTCCATTCCTTAGAGCACTAAGAAAGTACATATATTTTGGAGGTCAGAGTTACTATTCTTAATCCAATCCATCGGGCCTTGAAAAGTACATATATTGTTGTGGTCAGATTTACTATTCCAACTCCAGCCTTATTAACACTGTGGTGGAGGTGTGGTAGGAAGAGAAGCAGATTCACTATTCTAACTCCAATTCCACAGACATTTGTGAAAGTGCATGTATTTGATATGGTCAAATGTACTATTTATTTCTAACTCCAGCGCCACAAACATTGGGGTAGTGTATTTATTTATGGTGAGCAGAGTTAAATTTCAATTTCTAATTCCAGTGACGCAAACATTGGGAAACGTGAATATATTTTGTTTTTCAGATTTACTATTCTAACAATAATTAACATAAAATTAAATACAACTTAAAACTAACATTATAATTAAACACAAATTAGATATAAAATAATATATTCTTTCAATTAAACACTAGCCTTCCATTCCATCAATAAACCCAACATCCCCCCAAAAAGTAAAAATATTCAAAAGTATATCAAATTAAATATCAATAATTTAATGTATACATATGTATATAAACTTTTCAAAACAATAACCAAATAAAATAATATATAAAACAACATTAGGTACCATACAATTTGGTATACTATATTTTAAAACAGTATTTAAACATATAAAATATCACTTACTGTTGATATTCTGTGTCATGATATGTTTGTGCTGATGACATTTTGGCTGTGGAACAATGGTTGAATTATATTTTACATACAAACAAAGAGAACGAGCTCTAGAGCTACACTCTAGAAAACCCATTCTGAAGGGTTAATTAACGTTTTTGGCTCCTTGACAGGGAAACCAGTTGGTTTTTTAGAAGAAACCTCACCCACCAATCTAGTTGGTGGCATGCTTCATTACCAGGTTCCCACCCAGACCGTCACCCACGCACTCATAACCAGCAGACTGGACTACAGAAGCGCCCTCTATGTTGAAATCAACAAATCTCTGCTCCGCAAACCCTAGACCATAGAGAACATCGCAGCCAGCCTCGTCCTCGGCATCCCTCGACACAAATACATCTCCCAAGCCTCCACATCTTCAGGAAGACACTCAAGACCTGGCTCTTTGACTGACCGGAGCTGCCCCCCCGCCCCCCACAGTGCCTTGAGACTGTCACAGGTGAGTAGCGTGCTTAAAATTCCCTGATTGAGTGATTGGCCCAGAAGGCTGAATGCCTCCTAGGTGGCTTTGATGCTTGATTACAGCAGAGCTGTTCTTTTTTGTTTGTAGTATGTGAATAGTGGTTACAGTGAAAGTGAAAGTGAAAGCTTAAAACTACCAACAGGGTACATAATTCTTTTTTATATGGTCCCTGTGGTAGGATAAAAATAATATTACAATTCAAATGGACGTGAGTGCAACACTGGTCTCGCACGTCTCCTCAAATTATGTGAAAAGTGAATTTTAGTGAGATGGTCTACATGTTTCAGCCAAAAGTGTCAAATCGAATGGCTTTCTTCAGGACCCGTGGCTCAGACTAAACCCTGAGCTCACATAAAGCATGCACACATGCTAAGGTGTGCATAGGAATGTGACGGACGCCACTTACGGTTTTTACCGTCAGAGTTTCTGTACCTGTAAAGAAAAAGGACTAGGAGACACCGTGTAATTATGAATTAACAGTAGGTCCATCATGATGGGGATCCCGCGTTCACGTATGTATTTGCAGGTGGAATGCGATTGACTACTGACAAAACCATCCATGTGTGTATTGGGCAGTTTGGCAGACATGCAACACTTGAGAGCGTAAAAACACTCATAAATAGCACGCCTATGCAGTGGCTATGTTGCAATAAATACAAACTGTGATCGTTAATTATGCGCTGTCCAATTATATAGATTTGTATTTTGTACTGGGAGCATAATGTAGATCAAGGCAAAGACAAAGGTATAACTATTTTAAGCATATTCAAGCCGCTAGGTGCGTATTGATAAAATAGCAAGTCACTTACTTTGATCACTTCCAGTGACATAGATCATATGGGGAAGCGGCGCCTATTGTCACACCCTATGTGGCAAAAAATTGAAAATTAATCAGTATAATGAAAAACTGGTATTTTTAGTGTGCATCCATGTTCACTAATTCTTGTTTTTATCTTTCTGCTCATTATTCCAATGTAAACTCACTCAAAAATGTAATTACAACAAATAAAATGGTATATAAGACACATTGGAGCTAGCTAGGGAATTATTTGTGAGCAACCCAGGTTCATCATTGCTTTACTCTTTATCTTATATTGCTGAACTCACTCAACTTGGCAAAGGCTTTCAAGAAGAAGAATATTCTAAGTTTTGAAATAACGTAAGGGAAACTGTTTTTAATTTTCATCTGGGTCTCTAATATACTTGGGCCTCGAATCGAAGCTAGAACAACCTGCCTCTGGATTTGATTCTGTGGCCTAGTGGAGTCATTTTTGTTCTTTAGTGCCCTGCGTGCTGTTGTTGTAAGTCCATGTACATGATGCCTGGTACCTAGAGACAGATGAGCCTGATGGCCCTGCGACCCCGATTTTTGTCGGGGTTCAAAAGGCAATTGGGTTTGGTTCAAGTGAAAGGCTGGTATTTAGAATTTGTTCTAAAGGTGAAAGACATCCAAATATTATTGGTGCTGTCTCACAAGCATAACTGAGTGGGAATTTTAGTACTGGGAACATTTTCAATGTGCAGAAAAAACTATGCATGAGTCAAAGAACCAGTAGCATATATGTGGAAAACATGGATTTGAGTAGCACCTCAATCAGCTCAGGGAAATTTCAAGCCCATAATATTTGCATTGATATCGCAAGTGACTTCTAACTGAGCTTGAGGAGCCCTTTTTGGTGCACCCTGCTGTTATCTCCAACTGAGACTGCAAGAACTGCTGACAGGATGTGGCAATCAGTAGTGGAGCAGTTGAAGTGGTACTTGACCCAGTGGTCTGATGACCCACTGCACCCAAAATATAACTGGATTTTCCTATCTAAATGTGATATGAGGAGTAACTATTTGCTTGAATAATGACTATGGCACTCTGGTTAAGCTTCTGGATGTGGAAAATCCATAAAGAGAGAACCAACCAGGAGAGGAGGCCCACCAACACTAAGGGGCCCATCAGGATGTAGGGCGGATCGCCACCGCCTGCATGGTGGTGGCGATCCGCCCTACATCCTAGCCCACCCGCCACCCATTTCCCCCGCCATATTTGTATGGCAGGGGGACCGCAGCAGACGGGAAGACTGTCCGCCGCTTTTCTGCCCGGTCGAGTCGACCGGGCGGAAAAGGGTTTCATATGGTGGTGGTGTCTGCTAGACACCGCCATCCATATCAGGATGCAGACGGGAGGGAACCTTCAATGCCGCCACGAAAAGGCATGCGGTTTTTGAGGTTGGGGGCCCGTTGCGGGCCCCCAGGAATTTGGGGAGGTGGAGGGGGGCACATGGGGGGTACCTATGGTACCCCTACATGTGCATGCACGACATGCATTTTTGGCATTGTGGCGGGTGCCCGCCGCAATATTAAAAATGCAGAATATGCCCGCCAGTGCGGGGGGCGCATCCTAATGTCACCCACGGGAGACCCCCGCACATATGGCGGGCGGTCCCTTTTACTGTCAGGATGCCCCAAGTGTTTTCACAACCTGCATTGGCAGTGAAGGGAAATGTTCTCTCTTACAGGGTTTTCACATTTCCTTTCTTGACCAGAGTCCCAGCTCAGCTAACAAACTGTAGATTTCTGATCTGACACCATCTTCAGTCTTATCTGAATCAATTGATTTTTGCTCCAGACTGAAAGTTGCAGAATCGACTTAGAGATTAGTTGGTGGATAATAAATGGGCACTTATGATGAAGTGAGGCCTAGCCACCAAAGAGGGAGAGTTTTTCCTTCAAATGCAGTTTCCACCAGCATTCCAAGACTCTCGTAGGGGGAACATTCTTTTATGAAATTTCCACCAAACCCATGTGCAATAGTGGAATTCTCACTAATGCTGGTTCTTATAAAGTACCCCCAAGTTGGGTATACTTTTCCGGAACACACATTACCAATGTTACTGACATACTAAGCTTTTTCTCACAGTGGATCAGTCACATTTGTGGAGCTTTCTGTGCAATGGTGTCATGATTTAAATGGTGATCTTAAGCAGGAGTATCATCACCATAGTTTTTGGTGAACAAGCATGTATGCATATAAGTAGGGTTTGTTTTGAGCAAATCTAGTCAACATGCCCAACTCAGTTTACTGAAGAAACATCATTTCTGTCAGATTCCCCACTGCCTGATTCCCATTCCTAGTGGTAAAGAAGGAAGATTTTCCACAAGTTTGAAAACCATCTTTCACAGTTCCATTAAATAGTTTTGGGAATGGGGGGGAAGCTGATGGAAGACATTTTTTTCCGAAATTCCATTACTGCCATACTTTAAATCAAGCCTTATGGTTAAAGATAAAAACTTTATTTATTTATTTTTTGATCGTGAAAAGGCAGTACGAAAAAAGAAGATAATAAATGCACGCCAAATTACTGTCAAGAAACAAATAAGATAAAGATGACTTTAATTCAGCATTGCATAATATATCTACTCTTTCATGGACGCCCTTTGTGTAGTGGTAGTAAGTACCCAGAAAACCTATTACTGCAAGATACAATGGTACAGTACAGATATATTGGTCTTTTGAATGCAAATAATATGAGGGTTCAATTGCGTCAACTCTTATGGTAACATGGTAACCCCAACATTTGCTAGCAATCATAATTTCCGTCACCAGCATCACTTATACCAAAATCGAATGTTGCACCAGTCTTTTGAATTTTACCTTCTTCCAAGTTTTTCCTCCCTACTTTGGTCACTCCTGCCTGGATACTTCATCAAGAGGGCTAACCCACCCAGATCACCCATAGAGGAAATCTCCCACACTCTGGCTGTTCAGACAACAGCCAATCCCTGCCATAACCCCCACTCATATTAATATTCACCATAATCGTTGTTACCATGTCATGCACAGCACACTATCTAGTCAGCACATTAATAACATGAACAATTGTGTGCCTCCCATGTTCATCTATTACTATAATCCCTAAATCGCAGGCAGAAAGAAACTTAAGGTAAAACAGTAGAGGATAGATACCCCACTTTTAGACTGATCATATTATCTTTCCTTAACGAGAAGATGGATTATTAATCATTCGATATGTCAGTCTATATCAGATGTGCCCCACTCCTTTCTAGCATCTCAGAAGTTCTTGGGGTTTAATCTCTGAAGCAGTGTAATAAATATTATTATTATGAATAATGTTGTTTAGCCAGTACCTATTAAAAGAAAACTGCTCCAGCGTCGGGAAAAGGAGCTGTCATCTGTTGCAAATGCCATTGCCGCTCCATGGTAGCATGACAAAAATTGCCACTCACATGAAATGTGACACCTTATGTCATCAAAGGTTTAGACTGCGGTGGTTCCACCGCTATGGCAGAGGAGCATCACCCCCCCCCCCCCCTCATCAGTGTAAAGAAAAATAAAACAATTATAAAATGTGGTTTATTATCATTTTGTTTAGTGTCCTGGAGTCTTGGGGGCTGGGCCAGTGAGATAAGAGGCACCCACGGAGAGTGGTATGCACTGTTATCAGTGCGCATTGCCGTTTGGACGACCGTTGCACTTTGTATGTTCTCCATTACAGCCTGCGTGGAGAACATGCCCAGGTTCCCAGTCCCTGGCTGAGTGCCAAACAGGGGCGGCTGGTGACATTTGAAAGTGGTGTGGTGTAAACTAATTTGCATATTGCACCGCAGCGAGCGAGCCCGAACCACCTTGCATCCATCCATACATCATTCATGCATCCACCTATCCATCCACCCACCCACCCATCCTGCATCCATACATCATTCATTCATGCATGCATCCACCCATCCATCCATCATGCATCCACCCATCATGCATGCATCCATGCATCCATCCATACATCATTCATGCATCCACCCATCCATCCACCCACCCACCCATTCTGCATCCATACATCATTCATTAATGCATCCACCCATCCATCCATCATGCATCCACCCATCATGCATGCATCCATGCATCCATCCATACATCATTCATGCATCCACCCATCCATCCACCCACCCACCCATCCTGCCTCCATACATCATTCATTCATGCATCCACCCATCCATCCATCATGCATCCACCCATCATGCATGCATCCATGCATCCATCCATACATCATTCATGCATCCACCCATCCATCCACCCACCCACCCATCCTGCATCCATACATCATTCATTCATGCATCCACCCATCCATCCATCATGCATCCACCCATCATGCATGCATCCATGCATCCATCCATACATCATTCATGCATCCACCCATCCATCCACCCACCCACCCATCCTGCATCCATACATCATTCATTCATGCATCCACCCATCCATCCATCATGCATCCACCCATCATGCATGCATCCATGCATCCATCCATACATCATTCATGCATCCACCCATCCATCCACCCACCCATCCATCCTGCATCCATACATCATTCATTCATCAGTTATGTGACCTGCAGGTTACAGAAAGATCACTGCTGTAGGTACATTACTCCCTGATCTATCTAGCTGGAATTCAAACCTGAGTCCTCCAATCCCGAATACACATTAGTACAGCTCAGACCTTATATTCTAGAGTGTCACAGTCATTTGTGTATTGTTCTAGATACTTTTAAATTTGTGACTATGTACAGGAACAACTATTGCCAGGGTGACGTTAAATACGCGGCAAGGGAGGACTAAATTATGTAGCAAGAAATGGCAAAATATGTGCCATAATGGATGTCATTTTGTGAAAGTATTAATGCATTATGTTGTCATTTTAACACTTGTTAACACAGTCGGGCGTAGGTTTCAACATTATTAGTACCAGTGTAACACAGAATGATGACAACAAGTCCGGGTCCGCACCTCCTCTTCTCCTCAACCCCTTGGCACCTTCACGTTGTCGAATGGCACTGGCAGCCCCATGCAGCCAATCCTGGCGCTGTAGGGGCACAGGTTACTCTACGCCCACAGCACGCCCATTAGGAGTCCGAAGGGCTCCTAATGGGCATGCGCAAAATAGCACGAACACAAGTGCGCATGCGTGGGACGGGTAAAAAATTCACCCTCCGTCCCCACGCGTGTTGCTGCCTGGCTGGTGACAATCATGTCAATCAACATGACGCCTCCCGACGTCATGCTGACTGGCATGCATTGTCAGTTCTCCCTCGGTTTCTCCTGCGGGCGGCTGCGGGCGGCTGCAGGCGGGGGGGGCAATGCCCCCACGCCCCTATGGACGCACCGCGCCTGGTACCAAACCACAGCGCGATTTGATTGGCTCAGGGAAGCCTGGGTGCTTTCTGCTTCAGAGAGCAGAGCAACAACGAGAAGAGATAAAGCAGCCACCTGCAAGGAGGTACGTTTATTTTACTTTTTTTACTATTCCCCTGCCCCCCTACCCCCACCCCGATCCGTGGCAGCCACCACTGGATCTAGAAGGACAAGTTTGTTCACAGATCAATTGTCACACATATATGAATATAGTATGAAATTGTCTTAGCCAACGGAGCCCAGGATCATCCAAAATGAAAAATATTGTGTTCTCTTGTTCCTTTGGGTTTTCAGTGAGTGTGTCTCACTCACAGTAAATGCACAGTAAATTCATGGTAATTGGACTGAGCATGTATACAGCTAGTGTCTGCCTGTTAAGATCAAGCCTCTGTGGTGCAGCTACACCAAGATGCACTAGGCTGATTACACGTGAACACATGTGTATTTGCCTGTGCAGACTTGTGTGGGCTGTGCATGCAGAATGTAGCACACATAGAAAGAGCTACAAATGAGGATAAATAAAGATATTTCTCCTTGTTGCGCCACTTTAACGCCTCCTACAGGGAGGTGCTAGAATGTGAAGCATTTCCAGGTTTACGAAACCTTGTAAATCTGGGAATGAGTCAGAATCCATGGGTGTTGCATGGGAACACACACAGCAACACCCATTGAATGCCCTTCCACGCAGAGTAATGCCTGAAAGAGGGACATATTTACAAGCCATTTAAAGCCATGGAGCGTGACTTTGTGTGGCCATGTAAATATGGGCCAGCATCCTGCACCACCAGAGCGTCAAAAAAGTGACGCTCCGGTGGCGCAAGGTGCTTGGAAACATGCCCCCTAGAATTCAGTCGTCTGCCCGATGCTAGCTATGTTGCGACACTGGGAGTTGGACTTCTGATTGTGAGAGCTCCACTACCTTCTGCAGCCACTGTATCAACCAATAGCATCTCTAAAAAAGATAGGGGCAGTGCTTGAATGACATCTAGGATATTACCCGATAGATAAAGCAATGTTATTACCAATGTTACTAACTCATGTTACTACAAGCGCTCTATCGGTCATTACGAGTAAGGCCAGACAGCTGAGCCTCCTGTGCCCTGCTATCCCCCTGCAAACCTTGTTTCAGAGGTGGGCTGAGTAGCCCATGTGAAGCTGGCTTCCCTTGACTCAGCCCCACCTGGTCCCATAATGTTGCTTCTTCACTGCCTCATGTTGGCTGTGCTTCCCCAAATGCTCTCCAGTGGCATGGACTCTGCATCACGTCACATGAGGGAAGACAAAATCTACAACATCAGTCTCTGCCTGAGTTGTCACTCTCTCCACAGAACCAGCAGAAGGAAAGGTATGTAGGGAAAGTGGGTTGTCCTCATCACCACCACAGCCATCAGCACCACAGCATATTAAACTCGGTCAGGCAGAGGCAAAGGACTTAAATAAAATATGAACATCTACTTCTAAAGTAGAAGGTAAGCAAAGGTTAAGCTCAGGGCTGCAAATATGTGAGAATGGGTGCCAATGCCACTGTGGCTTTTACGTGACATCAGGCAGCTGTTTTCACCCCCTCCAGCATCCCTCAAAGGCATCCAACTACACCTTCCCCATGTTAAAGGAAGATCACGCTACCTCCAAGCCCAACATCATCTCTAAGACCAGCCGCATCACCTACAAGGTAATGAGAATACCCAACACTACCCAGAGAGAAAATTAACCACCTCAGGTGTACAGCTCCAACTTAAAAGCTAGTATAAAACTAGAGTAGATATGAAATTATGCAAAGCATAAATAATGGGAGCATATGTCTTCTCTATCTTCACCCTAATAATATGGATCAGCATACCTGTCAACACCAAGAATGCTACGACCTTCCTGCAATTCAGGAAGAAACTGAAGACACCTCTTTAAGGAACACTATTCTTCCTCACAATAAGAACACACCTCTCACCAATATTCCGGCAATAACAATGAACTGTGAGCTTCGAGATATTGCCCTCTTGTTCAGTGCTTCATTGCCTCTTGGCTAACCTTGCACTGTATACATGTCCATACATACACTTATACATACATAATTCCAGTTTGTTAGCTCCTCATGAAGAGAGAATAGCTGTGTATTTTCCTGAAACATATCCTTTTAGTGGGATCACATTTAGATTGGGGACCAATCCTTTCAAGTTATTTTGATCAGCATTTTGTATTAACTTTAAGAACTGTATGCTGCACATGTGTACAATTACCAAGCAGTACTCCGCAAGTGAGGGGTGGAAAGGTGGCCCAACCTTTCCTACTTTGAAAATAGTTGAAATTCCCTTTCATAATATGAAGGAGAACAGAACATCCCTAAACCTTCTAGGGATATAGTATCTTCATGTAGAAAAATGTTTTACCCTTGGAAAATTAAAATATAAATTGCAGCAAACAAAAATCTGCACTTGCACCGCGGGCTGGCTGCTATGCTCCTATATGCCTCTGTCCGTACATACAACTCCATATTGGGTAAATAATAAAGGCCACAAGGCATTTTACAAGTATGCCTTGAAAAGTACGACTATCACAATTTTCTACTGGGAAATTTTGTGAAGTCCTATAACACGCAAATCTACATCTTTGTATAGCAGAGCATGAACGGATGCTGAGTTTTCTACTCGAATTAGGCCCAAAATGGCGTATAATCAGATGACTCAGGAATTCTCAAACTCAATGTGTTTGATTCACATAGAGTTTGCTGTGACTTACTCTAGTAATACTCCTGGCTTACATCTGAATTTCACTAACAAGACTAATGTACTTTTGGTTACTCCGTGGATTCAGTATAATTCAGGAGTCTTACAAGAGTAAGTCAAACCTACACACAACAAAATATTTGAGAAAACCTTTTCAACATAGGGCAATGCATTATGGATTTTTCAATTAATATCTTACCTGAATATGTTATGTCTGAATCCCTCATGCATCAAAATGCAGCATTGTGTGGAAACGAGAGCAGACATAATTGTGCGTTTTTCTCATTTAGATGAACAATTCATCGGTTCTCATATCTCCGTTTATGAAAAAGCTTAATACAGTCCCATTTTATCCACCCTGCCCACCGTATTAAACCGTATAAGATCTTTCTGTCAGACTTTTAAGGACGAGGCTACCATGAACAATAAATAACTTCTCCTCACCTTGAATGAAATTCACGGTTGCTGCTATATTACAAAACATAAATTGAGTTACTTCTAGCTTTTCCTTTTCCTACAAGGGCAGTTTAGAGATGAAAAATCAGCACTATTTTAAACGTAGTAGTGTCAACAAAGGACACAGAAAAAAATATTTTTCTTTATTCTAATTAAGTACAGAGTAGGAATGGGATATATCGGATTTGTTTGAGACCGTGTTAGTTCGTGATTTATTCAGTCAATATTTCGATATTCGTTTGATCAACTGGTTTCAATACCAGATGCGTTATGCTAGAACACTATAGACATTTTTCGAGCCCATGAAAAGCAGGATTTTTTTTTAAACTGTTTTTATTGATATTTAGAATAACAAAAAAGTAAAAGACAACAAAACATTAAGCAACAGATATACCCCCCATAACTTTTTCTCGTATGAAATCTATCAAAATGACAATTGGTGGGATCATTAAGTAAATAACATTGCATTTCACTATATTTAGGTCACTCCCCAGGTTCTCGCCCTCATGATATCTATAGCACCCCTCCCGTAAGAGAGTCCAGTTCCAAGACTCTGGGCTCTACATCGACCCTCTCCCTTGAAATCAATTGCATAATGTCTGTGTTCCCATCCTCGAGCTATAGCCCGTAATATCTCAACCATGGTTGCCAAATCTTCCGAAATTTTTTGGGCACACCCTTGCCTGGTATACTATTCTTCTGCCCCCATATACATGTCCATGCCAGCTCTCCCATGTTTCATAGTTGGGGGATCTGCTCTTCCTCAATTCCTGGCTATGTCGCGTTTTGCAACTATGAGTCCAAGGTTACTTAGCAAAAGTTTATATCTAGGCAAGTGAACATCCGTATGGATACCCAGCAGGATATATTTAGGGTCTAACGGGATTTGCGTCTGAAGTATATTAGTTAAATCTTATAGCACCCTTGCCCTGTAACAGTGAATTATTTGGCACTCCCATAACGTATGAATGTAGAAGCCCCTCTCTGTTTTACATGGTAGGCATTCGGGTGCTTCAGCTCTGCCCTTGGTGTGGAGTCTCGGCCTATCATAGTACACTCTGTGCAATATTTAAAATTGAATCATCGGAGCCTACGTTTTATTGCCATATCTCTAGGGTGCATTAGGGCTATCTCCCAATCTATGTCCTCAACTTCGCCCATTGTAGCCTCCCACTTACGTCTCAGTACCAATAGGTTATCGGGCAAATTATTGATTAAGGCCTTATATGTCCACAAAACTGCCTTGTCAAGTTTCTCCTCTTGGAGCAACCTGCCTTCCAAAGGAGCGTATTCAGGGAGGTCTGCAATGTTGGGTTTCTGTGCCACCCATGCATGCCAGAGCTGTATATATTTGTAATATTGCCTGTCTGACAAGTTATAGTCTTCTTGCAGTTGTGAAAAAGTAATCTAGGAAAAGCAGGATTTTTATGCACGGTTTTAAGTTATTCCTTAAACGGTTCAACACCATCTACACTATAAACATAAACCTGAAGTTATGTTACATTACTTGGTATTAGGATAGGGTATTGATGGACTGTGACATCATGAATGGTTAATTTCTGCATGGGCTGGTAAAAGGTCGGCTTAATGGGGTGGCGTCTCTCATCTTCATTGCCTTGTTTCTTTGCCCCAGTGGAAGTGGCCCCAGTGTATAACTCTCCGGTGTCCTCGTCTTTCAATGTAGATGTCTCCTCAACGTCTGTGTTTCTACAGTGTCCCCATCACCCACTGTCCATGTCCTTCATTCCATGCCTCGCGGGTGGCAAATGTGCTCCATGTTCTTCTCTACCATGTCCCTGTGTCTATGTTTTTCTATGACTATGTATCCCGTTGTGTCTGAGAGACACTCCGTGCTCATGTTTCACAGTGATCATTCCCCTCATGTCCATTTTTCCTAGTGTGTGTTTGCCAGTTTAATACATGTTTTTATGCTTCAAATCTTGGTACGGTTTTTGGCGTATATGTTGGTACTGATGCTGCTGTAGATGTTAGCACTGGCGATAGTTCTACTTTAGAAGTTGACAACAATTTTAACCAGTGATGATGTGGGTGTAGGTGCAGTTGTTGGTTGCATGTGTATGTGCAGTGATTCAAAGTGCCACTGTCAGAGTGTAGTTTCCAGTGCTTGTGCTGATGCGGGTCACAGTGTAGGTGTGTGGGATGTTGTTGGTACACGTCTGGCAGGGGTAGGGGTGCTGGTCTTGGTGTTGGTGCAGATGAAAGTTTTGATGTATTCATTAAGGATGATGGCAGTGCCGGCATGCATGGAGGTCCTAGGTTTCCTCCTGTTGGTGGGCCAGTGATGGGTGGCCTAGGAGAGAAAAAAATCATCATCATTTTGTCTGGTAGACCAGTGTCGGTAGGGAGCTTCTAATGGCAAAGCAGGCTGAGACTCCACCACGGGAAACACAATGGTCCACTCTTCTGTGAATGATGTGGGAAACCCAAGAGTTGAGGAGACAGGACATCTGCAATTTTTCTTATATAGGCCATGCTTTCCAAGTTGTGTGGAGTGTGATGGGATATTTACCACACCAGACAAATACCATTACCCAGGGTGCGGGGGCATTATCATGTGTGGTAAATGCCTCCAATTCTACGTTTTCAGCTTAGAAATAAGGCATACTACGTAGATTTTGTATTTACTTAACTGCACCCCAGATATTTCACCTTATTTCAGGTCTTTGACCCGATAAAATATTGGCAGGTTTGATCTTTGACCCTATAAAATATTGGCAGGTTTGATCTGCATGAATCTGTCAGGGTGTCAAAAACAGCGTTATTGATTTGGAAGTGGGTACCCATACCAACTTCAGAAACATGAGGCTGTTAGGTTAAAACAAATTCTTACAGAACTTCTGCTACATCCCTGGTAGCTATGTAAAATCAGCAGGCAATTCCCCAATGTGAGTTAAGTTCAAGCACTATCGATAGTATTATCATCCAGAAAACAACTAAATACAAATCCCAAGTCATTTTAGAACAATAAATACAAATGTTATGAGTAAAACACATCAAAACAATTAAAATCATAGAAGGAAAAACTGAGATGAGATGTTTTAGAAGTTGTAAGGCATAAAGAACCTAGAAAAACATAAAGCGTAATTGAAAAATATCTGTTCAAGGTTGACCAGAATATATAGACAGAACTTTAGGCTGAGCTTGATGGAGTAGAGGTAAGATCCACCTATCGGATCGTCCCAGTAAAAGTTTTTACCATAGAACCAAGTCACTTCTTAAGGACTTCAAAGTATTGAAGCAGATCAAGGTCCAAAGCTTAAGTCAGTGAGAGTCCCTTGAAGCTGGATCATTCATTTTTGAGCTCCACTAATGTCATTAGTGTTAGCTCTAAAGGCTCAGAGCATACCAAAACTGCATTTTGTAGCCACCAAGGTCATTTTGCGGCAGTGGTATATTTGGCACTTCACATCCAGTCAAAGAATTGACCACATTTTTGGTTCTCAGACTCCTCAAGTAAGGCAAGACTGGAAACTGAAGCCAGGCAGCCGCCAAATACATTTACTGCCAAGCCTGCTAAACCTATTATCAATCCAGAAAAAAGCTTTGAGCAGGACAAACCTAGTCTTCTTGCATGCCCTGGGTATACTCTGTCTTCCATAACTTGGCACCAGGTTCCAGTCCTCCAGTTTAAAACATTGACTAAGCACCACTTTTCATCAACTACTGATAAAGTTCTTCCTGGACACTCCTGCACTCCTCAGGTCCAGGACTTTAGCACGGTCCAGTTGTCAGCCTTCAGCTGGAGTTTGGTGGAGTCAGGAGTACATCTACCTTTTGTGGCCATGAAGAAGGCAGACTAGAGGCCAGCCCCTTAACCCTGGGAGAGAGGTTCCTGTCCCTGATTTCCAGAAGATGTTGGGAGTTACAGTCCTTTTCTTCTAGTATGGTCTTTTTTCTTAAGACATAGTCTTCCCAGGTCCCCTTATCTTGTGCAAGCCAGTGACTGGAGAATTCCCACAACCCAGTCCTCATTAATTCCAAAGCAGTTCCCCACCTTCTTTTACAGCACTTCCTCTTAGCTAACCCCTTCTATCTGGAGAGGATTTGACTTCCTACTAGCCACTCCCCTATTTAAGGGAGATGTTTTCTCTTCTGTCACTGTCTAAACTGGGATTCGCTCCTGCTGGGGTTGGAGCTAGATAGACTAGGATGACACTAGGAATAAATGGGAACAGGTCCTTGCAGCCCCATTTGCTATTACCAAGTTAAATGAAGAAGTGTGAAGGCTGTCTTGTGTTCTACCAATTGATCCTATCCCGATCTCAGATGATTATCCCTGCTAAATGGCTAGCTGAGGGCAGTGCCCATGCCTTCCAAAGCCCTGAGGCTAATCCATTGTCCTCCGAGAGCAGAATTGTTCATTCCAAGCAGGGAATTTAAAATGACCCTCTTTAGTGGGGCTGAATGGCAAACTGGTTCTGAAACAGGTTTCTCTCAGGCAGCACAAAGTACACTTTTTAGGTTTCAATCTTTTTACTGAGTGAGTACAACAAATGGATAAAAACATGGCCTTGCCCCTAACAGCAATGACCCATGGTCTCTCAAGTGGTTTCTTCAAATGTACATCACAATATTCATCAACTCACTTACATCCAAATATAACTGTGCTTTAAGCCAGTCATGCAAAATTTCTATTTCTCCCTCCATTAAGAAAAAAGGACTGGAACAATCAGAAGAGGGAAAGGCAAAGGGAGGCAATGAAACCATGATAGGAAAGGATGGGAGATATGCTGGAAGTGTAAGGGGACATTTCCTCATCTTTCTCCCACATAGCACACAAATGCCATACAGGAGAACCTACCTGGTTGTTCTTGTAGACAAACGATTTCTCCCATAATGTTTTCTCATTGTCCCGTATCTGAACACTTCATTCACAGGCACACTGATTCGAAGACATTATTTGCAACTTCCACATAAGTGAAACCAAAAGCCATTCAATTCAATTCAAAAACTTTATTGCAGTCAATAGACCATAAAAGTACAAGATAAGCAACATGTCAATAAAAAAACATTCTCAAATACATGGGGGGCCATATGGATGACGGGCGGACTTAGTATGCCCCTCATCCTACCGGTGATCTGGACCGCCCGCCATAATGGCGGGGGTCCCGTGGCCAGCATTAGGATACGCCTGCCACAGTGGCGGACGCATCCAGCATTCCAACCATTGTGGCGGGCGGTGCATTCAGCACTGCCCGCCACAATGGCAGGAAGGCATGCTGTGCACTTCCATGCACAGCATGTCAGGCACCGCGTGGTGCCTGCCATGTTGTGCATGGAACTGCTGGGGGTACCATAGGTACCCCCCATGTGCACCCCCCAACCCCGGAGTCCTTGGGGGCCCGCAACGGGCCCCCACCAGCAATTCCCGCCTGCCTTTCGGCATCTGCAACGGCTCATCCTAATATGGCTGACGGTGTCTGATAGACACCGCCACCATATAAACTCTTTTCCGCCCCGGCCGCAAGGTAACCGGGCGGAAAAGCGGCAGACGGTGATTCCGTCCACCGTGGTCTCCCCCGCCATAGTAATATGGAGGGGAAATGGGTGGCGGACGGGCAAGGATGTCGGGCGGATCACCACCGCCCGCATGGCGGTGGCGATCCGCCCGACATCCTAATATTCCCCATAGTCTTAAAACACCAAAGGCCCAATGGTTACAGCTCCAGATTTCTGTAGTTACCCACTCCCGATAAGAAATGAGCAAAATTCATTACAGCACATACATAAAAACCATATTAGAAGGTATGTACAACATATTAAAAGACAAGTGCACATGGATTTCATGGTTTACAACTCCCTTAATGTTCTCCTTAATGTTTTCAGTCACAATGGGTACCACAGGAAGGACACCTATATTCAGCAGTTCCTTTCTCTCCTTCTGCAGATCTCTCCTTTCTCCTTTGAGCCTGGGTGCAAATGCAGAGGTCAGGGAAAAGAAGAAAATGACAACCATCTGAATGTCTTGCTTCAAGAGCACACCCTCCTTGAGTGTAGGGTTTTGTATCACAGGATCATAGGCTTCCATAGCTGATCTGATGAACTCCCATCATCTGGCACCAGGTTGTTGTGAAAGAAAACAGTTGCCACTACTAGCACTATGTGCTCAGGGGATATAGCCAGGAAAACAATCACCATAATGTTGGTTGCTTTACAATCATTTTCTAAGAGCTCAACCCCGGCCTCCAGAGCCAGCAATACTCCTAGGGCCCTACGCTGAAAGTCAGTTTTTTGATTTGTCACCTCATTCATCTGGTCCAGCAGACCCGTGAGGGCTTGCCCTTTGGAGTTGAACACTGCTGACCAGGTTTTCACCAAAGTTACTCTGTTCTCTAAGCCCAGCAGTCTGGACACTGTCTCTTTGGTGTTTTTCTCACCCCGTACAACTTTGTGTAAAATTATCTCCAGAGGTGGGGTCATGGGCGTTAGCCCCTCACTCAGATCACCCTTTGTGGCAATGTCTCCTTCTACCAGCTGAGTAACTTTCTCTCTGAAGTAGTCTTCTACCCCTATGTTGTTTTTCCGCCATTTATTCTCTTTATCAAAAGTGCCTGCTTTACCAAGCAACAGTTCTCCTTGGGGGCTCCTTGGAGAGTTCTACCCATGCTAGAGAGTTCTACCCATGGTACAACTTCCTTCAGTGCCTGATGCTCCAGGCCATGCTTTGGCCATTGTTATGATCAGGCACTCCTGTACTGCACAGAGGCCTTCTGTTGCCAGAAGGATGTGGTGTGCTCCAGCAAACCCTCACAGGTCAATCAATCAATAAATCCTTATATGGATTTAACAAAAATCCATAAAAGTATAAAATAACACAGACAAATACAGCACATTTGTTAAGTAACCTTATCACTCAATATTTAAAATCAACATCTTATTTAAAAAATACATAGAATCCTTCAGTGTAAATTATCCTATGTGTAAGCGGTCACAGACAATAGAAATTAAATGCACATCATAATTTTGAGAATATATACAATCTTATAATGTAAGCTATCTAATGTGCAGGCAATTACAGCGGGTTGAAATAAGAAGGAACACATATTATAAAAGTGGATAGTTGCAAACATTATACTGTCCTGAGTTAATCATGAAATACTTTCACAAACCTTTATTCTGTCTCATAGGATAGTCTTTCTAAATATTTAATGGAATTCTGTCTGATAATCACAGACTTAATATATGACAGAATTGTGTGACATATATAGACATCATCCAATTTACATTAAAGTTTAACAGCATCTTGAAAATAAATACGTTTCTTTGATAAAAACAGTGGATGAAAAACACGCGTTCTAATTCTCTTATGAAACTTACAAACAAAGTTATAATGAAATTATTATTATTAGGTTTTTGTAAAGCGCGTAGTCACCCGTAAGTATCCCAGCGCTAAGATCAAGACAAGCCAAAGGGTAAACCAGGGGGAGGGAGGAGGAAGAGGGAGATCAAGGGAACAGGTGAGTTTTCAGCCGCTTCCTAAATCGGAGATAGTCTGGTTCCGTCCTAAGTTCAGGGGGGAGGGAATTCCAAAGGCGGGCTGTGTTGACAGAGAAACGCCGTCCACCCGTGCGCACCTTCCTCACTCTGGGGATAGTGATGAGGTATTCATGGTCGGATCGAAGGGATCTTGGGGCTTTGTAGGGCCTGATGAATTTTTTTAGGATGGGGGGGCCTTTGTCCTGTAAGAGTTTATGTGACAGACAGAGAGCCTTAAACTTCACTCGCTCTCTCACAGGGAGCCATTGGAGCTGTTTCAGGGCTGGTTTTGCTGAGGATCTAGCCGGGGTATTGGTGAGAATCCGGGCCGCGGCATTCTGGATTCTTTGCAGTTTATTAAGGGTTGCCTCGGGAGCTCCCAGATAGATGGTATTGCTATAATCTAGCCTTGATAGAATGAGGCCTTGGATTAATAGTTTCTGGGAAATAGGAGGAAGTAAGGGCAGAATCTTCCTAATAGATTTCAGGAGCCCGAAGCAGGTCCCAGCGATTTTTTTGGCTTGAGTCTTAAAGGACAAGTCTTTTTCAAGCCAAATTCCTAGGCTCTTAATCTCAGACTTGGGGGCTGGGGGTTCACCCAAGCAGGGGGGCCAGATGCTCTGAGAGAGGGATAGCCCCTTCTGGCCAAGGAGGAGAATGTCTGTCTTTGAACCATTAAGTTTCAGAGACGATCCATTCATCCATCCTTGAATTTCTGCGAGACAGTTGTAGAGGTCCGATGGTTCTTGGTTTGGGTGAGATAAAGACACCACTAATTGTGTGTCATCAGCGTAGCTGATGATTTTCACTCCGAACGGGGTGACAACCTCCTCCAATGGGGACATGTAGACATTGAATAATGTCGGGCTTAACGATGAGCCCTGGGGCACACCGCATTGGAGGAGGGTTTCGGGGGAGCGAGTGTCATTCTCCCAGACCTGAAATGAGCAGTGGCCAAGGAATGATTTGAACCAATTCAGAGCCGTGCCCTCAACACCAATGTTCTTAAGTCGCTGGATTAAGACCCGATGGTTAACGGTGTCAAAGGCCGCACTGAGGTCCAGGAGGATCACTGCCACTGATCCTCCTGCATCTAACAGGGCTCTGGCCTCCTCCACTGCTGCGAGTAGGGCGATGTTGGTGCCCTGCCCTGGGCAGAATCCAGTTTGTGAGCATCTGAGCAGGTTGTTGGTCTCCAGATACTGCGAAAGTTTTTTGTTAACTAGCTTTTCCGCGATTTTACTGGTTCGGGGGAGGAGAAAGATTGGCCTGTAATTGGCCAACTCCGAGGGGTCCAGAGAAGGTTTTTTAAGTAGCGCCTTGACGACTGCCGCCTTCCAGCTGGGGGGAACTTTACCCTGGAGCAGTGAGGCGTTGATGAGGTGAGTGAGTGGAGGGGCGATGGTGGGGGCCACTTTCTTGAGTATGCGTAAAGGGACCGGGTTCCTAGGGGATGTAGATAGACTGGTTTTCCCATCACATCAGCATTTAGGTAGCTTTTCTACCCATACATAGATTTTGGGAAAATCAACTTGATAATGGAGCATGTCTAGATGCAATCTGGTTAAATGAAATCTGTCCTGGGCATTTGTTGCAGTAATCAGGTACCTTTGTATTCCCTGTTGCACGAATCCTGAGCAATATCTGTTTACAGCAGATTTAGATTTCTCTCTTATTTCTCTTTCAGCCTTCTTTTTCTCATAAAAATGGTTTTCAGTTATTTTGCACTGTATTGCAAGAGATAGGAACCTTGATACTGATATTGTTATCCTTTTCTTGTAATTATGTGTGCCAACTATGAAATGTTATCACAATGCTCAAGGTTTAGGCAATCTTTTATTATTTACTGGGTAAATGTTGTACCCGTCTTACTCCAGATACTATGCCAGCTAACTACTGAGCTTAACTAAATTATATCTTCAAGGTAAGAGACATCTTATTCTTAATGGATGATAAAAGTTGATGTAGAGCATGGGACTGCTAGGAGTCTGAGTTGAAAGGAATTCTCCTGGTTCTGCTAATTCATAGTTTGTTATACCCCAAACTGTTGCCCCATAAGTAACAGCTGGCATTTGCTCTTGCAAAGTTGCAATACTGTCTCTAATGGGTTTAGTGCCTATCTTATTTGCAAACCTAAACTGTTCTTCAAGCTTTCCAGGGTGACACCCCCTGTCATCACCTAAAAATGTCAGACCACTCAGTTCCTTTGGTCGGTCCAGAGTGAGGTGAGGAAGATATAACAGAAAAGAAGATTTAATCCTGAAAATTAAGTAATTGATGACATAGATTCCTTAAGTCATGTGGGCATGGGATACGTAGAACAATAAGACATTTAGAAATGGAAGTTTTAAAGTTCAGCAATGCCACTTTCCCAAGCACTTTCCCAAGCAGCTGTTGTAGAATGTTCCAATATTTGTTACAATCATACTGTTCAATCCAAAGGATGTCAAAAGAAACAGCTATTATTTCAAATACAATTTGCAAGTTTAATGAAATGTTCCATGCTCTTTGAAGTATTCAGTCAATTACATCCCTGGAAGTAAGGGAAGTAAAATTTGAACATGAAATTCAGCTAATATATCACAATGACCATGTTAAATTATGAATCGAACATTAAGAAGAAAGCTAGCTTATGACTTCAGAATACATTAATAAACAATTAAATCTGATCATCATTAATACATGTAAGTATAGGGTACTCATACATTTTTAGGTTGAGCCTTGTTGTAGTGGATTAGGGAATAGAAGTCCCGCCCACTCTCTGCCCATATTTGTCAGTGGCTTGTGTCATTGTCCTTCCTAAATGCTGGCTTCTGATTTGTAAATAGGCTTGTTAGTCCCTCCTTAGTAATGCTTCATCTTCATTTGTCACCTCCTGTGGTGACTGGTCCTTTTACTTTGGTTTTTACACGGTACCTGTTATTTTGTCTTTAAGCAAGGGCAATATCGCCGCTTTAGCGCCTTGATGCTTCAGTGCCTTGATGCCTTTGGGTTAAGTTCGCGCTTTAAAAGTTTTATATTCATTCATTCATTCCTTTAGCGGCACTTTTTGCCGCTAAAGTGGCAATATTTTTATCGCCCTATCAGCAAGCTGTCGCTAACAGCAGTTAGTGACAGCTTTTAGGCGATAGCGACTGGTTTGGGACCTGCTTTGCATGTCAGCGATATTTATCGCTAATGACATGCAAATTGGGCGTACACAAACTGTTAGCGACTGAAAGCAGCTATCGCCTATTAGCAAAGCAGGCTTAGCGATAAAAAAGTCACGCTAAGTGCAATTATCGCTAGAATCTAACGCCTGCTAATAGGATGACTTGCCTGTATATTCAATGGGGGGGGGTGGATTGTCAGGTTAAGCCCCCATTGGCGTTAATGAGTGAATAGCGATATTCACACATTTTTCCGCTATCGCTGTTCCCTATCCCTTCTACTCTCCCCCCCTTTTGTCCTGTTATCCCACCGGATACTACTGTAAAATGCTCTGATACCCTCACGGGTCTGGTTTGCGCTCTATAAAACATTAAATAAATAAATACAATGGAAAAAAACATTGCTAATAGCATGTTTTCTCCACTAACATATCCGGCGATAGGCAGCGATAAATTAAAACGCACTAATCGCATTTTGCTATAAATATCGCAATTCATTGCTAATATGCCCCTATTTTCTTTGTTGAGTTTCTCTTTCTGCAGGCACGACATGCTTTGGTGCCTTCTTTAACCCCATGCCTTCTTTACCCCTTCCCATTTTCTGTGCCTACTTTACCCCCCCCCCACTATCCCATTGTTGTGCCTTCCTTAACCACATCGCTGCGGCGGCTATTCTGCCGCAGCGCTAAGGGGGCGGGGCGGCCGCATGCTGGTGACGGAACCGCTCCGTCATCAGCCGCGGTTGGGCTGTGCTCATGACGGAGCGGTTCCGTCATTGCCCCGCCCGCTCTGCCCAGCGCAGGCGCGGAATCCGTCATCAGCATAGAAAGGGTTAACACCCCCTGCCCGCCCTCCCATTGTCCGTGCCTTTTTTACCCCCTCCCTCCCTTTGTCCGTGCCTTCTTCCCCCCCCCCCCCCGCCCATCCTCCCTCCCATTGTTGGTGATGCCTGCCATTTGCAATGCAATAGGTCTCACATTTACGTGAGTTTGAGCTATTGGCTTTGTAAATGACAATGCCTTTTTTTTATGTTTTGTTTTTTAAAAACATAAATAAAAAGCTTTGTCATTTACAATGCCAATAGCTTAAACATGCATAAATGCGAGACCTATTGTATTGCAAATGCCTGTTGAAAGTGTCATCATTATACATATAAGAAAATGCATATTAATCTTTATTGTTTATGTGTATTTCAATAATTACATATATGTAACATGTTTTTAAAAAAAATTCACAAAGGCACTTTTAAGCATATTCATGTAGATAACATTTTTGTAACTTTGTACATGAAAACCAAACTAAATCATAATATTTTCTTTCAGACATTAACCTCTTCGATGCTCATGACGGCTCCCGGCCGTCATGAGTCACGGTGGGCGTGTGCTGATGACGGCCGGGAGCTCACCTCGCCCGCGATTGGAATGTCATCACTGCGGCGGAATTCGCGCCGCAGTGATGGGGTTCATTTCATTACACAATAATAAAGAAATATGAAATAAAAACACATAATGTGTTTGTCCCCTCATTTTCCCCTTCCCACATACCATTGTACATGTTTTTGTTAGGTTTTAAATCTTTATCCTCCATGTAGGTCACAAAATCATCTACAAAGTGTTGCAATCCATTAGCGGTCCTGGACAACAACACCATATCATCTGCACATAGAGGAATGGGGGTTGGGTGGCGGTACCAACTCTTGGTGCATCAGCATTTACCTTTTCCAAGAAACTATCTACACTGTTTATATATAAAGAAAATAAGAACGGGCAAGAACGCAACCCTGCCTAATTCCTCTTGTCACGCTAAAACTCAGTGTACATTCCCCATTTGGCCCATAACCTACAAGGGATTCATTCATCTGTGATGGGTATGAAACTATCAACTGGAGCTCCCATTTCAACCATGGTCTACCACAATTTTACATGATTTACAAGAACAAACTCACTACTCAGATCAGCAAAGCAGAGATGAATATATCCTTGCCTTGCTATGGTGTATTTGCTAATTAGGAGGTTTAGATTAATACATTATTTCACTGTACCAATCTCCTTTATGAACCCATACTGTGTGTCAATCAGCACCTGATTTTCTAAGGCCCAAGTTTCAAGCCTCTCTAAAAAATGATTCTACCCATTAATTTGGTGGATGAGACCAATAAGGATATTGGACAATATTTTGTTTGCACCCTCTCTGTCCCCATTCTTAAATATTGGGACTATTAGACTATCACTCCAAGATAGAGGGAGAAATCCTGGAGCTGATGCACTACAAACTTGAATCAGAATTGGCCCCATAATGTGTTTCAAGGTTTTAAAGCATCTACTGGGACCCCGTCTATGCCTGGAGTTATCCAATTGGCAAATGTTTTAAAAGCTGAGGAAACTTCTTCTAACGATAATCTCAATAATACAGGTGCCAATAAGTTCTGATCATTAGAGTATAGTGCTATGTGTGCGTTATTTGGGTTGCAGATCCCTTCAAAATGGGAGATCCAATCAGTTGGGGCAACAAATGCCTCCACCTAAGGTAAATGGTTATGCCTGAGGAATGGAGTGTTTATGGTTTTCTAAAATGAGGAGGACTCTCCAGTTTCAGCCACCTGTTGTTAGCTAGCCCACACCTGCTCTTTAATTTTTTTTTTCTTTGGCCCACTATTTGCTTATAGATCAGTCTCAGCTTTTTGACCTCCTCTCTATTTCTAGGGATTATCTCTAATGCTTTTCTAAAATTCTGGTTTGCCCTTGAGCAATGATTATCAAACCAACCTAAATTCCTTTTATTTGGGGCCTGATTTGGAGCTCTTGATTTATTGGCAAAAGCAGATATTATATTGCCAAAGGCAGGCAGCAACCATCCATTGAAACGTCCTATTTGGTACAGATGATAAATTCTTCAAGATTTTCTTTCCTGTTTCCAATAGATTTTCTTTACTGTTTTGTTTATCCCTGTCGTCTTGAGGCTTGTGCCATTTCTACCGACTGTTTCGATATGTGCTGCTAATTGGGGGCCCCCTTTGGTTGGTATTAATGTTGAGGGTAAGCGCTAATGGGGGATGGTCACTGAAAATGAGGGTTCTACCAACAGCGATTTAAACATTTCCAGCTTATTTGCTGAGATTAATATATGGTCAATGATTGAGCAGTGACCATGTCCTTGGAAGGTAGACAATAGAACTATATTGTTCTACATACACTGCTCCAACAATTCTAAGTTATATTTAAGTATACTTTTTTATAGTCTCACCATATGTGTCATGTGGAAAATGTAACTGCCCACTCCCTGAATCATCCGTCAGTCACATACAGCACTAGATGTATGTTGACATTTACTGATATTAAAATCCCCACCCAAGTGTAAATGTAATCTACTTCTTTACTGCTTATACATTTATCCAGCTCATTGTTTCTTGTATTATTGAAAACATTGTTTTAGAAGTCGATTAACATGATATTCATTAATTAATTGTGGGTTTCTAACGCGCTAGAATCGACTCCCGAAGGAGTATCTCTGCGCTATAGACTGCTGGGGAACCCGTCCTGGCTTTCCCTGTGAGATGGTCCCTACTGGGTATCTCCAAGGTGAAACCAGGCATCCCCGGCATATGTGGGGGGCCGTTGTGGAGATGAGGCAAGCTAATGCCCAGAGTTGCCGAGTGTGATCCCTGGTTAGAGTAGGCACCAAGGCGAGAATTATCGAGTCCGCTGACCCTGGTCCACGACCCTGCCGCGTCGGGAATTGAACCCTGGTCCCGGGCCGTCCTCTGCTTCCGGGTCTGTTGCCTCTAACCAGTGAGCCACACCACTCCACTCCATATTACGTTTTAAATCAGTTTGTAAAAATACTAATTGGAAATGAGGGGATTTAGTGTATGTTTTATATATGATAACGGGTGCAACGGTTGAAATAAACTCCACCAGTTCTCCCTTCACCCTCCCACTCATCGAGGGGTGGAAGGGGTGATTATTGAGACATGGCCTTCAATGTTAAAACTTTTCACTTGCCAGGTTTCAGGTAGGCAGATCAACTGTGCAGCGTTTATAATATTCAACAAATCCAAAATCTCTGATTTGTTTTTTGTTCCGTCTACATTCCAAGATTTAATAACCAAGCTACTTATGGCATTGCTGACTTTTGATTTCTCGACCCTTTCATGTTGTTGATTCTTCTTGACCACCAAATCCCTGTGTACCTTTTCCATCCCCGTGAGCCCCAGCTGTCAATCCTGTTCACTAAGGTTGGACAGAGGGGCAAATCTATTGGTAGTAATCAGAGGTGCATTGTGGAAATGCCTACATGAACTATGTGCCAATGGGTAACTCAAGAATTGTCGATCAGTTCACAGGGGTGTCTAAAAGAAACCGGGTGATACAACTGCTATCTTCCCTACAGCACTATTCAGGGACTGTTGCTTCCAGTGAAGGTTAGACAAAGGAGACCTTACAACCACAGAGTGTTGGATATTTACTACAATGTAATTGCCTTACCCTGTGAGGACCCCACCCAATTCACCCTCATTACCATTATTATCTCACAATACAAAAAGTCAGCATTACAAATGGTATACGATATCCAATGGACAACTTTGTTTTTCACATCTTTTCAGTTCTCAATGGAGTGTGGGTCTAATTTAGGGAAGAACTTTACGATGATTACATAGGGGGTAACTTCGGGCAGTAAGTGAAGAGTGTCTGAAGCAGCCTCCATTGCTCCTGCTTGGTGTTCACCCTGATGTTGTACATTAGTCCTACTCTGGGTTGTCAAAAAGATAATAAGAATCCTCTCATGAGGGATGCATTTGTCCTGTTGTTGGCCGGTTAGCACCTCTCCGGTGCTTGATGCTATATTCTGGTACCCCTCGTTAGAGTCATTTACTGCCCTAATAGGTTGGGGCATGTGGGATGGTTCTTTTGAAGCTGGCAGATCTGATTTAGCACCAGCATTCACTGTAGAGGGCCTGGAGATCGTTTGATATTAAATTTCATTCTAAATGGTACCAGGTAAACTTTTAACTACATTCTCGAGTATTATGACTCTTTAGTTCTTTTATTTCTGTCAGGAGCTTCTTTTTGATGTTATCTAGCTTAGCATGTACTCTTTTTAATATTGTCTGCAGAGTTTTTGATAGCAGCGTTTCATGCTCCTTATCCAAACCCTTCAAGTTACAACCTTTTTCCCAAGTGCTAGTGCCCGGGCACTAGTCATCTTCTTTGGAACAAATCTCAATGATCCTTCCGGGTGTCTTTCCTGGTGGTGATTTCAACACTTGGGGGCCCATTAGGATGGCGGGCGGATCGCCCCCGCCAGGCTGACGGTAGCCACCACCGGCCTGGCGGGGACGATCTGCCCGCCATCCTAGCCGGAATTACCCCCCCCCGCCATATTAGTATGGCTGGGGGATCCGCGGCGGGGAAAGACCGTCGCCGCTTTTCCGCCCCGGTCACCTTGCAACCGGGGCAGAAAAGGGTTTATATGGTAGTGGTGTCTATCAGATACCGTCAGCCATATTACAATGGGCTTTTTCAGATGCCTTGCTGTGGCGGCAATGCTGCCACGGAAAGGCATGCGGAGTCTGCTTTGGGGGTCCGATGCAGGCCCCCATGGACTCCGGGTGGGTGGGGGGGTGCACATGGGGGGTACCTAAGGTACCCCCAGCAGTTCCATGCACAGCATGGCAGGCACCGCGCGGTGCCTGCCATGCTGTGCATGGAAGTGCACAGCATGCCTTCCTGCCATTGTGGCGGGCGGTGCTGAGTGCACCGCCCGCCACAATGGTAGGAATGCAGGATGCACCCGCTATTGTGGCGGGTGCATCCTAATGCTAGCCACGGGACCCCCGCACTTATGGCGGGCGGATAAAGTCCGCCCGTCATCCTAATGACCCCCT
Source organism: Lissotriton helveticus (assembly GCF_964261635.1). Classification (NCBI taxonomy): domain Eukaryota; kingdom Metazoa; phylum Chordata; class Amphibia; order Caudata; family Salamandridae; genus Lissotriton; species Lissotriton helveticus. The sequence continues at coordinate 1,075,855,353 of NC_136065.1, read as the reverse complement.
TGGTTTGGCGATAGTTCAATTATTTCTGATGGCATATATGAGACACAAAGTGGTTGCTTGATGCTACCTATGTTTGTTTCTGCATCCGGAAGATTTAAAGACTCAGTGATAGACAGCAATAATTCTCCAGTAGCTTCTACTATTGCACTACACAAAGCTTCATCAACTGCATGTTTAGCCACAGCTAATCTTACTTCTGCATTTACAGTTTCATTATTTATTAGCCTCTTGGCATCTGTTAAATATTGGTTACAGCATTAGTGGTTGTTCGATTCCCCTGACATTTCCTGACAAAGCCTTAGGCCAATTTACGCTTTAGCATGATTAAAATGCCTCTATGTTATAAAAATGAAGAGTCTAGTCACTTAACAACAAAAAAACTCAAAGGGAGGTCTTATCGTGTTGATAACTCCTGCAGGCGTCCCGAGCTGCCAGGACCCAACGCTGACTTTAAGAGTCAGGTTGGTGCGCTGGTAACTGCGGTCATGGTGGTTTATGCTGCTTTGATCACTGGCACCCATAGTCCTTGCAAGATTCTCCCCCTCACTGGTCATCTCTGCCAAAAATAGGTCTGACGCAGCAGGTATCTGCGTAGCCTGTCACCATTTTGGAACCTCCAGTGGATATAGACAACAATACACTTTTTAAGAGTTCAATTTTTCCACAATAGTTATAGAACATTTACTTTCACTATTGAATTAGCATTTTTAAACTAAGTGGAAAATTAGCTTTGACTCATTTTGTAAGCATTTTCCCTTTTGAAGAAATTAAGTTCAGGAGTTTATACACACCAAGGCACTTTCATGGAAACCTACGCAGTGAAAAGAACTTTCTGGGTGATTTGACTGGTGTGTTATGGTAATACTAATATTTCTAGCATCTGTATCACCAACCAGGTGTTATCTTTTTGCAGACAACCGATATAGGAGGACTTACAAAACAAACTTGTCTAAAACAACAATTTATTTGTTGTTGTTTTGTTTCTGAACAATGAAAGACTCGTAACCAAGCAGTGGTGCAGGGTAAGAGAGTTCCAATGATGGGACAAAAGAAAAAAAAAAAGAGCAGACACCTTCTCTTACCCAAGCAGTTTTGCCAGTATATGCTAAATGCTGATTAGACAATCTTATGCCTCTGTTTGGTCTATAAAATCAGATTATGTTTTGCAGATATAGAGGACCAGAAATATATCTTTTGTGCATGGAGCACAGAGTCTTAAATACAGCCTGTTTATATACTGGCAAGCTGTGCAATATTCTGAGCATGCCAGTTGATGAGGATCATGGAGGAAGATAACATACCAGAAGAGCAACAATATTTTTGACAGTTTCAAGTTGAGAAAAAAGGAAGTCAGCCATACCTCCATACAGTGCATCATCAAGTCGAAAAAGCTTGTGATGAGAGCCTTTGTAATGGAAGACAAGTAGAGATTTTGCGCAGCATGCTCAATATCCAATAGAGGGTTCCACATACTGATGTAAGCTGCACTTTTATGGACACAGTACTGGCAACAATAATGTCCAGAATTCTAGCTGCTTTTTTTGGGTATGGGGTGATGGCCCTATATGTCCAACCAGATCAATTCTGAATAACTAACCCAAATTATCTCAGTCTTTTCACCGTTTAGTTTGAGCTAATTGTCCCTCTTCCACATGGCCACCTTGCTGAGACAGTCCGAAAACCTAAACCTTGTTATTTCGGCATTGTCTTCTACAGGTATCCCTAATTGTGTGTCAACAGCATAGGATACAGTATCAAAGCTGTTCTTTCACAATATAGCTGCTGAAGGGGCCATATAAATGTTAACCCCTTCGACGCTGATGACGGAGCGGTTCCGTCATCAGCGTCGGTTGGGCTGTGCTGATGACGGAACAGCTCCGTCATCAGCACAGCCCTCGGGGGGAGCGCTGGCGCTCCCCCCCTGGGGCATCGATCCTTGTGTTTTTACCTGGGGTGGCAGCGGAAGACTTTCCGCTGCCACCCCCTGGCCCCCCCACACTTCCTGGTGACGTCAGCGCGCACAGCGTGTGCCGACGTCATCAGGAAGCGCTGGACGCGCTGGAAGCCATTTGTTTCCAGCGTGTCCAGCGGGAAGGGTAAGTGTTCGTTGCTCCGGTGGGGCGGGGGGCCCGTTTCACGGTGCCTTGAGGCATCGGGGGGAGAGGAAACAGTGTTTCCTCTCCCCTGATGTCCCAATGCATGGCATTCCTGGTGCACGATAGCGCACAGCGTCGCGATCGTGCACCATGAATGCCCCACTAGACACCAGGGATTGTTTCTATCGCCGCAATTTTGTTTAGGAAGCGACCCCTTGGGCAAGGGTCGCTTCCTTTGGGTGGCATTTAGTTTTACAGACTTTTCCGCCCCCCCCCCCCCCCCCGGGCAGATCGGCCGTTTTTTTGGGCGATCTGCACCCAGGGGGGGGGGCAGAAAAGCCCACTAGACCCCAGGGATTGCATTTAATTGATAAAGGAAGCGACCCCTTGGGTAAGGGTCGCTTCCTAGGGGCCCCCATTTTTTTAGACTTTTCTGCCACCCCCCCTGGGGGCAGATCGGCCGTTTGTTGGGCCGAATCTGGACCCGCGGGGGGGGCAGAAAAGCCCACTAGACACCAGGGATACTATTTTATTTATGAAGGAAGCGACCCCTTGGGTAAGGGTCGCTTCCTAGGGGCCAACATTTTTTTTTAGACTTTTCTACGGCCGTTTTTTGGGCCTAATTTGGACCCAGGAGGGGTGGAAAAGCCCACTAGACACCAGGGACAGTTCTTTTTTTTTATAAAGGAAGCGACCCCTTGGGCAAGGGTCGCTTCCAGGGGCCTATATAATTTTTTTAGACCTTTCTGCCCCCTCTGGGGGCAGATCGACTGCTTTTTGGGCCGAATCTGGACCCGGGGGGGGGGGGGTAGATTAGCCCACTATACACCAGGCATTGTTTTTTTTTAATATAGGAAGCGACCCCTTGGGCAAGGGTCACTTCCAGGGGGCAATATAAATATTTTATACTGTTCTGCCACCCCTGGGGGCAGATCGGCTGTTTTTTTTACCGTTTCTGAACCCAGGGGGGGATAGAAAAGCCCATTAGACTCCAGGGATTTTGTTTTTTTTATAGGAAGCGACCCCTTGGCCAAGGGTTGCTTCCTTTGGCCCATTTGTTTTCAAAAATAGATTAGTGTCTTTATTTGGCCTCTCTGCCCTCCGTAGGGTTGCTTCCAGAGGGCCCACGTTTATAATGATTTATATTCTGCCCCCCATGGGGACAGACACCCCATTTGTGACATACCCTGTGACATAGCCTGTTGTAATGTGTGTTGTTTTTGTTTCTTCTAATGTGTATTGTTTTATTTTCTCTTTAGATTGTTGCAGTGTGCGGTTCCGTTACTGGTGGTTCTGTTGTTCTGCTGTTTCTGTAGTTCCATGTGTTTGGTAAGAGACCTTTTTTTGTTCAATTGTAATGTAATTGGGTTTTTTTGCAAAGTGTGTAATAATACGAGTATGTTTGGTTTCTTTTGTGATTGTAAGACATGTTTTGCATTTGTTCTTGATGTGTACTTCTGTAGATGTAAGTTTTTTTTCTTCTTTCTAGTGGGATATCGTTGCCTATTTGCTGTGTCTTTGCAGAGTAGGTACTGGTGAGTGTAGCTGTCTCTTGTATGCGAATTGTATATTTTTTCAGTATATAGATATTTGTGATAAAGGCTTACATTTTTTACTTACTTTGCCCAGTGTTGGGGTTGTTGAGTTGTTTGTGCAGTCTCCTTTATTTGTAAGGATAATGGCTAGCTGCCAGATTACCGCTCAGCAAGTTGTTGGAATGCTTTTTGATTCTTCCTCTGACCATGGTCCAGAGACTGACTCTGATTCTGAGCCAGAGGTGGGAGGTGAAGATTCAGGTAGTGAGTTTTCTCTACACATGGCTTCATCTGATAATGAAGATACTCTGAGTGCTGATGAAGCTACTTTTGGTGTGGATGAAGTGCCTGTGGTTGCGGAGGACATTGCTGTGCCAATAGTGCGGCAAGAGGCATCTGGGCTGCAGCCTGGGGCTCCTAGACTTCCAGTTGGTGTAGTGAGACAAGAGGCAGCTGGGCTGCAGCCTGCGCCTGCAAGACTTGACGTTGAAAGTTCTGACCTCTGGGTTGCACCAGGCATGGTGCAGCCGGCATTGCCTGAATTTACTGGTATTCCAGGGTGTAGGGTGAACACTGAAAACTTTTTGCCTATTGATTTTTTCAAGTTGTTTATGGATGATGTGTTTTTGGCAGAGATTGTAGAGCAGACTAATTTGTATGCTGAATTTTTTTTGAGGGTGAACAGTGCCAGCTAAAGCCCCACGCTAGAGCTACCCGGTGAACTCCCACAAATTTGGAGGAGATGAAAAAGTTTTTGCGTTTAACTTTTTTGATGGGCTGGCTTAGGAAACCATCAATGGCTTCATATTGGTCTAATAGTCCCTTGATGGCAACAGCTATATTTCCGGCAGTCATGAGTCGTGATAGGTATTTGCTTCTGCTTCAGATGATGCATTTTGTTGACAATAGTTCTGCTTTGGCACGAGATCACCCTGATTGTGACCGTCTTTTCAAGATTCGGCCTGTCATTGATCATTTCGTTGATCGATTTCCTGAGATCTTTTATCCTGGGAAAGAAATTGCAGTGGATGAGTCTTTGCTGTTGTTCAAGGGCCGCTTGGTATTTTTCAGCAATACATTCCTAGTAAGAGGGCACGATATGGAATTAAGCTTTATATGCTGTGTGACAGTCTGACTGGATATGTCTCTAATTTCAGGGTGTACACTGGTAAGGAATCCAGGATTAACCCCCCTGGTTGTCCGTCGACTTTTGGAGTGACTGAGAAAATTGTGTGGGAACTTGGTCGTGGATTTTTTAACAAAGGCCATCATTTGTATGTCGATAACTTCTACACTGGTGTGCGGTTGTTCAGGGAATTGGCCAAAGTGGACACTGTTGTTTGTGGCACAATCCGCTCAAACCGTAAAGGTTTTCCAAAAGAACTTGTTTGTCAAAAGCTCGCTCGGGGACAGTGCAGTGCATTGCGTTGTTAGGAGCTTCTAGCTGTGAGGTTTTCAGACAGGAGAGATGTCTACATGTTGACTTCCATACATGATGAAAGCACCGAACCGGTGACTGTTTGGGGTCAAGTTGCAGAAGCGCGCAAACCTGTGTGCATAATGGACTATAATAGGCACATGGGTGGTGTTGACAGAGTAGATCAGAGGTTGGAACCGTATGCTGCTCTTCGTAAGGATTACATTTGGTACAAGAAGTTGGCTATCCATCTTTTCCACTTGGCAACCTTTAATGCTTTTGTTGTGTTCCAGAAATCTTGTCCCCAGTCAAAGATGACTTTTGTAAAGTTTCAGGAGTCTGTAATAGGCAGCCTTGTTTTAGTGGAACAGGCAAGTGTTCCTGGAGTTGGAGTGGTGGAGGATGTTGCCAGATTGAAAGATCGCCACTTTCCTGATCAAATTCCTCTACAACCTCAAAAGACTTTCCCAGTCGGAGATGTAGAGTCTGTTGGCGAAGAGGTTTGCGGAAGGAGGTTTTTATGTACTGCCCTGACTGCCCTTCAAACCCTGGGCTGTGTGTACCTGCTTGTTTTAGATTGTACCACACGCAAAAGAATTTTTGGGAGCATCCATGAGTGGTAAAGTGAACTGGTTGGACTTTATTCTTTAAAACTTATTGTTCAGTTTCAAAGTTTGCATTTGTGTAGTCTTTTTAGATTTAGTTGTTGTGTTAGTAGATTTGTATCAATTTGCAATTTGTTTTTGTTTTTCATTTATTTTGAAAAAAAACTAAAGTATGATGTTGGTTTGCGTGTAGTGTCCATTGTCTGACGGTGTGCATGGTTTGGCGCTTGGCTGGCGGTGTCTGTGGACTGGTGCTTGTCTGGCGGTGTCTGTGGACTGGTGCTTGGTTGGCGGTGTGCGTGGTCTCTTGTTTGGTTGGCGGTGTGCGTGGTCTTGCGCTTGCCTGATGGTGTGTTGGGATTGGTGCTTGGCTGGTGGTGTGCCTGGGCTAGAGCTTGGCTGGCAGTGTGTGTGGAGTGGCGCTTGCCTGGTGGTGTGTGGACTGGTGTTTGGCTGGTGGTGTGTGTCGTCTGGTGTTTGGTTGGCGGTGTGCATGGTCTTGCGCTTGCCTGTTGGTGTGTTTGGATTGATGCTTGGCTGGAGGTGTGCCTGGACTGGTGCTTGGCTGGCTATGTGTGTGGAGTGGTGCTGTCCTGGCGGTGTGTATGGACTGGTGCTTGCCTGGCAGTGTGCGTGGTCTGGTGTTTGGTTGGCAGTGTGCGTGCTCTTGTGCTTGCCTGGTGTTGTGTTTGGATTTGTGCTTGGCTGGTGGTGTGCCTGGACTGGTGCTTGGCTGGCGGTGTCTGTGGACTGGTGCTTTTCTGGTGGTGTGTGTGTGGACTGGTACTTGGCTGGCAGTGTGCATCGTCTGGTGCTTGACTGGCGGTGTGTGTGGTCTGGTGCTTGGCTGGTGGTGTGCGTGGTCTGGTGCTTGGCTGGTGGTGTGCGTGGACTGGTGCTTTGCTGGCAGTGTGTGGGAAGTGACTTAATGCTGGTTACTACACACAGTGCTAGTTGAGCGCCACTCCATGTAATCCATGAGTTTGTGTTGTTGCTGTGTCAGGAATGTTGGCGTGTGAAAGTGATGGGCCCTTGATTGGCGTTGTCTGCTGGTGGAAGTGTAGTAATGTGATGGGTCCGCGGCTGGCGGTGTGAATGTTTTGTATGTGTCACATGTATGAAAGGTGTATGAATAGCCTGTAAAGCGGTTGGTACCTTGTCGTGGCTTTACAGCTCACGAGCTGTGAGTCAATGGTTCCGTTTCTTGTCCTTTCCATTATTAACAGTGCATTTCATTTTTGTGAAATCTCTTGTTAATAAAATTATATATACGGAATCATCACTCGCCCTCGTGCCAAATCCAACCAGTATGCGTGCGTGTTTGAGGAATGGACGGCTGTGTAGGGATCTTGTTTTTCTTAGTCTCTGTGCCAAGGCGTACATTCGGCTTCTGATTAACCTGCCAATTGTAGATATTCTTGAAAACCCATGGGACTACATGGTGATGTCTCTCTGGTGAAATCTAACAATTAATTGTATCCACAATATCCTGCAAAACTCACAATGTCCGTCTTATTTTCCTTGCAATTTTGCGCCCAAATTGTCACGCTGCACAAGTAAACAACTAATTTTGTCAAAACTAATTGGTTTAGCTAAGGGGGTCACATGGGTTTTTCACTCCTTCCTCGGTTGCCATCTAGGGAAACCTAGCATACCCACACATTTTTGGAAAGTAGACATCCGGGGTCTTTCAAGGGGGTATGGCTAGCATGGATCCTCCAACGTTCCTTTTCTCAGAATCCCTAGCAAACTTTATATGTAGCAGAAATAAAAAGAAATTCCAAACATTTCTGTGTTTAAAAGTGTGACATTACTGGGCTCACACAAATTTCCACCCACCCCGCGTTCCCCCAGGTCTCCTGAAAAAAATTGTACCTCACTTGCCTGCGACAGGAAACAGCGCACAACGCAACGTGTTCGCACCGCAATTTTGCAGTGAAAACGGGCCCTTTTTTGGACAAGTGTCTACCTTTTGTTTTTGAACCCTAGCTCTGCCGGCCCACAGGGAAACCTAGCAAACCTATACATTTTTTAAAACTAGACACACAGGGGAATTGAGGATGGGGTGACTCAACTGCCTCCCACCAGGTTCTGTTACCCAGAATCCCTTGCAAAGCTAAAAAAGTGATAAAAAAATGCATTTACCTCACATTTTTCTGGTGGAAAGTTCTGGAATCTGTGTGGATCAACACATTTCCACCCACCCCGCATTCCCCCAGGTCTCCCCAAAAAAATGGTACCTCACTTGCATGGGTAGGCATAGTGGCTGCAACAGGAAAAGGCCCAAATTGTACGGTGGAGACTTTAAAATAACCTATTGTAAGACTACCTTCTTTTTTGGGGGGGCACCAGAGTTTTTTGCCCGGGGCTCGGCGGCAAACTTGTGAAACTACCAAACCCAAACAGTTCTGAATACTAGACACCCGGGGGAGTCCAGGGAGGTATGTCATGTGTGGGTCTCCCAATGTTTTCCTACCCAGAATTCCTTGCAAACCTTAAAAATTGGTAAAAAAATCACTTTTCCAAACGTCTTTTGCGTGGGATCTCCGTGCCGGTGCAAATGTCCTACCACCCAGCGTTCCCCTTGTTCTCCCGAGTAAAATGATACCTCACTTGTGTGGGTGGGACAAAGCAGAACAGGCCAAAAATGTATTTTTAAGAAATTGTAGCATTCAGGACACAGAGAATTCTACTGTTTTGGGGTCATCCTAGTCACAGGCCTTTGGCCCACCCACACAAGTGAGGTATCATTTTACTCGGGAGATCAAGGGGAACGCTGGGTGGTAGGACATTTGTGCCGGCATGGAGATCCCACGCAAAAATGTATGGAAAAGTGTTTTTTTTAACCTAAATTTAAGGTTTACAGGTATTTCTGGGTAGTAAAACATTGGGGGACCCACGCATGCCATACCTCCCTGGACTCCCCCGGGTGTCTAGTTTTCAGAGGTGTTTGGGTTTGGTAGTTTCACAAGTTTGCCGCCGAGCCCCGGGCCAAAAACTCAGGTGCCCCCCCAAAAAGAAGGTAATTTTGCTATAGGTTATTTTAAATTCTCCACCGTACAATTTGGGCCTTTTCCTGTTGCAGCCACTATGCCTACCAACGCAAGTGAGGTACCATTTTTTTCAGGAGACCTGGGGGGAACGCGGGGTGGGTGGAAATTTGTTGATCCACGCAGATTCCAGAACTTTCCACCACAGAAATTTGAGGAAAATGCGTTTTTTTTACAATTTTTTAGCTTTGCAAGGGATTCTGGGGAACAGAACATGGTGGGAGGCAGTTGAGTCACCCCATCCTGAATTTCCCTGGGTGTCTAGTTTTCAGAAATGTATAGGTTTACTAGGTTTCCCTAGGTGCCGGCAGAGCTAGGCTTCAAAAACAAAAGGTAGGCACTTTGCCAAAAAAGGGCCCGTTTTCACTGCGAAATTGCGGTGCGAACACGTTGTGTTTTGCGCTGTTTCCTGTCGCAGGCACTAGGCAGACCCAGGCAAGTGAGGTATCATTTTTCTCGAGAGACCTGGGGGAACGATGGGTGGGTGAAAATTTGTTGATCCACGTAGATTCCACAACTTTCCACCACAGAAATGTGAGGGAAATGCGTATTTTTGTCAATTTTTTAGGTTTGCAAGGGATTCTGGGTAACAGAACCTGGTGGGAGGCAGTTGAGTCACCCCATCCTGAATTCCCCTGGGTGTCTAGTTTTCAAAAATGTATAGTTTGCTAGGTTTCCTTAGGGGCCGGCCGAGCTACGGTTCAAAAACAAAAGGTAGACACTTTGCCAAAAAAGGGCCTGTTTTCACTGCGAAATTGCGGTGCGAACACATTGCGTTTTGTGCTGTTTCCTGTCGCAGGAACTATGCCTACCCAGGCAAGTGAGGTACCATTTTTTTCGGGAGACCGGGGGAACACGGGGTGGGTGGAAATTTGTTGATCCACGCAGATTCCAGAACTTTCCACCACAGAAATGTGAGGAAAATGCATTTATTTTGTCGATTTTTTAGGTTTGCAAGGGATTCTGGGTAACAGAACCTGGTGGGAGGCAAGTGAGTCACCCCATCCTAAATTCCCCTGGGTGTCTAGTTTTCAAAAATGTATAGGTTTGTTAGGATTCCCTAGGTGCTGGCAGAGCTAGGCTTCAAAATCGAAAGGTAGACACTTTGCCAAAAAAGGGCCCGTTTTCACTGCAAAATTGCAGTGCGACCACGTTGCGTTTTGTGCTGTTTCCTGTCGCAGGCACTAGTCAGACCCAGGCAAGTGGGGTACCATTTTTCTTGGGAGACCTGGGGGAACGATGGGTGGGTGAAAATTCGTTGATCCACGCAGATTCCACAACTTTCCACCACAGAAATGTGAGGAAAATGCATTTGTTTGTCAATTATTTAGCTTTGCAAGGGATTCTGGGTAACAGAACCTGGTGGGAGGCAGTTGAGTCAACCCATCCTGAATTCCCCTGGGTGTCTACTTTTCAAAAATGTATAGGTTTGCTAGGTTTCCCTAGGTTCCGGCAGAGCTAGGGTTAAAAAACTACAGGGAGGCACTTAGCCAAAAAAGGACCAGTATTGACTGCGAAATTGAGGTGCGACCACGTTGCGCTTTGCGCCGTTTCCTGTTGAAGGCACAAGGCAGACCCAGGCAAGTGAGGTACCATTTTTTTTTGGCAGACCTGGGGAAACGTGGGGTGGGTAGAAATTTGTTGATCCACGCAGATTCCAGAACTTTCGACCACAGAAATGTGAGGAAAATGCGTTTTTTTGTCACTTTTTTAGATTTACAGGGGATTCTGGGTAGCAGAACCTGGTGGGAGGCAGTTGAGTCAACCCATCCTGAATTCCCCAGGGTGTCTACTTTTTAAAAATGTATAGGTTTGCTAGGTTTCCCTAGGTTCCGGCAGAGCTAGGGTTAAAAAACTACAGGTAGGCACTTAGCCAAAAAAGGACCAGTATTGACTGCGAAATTGAGGTGCGACCACGTTGCGTTTTGCGCCGTTTCCTGTCGAAGGCACAAGGCAGACCCAGGCAAGTGAGGTACCATTTTTTTCGGGAGACCTGGGGAAACGTGGGGTGGTTAGAAATTTGTTGATCCATGCAGATTCCAGAACTTTCGACCACAGAAATGTGAGGAAAATGCATTTTTTTGTCACTTTTTTAGCTTTACAAGGGATTCTGGGTAACAGAACCTGGTGGGAGGCAGTTGAGTCACCCCATCCTGAATTTCCCTGGGTGTCTACTTTTTAAAAATGTATAGGTTTGCTAGGTTTTCCTAGGTGCCGGCAGAGCTAGGGTGCAAAAACTACAGCTAGGCACTTTGCCAAAAAGGGTCAATTTTTAACTGCAAAATTGAGGTGTGACCTCGTTGCATTTTGCGGCGTTTCCTGTCGCAGGCACAAGGCCGACCCACACAAGTGAGGTACCGTTTTTATCCGGAGACTTAGGGTAATTCAGATTTGTAAATCAACTGTTATTACCTATTGAGTTTTCATGCATTTCACCCTTCCCAATGAAAGACATTGTGTAAAAAAAAAATCTTTTTGAAAAATGACCAATAATTCAAATGCTAGTATGAGTATTCCCAATTTTGAAAATGTACAAATATATACTGTTTCTAAACTCTATAATTTGTACCCAATTTAGAAATACATAGATGTCTTTCATACCGATTTTTCCATGTATACATTTTCCAAGAAAAAGTGCTCTATACCCAGTAAATAATAAAATACCATTGAAAGTTGCTGCTCAGTTTTTGGCTGTGGGTTCATCGGGTTCTTGGTGAAACTAGAAGTCCTATATATCCCCACAACCAGGAAGGTACCACGGATGTAACGGTATATTGCTTTTAAAGAGCTGTCAAAAATACAAGAAGTTATAGGTGAAAACGTTGAGACAAAAGGCTGTTTTTTTCAACTAATTTTCAATTATTCCAATATTTAAATGTTAGTTTCTATAAAGAAACCTTCATGGATTTAGACAAATGACCCCTTTCTGAATTCAGAATTTTGTCTACTTTTGGGAAATGTATAGCTTTCCAGGATCCATTATTGCTTTTAAACTCATTTCTACCATTAACTGGAAGGATGTCGAAAGCTCTAAAAATAGCAAAAATAGGCTATGTCCCAGAAAAATGCCAAAACTGTGTAAAAAATGTTGGTTCTCTGACAAAAGACTGTCATTCCCTAAAAGATGAGAAAATGGAGATTTCAGCCCCACAAACCCTTTTTTGATAACATTTGCAGGGAAAACCCCAGAGGCTTTAATTTGCAGCCCGTTTTTCTGAAAAAAACTAAAATTTCACTGTATTTTGCCTAATTTCTGGGACCCCTCCAAGGGAATCCACAAACCCTGGGCACCTTTAGAATCCACATGATGTTGGAAGAAAAGGACGCACATTTGGCGTGGATACCTTATGTGGCCAAAAAGTTACAGGGGCCTAAGCGCGCACTACCCCAAATCACCAAAAAAAGGCATAGCACAGGAGGGGAAAAGGCCTAGCAGCGAAGGGGTTAAAAGGTGTATGACTAAGGGTCAATCCCTGCAGGACACTGCAGTGGATGGGAGCACAGTCGGACTTCAATGTAGGCAGGTATATGGATTGCATTCTGTCTGATAGGAAAGATACAAACCATCTAGGACTTAGAATAGATACCACATTCATGTAGTTTTTGATCAGGACGGCATAGGACACTATACCAGTTCCAACCTCTCTGCTCATGCTCCCTCTCGTCCAGTGGTCGACCCCAGTCATGGGTCCCTAATCAATCCCTGCTCCTCTTTCTCAGATCTCACTCTGACGGTCGTCTCTGATCCGGGGGGGTCTCCTGGCACTCCTGCCTCTTTCTCGACCTAGTGTACTGTAGAGCCCCCCTCTACTAGCCAGCAGTTGTCTAGCGGTGCTAGGCCATCTTGTAGGACAATTCCAAGAGGGGGGGTGTGCTGCCTCACCAGGGGTCCTCCGCCGCTCCTGGGCTCTGCTCAGGGATATTCTAACTGTCGCTTGGTACTGGGCGCTGAGTCTAGCTGCTCTACTGTTCCTGCTGTCTCCAGTTCCAGTCTCCCCTGTGTGACTCCACGCTCTCGCGGTTGCAACCAGGCCCACACGTTCATTGCGGATAGCCTGACAGCAATCAGAGGCCCCCTCGCTTCTCGCCCATTGTAGGGGGCCACCACTTCATGCAAGAGGCACTCACTTTGTCTGCCGATGCCACTTGCGTCCCTTGCACTTGTCCAGGCGCGAGTGTGGCTGTCTCTGATCAGGGGCCCACAACACGACTTTTGCCTGACCTGCCACCCCGCCTCTGGTTGTCCGCTCTTCTCTTCTGCTATGACAGGAATTGTGCACTGCACTTTCTTCTGCACTCAGCCTTTGCTAGACCCCTGCGGCCTCACATCATTGTGAAGTCTGCTCCCATCGGCAGTGGTCACAGTCTCTGCTGCTCAACCGCTAGCCACTGGGTCCTGTTCACCTCCACTGAACGCACGCTGATACCTCGCCTCAGCTGCAGCTTCTAGCTGCCGGCTGTGCTCTGCGAGCTCTTCACTATGATCAAGGTCTGCAGGATATTTACGGAGCTGCCAGACACGCTCCGCTTCATTCGCTGCCTCAGGTCGTGCCCCTGACTTCTTCAGCATGGACTAGCGTTTCCCAGCCATTTCAGAGGTCTGTCACAGATATTATAATACTATAGGCAGGCGGCGAGCGGGAGAGACAGTAGGAAGCGTCTTACTCCACTGCCATCTTGGCCACCCCCCACCAGTAGAATTTTAGGGGTACAGCATTCACAGTGTGGTACTGATTGGCGGTGTTACAATGCACAGATTCCTAATACCTACAAACATAGATGCAGAAAAAGGTGAAGAATCCAGTATGACCACACTGAAGCAGCATATTTCCCACACAGGGAAAACCGTGAGGATGTGATAATTATCACACAACTCAAAATTCAGTTTGCTGTGCAAACTCCCGTTTGCACATTGATTGGAATTTAGCCCTGATGTTGAAATTTGGGCCTTTGCCGGGTAATTTAGATTTGAATTATAACATTAACTATTAAAAATTAGATATGATAGTCTGGTTGAGGGTTTATCTTCTGGGTTTAGAAGGTAATTTTAGAACTTGATGTTCCTACCGCTAATCTACTAACTTGGCAGTAGCCCCACTTTTACCTGGCCAGTGTACACTAGCCCACCGTATACATGTTGCTCATCAAGTCGTGGGCATTTTCACTGAAACTGTTCCTACTAACACAGTGGGAGCACTTTTGGAAATGTAATGGTGGCTGCCCACCATTTTGTGTTGTCCTAATAGCAATTTGTGTTTCAAAGAAATAAAACCACTGAGAAAGGGTTTATTTCTGTACAAATGATGGCCACTTATGAGCTGGGGTGTTTCACCAGAATTTTACCTGCTTATATACCTATGCCTTTACAGTGGTTGTAAACAGAAAATAATATGTCTAACGGTCCACTCAAAACAGGGCAGGCCTTCCAATGCTGTTTCTTTTTATAACTTATTGCACCCTCCCCAGTGTTCCAAGTCCCTGCTGCTCGGCCAGTATGAATGTGGTGTAATGGAATGCTGGAGTGCTTGGTGATGGAATGGAATTCTTGAGTGTCTGGTGAGTTTGAGAGTGTTAGTTGAAGTTATAGGGCCAGACGTACAACTGTTTTTTGCGGTCGCAAAGAGGATTTCAGCCCCTTAGCAACAGCAAAATAGGTCAGCCCAATGTACCAACTCTATTTTGTGAGTCGCTAAACGGCTCGCAAAATAGGCTTAGCGACTCACTATTAGGAAGGGGCATGCCAAGGGCGTCCCTTCCTAATAGTGACTCCAAAACCTATGCTTGAATGTTTTGCGACCGCAATTGCGGTTGCAAAACACTTGCAGTTTACTACCCTTCTCAGAAGGGTGGTAAACTCACAAATGGGAAGGAGTCCCCAGGGGACCCCTTCACCTTTGGGTATGGATTCTCAAATATTTTTAAAGAGAAGGCAGTGGGCCAGGGACCACTGCATGCCCCTAAAAAATGTAAACTGAAATATTTCATTTTTATTTTTTAAATGCAACCTGTTTTCCTTTGAGGAAAACGAGTCGCATTTTTAAAAAAATCTGCCTTATTGACAAAGCACTCCCAGACGGTGGTCTGCTGACCCCAACAGGCCACCATCCCTGGGAGTGCCAGCCATTCCCAATGGGGTCGCAAATTGTGACAGCCTCATTGATATTCATGAGGCATGCAATTTGTGACCCTATTGGGAATCGCAAACAGTGTCTGAGACACTGTTGTACATTGGATTTTGTGACTTGTAAATTGCGACTCGCAATTTGTTGCTATTTGCGAGTCGCAAATTCCAATGGTCGTACATCTCACCCATACACTCTACATAGCCCAACCAGGAGTCTTCCCCTAGTAGGGCTTACATAATGGCTTACTTAACAGCTTAACTATCTACCTACTTACTTGTAACTAAGATCCAATAAACCTTCTACAACCTCAACTATGCCTACTGGACTTTTCTCCTTTACAACACTTATCTTATGAAGCTCTGGTCATGGGCCACTGGCAAGGGATTTTAAATTGCGAGGGGGATGAAGCTACTCTATTGGAAAACAACAAGTGCCCCTGCCTCTAAATGACACAGGAGAACCACGAGGTGGGTGGATAATTATCTGCCAATTTTCTCAAGAAATGTTATTGAAGTTCCCAAAAGATGTGTGCTTTCTGAATGCTCTGGTGGGGTGGGGAAATCATATTTTTCTTATTTCTGGGGCTTGCTGAGAAGTTTATTTTAAAATTAATTATAGCTTGAAGGCATACTCTAATCGAGAGGTAACCACTAGCCACTGATGTGTTGAGAGTGTCTGACTGAAGAATTCTCTGAAGGCTTGAAACTGTTATGCTCAGAGAGGCACCTAGAATCCGATTCGCTTGATTAAATTGCTTAATCTCACTATTCTAAAGTCTATTTTGTTGCTATTGCTGAAAGAATGTTTTAGTTCAAGGTAATTATAAGGACCAGATTGATACAACTTGTATGGTCTTTATAACTTTTGGAAGGATTCCCCATTGGTTTACTTCATAAAGTTGTATTAAAGTGATCATTTCCAGAATGATTCACACAGGCCATCACATAGGGCCCGATTCTGATGCGGTTAGGAAATCTTCCCTATTGAATCAGTTTGGAAATGTTTTCTGACCGACTCAGATCGGGAGAGTCCGACTGACCGAGTATGATGCATCCGGATGCTTCCAGACGCGATTTGGTTGGACTCCCATTGACTTCTATAGGAGCCTATGTTTCTAACCGCATCGTAATCTGGCACTTGCCCGGGAAGACACGTTCCCGATCCGATTTGGAAGAAGCAAATGCCGTTAGGAGGCCGTCCTAACTGCATCGTAATCGGGCCATGGCCGCAATGCTTTCCTAACCGCATCGGAATCGGGCCCATAGTCTGGAAATGTTATTTAGGTTACCCAAGATCAATAGAGAGGTACTCAATTCCAAGAATACTTTGTGTTGCTAATGAAACATTTGTGACTTGTTTGCATTTCACGTTCATTTGTAGAGAGAGCCTTCCCACAATCCCTATTCTGTATTTTAGGATCTTCTTCTCCCAGCAAGCGACTGAGCATCTGTACAAGTAAACACCTCTCCAGTTACTTCCACACACTGGGAAGAAGAAAATGACTTAAAGACAGGGTCTTGTATTGATGTTTGAGATAACACTAGATAATTAACTTGAATACATGATGTACTCTATGGGGGAGATTTACTAAGATTTTGTGCAGTGTTTGCGTCACAATCTGCACAATATCTTTTTTCACTATTTTCTTTCCACTTAGTGCTGGAAACAGAAAAGTAATACATTACTTTGCGCAATGGTGGTGTACAAAGAGTGGAGCATGGGCATTCTCATGCAACTACCCAAGGTTTCTCATGCTAAACCCAATTTATTACATAAAATAGATGAGGTTTAGAGTGAGAAAACTGTACCCTTTTCAAGTAGGCGCTCAGAAGGAGAAATGCTTTTATTTCTACTTCCTTTTCTGACTTTGCATGCGTGCTGCACTTTGCAGCATGCATACAAAATGGGAAAGACGTGCATTATGTCTGGGCATCCTATTTTGTACAGAAAGGGTACCCTTCTTGTGCAAAACCTATGCTATACTAATGCGAACACCTTAGTGCTATGGCACTAAGGTGTGTGCTTGGCGCACGGCAGATGTAATCAGCGCCGGTGCAAGGGAAAGGGGAGGAGAGAGTCATATCTCTGAAAATATGGCGCTCTCCTGCTCCCTCCCTGTTGCACAACGCAGTACCGCCTCACTGGGGCCTGCGCTGCGTGAATTTTTTGTAAATCTCCAGGTATGAGTTTTGAGTGAACACTATATGGGCAAACTGATATTATTGTTAAACACTTTTCTTGGAAAATAGCCCTCTCTGAAGGGTCAGCCCAAACTTTTGCCTTCCTCCTCCTATTTTTCTGTCCTTCTTGTTGTTGGCTTTAGGACTCCGAGCATTTTACCCCTGCTGAAGCCTGACTGGTCTGTGCCAGGCTACCAGAGTATGAGCACAGGTTATCTTTCAGTGTGTATGTGGCTTACCCTGACTAGAGTGGTCATCCCTACTTGGACAGAGTGCATACCTCTGCCAACTAGAAGCCCTATTTCTAACAACTTCCTTAAAGAAGGATATACTTACCCTTTGCTCCTGTATCACCATGCTTCCAACTTGGATGCCAAACATTTTCTTGGTCTATACACTTGGCTACATCAGTGCCCACAGCATCTTTATTTATCTCAAAAATGTTCACCAAGTTTGGAAAAAATACTTTCTAGGTATTTCGACTGTTATCCTTTAACTTGAATTACTGTTGCTTGAAGTATTGTGTCATCACCTCTCTGGAATTAAGATTAATATCAGAAGATACGAAATTAACCCTATAATTGGAGGGAGGGCTGAACTAGTCACTGATGACAAAGTTTTAGGTAAGGATTTATGCTAAGTAGCTATTAATACAAGCATATTATCAGTAAGAAAAAATATATTTAATGTAGGTATGCCCACATCCAACTTTTGAAAAAACATATTTTAACTTTAACGCAATGTCAAGGGTTTTATGTACATATTGAAAGGTAGGTGTGAAATGTGACCAGCATTCTTTGTCCCACTTTCACTTTTCAGCTTCTTCGACAGCTGTTTTTAGGTCTCGCCTGAGCCAGCGCATGTGCTGTCCTGGCGAGACATTTAGTAGCTACTTCAAAAAGCGCTACCTTGCCGGCCACCAGCTTGCTAGAACGCACACAAGCGCGCGCGACGTGCACAGCACTTTGTCCGGTCGCTTCGTGAGTGTGCGCACAACTCGCATCACCACTCGCGTTTTTAATGCTTTTTTTTATTAGTCTGTCTTCTCTGTTTATTCGTCTGCCTTCTTTTTTCAGTGCTGGATGACGAGGGAACCCTGCGACGTAATGTTGCACGTATAAGACCTGCGTTCGCAAGATCTGCCTACATTCTAACCAAATTAAAAACAACTAGACAGCATGCTGAAAGTGCGGGAATTATTGTGTAAACGGATTTGTCAATTATAATAATTAACTTTATTGTATATGTATCAGCAGGCGGTGATTAGGATGACGCCCAGATTGGATTATTTCTTCACAGAGGACCTCCCGTTGATTAACCGTTAATCCACCAGGTAAACCTGAAGTGGAAGCACCGTGGTTTGGAACGTCGTTTTGCGAGAAAAAGCAGACAGTGTAAATTTCCCACCGCTTTACCCACCAGCTTCCAGTCAGCTCTTAGCTAGACTTGGCATGTACGGACTGATAATAAAATTAACACGATTATCGGCTAAGCACTATAAAACCTGGTTTGAATTGTTCCAATAAAATGTGTAAGGCCCCGGCCTAATCTCCTTTATCCAGTCTAAAAAAATAACGACGGAATCTCATTGCAGAAATGAATAAGTAAATGGACGAAAATATTTGACATGGCACCAAAGAAACCAAATGAATGGTGTTAAGGGATTATAAACCTAGCCCGTTCCAATCCAATTAAATATATATATACATATTGCGGCAAAACGGAGTAAGGCTTCCGACCACTGTATGAGAAAAGTCACACTTATTACACAATTACTAATTTTTTTTGCACAGTTCCGTCAGAAAATTGTTCCAATACCTGCAGATAATTGGGGTAATGAAGATTACGGGTAAGCAATGGGAAATGTTAACATATGGGGGTCATTAGGATGACGGGCGGACTTTGTCCGCCCGTCATCCTAGCGGGGTTTGGGACCGGCCGCCATAGGGTGGGGGTCCCGGGGGTGGCATTAGGATGTGCCTGCCACAGTGGCGGGCACATCCTGCATTTTTAGCATTTTGGCGGGCGGTGCTCTCTGCACCGCCCGCCACAATGCTAGAAATGCTTTTCAGCATTTGCATTAACAAAGCGGCAGGCACCGCCTTTCCCACCCCTCCTTCACTCTGGGGGCCCACGGGGGGCCCCCAGAGTGAAGACCGCATGCCTTTCCGTGGCGGAATCGCCGCCACGGAAAGGCGTCTGACACAGCTCATCGTAATATGGCTGGCGGTGTCTAATAGACACCGTCACCATATTAAACATTTTCCGCCCCGGCCGCAAGGCGGCCGGTACGGAAAAGTGGCTGGCGGTGTTTTTCTCCACTGCGGTCCCCCCCGCCAGTGTAATATGGCGGGGGGGGAATTCAGGGAAGGATGTCGGGCGGATTGCCCCCGTCAGGCTGGCGGTGGCTACCGCCAGCCTGGCGGGGGCAATCCGCCCCACATCCTAATGGGCCCCATGGTATGGTCCAGGCTGTGACCGAAGCCGGCTGGTGATCGTAATCGGGCCATGGCCGCAATGCTTTCCTAACCGCATCGGAATCGGGCCCATAGTCTGGAAATGTTATTTAGGTTACCCAAGATCAATAGAGAGGTACTCAATTCCAAGAATACTTTGTGTTGCTAATGAAACATTTGTGACTTGTTTGCATTTCACGTTCATTTGTAGAGAGAGCCTTCCCACAATCCCTATTCTGTATTTTAGGATCTTCTTCTCCCAGCAAGCGACTGAGCATCTGTACAAGTAAACACCTCTCCAGTTACTTCCACACACTGGGAAGAAGAAAATGACTTAAAGACAGGGTCTTGTATTGATGTTTGAGATAACACTAGATAATTAACTTGAATGCATGATGTACTCTATGGGGGAGATTTACTAAGATTTTGTGCAGTGTTTGCGTCACAATCTGCACAATATCTTTTTTCACTATTTTCTTTCCACTTAGCGCTGGAAACAGAAAAGTAATGCATTACTTTGCGCAATGGTGGTGTACAAAGAGTGGAGCATGGGCATTCTCATGCAACTACCCAAGGTTTCTCATGCTAAACCCAATTTATTTAATAAAATAGATGAGGTTTAGAGTGAGAAAACTGTACCCTTTTCAAGTAGGCGCTCAGAAGGAGAAATGCTTTTATTTCTACTTCCTTTTCTGACTTTGCATGCGTTCTGCACTTTGCAGCATGCATACAAAGTGGGAAAGACGTGCATTATGTCTGGGCATCCTATTTTGTACAGAAAGGGTACCCTTCCTGTGCAAAACCTATGCTATACTAATGCGAACACCCTAGTGCTATGGCACTAAGGTGTGTGCTTGGCGCACGGCAGATGTAATCAGCGCCGGTGCAAGGGAAAGGGGAGGAGAGAGTCATATCTCTGAAAATATGGCGCTCTCCTGCTCCCTCCCTGTTGCACAACGCAGTACCGCCTCACTGGGGCCTGCGCTGCGTGAATTTTTTGTAAATGTCCAGGTATGAGTTTTGAGTGAACACTATATGGGCAAACTGATATTATTGTTAAACACTTTTCTTGGAAAATAGCCCTCTCTGAAGGGTGAGCCCAAACTTTTGCCTTCCTCCTCCTATTTTTCTGTCCTTCTTGTTGTTGGCTTTAGGACTCCGAGCATTTTACCCCTGCTGAAGCCTGACTGGTCTGTGCCAGGCTACCAGAGTATGAGCACAGGTTATCTTTCAGTGTGTATGTGGCTTACCCTGACTAGAGTGGTCATCCCTACTTGGACAGAGTGCATACCTCTGCCAACTAGAGGCCCTATTTCTAACAACTTCCTTAAAGAAGGATATACTTACCCTTTGCTCCTGTATCACCATGCTTCGAACTTGGATGCCAAACATTTTCTTGGTCTATACACTTGGCTACATCAGTGCCCACAGCATCTTTATTTATCTCAAAAATGTTCACCAAGTTTGGAAAAAATACTTTCTAGGTATTTCGACTGTTATCCTTTAATTTGAATTACTGTTGCTTGAAGTATTGTGTCATCACCTCTCTGGAATTAAGATTAATATCAGAAGATACGAAATTAACCCTATAATTGGAGGGAGGGCTGAACTAGTCACTGATGACAAAGTTTTAGGTAAGGATTTATGCTAAGTAGCTATTAATACAAGCATATTATCAGTAAGAAAAAATATATTTAATGTAGGTATGCCCACATCCAACTTTTGAAAAAACATATTTTAACTTTAACGCAATGTCAAGGGTTTTATGTACATATTGAAAGGTAGGTGTGAAATGTGACAAGCATTCTTTGTCCCACTTTCACTTTTCAGCTTCTTCGACAGCTGTTTTTAGGTCTCGCCTGAGCCAGCGCATGTGCTGTCCTGGCGAGACATTTAGTAGCTGCTTCAAAAAGCGCTACCTTGCCGGCCACCAGCTTGCTAGAACGCACACAAGTGCGCGCGACATGCACAGCACTTTGTCCGGTCGCTTCGTGAGTGTGCGCACAACTCGCATCACCACTCGCGTTTTTTTATGCTTTTTTTAATTAGTCTGTCTTCTCTGTTTATTCGTCTGCCTTCTTTTTTCAGTGCTGGATGACGAGGGAACCCTGCGACGTAATGTTGCACGTATAAGACCTGCGTTCGCAAGATCTGCCTACATTCTAACCAAATTAAAAACAACTAGACAGCATGCTGAAAGTGCGGGAATTATTGTGTAAACGGATTTGTCAATTATAATAATTAACTTTATTGTATATGTATCAGCAGGCGGTGATTAGGATGACGCCCAGATTGGATTATTTCTTCACAGAGGACCTCCCGTTGATTAACCGTTAATCCACCAGGTAAACCTGAAGTGGAAGCACCGTGGTTTGGAACGTCGTTTTGCGAGAAAAAGCAGACAGTGTAAATTTCCCACCGCTTTACCCACCAGCTTCCAGTCAGCTCTTAGCTAGACTTGGCATGTACGGACTGATAATAAAATTAACACGATTATCGGCTAAGCACTATAAAACCTGGTTTGAATTGTTCCAATAAAATGTGTAAGGCCCCGGCCTAATCTCCTTTATCCAGTCTAAAAAAATAACGACGGAATCTCATTGCAGAAATGAATAAGTAAATGGACGAAAATATTTGACATGGCACCAAAGAAACCAAATGAATGGTGTTAAGGGATTATAAACCTAGCCCGTTCCAATCCAATTAAATATATATATACATAATGCGGCAAAACGGAGTAAGGCTTCCGACCACTGTATGAGAAAAGTCACACTTATTACACAATTACTAATTTTTTTTGCAGAGTTCCGTCAGAAAATTGTTCCAATACCTGCAGATAATTGGGGTAATGAAGATTACGGGTAAGCAATGGGAAATTTTAACATATGGGGGTCATTAGGATGACGGGCGGACTTTGTCCGCCCGTCATCCTAGCGGGGTTTGGGACCGGCCGCCATAGGGCGGGGGTCCCGGGGGTGGCATTAGGATGTGCCTGCCACAGTGGCGGGCACATCCTGCATTTTTAGCATTGTGGCGGGCGGTGCAGAGAGCACCGCCCGCCACAATGCTAGAAATGCTTTTCAGCATTTGCATTAACAAAGCGGCAGGCACCGCCTTTCCCACCCCTCCTTCACTCTAGGGGCCCACGGGGGGCCCCCAGAGTGAAGACCGCATGCCTTTCCGTGGCGGAATCGCCGCCACGGAAAGGCATCTGACACAGCTCATCGTAATATGGCTGGCGGTGTCTAATAGACACCGTCACCATATTAAACATTTTCCGCCCCGGCCGCAAGGCGACCGGTACGGAAAAGTGGCTGGCGGTGTTTTTCTCCACTGCGGTCCCCCCCGCCAGTGTAATATGGCGGGGGGGAATTCAGGGAAGGATGTCGGGCGGATTGCCCCCGTCAGGCTGGCGGTGGCTACCGCCACCCTGGCGGGGGCAATCCGCCCCACATCCTAATGGGCCCCATGGTATGGTCCAGGCTGTGACCAAAGCCGGCTGGTGAATTCTGTCTCATTTACATAACTCACGGTTGGTGTTTTAGTGGCACCCCACCAATCAGATTTTGATACCTTTTATTGGTGTAGCCTAAAATAAAAGGACAGGGTTGTTCAGTACTTTAGCTTCGAGTCTCGCTGACATCTTCTTTAGAGGATGCTTTTCGTGGATTAGAATAGCTGAATTAGAGGCAGTTTGGACCTTATAAGTGTTTAGCTATGCAGCAGTTGTTGTTGCACCAAGGATATTGTGCTCCATAACTAAATACTTATAAGGTCCCAAAAGCGAGACCTATTGGCTATGCCAATGCTTGTTTTCCTAATTATTAGCTTCCGAAATCTCAGCGAGCATGTAATTAACACCAATACAGCTGGTCACATAAATCATTGAATGCAGAACACTCACTCGGAAAGAGTGAGTCACATTGTCTAATATATTGATACTAAAAACTACCACTGAATATTTCCCTTGTTAGAAAGATGTACAATTCGTAGCGCGGCCGCGGCATATTGCTAGCAAAACAAGATCAGCCCTTTCATAATCCCCGACTTTGTGTGGGCCAACTACTCAGTATTACTATCCAGTCTCTGACTCAAGCAGTTTGGGGTCATATTTATTATTGATATAGTTTACACCTTTAATAAAAGTGGATTCCGATATTCCTCAAATAAAATGCCATATGACACCAATCTTTACAAAATATTAAACCCAGATTCGGAGGTACCAATGTCTTACAAAAACATTCAGGCTTAGAAGTTGTTGTATAGATGGTAGTGCTGGATATATGCATTTCTCTTTTGAATGTCACTTTTGCTACACCAGTGGAGAGAGACTCTTGCCTGAATTAAGGATATCACAAACGTAGACTCCTAAATTACTTCTTTTCAGTGGACACTGTGAACACAGTGTGCACTCCGTAGATAGCAGCGTCTACTATTCCCTAAATTAAATATGAATTATTTAAAATCATTGCACTGAAAATCATTCAGTTATTGAGTGATGTGTAAATGAATAGACTAGAAAGTAGAAACCGAAAAAAGCAGGAAACGGTAGAAAGCATTATGTACAGACTCAGAAATGATGAGAATACCTTTAAATCTAGTTGGCACAGCTATTTGGATACCTATGTTTGTCTATGTATGTCTTTCGTATGTCGAGGTCAAAGTGGCTATTTCTTATGCCAATTGCTTTAAGATTCATAAGTAAGTCTGTTATGTTATTAAGAAAATACTTCTGACTTCCTGATAATGTGAAACTAATTATAATTCTTTGTACTGCACAAAGAATTGAACTACTCAAGATGATTTTAATTTTTTAAAAATTAAGTGGTTTTGAAATCTTTTTTAAAGTGTATTTTTGGAATTGGTTTTTATTATCCAAAAACAATAAAAATTACTTATTTCAAAATTAAGTGGTTTGGGAATTATCAGAAACGTCTATAACGTTTCACAAAGGCACACAAAAGAGCCATCAATCATTAATTTCCCATCTGCCCATTACATCCTTACCTTGTAAATTTCCTTCATCATCTTTAATACTAAGAATGATTCCCAGTTGCCAACTTCTAAAGCCAAGAATATTACACTCATATCACGAGAGTCCCAGTATCTGCGCGCAATTCTGCGTAGTATTAGATGGCCTCATATTTTTACACATTGAATTAAAAATGATATTAAGGGCTTTTCAAGATTCTAGTTAATTTTATTTTATTGGCCAAAACATGAAATAGGTGTTTCCATTAAACAAGGTGTTATGGCCTGATTCTCAAAAAAAAGAAACTTCTTCTTCTTAGGGCTGGAGAATTTTCGAATTTACCAAGGTTTCAAGAAGCACATGGGAAGATGCAGTTGGAAACCTTTTTCCAGGTGCACCGCTGGAATTGTTTTTGCAAACCCCATGTCATATGAACATACATGTACATATATATTTGCTCATGCAAAAATGTCAGAGTAAGTCAAAATCACGTGCTTTTTTCTCAGTAGCCAAAAACAACCGGGGTTGGCTCTAATCAGTAAGGGTGTTGCAGTGCTCGCTAGATTTCTTTTAAACAAATGTACACAAAGTTTTCCTCTTTTTTCTTTTTTCAGAGCGACCTGGCCCTGATGAGAATCCCTTTCAATCCTTAGGGATTCGAAACGCGTAGGCCCCTTTACGCTTAGCGTCGGCTCTTCTTGGTTTTGCCCTAGTGGTAACATGCTGTCACACTAGATGCTTTGAATTTTCTATTTACTTTTACTTATTGTTCACTTAATTATTATGATTCATTTGATTCAAATCAAAAAGGAACGAGTATATTTTATAATTCATTGTAAATAATTTTGTATTTACGCAGCAGACATTATTACTTAGCCCTTTTGTTTACCAGTATCCAATTGGGCTAAGTATTGTGATATGAATGTATGAATGTTTGTGGTATGACTGTCATATGATTGATTTTGGAATGTATGGTTGATTTCATTGCCCTATTCTTGTGTCCTATTTTTCTATGTTGTTTAAAAATGTTCTGTTTTTTTGACAGTATATGATGAAAGTTTAAATAAATGTACTTTCAAAATGATTTTGTAAAATAAAAGAGCTATTGAATAGTATGCCCCAGCTTGGATAAGGTGTCTTTGCTTTGGGTGTTAGAATAAGAAGACAAATAGAGGATCAGTATTGGCACTTTCTCTCTGTTGTTTAGTTTTTCTCAGTAGAGCAAATATTTTTTCCTTGGTGAAACCCGTCCCTTACAACCTCAAGAGTATTGGGGTGATTAATTTACAACCCATTCCTACTTTTAAACATATCTATTCTTTTGCTTAGATGGAGTAAATCTCTATCACTCTCCTAAGTGGGAATGGGCTGAGAAACCATTTGTATAACCCTAAAAATCCATGCGTTTGCAGACATGCACAAACTTCCCAAGGCACCCACAGCTTGGAAAGCCCACTCCACAAACATGAGCATATTTAATACCACAAACATTCACATTTATATGAAACATGGATTTGCACTTTCATATGAAGGTGTTTTTGTGTATAAGTCTGAATTTACAAATGCCAATGGAATTGTGAAATGTGTCCTAATGATATGTAATAACATTTATTTCACTTTATCAATATCTTAAGGAACAAATCTCAAACCCTCCCGCCTACAGGGATATCCTCACTTTGAGCACTTTCCAAAGCCTTGCTACCACCGATTAGTATTCTCTACTATTTCAAAGCTATCTCTACAATAGCAACAAACCTCTTAATCAAATATCAAATTCATCCATCATTTAGCCACTGTCCCTTTTCTGAACATTATGATCCCTGGCTTCTACACTGGTACCGTTCCCTTCACCCTTAAATCTAGCCACATCCTCTTGCCAATAAAGAATTCAAAGTACGCTCTAGTGAACTACAAAATCACCACTCTTCACACATCTCACCTTCCTTAGTAATTTCCTTGTAAAGGAAGCAACATTTGCAAATTTCATGGATCATCAGTAATGTCTCCAAACCTATCAGTCTGACTTTTGTTCAAACACTAGTACTGAAACTGTTGCTCTGTGCTCCAAATCTTGGATGCATTCTCAAAATCACAAACAAAGATGATGCCTGCTTTACTGGCACCAGGCTCCAAAAATATATAAGTAAAAAGACCTTGCAGGGCATTGTGGAGTGTACCTTCCCAAGAGCAGATAATAAGAAATGAGCAGCTCCTGGTGCCTCATACACTCCTACAAAACCCTACACGACACGGGACCTACGTACCTCAACCAGCGCCTCTCATTCCAAGCACCCACCAAAGAGCTCTGCTACGCCCATCTGGCCTTGGCCACCATCCCACGTATCAGCAAGACCATGGCTGGAGGAAGGTCTTTTTTCTACCTCACAGCAAAGACCTGGAAAACCCTGTATCTCCATCTCAGGCAATAACCATCACTGCCTCAATTCAGGAAGGACCTCAAGACCTGGCTCTTTGACTGAACCACAGTGGAGAGGATGTGACCTCATGTCTAGAGCGCTCAACCTTGATGCAGGGGAACTGGGTACGAGTCTTAGCAGGGACGCTCAACATCCTGTGATTTGGGGCAAATCACTTAATCTCCCTGTACCTAACAAAAAATGAATGTGTTCACCTGTAACACAACTGGTGCTCATGTAAAGCGCTCTTTGGGTCAAGTTTGCGCTATATAAAACTCTGGGGAAAAAATAATAATACCCCGTTGCCCACCCACACCGCATTATAGATGGTTGGGGCCTTGGAGGGAGCCCCAGAACTCCTGCAGCCCCTAGTGGCTCCCTAGTCACCTCTGTGTTGGGAGCGACCTTTATAAAAATGTGTTTTTAAGTCCATGCTCTAGTGTCCACTGGGGCAGCCACATCACCGATGGTTTTGGGGACCTCAGGGAGCCCCAAGTACCAGGGTCATAAGCCAGCTTCCCAGCCAGGAACCATTTTGGTGCCGGCAGGATCAAACACCATTCTCCTATGCTCCCGCCACAGCGGGAACAATTAATTTTCACTGCCCCCCCCCCCTTGCAGGGGCATAGGAGAATGTTCCTGAAAATGTAACTGTTTCCAACAGAAACATAGATCGGAACTGCAGCTTTGTTGAGGACAGGAGAGACAGAATGCCCACAAAGGCATTCAGTCTCAGAAGTGCTATGGGGCTGTTTTAGTAAGATCCCAAAGTCCCTACACTGGATCGTGCTAATTCAAAGAAAGTGTCCCCAGGGCCCGACGGCCTGTTTATCAGTATTACTAACTTTCACAAAATGGCAGTTCAGAGTTCCAGGGGCGCCACTTGGCAGCCCTGTTGTGTCCAAATGACAAGAAGCTGTGGTCTCAAGGGCCACCAGCCTTGGTACTCCTCCAAAGGGGTAAGTCTCTCCTGGGGTGAGGGGGCAGGTCCTTGATGCTTCTCAATGGTGGAGATGATGTCAGTACTCTTAGTCTCTACAGGTCAAGGATTACAATGTCTTCTCTGGGTTCAGGGCGACAGCCCTTTTCCTCCTTCATGGTCCCTTCCTCCTGACATGCATGTAGGGTCGCAGCACCATGTACAGGACGTTGGCCCTCCTTCTTCAATGCAGCCCCCACCTGGCACACAGATGTCACAGGCAGTACGAACACAGTGACAGAACCTCTTCGGGCAACAGACCTCTATTTCTCAAAGTACAGCACCAAAGGCAATCATCCATAGTCTTCACTGTGGACTCGAATTAGCAAGGGGTTTTTGGACACAGAATTTGGCATAAGGCCAGCAGCCCAATCATTGTGACAGTCCTGCTTCTGGGATCAACTCAACAGAGCCCTCTCTAGACCTCGCTCCCATCAAGCGATCTTCTTCACCTCACAGGATAGTCTCCACTTTTGATAGCCCCAAAAACAGGCTTTTGAAGTGACTAGAGGCTAACACCTTGATGTCAACCTTAGTGATACGTACTTCAAAAGGTTAAAAAAAGGGCCTTAACACTACTCTACATGATTCTTTTACCATCATCATCACATCATAGATTTATTTAGATCAAAACAGATCATAAAAGCACAATACATATACAAATTTCATAAAAACAATTGTTGCACATTTTGATTTTATACATCCATACATCTTACAGAAGTCACCACATTCCTCTCCAGTTGGACCAAGATGATGCCTCAAGGACTATACACAATGATAAGGGTAAAAGCGGCATCCCTTGCAGGGCCGGCCTAAGGCATGTGCAAGCTGTGCACCTGCACAGGGCCGCCAAACCCCAGGGGCCGCCACGCCAATATATATCCTTAGATACATATTTGCGTGGCGGCCCCTGGCAGGGATTTGGCGGCCTCGGGCCCCCTACCTACACTCCCTGCTCAGGGCCTCCGTGAGCCTAGAGCCGGCCCTGTCCCTTGTTCCCACAGTCTCTTACATTATTTTTGTAGAGAGGAAGGAACAAATCATGGTTCACATAAAGGTTCAGTGTAAATAAGTTTAAAATGATAAGATTCATGAAAGGATCATAAGATTGCCATCATGGAGAAATTGATAAAAAAAAGTGGGAAAAACCACTTTTACGATGTGCATATAAGTAAGGGTCAAGAACAGGCAGGGGGAACTTTATGCATATTTATGTTATATGGGTATTTAGATAAGTCAAACAACATTACCTCACATTTATACTCAACCTAGCGATCCATATAAACAGAGCCACAAATACACTTATACCTCCAAAACCATACAGCCTGTAGGTATCTCGCAACAGGGAAAAACACCAACCTTGTGGGATCAGTCCTTAGGATCCTGAGGGCCTCCAAGTGTCTCATCATACCCAATGACATGCTTAAAAGCAATAACCATTTCCCTTACTGAGGGCCATATGCAGGACAAAAGAACAAGATTCAGGTGTACCCCTACACACTGGGCATTCCGTGCTGTTACATTTTTCATTATCCAGTTTAGCACAGAATACCCTAGTAGGGAGAGTCTGGTAACTAAATTGTAGTGCACCCTCTTATCAGTCCATCTTTGTCCCCCAGATGTGCCCAGGCCCATTTGACCAATAACCTCCTTCCAGAATAGAGGAGCTCCTATTGAAGTGCACCAAAGAGCCCAGCTCCTCCTTCTTCCAATGTGTGTCCCACCCAGCTTTCAAGAGAGCAGAAATATACAAATCCGTCTGGGGCTAACCTTTACCTTTTCCTGCTCCTCCAGCAAGCCCTGGGTCTCCCAAAAGGGAACACAGCGTCTTCCATGCATTGTGCTTTTCACAAGCGTACAAATACCCTTGCACACACAGACATTCAGATGTGTGCTTTCTCCAATATATTGTACCTACTCTCTGACATACATACATCCTAGTGTGCTCATACAACCTCACATGCTGTCTCCTATGTGTTGTACCTTCACGCAGGCACACACACATTTCAGTGGATGTGCAGCTTCTAACACTATTGCTCCTTCACTGTACCATTTCAGAAACATGTAAATCCTTGCGCACACATGCAACCGCTTGCGTTATTTTTCTTGCATTGTACCATCTCTCAGGCACTTGTATATTCTTTCACTGCACACATCCCAATGCATGCCGAGGGGTGAGTTAAGCACACAGCAGCATAACTTTACTAGAGTGAGCCAGGAGGCACCACTCTAGTGACACAGATAAAACAGATCTATCCACTGTACTGATCACTAAAATATGACATGCTGCCACCACTAAGCTTGTGCCACTTAACTCTAGGTGAAGGAGCCCCTCCCGGTCCAAGCAGACTATAATCCATCTGAAAACAGTGAAAAGCCTATATCATGACTCACAAGCATGATCCACATTTGCTCATGACCAAAAATCCTTACCAAGGATCCAGATATCACAGCAGCTAGGACACATGTGGCAGGGGTAAACGTATCGTTTTCTGGTAAAAAGAGAACTGAGAAGTGTCTCTCCACCCTTTCTGACATATATTCAATGGGGAAGGAGTTTTCAAAGTCAAACATACCTGTAGGGAACCTCTCATTCACAGGTGTAATGTGTATAACAGGGTCACTGCACTTTCTGCAGCAATGGAGTTTTCCATAACATTATGGATTTTTCTTCTATTTCAAACTGATCAAAGGTGACTAAAAACGCTACCACAAATATTGCTGCTCAGTGAAAGGCCTTTATTCATTGAGAGCTAGGACATTTTGTTGACTGTTTTATTTAGGCGGTAAGCTGAAATTAATTAGGTGACATCTTTGCCTATCCAGAATTAACATATATAGAAATGACGAAATAATGAAGTAATACCCCTTCTAAGTGTGCTGTAGTATGCCATAGCATTTGCCATTTCTTGCTACATAATTTAGTCAACAATGCAACAATATTTGGCCTTCCTCTGCTGCATAATTCCAGTGGCTCTGGTATAGAACTCTGCCCTGTATTACTGGGATCAATACATACACCCAGAAGCTGATTAATACATTCTATTGAATAGTACAACAAGTAGCTCTATAGTAGTACTATTCACTTACTACAGAATGCTATTCACAGACATAAATGCACAGGTCTCTTCCTATCCTATCTTTTCTATGTGGAGATCTCTGCCACAGTTGCAGATATCTCTGCACAAATAAGCCTACATTTTAGGTATAAATGTGGGAGGGAAAAGGAGGAATGGCTAAAAAATGGGTATTACTCAGTTTTAAATGGGGGAAATTTAGGGAGGAATAAGATGTAGTTAAGCGAGGGTTAAGGAAGGGTTAACAGTGAGACATGCTAATATAAAGACCTGGAAAATTGTAATATCACTGCTATTCACAAACTACAATTCTAAAATTACTGCAGCCCAAAAGGTCACAAAACAGTAGTAAACATGATCCAGACCAGCATTGGAGTACGTCTAGCACCACCCACAGGCAGGTATTGCAACTTACTCACATAGAAAATAATGGATCAGGAACTTTGTATAACACATTAACCCACACATAATGCAATGATTCCATAGTAGTGACCACAACAAACAGATTATCTGTCAAACTCGAAGTTTTCAGGATAAGGAGACCATACCCTCATGATGATGGCATGCTTTATCATAGGCGACTCACCCTCACCATCACCTTGATAAGACGATACTATCAGGGTGTATTCAACCTCCATTCTAGGGATAAGAACTGCAGAATGTGACAAGGATCCATTGGTATTAAATTACCCCGAGTTAGACCCAAAGGTTATTCCTTTATTATCGAGTAGACCCAAAGGTTATTTTATTCCTTTATTATCGAGTACCAGGAATAAGATCAAACATTTAAATTGATGTGTATACAGTGTTATGACTCAACCATCCTACTCAGTGCTGCCATATTTCAGCCTGTTTGGTTGCCCAGAGGGTCAGATGCTTTCATCAGGGCTGTAAAGGATCCCTAACTATAGATATATGTACACACTCATATTTTAAATTTATAGTGCAAGCATAGGGCCTGATTTGTATATTGGCGGAGAGGGTACTCCTTTGCAAAGGCAATATAGCAGTCTGTACACCAAATTTGTTTGGGAGCATACCTGAAGTTTGGTCAAGACGGAGACTAATCTGTCTCCATGAGGCCAAACTTCTTTGATGGCACTGACTCCCTAGGGCTATGGGTTGCAGTATGTAGTAATTTTTTACTGTTCCTTATCTCCAGGTAAACCTGGAGGTAAGGTAAACCTGGAGGTAAGGAGCAGTAAAGGCTTTATAATGCTCCCCGCAATTGGATAAGACTCCCTTGGTGAGGGGAGCATTATATATTTTCTTTTAAAACTGTTTGATACAGGGCTGTGTCCTGCAGACACAGCTCTGTAGCAAAGAGTAAAATACATTGACAGGAACTGCCAGGGCAGCGGTTCCTGCCAATACCTTTTTAAAAGACTGCCTGCTTGGCAGTCATTTATAAATTTGGTGGGCGGTCTCTCTGTTATGGGGAGAGAGTAATTTTAATCTCTCCCTATGGCAGAATGGTGGGCCCCCTACTGTTACATAAATCAGACCCACAGTGTCATGCCTGCTTGCAGCACTCCGCCGTGCATCCCGAGGTTGGATGCGTGGTTGGCAATAATGAACAGACTGTGGTTGGCAAAGGAAGAGATCCTGAGGATGCGCGCGCACCCGCACATGCTCCTTCATGGCAGTAAACATACTTAGGCCCGCCTAGCACTCCCGGAAGTGCTTCGCGTTTAGCCAGCTTCCGTGTTCCGTTCCGGGTCACTGGGGTCTCGTCCGAGGAGTTAGCGGTGGCGTTTGTGTCTCGGCGTTTTCGTCGGTGCCGTGAGTACAGGCGCGTGTGAGGCTATCGATATACTGTTTCCTTGTCCGTGTGACATTGCTGTATTATTCTTTGTTCTCCTTTTGCTTTGGTGCTTTGGTTCCGGTACAGTGGTTATCTGTGGGATTGCCCTGTCTTCCCGGGGCTTAGTTCTTTGCTGGTGAGCTGAGTGTAAGGAACTCAGCGCCTTGTAGCACATTAGTGTGACTTCTGTTTTGTTTTGTATATTGGACAGGGCAATGTGTTGTCCTGATATTTGAGTTCTAATAAGCCTTCCTTGCGATATTAAGGGGCGCTCATGATACTTGGGGTTTATATATTTAGGACATCTATTGATGAATATAAGGTGTGTTCTGTACTCATACTGATTTATATCTACAATAGGGAAGAATCTAATTACTGATCATTCATTTCTATGTTACAGAGTGGTTCATATACCACGTTCCAGTGCATCTTTACATACAACCAAAGGGGGAACAGCTAGATACCCAGCACACTCTAGGTACATATTCACTTTACATCTTTGCCCCTTTTACATATCCCCTTAGACTTAGAGAGGGACCTTATTAATGTGTTGTTTTGCATTCCAGTCACCGTTCTGCTGTACAAGAACCTGACAAGAGTGAAGAGTTCTGGAGACTGTGTCTTCCCTACCTTTCCTTGTTTTGTTTCCCCCTTTTCCCCCTGGTTATCACTTTTATGCCAGCGTTATTCCTGGCATCGAGGGGTGATAGGGGAGAAGTGGGGTACTATACGACGGGCTCCTTGGTGTTCCTGAGACAACAGAGCATCGGCACGACACACAGTCTTCAAACCTAATTGTAGAGGTATAATTCTAGAACCTAAGAAAAATAGTCACTTTATCAGGTGCTGTGGAATAAATCTTACATTGCAGCATAAGCATTCACTATTTTTGTGATGTTGAAAGAATAAACCATTGAGGAATAATATAATAATAATATCCACATTTGTAAAGCGCACAATCACCCGTTAGGGTCTCTAGGCGCTGGGGGCCGTCGGGAAGATTAAGCAAGCTATTGCCCAGAGTCACATGGTGCTGGGCTAATCTGCCGCCGGTGCCGGGGATCGAACCGTGATCCCCAGATTCCGGAGTCAGTCGCCCTGGCCGCGGCGCCACACCTCTTCAGCGGGGGTAATGTGTTTGACCATAAGTGTACATACTGCAAACCAACACTGCACATTAGAAAAGCAGTGAATACACGTGCACATATTACTTACCTTAACTAAGGATGTTTAAATCCACATGGGCATGGAGGAAGAAGACAACAGCTGAAGTCACACACTTGGAGGTCGATTTCGATTCTGGAAAAAAAACGTCTGTACGATTTGTATCCAGAGCCCTCTCCGTACGAATCATACCCTTCCGTCCGAGTCGCGAAGTACGATCGGTATTCCGTGAATCCGTCAGAATCGTCGCGATCCGTACGTATTGCAAGGCTGAAACCGTGAACCGTACGACTCGTACACATACAGTACGACTCGTACACATGCCGTACGACCCGACGAGTACGATCCGGACCGGGGTATGAGGATGCGATTCGTACGGTCCACGTCAGGTAAGGGCGAGTCATACGGAAAAGCACACAAACACATACACACCGTACGGTCCGTACCCCCCATGATGGCAGGGGTACGCACCGTACCCCTGCGATCATGGGGTGTATGAGCCGTACCCCCATTGTACGATCGGTGTACGAGCTGTACCCCCATTGTACGATGGGTGTACGTGCCGTAACCCATGTACGATGGGTGTACGAGCCGTACCCCCATGGTACGATGGGTGTACGAGCCGTACCCCCATCGTACAATGGGGGTACGGCTCGTACACCCATCGTACATGGGGTACGGCTCGTACACCAATCGTACAATGGGGGTACGGCTCGTACACCCCATGATTGCAGGGGTACGGTGCGTACCCCTGCGATCATGGGGGTACGCACCGTACCCGGGGGAGCTGTTCCATACCTGTTTCGGTGCGAACTCTGCTTTTACGGCTGTTTTCAGCTCCCGTAGAAAAAGGATCGCACGGTGCGTACCAGACACGTATCGTACTTGCTCGGTCGTAAAAAACAGCCGCGAACCGTACAGATGTCGCGTACAGCGGGTTCCGAGGGAGAATCGTACGGAGATTAGAGTCGTACGGTGTCTTGTACGACTCGTACGGAGTACGGCTCCTGGTACGAATCGTACTTCGTCGTATGTACGGGGGACGTTGCAGGGTACGATTCGTACGAGAAAAATGCTCCGAACGGCTATTCGGAGCGGTTTTTCCCGAATCGGAATCGACCCCTTGGTATGGATTTAGCGGGTATTAAGGTTAATGTACAATAACAGCAATTGTACAATAATAGCAAAAAATACTATTCAGAACAGAAACAAAGTTACTCGTACTTGGTAGAGGGATAAAGCCACTACAAAATGAGATCATTCACTCATTACCTTGAGTGCTATGACTTAAATGCCAAAGTATTTTATTGATGGCTGTGGGCATGACTGTTCACATACTTTAATTATATTCATGCTTTAGAATTGTTAAAAAACCTTTGAACATTAATTTGTTTGTATGTTTACGACATATATAGATATGCCCTCTTGCATTCATATATAGATGCATATATGTAAATGGCTGCAATATATGGTATGTGTCCAAAGACAGACAAGCACACGTGTTGTGACTGAAGCTGCATAATTACATAATTCTCGTTTCTTTGATAATGGCACTCACAACAAGGGGAGTAAGTAATTTATTTTTCAGCCAAAAAGTTTTGCAATAGTTTCGAGCCGTTGTGAAATTTGCAAAGTTTGCCATTACAAACATATGCTAGGAAAGATTGTATATATTACTTTTCTTCATGCATGTAATTTTAGGTTTGTTTCACATTTTTATATAGCTCATAATCACAATTACTTGGCTTCTTGGTGTTTATGTATTGGGTCACAGTTTATCTACAGATGATCCTTCATGGGTGTGCAAAAAAAGAACCTGTTGTGTTTGCTTAGGTTTTCCCTTTCTGGTTATTCACAAATATATCCAATTTTTACAGTCCTCTTTCCTTTGCAATATTTTTACCACCCAATAGGGCCAATGCATTAGATTTTTTTAATATAAAAGGAAATCAACGTGACTGAGCACATTTTATGAAAGAAAAGCATTGAAAAAGGCTACTCGCCGAAACGCGTATGCTTAAATGAAAGGAATGAACTGCCCGTAAGTACTCTGAGCCCATTTCTTTGAAACATACAGTTCATGTTTGCGTGAGTCCACCCTCGTGATCGGAGGCACCCACCTGTGAGTTTGGCACATACTTGGTGAACACTTTGTTGGACATTAAATGACTAGTGCCTGAACCGCCAGCATTGTGGACAAAAGAGGCACTTGGAAGCAGAGAAGGATCACATATTTAGTAATTTGGGGGATATAGGTCCTCGGACCGGTACCGACTTAGAGGAGGTACAATGACTTTGTTGGATTCTGGAAGAGGGAGGTATCCCATGCATACTATCTTTGGATATACAACGTGATGCTGGGGGTTTATGACAACCCATTGGGGCATACATACGGCAGGGGGACACAATTGGATGTGCCTATTTGCATAGGAGAATATGATTGAATATTTGTGCCATTTTAAGATCTGGATTATTAGTGTAAATACTGTGCAAATATCACAGCTGAAATCAAGTAGTGAGACAATGATTTTTACAATTCTCTTTTCTCTTCCATATTTTAACCACCCAATAGGAACACCACATGTGATTTTTTAAACATAAAAGGAAATCAACGTGACTGAGCACATTTTATGAAAGCATTGAAAAAGGCTACTCGCTGAAACACGTCTGCTTAAATATAAGGAATGAACTGCCGGTGAGTGTTCCGAGCCCGTTTCTTTGAAACTTACTGTTCATGTTTGCGTGAGTTCACCCTCACGATTGGAGGCACCTGCCTGAGAGTTTGGCACATACTTGGTGGACAATTTGTTGGACATTACATTGTTTTTGCCTGAATCACCAGCATTGTGAACAAAAAAGGCACTCGGCAGCTGATAAGGATTGCAAATTATGTAATTTTGGGGATTGAGGTCATCGGACAGTGACCTGCTGCGAGGCGGTACAATGACTTTGATGCATGCTGGCAAGACAAGGGAGTTATGCCATGCATACTAGCGTTGAATTTACAACAATGTGACGCCGGTGGTTTATGGCAGCCCATTGGGGCATACATACGGCAGGGGACGCAATTGGATGTGCATATTTGCATAGGAGAATATGATTGAATATTTGTGGTGTTTTAAGATCTGGATTATAAGTGTAAATTACTGTGCAAATATGGAGTCTGAAAATAAAGTATTGACACTATGATGTTAACTGTCCTCTTTCCTTTGCCATATTTTAACCACCCAATAGGAACACCACATGTGAAATCAACATGACTGAACACATTTTATGAAAGCATTGAAAAAGTCTACTCTCCGAAACGCGTCTGCCTAAATATAAGAAATGAACTGCCCGTGGGTGCTCCGAGCCCCTTTGAAATGTACTATATATATATATATATATATATATTCCCTAAAAAAACATAGGTTTCACACATGTTATAGTTAGCTGGACATTTCACTCATACAAAACCATTGAAATTCCCCCATTATAGTTAGTTCAGCTAACTATAACTCGCGCGCCCGCAATCCACTGCTGATGACGTCACATATTACATCACTCATGACATTGTCAGTGACATCACTCATGACCACTCATGACATCTCAAATGACATCACATGAGTGAAATGTCCAGCTAACTATAACATGTGTGAAACCTATGTTTTTTTCAGTGAATTTCTAAGGTTTTTTGAATGCTAATTCCTAACTATAACGTGGCTAAAATCTATGGTTTTTTCAGTGAATTTGCAAGGTGTTTAAATTATAATTCCTAACTATAACGTGCGTAAAAACAATGTTTTTTTTGTGAATATATATATATATATATATATATATATAAACACCAAGTCCTCAGCACTGCGAACATCCAGCCACAGCAACAGAAAACACGGACCCTCAGACTGCAGTTAGGTAGGTTTTATTTTCCCCTCAGGCGACGCGTTTCGAGCAACTTGTGCCCTTGATCACACACCAAACACCTGGTCAACATTTTCTTAAATACATTTCTCTTTGCAGTGCTCCACCTCCACAGTGAGTCACATGGTGCATGAACATAGATGAAATACTTCACGACACCCACCTTACCCTCAACGAGTAGGAACCACGGAAAAAAGGGAATACATAACTGCATAAATGCATTAAGCCAAAAAAGTTCTCAAAAGACAATTATTGTACAATTCATCATATAAGGGTTCAAATATTAACTCCTACATATCCAATCAGACCAACATCCCCACACTATAAATCTAATCTCTGTTTCAATACAAAAATATATATATATATATATATAAAAATATATATCTACATGTGAATCCTATATGCACACAATTACACTATTTACAAATATTTACAATCCAAAGGTTGTTGACTGTTGTCTATTGAATATACGAGAACAAGGACTATTTATCATAAATCAGCATTTTTTTCCCAAAAATTTGGCTTATTATTCTTCCCTATTTTTCCCCTATAATCCACACTCAAACCATAAGTGATAATACATATAATAGTGATAACAACACTTAAAAAAACAACAAAGTACAAAAAAATCTTTGTGTTTGGTAAATGAGAAAAAAACTGTGACTTTTTACTTTTGTTTGTGAATATATACATAATCGTTTGGAGAGAATTTAACCGTATTGACAGCTGGAAGTCAGTTCATAATCTTTATCGATTAAATATTTTTCAATCGTTACTTCCCCAGATGCACAACTTCTTGCCTTAAATTTTTCTTTTTATATACGATATAGTGATCTTGAATCCATACCGGCCCTTAAAGAATCAAAGAAATATATATATATATTCACTGAAAAAACCATAGGTTAGAGACCATATATAGTTAGGAATTAGCATTTACAAAACCTTGAAAATTCACTGAAAAAACCATAGGTTATAGACCATATATAGTTAGGGATTAGCATTTACAAAACCTTATTTTACTCGCACAAAACCATTGAAATTCGCATATATAGTTAGTTGCGCTAACTATATATCGCGCACCCGCAATCCACTGCTGATGATGTCACATATTACATCATTCATGACATGGTCAGTGACATCACTGATGACATCACTGATGAC
This sequence comes from Lissotriton helveticus, assembly GCF_964261635.1. Lineage (NCBI taxonomy): Eukaryota > Metazoa > Chordata > Amphibia > Caudata > Salamandridae > Lissotriton > Lissotriton helveticus. Next base: position 1,075,816,415 of record NC_136065.1, on the reverse strand, counting down.
GACATCCAGTGACTGTATGTTTTTGTAAAGTTAAAATATGTCTTACATATTGAAAAATGAGTGGATGTATAAGTGTCTGGATGAAGGATTTAGTAGGTGCATGACTGACTGTATGAGTGAGTGATTAAATGTGTCTCACTGAGAGCATGGGTTGGTGACTAAACTGTCTTAATTTGTGCATCATTATGTCTGTTGTTCTGAAAACTGCTGCATGTGTTGATCAGTAGCTATATGAGTAACTATATGGGTTATTGATTGGTTGCCCAAGTATTTGTATGGGAGACTGAGTGTGTGTGTGGGGGTGGCTGGGAAGTGTGTGACTCTGTGCATAGATGTGTGAGCAGTTGATTCACTAGATGTATGGGTTCAAAAGTGCATGTGGAAACAGCTGTATGGGTGGTTGACTGTGTGCATGAGTGTATTGGTGAGTGAATGGATATCTCAGTGCTACATGTCAAAGTAAGTACATATGTAAAATACAGTACATGTGAGAGTTGACATATATAAATAACTGTGCATAAGAGCCAGTGAATGTGTGAGTGGCTGTATGGATCATTGTGAACTTGTATCAGTGATTGTATAAGACAGTAAATATGTGTTAGAATATGTTTCAATAAGTAAGGTGTGTATAACTGTATAGTTGAGGAAATGGAGGTGTGATTGATTCAGTGCATGACTGACTAGGTGTGTGAGTAACTCCATGGATGAGTGATAGTCTGTGAGTGTCTGTTTACTCTGAATGTATCTAAGGTTATATTAGAGTCTGAAGAGGTTGATCGTATTATCACATGATTGATGTCATCAGTGATGTCATCAGTGATGTCATTTGAGTTGTCATCAGTGATGTCATCAGTGATGTCACTGACCATGTCATGAATGATGTAATATGTGACATCATCAGCAGTGGATTGCGGGTGCGCGATATATAGTTAGCGCAACTAACTATATATGCGAATTTCAATGGTTTTGTGCGAGTAAAATAAGGTTTTGTAAATGCTAATCCCTAACTATATATGGTCTATAACCTATGGTTTTTTCAGTGAATTTTCAAGGTTTTGTAAATGCTAATTCCTAACTATATATGGTCTCTAACCTATGGTTTTTTCAGTGAATTTCAATGGTTTTTTAATAGCAAATATGAAAAGCTGTAAAATGTATTCTTCTTGTAAAGGAAAAATATATTTTATATATTTATGTATTATATTTTTTTAATTTAATTTATATTATAATTTAAATTATTTTTTATTTTTCCAGCCGGTACGCGAACCGGTAAACGTCCCGTTAGTGCAAGTACCACGTTAGAAAGCCACATCGTGACGCGTCGCGTAATCACAACGTATCGCGTTACTGCGTAATGCGCCTTATGACACCCTTCGTTAGCGCACCCGGAAGCGCTCTGGAACGCGAACCAAGGCGCGAAACGCAGAGCCCCGGAAACGATCCGAGGCGCGGCGCGGAGCGCGTAACGTAAGCATAACAGGTCATGTGACTAGTTCATAAAACTTTTCATTGGTTCATTTTACTTTTAGTTTCCTAATGATGGAACGTTTGATCATATGACGTAAAATAATCACTTTTCATTGGTTTACAACATTTTTTTTTCCCAAATGATGAAAGTCCCACTTTTTTTCTTCACTCCGACTTTCATTTTTATGAGAGAAAGACCTGTTTTTGCGTGCTTACTCATGGCATCTGTAGTAGCTGCAGCTGGTGGCTCCCCACCACCTCCACCACCACCAAAGAAGAGAGGTCCAACTGGCCAGGTCATCTTCCAACAAGAGGAGGAAGAAGAGGAAGACGAGGAACAGGAGCAAGGGACAAGGGTTTTTTTGAAAGAAATGCCAACTCTCCAGAGGGACCGAAAAAAAATATAGTTATGGTAATTATACCATGCATCGACACATGGAGAGGTGGCACCCGCTTAATTATAGTGCTGCACAAATGAGAGATTTGGTGGACAACTCCCGACCTGCCAGTACATCCACCAATGAAGTGGCACTGACAGCATCAGAGGCAAGGGAAACGGTCCCAAATATTCAGAAGAACTTTGGAAAAATTAAAATGACATGTTTAGATTGTGGCAAATTAATTTCATGTGGACAGATGAGTGTTACTCTAATAAATACAGCATATGAACATCATCAATGTTCAAAACGTCCCCGAAACTAAATGTTCTTTTTTTTTGGTTGCTCCTGTTGAGCCCTTTGTACTGAATCATTTTTGTTCCCCCCCCTCCAAAAAAACACAAAAAAAATATAAAACAACAAAAAATAAAAAATAAAATTCTTTTCAGAACTACCTCCCCTTTATAAAAAAATTGCTAGAATGTTTAGCACTCTGGCAACCTCTATTTCTTTTGGTTCGCTTGCCCGTTCGCTCCCCGGTACGCGAACCGGGAGCGAACCAAAAAAATAAAAAATAAAAAAAAGAAGAGTAAGTATAAGGGAAGTAAACAGAGAGTAATGTTAAAAGAAAGACAGCTATAGGGAGTAAACCAGAGATACTGTTTAATAGATTTATTTACCGAAGAAAAGATGGAAGAGGGTATAATTGTGAAAAACAAAATAGATAAGGAAGTGAAAGAAAAAAAGAGAGTAGAAGAATAACAAAGAAGAGTTTCTTAGAGAATATGAGTGAATGTTCAAAATAAGATTAAAACATGTGGAATAACAGAGAGAAAAAACAGAAAGCAGAAAAGAAGAAGTAACAGAAAAAGAATAATTGAAACAGCAAAGAAATGTAAATAACATAGGGCCATATTATCAACATAGGCAATAAAAGTTTTGCAGCTTTTATCTGCAGAAATGTGTCACTAAATCCGCTTTTGCGGCAGAAAACTGCCGCTAAAACCACTTTTGCAGCAGTTTTCTGCCGATAAAAATAGCAATAATTTTATTGGCTGTGTTCATAATATGCCCCTTAGTGTGCTTCAACTACACAGAAAAAGCATAATGAACAAGTAGTGAAAGAGTGATCAGTCAAAGACACTAAGAGTAATAGAGATGGAGTGAGTGAACAAGAGTGAGGAACTATGAGAAGAGAGGGACTGAGAAAAGGAGTGGAAGGAGTAGAGTAAGTAGGTAATAGAGAAAGGAATGAGGGAAGTAGCAAAGGCAGGAAACTGAGGGTTAAAGAAATGAAGCTGTGGAACTAATAGTAGGTGAATGTCATAGAAATGTAACGAAAAGAGTACAAAACATTTACCTTATAATTGTCGTTAACTTACTCACTTGTTATTTTTATACTTTCAATCTGTGAAAGAGATAACAAACATTTGAAAAATATTAAAACATGTATTTAAAAATTAGAAAAGACAAGGGAAAAGATTGAAGGACAAACAGTTTTTCAACAACTTTGACACTTACAGAAGCTTCTGCTTCTCCAGGCCCCCTACACAGTCCTAAAGATATACATTTTAAACTAACAGTATCTTGATGCAGATGAGGTGAGGCCTATCTTGGAACATGGTGCATCTTTTGCACTGCTGTTGTCTCACAAAAGTGACGCAATGGCAGCGCAAAAGAGGTGCACAATCATCATAAAACTGTTCCTAACATTTTAAATGATTGTTTCATGATTGCAATAAGGTGTGTCCTATCCAGACGTTTGTTTCAGGTGAGGCCTACTCAGGGTTGCAGATCAAATTTAGACTTGTTGAAGAGTACAGAGGATATAATACATGTGCAGGCCAACCAGTAAAGTTCAGACTTCCTCTGTTTCCCTGGACAGGCCTAAACTTCATCTGCACAATGTGATTCGTAATGTTAGGAAACACAGGTAATGTATTTGAAAAACGTGCAATTTCTTTTGCTCATTTCACAATCACATCACTTGTGTTTCCTTTGGTTAGGTATCTCATTGTGCAGATGTAGTCCAGCATATGAAAGAGTACGCACAGCATGCAACAACTTTGACACTTACTGATGCCTCAGCTTCTCCATACCCCCTACACAGTCCTAATTATATACATTTTAAACTGACGGTATCTTGCTGGAAATGAACTGAGGCCTATCTTGCAACATGGTGCATCTTTTACACAAAAGTGACGGAACAGCGGCGTAAAAGAGGCACAGAGCCTTCATAAAACTGCCCTTAACATTTTAAATAATTGTTTCTAGATGCTGATAAGGTGTAACCTATCCACAGATTTGTTTCAGGTAAGTCCTACTCAGGGTTGCAGATGAAATTTAGGATTGTTGAAGAGTATAGAGGAGGTAATACATGTGCAGGCCTACTAAAGAAGTGAGTCATGTCCACTGCACTCTTGAACAAATGTCAGACCTCCTCTGTCTCCTGGAACAGGCCTAAACCTCATCTACACAATGTGATGTGTAATGTTAGGAAACACAGGTAATATAATTGAAAAACGTGCAATTTTTTTTGCTCATTCCACAATCACATCACCTGTGTTTCCTTTGCTTAGGTATCTCATTGTGGAAATGTAGTCTATCATATGAAAGACTACGTAGAATGTGAGCACTGTATGCAACAACTTTGACACTTACAGAAGCCTCACCTTCTCCATGCCTCCTACACAGTTCTACATGTACATCATAAATACAAACAGTACAGAATTAATTATACATGTTAAATGGTTTATTTTTGCTGTTCTCAGAATGTATCAAATTTCACTAAAAACAGTGACTTGAAGGTATTCATCATATAACAGCGGGAAAAAAAAAACACAATCAAAATGATTGTGTTTAAAAAACCCATACAACATAACAAATCAGAATTCAGAACTCCTTAAAGTTAACTTACTTTCCATGACGTCGAAGGATGTCCTATGAACAGCTTACACTCGGTTGTGCTGTTTTTATTTTCAGACCGCCACTTTCTGAAAGAAAACCTCCATCGTTTTGAAAAATATGTTACATACAATAAATGACTTCTCGCTCTCTACCACACGTTTCCACAAGGCCAAATCATGTAAGAGCCATTTATAACTCTTGGAATTCTTGTAAGCAAATCCCGTCATTTTGTATTTCCGCAACTTTCAGAAAGAAAACGTTCAAGATCACTTTCACAATCCTGGACTAGTAATATCTTACCCTTCTTGCTCACTCATGTTCTACATTTCCTATGACACTGATACTGCTTACTATGAGCAGACTTACACTACCTCTATGACTACTACAATTATTTAATTCTCTACATCACTTTTAATCACAAAGCAATATAAAACAGTAGACAGCATTGCAGACTTACATTCCCTCTACTCCATGTTTTGATTGACTGCTTGAATTAGCTTATAAAAAGAAACAGTTTTTCTGAACTCATTCAAAGTGCAGTTATTTTTCCATGACGTCAAGTGTTATGGTAAGAACTTATGTCTCTGTCCTACACTTATCCTCAAGGCCAAATCGTGTAGGAGCCATTAAAACCTCTTGAAATTCCTCAGAGCACATCCCGAGATTCTTTCCCTAAAATTTTGGTTTTAAAAACACCAGGTAAGAATTTTTAAGGTCATACGGCAATTTTTTTTTAAAAATTAAAACAGAATCGTTGCAGAATGACCAGCCATTTCTAGACTTTAAATAAGCTGTGTAATGTCCTGATGTTATTGAAGGACCGTCATGATATATAATTGCTGCAGTTACAAAAGTCCTTCCTGATATTGACAACTGCGAAGCCACAAAATTTTTAATTAAAGTTGTCAATTTTGTTCCATCAGGCCTACATCGTTGGAACATTAAAATGACATACTGGCCATATGTTCGTATAAATAATGTTGACATCATTTCAGATTTACATTGGCTACACTCCATGTTGTGATCAGCTGCTTTTACTAGCTTATTAAAGGAGACTGATTTACTGTCTGGCAAAGTTAAATATATAAATCTTTCTGAGTCTACACTAGTAGTACTTGATACCCTACAGTTCTCGCAGTCATGCTGCCATTGATAAGAAAGCCCAAACAGGTGATCTACATCTACACCTTCAGCATGCAATACATCAAGCATATACATTAAAAACTCCTGACAATCTTGCTGAATATTTTGAGAGAATTGTGTTTGACCTGAACATCTGCCTAACAGATTTCGAATTTCAGAAACACTTTCTATTTTTGTTCTATCAGTGCTACATTTCTCTAACACAGAATTTAACAAACTGCAAAATCTGTGATCCGAATTGACCACAATCTCTTCTTTTTCATTTTGTAGAGAAAACAAAACATTAACCACTACATTAGCATAGCAGTTGACACCAGAACTGTTTTCAAATTGAAAACCAACAACATCTTCAACAGAATCCTTTTTCTTTCTGCTTATAATTTCAGGTTCATCGACTTTTCGTCTTTTTGGTACACCCTCCCTAGTATTGGTCACATTTCTTCGTTTCCGGCCTACCACACGTTTCTCAAACAAAGGATATTGAGGCAAATGTGGCGCATACTGTCTTCTTAACCTATTGTATTCCTTAACACAATCTAGATCCGCACAAATGTTTGTGACATCACACTCAATCAAGTACAATCCCGATAAAGTTCTAACTCGTGACAATGCCACATATGCCATACCCTCCTTGAACACAGAACTGCCAATATTCACCAATGCACTGTCTACAATTAAACCTTGTGATTTATGGATTGTCACCGCATATGCCAAGCAAACAGGAAACTGCTTACGGCGAACATATAAGTCTTTTACAAGCAAAAATCTAGCAGAACAACGACCAATTAGCTGTACTTCCTCAATGCCATCAAATTTAATTTTTAAAAATTCAATTCCATCTCTATTTCTGTATTTCACAAAATCAACAACATTACCCATTGGTCCATTTACCAGACCTCTTTCAACATGTAAATTCCTTCTTAAAATTATACGGCAATTTAAGCACACATTCAGAGTCTTTTCAAAACCTGCAGTTTTAGATATAGTCTTCTCTAATGAATCCAATTTTGTTTTCAAATTCTCAGACAAAATAATTGTTGATCCCATATGCTCTACTCTGTCAATAGCTTCCAGTTTCACAATCTCTTGGTTTTCTAAATACAACATTTTGTTGTTGAAGATGGCACATTCTACAAGAGTTGGCATCAAACATATTCCAGATTTCTTCTCATTAATTTTCTGAAAAATATTCTCAGGCACAACGTCTTGTTCTGGATATAAATTTGACAGTAATCGTGCATGTAAAGCTTGTTTCCCATGCTGGGTCACTTTTCCAATTCTAACATCTTGTAGAATATTCTTGTAAACTTCATCCTTCGCCTGACGCATATTTTCATGCAGTTCAGCATAATTGAAGTTTAACCATATATTGACGTTGCCAATGCTCCCTAGGCACTTCCTGGTATCTTCATGCGTGAGCATTTTGAACACAGGTTGTCCTTTCACTGGTGTCAGCTGCAGAAGATCTCCGAAAACAATGATGTGTTTGCCACCAAATAACACATCATACTCTGTTTTAAGAACTTCTTGCATTCTCAAATGCACAAAGGCAAGCATGACATTTGAAACCATGCTTACTTCGTCAATGATAAGAAGTTTCATTTTCCTCAAGACTCTTGAAACTTCACAACAAGCATCTCCAGATAACTTGTGGTATTGTAATTTGTTATCATGCTCCACTGGCAGCATCAGTAGACGATGCAAAGTAATACCTTTAATGTTATTTGCTGCCAGTCCAGTTGGAGCGGTGACAACACAAGACAGCGATGACTCAGTCCTTTCCTTCAAATAACATGAAATTGCTTTAATGAGGAAACTCTTTCCAGTTCCCGCTTCACCACTCACGTACAGTCGGACAGGCCTCAACGATGTACATGAGCACTCTTTCTTCTCATCACTTAATCCATGATCAATTCGCTTGGTAACTTCATCATATATTTTCCTCTGCTCAACGTTGAGTTGTCTTTCCAAGTCTTCTAAGTTAACCGCATCCTCCTGAGCATGTGCCATGGCTCTTTCCACTTCATTCATGGCAGTGGAAGCTTCATTTTCGATAACAGGTCCTCCTAGTGGATCCTGACTCAATGAAACAGAACTCTGACTGTCCTGAGAACTGTCTCTGGCAATCTCGGCTGCAATCGTTGCTTCCTGCTCGATTTCCGCATTCAACATTTGTACATATTTGGGAAAAGCAGGACATTCTATGGTCTCCTTGGCGGCAGTGAAAGAGTCTTCTTAACAGAGGAAATCTCCAAGCAGTTCCTCTTCTGCACGCCAAGGCTTGAAAAGTTGCAAAAGTGCTAAATAGAAAAACTCCTTTTTTTCAGGAGATTCGCCACTCAATTTTCGATGGTTTACCAAGTGGCATTTTCTTTGCTTGACCAGACATCCCTCACTTCCAAGAGTGGTCTGCTTAATTCAGACACTCTGTTCATCACCACCCCCTTTTCTGTATCATTTTTGGCCACTATAGGTGTGGCAGGGTATACTCAGACATGAGTCCCTTTCTCACTGCTCCATCAGGATTCAAGCAAGCCGGGCCGAACAGGCTGAAATGCCAGAAACCGGTCCCCGGTAGCTTGTCTCCTTTCTGGTGAAGAATTGGCTTGGTAGTTTGGTCTGCCCTGTTCCCATGATGCACTGGGCCAGGGACAGACTAATTTGCATATAGCCAGGTTCTGAGCTGGGATGGGGCAGTGAGATAAATAACGGTGATGGATCAAGCCCTGATCTTTGGACTGGGTAAGAGTGGTCTGCTTAATTCAGACACTCTGTTCATCACCACCCCCCTTTTCTGTATCACTTCCAATTACAGCATACACTCCTTTATCAATATCTTCTTTGATGTTCCTCTTGAATATGTAATTTTGTAGAACCTCATACAGACAAACATTCTCGAGGTGACTGCTTCGATTTGGATAATATGTATCCAACATGTTGGTCTTCAAAATGTCTGTACTGTTTGGCTCCTTTTCCGCCAAATACTCAATTTCCCGCACAGGTTTCAGAACTCGATTACGCGTTGCAGCAAGACCAAGACTCGCCCAAACGATACTCCTAGATTTGGCATAGAGACTTGCTGAAGACAACCGGTCAGAACATTCGTAAGCTCCGATTTCTCGATGCGACAACATCTTCAGACTGAAACTGTACAACTTCTTACTGAGGCTCTTTTCATGGGAAATGTCCTCCCATATATCCTTCAATTCTGTCTTTTCTTTTTTGGTGATGTAAGATGTCACATACCGAGCCACAGCCATACAGTTATCAGCCACAAACTGTATATCCATGTTAGCATTCCACATGGACAAAATCACTGGGTTGTAGTCGTTGATGTACTTGGACTCTTCGTTCCTCTTCAAATTGTATGTGTTTTTAGGTGATTTCTTCATCACATTATGTCGCAGCGAAGACATCAAACTGTTTACTCTTCCTTTAGAAATCACCGGTCGTGGAAAGCCGAAACGACATTTGGTGTAGAACTTGTCCTTGTTTCTGAATTTATGACGACAGTACTTTCCACAACGATGGCTTTGGAAACGTAGAACTTTTTCTCTTAGGCTTTTCTTCTCCTTTGCGTTTGGAACAGCACACGTAGAATACTGTTGTATGAAACTCATCACTAAGTCTTCTGGATCCGTTCCAAATTTAGGTGCATCCTTGATCCACAGCAGCATATGTATATGAGGAGCACCTCTTGCTTGGTACTCCTTTCTCCAGAAGAAATCCAACACCTCTCCAAGAGGTGGATTTCTCTTGTTCATGATGAAAGACACCATAGCTTCAAATCTATGATTGAAGTACCTGCATACATTGACTGGATCCAAAGAGCACAGTTCTCCGGGTGTCTTGAATTCGATGTTTTCAATGTTTCCATTTGCCTCTCGTAGAAATTCAAGTAAGTCTTCCCAGCCATACTCGGCACAGCTCAGAGTGAGGAACCATGTGGGAGTTCCTAAGTTCCTCAGCATACATTTTAAATCACCATGACGACGGTACCAGTACTCATTAGTACCACGCTGACACGCCATGAGATTAATCAGGTGACAATCCAAAATACTGTCTTGGACATTGACTTTATCCATAAAGTCACTTGCCGAGATGTTTTGCATGTGTATACCACTTTTCAAGATGTGGTTCACTGCATATGACAGTCCAGACAGATCGCTTTCAAACAGGAGATGAAACAAATAGGGAATGCATTGTCGAAACCTAGCATCTCCTGCATACAATCGTAAAGTCCGGTATTCAGAAGCAGGAATTTGATGAGGTCGCTCATCATATCTTCCTCCCTGACCTGTTGGAAATAGCTGTGGGAAACACCGAGCTTCCAAACTTTCCTCCCAAACACTAATTGGACTCCCTTTGGCTTGTTTCATTTGAAACAACTCAATAGCATTCCCCATGACTTCCTTGGAATGCAAAGGATGAACACTATAATGTTCATATATTTCTTCACTTTTAGAGGGTTCTACTTTCTCAATTTGACCAGCACACAAATCGCTATCTTCTTCCTCACTTTCTTCCTCTTCTGCAACATATACATTCTTATAGTAAGAACATAAATCATTGAGCACTCAAAAGTCCAATTTAAGTATTCTGTTTATTCTTTTTCTTGTCTTGTTGCAATTTAATTCTTCATTGAAACAATCTTCATTGTGAATTCCAACAGATATGCAGCCAACACGTGTTTCGTCTGGTCTAATCTGACCTACGACTTCCTCAGGGCTGCAACCCAAACAAATTATAATATTAAATTACGACTTTTATAAAAACAAAATATGCCATAATGTGACATTTTAAGGTCATTTTAAATAGGACAATACCATAAGGGTGTGATTATGCTTAGAGTAAGGGCTATGTACACACTGTTAGCTCACCACCAAGTTTATAGGCAAGAAACACCCAGTGTATCTATATAAATAAAGGAGGAATGTCGTTAACTATTTACAAAGTTTTATAGTAGGAAAGGAAAATGAAGAATTTAAATGGAGGTTAAACGTAGTGGCTAGACCGCAAAACGTCCTACCTATGCCTCCCCTTAGGAGTAGTTTCAATTATTTCACCTTGATTGTATAATTCAATCCTTTTTCCTATACGTATCTGAAAGAATTATTGCATTGGACTCAAGCTAGATTTAGTGATTAAAGTTACTATCTTTAGTCAGTATTAAAACTTCTCTCTAATTAGTCAGGACGTTTCAATTCTTACCTTAGCGTATTTAAGGTAACTTCCAAAATATATAGCGTATTGTGTTCAAAGATTAGTCTCCAGGTGTATACTTCACATATATTCATGCTTTTCAGTATCTAAAACAAAATATCATATTTAATTCAACCTCAGTTTATGGTTTGATTTACCACCCAAGTCGGTCTGGACGTGATTAAAATCTTACCGTGACGTGTTTGAGGTAACATCCAAAATTATAGCGTGTTGCCTTCAAAGTTTAATCTTCAAGTATATGTTTCCAGTACTTTAATTCTTATCAGTATCTGAAATAAAATATTTTATTCGTTCAAACCACCATGCATGGTTTAAATTTACCACCTCGAATCTAATTGCCTAGTTATCTTCAATTGGTATGTAAAGCTACCCTTACCTTGACGAGTTATAGATCATTCCCAAGATTCAAGCGTATCTTTTTCAATCTCAGTACCCCATTTGTCTGTGGAGACAGAATTAAATAATATAAGCTGTCTGATAATCTTAGTTATGGTCGTGTTTAAGGACTACTATCTTCCGACAGCCAAATCTCCACTTACCGAGTTTGTATTCATTCGAGCGTCGGATCGCGTATCTCCGTGTCAGCGTCCTACTCGGGCGCCATCTTAGTTAACCAATTTATAGTGTGTGATGGTTAAGGGCGCCATCTTAATAAAGTACAGGCCCCACGCTATATATACTTAATTCAGTATAAGTTTAACTGAATTGTTTATATTTCATTTAACGCATGTAGATAATCATCTTACGTTCGTATTGTATTTTGCCTCTATTATTAGACTACAAATTAATGCGTATAATCAGATGATTGCAAAAGTATATTTAAGTTGTTTTTAAGCTGTTATAATATTGTGCAAAGTTTTTCTAGAGAGAATATTGTATTACCTACATTTATATCCGGTAATAGGTAAATAATAAGTACTTATTAATCTTCGCGAAATTAGCGGTCGCCATCTTGGAGTGGTCTAATACTCGCTTAATATTATGCTCGTTTATAATCTGTTGTAATGTATTACAGAGTTTTACTAAAAACTATATTACATTATCCACGGCAGTATCCGGTAATAGGTAAATAATATATACTTCTTAGTCTTCGCAAAATTAGCGGTCGCCATCTTGGAGTGGTCTAATGCTTGCTTGATATTGTTGTCCTGACTATGGTTATTGTATCGATATTTATCACATACTAGAACAATGTTTCTTAAGATTTACCAGAAGTACACGTTAGAGGTATAGAGGGTACAGTGTATCATACAATTCATAGTAATATTAATACCTCATAAGGTTTCAGTAAAGGTAACACCGCATGGTTTGAGCTCTAGTTGTCATACAGTTGTTACATACAAAAGTAAAAAGATTTACTATAATATAATTGTCATCTGAACATCATACAGAAGCTAATAATATCTCAATTGATACATTTTCTGAAGCTCTCTTCCTATCATATATCTTTTTTTACACTTTATAACATATTGAAAATGATTCTATTTTAGACATATATCAAACAGTAATAATACAGATCTTTTTCCTTAGCATCTAAAATACAAACATTAATAGTTTACATCTTCATTTCATATCATAAGACAGCTAGAGCACATGAATGCCGTGTAAAAGTGTACCAGATGAATAGAGGTATTGTGCATAACAAGTCATCTATAAATATCTAAGCTATTCATTTCCTAGAAAAAATTCATATTCATGATCTACATTTAACCCCATTTCAACTGCTTTCAATTTGATCAACCATGTAACCTCCTTCCTTCTTAGTTAAGGGTTCTATTACCACCCCTTCTTGCCTATAAACTTGGTGGTGAGCTAACAGTGTGTACATAGCCCTTACTCTAAGCATAATCACACCCTTATGGTATTGTCCTATTTAAAATGACCTTAAAATGTCACATTATGGCATATTTTGTTTTTATAAAAGTCGTAATTTAATATTATAATTTGTTTGGGTTGCAGCCCTGAGGAAGTCGTAGGTCAGATTAGACCAGACGAAACACGTGTTGGCTGCATATCTGTTGGAATTCACAATGAAGATTGTTTCAATGAAGAATTAAATTGCAACAAGACAAGAAAAAGAATAAACAGAATACTTAAATTGGACTTTTGAGTGCTCAATGATTTATGTTCTTACAGTTGAGCTTATAATTAGCTTATTGATTTAGTCGTGGTAACCGACTAGCTATCATTTGGAGCACCACTGTTACTTATTGTGTTACTGCCCTGTACTCAGCTGTGCGCTCAATTTAAAACAGTTACCAAATTGTCTGTATATCTACATTCTTATAGTACTTATTATTTTTTTTCAAATACAATGTTGCCTTTTTGACTTTCCTAACATCCACTAAATCTTGCCATATTTTCTTATTCTTTGTCGGAACCCCATTAACTAAGATAACCAGAGGTTCCTCTTCCACTTTTTCTACTCCAATTGTATTAATGTTTTTCTTCAAATCTAGATGCAAATAAACAACTCTTCCCTTTAATCCTCTCTGTAAATCTGATGGAGGCAATTTCCCTGTCTTTGGCTCCATTCTTACAATAGCCTGAAAGGGATGGATACTTTGAATCAAAATAGATTCATAAGTATTTAAATCCTTCAATTCAGAAGGAATCTCAACCAATTCCAGATTATTATGAACCGCTCTAGCAGGCATCTGGTTTTGATTTAATTTGTTACAACAATAAGTACACACACGTTGATCCGATCCCAAATCAAAACAATTTTCTACCATCAAGTATGTTGCGAAATCCTTCCATTCACTATTATTTTCCCTTTCACTTTTTGCATATAAATCCACTAACTTAGTCTGATTCTTATAATAAGTGCGTCGACAACACACACAAGTGAAATTAGGCCTCTCACTTGATTTAACCTGAAACGTGGCAATTTCCTTCTGAAAATTATCTGTACTGGAAACCTGTACACTGTCCTCCACATTACACTCTTCTTCTGGGTCAATTTCAACATTCTCCTCTTTACTTCCAAAGTAACAAAACTCAATTTCTTCACAAATATTCTTCACATCTATTTCAGAACCATGCAAAAGAGCAGCGCATAATTGTTTAAGCATAATTGCTGGACTCTTAGCATAATACAACATTCTAACTAATTTCCTCACTTTATTATGATGCACTGCTAGCATCCTGAAATGATGAAAAACACTCTGGCATACTCTCCTGGAAAGACAAGCCAGTGAATGACCATGCAAACCTGTCACTTCTCTCACTCTGCAAGGATCTAATTCTTGCAACAACTTCATTTTCTGCTTCAAACTTTTCTTATTAAATGTCCGTACAAAATCACAAAGCAAATTGATGGAATCCTGTCGTACACTGCAAATACTACTACACTTCCAGGTGTACACAGGACCCTTAGGACGTCTTCCTAAAACCTCATTACCTAACACCTCTTCTGTCTCTGTTGTCACAAGTTTTTCTTTTTCAACTGGACAACCATCTTTCACTTCATAAGCTCGACCACTGGTGTCAACTGCATGCACCAAATCATTATCCTGGAAATAACTCTCCTCATTGAAAAATGCCTCACAACTTGAACTATGCATCCATTCTCCAGAAAAAACTTCACAAAAATTACTACGATTAACTATTCTCTTCCATCTACTATTTCTTTTGAAATCATAAATTGCCTTGTTTAGCTTCCTAATTCTATTGATTATCAAAATAAATAACTTTCGCTTTATTTCAAATGCCTGATCAATAACTTTCTCAACTTTTTTTTCTCTTATAAAAAACCACTTTGTGTTGACCTTTCTTAATATTTTTTAACAAATTGCCAATTATCCTGTTGCGGAACATTCGTCTACGAATGTCCCTAAACTGTTGTTTCCTTCTACTATCATGCACAGAGTTATCTCTTGCTCTAGCAGTAACATTTTTGATTGGCCTTTCCTTTCCGTTTAAATTGCTTCTCTTTTTCTGGACTAAAACATTTTCTGTACTACTACTTTTTTTTCTACAAATGTTTCTTATGAATGTTTTCGTGGTCTTACCCGGTACTTTCTTGGTGACTTGACAAGTTTTTTTTGTAGAGGACTGCTGCATTATTTCATGGACCTGCTGTCTTTGACGTTTTGCAGCCTTTTTAATTCTATCTTTGGTTGGCATTCTCAAATTTTGAAATGATCTGCAGTTGAATCTGTGGTAAAATATAATAAAAAATGTTATTAACCACTATTACCAAACAGTAAATCAACAACAGTCATCAAAAACTTAACACACTACTTGACATTTTTACATAGAATATTTGTTAGTGCTCTGGCAAATTTAGAATACACAAATAGCAGAAAAGAAATGGAATTCTTCTTCATTTCACCTGTGCTGTTTTATATGTGAATCTGATCTAATTTTATGAGCATATTTTAATATTTTATTGAAGACACTACACATAACCTGTTTTTGAAGGTGTGTTTAATTTTAAATGAAACGGTTTACATTTTTACTTTTCATTTATTATAAATTTAAAAAATAAATGTTTATAGTTCCATAGGCTCAAGCACGTCAGCTTCCCAACCTATGTCATACAATTCTGACAAATCGGCATCCTCATCATGTTCTTCATCATCCTCAGGATTTAAATCATCCAAGGGATCTACTTCCACTGACGTTTCAATTACAAGTTCAATGATAAGGTCAAAATCAACTGATTGCTGATTGTCACTCATGGTTGATGTTGTCGTTATCTTTAAAGAAAGAGAACAACAATGAGATGTTGCAGAGTAAGAGACAAATCTCAGAGATTATAATAGTAAAATTGTTTAACAAGAGTAACATTTTGCAGCTATTATTTAGCCATGTCCAGCAATGCTGAGGAGGTGAGGCCTATGTCCAAGTTTTCAGTGAACAGGACTCATCTCTTCTTAACCTTGGATAAGCCTCACCGGCTCTGTGTCCCCTGCTCATACTTAAATGTACAGGGGCAGATTTATGCTAAGTGGCGCATCCCCACGGATGCACCAGTTAATGTGCACCGCTGCTCTGCCACCCATAGTGTGCCGAATTTACAATGTGGAGCACCATTGAGCAAAAACAGCACAGATGCGTCACGCATCTGTGCCGCAAAAGCAGCACATTGCAGGAATCATGTCATAAGCGCGACATGGCTACTGCAATGCACAGGAGGAACCCTCACATTGCATGGTGCATCACTTCTTATGCCTGTTTCAAACAGGCGTAAGGATTTGATTCAGCAATGCTATAAAGCTGACTCAGTGAAATCTTCTAAATTTCACTGTGTTAGTTTTACAGGGCTTTCATGCAAATTAATGCATACCTTGCAACAAAACACCTATATGAAAACTGACGCAAGTTTCATGTGGCACAGGACTTTACAGCATGACACATCTGCCTAGATGCATCAAGTTGTAAATATGTCGCCACATAGCAAATCTTTTGCACCGCCGCTGCGTCACAAAAGTGACGCACAGTGACGCAAAAGAGACATACACCTATCATAAATCTGACCCTAACATGTTAAATGATTGATTCAAGATTACGATAAAGTGTGGCCTATCCAGAGGTTTGTTTGAGGTGAGGCCTACTCAGGGTTGCAGATAAAATGTACGCTTGTTGAAGAGTATAGAGGAGATAATACATGTGAAGGCCTACCAATGAAGTAAGTCATGTCCACTTCACTCTTGAACAAAGGCCAGACCTCTTCTGTGTCCGTGGACAGACGTAAACCTCATCTGCACAATGTCATTCGTAAACTTAGGAAACACAGGTGATGTAATTGAAAAATGTGGAGTTTCTTTTCCTCATTTCACAATCACATCACCTGTGTTTCCTTTGCTTAGGTATCTCATAGTGCAGATGGACTCTAGCATATCAAAGAGTACACAGAAGTTGAGCAGTGTATACAACAATTGTGACATTTACAGAAGATTCAGCTTCTTATCTTGTTGGAGATGAAATGAGGCCTGTCTTGCAACATGGTGCATGTTTTGCATCACTGCTGCACGGTTTCATGTCGCACGGGACTTTACAGCATGACACATCTGCCTAGATGAATCAATTTTTAAATATGTCGCCACATAGCAAATCTTTTGCACCGCCACTGCGTCACAAAAGTGACGCACAGTGATGCAAAAGAGGCATACATGGCTATGTAAGTTAAATAATCAAAATCTAAATTTGCCAAGCACAGATGGGGGCGTATTTACAAGGACCTTGCACCACGAGGAAATGTCTTTAATTAAAATGAGAAAAATAATATCAGAGAAACTCAAATGCCTTTTAAATATACCCCAAGCAACCTATGAAGCTCTAGCAGTACATATCAAGAAACCTAATATTATTCAAAAAACGATTTTAAACACATCATCTAAATCAATTATATACCTACATTCAAGGGGAAATTACTTAAAATGGCCTAAGACACATGAAAGCGTTTTTTAAGGCCCTTGCACCATTTCTGGGTCACTTTTAACATGGCTATGTTAGTCAAAGAATTAAAATCTAAATTTGCCAAGCACAGATGGGGGCATATTTACAAGGACCTTGCTCCACGGGGAAAGGTCTTAAATTAAAATGGGAAAAATAACATCAGAGAGACTCAAATGCCTTATAAATATGCCCCAAGCAACCTATGAAGCTCTAGCAGTACATATCAAGAAACCTAATATTTTTCAAAAAACGATTTTAAACACATCATATAAATCAATTATATACCTACATTCAAGGGGAAATGACTTAAAATGGCCTAAGACACATGAAAGCGTTTTTTTAAGGCCCTTGCACCATTTCTGGGTCGCTTTTAACATGGCTATGTTAGTCAAAGAATTAAAATCTAAATTTGCCAAGCACAGATGGGGGCATATTTACAAGGACCTTGCTCCACGGGGAAAGGTCTTAAATTAAAATGGGAAAAATAACATCAGAGAGACTCAAATGCCTTATAAATATGCCCCAAACAACCTATGAAGCTCTAGCAGTACATATCAAGAAACCTAATATTTTTCAAAAAACGATTTTAAACACATCATATAAATCAATTATATACCTACATTCATCGGGAAATGACTTACAATGCCCTAAGACACATGAAAGCGTTTTTTTAAGGATCACTTTTAACATGGCTATGTAACTCAAAGAAATAAAACCTATTTGTAAAACACTTGACACAAAGCAACATTTTAAATACAGAACTTTCTTCATAATTTTCTCCCTAAAGCATACTATTGTCTATCTAAATTAAATGAATCTTTTCTCACCTTAGCAAATACTTTATGAATTTCAAAACAGTCTCAGAAACACACCAATTTGTCTTCAGCAGAGCAAAAGGTATGCACTCCAGAGTCTGCAGCTATCAAAAGCACAGAAATGCTGTAATTCTTCACACATATCTCTCATGTCACCCAATCAAAACTCTTCCCTCACTTTTTTCAAATCAACACCCTTCCCCCCTCTGCCCTTTCTGCCTTTTTTGCATAGCAACCACCTCCTGAAAGACCTCTGATGTTTGCAAGTTCACACAACAATGTTTCAATTGAACTCTGAACTCTCAGTGCACCTGCATATCCAGTGCAATCTTTCATAAAATGATTTTTCTTGACCATTCAAATTACATCTTTCAAAGAACTCATCCATGCACCCTAACTTTCTGTTTTCAGCAATCAAAATCCACCAATCACTGCTACTGCTTCCTTAACACAGAAACTCCACAGTTTTTTTCATTTTAAACTCTTATTTTTCCAACTGCCATTTCATTGCCACACTTCATCTGACTGCAGCAGAACCTTCTCTCACCATGTTTTCTGTCTGGATTGTTGGACATAGTTACATCTATTGGGCTCAGAGGTATGCTGAGAACAGAAATTTACCTAACCTCAATTTACAAGATGTGGAAATTAAGTGGTTTGGCCACAGAGGATTAAAATGTCACCAATTGATACCATTGGTGAAAACCTTTATGCATTTGCCTAAACCTGACCTGTTAATTTTGCACTGTGGAGGTAATGACTTGGGCACTTTGACTGGGGTAGGTCTGGAAATGCTTTTAAAGGACACGTTTGAGCAATTCATGGCACTTTTTCCTCAAACTGCCTTGGTATATTCAAATATATGCCAAAGACAGAAATGGAGGTGGTCGAACCAATTTTGTCCACAAATTGAGAAATCGAGGAAGCATGTAAACAAATCTGTTTCAGCTTACATGAGAGACCATGGAATGGGCTCCATGTACAACAATAACTTGCGTTACTACATGCAAGATATCTACAGAGGAGATAGAGTTCACTTCTCAGATGAAGGGAACAGAGTTTTCATTCTGAATTTAAGACTGTGCATTGGTACCTACTTATAAGTACCTAAATGTACCATAAACCCAAAAGCTCTTCTCAGAGCTACCCTACATCTGATCACTCACAATTATTATTTTACTCTAACTTTTTTCACTAATTTTCAACAAAGTACGCTCCCCGGAGCGCTACCCGGTACGCGAACCGGAAGCTAACCGCGCGAAATTTTTTAAAAAAATGTTTTTTTTCGCACATATGGGCCTCCTCAGCCATCCTCAGAAAACCTACGTCTACCGTGTCCCCTTCTACCCATTCTGAACATTATTTGCCCTCCATCTTGTATCTTAATTCGACCGAAACACAAAATGGTGGACTCCGTAACGCTGGGAAGCGCTCCATTAAAAAAGGTGGGAAAGTAATTTACAGGAGAAACCCTGGAGACACTTTCACCAAATATAGATTTGCTCATACTACATACCAATCCCTACCATTTTCACAAATTTGGTTGGAATTCCATTTAGCCATTTAGCCTGTAGACCTCTCTAAATACCCTGAGGTAAATTACTTCACAAAACACATCTGAAGTGTTGGAATTGAAAACCAATGAAAATGTTACTTTCTTTTCCATTTTTTTTTCCTGACATTTGATTGGTTATGTACCTAAATATAAAGGAAGAGAAGGAAACACAGCCATTTTGACTACTACTTCCTGGTGTACATTTCAATAGGATTTTCACTAAAAACTTCAACTTCTTTGTAAAGGTAAGTTGTTATTTTAAAAACTGAAGTATATTGTGCACTTTAAGTTAATATGGTAAACTTTTTCTGATAGTTATATACTATCCCTCTGTAGTAGTTATAGATTTAGATAGACTTCTCTGTTATAGTTATGGATGGAGTTAGGCTTGTCTTTTATAATTATGAATTTACTTACGTTAAATCACATACACTTTTTTATATTCCTACTTCCACTCTGATACTATACACTGCCCAAAGATAAATTCACTGTTAAAAACTGCCTATCTAAAATTAATCCCAACAGTGCCCTATCTCTACTAATATATATTTTTTTATGCAAATTTCAGGCAAAATGGAAGGCGAACAGAAAGTATCATTTGAAAATGTCCTTGCAGAGACCAACGAAGAAATCATTGATCCAAATGATATTGAATTTATGGATGAAACTTGGGACCAAGAACTACTGCAATGTGTGCAATCAGTAGATGTCCTCCTTGAAAATGAGGACATTTTACACACTCAAACATTACAAGCTATGTTCAATGAAAATAACGACTTTTCAGACAGTGAAATGATAGACATTTTATTCAATTTTGAAACACAATCACAATAATAAATAATTGTTTAAAAAAAAAAATACAAAAAAAATCAACAAAACAAACAATCAATTAACATACAATATTTGAAAAGTCTATCATTCTTTTTTCCTTATAGTACGCTCCCCGGGCCGCTTCCTGGTTCGCGAACCGGGCACTCCCCACGCAAAAAAAACAAAAAAAAATTATTTCTTTTTTTGCCCCGCGGGGCCCTTTTAAAGCCTCCACATCAAACCTAGGGGGTCAGGGAGGATCTACTATGCCCCCTTATGGTCATTTCCCCCTTTGTTTTGGCCTCCTCTTGTCTCTCGATCCTACAGAGAGACAAGATGGCGGCCGCTCCGGACTGTTTAGAATGTTGACAGACACCGGAGAAAAACAAAAAAAAAATTATTTCTTTTTTTGCCCCGCGGGGCCCTTTTAAAGCCTCCACATCAAACCTAGGGGGTCAGGGAGGATCTACTATGCCCCCTTATGGTCATTTCCCCCTTTGTTTTGGCCTCCTCTTGTCTCTCGATCCTACCGAGAGACAAGATGGCGGCCGCTCCGGACTGTTTAGAATGTTGACAGACATCGGAGAAAAACAAAAAAAAATGTATTTCTTTTTTTGCCCCGCGGGGCCCTTTTAAAGCCTCCACATCAAACCTAGGGGGTCAGGGAGGATCTACTATGCCCCCTTATGGTCATTTCCCCCTTTGTTTTGGCCTCCTCTTGTCTCTCGATCCTACCGAGAGACAAGATGGCGGCCGCTCCGGACTGTTTAGAATGTTGACAGACACCGGAGAGCCAATCAGCTTCGCTTCTCGAAGTTCCGTTACGCGTCAAGTACGCGAACCGGAGCGCTACCCGGGACGCTGTCACAGATATATATCTTTTTTTGAACGTTAATTTCTCAAAATTCACTGGAGCACATATATTGAGACCTAGCAAAGGCACATTGGGCTAACAGTCCCTACAATTTTGCCAAGTTTCGTGCAAATCCATTCAGCCGTTCGGGCTAAAAGTGAGGCCAACCGCCCTATGGAAATTAACATTGGAAAAACGCGTTTTGGGACCCCCCTTTTTTCTCGGCCCCCCTTGACGAACCCACCCCAAATTTTCAGGGGCTGCTCAGAAACAAAATGTTCCATTTTCCTGAAAATGTCAGCCAATTCCGTCCACAAACGCCAAAGTTATTAGACATAGAATTTTCAAAAATCCCATAGAGAAAAAATCCTAACTATATATACCTACTTCTTAATTCGACCGAAACAAAAAATGGTGGACTCCCGTAACGCTGGGAAGCGCTCCATTAAAAAAGGTGGGAAAGTAATTTACAGGAGAAACCCTGGAGACACTTTCACCAAATATAGATTTGCTCATACTACATACCAATCCCTACCATTTTCACAAATTTGGTTGGAATTCCATTTAGCCATTTAGCCTGTAGACCTCTCTAAATACCCTGAGGTAAGTTACTTCACAAAACACATCTGAAGTGTTGGAATTGACAACCAATGAAAATGTTACTTTCTTTTCCATTTTTTTTTCTCCTGACATTTGATTGGTTATGTACCTAAATATAAAGGAAGAGAAGGAAACACAGCCATTTTGACTACTACTTCCTGGTGTACATTTCAATAGGATTTTCACTAAAAACTTCAACTTCTTTGTAAAGGTAAGTTGTTATTTTAAAAACTGAAGTATATTGTGCACTTTAAGTTAATATGGTAAACTTTTTCTGATAGTTATATACTATCCCTCTGTAGTAGTTATAGATTTAGATAGACTTCTCTGTTATAGTTATGGATGGAGTTAGGCTTGTCTTTTATAATTATGAATTTACTTACGTTAAATCACATACACTTTTTTATATTCCTACTTCCACTCTGATACTATACACTGCCCAAAGATAAATTCACTGTTAAAAACTGCCTATCTAAAATTAATCCCAACAGTGCCCTATCTCTACTAATATATATTTTTTTATGCAAATTTCAGGCAAAATGGAAGGCGAACAGAAAGTATCATTTGAAAATGTCCTTGCAGAGACCAACGAAGAAATCATTGATCCAAATGATATTGAATTTATGGATGAAACTTGGGACCAAGAACTACTGCAATGTGTGCAATCAGTAGATGTCCTCCTTGAAAATGAGGACATTTTACACACTCAAACATTACAAGCTATGTTCAATGAAAATAACGACATTTCAGACAGTGAATTGATAGACATTTTATTAAATTTTGAAACACAATCACAATAATAAATAATTGTTTAAAAAATAAATAAATAAAAAAAAAAATCAACAAAACAAACAATTAATTAACATACAATATTTGAAAAGTCTATCATTCTTTTTTCCTTATAGTACGCTCCCCGGGCCGCTTCCTGGTTCGCGAACCGGGCGCTCCCCACGCAAAAAAAACAAAAAAAAAGTATTTCTTTTTTTGCCCCGCGGGGCCCTTTTAAAGCCTCCACATCAAACCTAGGGGGTCAGGGAGGATCTACTATGCCCCCTTATGGTCATTTCCCCCTTTGTTTTGGCCTCCTCTTGTCTCTCGATCCTACCGAGAGACAAGATGGCGGCCGCTCCGGACTGTTTAGAATGTTGACAGACACCGGAGAAAAACAAAAAAAAAAAAAATCTTTTTTTGCCCCGCGGGGCCCTTTTAAAGCCTCCACATCAAACCTAGGGGGTCAGGGAGGATCTACTATGCCCCCTTATGGTCATTTCCCCCTTTGTTTTGGCCTCCTCTTGTCTCTCGATCCTACAGAGAGACAAGATGGCGGCCGCTCCGGACTGTTTAGAATGTTGACAGACACCGGAGAAAAACAAAAAAAAATGTATTTCTTTTTTTGCCCCGCGGGGCCCTTTTAAAGCCTCCACATCAAACCTAGGGGGTCAGGGAGGATCTACTATGCCCCCTTATGGTCATTTCCCCCTTTGTTTTGGCCTCCTCTTGTCTCTCGATCCTACCGAGAGACAAGATGGCGGCCGCTCCGGACTGTTTAGAATGTTGACAGACACCGGAGAGCCAATCAGCTTCGCTTCTCGAAGTTCCGTTACGCGTCAAGTACGCGAACCGGAGCGCTACCCGGGACGCTGTCACAGATATATATCTTTTTTTGAACGTTAATTTCTCAAAATTCACTGGAGCACATATATTGAGACCTAGCAAAGGCACATTGGGCTAACAGTCCCTACAATTTTGCCAAGTTTCGTGCAAATCCATTCAGCCGTTCGGGCTAAAAGTGAGGCCAACCGCTCTATGAAAATTAACATTGGAAAAACGCGTTTTAGGACCCCCCTTTTTTCTCGGCCCCCCCTTGACGAACCCACCCCAAATTTTCAGGTGCTGCTCAGAAACAAAATGTTCCATTTTCCTGAAAATGTCAGCCAATTCCGTCCACAAACGCAAAGTTATTAGACATAGAATTTTCAAAAATCCCATAGAGAAAAAATCCTAACTATATATACCTACTTCTTAATTCGACCGAAACACAAAATGGTGGACTCCCGTAACGCTGGGAAGCGCTCCATTAAAAAAGGTGGGAAAGTAATTTACAGGAGAAACCCTGGAGACACTTTCACCAAATATAGATTTGCTCATACTACATACCAATCCCTACCATTTTCACAAATTTGGTTGGAATTCCATTTAGCCATTTAGCCTGTAGACCTCTCTAAATACCCTGAGGTAAATTACTTCACAAAACACATCTGAAGTGTTGGAATTGACAACCAATGAAAATGTTACTTTCTTTTCCATTTTTTTTTCTCCTGACATTTGATTGGTTATGTACCTAAATATAAAGGAAGAGAAGGAAACACAGCCATTTTGACTACTACTTCCTGGTGTACATTTCAATAGGATTTTCACTAAAAACTTCAACTTCTTTGTAAAGGTAAGTTGTTATTTTAAAAACTGAAGTATATTGTGCACTTTAAGTTAATATGGTAAACTTTTTCTGATAGTTATATACTATCCCTCTGTAGTAGTTATAGATTTAGATAAACTTCTCTGTTATAGTTATGGATGGAGTTAGGCTTGTCTTTTATAATTATGAATTTACTTACGTTAAATCACATACACTTTTTTATATTCCTACTTCCACTCTGATACTATACACTGCCCAAAGATAAATTCACTGTTAAAAACTGCCTATCTAAAATTAATCCCAACAGTGCCCTATCTCTACTAATATATATTTTTTTTATGCAAATTTCAGGCAAAATGGAAGGCGAACAGAAAGTATCATTTGAAAATGTCCTTGCAGAGACCAACGAAGAAATCATTGATCCAAATGATATTGAATTTATGGATGAAACTTGGGACCAAGAACTACTGCAATGTGTGCAATCAGTAGATGTCCTCCTTGAAAATGAGGACATTTTACACACTCAAACATTACAAGCTATGTTCAATGAAAATAACGACATTTCAGACAGTGAAATGATAGACATTTTATTAAATTTTGAAACACAATCACAATAATAAATAATTGTTTAAAAAATAAATAAATAAAAAAAAAATCAACAAAACAAACAATCAAATAACATACAATATTTGAAAAGTCTATCAATCTTTTTTCCTTATAGTACGCTCCCCGGGCCGCTTCCCGGTTCGCGAACCGGGCGCTCCGCACGCAAAAAAAACAAAAAAAAATGTATTTCTTTTTTTGCCCCGCGGGGCCGTTTTAAAGCCTCCACATCAAACCTAGGGGGTCAGGGAGGATCTACTATGCCCCCTTATGGTAATTTCCCCCTTTGTTTTGGCCTCCTCTTGTCTCTCGATCCTACCGAGAGACAAGATGTCGGCCGCTCCGGACTGTTTAGAATGTTGACAGACACCGGAGAAAAACAAAAAAAATGATTTCTTTTTTTGCCCCGTGGGGCCCTTTTAAAGCCTCCACATCAAACCTAGGGGGTCAGGGAGGATCTACTATGCCCCCTTATGGTCATTTCCCCCTTTGTTTTGGCCTCCTCTTGTCTCTCGATCCTACCGAGAGACAAGATGGCGGCCGCTCCGGACTGTTTAGAATGTTGATAGACACCGGAGAAAAACAAAAAAAAATGTATTTCTTTTTTTGCCCCGCGGGGCCCTTTTAAAGCCTTCACATCAAACCTAGGGGGTCAGGGAGGATCTACTATGCCCCCTTATGGTCATTTCCACCTTTGTTTTGGCCTCCTCTTGTCTCTCGATCCTACCGAGAGACAAGATGGCGGCCGCTCCGGACTGTTTAGAATTTTGACAGACACCGGAGAGCCAATCAGCTTCGCTTCTCGAAGTTCTGTTACGCGTCAAGTACGCGAACCGGAGCGCTACCCGGGACGCTGTCACAGATATATATCTTTTTTTGAACGTTAATTTCTCAAAATCCACTGGAGCACATATATTGAGACCTAGCAAAGGCACATCGGGCTAACAGTCCCTACAATTTTGCCAAGTTTTGTGCAAATCCATTCAGCCGTTCGGGCTAAAAGTGAGGCCAACCGCCCTATGGAAATTAACATTGGAAAAACGCGTTTTGGGACCCCCCTTTTTTCTCGGCCCCCCCTTGACAACCCCCCCCCCACACATAACTCACTTCTGCTCCAGATTCATGAACTGGCCGACGCGTTTCGAGGACATCTCCTCTTCTTCTCGGGCTCTCAGAGATGAAATGCAACGCGCTCTCGTTGCGATAATTGATTACTTTATTTGCTCCTTCATCACATGACTGTTTTAAACATGCTGACATTTGTCACATGACTGTTTTAGGCAAGCTGTTGTGACCCCAAAATCAAGTCTCTGGGCACTTTGTGTTGCATAAGCACCATCTCGGCAATTGAAGAGAGAGGCTGGTGTCAGAACTGATCGGACACAGGAACAGCGCAGCATGCCCACACTTAATTGATCTCGCTATATGCATCCGGACCTTACTCAAAGGATTTAATATTTAACAGACATGCAATGCAACACACCCACTTAGGGTGAAGTAATCGTTTTCTGGACTACAAATCCCAGTATGCCTAAAACAGTCATGTGACAAATTTCAGCATGTTTAAAACAGTCATGTGATGAAGGAGCAAATAAAGTAATCAATTATCACAATGAGAGCGCGTTGCATTTCATCTCTGAGAGCCCGAGAAGAAGAGGAGATGTCCTCGAAACGCGTCGGCCAGTTCATGAATCTGGAGCAGAAGTGAGTTATGTGTAAAAGAGCCGAATGGCAGGCAAGCTGTTGTGACCCCAAAAACAAGTCTCTGGGCACTTTGTGTTGCATAAATTGCACGGCGCCCGACCGCGCTGGGGAGCACCATCTCGGCAATTGAAGAGAGAGGCTGGTGTCAGAACTGATCGGACACAGGAACAGCGCAGCATGCCCACACTTAATTGAACTCGCTATATGCATCCGGACCTTACTCAAAGGATTTAATATTTAACAGACATGCAATGCAACACACCCACTTAGGGTGAAGTAATCGTTTTCTGGACTACAAATCCCAGTATACCTAAAACAGTCATGTGACAAATTTCAGCATGTTTAAAACAGTCATGTGATGAAGGAGCAAATAAAGTAATCAATTATCACAACGAGACCGCGTTGCATTTCATCTCTGAGAGCATGAGAAGAAGAGGAGATGTCCTCGAAACGCGTCGGCCAGTTCATGAATCTGGAGCAGAAGTGAGTTATGTGTAAAAGAGCCGGATGGCAGGCAAGCTGTTGTGACCCCAAAAACAAGTCTCTGGGCACTTTGTGTTGCATAAATTGCATGGCGCTGGACCGCGCTGGGGAGCACCATCTCGGCAATTGAAGAGAGAGGCTGGTGTCAGAACTGATCGGAAACAGGAACAGCGCAGCATGCCCATACTTAATTGAACTCGCTATATGCATCCGGACCTTACTCAAAGGAATTAATATTTAACAGACATGCAATGCAACACACCCACTTAGGGTGAAGTAATCGTTTTCTGGACTACAAATCCCAGTATGCCTAAAACAGTCATGTGACACATTTCAGCATGTTTAAAACAGTCATGTGATGAAGAAGCAAATAAAGTAATCAATTATCACAACGAGAGCGCGTTGCATTTCATCTCTGAGAGCCCGAGAAGAAGAGGAGATGTCCTCGAAACGCCTCGGCCAGTTCATGAATCTGGAGCAGAAATGAGTTATGTGTAAAAGAGCCGGATGGCAGGCAAGCTGTTGTGACCCCAAAATCAAGTCTCTGGGCACTTTGTGTTGCATAAATTGCGCGGGGCCCGACCGCGCTGGGGAGCACCATCTCGGCAATTAAAGAGAGAGGCTGGTGTCAGAACTGATCGGACACAGGAACAGAGCAGCATGCCCACACTTAATTGAACTCGCTATATGCATCCGGACCTTACTCAAAGGATTTAATATTTATCAGACATGCAATGCAACACACCCACTTAGGGTGAAGTAATCGTTTTCTGGACTACAAATCCCAGTATGCATAAAACAGTCATGTGACAAATTTCAGCATGTTTAAAACAGTCATGTGATGAAGGAGCAAATAAAGTAATCAATTATCACAACGAGAGCGCGTTGCATTTCATCTCTGAGAGGCCGAGAAGAAGAGGAGATGTCCTCGAAACGCGTCGGCCAGTTCATGAATCTGGAGCAGAAGTGAGTTATGTGTAAAAGAGCCTAGTGGCAGGCAAGCTGTTGTGACCCCAAAATCAAGTCTCTGGGCACTTTGTGTTGCATAAGCACCATCTCGGCAATTGAAGAGAGAGGCTGGTGTCAGAACTGATCGGACACAGGAACAGCGCAGCATGCCCACACTTAATTGAACTCGCTATATGCATCCGGACCTTACTCAAAGGATTTAATATTTAACAGACATGCAATGCAAAACACCCACTTAGGGTGAAGTAATCGTTTTCGGGACTACAAATCCCAGTATGCCTAAAACAGTCATGTGACAAATTTCAGCATGTTTAAAACAGTCATGTGATGAAGGAGCAAATAAAGTAATCAATTATCACAACGAGAGCGCGTTGCATTTCATCTCTGAGAGGCCGAGAAGAAGAGGAGATGTCCTCGAAACGCGTCGGCCAGTTCATGAATCTGGAGCAGAAGTGAGTTATTTGTAAAAGAGCCTAGTGGCAGGCAAGCTGTTGTGACCCCAAAAACAAGTCTCTGGGCACTTTGTGTTGCAT
Organism: Lissotriton helveticus; assembly: GCF_964261635.1. Lineage (NCBI taxonomy): Eukaryota > Metazoa > Chordata > Amphibia > Caudata > Salamandridae > Lissotriton > Lissotriton helveticus. Next base: position 1,075,787,552 of record NC_136065.1, on the reverse strand, counting down.
ATAAATACATATATATATATATATATATATATATATATATATATATATATATATATATATATATATATATATATATATATATATACTTCCCTTACAAGGAAATGGAAAGTTTGCATCTCTGCAGCCTCTCTTATTTTTCACCTTATTCATCTTCTGCTCAATCAACACATCATCCATAAATACACACACCTTCTTGCTGCCTTTCTTGGCTGGGGTTCTCAATTATTCTTCAATTTCATATTCTGATTCAAACTAAAGGCCCTTTATCGAGCCTTTTTGTTGTAACTACTGTTGCAGGAATTCTGCTCCTACACAGAACTGTGCATAAAGACTTAGGACCTCCGTGAATTATGGTGTACCAAAACCCACCTTAGTACTCAAACCCCTACCAGACTAGCAATCAGTGACTCATTGGTTCTTCGTCCTATAGCAAAACACCAATGACTAGTCAACCCAGAACATGCGACTTAGATTACCTCAAGTAAGGTGGATAAAAAGAGCACTCTTTCGTTATAGTCTTACACCAGTCCAAAACAAGGAGTAAATAAACACACGTGCAAGTTTTAAATGTTTATTTCTAACGCCGTAATCTCATGCGCAGTACCTTAGATATTACAACCATACATAGTATCAGAAACAACGTTGTCAGCATTGTTACTATTCCATAAAATACAAAGGGAGAAAGCATCCTATAATGCTAAAGGGAAACGGATTTAAAATATACCTACATTTCACCCTCCCTACCTACCAGGTTAGTTTATAACTACAGAAGGTCTCATAGGATTACATGGGCGGAACATACCTCTGGAACTCAGCAGTAGTGGATCACATTGAGTTCTGCACAAACTGTCAGCATACAAATGTTCTACAACTGTGTGTAATTATGCCTCCACAATACATTATTAAACCCGCCAGTATCAGAGGTGGCCACAGCTGCATATGTGTTATGGGTCAAACGTGCGAGGATCATTCCGAATAACAGACACAGTATCCAAGATAACCTTGATGTTCCATGCTCTCACTATACACACTAAACTGGCGAGGCAGTCTAGAAATGTAGCATAACAAATTATTCTCATGTGTAGCAAAATACTCAGCCTTCTCTAAACAATATCACAAGTGCCTGTCATGTGCAAAGCAGAGCAGGAAAGCAAAAATGGTGTTTAAGCTTCTAATAAACCCATGCTAACTTAACACGGTGTGAGTGCAAGGCTCAGCCCACGACACCCTCCCTCGATCGAGGCATGTGATATAAACGTGTGCGAATTAGGAACATAGAGTCCAAGCCTGAAAAGCAGAATCAAGTTCAAATTTGCAAACAAAATTATTCGCTGTTTGATAGAAAATAGTAACTAAATATTAAAGAATAGGTAGAAAAATCAAAGAGTCTTAATCCAACAGCGTATAAGCACAGTATGTAGCAACAGCCTCCAGGAGGAAGTCATTGTTCTCATCTGAAAACATTTCAGTCATCCAATTCAATAGTGAGAATGAACATACATGTTCCACAACGACCGGAGCCTCTATCACCATCGGAGGAAAACTCGAGTCATCTTCAATGTAACTGCGTGCCAAGAAGTCATGCGCCGCTGCAAAAACATTCCAACGTCCCAATATTCCATGTATCGAAGCTAAGGCCATAATCCCGCTGCCAGAACAGAGCAAGTCATGAACTACTAAGGGGCTCATCAGCTGGTCATAATCCGCGTTGGGAGACACCGTACAGCAGAGACACAAATCCAGGGCCAGTCGAAATCGCAGCTCAGGCAATGGAAGACAGGTTGAATGCATGTGAAAAAGGAGAATCGAAACGATAATCCATAAGCTGCACTCAATGTAGCCAGAGGCAGCGCTCCGTAATAACCAAGCATTCGGTTGCGGACCAGCAACAGCCGGGACATATTCTCGTGTGCTTCAGGATCAGCATCAATATTTAGGTAAACAAATTAATAGAAGCACACCGGCAACTAATGCGAGTATTAAGGGGAATCCACCAAAGATGCTGGAAAACATCGAATGAAAAAATGCAGAGAAGACACCAAATATAGTTTGAAAAGAAGTCACAAGGCCACTGCTTCTATCTTTAAAAAAGTAAGGCAACCCCGTAGTTAAGGACGCATTAAAGATACTCTGAATTAACTACCCAAAATGCAGGGGACGTCTGTATTTAATAAATCATGCACTTCTGTGCAGGTGTTTGCTACATAAAGGACAAATGTTTCTCTAGCAGATGTAAGAGCGACCTCTTTTTGAGACAATAGCGCTCTTATACGGCTCATTTGGTTGACTCTTCTTTCAAGGTCGGAATCGACGGCCAGATGGAAACATCCAGCTTCCCATGCAGAGGAGTAAACACAACTTTTTTATAGCAAACCACACGCTCAGTTACTGTAATCATGTAAGCGATGCCTGCTAACATTGCACAACAATCTGCATTATTTCAAATTAAATAACTCACGTTTCCAGTAAACTGAATGTTGGTATGATAGCAGGTGTCGGAGTGCCTTTCAAAACTCAGGTCAAATTAGGCGCATCCTGATTACAAGAGCCATGCAATTGTATGTGTCTACAAATTAAGGAGTGTTCTGTGCTATTGTGCAATCCTCGCCATTCAGATAGACTTCTTTTCCCTCCCTCAGGCACCTATATGTAAATGATAATAACCAAGCTTCATGGAGATAAGCGCTGCCTAAAGATCCATATCTGCCTATAGCATAGTATTTCATGCCAACCTCACACTTAAACAGGCTAAAAAGTAACGTTATGATACCGTGGATAAGCCACACAGCTGAATCGGATCTCCAATGAGTGACCACTTCTAACCATTCTCATAGCGCGCCCTGTGCTCTGATTTGACAGTGATAGAGTGATTGCACCATAGTTTGTACTGCTAATCATTCTCAGCATACGCTACGAATACGCTTTCACATTACACTTCGCATCAAAGCTTCCGTGTGACGTCATGTACGGCGCTCCGTACGCAAAGATGCGAATGTTTTTAATTGTTTAAAAACATATATTTATGTATTAAATGAACATACTAACAGAAGACATTATCTAGGATAATTATGAAAACATGTTTTTTTAGGTTCCAATAATCCTATATTACTTTTTAAAGCAATTACACAAATCACGGTGAAACGTCCTGCGTACTCACATTGTAAGAGTACCGTAATCACAGCGTAAGCGATTGCAAAGCCATGTGACTTTAAAAGAAGAGATGTGATTGGTTCATAACACTTCCTATTACAACTGTTTAAACTTCCGTCCCATTTTAATAATTCTACTTTGACTTTCTAAGAAGAAGCATCTCTCCTGAGAATCTTGTCAAATAGAACGAAGTTTACCATAATAACAGCAATGGACTCATCTTCCAGCCATTCTTCAGAGGAATATTTCATTCATGAAGAACCTCCAAAGAAGAGGAAAGAAGCTCTAATTTGGCAGTTTATTTACTTTTCCAGAAGGGCAAAAAAAGGTTAATGCTCCAAAAGTAACCTGTAAAATTTTCCAAACTCTTTCAAGGGTGATCCATCTCAAAAATACTCCTTTGGCACACCAAATATGGAGCGACACGTGAAGAACTTACACCCCAACAACTTTGCTCGAGCTGCAACACAGAGGTTGAAGGACAATCCACCTGCTGCTGTACCAAGCACATCAACTGCTGCACCAGCATTTTCAGCAAGCAGTCCACACCCACAAATTGATTCTGATTTTGCTAAAGTTAAAATTCTATGCATTTATTGCTATAAACTTTTGTGTTATGGGAAACAGTCTATTGACCTGATAAAACGCAGGAAGCAGGAGCATCGCTGTCCTCGACATTTGTTTTTTTTTTCATTCTTTTGTTCCTGTTGGACACTTCCAAGCCCCCCATTATAGGAAAAAAATTGCCCCAGGGATTCGTCCACCAGCGCCAAAGTTATTCCAAATAGAATGTTGTGGATTTCCTATGGAAAGTAGGTCCTAACTATAACTACCTACTGGCGACCGCCAGTAGGTAATATATATATATATCACAAAAAGAGAGTTGTCTCCTCAAAGAAACCTCTCACAGGTGGGTTAAAACTTTGCATTTATTTTGGTGCAAGCTGCAGCATGGTTGTCAGGGCAAATCACCACCTTTCAACAGACGACACGTTTTGTGCTTCTCCAGCACTTTGTCACAGGATAAATCTCTCTTGAACCCAATTTAAAAAATAAGGCCCATCTGATTGGTCAAAATAACTTTTTCCAGTCAACCGCCTCAACTCCGGTGAGAGAGAGAGGGTCCCAGGAGCTTGCACTGTGATAGGCTGGCCACAACATGAAGAGAACATTTGCTGCTACCATGCGGGTCCCCTTGTCCTGAAATAAACAAAAATGAAGTATAACGGAGCATGGTGGGGTACCCTGACCTCTTAGGGGGTCCCAGAGGGAGCCCTGTCCGCAAACAATATGAAATTAAAAAGTTGATCTTTGCAATAGTTTCTCACAGGAGCTAGCATGCTCCCTGGACTCACACAGGAGTCCCACAGGAGCATTGGGCTGAGTAGTGATGAGTTGGCTGCCCAAGGGGGGGTTGGTTGAAGGAGCCAGGCCACAGGCCGTAAGAAAGAAAGGGTTGACTGCCCAGGGGAGCTTGGGTGAAGGGCCCGACCACAGGTAAGGTCCAGCTGCCAACACCACGCTGTGCTCAGCTGAAGGCCGTCCGTAGCGGGGTGCTGGCTGCCCACGCCTTGCACAACCAAATGCTATGCACAGCGAAGGTTGGCCAACTGCAGGGGGTTGGACTCAAGGCAGGAAAACTTCATGCTAGGCATATCCAAAGTTTGTGAATTGAGGAGGGGTTGGGTGCCTGTGGGGGAAAGGATTCAGGGCCTGACCGCAATACAGGCCCTGTGGCGGACTCCACACTGTGCACGGCAAAGGCTGTGTGCAATGAGAGACTGCTTTCCCATGGAAGGTTAGACGCAGGGCCGGGTCACAGGCCAGGACTTGTGGCAGAGCTCACATGGCTTATGGCCAAAGGCCATGCACAGGGTGGGGGTTAGCCGCTGGCGGTGAGTTGGACACAGGGTCTAGGCGAAGGTCAACCCACTGCGTCCCATGACTGAACGCTGTGCACAGCAGGGGATTGGGGAGTTGGATGCAAGCCATGTGGCCAATCTATGCCAAAAGCTGTGCACAGCAAGGGTTTGGGCAGCAGGGGAGTTGGGTGTAGGGCCTGGTCAATAGCTATGCACCCAAACCACTGCAGATTGCCAACCCTCACTGTGCATGGCCAAATTGAGCTCCGAGGCTAGCTCACAAGCACTAGGGGATGAATTGCATGTGTATCTCTCTGAAGTAACCAAAAACACCAGATTCCTAGCTAAGCTGGCCCACCACCGGAACTCCAGGTGCACCAATGCCAAACTATCATACCAAGCACCTCAACCTGCACAAGAAGTATGCATTTTCAACTTTGTAAGGAAGTGGAAGCAAGCCAAGTTTGAATGGCCCTACAGAGTAGTCTGCACAACACCAACCACCCTCAAGGTGGGAGGGGAAAAATGCAGGGGTCCACCTCTCTGACGTGCAGCTGAAACCTTCCGCAGTAAACCCTCCATGAAGTGTACAGTGTACTCTTTACCTCAAATATTGTTAAATAAAGACTCTCCCAAATGCCAGAGGTTTACAGACATCTCCCCTGGATCCAATCCCAAGACCTGCAATGTTCAATAAGTTATGTATTGCTGCACTTCTATGTACCCTCTGTTTACTACGGGTGTTTCCGCAGCTATTCATTACCAAAGCACTGCCCAGTCTGATGGAGTCCGCCCGAAGCTATCACCGCACTGGTGTTTCCGCAGCCATTCAACACCAAAGCACTGCCCAGTCTGATGGAGTTCGCCCCAAAGATATTACCGCGCTTGCATAGATACCTTTCCTACATCACTTATAATTACACCAAACCCAACACTTGCATTCTACACACACTACCCAGCACACTCTTATACAACATGTGGTATCAGCACACGACAGTCATGGGCTCCAAGACAACAGCCATGTCATGTTACATCTGTTCGCTGATACGGCATGCAGTGGACACAGACAAGCTTTACTTATCCCAAGAGTTAGACCATGAAAAAGCAAAATGCCTTCTCCACGTATTCCTATGTAGGATTAGGGCCAAGATACAACCCAACAGAGTATAACCCAATAGAGCAGTAGTGTACATGAGCTGATACAAGACCAATCCCACAGTCAGAAAACAAAGACTGGGAGGTAGCAAAACCACCCCACCAATACACGAAGACGTCCACTCCCACTTCCCTCTGTGGCTCCATGGTGGCCATTAGCATTTCTGGGGTTGTCTTCTTTAATAACAAGTGGACCCCAGACAATGCGACAAAACACGAACAACAGTATGAGTAGCCACTCGCGCTCACTAAGGGGTCGATTAAGATGGCGGAGGGAAGGGCGATCTCCGGCCTGGAGTAGGCGGGAAATGCCTTTTTCCAGTCCGCCTGCCGCGGTCACTCCGTCCGCCATATTAGGATGGGAAACACTGTCAGAAGTCCGTATGCGGCGGAAGAGCACGCACTGCCGCGGAACCACACCCGACCCCGCGGCGGACGTAAGCAATCCAGAGACACCGCCGTACGGAATGACGTCTCTGACCGTCCTCCAAATCACGATGGCGGAAACACACATAAAATCGCTGCGGAAAAACAACCTGCCTGAACACGGCGGATTCCCCACAGCGAAGATACTACACATTGCAGAGATACCCACCACAAGCAGACCTCCGTCATGGACCCAGCGCTACACGCATTTCCGATACTCTTCGTGCTCCACCACCAGCAAGTCATGGACCATCATCGACGACGACGCAGGTACGCCAACCCACCAATTGCTGTCGGAAGGGGAGTACCTGCCAGGGCTGTGACGTTGGAAGGGGGAGTGTCATGTTTGAGAAACTACATTGACGATCGCACCAACATATCCACAATTCAAGTACACAACCAGGAATGACAACGACAAACCACAAAACATGATTCACTAGCTTTATTTAACATAATAGGTGTATAATCTCAGAGTATTCAAGAGCATGGGCACTGGGTACAACAGAGCAGGTACATCAGAGGCAGCACGTGAGAGGGCAGAATGCAGTATCAGAACAGCAACAGGGCATTGTGGCCAACAGAGCAGGTACATCACTGGCAGCATGTGAGAGGGGCTAAGTGCATCAACAGTCCATTGCACAGAACAGTTACATCACTGGCAGCACATGAGAGGGGATAAGTGCATCAACAGTCCATTGCACAGAACAGTTACATGACTGGCAGCACGTGAGAGGGCAGAATGCAGTATCAGAACAGCAACAGGGCAGTGTGGCCAAAAGAGCAGGTACATCACTGGCAGCACATGAGAGGGCAGAATGTAGTATCAGAACAGCAAGAGGGCAGTGTGGCCAACAGAGCAGGTACATCAGAGGCAGCATATGAGAGGGGCTAAGTGCATCAACAGTCCATTGCACAGAACAGTTACATCACTGGCAGCACATGAGAGGGCAGAATGCAGTATCAGAACAGCAACAGGGCATTGTGGCCAACAGAGCAGGTACATCACTGGCAGCACGTGAGAGGGCAGAATGCAGTATCAGAACAGCAACAGGGCAGTGTGGCCAACAGAGCAGGTATATCAGAGGCAGCATATGAGAAGGGCTAAGTGCATCAACAGTCCATTGCACAGAACAGTTACATCACTGGCAGCACATGAGAGGGGATAAGTGCATCAACAGTCCATTGCACAGAACAGTTACATCACTGGCAGCACGTGAGAGGGCAGAATGCAGTATCAGAACAGCAACAGGGCAGTGTGGCCAACAGAGCAGGTACATCACTGGCAGCACGTGAGAGGGGCTAAGTGCATCAATAGTCCATTGCACAGAACAGTTACATCACTGGCAGCACATGAGAGGGGATAAGTGCATCAACAGTCCATTGCACAGAACAGTTACATCACTGGCAGCACGTGAGAGGGCAGAATGCAGTATCAGAACAGCAACAGGGCAGTGTGGCCAACAGAGCAGGTACATCAGAGGCAGCATATGAGAGGGGCTAAGTGCATCAACAGTCCATTGCACAGAACAGTTACATCACTGGCAGCACATGAGAGGGCAGAATGCAGTATCAGAACAGCAACAGGGCATTGTGGCCAACAGAGCAGGTACATCACTGGCAGCACGTGAGAGGGCAGAATGCAGTATCAGAACAGCAACAGGGCAGTGTGGCCAACAGAGCAGGTACATCAGAGGCATCATATGTGAGGGGCTAAGTGCATCAACAGTAACCCTGGGCGTAGTGGGCGTAGTGGGGCTTCGCGGTGCTGCGTGAAGTGGGCGAGAAACTACGCCCACCTCCGCACTCCGCGTAGCCCCACTACGCACCGCAGGCCTCCCTCCCGCCCTCCCTAAATACTTTAAATTAAAAGTGGAAACGAATTAAAACGCACTTACCTTGCCCGCCGCTGCCCGCCGCTGCCCGCCGCGTCCCCGGGGCTCGCTATCTTCATGGCTGCCGTCTTGTGTATCTAATGCGCATGCGCGGCCGCTCGCACATGCGCATTTCTCGTGAGAAATGCGCATGCGCGGCCGCTCGCGCATGCGCATTAGATACACAAGACGGCAGCCATGAAGATAGCGAGCCCCGGGGACGCGGCAGGCAGCGGCGGGCAAGGTAAGTGCCTTTTAATTCTTTTACACTATTAATTTAAAGTATTTAGGGAGGGCGGGAGGGAGGCGGGTGGCGGCCAGCTACGCTACGTCTGCGGAGCGTGCATAGTGCCGGATTCTACGCCTGCTACGCAAAATGCGTAGAAACCGGCACTACGCACACTCCGTGCACGGAACGTAGCCGCCCGCCCAGGGTTAATCAACAGTCCATTGCACAGAACAGTTACATCACTGGCAGCACATGAGAGGGCAGAATGCAGTATCAGAACAGCAACAGGGCATTGTGGCCAACAGAGCAGGTACATCAGAGGCAGAACGTGAGAGGGCAGAATGCAGTATCAGAACAGCAACAGGGCAGTGTGGCCAACAGAGCAGGTACATCAGAGGCAGCGTATGAGAGGGGCTAAGTGCATCAACAGTCCATTGCACAGAACAGTTACATCACTGGCAGCACATGAGAGGGGATAAGTGCATCAACAGTCCATTGCACAGAACAGTTACATCACAGGCAGCACGTGAGAGGGCAGAATGCAGTATCAGAGCAGCAACAGGGCAGTGTGGCCAACAGAGCAGGTACATCACTGGCAGCACGTGAGAGGGGCTAAGTGCATCAATAGTCCATTGCACAGAACATTAACATCACTGGCAGCACATGAGAGGGGATAAGTGCATCAACAGTCCATTGCACAGAACAGTTACATCACTGGCAGCACGTGAGAGGGCAGAATGCAGTATCAGAACAGCAACAGGGCAGTGTGGCCAACAGAGCAGGTACATCAGAGGCAGCATATGAGAGGGGCTAAGTGCATCAACAGTCCATTGCACAGAACAGTTACATCACTGGCAGCACATGAGAGGGCAGAATGCAGTATCAGAACAGCAACAGGGCATTGTGGCCAACAGAGCAGGTACATCACTGGCAGCACGTGAGAGGGCAGAATGCAGTATCAGAACAGCAACAGGGCAGTGTGGCCAACAGAGCAGGTACATCAGAGGCATCATATGTGAGGGGCTAAGTACATCAACAGTCCATTGCACAGAACAGTTACATCACTGGCAGCACATGAGAGGGCAGAATGCAGTATCAGAACAGCAGCAGGGCATTGTGGCCAACAGAGCAGGTACATCACTGGCAGCACGTGAGAGGGCAGAATGCAGTATCAGAACAGCAACAGGGCAGTGTGGCCAACAGAGCAGGTACATCAGAGACAGCATATGAGAGGGGCTAAGTGCATCAACAGTCCATTGCACAGAACAGTTACATCACTGGCAGCACATGAGAGGGCAGAATGCAGTATCAGAACAGCAACAGGGCATTGTGGCCAACAGAGCAGGTACATCACTGGCAGCACATGAGAGGGCAGAATGCAGTATCAGAACAGCAACAGGGCAGTGTGGCCAACAGAGCAGGTACATCAGAGGCAGCATATGAAAGGGGCTAAGTGCATCAACAGTCCATTGCACAGAACAGTTACATCACTGGCAGCACAGGAGAGGGCAGAATGCAGTATTAGAACAGCAACAGGGCATTGTGGCCAACAGAGCAGGTACATCACTGGCAGCACATGAGAGGGCAGAATGCAGTATCAGAACAGCAACAGGGCAGTGTGGCCAACAGAGCAGGTACATCAGAGGCAGCACGTGAGAGGGCAGAATGCAGTATCAGAAAAGCAACAGGGCAGTGTGGCCAACAGAGCAGGTACATCACTGGCTACCCAAGTACGTGGGTCAAGCGCCCCACCCCAATTACATTAATAATGCTAGGGTGGTTACATTTGTCAATCTACACACAAAGTAAAATGACATGTGAGTGATGGCAACTAAACCTCACACCACAGAATCTGGTGGACTGCTTGAACTACTCGCCTCGGACACACTTCCAGCACCAGCAACAGGAGTGTGAGACACAGCCACAGATCTACTGACTGACACATGAGCCATAGACCCAGACACACCGCCAGCACCAGCAACAGGAGTGTGAGACACAGCCACAGCTGTAGTGACTGACACATGAGCCATAGACCCGGACACACTGCCAGCACCAGAAACAGGAGTGTGAGACACAGCCACCGATCTACTGACTGACACATGAGCCATAGACCCAGACACACTGCCAGCACCAGCAACAGGAGTTTGAGACACAGCCACAGCTGTAGTGACAGACACATGAGCAATAGGCCCAGACACACTGCCAGCACCAGAAACAGGAGTGTGTGACACAGCCACCGATCTACTGACTGACACATGAACCATAGACCCAGACACACTGCCAGCACCAGCAACAGGAGTTTGAGACACAGCCACAGCTGTAGTGACTGACACATGAGCCATAGACCCAGACACACCGCCAGCACCAGAAACAGGAGTGTGAGACACAGCCACAGATCTACTGACTGACATATGAGCCATAGACCCAGACACACTGCCAGGACATGTCCCTGTACAGTGACCAACAAATACCATGCCTGCATCTGACACATGAGAGTGGCGGACACACACAGTGCCAGTACCTGCAACAGGAGAGGGCACAACTGACACAGTGCTACTACATGATGCATGACAGAGAACAATAGACACAGTGCCACTATCTGACACATGAGAGTGAACTGCAGCTGAGCCACTAGGACCACTGAAATGATGAGCCACAGGGCTGTATGGGCCAGGAGGCAGGGTGGCTCTGGGAGCTGGGGACAGCTGTACTGGAGCGACATTGGGGTGGGCAGGTGTCACTGGTGTGTGTCTCCGTTTCTTTGTTGAATGTAGGGGTACCCCGGACATGACTGGTCTGGTAAGTGGAGTGGCATCATCAGACATCAAAGGTGGATCATGTGCTTGTGGTGGTCTGCTCTCTGGGGACGTGCTGGACCCTGCCTGTCGTTTGCTGTGGGCCTGCCTTCTGCCCTCTGCATCATGTGTAATGGGGGATGCAACAACAGTGTACTCCTTCCTCTGCTTCTGCGGGGCGTGGATGGGAGTAGAGGTATGGGGGGACTCCCCTGCTGACACATGTGTTGTACGTTCCTTCAACAACATCAGCCTCAGTGCAGCCAGGGGTGATGTATGCCTGTCCTTGATGGAGCTCGTGTCCATGGGAGAACCCTTGGCCATGGGATGTGCCTTGGACGTAGGAGGTGTCCTGTCTCTGGAATGTGCCTGATCCCTGGGCGGTGCCCTGTCCCTAGGTGCAGACTTGTCCATTGTAGTGTCCCTCTCCTTTGAGGCGACCTTGCCCTTGTGAGTGTCCCTGCTCTTGGGAGTTGCCCTTTCCTTTGTAGTGTCCTTGTCCTTGGGAGTGTCCCTGATCTTGGGAGGTGCCCTTTCCTTTGTAGTGTCCTTGTCCTTGGGAGTGTCCCTGCTCTTGGGAGGTGCCCTTTCCTTTGTAGTGTCCTTGTCCCTGGGAGTGTCCCTGCTCTTGGGAGGTGCCCTTTCCTTTGTAGTGTCCTTGTCCTTGGGAGTGTCCCTGCTCTTGGGAGGTGCCCTTTCCTTTGTAGTGTCCTTGTCCTTGGGAGTGTCCCTGCTCTTGGGAGGTGCCCTTTCCTTTGCAGTGTCCTTGTCCTTGGGAGTGTCCCTGCTCTTGGGAGGTGCCCTTTCCTTTGCAGTGTCCTTGTCCTTGGGAGTGTCCCTGCTCTTGATAGGTGCCCTTTCCTTTGTAGTGTCCTTGTCCTTGGGAGTGTCCCTGCTCTTGGGAGGTGCCCTTTCCTTTGTAGTGTCCTTGTCCTTGGGAGTGTCCCTGGACTTGGGAGGTGCCCTTTCCTTTGTAGTGTCCTTGTCCTTGGGAGTGTCCCTGGACTTGGGAGGTGCCCTTGCCCTGGGAGTACCTTTTGTGGGGGATGCCTGTGTAGCATGTGAAGCCATTTCCCCAAACACCCCTTGATGATCCTGTGTGTCAACTCCAGTGTAGCTCACGTCTTCTTCGGCGAAAGTTATCCCAGTCCTAGGGGATGGTGTCTGTGCCCTCCATGCCCTGCCTTGCTGCCTGTGGCTGCTTCTAGTGAAATAACCTGAATAAGAGGCCTGGTCTGAAAATTCACTCTCCCCTGAAACATCAAGTGATGTGGATGGTGGTACAGTAGTAGCACCCTGTCTATGCGACTGTACAATGGCTGAAGACACAGTGTTTGCCAATGACTGAACTGTTCTGTGGAGACCAGCAACATCGCCATGCATCCCCTCCATGAATGCCACCACCTGCCCCAACTTCCTATTGTGGTCTTGGAATGCATTGATCATGTTGGTCTGCCCTACACACAACTGTCGCAGCAGATCTACAGCCTCAGCACCACAAAGTGCACCTTGTGTCACAGGGGCAGGCTCTGCGGTGCCTGCACCGAAGGCAACTCTGCTCCCCTACTCTGGCGAGCACGAGCAGTAAACGTTGCAGTGGGTGGCAGTTTGGGCCCTGTGTGCTGTGTCCCGACTGAAGGTGTCGATTGCCCACTCCCTGTCTGTGACAACAGTGCTGACTCACCAACACCGTTTGATGATGAGGAAGATGGTGTTTCCACTTGTGAGTCCTCTGGTACGGTTCTGTCCCCCTCTCCGTGGCTGCCCTCTTCAGTGTCAGTCTGCGTGTGTGTGATATCGGATCCGGATGCATTGCCACCACTTATCTCCGTAGTCTGTGGGTCCGTGCCCTCTGCCAAAGCTGAAAGTGAGAGAAAAGAGTTCTACCTAGGTGCCACACTCACGTATTGAATGTTACAAAAGCACAACTTTCCTTACAGTCGAATGACATGTATCACCCATCCTGCACACGACCCACCCCTACCAGACATCCTCATAGCAAATAACCGTTGTTGGCTGTGAAACATGTACATAATACAAACAGGGCAACTGCATGCAGTCCAGCAGACATGTCATGCCATGGGACCACAGACCTTAAGGGCATGTCCTGGAACCCTCAAATACAAAGCAAGTGGTATGACCACCTGGCGGACATGGAGGCTACCGATCACTCCGCTAATAGCACCTATATGCAATTTCAGCCAAACAAACGCATCACGGATGTCACTACTGTGTATGAGCAACAACACATGCATGCACTCACAAGTCTCACACACATACAGTGTGCTTACCGCTAGTTTGCTGTTGATTCCCTCCCAGCCGGGCGGACCGGTCAGGATGCGTCACAGCAATGATACGGTGCATTAGAGGGTTCATGGTGCGTTGGGCCAGACGGGTTGATCTTGGAATAATCCCCAGTGTCCTCTCGGCAACATTCTTGCTCAGCCTGGATATGTCGTCCAAGCGCTTGTGGCAGTGTGTGTGTCGTCTCTTGCACACCCCCAATGCCCGTACATCACGTGCTATTGTCCTCCACACGGCCTTGCGAAGGTGCAGCTTGACCTACCATGATGGGACTAGTACAACAACAGACCTAGACTATATAGGCACTTATCAAGTTTAATAATCAACAAAATTGGACACTAGTTACACTGCTCGACTTTTGGTTCAGTGCAAATAAGGAGACCCTCAGAGAAGTCAATGTCTGCTTGGAAATTGCGGTATATTTGTTTCATCCGCCCCACATTGACATTCACGCAGTTATCATAGGGTTATTCCTGTTAGTGTGTACTGCTAGCCTCATCCAGAGGCACCTCCAGTCTCGAGTGCAGTGTCCAGAGACAAAAAGACTTCCCAAAAAAAGGTTAAAAAATGAAAAAATGGTGCCCTGAAAATTTATTATAGGGCAAACTTTCATTTGAATAAAATATTTGAATACTCAATTATTGGCCGAGTTACTAGGCCGTGTAGTATTACTTGGTTGAGATTGTCGACATGTTTCAGCTCTATTGAGCCAGGCGGTCTGTAGAGCTTTCGTCAGGACTTACAAAAAGATTAAGACAAACGATATATACATATACACAAAGATACTACTCACACGAGTTGTGCGGTAATTCCAGAACTCATTGCATTTGCATGGGTATTGTACTCTTTACGATCTATGAAAGAATGTACAGGTAAAGGTTTCCTTAGTTAGAAACAGTGATTTTAAGAATTGGGTAAGTGCAGTAAATTAGCTAGTGGTCTCAATTCACCCTAGTGTTACTCATGAAGGGATTTTCACGAGGAGCGTAAGAAGTTCAGGTAATAATTTTATTGACTCTGAGATTGCTCATAAGGGAAGGGAAAAGGGGGAAAAGCTATGAACACATAATCATTATATAAAGCAAGCGCTAATTAATATCAACATTTACTGTCGCTGCTGGCCAAGGGGACTCTTTCCGCCTCGGGTCGAATACCCTGTTGGTGATATTCCTTCAACCCGGGGAGGTGTGTGTGCCCTTCTATTTTCTCTCCTGGATTACACGTTAAAGAAAGTCTATAAGCTGTATAGCCATATGTTGTAATTGTTATCACTGTGATTCTCGTCATACAAATTGGGTTTGCAAGTGGTCTAACCTTGACGATACATTGGGCAAATTACTGTCTGGGGCTGCTATACGCCCTTACGTGCAAAACAGCACGAAAATGGAGCCCGTTTTTGTTACGCAGTGGGGTTCTTACCTGTCGTAACTGAGAACTCTGCTTCCTCGGGGGATGCCTTAATTTGCTGCAGAGCTAAAGTAGAGCAAGGACCTCGGTCAGGAAAGGGGAAATTGTACGGCTTACCTAAGACGAAGAATCAGAGAAGCCTTCCGCCATTACCCGCATGGAGACCGCACTCCAGCCTTGTGCTGACTCTGCCCCCGGAGTGCGGAAGTCAGGGTGTAGTCTCTTTTTAAAGGTGGTTGGGCGCCTTGGTATTGTAAGCACATTGGCTACGTCAGTTTTTCTTATGTCGTATTACTAATCAGAGGGTCGTAGGCGGTCACCAATTGTAATAACAACCTTTTGATGTTGGAAGCCCCGATTATAGTTACTATATTGCGATGTTTAAAGCACTAGTGTAGTATGATTGGTATTTTAATTGAGTAGTGCCAGTTATAATTACAGTTACAATTACAACATTTTGGGTTGGGAGCCCCGATTATAAATACCACGTTGCAATGGTACAGAGTAATTGATATTGTAATATTTTAATCTGCTGAGTGGTGCCAATTATAGGTACTTGGGGAAATGCAGAGGGGCAAATAATCATTTCTCATCTAGTGAGAGTGTTGGTAATTTACTTGGCAAAGTGGTGCCAAGCTATATTATCATTAAGCCCAGATTCAAAGGTACGCAAGCGGTCCACCCATCTTTGCTCCTTTTCGTACAGTACTTTTTCGGCATTTCCGGATTTGTTGGTCAGCATTTCTATGACTGTCCATTGCATTTCCTCATGAGTGTGGTTCTTTTCCAGGTAGTGTGAGCACAGCTTGGTGGTGTTCTTTTTCAGCCTGATGTTGCTCTTGTGCTCTCCTATTCTGAGCTTGACTTTACGGCAAGTCATCCCGATGTACTTTTTCTGGCACGGGCATTGAATCATGTAAATTACATGCGATGAATTGCAGTTTGTGAACTGTTTCTGAGTCCATACCAAATCGTTCTTCAATTGTAGAGTTTTTGTGGCTGTGGTAGTTTTGCAAGCCACACAGGTCCCGCACGGGAAATGTCCTGACAGGGGAGTCATATTGATGCTGTCGGTTATAGGTGCGAGAGCTGTAGACCTAGGTCGAGTATGTACAAGGGTATCCTTGAGATTTTTGGTCCTTCTATTAGCGAACCTTGGTCTGGGCCAGTCAAACTGCCCAGTATTCACTATGTGCCAGTTCTTTTTGATTAACTTCTGGATAGCATATGTTGCTGGGTTGTACGTTGTCACACACGTAGTGAGGTCTTTTACTGGTTCTTTTGGATATGTTTGTAAAAGACACTCGCGAGGTTGGTTATCAGCTCTCTTTTTACATTTTTTGATGACTCTTTCAGTATAGTCCCTCATTTTCAATTTTTTGCTCAGGTCCTTTGCTTGTTCTTGGTAGTCACAATTTCTGCTACAGTTCCTTTTGAGGCGGAGAAATTGACTAAAAGGCAAATTGTCTCTTAGAGGTTTGGGATGATGGCTCTTGTGGGACAGCAAGCTGTTTTTCGCCGTCGGTTTCGTGAATGTTTTGGTCTGCAGGGTGTTACTTTCGTTAAATATGGTTAAATCCAAAAAATCCAGATGGTTGTTGCTGGAGGTATATGTAAATTTTAACCAAGGATCCAGGGTATTGAGCCATAACATGAATTCTGCCAGATCTTGGTCAGTGTTCCAAACTAGGAAAATGCCATCGATGTATCTCTTCCAGTATATAATACTGGAAGAGAACATGTTGGTTTCATTAAAAACCAACTCAGTTTCGAATTGACTGACATAAAGTCCCGCCACTGAAGGCGCAAAGGCGCTGCCCATGGAGGTACCATGGGTTTGGAGGTACAGCTGGTCGTTGTACCTAAAGAAATTTTCTTTGAGTGCCAGTTTGCAGCATTCCAGTATGAAATGTCTTGGGGTATTATACTGCCATGTCTCTGAGTAAAGGACATCCTCTAACATCTGTAATGTTCTATCTTGAGGGAGACTGGTGAAGAGGGATTCCACATCTAGACCTACTAGAAGCATCGTAGTGGGGTCGAAAGGCATGTTCTCAATTTGTACCAGGAGATCCCTTGTGTCTTTTAGGTATGAACACGTTTTTTGGACAAGAGGTTTCAAGAATTCGTCTGCGAATTTTGACAGGGGCTCTAACACTGATCCAAGTGAAGTAGGTGATAACCACGACTACTTTCTCTTTTTTATTTCCCATACCCAACACAAGAGACAGAATAAAATTGCATATCTGTGTTGGAGTGTGAGTGTTTTAATGTGTTGTCTGACACTTTATTGGTCACTTTCTTTGTTTGTTTCACTGCATCTTTTCACAAACTCTACGTGTTGAGTTTCTGGACACTATTCTTTTCTTTTCGAGCTTGATGGTGTCAATGATGAGAACAGGGCTATCCTGGCGAGTACCAGTCAGGTTCCCGTTGGTGGTGCGCCCGTGAGGTGCCATCTTGCTCTCACACATTTTTTTCGGTTTAGCACATTACATTTGGACACGAAAGTGTGTGTGGTATGAGTGGTCTCACAACTGTTTCTTAGCTATTGGGAATCAGGCGATTGTTTAAAGTAGGCACATCCCAGGACATACCGACTACCCCATTAATGAGTGAAAGGGGAGTAAGGTTTGCAAAGATAATGCAACAAACGGTATATCCTAAACAAGGGTAAACTTGATAAGTGCCTATATAGTCTAGGTCTGTTGTTGTACTAGTTACATTTTGAGTGGAGGGCGACCTATGACTAGCTTTACCCTCTAAGCTCCTGTTTATTTTTGACTACCATGATGGGAGACAAGAGGGAAACGTCAGTGGACTGTTTGACATTCACAAACATCGCAAAAACACGTATCTACATGCAGCCATGCTCAGTACAACACATGTGAAGGCCCCTTAGCACACCGCCAAGCTTGCAGAAGCCAGGAGTCAGTGACCACCTCATGCCCACCAACATGTTCCCCACTGCACTTACCACCTGTCCGGGGGCACCGTATAGCCGGTCATAGTGGCTGAGCACACCGTCCACAAGGACTTCCAGTTCCGCTGCGGTGAAGGGACGAGACCGGGTCTCTCGAACCCCCTGCATGGCAACGTTCACGAACGTGGCAGTACCGAAGCAGTTGTTGGCTATCTCAGCAGCAGCAGGTCGAGGTGATGGTCGCAGGCAGCAGTTGTTGGCTATCTCAGCAGCAGCAGGTCGAGGTGATGGTCGCAGGCAGCAGTGTTGGCTATCTCAGCAGCAGCAGGTTGAGGTGATGGTGAAGAACCGGGTTATTTAAGACCCAGCGGCGCCAGGGGCATGCCCAAAGTCTTCAGGTTCACCTGTCTTAGAATACAGAGACACGGGATACTTCTTGGTGGCGTCAAAGATCAAATTTATTAGCTGCAGCCAGTAACAGAAGTCCTAGAAGTCATCACGGTATGAGTTCTCAGGAGACTGCTCAATATTACAAAGCAAGTCATCCCTTTTTATGCCAAAAATCACATTCCAGACAAATACCTAACATTTACAAACTGTCCAATCACATGTATCCACACCAAAAGTATCGCATGACGGTAAAACTCACTTTTCAATTGCCCGGCCCATGATCAATCATTGGACAAACCCAACATTCTTCTTTAGACAGGTCGAACGAACCCATGATAAAAAAGGGCACAACCCAATCAATCAATCAATCAATCAATCAGTACATTTATATAGCGCACTACTCACCCGTAGGGTCTCAAGGCGCTAGGAGGGGGGGTGCCGTTACTGCTCGAACAGCCAGGTCTTGAGCTTCTTCCTGAAGGTGAGGTGGTCCTGGGTCAGGCGAAGGTCGGTCGGTCGGGAGTTCCAGGTCTTGGCGGCTAGGTAGGAGAAGGACCTTCCTCCTGTTGTCGCTCTTCGGATGCGTGGGACCTCGGCGAGGGCGTGGCTGGTTGATCTGAGGTGGCGTTTGGGAGCGTAGAAGTTGATTCGGTTGTTGAGGTAGCTCGGGCCTTGGTCGTGCAGGGCTTTGTGTGCGTGGGTGAGGAGACGGAAGGTGATTCTTTTCCTGACCGGGAGCCAGTGCAGGTCTCTCAGATGTCCGGAGATGTGGCTGTTTCGTGGGAGGTCGAGGATGAGTCTGGCTGAGGCGTTCTGTATCCGCTGGAGTCTCTTCTGGAGCTTGGCGGTGGTTCCGGCGTAGAGGGCGTTGCCGTAGTCCAGTCGGCTGGTGACGAGGGCCTGGGTGACGGTCTTCCTGGTCTCGGTGGGGATCCACCAGAAGATCTTCCGTAGCATGCGTAGGATGTTGAAGCATGACGAGGAGACGGCGTTGACTTGTCTGGTCATGGAGAGGGAGGAGTCCAGGATGAAGCCCAGGTTGCGTGCGTGGTCCGTCGGTTTGGGTGCGGTGCCCAGGGCGGGGGGCCACCAGGAGTCGTCCCAGGCAGAGGGCGAGGAGCCCAGGATGAGGACCTCCCTCTTGTCTGAGTTCAGTTTCAGGCGGCTGGTAGTCATCCACTCGGCTACATCTCTCATCCCTTCGTGCAGGTTGGTTCTGGCGGCGGCGGGGTCGTTGGTCAGGGAGAGGATCAGCTGGGTGTCGTCGGCGTAGGAGATTATGTTGAGGTTGTGTTTGCGTGCGATGGCCGCGAGGGGACTCATGTAGACGTTGAAGAGGGTGGGGCTCAGCGAGGATCCTTGGGGGACGCCGCAGATGACTTTGGTGGCCTCTGATTTGTACGGTGGTAGGCGGACTCTTTGTGTTCTTCCGTCGAGGAAGGAGGTGATCCATTCCAGTGCCTTCTCCTGGATTCCGATGTTGCCGAGGCGCTGAACTAGGGTGCGGTGGCAGACAGTGTCGAACGCCGCGGAGAGGTCTAGGAGGATGAGGGCCGCTGTTTCTCCGTTGTCCATCAGGGTTCGGATGTCATCAGTGGCAGCGATGAGGGCGGTCTCTGTGCTGTGGTTGGCTCGGAAGCCAGACTGTGAGGGGTCGAGGGATCCATTCGTCTCGAGGAAGGCGGCCAGCTGTTTGTTGACGGTCTTTTCGATGACTTTGGCCGGGAACGGGAGGAGCGAGATGGGACGGTAATTCTTGAGTTCGGTGGGGTCCGCTGTAGGTTTCTTGAGTAGAGCGCTGAGTTCCGCGTGCTTCCAGCTCTCCGGGAAGGTGGCGGTGTTGAAGGAGGTGTTGATGATGTCCCGCAGGTGGGGTGCGATGATAGCGTCGGCCTTGTTGAAGGCGTGATGAGGGCAGGGGTCGGTTGGAGATCCGGAGTGGATGGAGTTCATGGTGCGGATGGTGTCTTCGGTGCTGATCGGAGTCCAGGCGCGGAGGGTGGTGGTGGGTGGCGTTGCTGTGGTCGTGGCGTGCGTCGGTTGGATGCTGAAACTGTTGTGTACGTCCGCGATCTTGTTGTGGAAGAATGAGGCGAGGGAGTTGCAGAGGTCTTGCGACGGGGTGATGTCGTTGTTTCCGGCGTTGGGGTTGGAGAGCTCTTTCACGATGTTGAAGAGTTCCTTGCAGTTGTGTGCGTTGTTGTCTAGCCGGTCCTTGTAGGCATTTTTCTTGGTGGCGCGGATCAGTTGGTGGTGTTTCCGGGTGGCGCGCTTGAGGTTGGTCATGTTGTCCATTGTTGGTTCCCTTCTCCACGCTTTCTCGAGGGCTCGGCAGTTCTTCTTGGAGCTCTTGAGTTCGTCGGTGAACCATGGGGTTTTTCTGCTGCCGGGTCTGCTGGGCGGGGTCCTCAGAGGGGCGAGTGCGTCCGCGCAGTTGCTGATCCACTTGGTGAGGTTGTTGGCGGCCTGGCTGGGGTTCGCTGAGCCGGCGGGAGGGTGCTGGCTCAGGGAGGCGGTGAGCTGGTCGGCTGTGATCTTGTTCCAGCTTCTTCGGGCAACCTGTTGCTGGTGGTGGTGGATCGTCGTTCTTTTGAAGGTGAAGTGGACGCAGCTGTGGTCCGTCCAGTGGAGTCCTGTGGCGTGGCTGAAGGCGATGTCTTTGCTGGATGAGAAGACGGCGTCGAGAGTGTGTCCGGCGAGGTGGGTGGGGGTGGTCACCAGCTGCTTGAGTCCGAGGTTGGCGAGGTTGTCGAGCAGGGTGGTGGTGTTGCGGTCGCTGTTGTTCTCCAGGTGGAAGTTGAGGTCCCCCAGGAGGATGTAGTCGGCGGAGGGGAGGGCATGCGGGCTGATGAAGTCGGCGATGTCCTCGCTGAATCGTGTGCGTGGTCCTGGGGGTCGGTAGATCAGGGTGCCTCTGAGGGTTGTCCTGGGGTCCGTGTGGATCTGGAAGTGCAGGTGTTCAGCGGTGGTTAGGGTGTCCTCGGTGTTGGTCGTGATGCGGATGGTGTCTCTGTGGATGATGGCGATGCCTCCTCCCGTCTGGTTGGCGGTGCGGTCCCTTCGTGTGATCTTGTAGCCCTCTGGAATGGCGATGGCGATGTCGGGTGCAGAGGAGGCGTTCATCCAGGTCTCAGTGAGGAAGGCGACGTCAGGGGCTGTGGTGTCGAGGAGGTTCCAGAGTTCGATGGCGTGTCTGTGGACGGAGCGGGTGTTGAGCAGGATGCACTTGAGGTGGTTGCTGCTGGTGATCGGCTTGGCGGGTGTTGGTGCAGGGTAGGTCCGGATGCAGGAGAACTTGCAGGCGTGGCAGCTGAAGGGTCCGTGGGTGTTCTTCGGGGTGGCTCGGTGGCAACCTGGGATGCCGCTGGTGTTGAGTGCGAAGAGTTCGGCGGCGTTGTAGGATCGTCGGGGCGGCTTCCATCGGTGGGGGCCAGGGGTCCTGGCACTGGGCGCGGTCCAGGCGCGGACGGGCGCAGACGGGCTTACCTTTGGCGCGCCTTCGGCGCACAATCGGCGCGCCCGCTGCGCGTTCGCACGGTAGCCATATATGGCGAAGTGCGTAAATAGATCATAAAGAAAGGAGCAGAAACAGGTGAGAGTAGGATAAGGCATATTTGTGTGTAGTAAAAGTTTATGATGTCCTGTGCTCTGATCCTTAATCTTGATCAGCTAAAGGGCAGGAACTGGTTTTACAAGGTCAGCTTCAGGCAACAGGGTCAGTTCACTCAGGTCAAACAGGAGTCAGCACAAACTCGAGCTAAGGTGTACATGTCCTTAAAAAGACTAGTTCAGCCACAGTCATCGGCCTATGTGAGGGCAACCACAAAATGGCTGCCATACACAAAATGGAACCCAAGGGTTCAGAACGAAATCCCTAAATACGTAGTAAATCCATTGGTCTAACATGATGAAAACACTCATACTTGCCGCACTAACTAGTTACGGTTCGCTAATAACAAATTCGTAACGAAACCATAACCTTTATGAAACAGGTTCAGAATTCACGGAACCTCAGTCCCTCCTTTTGCCCTTACATAGGCAATAACCTAAACTCACGTCGATCTGAGTCCAGGTCTATATACATCAGATCATCGAGATGTTGCTGGAGCATAATCCTATTACTTAGTACCTCTCTTGGGGCAGGCCTCCTTGCACACGTAGTAGCAGAGAGGCCACATATAGCAGGAGCGCACTGCACACAAAGACAGAACAGAAAAAGAATCGCTAAAGCCATCCCAATGATCATCAGAATCTTCCATCCCCAAGTGGATAACAATCCCCAAAACCATCCCATCAACGACCAATCTCCTTCGTCCATGTGTACAGACTCGGAGATCTTATTTTTTTTTTAAATATATTTTTATTGCAGAATCAGGAATAAACACAGCCAACAAACCAACCCAAGTACCAGCGGGTCCCATCATGCAGCAGTATAGCAACGTAATACACAGCCGATTAGCCCACATCCCGGAGGCTGGGCGGCGCGTCAATGAAGCAGTTCGCTGGAGGCACCTTGGTACATGCCCAATGCAGGACACGGGTCAAGTGCAGCACTTCGTTCCTGCTTTTATCCCAAAACAACCAACCACCTTCTCCCCACCCAATCCCAGGTCACTTCAATGTCACATCACAAAATCAACCCGACTACGTTCCTGGGCCATCCGGTTCCGGGAAGTCGCTGGCAACCCACCCCACCCCACAACTCCTACTCTAAGCCCCCCCCCCAGCTGCTGCTAACGCGGGTATCTCCAGGCCCCCCCTGCTCTAGGGTGACAGCTATCAGGAAGTTGTAACGAACAAGCGGTCACATGGAATCCTTGTTCATAACTGATCAGTCTCGTCGCTGTCAGTTAAGTGGTCCCTCAATGCCTGCACCACCATCTCCCATGACCGTGCCAAATCCAAGCTCCTCTCATTACCCGTTCTAGTCGCCTGGCGCATCCGTGACACACTCTCACAGCCCGACCACTTCACCAACTCGTTCCTCCACCTCCGTACAGACGGCCCCTCTTTAGACTTCCAATGCCAAGTGAGTTCTCGCTGCGCCAATATCAGACCCAACCCAATGAATTTACTCGTCACCTTGGTCTTTTTGGTATGCGGGAACCACAGAAGCAGGCACGTGGCCATGTCAAAGTCCACCTCCCGATCCGTGACAGCATTCAAGAGGTCCCCTACCTCGGCCCAGTAGTCTCCTAACCTCGGGCAGCCCCACAGCATGTGGTCAAAATCTGCCCCGGGCTCCAAACATCTCGGGCACATGGCGTCATGCACCTGGAAGTGGCGACGTAATCTCTCCGGGGTCAAATACGCCCTATGGAGCACAAAATAATGCACCTGTTGGAATCTCGCATTCCTTGTCTCTTTCCAGGCCCTGTGTAGCACCTGACCCCAAACAGAGTCCGGAAGAGGCTTACCGATGCTGGCTTCCCAACACGACTTCAACTCGATCAACGGAGCTAGACCCTCGTTCAGCATCCTATTGTGAAGGCAGGTCACCGCCTTGACGGTGCCCGCAGCCATCACCACATATTGGCACACCTCCGACACCTCTGGTTCAGCCAATCCGCCCCCCCAGTGCCTCCGCAGAGCCGCGACCACCGCCGCATGCAGCAAGAAGGAACCATTCGGCAGGCCGAACTGCTCCTGCAACGTCTGGAACGGGGCCAACGTCCCATCCACATACAGGTCACCTACCATCTGCAAGCCCAGGTCCTCCCACTCCAACAATCTGGACCAATCACCCCCGTGCGGCAAGACAGTGAGCATACCTAGCGGGATCTCCGGGGCGTACGGCCGGCGCTTCCCAGCCCTTTTCATATATCTATTCCAACACAATCTGAGGGTCCACTCCTCCATCGTGACTTCCCTACTGGCCAGTCTCTGTTGCATCACGATGGACGACAAGACCTGCCGCTGAACGCCGACCCCCCGGCCAACCTCGGGCCCCCTGAATTCTCTGGCCACATTCTGCGTCAGGACCTGGAGCTGCGCCGCCAAATAGTATAACTCGTAGTCGGGGACGGCCATCCCTCCCTCACACTTGGGTCTCAGCAGGGTGGTCAGTGCTACCCGTCTGCGACCGTGGCCCCAGAGAAAACCAGTCACCATCGTCCTCAGCTCCCTAAAGATGCCCTGCGGGATCCACACCGGCAACGTTCTAAAATAGTAGAGCAGTCTCGGGAGTGCTACCATTTTCAACAGCGCCACTCGGCCCAATACAGATAACGGGAGGGAGGCCCAGAAGTCCATACTACCTCTCAACGCCCTAATGCAGCATCCCACATTCCCCTCAAGGAGGTCCGCTGTGGCATGGTAGATGCGTACCCCCAGGTACAGAAAACAAGATGGTTCCCACTTCACAGGCCCCATGAGCTGTGGGCAGAGCGTGGCCTTCCGCAGCGGAAACACACAAGTTTTAGTCCAGTTCACCCTGAGGCCTGACAGCCTCCCAAACCTGCTCAGCATATCCACCGCGCCTTCCAGAGCCTTTCCAGCGTCCGCGAGGTACAGCAATAGGTCGTCAGCGTACAACGATATATAATGCGAGTCAAGTCCCTGCGCAATCCCGTCGTAAACAACTCCCAACCTTGCCTGTGCAGCTAGGGGTTCCATCGCCAGAGCAAAGAGCAAAGGGGATAGCGAGCAGCCCTGCCTCGTGCCCCTACATACCGGATAAACCGAGGAGACCAGTGTCCCTAGCCGCACCCGTGCCTTGGCCGATGAATAGAGCACTCTTGTCCAGCCTCGGAACCCGTCCCCGATCCCGAACTTCAACAGCACACCATCTAAAAAATCCCACTCCAGACTATCAAACGCTTTTTCAATATCAACCGCCAGCACCACCGGGCCCGGATCCGACAAGGCAGCACTATCAATGACCCCGATCAGCCGACGGATATTCATCGAGGTACTCCTGGAGGGGATGAATCCCGCCTGATCCCTATGTACCAAAGAGGTCATCTATGGCAAGAGACGGGTGGCCAGGATACGGCTCAGAATCTTATAATCCACCGTCAACATAGACAACGGACAAAAAGAGGCGACATCCAAAGCATCCCTACCCGGTTTCAGCAGGGGCACAACCAGCGCCTCCGTCATAGAATCAGGCAGTCGCCCCAGCTCTTTCGCCTCCGCATATACAGCCTGCAGCCTGGGCGCCAGTACGTCGATAAATTTGGCATAGAACTCGATCGGCAGCCCATCCACCCCTGGGGTCTTATTCCGCGCCATATGGCTAATCGCCCCTCTAATTTCGGCCAGGGTGACAGGGCCCCCTATATCCTGGGCTTCCTCCTCATCCAATACCGGCAGAGGAATCGGATCTAAATAATCGCCAATGTCCGCGGCCTCCACTTCAAGGTGGCTGGTATAGAGGCCCGTGTAGTAGGATTGAAAGCGCTCCAGGACCGCGGACTGCGAGCAAACCACCACCCCATCTCCCCTTCGTATACTCAGCACCGAACAACCCCTAGGGGTCGGATCAGCCAACTTCGCAAGGAGCGTGCCCACCTTATCACGTTCCTCGTGCACTTTCACCGCATACAACTTATAGTCATAGCACCGCAGTCTCTCAGTCTCATTCGCCACCGCCTCCTTAGCACGTAACAGGCTGTCCTGCAGCTCAGGCTTCTCCGGACGCTGCCGTTCCACCTCTCTCAGCACCGTCTCCGCCTTCGCGAGATCAGACAGCACGGCACCCCTCACAGTCAGAAACCGGCCCATACATACCCCCCTCACCACCACTTTCATCGCATCCCATTCATTCGCTCTGGTCGCCGTCGACCCAGCATTGACCGCGAAATAGTCGTCAACGCCTTGACGGACCGTATCGCAGAACGCCGGGTCCTCCAACGTCTCTGGACGGAGTCGCCATGTGGGGACCGCCGATCTCGCCAACTGCCACTGCACCGAAATCAGCAGCGGGTTATGGTCCGAGATGGTTCTAGACAAGTACTCAGTGTGCCGCACCACCCTCGCCAAAGACTCGCAACACAGCACCGAATCCAAACGAACATGCAGATCATGCAGCGCCGAGAAATAGGAGTAATCCCGAGTGTCGGGGTGCTGCGCCCTCCATACATCCACCAAACCCCATCTTTCCTGCCAGTCCCGCCTACGAGTTGCAAGTCTGCGCACCGGGGAGTCCACCAAAGGCGGGTGAGACCTGTCCAACTGCACATCCGTAATAGAGTTAAAATCCCCTGCCAGGAGGATAGGGCCTGCCAAGTAGCACGCCAGTGAGCGCGACAAGCTCTCGAAAAAGTGGGCCTGCTCAGCATTGGGGGCATAAATGGTACACAGCACTACTTCCCTTCCATACAGCCGTCCCTCCACCACTACATAACGACCCTCCGGATCTATTTTCTGACTCGTAACCTGGAATGGCGTGCCTGCTCTGACCCAGATCAACACTCCCGTGGCAAACGCCGAGTAAGTCGTGCCAAACACCTGGCCCCGCCACCTCCTCTGCAAAGCCCCGCATTCCTGCTGCGTCAAGTGAGTCTCCTGAAGCATCGCTATCTGGACGCCCCGCCTCACCAAGTAGGCATGCACCTTGTGGCGCTTGACCATAGTACGGAGACCCCGGACATTCCATGTGACACATTTCAGATTAGGTAACGTCCCCATAGAGCATCAAACCCAACAGTAGCACACGCCAAGAAATGTAACCCGCATCGCAGCAATTGTACAACCCCCTCAAAACATCCCCTACAACACCCACCCTCCCCTTCCCCAGGACAGGGCCTAGTAACCCAGCTTCAGCCCCGTTCCAAACCTCAAACACCCCACACATCACACTAAACTGTGGTCGACACCACAGAAGACCTTAGGGGTCTGATGGGGACTATGGAGCCCCGAACCAGGACGACAGAGCAACCACCCCGCGCCCACAGCCCCGTGCTGCTAATGCAGCCCCATACCTGGCAGTCCATGAGAGATCAGGAGCGTCCAGGCCATGCCAAAGTCCATCCGCCAGAAGCCTCATCCATTAAAGATACCATCGGATGTCTGTGGAGTAACCTCCGGCCCCAGCGCTCCCCCCACCTCCGAGTCCTCATCACCAGTCTTCAAACCTTCACTCTCCGACGCCGAACCCCTGGAGGCGTCCTCTTGCTGCGACCCCGTTATACTCGCTGTGGCCTCCAACGCACTCCGTCTATCGGCCAGCATTTGCGCCTCTCGCTCGGCCCGTTGGCGTCGATTCCGGGAGCGGATGCGTTGCGACTTCCTGACCCTGACCGGCTGTTCCCGATCTCTGGTTGGCCTGTGCGCCCGATCCGTCCCCGCTCGATACAGTTCCAGCCAGGACCAAGCTTCATCGGGCGCGTGGAAAAATTGCGTCTTGCCATCAACGACAATCCGCAGCTTGGCTGGAAAAAGCAAGGAATATTGAATCCCCTCCTCTCTCAGCTCCTTTTTCACAGACAGGAAAGAAGCCCTGTTCCGCTGCACCTCTTGCGTGTAGTCCGGAAAGATGGTCACCTTGCTGTTGTCCACCTGGAAGGGCCCACGATCCCTCGCCTTCTGGATCAGCAGATCCCGATCCTTATAGTGCAGCAGTCTGACCACCAGCGGCCGAGGCGGTCGGCCCTCCAAGGGAGGCTTTGCGGGTACCCTATGCGCTCTTTCCAGGGAGAAGAAGGGGGAAAGGCCCTCAGGCGCCACCACAGTGCGGAACCAGTCTTCCAAATAGGCCACTGCATCATCCTTCTCAATCTTCTCCGGAAGCCCCACCACCCTCACGTTGTTCCGGCGGTTGCGGCCTTCCGCGTCCTCCACCCTACGCTCCAAGGTCGCCAGTCGACGGGCAACGTCATCGAGTTTATGCTCCGCCGTGACCACCGCCGGTTTCAGTTCCTGGAGCAGTTGTTCATTGGATTTCACCCGGTCCGAAAGCTTGGTGTGGTCCGCCCGCAACAGGCCGAGCCCGGACGCCACCTGCGCAATATCCTGGCGCAGCTCTTCCTTCGTGGCGGTTATCGCGGCCAAGATTGCGTCAAGGCGGAGGTTGAGCCTCTGTTCTTGCGGCGAGGACTCCGTCTGGGAGCCGCCAGCCACATCCTCCTGCCTCTGGCTCCCCAGTCCAGCTGGCTCGGCGCCGCCAATCCCCTGTGCGGCCATCTTGGATGCAATTACTCGGCCACACGAGCAGCCCCTCCAAACAAAGGTGAGGCCCACCAGAAGCACCCAGCTGAGCACAGCGCGCCAATCCTCAGGATAAGCGGGTGTTCGCGGCGCCAACCGCACCCCACGCACAGTCCTCCGATCAGCTCCCGGGTGGAAGTGCGCTCCACGGTGTCCCGCAGCCACTCAGGAAACACCCGCAGCCCACCAGGGCCAGTGGGAGCAGAGTCCACGAAAGGGGCGGACCGCGAATCCGGCGAGGCCCCGGGCTACACTGGCCCCTTCGTGACACTACGCGCTGTAGGGCCCAACACTACGCCACCAGCTCGGCGCGTCCTCACCGCCCAGCGGGCAGGACCCCCGCCTCTGATCGGGCCGACAGCCACCTCCAATCCACCAGGCCCCGGGATGTCTAGGCGCCGTGGGCGGCCGCCCCCCCCCAGCTCTCCGCCGGCCAGTAGTCCACTCCTGTGATCCGTCGGCCCTATGGTGTGGCGGCCGGTGTGTGGATGGCTTCCCAGGTCAGCAGTGCCCTCGTTGGCCCAGCACAAGGGCAGGCTCCGCTCCTCTGCGGTCCCAGTAGTAGGTGGGGGAGGGGCGCCACACACGCCGCATACACCGGCAAAGCACCGCCGGGCCCCCCCGCGGCGCAGGGTCCGCTCCGATGAGCCCCCGCTCCGCACACAGCTGCTCAAATGCTCCGCCGGAGCCTGTGACCGCCCCAGTGCTCCACACCGCACCGCTCCCGGAGCCCTCAGGGAGTCGGCGCCGCCATCTTGGCTTCGTCCGCTCGGCAGGCGCGCCGAGCACCAGGTCCGCCCGCTGCCACCGGCCAGGGTCCCGACGGAGCCAAACGTTCCTCCACCGTTCACCAGCCCCTCGGACCACGAATTCCGCCGCCAGGCAGCTCGGGGCGACGGTCAATCAGGAGAAAAGACGGGGCATGGCGCGGAGCAACTCGCTCACGCAGCCATCCCGGTCGGCGCTGTAGCCACGCCCATCCAGACTCGGAGATCTTATGTAGCTTGGAAATGGCCTGGTACACTGTAGGAGCATTGTCTGGTATGAAAATGCAGCAACTCGATTGGATCACTTTACATACCCCACCTCGGTCCGCAAGTATGACGTCCAAAACCATTCGATTCTGTAATGTCATAAGGCGATCCGCTTGAAGCTCAGCGGTCAGATTACTAAGGGCACCAGCAGTTTCATTTATGGTGGATTCAATCACTCTCGTTAATTGCCGTAGGTTTCTACTGTTTGCCATAGGTCCCCAAAACGGTAGGAAACCCCTGAAAAAGTCTCCCACTTCTTGTCCCGTAGTATCTTCCTCACTGAAGACACCCCTAACAACTCTCGTTCTGTGGTAATCTACAGCAGCAGTATACGTAGGAGGCAACAAATATGCAACATAACATGTTCCCAAAAAATCAGGGGGCAACCATGTATATGCTCTATCATAGCAGATAAAATACGTGCCCTTAGCTGCTAAAAATGGTGGAGAAGTTTGGGACGCAAAGTCATACGTCTGAGTACAAACACTCTTCCCTAACTGAGCTCTCGGATTCTTGCCTTTCCTTTGCAGACAAAAATGACCACGATGGGGTAAAATCCAAATCGGAGGTGACCTTTTTCGTCTCTGCTTCTCACCCAGACTAATACTATATCCTGTTGCATTCCAACCAACATATGCTAGTAACTCATCCTTGGGAATAGTCTTATACGTTTCGATATCTCTACTCATATCTGTAATTCCCTTCACCAAGGCTTTATAACTTGAGTTATCTCTCATGGAACGCAGGGGATA
This sequence comes from Lissotriton helveticus, assembly GCF_964261635.1. Lineage (NCBI taxonomy): Eukaryota > Metazoa > Chordata > Amphibia > Caudata > Salamandridae > Lissotriton > Lissotriton helveticus. The sequence continues at coordinate 1,075,757,105 of NC_136065.1, read as the reverse complement.
GACTTCGGTGGCATAAATAAACATCGTCTGATATGCCCATACGGACCCATTGTAACTGAATGGCAGAACCAGATAAGGAATACCTCTATCCATAGTATGTGGCATAAGACCACACACCCAACAACTAGTGGTGTTCACTACTAACTGGTGTTGATGGAGAATTTGCACAAAGGAATTATTCACAAATTCCGACCTTCTAATTTGCTCGTGTTCAGGTAAAATATGAAAAGAATGTAAAGAAACAGTAGTAGGAAAAGACATAGGTTGGGAAGTAGGTGCAAACGGCTGTTGTGTGGCATAGAAAACCAAACCCACACAAGCTAATGCAATATTCAAAAGCATTAAAAAACACATTATTAAAAAACATTTGCTACGAACCAATATAAATATTCGGACTTTAGAGTCCATTTTCCTAACATTCTGGGCAGCGTCAAAAAACTCCATCCTCTAACCGTGCTGGTCGCGGTAGTTGGTCCTCTTCCACTAAGGAATGCGCCTGTCAGTCTAGGGAACGCCCTTGGACCAACCAGAACCGTCGACCTTGTGTCTACACGGCTTGCAATCCCAAGTCTTTATACCGTGACCCTACAGCTGAACCCGGATGGTGGTTCGAAAAAGGAAAAAACAAAAAAGTTTCTTGATCTGCCAAAGTGTAAATTCACTACATAAAAAAAATATTTATTTGTCCATATGTACAATCTTTCTTGGTCTCAAATCGTAGCGTTCTTTGTCAGGCACAGTCTGATCTTTGAATAGAAGATCCGGATTGGTGGTGTCAATCTTCAGATGAGGAGGCACAGCAGCTTGTAGAACATCATCATCCTCACGTTCAGACCGTGTCCATGTCAAATGAGCATCACTAAATGGAACGAATCTAGGGACCTTCTCACAATCAGAATCGGCGATACCATCCCTTACCCACTGATCATATGGTAAAGGCAAAGGAACTTTTTTACAGTGGGTGGCATGCACCCAGTTCTTTTTGCCTGCTACTCTAACAGCGGTTCTAGTAACCAACAAAATCAAATAGGGGCCGGTCCATCTAGGTTGCAAGTTCATGGTACGCTGAAAATTCTTCACAAGAACGTACTGTCCAGGTTCAAGTACGTGGCCTGGATCTGTAGTAGCTGTCGACAAACTGTCATAGACCTGTTGGTGGAGAACACGTAATTTAGCAGTCAAGTCATGTAAGTAATCCACCAACATAGGGTATTCAATACTGCTGTATTCTTTCGGACGAGGCACTCCCCAAACATTCGCTGGACGACCAAACACAATCTCATACGGACTAGAGCTAGAGCCTCCAATCTGCTCAAAGAGTTACACTGGCTCCCCATCTCTAAAAGAGTCATTTTTAAAACTCTTACTCTGGCGTTTAAAGCCCTTCACTCCGTAGGTCCTAATTATATCAAGAAGCGAATGGCTTTTTATGCACCCAGGAGGATGCTGCGATCGGCTACTTCAGCTACGATTGTGGTCCCGCCTATCAAACGTGCTCGGATGGGAGGACGGTCTTTCTGCTACCTAGCGGCCCTCCATTGGAATGGTCTCCCGATCTCGCTGAGGAAAGCAAACAGTCTCCTCATCTTTAGAAAGGAGCTGAAGACGTGGCTCTTTTCCGCGTGACTTCCATGACCACTTAATAAGCCGCTGTTGGGATGTTTTGGGACTCAGGTCTCTTTGCCAAAGCGCCGGGACACCCTCTTGGGTAGCCGTGCGCTATAGAAGAGATCGCACATAACATAACATAACTAAGTCCCACTCGAGAATGCACAGTCGTCCTTGTTGACAAAAGAGCCAACGGCAACGCATCTGGCCATGTAAGACCAGTGCTTGCTTGTACCTTAGCTAATTTCAGCTTAAGCGTACCATTGTAACATTCAACAAGTCCAGCAGACTGGGGGTGATTCGCTGCGTGGAACTTCTGATTGATTCCCAATCCAGTGCATACTTTCTTCATGATTTGACCCACAAATTCACTCCCATTGTCTGACCATACAATTCTCAGCAATCCATACCTAGGGAAATACTCTCTCAACAAAACCTTGGCTGTAGACAAGGCAGTATTATCTTTTAGGGGGTAAGCCTCTATCCATCTAGAAAAGGCGCAAACAACCACAAGAACATATTTCAGATTGTTGCATCTCTCCATGTGAATATAGTCTAACTGTATCACCTCAAATGGATACGTCGGAGGAGCACAATGACCAGCTGGAGTTGGAGTTCCCTTACCAGGACTATATTGTAGACAAATCATACAATGTTTCACCACGTTCTCTGCACATTTTGGGATTACAGCATTCTGCCAAACTGGGGCCAACAACTTGCATATCCCTTTCGAACTTATATGGGCCAATCCATTTATTTATTTTTATTTTAGTGTGTTTTATATAGCGCACGGCTACCCCAACGGGGTGTCCCGGCGCTTCTGAGAGTGTAGATGAATCTTACTCCTGAGGGAATCAGCAGAAGAGGAGTGTTTTTAGGGCCTTGCGAAAGGGGAGCTCATCAGGAATAATCCTGATGGAAAGAGGTAGTTTATTCCAATGAGAGGCGGCACAGACCTGGAAGGTTTTCCCTCCAGAGCGAGTTTTGTTGAATCTAGGAGTGATCAGAAGATTTTTGGTATCAGAACGGAGAGATCTCACATTTTTGTAGGGGCGCAGACAGGATGACAGGTAAGCTGAGCCTTGACCTTTTATAGCCCTGTAAGCCAATGTGAGGGCTTTGAATTCAACTCTCTTCTGTATTGGCAACCAATGGAGCGAGCGGCGGTGAGAGGAAATATGCTCTCTTAGGGAAAAGCCATTGTAACCACTGGGAGCACATACGCGTCTGGCAACAACCATCGCTGGTGTTCCGACAACTCAATCCAACAACCCGTAGAATCCAACATACCCGTACTCTCTCTCCAAACATTCATTTCCTTTTCTGTAGCTTCAGCCTGAATCATTTTCACACTTTCTATTGTGTCTTCACACATTCCACCAGCCATAACCCATCTTGCTGGTCCTGCAACATACATACGGCTCATCATGTCTTTCGCTGTTTCCTTCGCAACTTCATCCGCAAATGCATTCCCTCGACCAACATCATACACAACTTTCTTATGCGCACTACATTTCACAATTGCAATCTGCTTTGGGAGAGTGAGAGATTCCAAAAGTTCATTCACTAACTGCCCATGATGAATTTTAGTTCCTTGGGAAGTAAGGAACCCAGGCTCTCTCCACAAACGTCCAAAACTGTGCGCAACACCAAACGCATACTGACTATCGGTATAAACATTCACTCGCTTTCCTTCCGACAACACACACGCTCTAGTCAGTGCAATCAACTCTGCTGCTTGTGCAGAATTCTGTGGTATGCGTGCTGTCTCAATGACTGTATTTAAAGTTGTGATAGCATACGCTGCGGTCGTTTCACCATTCGGAAGCTTAAAACACGAACCATCAACCCACAGCGTACCATCAACATTCTCAAAAGGAGTGTCCTTAAGATCCACTCTAGCTTTTGCTTCTTCCACTGTACGAAGAAAACAATCATGCTGTTCTTGAGCATCCGTCTCTGTAGAGATCGGCAACAACGTAGCTGGATTCAACACATTACATATTTTAATGTGAACATGGCTAGCCAACAGTGTCAACTCGTAACCGGAAAGACGTGCACTAGTAAGGTGCTGTGTCTTAGTCCTATTTAGTAAAGTATCCACTGAATGCGGAACCATCACAATCAGCGTATTATCCAATACCAAACCAGCAGACTGTCGAATAGAAACGGCAGCTGCGTCTGTAGCTCTCAAACAACTCAGCAATGCTTTAGCAACTGGGTCTAACGTTGCTGAGAAATACGCACATGGATGCTGCTTGTCCCCAAAAGATTGTGTCAACACTGACAACGCACATCCTTCTCTCTCGTGCACATACAACGTAAAAGGCTTGCTATAATCTGGAGTACCCAACACAGGAGCCGAACACAATGCATTACGTAATTCAGAAAAACTTTTCTCGCATTCATCAGACCAAGGAAGAGGATACGGAGTATCTTTCAGAGTCAATGCTAACAGAGGTTTCGCCAACAGTGAAAAATTGGGGATCCACTGTCTACAATATGACGTAATACCCAAAAAGGCACGAACTTCTCTCTGTGTCGATGGCACACTCATTTGCGCAATCGCTTGAATTCTTTCTGGGGTCAATTTCCTTCCCTCCTTCGACAAGAGATGACCTAAGTAGGTTACCTCTTGGTGGCAATATTGCAACTTCGATGGCGACACTTTATGATGAAGGTCAGACAAATATCGCAACAACGAAAGAGTAGCCTCTTTACAAATCTCTTCGTCATCAGCAGTAATCAACAAATCATCGACATACTGAATAAGAGTAGAACCAACTGGTAACACAAACCCGTCAAGCTGAGTTTTCAACGCTTGACTATAAATTGAGGGACTTTCACAATAACCTTGGGGGGCTCTCTTAAATCGGAAGCTTCGTCCTCCTAATGAGAAGCCAAAAATATCCCTACTTTCCTCAGCAATAGGAATACTGAAGAAAGCATTCTTCAAGTCGATGACAGAAAACCAAACTGCCGAAGCAGGAATCAGAGTCAATAATACAGTAATATCAGGTACCACGGGAAACTGTGGCACGACAATCTTGTTGACATCTCGAAGGTCGATCACAAACCGGTACACAGGTGGCTGAGAAGCATCTGTACGCTTAAGAACAGGCAAAACCGGGCTATTGCACACGTTACCTCTCGTTTCCTCAACCACACCCTTCTCAACCAGATCATAGACAATCGCTAAAAGAGCTCTCTCACCATCACTCGAGATCTTGTATTGTGGTATACGAGGCAACTTAACATTCGACTTAAGCGTAACAACATACGGTGGAATCTGCAAAAGGCCAACATCATTTGGACCTGTAGCCCAAAGCGTTTCAGGAAGCAAACGTAATTCCAGTGGCAAACAATATTTAGACAAATACATTGGAGAAATCACTTTCTTACCAAGAGTAAGTTGTACTCCCGAAGGAGAACAATGCAATGTTGCATACAATCTTTTCAGCAAGTCCAATCCTAACAAATTCTCACCACAACCAGTCGTTAGAATAAGTGGAGCTTCCAATTCACAAGGGCCAATAGAAAGGGACAAAGGACTAGAAACCGGATAACGAACTGGGGCGCCTGAAAATCCTACGGAAACATTGGTCAAGCCAGACAAAGGTGCGCCAGGGAGTTTAGAATGCATAATAGAACTCTTTGTCGCACCAGTATCCAAAAGAAAAGGTTCTACTACACCTGATGTAATCACTTCAACATATGGTCCACTCTGATCTACTGGAACTGACACTACTCCCTTACTTTGTACATGGCTGTCCTAGTTATCATTATAACCAACACTCTCACCTTCAACATAGTAATCCTCAACATAGTACTGAGGAGACTGACCACTCGGAACACTCTGTCTATCAAAATAATTCGCAGAATTCTGTAGGGAAGAGGAACGCTCATTCTGGGGGATCACACCACGACCTCTTCCTCTAGGCGCTTGCTGAAAACCACCACGACCTCTCTGATCAGGTGCACCATTCGCACGCTGTAACAAAGTCGGACAATTATTCTTGAAATGACCTTCCTCTCTACAGTAAGCACACTGATTCGGGCCAGGAAAGAATCGCTGAACATAAGGCTCAGGCTTCTGTAACAATCTGAAATTGTGGAGGTTGCTGAAACTGAGGCTGAGTCTGACGAGGCGGATAAGCTTGCTGCAAAAGAACTTTCGTCTTTAAATCCTTCGTTTTCTTCTCTACTTTATCATTCTCATCTTTATCCCTATTCTCGTAATATTGAGCAGTAGCCAAGATCTGGGCCGACGAAGAAACGGCCCATGAACTCTCAGAGTCCTTCAACTTATTAGAAAGTTCGGGAAGCAAATTAAAGACAAATTTATCCACGAACAACCTTTGACCACCTTCCATACTCTTATCCTGACCACTGTGATCGATAAACGTCTCTTCAAACCTAGTGAAGAAGTCAGACACACTCTCATCTTTCTTCTGCTTGCATGCTGCTAACTTATGCCAATTCACTCGTAAAGCAGGCATCATCGTCTTCATCAAAGTAATATTCTACTGCAACTAAGGGTTCAGGTTTAGCACCTCCTACTTGTCTACCATCTGCAGCAACAATATTCGCCCAAGTATCACCTAACTCTGCTGCATGATTCTCATGATGAATCTTCGCCCACAAAGGTTGCGGAACTACATTACCCATCAACATGTCAACATTGGCTAAATTCATTATATACGCATCTACTGTCTGAGACAACTCTTTGTAGTAACCAGCAGGATTCTTACGAGGATCAGGTAAGGTCTGCTTAAGAGCCAAGACCTCTGCTCTCTTCCAAGGGACATGTACCCATATTCGCCGAAAATGAGGCAAAACAGGCGGATTAGCAGTTGCGTCTCCTTCTTTCCAAAGTGGAGGAACCTCTCTCATTGGATACTGTCTCACTTTCCTCCTAACAGAGGGATCAGGTTCATACAACGTCTGAGGCACAAGTCTAGATCTAAAAGCCAATATCGTCTCTACAGCATCTGTAACATCAGTGTCCACTATCATCCCTTTAGCAAAATCTGACTGAACATCAAGCACATCCTGCGGAACCAGACCCAACTCATTATCTTCCCATTCCTGACGCAGGAAAGTACACATCACATCGAAAACATACCTTTGCCTAGGCGGTTCCCACTGAAAGAAAAAATCCATAACCGCTGGCAATTTATACCTTGAAGCATTCAAAATCCATCTACGAGCCAACAAATCCAACACTGTCCGTTCCTCGGAACTAGGAAGCTGACTACGACTCTGCTTACGTTCCGAAACAGGGGTCATATTCAATGACCCAAACAATGGAGACAGTAGACTAACAACAGTCTCGGTCATTCGTTTTCGAGCAGAAGGAGAAGAAGCAGACATAAGAACAGAAGAACAAGTATTCTGAGGCAAAGAAGGTGTAGGCATAAGAACAGTCGGAGGCGAAGAAACAGAAGTAGAAGGCAAAGGAGCTTGAGGCAAAGTTGGTAGCAAAGAAGGCGACCCTAGAGCGGGTTGCACAGGAGAAAGTAAAACCATCTGTGGAGCACCGGGTGGCTGAACAACAGCAGGAGGTTGAACAACAAAGGGTGGAACAACCAGTGGTAATGGAGGCGCAGTAGCACCCTGCACATAAGGAGGTGGCAATCTCAGTAAATGAGAGATCAAAGAATCTTTTTCAAGATCTTCAATCTCTTTCGGAGGAGAAGACGGCAAGGCCGGATAACATTTATCTATGGCCATGCAATGTTGCCTATCTGACACCTCAATTGCTTTATCTTCTTCGTTTTCTTTAAACTGCCTAGCAGCTTGCATTACTGATACATCCTTTTCTCTTTTATCTCTTTTAGCTTGTTTAATTTCTCGTTGTCTGGCTTCTTTACGCCAAAGGCGAAAGGAGTCAAACATTGACAGCCGGGCTTTCTTCATAAATAATTAAGTTTCTAAATTGTCTAAAATCTCTGTATTAAAGCTACCATGTTGGGGCCATTGTAAGACACCGTCTTTTCTAGTGTAGTGGACCCATACTGCATTGAACGTAATGGAGCCCACGCCGTGTTTAGAATAGAGCTCATAAGTCGGAGTTCCAACCGGAGGTATCGGACACGAATCCTCCAATCGGGATTCCCTGTTGCAACCACAACCAAACCAAGTACCAAATTTGCTACGATTAGGCATCTTCGCTCACTAATCGAGATTCAAACTTCAAGGGATTATCTCTACCGATACACTCGTAAATATACGAGACCCTCGGCTTTGGAAATTGCAATTTTCAAATCAAAACTAAGGACCAAACAAACTAAGAACCAAAGGACCAAAAACTAAGGACTGGGAGCGACCCACTTATACTTAACTGAGGTATCAGTCACGCCACCAGAAGACCCGTCAATGGTCTCGCTGTACAAAGCATCACAAATGGGTCCAAGACAGGGTGACAGTCAGGGCAGCAGTCCTTCGTAGCCGTCAGGAAAGCTGGAAGCCTCGCAGAAAAGACCTTCAGTCCACGTTCGACATGCCCGGGTCGATGAAGTGGTGGCCGTCCTCCAGAATTTCCTCACGAAGCTCCTCACGATCTTCAGGCTTGGACCGGTACCGCTGAAGTCGCCCCACATTGGAAGCGCCAACTGAAGAACCGGGTTATTTAAGACCCAGCGGCGCCAGGGCCACGCCCAAAGTCTTTGGGTTCACCTGTCTTAGAATACAGAGACACTGGATACTTCTTGGTGGCATCAAAGATCACATTTATTGGCTGCAGCCAGTAACAGAAGTCCTAGAAGTCATCACGGTATGAGTTCTAAGGAGACTGCTCAATTTTACAAAGCAAGTCATCCCTTTTTATGCCAAAAATCACATTCCGGACAAATACCTAACATTTACAAACTGTCCAATCACATGTATCCACACCAAAAGTATCGCATGACGGTAAAACCCACTTTTCCCGGCCCATGATCAATCATCGGACAAACCCAACATTCTTCTTTAGACAGGTCGAACAAACCCATAATAAAAAAGGGCACAACCCAATCGTAAACAGATCATAAAGAAAGGAGCAGAAACAGGTGAGAGTAGGATAAGGCATATTTGTGTACAGTAAAAGTTTATGATGTCCTGTGCTCTGATCCTTAATCTTGATCAGCTAGAGGGCAGGATCTGGTTTTACAAGGTCAGCTTCAGGCAACAGGGTCAGTTCAATCAGGTCAAACAGGAGTCAGCACAAACTCGAGCTAAAGTGTACATGTCCTTAAAAAGACTAGTTCAGCCACAGTCATCGGCCTATGTGAGGGCAACCACAAAATGGCTGCCATACACAAAATGGAACCCATGGGTTCAGAACGAAATCCCTAAATACGTAGTGAATCCATTGGTCTAACATGACGAAAACACTCATACTTGCCGCACTAACTAGTTATGATTCGCTAATATCAAATTCGTAACGAAACCATAACCTTTGTGAAACGGGTTCAGAATTCACGGAACCTCACACCACCACCCTCCCTGTGGACATGGGGGCCTGTTGGGAATTGTAGTGCTGGTCTCTCACACACCCCACACACCACCAATCTCCCTGTGGACATGGGGACCTGTTGGGAGTTGTAGTGCTGGTCTCTCACACACCCCACACATCACCACCCTCCCTGTGGACATGGGGGCCTGTTGGGAGTTGTAGTGCTGGTCTCTCACACACCGCACCCACCTCTCACACACACCCCACCACCCTCCCTGTGAACATGGGGGCCTGTTGGGAGTTGTAGTGCTGGTCTCTCACACACCCCACTCACCACCACCCTCCCTGTGGACATGGGGCCTGTTGGGAGTTGTAGTGCTGGTCTCTCACACACCCCACCCACCTCTCACACACACCCCACCACCCTCCCTGTGGACATGGGGGCCTGCTGGGAGTTGTAGTGCTGGTCTCTCACACACCCCGCCCACCTCTCACACATGCCCCACCACCCTCCCTGTGGACATGGGGGCCTGTTGGGAGTTGTAGTGCTGGTCTCTCACACACCCACCCACCACCACCCTCCCTGTGGACATGGGGGCCTGTTGGGAGTTGTAGTGCTAGTCTCTCACACACCCCGCCCACCTCTCATACACACCCCACCACCCTACCTGTGGACATGGGGGCCTGTTGGGAGTTGTAGTGCTGGTCTCTTACACACCCCACCCACCACCACCCTCCCTGTGGACATGGGGGCCTGTTGGGAGTTGTAGTGCTGGTCTCTCACACACCCCACCCACCTCTCACACACACCCCACCACCCTCCCTGTGGACATGGGGTCCAGTTGGGAGTTGTAGTGCTGGTCTCTCCCACACCCCACCCACCACCACCCTCCCTGTGGACATGGGGGCATGTTGGGAGTTTTAGTGCTGGTCTCTCACACACCCCACCCACCACCACCCTCCCTGTGGACAATGGGGCCTGTAGGGAGTTGTAGTGCTGGTCTCTCACACACCCCGCCCACCTCTCACACACCCCACCACCCCCCCTGTGGACATGGGGGCCTGTTGGGAGTTGTAGTGCTGGTCTCTCCCACACCCCACCCACCACCACCCTCCCTGTGGACATGGGGGCCTGTTGGGAGTTGTAGTGCTGGTCTCTCACACACCCCACCCACCACCACCCTCCCTGTGGACAAGGGGGCCTGTTGGGAGTTGTGGTGCTGGTCTCTCACACACCCCACACACCATCACCCTCCCTGTGGACATGGGACCCTGTTGGGAGTTGTAGTGCTGGTCTCTCACACACCCCGCCCACCACCACCCTCCCTGTGGACATGGGGGCCTGTTGGGAATTGTAGTGCTGGTCTCTCACATACCCCGCCCACCTCTCACACACACCCCACCACCCTCCCTGTGGACATGGGGGCCTGCTGGGAGTTGTAGTGCTGGTCTCTCACACACCCCACCCACCGCCACCCTCCCTGTGGACATGGGGGCCTGTTGGGAGTTGTAGTACTGGTCTCTCACATACCCCGCCCACCTCTTACACACACCCCACCACCCTCCCTGTGGACATGGGGGCCTGTTGGGAGTTGTAGTGCTGGTCTCTCACACACCCCACCCACCACCCCCCTCCCTGTGGACATGGGGGCCTGTTGGGAGTTGTAGTGCTGGTCTCTCACACACCCCACCCACCACCACCCTCGCTGTGGACATGAGGGCCTGTTGGGAGTTGTAGTGCTGGTCTCTCACACACCCCACACATCACCACCCTCCCTGTGGACATGGGGGCCTGTTGGGAGTTGTAGTGCTGGTCTCTCACACACCCCACCCACCACCACCCTCCCTGTGGACATGGGGCCTGTTGGGAGTTGTAGTGCTGGTCTCTCACACACCCCACCACCCTCCCTGTGGACATGGGGACCTGTTGGGAGTTGTAGTGCTGGTCTCTCACACACCCCACCCACCACCACCCTCCCTGTGGACATGGGGGCCTGTTGGAGTTGTAGTGCTGGTCTCTTACACACCCCACCCACCCACCACCCTCCCTGTGGACATGGGGGCCTGTTGGGAGTTGTAGAGCTGGTCTCTCACACACCCCACACACCACCATCCTCCCTGTGGACATGGGGGCCTGTTGGGAGTTGTAGTGCTGGTCTCTCACACACCCCACACACCACCACCCTCCCTGTGGACATGGGGGCCTGTTGGGAGTTGTTGTACTGGTCTCTCACACACCCCGCCCACCTCTCACACACACCCCACCACCCTCCCTGTGGACATAGGGGCCTGTTGGGATTTGTAGTGCTGGTCTCTCACACAGCCCACCCACCACTACCCTCCCTGTGGACATGGGGGCCTGTTGGGAGTTGTAGTGCTGGTCTCTCACACACCCCACCCACCACCACCCTCCCTGTGGACATGGGGGCCTGTTGGGAGTTGTAGTGCTGGTCTCTCACACACCCCACCCACCACCACCCTCCCTGTGGACATGGGGGCCTGTTGGGAGTTATAGTGCTGGTCTCTCACACACCCCCACCTCTCACACACACCCCACCACCCTCCCTGTGGACATGGGGGCCTGTTGGGAGTTGTAGTGCTGGTCTCTCACACACCCCACCCACCACCACCCTCCCTGTGGACATGGGGGCCTGTTGGGAGTTGCAGTGCTGGTCTCTCACACACCCCACACACCACCACCCTCCCTGTGGACATGGGGGCCTGTTGGGAGTTGTAGTGCTGGTCTCTCACACACCTGGCCCACCTCTCACACACATCCCACCACCCTCCCTGTGGACATGGGGGCCTGTTGGGAGTTGTAGTGCTGGTCTCTCACACACCCCACACACCACCCCCTCCCTGTGGACATGGGGGCCTGTTGGGAGTTGTAGTGCTGGTCTCTCACACACTCCACCCACCACCACCCTCCCTGTGGACATGGGGGCCTGTTGGGAGTTTTAGTGCTGGTCTCTCACACACCCCACACACCACCACCCTCCCTGTGGACATGAGGGCATGTTGGGAGCTGTAGTGCTGGTCTCTCACACACCCCACACACCACCACCCTCCCTGTGGACATGGGGGCCTGTTGGGAGTTGTAGTGCTGTCTGCTTTGCCAACATGCAAGGCTGGAAACGTAGGTGGCAACATTTGAGTTTGGTCATAGTGTGTGCATTTGAGGCCAGGACTTCAGATTTGGGTGACTATGTGGACCACATGCATGGATTTGAGCCTGGGAGATGTGCCTTGTCAGTTGTGCAAGGCAGACTATGTCACTGTGATAGTGGTGATTGGTTTGTACTTACCAGCCTCTAGTCCCTCCTCGATTCCTTCCAGACTCTCAGGGTGCAGTATGCCCAGCACCTTCTCCTCCCATTCTGAATATGGTATGGGCGGGGAGTGCCGCCGCCAGTGTGGTGTGCCCGCAGGTGGTTCTTTGCCCTGATGCCTTTCACCCTTTCACCCTTGTCTTGAGGTCGTGCCACCGCCTCTGGATGTGGTGTTTGGTGCGTGGCACGGTCCCTGACGCATTCACTCTGGTCATTATCCTGTCCCACATGTTGTTTTTGGTTGCCACGGTGGTCTGCTGGACTAGGGTGCCGAAGAGATGTTGTTCGACACGGATGATTTCATCCACCATGACCTTCAACTCACTCTCAGTGAACTTTGGATTTTTCTTTGGTGCCATGGTGTGTGATGTGCAAGGTGTTGGTGGGGTGTGGTGGGATGTGCAGGTGTGTGGTGTGTAGGGATGGTGTGATGGGTGTTTGTGTGGTGGGTGTGTTTGTGTGCAGGTTGTATGTGTGTTTTTGTGTGTCTGCTGTTCGTCGTATTCAGCCTCTTGCTTGCAGCTATGCTGTGGTGCAAAGGATTGTGGTTGTGGGAGGGATCCATTTTATACTCTTTGCGGTGGTTGTGTTCCAATGGTTGTTGCCAGTCAGGTGTTCTGTGGGAGTGTTGACTTGGGTGCATTTTTCGGTGCTTGGGGGGGTGTCATTGTGGCGTGTAGTTGCTGTGGGTGGGTGTCCTGTTTTGTATTTTTTGTATTTACCTCCGTCAGCCATTTTGTAATCGGTTTGACGGAAGGAATGGTGTTCGTGTGGTCCTGCCGCAGTCATGCTCCGTTTGTCGATGTATTGTTTCTGTTGCGGTCGTGGTAGGATGTGAGTTCCGTTGGACTGGCGGCGTTATCCTAATTGCGAGGCCGGAGCCTCCGCAGGTATTGCGGCGGATGGGCCTGTTCCCGCGGTCATGTCCGTCCGCGGCGGAGGGTGTTACTTTGGTACCGTCCGCTTGCGGCGGTCTTTGGTGTGCTCCGTCCGCCGCGGACGGTGTTTGATGTGATCCGTCCACCGCGGTCGGAGTTTCTTCACATTATTATCCTAATCGCACCAGCGGTTTATCCGCGGAGCGGTCGGGAGTATTTTTGCCGCACACATGGCGGACGGAGCCCGTTTCCGTCCGCAATCCTAATGAGCCCCTAAATGTGAACTTGAGGTAGGATTTTTCCCAAATTTACTTGCGCATTTGGTGCTAGTTTCTTAGTGCAAAATGCACCCTTGTATCCAACTTGGATGTAAGGAGGTATTTTGTGCTATGAAACTAGTGCTAATTAAACAGAACAGGAACAACAGCATGAGCAGTCGCTTCACTCACTAAATGTGCAAAGAATAATGTATAATTACCCAAATCACTCTGATTACTCTGGCGTAATTAGTCCCAGGCATAGTTAGGCCTGAGGCCGCCCATGACGTCCCCTACGTTTGCTGCCCATGGCGACATGATCGAAGAGCTGGGGGGGGGGTTGCTGGTGATTCTTGTGGCCGCGATAGCTGCAGGTAAGAGCGGGGGCGAACTGCCGATTCTTGCGGTGGCCGCAGGCAAAAGCGGGGGAGGGGCTTGACCGCCGCCCCCAAAACTCATGCCACCTGGGGCGGTCCGTCCCCACCACCACCCACCCTAGCTACGCCAATGTTAATGCATTGTTCATATGGTTGTTGAATTTGTATGTTTTTGTTCTGGATGTGTAAGTAGGCGAATGCAGCAATAAGTCAGAGGGAGGGTGAAGGGATGAATGAGAGTAATGATGAGTGACAGAATGCATGTATGATAGCTTATGGAGGCCATAACTCAGTAGTGATTGAACAGGCACTTGCAGTTAGAAGCCAGACCTATTGGCACAACCAATGCTTGCTTTCAATTTATTGTTGGAAAATGTGACATGCTTTTAATTTTGCTTCACTTCATAAATGTTTTGGTGTCAAACAGGCTACGTTTAATAAACAATTGAGACGAAAAGAGCTTATTCTCATATTTCAAGTTGCACTTTCAAAACACAGTTTGAAAACAGTCAACTATACTGGGATGAAACTAAGATCTTCACTCCAGATTACTTAACCATTTTAGGCCACAATTAGCAAATTAAGGCACATTCCACAAAAAATGCCCACGAGGATTGCAGATCTGTATTTTATCTGCGCTCTCTCAGTGTTGTCAGGAAGGTGAGAGATAAGGCGCCGGCCTCCGCTCTTCCTGGGTATTACCGCGGGAAGAGAGAGCTGTCAACAAGCTGCAGGGCCAGGCACTTGTATGAGCCGGCCGCGCGTCAGAAGAGCAGCAGCCCGGGCAAGTCATTCATTCAGGGAAAAGTCCTGCAGGGTGCAGACGCCGGCGCTGGCTTCGATCATTTTGACACCAACCGCTCGTTATCTCATTGAGTTATGTGGCTGTCCGCAGTAATGGGTCATCAATAGCGTTGCTGGCTACGCCGTTTCCTTTTAGGATGCTCGCCTGTTAGCTTTTTATTGTACATTGAACTCGTTTTGAAATTGGCCATTGTATACTAAAGATTTTGTTCTCTGCTGTACTTGACGAACTTCTGGAAGACGGAACAGTTGCAAATAGGTTTTCTGGTTCCTAGTTGTTGCATCCCGTTTACCGAGAGAAGAGGATTAAACGTGGTTTAACTGTACAATGATGTGTAAAGCTCGCCAGAACAGATACTGAGGGGCATTGATGAAGTGTCTCGTTAATCAGCTGCTAGAGTTGTACGTTTGGCAAATGTTTTGCACTTTTGTAAGCTGCAGACCTTCATATGGCCCACAAGGGGGAGCAAGAGTAATTCTAAGTCTTGTAGACATACTGAGACTCATTTCAAGCCCCCCAATTCTTGCCCCGCACTCTTTATTCCGCTCTCAATTCATACGTGAGCAACACTGACTGTAGGCCGGACTAAACGTAACGCCCCAATGGCGCGATTGTATTTTTTGGTCGAGAAAAGGGTCTGGCATTGCTATCTTTGCACTATAGAATAAATGAGCTGTTAGAAATTTTACGTATTATGGGAATCTTTTCCTCAATTCTCATCAATCAAAACTTGAACTTTAACAAATTATAACTCATTAATGTGTAATGTATCCTAGTGCCTAGTTCAGCATACAATTAATTATTTGCATGCCAAAGAAATACTTCCCACATAAACACTAACAAATTAAAAATGCTCTTTTTGGCACCAAATTGCAACTCTGCTTGCTTTCAAACTAACACTTTTTCTTTAATTTAACTGGCGTACCATTACGTGAGTGACTACCACTTTTTAATGCATGATGTTTGTATGTGTAATTGTCAATCGCGTTTACACGGATTTCGCCTACTGAACTACATGAACTACATGCCTATAAAAGGTGGGGTCAGTTGTATATGTGGACTCCAGGGCTGCCATGCAGCAGTTCATTTTAGGCATGTTCTGGGTATGTCATTTTGCTATGAAGATGTGAACACCTGCAGATGACTAGATCACCGAGAGCTTGGCAGCGGATCCAATCCCAGAATAGATGCTAAAGCTCTTCTGGCCCAGTGCCCAAACCACACATGATAAATGGGATACTTCACAAACGTCGTGGTACACACTTTGACTGGTCTATACACAGTGGCTGCTAGCATTAAAAAATGATAGTGGGGTGTGGTGTGCGCAACAACTCACCATAAGGAGTGGGAAGCATGCCGGATGCAGCACTTCTTTGCCAGGAATCGGATCCTGGTTGTCCACGAGCAGGAAAGGGAAGGACTTCCTTTCCTGCTCAGTGGAACGCGATCCAACCAATCATGGAGCTACTCTCATCAGCATGGTAGTAGCTCCAGGATTAGTTGGAGCAGGCTAACCCAGCGCTCATTTTGAAGCTGGCAGCCTGTGCCAGAAATCTCCAGGCTGTTTCACATCCTTTGGATTGCTGTTTGTACACTGGGTTCCATGATGAAATATCGATTACTAAAACATCGACCTACAAAAATATCGCCACAAATACATCGTCTACAAAAATATCGTCACCATATACTTAAACAAGAAATTACACAAATATCGATATTTTTTTATCGACTACTCTAATATCGTTAACAATTATATCGACTACATAAATATCGACTACTACATTATCGACTATCTTTAAAATAACATTACCTTCTACACTAATATCGACTACACAAATATCGACTACCTTTCTACTTATATTAATATACAAAAAATATTGTCATTTTCTTTATAACCTTATATACACATTACCTTTCTATTATTCACTTTTTCATAATAATTAAAAACTTAAAATAAGCTTTTCTAACATATATGTATATACACTATGTATGTTTTATTTATATATAATAATAAAAAGATACATTAGTAATATAAAGGATGTATGACGTTACAACGCATACTTTTACAACGCATACCTTTGCAACGAAATTTTTACAACACAAATACTAATACAACGCATGAATTTACAACGCATGTTTTTACAACGCAGGTACCTTTACATCGCATACCATTACAACGTAAGTATTGGTAAGTATATATTAATTTTGTTAATATAAATTAATTGAAATAAATAAATTGTAAATTAATTTAATATAAATTCATATCATTTTTTTTTTAATTTATATATAATTTTATTATTTTCTATCCTGTACCCCTGTACCCCAAAAACTCAAAACTGACCCTGAACCCTAAAAATACCTCTTTACCCAAAAACTGAAAACTGACCCTGAACCCTAAAAATAGCCCTTTACCCAAAAACTGAAAACTGACTCTGAACCCTAAAAATACCCCTTTACCCAAAAACTGATAACTGACCCTGAAGCCTAAAAATACCCCTTTACCCAAAAACTGAAAACTGACCCTGAACCCTAAAAATACCCCTTTACCCAAAAACTGAAAACTGACCCTGAACCCTAAAAATACCCCTGTACCCAAAAACTGAAAACTGACCCTGAACCCTAAAAATACCCCTTTACCCAAAAACTGAAAACTGACCCTGAACCCTAAAAATACCCCTTTACCCAAAAACTGAAAACTGACCCTGAACCCTAAAAATACCCCTTTACCCAAAAACTGAAAACTGACCCTGAACCCTAAAAATACCCCTGTACCCAAAAACTGAAAACTGACCCTGAAGCCTAAAAATACCCCTTTACCCAAAAACTGAAAACTGACCCTGAAGCCTAAAAATACCCCTTTACCCAAAAACTGAAAACTGACCCTGAAGCCTAAAAATACCCCGTTACCCAAAAACTGAAAACTGACCCTGAACACTAAAAATACCCCTTTACCCAAAAACTGAAAACTGACCCTGAACCCTAAAAATACCCCTTTACCCAAAAACTGAAAACTGATCCTGAACACTAAAAATACCCCTTTACCCAAAAACTGAAAACTGACCCTGAACACCAAAAATACCCCTTTACCCAAAAAATTAAAACTGACCCTGAACCCTAAAAATACCCCTTTACCCAAAAACTGAAAACTGACCCTGAACACTAAAAATACCCCTTTACCCAAAAACTAAAAACTGACCCTGAACACCAAAAATACCCCTTTACCCAAAAAATTAAAACTAACCCTGAACATTAAAAATACCCCTTCACCCAAAAACGCTAAACTGACCCTGAACCCTAAATATACCCCTTAAAAAAAACCAAACATATTACATTTTAAATATAATTATATACTTACAAATACTTACGTTGTAATGGTATGCGTTGTAAAGGTACCTACGTTGTAAAAACATGTGTTGTAAATACATACGTTGTAATGGTTTTAGCGTTGTAAAAGTTAAGTTGTAAAGGTGGTAAACCAATATAAACATTACCAAACACTATCATACACTCTTATCGGATTACTTTAAATAAAATTTCACTAATTTTAACATTGTAATAAATATTTACCATTAAAATAAAACACATATAATACATTTTGTAATTAAAATCGAAAACAATTATTGATGCTACAAACTCTTTACAAATTAACGGCTTTCAAATTCAAACTAATGTTCTCAGCCAATGAATTTAAAATATATGTAATTGAACCAATCAAATATAACAATTAATTAACTCACTACTATAAAGACAATTACAGACTTAACTTAATTTACCATTTTTTGGCCAAACTTGCATGAAAACGGTTACTTTGCTGAAAACAAGAGAATACACACCTACTACAACGACTACAACACAGCATACTAAAAATCAAGTAAGTGAAGTCCCATTTCATTAATCATACAAACCTGTCGATAACTAGCTAAACTCCCTAAACTAAAAAGATGGTCTTTTTATTTGTTTAAATATAACTACAACATCCTATCAACAACTACCACAAGATAATAATTAAATGAAATTATGAACTGCCTTATCCATGTGTACTTAGAAAGCTTTTAAATAAATTTAAAAAGTCACAAAGTAAACTTGCTAAAGACTTGATATGTTATTACCTACTAATAGATCCTAATACAATAAATAACACAATTTAACTTTCTTTTACAGATTATAGAAAATTCATCTACCAATCTACAACTAAACTAACAACATCTTC
Organism: Lissotriton helveticus; assembly: GCF_964261635.1. Classification (NCBI taxonomy): domain Eukaryota; kingdom Metazoa; phylum Chordata; class Amphibia; order Caudata; family Salamandridae; genus Lissotriton; species Lissotriton helveticus. The sequence goes on along the minus strand of NC_136065.1, from coordinate 1,075,738,206 downwards.
TACTACATTAAGTAAGTATACCCACTGTGTCTATTAATAATCAGAAAGTAAAAACAAACAACTATAAAACTAAATCATTTTTTTGTATTATTCTTTACCACAACTACAGAACATTAAAGAGTGAAAATCTACATATAAGAACAGAAAACATATAATTAGCAGGAAAACAACATTGGAAGTAAGTTTTTGCACTTTTTCCTTTTAACGTACACATGTCAAGAAATGTTTATCACTTTTACTAAAAAAAAATATATATGTCTTCACAGATCTACCTTAGACATGGCAACAGGAGCTACTTTTATTACTTCTCAAAAAGGGAAAATAATGCTGAGCTACATGGGTTACACCTACACCCATGAAAGACTAAAAGGGAATAAAACGTATTGGAAATGTAGTAAATATTACTCAACTGCATGCTATGGTAGAGCACAGACTGTTGATAACAATGTTGTAAATGTACATGAGCATAACCACCCACCCAATGTAACAGAAGTCGAAGTAAGAGAAGCACTAGAGACATTGAGAGAAGCTAGTACAGGCTCACAAGAAACAAGCACCACTATTTTGAAAAATGTTTTAAGCAAGGTGCCAGAACATGTCACAGGACAGTTACCTTCAATACCCAACTTGAAAAGATTAATTGCAAAAACAAAATGAGCTTCTGATCCAACTCCACCAGCACCTAAAACTTTTCAAGACATTATAATTTATCCTGAATATACTATTACACACAATGAAGATAAATTCTTAATGTATGATAACCACAGTCATGATAAAATAATTTTACTTTTTGGAACAAATAGCAATTTGCAAAAACTAAAATTGTGTGAAACCTGGATGATGGACGGAACTTTTAAAGTATGTCCCAAACCTTTCTATCAACTTTACACCATCCATGGTGAGTACCAAGAAACAAATATCCCTTTAATTTATACACTGCTGTCAAATAAAACAAATGCTACCTACATAGAAATTTTAACAACTATCAAAGAATTTACTGATAATTACTATCCACAAAGAATAATAATAGACTTTGAAATAGCCATGATTCAAGCTATACTTAAAATATATCCTCACACATCAATACAAGGGTGTTATTATCACTACAACCAAAGTATATGGAGACACTTACAAAAATCTACTTTAAGCATTGAATATTCAACAAACAGTAACTTTGCTTATCAGGTTAAAAAGTTAATAGCATTGGCATTTGTACCAACAACAGAAGTTGCTAACTATTACAATTTACTACTTGACAGCCCTTTCTACCGCACCAATGAGACAAAATTAACTCCCTTCTTAGACTATTTTGAAGATACCTGGGTGGGAAGATTACATCGTTCGGGCCACCGCAGACAACCTAAATTCCAAATTCCATGGTGGAATGTGTATGCTAGTACTATGGCACAGAAAGCCAAAACCAACAACGCGGTCGAAGGATGGCATAGTGCCTTCCAAGCCACAATAGGAAGAACACAACCCACACTTCATAAACTAATCCAAAGCATCAAAAAAGAGCAAAGCTACCAAGAACTAAGAATAGAGCAATCTCTATCTAAAATCGGCCCTAAACAAACATTAAATATGTACGAATACCTACAGCAAAAAGTCAGAATGTACCCAAGTATTGAAGGTATTGAATACTTAGAACTAATAGCAAAATCTATCCTTTAACAAGCAACACATAAAAACATTTCAAACAATAAATAAAACAAACCTTTTTATTTAATGTAGTTACATTATGTCATGTAAAAATAAATGTAATCTATTATTACAAGACATAATAAAACGACATTAAACAAAATTGCACAATATAGCTCAATCCACCCCAATCTAAAATATAATAATAACTTAAGTGTTGTGCAGCTGTAGAATGTGTTCCAAAAAGATGGTTTCAAGACGAATAGAACATAAATAAATCCACATGGTTTAAAAAAATCCCCACAAAATGGAAAAAAACAACTGTTTTATAAGGGTCCCACGTAGCAATCCTCTCGAGAACGGAACCATAAAAAACGAGAAAAATAATGACGATAAAAACGCTCCAAAACCCCGAAAAATCAAGAAATGTAGTTAAACATTTAGCTGTATTTAACCAAAATTACGCGATAAAATCCCTCAGCTCACCAAAACGAACACCTGTAAATAAATACAAACAAAACTCACCCACAATAAATACGAAAGCCACTAAGCCTAAACATAACATATAAAACATAGGAAAACACCTAAATTAATTCATTTACACAATACATAAACCTTAATTTCATAATAAATATCTTACAAAGTACGTTATCAATAAAGACCTTAAATAACACGTATTTTTCACATAAACTGTAAAGTACAACACATACCAACACTTACACAATACAACTAACTCTATAATGTCTTAAAAAGTAGTTAAAAATAATGTAAAATAAACTTACATTCACCAACACGAAGCAGCTCCCAACCGCGAGGTTCCGTTTTCTGAATTGACCCAAACAACGATGTAGATAGACAAAAAAGTGAAGTTCAAAAATTAAAATGGCAGCACAATAAAAACTAAAATAGGACTAAATCCCCATAATTTAAACAAAAATAGAGATGAATAGCATTATTTTTTCCATGTATTGTAATATATGTATTATTGTTTGTAAAGAACCTTTTGATTAATGTAAAATATACAATAATATTTTTAATATAATTATATATTAAATAATTATAGTATATTAAAAATATGTTTTTGATTGTTAATTTTTTTTATATGTATAACACTGAACACAATTTTATGTACATACTGTAGAAAAATACAATTACATGTAAATTAATTAACATATGAAATTTTAATTTAAAAATTTAAAATTTAATATACTAATTAATGTAATATAACAATGTAAATATGATAAAAATTGCAATGTAGAATGTAAACAAATATTTGAAAAAAGTGTATTAAAAAATATGAAAATGTTTGCATCAACAACTGAAAAGTATGAATAAAAAAAGTGTCCAAAACTATATTACCATTGTACTTAATAAATGTTGACACTTGTGATATATATGTAAAAATGTACAAAATAATCATATTTGTTTAATATTAAAAAAAATATAGCAAATTTATATATCATAATAATTGTAAAATATAAAAAAAAAGAAAATTTAATTAATTTTTTTATAAAATATAAAATATAAAACATAACACATAGAAAATACTTAACAGTAAGCAAAAATAAATCACAATTTTAACTCCAATCCTACATAAGTCAAGTAAAGTGCTGGACAGGAAACAATAATATTTGTGATATTATAACACATAAACATCACTATATATATTAATAACCACTCTTATCTATTATACTACAAAATAGACTATTAAATTACAATCACACAATATTTTATTTAGAACATAACAATACCAACTTTTTTAACCAAAATTTAAAATTTCAAAAATCTAAATTTTTTAACAATTTTAAAAAAGTTTAAAAAATTTTAAAAATGTAACCCAAACTTTGTATATTTGTTTTTTGACTCATTCTTAGCATATATTATAACAAATACACAAACATCAAATATTACACACTTGACTTATAATAATATAATTTAAAAAATAAATGTAAAATTTCAAATTTCAAATTTCAAATTTGAAATTTGAAATTTTAAATTACAAATTTCAATTTTGAAATTTAAATATTGAAATTTCTAATTTCGTATTATTTATAGAATTTTTTTATTAAACACTATATAAAAAAAATAACACTTAATTACCAAATTATTATATAATACATTCAATTTCAAATAAATTCAATACATTTTCGTATTTCAATTTATAATGTATTTTAATTTAATTTAAATTTTATTAAACATATTTTAATATACTACCCACCCTGATCCCCTATATCACCAACAACCCGCTATTAAATCTTTAAAAAAAACAATTCAATCAATAATTCAGTAATTTAAATTAAATTTAAAATTTCGCCATTGAAAAAAATTTTATTTTACATTTTTCTAATTTTTTACCATTATGTACATATTATTTACACTACTTTTTAAAATTACTACCCACCCTTATCCCCTATAATACCAATAACCCGCTCCTAAAATATTTACTAATATTAAAAAAAATTACATTTTTATCCCTATAATAATAAAAATAAACATTTAATTAATAATATTTAAACATAAAACAAATTTTTCTACACTTATATTACACATTCAATTATTTTGTCGATATTCTATTCAACGATATTTCTCCAAACGATATTCTATTCAACGATATTTTAGTTTGACGATATTTTTGTCATTCTACAAAAACGATATTTACAACAACGATATTTACTACAACGATATTTTTTACAGTCGATATTCTTACCTCGATATTTATGCTAGTCGATATTATCCCGTCGATATTCCTGCTTTATACCGTACACTGCACATTTTGGACTGGCTGTCGCAAGACGTCTGGCCAATTCGACATGTGTACTGTAGACCAGTGGTGTCATCCTGCATTTGTAGGATTCAGCCACGCCCCCACCATCGCACTGTACACAGCAAGAGTTGGTGCAGTGGCAAATGAATAAAATGGCATTCACATGCCATTTAATTTATTTGTGTTTTTACCTCCTGCCAGCAGCAGGCAAGGCAACGCTCTTCCGCTCTTGAGGAGGAGTCGCCCCTGTCTGTACACACTGTTGCAAAGCAATGTGCTGCATGACCTGTATCAAGAATAGCCAGCCTGATCAATGCCAGCTACGTTCCATCTGTTTCACTAAAAAGAACTACGAGTCATTAAATGGAAACTAGCAAATTCTTTGAAATGGGTAGGGATGGCAAGGCTGTGAGCATTTCGAAGTATGCGCCCACCGTCACCATGTTATGAATATTAGTAACACACACTATCACCCTCATGAGTATCCTGGCCCTGAGGAAGTGAGTGTGCCTAGTCCTTCCTATGGTTGGTTGGTTAATTGAAAAGTCAAGTTTTTTACTTTTTGCAGAATTCAAGAAGAGAGGAGGAGGCTCCGATGTGGAGTGCAAGATCATTTCACTCTTTAGGGAGCATGTAAGACAATGCTCATCCTCCTGATCTGGTTCTGTGTATGCATGGGATGTGTGCGAGTAGCAGTCCTGTGGAGCAGAGGTGTCTGGGTGGACGGTGGAAGGAGATGTGATGGCTCAGGTAGGTGGGGCGTGAGTTGTGTAGTGCCTTGAATGTGTGTGCAAGGAGTTTTAATTGAACGTCTTTGTGTATTGGCCACCAGTGTAGTTTCCTGAGGTGTAGTGTGAGTTCTGTGTGGGAGGTTGAGGATGAGACTAGCTGCCGAGTTCTAGATGGTTTGTAATCTTCTAGTGAGTTGCTAAGTGATTCCGGCTTATATGGTATTCCCATAGTCCAAGGGCCAGATGTATCAACATTGTATTTTGTGAGTCCTTAACCCGTTTAGTGCTGCCGTTGAACGTTCGGAGCACTACCTAGCTAGTGCTGCGCACATTCAACGGCTGACGCAGCCCCGCCCGTTCTTTAAAACGGCCGCACTGCCGCAACAAAACGGCCGCGGTTAACGGGTTAATAGCGAATTTTACTGATTCGCTATTATGGACTCGCAAAATAGAATGTATGTAGGTTTTGAAAATAAAATTGCGATTCCTACATATTCCTTAATTGCGAATTGCAAATTGCAATTTGCTATTAAGTATTGTCTTCCCATTCATTCCTATGGGCCTAGAGGCCCATAGGAATGAATAGGATTCATTCGCAATTTGCGAGTACCAAATAGGTACTTGCAAATTGTGCATGCAATTTCAAGGGTGCAAGGGAGCCAAAAGTCCACCCTGACACCCCCCCAAAAAAGGTAAGTATGCACATGTAGCGCACATACATGCCCTAAGGGCATGTGTGTGCGCGCCACATGGCACTTAGAAAAATGCAAAAATGTGCATTTGTCTAGGAATTTGTAAATTACCACCAACTTGAAGTTGGTGATAATTTGTGATTCCTACATGCAAATTTGTAATTTGCGATTGCTACATAAATTGCATTTAGGGAGTCACAAAAAATTGCGATTACCCATATTGCAAATGCAAAGAGTTTTATACATTGCAAAATGCATTTATGAGTGCGCAAACGGGCCGAATCTGCAAGTCGGTCAGTTTGCCAACGCAAAAAGCATTAATACATCTGGCCCCAAATTCCTTGTGACTATGGCGTGAGGGACAGTTTTTCTGGTGTTGCTTGGGAGCCATTTGAAGAACTTCATCAACACCTTCATGGGTGTGGAAGATGGATGCAATGACAGAGTTGACTTGTACGGTCATATCCAGTTTGCTATTGATGAATTTTCAGAAGTTCTGGGTGTGGGTCTGAGTTTGGTCGGTCGCCAGTTGAAGTCCCATGGTGATGTGCTCTTGCCCAAGATCAGTAATTCTGTCTTGTTGGTGTTGGGTTTGATACAGATTTCTTTCATCCAGTTAGTGACTTCAGTCATAAAGGCAGTGAATGTGTTTCTTGTGTTGGGGTTCTTGTCCGAGACGGATGAAGTATGCATTGTAGAGGGTGGGAATGAGAGATGTTAGTGCTAGTGTTGAATGCGATGGGCAAAAGTTGTGTGCTTGGTATTTCATATATGCTCTTGGTACCATCTTAGGGCTGATTTGAAGATGTCACTCTCTGACCTTGTGTTCGATAAGACTGGTGGAAAGCATAACAATACAATAATCTCTAATTCCACCATGCCAATCAAAAGCCTTTCTCCCGAATAATCTCCTTCTCCTTTTCCAAGAGAGTGCCAGAAATGAAGCAACTTGTGCTAGAGATTAATATTTCCTCAAGGGTCCCTGCAGCTTTTCTACTTTATACCTGCTTGGAATTATGACTGTATGCGAAAGGATAAATCTGAGCAAATCACTATAGCTTGATTTATGAAGCAACAATTTTGCTGTGCGACAATCTTTTTGATTGCCTTTCCACTTCTTGCACACTCTCCTCATATTGTAGAAGGGGACTGGAATGACAGGCCATGGGGAGGGAGTCAAAGAACCATGGATTTGTATTTCGTTTTTTAATATGCCTTATCCCAGAGCTATGGCACCTTGTCTTCCTGAAGGGGACTGTTGTGTAAACCTTTCAGAGAAGGAGCCAGGATTGTACTAAAAAAACCAATGATAACATATTAAGTTGTACTCCTGAAAAAAAAACATTATCCACTTTCTTCTCCATGACTGCTTCTCCAAATAAGCTTCAATAAATCCTTGAACATGTTATCAATATCATTTGCAGGGTTCTCCTGTTTCATTTCCACTTTCTGATTTTATTTGTTAAATTTTTGTCAGCCATGCTGAAATAGCCATATCCATTCTCCTTATTAAACTATTTTGATCCACTTATTTTTAGCTCTTTGGGCAAATGTAATCACAAGGAATTTGTATTAATTCCTGCCTTATCTTAAACAATTTTTGATTAGGACCTATAGGTAGTGTTTGTCACCTTTATCAAGAGGTATTAACTTACTTTAAGGTACCTTGTTCCGACCTACACGTGGCTTTATTCAACTTTATGTTACTGTTTTTCTTTCAACATCACTATTAATCCAGCAGACTTTTATAGATAAACCATGGGACTGTAAATGTAAGAACTTCAAGTCTTAACTCAGGTCTCTAGCTTTTTCCCTAATGTCACAGGAGACATCTGTCCTGTATGGTATCTGAATATCGACTCAAGAATATTGTGTTACCAAAATTTAATGGTCAAAATATCAGGACATGCAAAATATTGCGGTCAAAAATATCAAAGAAAGTTTATATTGTTTTTTAGTTTTACAAGAAATATCAAAGTAAAAATATTGTATTCTTAAGCTTTATATATAAGATCATATTGATATTTTTATATATGGATAGATATTTCTTGTATTTCTTTTAGAGATGTGTTAAGTTGTTCATAATTGATTAATTTTTTGTTTATAATTGTGGTGTTTATAATTTTTTCAAGGATTTGTGTTTAATTGGGGCATTGGATTTGTGCTGAGATAATTTAAATATGCATTATTTAGGTATGCTAACCAGTTATTAACGCATATTATATATTCATTAGTTATTAAAGTATACTATTATTTATTTCGCATTTGATTTGTCATTTTTTTATCGATTAATTCATTTATATATTTTTTTCAGGTTGTTTTGTGTATTTGGGCAGTAGATAGGTAGTGCTTTAATTCAACTATTTCATACATATTCATTATTAAATATTAATTATTCAGTGGATTGAAATATTAGTACTTTTAATATTATTTGTTTATTTATTAAACTGCATTCATCACTTGTATTTATTATTTATAGATATTTTATTTTTGGACGTGCAGTTTTGGATATTAGATGGGTCATGGTTTACTTTAAAAGACATAATAAGCATTTTTTTTATATTTCTTAATAATGTTACTTTATGTAATTTTCAAGTTCTATCAATTACTGGTTGACATGTTGGAGCTCACATATGTAAGTGTACTATGTAACAATGTTTTTTTATTTCAATGGATACATTATTTTCCACCTGAAATTGAATTAAAATAGTTACATTTATATTTGTTGATTAAAGTCATGTTATTTTTAACTGTATAATTGCTAACTTTTCTTTAAGAAATGTGAGGTTCTGCCTAGATTTCTTATTTATGTACCTTAGGATTTCTGTATTTTAGTTGAATTATATTTTGTTTCAGTGAATTATGTTTAATAAAATATGATATTTAGGAAACTAACAAGTATATTTAATAAAATACAATTACTGTTTACATATTTGAGTCTGTACACAGTCATTGTTATTAATATATTTATCTACAATTATAATGATTAATTATTTAATTTCATTTTTTTCATTGACAGAGAAGATATAAACTTCTTATCCCTTGATAGAACTTTCATGTATGTTTTTTAAACAGTACTTAAAATATTGATTTAGCATATTACAGAGGGATGGTAGCCACTCTTATAGTTAGGATTCCCAGAGATAGGAATTCCCTGTTTTTTTTAAAAAGTATTTACTTTGTCCCAGTTTGACAAATCTCCATGAAACTGTGCAGCCTATTGCTTTTTCTAATTTGGCAGATGATGAAACGTTTTCTGGTGATTTGTTAAGTGTAACCAAAGAAAAAAGTGGGTTCCCAAAATGCATTTCCCCACCAATGCACTTTAAATAGAATTTGACTTGGTAATAGCATTAAAACTGTTGAACAAATTTGAATAAGGTTTTGCAGGTATATAGATGATGGTACGTAGATGTTCCGTTTTGTTATTTTAAGTCAATTGGTCCAGAAGTTGGTAAGTTATAAGGCATAAAAACTTAGTGATATATTTGGCCAAGGTATACAGCAGTACGCGCTGATGACAAGGCAGTACATGATTAGCTAATGGTTGCCTTTACAACAGTAAAAGGCAGTCATGTTGGTTTTACACACTATGACATGTCACTCCACTCTATGACCCCCCACTCCACTATCCAACAGTCCAGTTCACTCTATGATACTCCATGCCACTCAACTCTACCACACACCACTCCACTGCACAACACACCACTCTAGTCTACCACACCACACCCCACTCCACTCTACCACATGCCACTCCACTCTACCACATGCCACTCCACTCTATGACATTCCATTGTATGCTAATCCACTCTAGCCACTCCACTCTATGCCACTCTAAGTCACTCCACTGTATGCTGTTCCACTTTATGCCACTCCACTCTACGCTATTCCACTCAATGCTACTGTGCTCTATGCCACTCCACTTTAAGCCACTCCACTGTACGCTACTCCGCTCTTTGCCACTCCACTCTACGCCACTCCACTCTACGCAATTCAAACTTATACTACACAAACATTAGAAATTCTAAAGATTATATCTTACATTTATAATTTAAACACTACCTTCATATTACTATAACTCGAGCAGCTCAGTACAAAGTGTTATCATCTCGCGAGCTATAGTACATAAACTATAACTCAGCACTCTGCTATGCACATTGTTCCCACAAATTATGTAATTTGAGATGTCATAAGTGTTATAAATGCTATGATTGCACATAGTATAAGTTATGTAATATGAAAGGGTATAAGCAGTGCATCGTTAAGGCATGAGTTACAGTTAATGTACTCTGGCTAGCGAGTTGACAACACTGTGTGTGAAAGTGCACTAGTTATAGTAATTTGAAGGTGGTGTGTAAATTATTGATTTAAGGTATAAATATAACTTTGGAATGTCTAATGTTTGTGCAATTTAAGGTTGGTTTGTATAGAAAGAAAAAATAAAGTTATAGTAATGTCAAGGTCTTAACTATAACTAAGTTTTAACCTTTGTTTTAGAAAAAATAGATCCAGAGCCTCACTTGCTCCAAAGCAGGAATAAAGCTGCATCACAATCATGGAAATCATTCATATTTATTTTTCTTTCACTGACAGTGCAAAAAAGAGGAAAAAAGGATATACATACAAAGGAAGAAAACCTATAAAAATGTTTTTTTACACAAAGCACCAAAGATACCAGTTCCAACAATACCAATGTTTTTGTTTGTATGAAGATACAAGCACCTCATGATAAACTTGAAAGATTGCGCAAGAATGAACTTGCCAAGTGGTAGGCGGCGGAGTCCCTCCAAAAGTACATTAATGTCAAACCGGTCCCTAGGGCCCTCAGGATTCTCACAGTACCTACGTATGTGGACCCTGACATGCTAGAAGACTGGGCAAACGCATCAAAGGATTGATCTATGACTATGATGAAAATACTGATTAAATATGCTGTGAAAGATCGTGTTAAACTCCTGGAGGAAATAAATAAACTCACAGTTCAATTAACCAGGCATCATTTTGAAAGAAATCTTTGAGGAGTTTTTAGAGAAGTTACAAATGTGCCCAGAAAAAACAGAGGCAGATATCACGACAAAAAAGTAGAGGAAATTCATCCGTGATTTTAAGGACTTCCTATCTGGGAGGATCCTGACCTTCCACAGAAAACATAATTACATGTACACGGAAGGGTCAACAGATCACCCATCTCCTACCAGGAGCAGTGTATGGCAGATAACATTGGAACCCAAGGTGAGTGATGTATCTGACTGCAACACATCAGACATTTTGGAAACAGCGCTCACACGTGGAACGCAAGCAACTACAGACAGGAAGAATTTTAAAAAGCAATTCCAGTTACTCAAACAGGGAAGGACAGAACAATTTGCAGAGCAGAATTTTCAGAGGGGCAGAGGAAGAGGCAAGAGCGGAAGAATAGGAGGAACAAAGAAGCAAAAGTAAGACTCAAGAAAAGAAAAAACAGCACCCATGGGGATGACAACACAGACCAGAAAAATAACAAAGAAGATATTGAGCTTTTATCTTTAAGTCTCTCTTTTTGTCCCTCCAGTTGCCTGGATTATGTACAGACAAGAATTGATCTGTTTTGTTTCACAAGAAATCTTACATTGAAAAAATGGTTTCACTACCAACCGACTAGAGCCAGAGAGAGTGGTTGAGCCCTTGCGCTGAGCAATTTAATATTGGGGACATTGAGACTCTGCACACACTATCTGTACTAGATGAGAATCAAGTTAGCCATGGTGACCTTTTTATTAATCTCAGAATTGATGTGGACATGACATGTCCGAGTAAACCTAAGTCTACTTTTTTGCCAGCAATCCATTGTGATATTGTTGAGGTTTTTGAGAAGGGTATGATTTACCTCTTCTATGCGTCGGATGGCCAGGGGCCGTCCGAAGTGCGCAGGCATAATTTTTTTCTGCCGCGGCAAAGCGGTAAAGGAATTGAAAAAGATAATTGGCCCGATGCATCGGGCCGAATCGCAGAATCCGCCTGTTTCCGATCGGAAAAAAATGCTTTTCCGATGCAGCAAACACAATTCTGCGATTCTGTAACCTGTTACCGAATCGCAAAATGGATTTGCGATTTGCTATTTGGAAGGGGTGTGCTTGGGCGACCCTTCCAAATAGAGAATCCTAATGATATGCATGAATGTTTTGTGACCGTGTATGCAGTTGCAAAACATTCGCATTTTACCACCTAACTCATTCTCAAAAAGAAAGGGGTCCCCAGGGGACCCCTTCCCCTTTGTGAATGTTTGTAAAATAATTTTTTAAGAGCAGGCATTAGTCCCATGGACCTATGCCTGCTGTTACAAAATGGAAAGAAAACTTTACATTTTTGTTTTTGAAACACCATCCGGTTTTCCTTTAAGAAAAACAGGCTGCATTAAAAAAAAATTACTTTATTTAAAAGCAATCACAGACATGGTGGTCTGCCGAGCCCAGCAGGCCACCATCCCTTTGATTTTTAGCAATTCCTAGGGGGTCCCAAATTGCAACCTACCTCATTAATATTCATGAGGTAGGTCATTTGCGATCCCCTAGGAATTGCTAAAAGTGTTCCACACACTTTCATGCATTCCGTTTTGTGATTTCCTAATTGCAGATCGCAAAGATTCGCAAGCTGGAAATCGCAAAACGGTTTCTTTATGCATCTGGTCCAATATGCGGTACCAAAAACATTTCTGAAATAACCTGTCTAGCGCGAGTTCAGGGCCTTGGAATGCTTGAAAGCTCATTCCTCTAGCTATTGTAATACTGCACTCTGATTAGGGGAGTAATGTAGTGATACTCTCCAAATCTGATTACAATAAGAAAGTGATGAGGCAATTGGGGGACCTCACTTGCTACACCCCTTCTAATCACACTGAGGTGGTCACCTTGAACCAGAAATATTGGAAATTACTAATGGATGGAGGGAGAAAGGTCTCCAGGAGTAGGAGGAATAACTATTCTTAAAATGTGAGCACGCTAAGATTCCAGTCCTATACCTCCTGCCCAAACTCCACAAAAGTACACGGAAACCTCCAGGGAGACCGATTATTTCATTTGTAGGGTCACTCCTGGAGAATACATAAAAATATATTGACCGCTACTTTAGGCTATATGTCATGGCACTCTCTGCCTACATTAAGGACACAACTCACTACCTAACCTTAATTGAGAACATACACTGTGCGGAGGACTACACAGTGGTTACATTGGACAGAAGCAGCTTATACACAAGCATCAGACATGACGTAGGCATTAAAGTCTGCAGATATTTCATGGGACTAGATCCATTTCCCTCCTGTTAAATACAGAAATGTTACTGGACATGATCCACTACTGCCTTTCAATAAGTAGCTTTCCAGACAGGTTCAGGGCACGGCAATGGGCACCTGCTTTACTCCCAGCTAAGCACATCTGATCATTGGCTGGTGGGAGGTGCAGGAGTACTCTAAGTCTTGTACCTTTGACAAGAGGGTGGTACTTTGGAACAGATTTATAGATGACATATTTGTCATATGCAAAGGAGATGCAATATCTGCCAGAGACTCTATCTCCACTCTTAATAACAGCAAGTTTAACCTGGGATTTATGGGACATACCAGTAAGTCAAGTACTGTATTCCTAGATGTGGAGATAGTGTCAGGAATGGCCAAATGGATACCAAACTCTTCGGCAACAGCTTATTGAGTGTGTCTAGCGCTCATTCATCCAGTCCAGTGTACAGCATCCCCTATGGTGAGCTCCTGCGTGCAAAACGCAACTGTAGCACCAGAGAGACCGTTGAGAACAAGAGGAGGATCATGGGGCAGAGATTTAGAGAAAAAGGATACAGACAAAAAGTGATAGCACAGGCTAACACCAGAGTGGATTTGGTCCAGAGAACATGCCTATTACCTCCAGTAGAAGTCCTAGGGAACAAAACTCTAACCAAGCAAGATTTACCACCACCTATTCCAGCCAGACTAATGTCAGAAGGATATTCCACAGGAACTGGCACATATCGAAAACAGATTAAACACTAGCTAAATGTCTACACAACACTTTACAAATCACCTTCAGAAAATGCAGATCCCTATGGGACAACTTAAGCCACAATATGGTCACTGATGGTACCATGGGTAGCTACAGTGGCACCACAGGGGGTTCTTCTGCTGTATGAGGTCTAATGCCTGTAGTAATAGCTCCAACTGTTCCTGAATTAAGATTCTAACTTTCGCAAAAAATTCACCATTAACAAAACATATTCATGTAACACCGATTACTGTGTGTATTGTTTCATTTGCCCATGCAGCAAATTCTATATAGGGATCAAAATACACAAGGTAAAGAAACGTTTAAAAGAGCATAAACTTGCAATTCGATGCAATGATCACCAGTGCCCAGTGGCACGTCAATTCACTGAGTCACACTTTCAAAACGAGAAGCTTCGCAAATTTGTAGTGATTGACGCTGTCGAACCAGACATCAGAGGCAGTGACAGGGAATGCAGATTGCAAGTCCTAAAATATAAGTATATACTTGATTTCGATATATTAGCACCGCAATGTCTGTACTCCAGTGAAGAAATGTCTGTGCATCTGGAATGATTTGTGTTAATATATGAGGTGTTTGTCTTCCTTTAGGCTCTGAAGTTGAGTTGGTTCTAATCAATAATTTGCAATTTCTTTTTCATTTTTCACCGAGGTACCTACACTGATTGATACTGAGAGTAGCTAGTTGAGCACTTTTCTTTACTTTTTAGCAAGACCCAATCAAAGAGCACTTCCCGAGTAACCATAAAATGCACCAGCCCACTTGGGCAGGGTTTTTTAATTCATACCCAGCGTACCTGCATTAACATTTTCTTAAATTGGTTTGGGATACAGTAGAAGCAGCCCCTGACACAAGCCTGTGCATTGCTCACCCCAGATCGGCAGGATCATTTGAGTTTCCATTTAATCTACTTTGTCAGGGCAGAGTTTGACTATCATTCCTCTGGGGGTTGTGGTGTCCTGTGAATTCCGTAAACAGGGAGCAATTGGATATTGAGTGCGGGTGGCGGTAAGAGCAATAGCAGTGATGGCTAGCAGTTTGCCCTTGCAGTGGGATTATATGCTATGGAACACCTACAACATCAGTTGATACCACAAACTATATAAAATCTTGTACTTTCACATCACACTATGTAGCTATGGGCTAGGAGGGCTGACCTAGTAGAGGCTGTTCTATGTTATTTGCTTTAGCATCTCCCGTCGTATTTCTGGTTTGCAGATTAAGTTGAGTACAGTATTACTGCATTGTGACATTTAGTTTGAATTTACAGATTAGGTATTGTACAGATCAATATTACAAGGGGAATCACTACATTGTTGCATTTAATCTGAGTTATATGTTGGTGTATTTCTAGTTTGCATATTAAGCTATGCTCTTGCCAATATTTTAAGAGGAAGTACAGCATTGGGACATTCAATCAGTTATATGTTGGCTTCGTATGTACTTCACTGCCTCTCTATATGTTTAAGATGGTGGCCATTTTCAAACTATTTTTGCACAGTTCATATACATGAGTCCATTTTCTATGTTGACTGTTAAGCATAAGTAATGGCCGTGTCAGCTACACTCACTTACCGTGATGAAGGCTACGGTCGAAAAGGGTTGGAGAGGCTTTACTTTCTTATAAACTGAGAAGAGCATATCCAGAAGTGTCTGAGGTGCCCTTTAGGAATACAGGGATTGTGACTATTGATTATGGGGCTACCAATTCAGCTCAGATCGCTGCAGGACATGCCCCAGAAATCCAGAATTCAAGAGTTTGAATACATATTTGTATATAAATATGGTAAGTGGACTGTGGCAGCGTCCCTACCGCTTTTATAACTTAAGCGCATCTGCGTGTAGCTCACATGCTTTGTGGCGCGTGAGCGTTTTATGCTTTTTTAAAACTCTGCACATCACTTTCTCCTCACCTGGCTGGGAAGCACTGCGTGTTGTCAGCGTGTTGCGTGTGCCCCTCGCATTTTGCTCGGCTGAGCTCTGGTAGGCGGAATACGGAGTGCTGGACTCGCCCCTCCCTCCCGCCTCGGTCTGACGCCGGTGATTAGCGCCGTTTGAGCAGAGGGCGTGGAGGGTCCGAGCCAGGCACTTCCGGTAGGAACAGCAGCGCTCTAGTTGTTGGAACGCTGGGGGGGATATAAGGCGGATGTGCTGTCGTCAGCGCAGCGGACGAGCGCAGCGGGCGCGACGAAGGCGCGCCGGAGTTGCGCCTGAGTTAAGCCCGTCTGCGCCCGTCCGCGGCCGATTGCGGCCCAGGGCCATACCCCCTGTTTCTCCCTTGTGTCAAATCCTCTGGAGTCGAGATGACTTACTTCTCCTCCGCAGAGAGCTGCGTGGGCTTTGCCCTCACAGCATTGATGCAGGGACCAATGCGGGCTGCAGCCACTGTGATTACCTCTTCAACACAGATAAGGCGCTCACCGCAGGCCAACATACTCTGTTATGTGGTCTACTAAATGTACGCTCCCTACGGAAACACTCCCTAGACATCCATTACCTCCTTATTGGGAAACACTGGGATCTGTTCTTCCTTACGGAAACCTGGCTCGACCAAGACTCCATGCCGGAGATCATTGAGGCCATCCCTGAAGGCTACTGCCTGCAAAGGCTAGACAGGCCTCGGGGGAGAGGGGGCGGCATAGCCATTGTTGCTCGGCAAGAATATCAATGCCAGCTAGATCGCACTGTGATTGACGACAGTGAGGCTGGCGCCTTTTCCATTTCTATTAACGGCCGTTTCACTCTGAAAGGCCTGTTAATTTACCGTCCTCCAGGCTCCTCCACAGCCTTTGTTGAAAAATTAGTGGAAGGCGTTACTGAAGCGGCCTTACGTTCGGACAAATATCTGGTCCTAGGGGATCTTAACCTACATCTAGATACCCCTACGGACAGGGTGGCGAGTGAGCTATGCCACACGATGGCCAGCTTACAATTCGAACAGAAGGTATCGCAACCTACTCATAAGCTGGGCCACCTTCTGGACCCAGTCTTTGCTAACTGGAGTCAGGTAGATGCCCAAGCCCCGATTCCCATCGCATGGTCCGATCATCTTCTCGTCCCTTTCACCATCGAAACACAGGGACTTCGCCCCATTGACCCTCCCGCTGACAAATATCTGAGGCGCAGATGGACAGCGTTCTCTCAGGCCAAATTCAATCGGGCACTCACCGAGAAAGGTCATCTGGGGGGCGACGGGGTTGATGAAATTAATTCCAACTTGGACCAGCGCATTCTGGAAGCTCTGAATCAAGTAGCACCATTGGGTATGGCGAAATCAGGCGGCCGAGTGCAACGGTCGGCGCCTTGGTACAATGAGAACTTGCGAATGGCCAAAGCTGCATGTAAACGCGCCGAAAGGCAATGGAGGATTGCATACTCCATGCAGGCCAAAACTGTTTACACGGATTGCAGACGCGCCTACCATGCTCTGATTAGGAAGGCCAAATCATTGTACTACTGCAATAAAATTGAGGAAGCAAAGCAGTCCACCAAGGAGCTTTTCTCCATCTACAAATCTATTGCAATAGGAAAATCCGCCACAGTACCTAAGAAACTTTGCACTACGGAGGGCTGCAATCGAATTGCGGAGTACTTTGCAACCAAGGTCTCCAACATCTATAACTCCTTCCCCCAGAGGACAGACAACGGCCTTGCCTCCTTGGAATTCGCAAGATCGGAAGGGGAACATCGGCTAACCATGTTTGTCACTCCTTCCACTACGGAGCTTCTCCGCATTTGTGGATCTATAAAATCTGGCTCCCCTAGAGATCCGACCACTCCTAGTCGGCTAAAGGATAGCTTGCCAGGTCTAGAGCCCTATGTACGTCAGCTGCTGGATATCTCCTTTGAGTCTCAAGTGGTGCCTAGGGCCTGGAAACAGGCAGTGGTACTTCCTCTGCAAAAAAAGGCCAACGTTAGCTTTGAAAAGCTGGATAACCTCCGTCCTATCTCCCTCCTTCCCTATATGGCGAAGGTGGCGGAAAAAACAGCCAACATACAGCTCATGCAGTTCGTGGAGACGGCTTCGCTACTCCACGACTCGCAATTTGGTTTCCGCCCCCGTCATTTGACGGAGTCCGCTCTCCTCGTGGCGGTGGAAGCACTCAGACAGGGAGTAGACGAGGGCCAAACGATGGCACTGATTTTACTAGACTTAAGCGCAGCATTCGACACTGTAGCACATTCCACCTTGCTACAGTGTCTGAATGGAGGAGGGGTGACAGGAGCTGCGCTTGGTTGGATCAAGTCCTTCCTTGCGGAGAGGTGCTTCCAGGTCAGATTGGGCGATTACTACTCCAGGGAGATTGAGTTGGGCCAGGGCGTACCTCAGGGTTCGTCCCTGAGCCCAACTCTATTCAACATCTATGTCTCCCCCCTGGCAGCCATCGTGGAGGGGTATGGTCTCCGCTTGGTGTCCTACGCCGACGACACGCAGCTGGTCATCTCCCTATCGCGCGCGCCCGGACTTGCGGCAGACATCTTCAGGAACTGCATGAAAGACCTTGCTGCCTGGATGTCTGCCAACTGTTTAAAGTTAAACGGGAGCAAGACCGAGGTGCTCGTGGTGGGGGGAGTGCCGTCTGCGTGGTCGTCGGCGTGGTGGCCACCCTGTTTGGGGGAGGTTCCCGCTCCCTGCCGTGAGGCCAGGAACCTTGGCGTGTGGTTGGATAAGGACCTCACCTTTGGCCCACATGTCGGTCGAGTGGCAGGGATCTGCTTCGGTGTTCTGAGAGCTCTTAGGAAAGTATTAGATCTGCTTCCCACTCCTGCCCGTCAGACACTGGTGCATGCCCTGGTTACCTCCCGACTTGATTATGGGAATCTGCTCTATCTGGGGGCCACAGGCAGGGTCATCGGCCGCCTGCAGGTTCTACAAAATGCGGCAGCGCGGCTGGTCCTTAGACTCCCTAGGAGGTCATCCGCCAAACTAGACTTGCGGGCGCTCCACTGGCTCCCCATAGAGAGGAGAGTGGAGTTTAAGACTCTTGCCACTTGCCATCGTATCCTGAACGGCAAAGCACCTCTTCCGCTCCAGAGCCTAATAGCCCATTATGAGCCTGCACGCAGTCTCCGGTCTTCGCAGACCGGGCTGTTAAAAGTCCCAAGAATATCTAAAGCTCGCATGGGAGGCAGATCTTTCAGATACCTTGCTCCCAAGCGCTGGAATAATCTGCCGCTGGAACTTCGGTTGGAACCCTCCGAAGTCCAGTTTAGAAAAAAACTTAAAACGCACCTGTTTCAGTAGATAGCTTGGTTGGGAGGAGGGGGGACAGCCACACCACTTGTCATAGCGCGGAGACACGCCAGTGGCGTAATCAGGCGCTTAATAAATGTCCAATAAAAAAAAATAAAAAAATATATATATATATGGGGACAGAGTAATTTACTCTGTCCCCATGGCAGAATGGCAGGCTGTCCATCCAATAATAAATCAGTCCCCTAGTATTCCCCTAGTATTCTAAAACTGTACAACTAGGGGTTGCCTACTCGGTTTTACAATCATCAGCTGCAGAGTTAGGCCTGACGAGTATTCTGGGTAAGCTATGATATTAATCTATACTAATATAATAACGAGAGAGCCCAAACCTTTGAGGTGGGTAAGCTCAAGAACTACAGCACCAATCGGAACACCCAATACAGCATTGCAAACTACAGTATCAGCAGATGGTTATAGGCTATACAGCAGCCCAACATATACATTAGAAGGGGAAAAGAAAGTTTTGTGAAAAGTAGTCCGTTGTGGGCGTGTGTGTTGTGGGATTCGGCAAAAGAGAAGCGTTCTGTGTGGGACTAGCGTTCCAATACGAGTGGGCGTGTCCTTTAGCATTGTTGTGGGCGTTGGACGTTGACGCCATGTTGTGCGTCTAAGTGGCGTAGGCTGGAGCGGCCAAACATGTTCGGGGATGGAGCGAACACACACGTTCGCATATTGCAGGGGCTTAGGCTGGAGCGGCCAAACACGCTGGAGCGGCCAAGCACGTTCGGGGATGGAGCGAACACCGGAAAAACAAGTTCGCGGCTGGAGCGTGTTAAGGTACAGTGGCGTCGGCTACAGCATGCCCAGACAACGTCGGGACGGGCTGCTAGTAGTTCTCTATAAAATATGCCTGTCGCATGTATCAGTCACAAACAATGTAATATAACTGTGCAAATCCTAGATGGAAGTCATCATTGTTTATAATTACATCAGGGCTCTGGTAACCCCATGTTGGGCCTGTAAAAAATACAGTACCCCAGGACCCTTTGCAGGTTTACAAGGTAGCATATTGGTGCTACAGCCCAAATAAAAAATATTAACCAAAAGCCTAGTGAAATTTCAGTTATGCATGTGTTACCTTGTGTAATTTCCGGCATTTCAAGGTATGCTAGCTCCGCGAAATGCCTAAAATAAATAACAATGTTGTGTAACTGACATGCTGTTCAAATAAAAAAAAAAACATGATTGCGACCACAGGAACAATGTGAACGAACAGAACGTGACTGACTGTTAGTCACTGATGCACTTTTCTTTAGCACAAAATGTGTCCTCGAATCCAAAATGGATGTGAAGACATATTTTGCACACAAGCATTGCACAAAATGCCAAATTAGCATTTCACATAACTTTTCTGGAACTTTGCATCATTTCCACAAAGAAATTAAGGCAAATTTCACATAGGGTACATGTGCATGTAAGTAAATGTTTTATTTTATTCTCTACAAGAAGATTTTTTATATGTAATCCGTGGGCAAACGAGGCCAAAGTATAAGAGAATAGGATGAGTGAAGCACTGCACATCAACAGATGGGAATGGAAGGGAAACAGTAGCAATCCGCGTAAACGTGTTGTTATTACTTTAACTTCTAAGAGGCTTTTCAACAATATGATAAGATAAACGGGAAGTTTAGGTAAGACTGTAATCATTTCTCTTTATTAATGTCACTGTTTTCGCTCTTCACACGGTCCCTTGTAGAGCTTACAGTGTACACTATACGTATTCCTTAGACTACGACCTATTGAGGTTGAATGTTTTGAGGGATAACCTTCACAGGTTTGGATGTTCAGACCAAAGGACCTTGAAAACAAAGTGTCCTCTCCATCTCTTTTATCTACAGTAATGAAGGGAGGAAGGTAACAGGATGTCTTCCCTCCACTCTGATGGGTAACAGAGCATCTGCAGAGCGGAAATTGGCCGTGTCCACCTACAGTGATTGGGAGCAGACAGGTCAGTGAGGACAGATAAGACTCAGAGTAATGAGACAAGGGAGAACTTTCCCCACAGTGGGAGATGTTTTCACTTATAGCAGTATTTTGAAATATAGGAACCTTGGCAGACACTTCTGTTTTATTCTATTCTATTCTATTGTTTTGGATTTACAAAGCACATAACTACCCAATGAGCCGCCCAGCACTCCATCCTAAAAATGCCAGTTAGTCTTTTACCAGTTGACTACTAAACGCTCACTGACATATGTTGGAGTATGTTGGAGTAAAGTAGTACTCATTTAGTCCTCTTGTACATGCTCTTATGTGCTGACGTCAATTGGCCTCAATAATCAAAAATTGGACTATTTAGAGAAAATGCATGTACAATTAGCAAAAACAGAAATACACTGCGCCCTCTTTGCACTTTAAAAGGGAGTAGGAGCTGACTCACAAAGGCAAGTAAGAATACGTAAGAGAGTAATCCCGTAGTACTTCTTCCTGTACTGATAAATGCTTTTGTGAATCTGCCTCTCTGTTTAAACTCTTAAAACGCATTTGCTATTTTGCAACTGTAGAGCATTTCATACTGTATTCATTGCTGTTGTTTCTCATAAAACAGAAGAGTAATTTCCAGTGTTTTAGTGACAATCTGACCTTCCTTCTGATTGGACTGGTTTATTATGCGTTTATTTACGATATGTTGCAATTTTTCCCCAAGGCAAAGTTAGTACTTGATTCCAAGTTTTCCTGCATGGCCGGGAAAATAACATTCATAATCAGAGATGTGGACCATGATTGATGGCCAATTTTCTCCCTGCTGACAAGTCTTCCTCGTGCAAAATTGCCAGGTGTTATCGGGTGTTCACCAGGTAACGTGGCATGGAGGAAAAATTGCAGGTGGCCGAAATTATCACTATACTTGCACAGCTTGCTTCCACTAACAGTGAATCAGGGGAGCACGTCTCTGGTTGCATATGTTTCCACGCGGTGCAGTCTGGAAGGAGTTTAGATTCTCTTAGTGTTGAAAAATTAGAAAATATATTCACATTTAATTATATTGTTTAAAAGGTTAGCTAATGATATTCTGTACGTTATTCAGGTTAACAAAATATCTCTATTGGCGAGTTTGAACAGAATAGCCAATATATACTGCTTGAAATGATATCTCTATCATAGTTCTCAGTGTATCAACAGCTCAAAGCAAGAAAAAAGGGGAAATAATTTGAAACTGTGTGCTTGTTGCCTTTGTAACCAATGCATTTGGCAGTCACAGATTTAAATTACCCCAGCATATGTGAACAATGAAGAACATTGATGGATCACAACAACAACCACATTCCAGCTTCTGTAGTCACACAAACTTCAAGATAAATAATTACCTTTTGGTATCCATCTTTCTGGTGGTTAATATATCTTGCTGCTGATTCCTCACTTCAAGAATCTTTCCTGGCACCGGACTGGATCTGGAAACTTGAAATAGGTCTTCCACACCAGCTGGTGGTGCCATGCTCCGTTTCAAACGCAGATCATTCCCAGTCACAACATCATGTAGCAATATAAGGTGTCAGTGGCTTCAGTTCCTGTTCTTATTTCCACCCCACAGAGGTGGAGACGGGAACAGTGAAAGAAGCAGCAATGCAGTGCAGACAATCAGCCAGCAGAAACCAAGCTACTACTTAAACATGGGCTGGTGGGTGTGAACTGTGAGGAATCTGTAAGTAAGACAAATTATCCACAGAAAGATCAGTGCCGTAAGTAACTTTATTCTGATAGATACTTCTACCTTCAGATTCCTCTTCTCATGATTCAATGACAAAGCAGTACAGTATGGAAATGGGTAGAAGGAGTAGTGAAGATGTATTGTGCCAGATAGCAGGTTAGGAGCAGGGAAACTCAGAAGGACCACATGTTCGAGGAACAAAGGCCACACCAGAGGCCAGCCATGAGTACAAGTGAAAAGGGTAGAAACAACCTAGACCCCTGGGTATGAACTGGCAGGTGTATCTAGCACATACCAAGACAATGCTACACTGCACCAGCAACTAAATTACCACCCATCCCCAAGCCCAGAAAACCCAGCAAAATAAACCCTGGTCACTGATCAGTGGTACTATGAGGTTTTCTAATGGCACAAGCAGTGCAAGGGGTCCCGAGTAAGGATACCATCACATTCTCGTCAGATGAGAGCAAAATACATGCCACAACAGTATCCAGGGGTCAAATGCCACCTCAACGGAAGGCGAATACTCTGGCATTGTGCAATATAACCAATGGTATCTGAAGTTCAAGTTTATTTACTAGTGCATTTTTAAATAAAACCATTACAATAATGATGAGAAGAAAAACATTAAAATCACCAAATTCACAATAATATACAGTTTCCAAGCCCCTATTTTATACTTCTTTAAAATCATTTGTAAAACCTAAAAGGATAGTTCAAGAAAGGAGTTGGAGTACTAAAGTGCCTAACAGATAAAATGGTCAGTGAGCAGGGTTCTCCCTGACGTCTTTCACCTTGCATTTCGTACTTCGGTAAACCACTTAAGTCAGAAATCTTTATAAAGGAAAACAATAAAAATTATTACATATGTATTAAAACATTTCTTGTTATGTTATGTTATTTTATGTTATCAGAAACTTACATACTTCAAATGTGCCTCCCACGCAAGCGCAGCGGACGAGCGCAGCGGGAGCGCCTAAGGCAAGCCCGTCTGCGCCCGTCCGCGACCAGCCGGGACCCGGGGCCACAAACCCTGGCTCCCACCCTATCCAGAGCAGGACTTACAGCTCGGTGGCTTTATACAGCATAGGTAGGACTGCCACTCCCCAGTGCTCCCATATCTATGCCCCCACAGAGCTACCCGCCCGATGTTCGGGGTGCAAACACTCCTTCCGCAAATCCCCGTCGGCCGCGGCACAAACATACCGCATGTACGCGCTAAATTGTCGCTCCTTACCAAAACATAGCACACAGATTGCCATGCTGCTCGAGGAGCAAAAGCCAGACGCGGTTTTCCTGACAGAAACGTGGCTCACTGCTCACTCTGAGCCAGACGTGGTTCAAGCCTTACCCGTAGGCTACCATATTCTTAGATTGGATAGACCGGTAGGGAGAGGCGGAGGTCTGGCAATCATACTGAAGAACCAGTACCGATGCCGCACTACAGCAGAAACTATCCCTGAGTGCGAGAGTGTAGCATTCTGCATAGAGTTCAACCCAAATAGCTCCTTCTCCGGCACCCTGATCTACCGCCCCCCTGAGCCTGTAAAAGTGTTCCATAGGTCTCTTCCAGAAATTATAGCGGAAAGAATTCTTTCTTCCGCCAACCACACAATCTTAGGGGACCTTAACCTCCATTTTAATTCCCCCACAGACCATATTGCTCAGGAATTACTAGATGATCTGGAAGCTCTCCAACTGTCCCAACTGGTTGCAGCCCCGACCCATGAAAAGGGCAATTTACTTGACCCTATATTTAGTAACTGCCTGGATCTAACTGTTGATCAATCCACTCCCCTTCCATGGTCAGACCATTTTTTGGTCCCGTTTACCTGGGTCACACACAAAACCCCCCAATCACCTTCCCAAGGCACCACCAGGAGGAACTGGTCAAAACTCCCTTTGGAGTCCTGGTTGCATAACCTGGACTCCACTCGCCCGTCACCCTGTCTAGACCCCAATGTGGCAAACGTCAACTATGAAAGTTGGATCACCCACTCGCTAGACTCGATCCTCCCGCTTCGTAGATCCTCCTCGAAGAGACTACAGAAATCTGCCCCCTGGTTCTCCGACTCTCTAAGACAGCTAAAACGCCTTTGTAGGCAACGAGAGAGAGCCTGGCGTTTAGACTACCTCCCAGATAAAAAGGCTTCCTACAAAGAGGCGATCAAAGCCTATAGAGAAGGGATTAGAACTGCTCAGGCAACCCACTACTCTGAGAAAATACTAGAAGCGAAATCAAAGCCCAAATAAATTTACCAAATTATAAAGCAATGTTCGAGTGCCAACACGGCACCCCCTCCTAACAAAACCCAGGACCAATGCAACGAGCTTGTAGACTTCTTTCACAACAAAGTTCTAAAAATGTACTCTACCTTCCCAACTGCAGCCACAACCCTGGATGCGATTAATCCACTCCCCCCTAGACTTCCTCTTCACCCAGACCAGCCTTCCCTCGAGCACTTCCCTCCTCTGGACCTCAACACTTTAATCAAAGTGGCACGACAAGTCAAGTCGGGCTCTCCTTGTGATCCTGCCCCTCCAGAAGTCCTGATGCAGGCAAGCAAAGCCACCCTGCCTGTAATCCTGGATCTTCTAAACACGTCCATATCCGCTTGCTCTGTCCCCACAGCTTGGAAGCAGGCCATGGTACGGGCGCTGTTGAAGAAACCCAGCCTAGACCCAGATGACCATTCCAGCTACCGCCCCATCTCACTTCTCCCTTGGACCAGCAAGGTGTTAGAGAAGTATATAAATGCGCAGCTGGTCCAGTTCCTGGAGGACCACTCTCTATTACACACATCCCAGACAGGCTTCAGACCGAAGCATGGCACGGAAACCGCCTTGTTAGCAGTCACCGAAGAAACTAGAAGGATACTGGACCAGGGAGGATCAGTGGCAGTGATCCTCCTTGATCTAAGTGCCGCCTTCGATACAGTCAGCTATACCACCTTGCTGGACCGTCTCCATAACATCGGAGTTTCAGGTGACGCTTTAAGGTGGTTTGATTCCTTTCTGTCTGGGAGGTCGTTTCAGATCTTTGACGGTGAGACAGTGTCCTCTAGCAAACCCCTGAGCTGCGGAGTACCACAAGGCTCCTCCCTGAGCCCTGTATTGTTCAACGCGTACATGAGACCGCTGGCGGGTGTTGTCGAACCGTATGGCATTAAAATTGTGTCATACGACGACACCCAGCTTGTGGTCTCGTTGGCCACTGAGAACAATAGGCATTCCCCAGCCGATCTGCTAAAATGCTTAGAGGACGTTAAGGGATGGATGACCAACTCCTCCCTAAAACTAAACGGAGGAAAGACGGAGCTCATGCTCCTGGGCCCAACCTCTCCTGTGCCTTTCACCTCCTTGTGGCCCAGTGCTCTGGGCCCCCCTCCCATCCCCAAGGAAAGTGTTAAAAGCCTGGGAGTGTGGCTGGACAACAAACTCTCTTTCTCCACCCAGGCCACAAAACTGTCCGCCACATGTTTTGGCCTACTTAGAATCTTGAGGAAGGTTCTCCCGCTACTTCCCCTAGAGGCCAAAAAGGTGGCTGTACAAGGTCTTATCCAGTCTCGCCTGGACTCGAACAATGCCCTATACGTGGGGGCACCTGAGATGACCCTCCGAAAACTGCAGGTTGTGCAAAACTGTGCAGCACGTTCCCTGCTGAAAATTCCGCGCACCCAGTCGGCCAGACCTGCCCTAAAAAGTCTCCACTGGTTGCCAGTGAGGCAGAGAGTGGCCTTCAAGGCGCTGTGCCTGGCGCACCGCGCCTTCTGGAAAACGGGCCCATCCATTAACAACGACCTTGTCATCCCATACCACCCGAACAGGAACCTCCGGTCGACGGAGGCATTCCTAGCCGTTGTTCCCAGAGTGAAGCGAGCCAGGTCTGGGGGTAGGCTGTTCTCTCTGAATACCGCCAGGCTCTGGAATGCTCTCCCCCTCTCACTCCGGTCCAACCCAGACCTCCTCTTGTTCCGTAAAAACTTAAAGGCACTGCTGTTTGCCAAATCCTGTGTACCTTAGCTCCTTTCCGTCATTTCTCTGTTCAACTCAGCGCTTGGACGCCTACGGGCAGCAACCGCGCTTAACAAATATTTTTAAAATTTTACAATTACATAGCTCACGGTCACCAAAGGTTTCATGGCGCTGATACTGTGTAATTGCGTTGCGTGTGGGTTGTTATTAAGCTTGTTTAAACAACCAGGTTTTCAAAGCCCTTCTGAAGCCCAGTAGATTGTCACAACTCCTAATTGACAATGGGAGAGAATTCCAAAATTTGAGGGCTAGATAGGAGAACCTGCGGCCACCTTGTCGCTTGAGCTTGAGTTTGACGGCTAGGGTGGATAGTAGGTGAAGGTGGGCAGAACATAAGTTACGCGTGGGGACATACTTGGTGACCATGTCGTTGATGAACTTAGAGCTCTTACAATGCAACGCCTTGAAGGCAAGGCAGCCTGATTTAAATGCAGCCTGTTGCGCCACCGGCAACCAATGGAGTTTATGCAAACAAGGTCTAGCCGATTGCCATCTCGGCTGTTTGTAGATTAGTCTTGCCGCCTGGTTCTGGACTATTTGAAGACGGTTAAGCAGACACAATGGCAGGCCCATATAAAGAGCATTTGAGAAATCAAGGCGTGAGAGGACCAGTGCTAACACCGCCTGAACAAGTGCTGGCTGGGTCAGCAGGTGAGCAATCTTTCTGATTTTTCGCAATTGGAAGAGGCTAGCGGATACCACTGACCCCACTTGGCCTCTAAGTGAGAGATCTGCGTTTATGACAACCCCTAAACTTTTCACAGAAGGGGAAGGGGTAGGGCGGGTGCCATAATCACTTGGCCAGAAGTGCGGGCCCCAGCTGATATCGCTTTTCCCGGGCAACACAAGTTCCGTCTTGCCTGGGTTAAGCTTCAGATGGTTAAGATCCATCCAACGTTAGATATGGAGCATAGTGGTTTTAAATTCCCCAACAGAGTTAGGGGAGTCTAAAAGAAAAACTAGCTGGAGGTCATCGGCGTAGTTAAAGACGGTTGCCCTCCATTCCTTTAGTGAGTGGATCAGTGGCTTAAGATAGAGATTAAACAACAGAGGGGAGAGGGAAGAACTCTGTGGTACCCCACAAGAGGTGGATACTTTGGGGGCTGTGAAGGTGCCAAGGCGTACTGCTTGGGTTCTACCTGTAAGAAAGGACTTGATCCAATTGTAAGCAGGGCCTTGAATGCCAGCCTGCTCGACACGGTTCAGTAAGATGTTATGATCAACCATGTCGAACGCGGCAGACAGATCGAGGAGCACCAGAGCCTGTTAGACCCCCATGTCAGCATTGGCTCTCAACGTATCAGTAACCACGAGGATTACTGATTCAGTCGAGTGCGCGGGCCGGAAGCCAGCTTGATTTGGCTCCAGATATTCTGATTGTTCTATGAAATTAGAAAGGCACCTGGTCACATGGGTCTCCATGATCATGATCTTGGCTAGGAAGGGGAGGGAAATAGGGTGCTAATTGGAGGGGTTAGTGGGATCAGCCCCAGGTTTTTTTTAGCAGTGGAACTACTGTGGCATTTTTGAAGGCGCTAGGTAGCTCCCCTTTACTGAGAGACTCATTCAGGAAAGGGAGAATACTATGAGGCAATGCGGAAAAGACTTCCCTGAGGACTAGGGTGGGAGTAGTGGCCTCTTCCTCACTTACTCATCAATTATGTCCTTATATTGAAAAGTGCCACAGTACTAAAGTGCCTAATAGTTATAGAAAAATACAGTACTAAAAGACTTTCCCATAGCCTCTTTTACTACAATTAAACATAATCCTAATGTCATTTCATTCCTCTGTTCATTTTATCAGAACATTTCTTGAGACCCTTTCCTCCCTGACCACTCACTTATATTCTTGTATTTAAAAGTGCTGCAGTGCTAAAGTTCCTATTAGTTATAGAAAAATACAATACTAAGATACTTGCCCCTAGCTTGGTTTACTACTCCAAACTTCACTTCTTCCTCTGTTCATTTATCAGACCATTAAACAAACTGTAACTTTTTCAATGACACAGTTATCACAGCTTTTCTACTTTCCTAACGCCATTTGCAAAAATGTAGTAAATGTGCAATTTAATACAATGTCTATTGCTTTAAAACATGCATTTACAACTTGTCTACATGTGCAAATTCCTCTCTAATTAAATGCTACCTTAAGGTGGCCTTCTGCTCACCTAACAGACCTTCACAAAACAGGTTATAAGAGTAATAGTCTCATTCCTGAGTCCACACAACCTGCACAAAACCTTATTTGAGACCCGTTGCGAAAGAGCACCTTGGGCCTGACCAGGTAAGAGTCTAAAAACAATATCATAAGAAGAAGATATTTTCCTTCCTTAGCCACCCCGTCTCCAAGTAGGACTGGGGTTTGATGGTTTAATACTCAATTATAACCATCCATGAATGGGACCTGGCTGAAAAGGACATTATCTCAACAAATTACCATTTACCTGTTGGCAGGCAAAATGACAAAGACACACCATCACTCGCAGAAAACAACTCAGTTAAATACCAGCCATTACAGGGTCACCAAGCAACACCTGAATGCCCAATACTAAAGACAGGTGATGCATCAAAAGCCTAGTGCCTAACCACCTACAAAAGGTGTGAACCAGGAGCCCCAGGATTGAAAGATTTCTTGGCAACACAAGAACATCAACCACATGTGTAGCATCCGAAAGGAGATGTCCCATCCACCTGCAAATGCAATTGCAAAGGGCTCACAGAGAACAGCCAAATCTGAAGCTCATGAGATACAAGGACAAATGCCGAGGGCTCCAATAAAATAAATATCAGACTCCAGCAAGAACAAAAGACAGGTTCACCCTATGTATTTCAAACTAGTTGCAAAGTCAAGGAAGATCAGGGTCAACCATTAACTGATCACTAAACAAGGAGTAACTGCATGCCGAGTTGCAACATGTGGCAGCTTCACAAGCATCTGTAAAAGAGCAAGAAAGGCAGGCATACTAAAAATCAACAATCAACAAAATCGATGGTGAAAGATACATAAAAAAATTTACAAAACACCCCACAGGAGGGATCACACTGACCAGAGTACTGTGACAACTAAGACAACAGAATACTGACTATAGGAACACACAGGGGCTGCACTGGCCCAGTCCACAAGCACATGGCATCGCAAAACATTTGTGAAATATCTAGAGCCAGAGAAATCACTATAATGTTCGGCTTCTATTTCTCAAACACTACTGAACAGATTTACACCAAATAAGCAAAAGGCACTTCCTTGAACCAACATCTACCCCCTGACAAATTTGCTGTATGTCTGTTCAGCGGTTTGGACTGTAGGTGTGGCTAAAGGTTCCTTTGGCAATTAACATTACAAATGCAACCTTATTTTGTGCCCCAAATTCTGGGTCCCAACTGCACGGTTCCCCTGAAACTTTCCATGAGAACCAGAACCTACCTTGATACCTTTTTTGGAAATTTTCATGAAGATTGGTCGAACAAAGCCATAGTTATAGTCAAGTAAAAAAGTGCTTTTCCTATGGAAACTAGGTCCTAACTATAACTACCTACTGGTGACCGCCAGTATGTAATCTATATCTATATATAATATTCACTGAAAAAAACATAGGTTTCACACACGTTATAGTTAGGAATTAGCATTTAAAAACACTTGGAAATTCACTGAAAAAACCATGGGTTTCACACATGTTATAGTTAGCTGGACATTTCACTCATACAGAACCATTGAAATTCCCCGTTATAGTTAGTTCAGCTAACAATAACTCTCATGCCCGCAATGCACTGGTCATGACGTCACATATTATATCACTCATGACATGGTCAGTGACATCACTCATGATATCACTGATGACATCTCAAATGATATCACTGATGACATCGCTGATGACATCATCCAGTGAATATGTGTCTTAATGAAAAATAAATATTTTTTATATATGTATATCTAAAGGTTGTTGGAAAAATACATGGGTAAATAAATGTCTAAATTGATGCTTTTTTTGTAAAAATGATTGCATAACTGACTTATTAAGTGTACCTTAGTGAATACATGTATTAGCGACTAATGTTTAAATATGTAAATATCTGTATCATTGTCTCACTTTGTCTATAAGTGGCTGGATGGGTTGGTGAGTTGCTACATGAGTGTCTGTAAGAGTTATTAGTTGGCTTTTTGAGTATCAGTATGAGTGTCTGTATGGTTCGGTGGGGAGTATTACTTAGCGCATAGATGCATGAATGAGTGACTCACTGTTTGTATGTGTTTTGAAGACAGCATGTGTGCAGGACTGTATGGGTGGATGAGTGTGTGCATGGGTGTGTTATTGAGAGAATGACTGTCTCAATAGTATCTTTATGAGTAACTACATATGTTTTAATCTACTATATGTGAGTGTTGATGTATATAAGTGATTACATGTGAGTGTGTGACAGAATGGAAGAGTTCCTGTATAAATAAGTATGTGTTTCTATAAGTGATTGTTTAAGAGAGTAAGTATGTGTACGTTTCTGTAAAAGTAAGTGTAGTGTTGTGTGTATAGCTGTATATCCAAAAAAATTGATGCTTATTTGCATGTGAGTATGTGTGTGAGTAACTCTATGGATGAGTGTAGGTGTGTAACAGGATTTATAGGTGTATGACTATATATAATGAGTGAGTACATGTATGAGTGACTATATAGAACTGTTGGTGAATGAGTGGATGTGTATGTAGATGGTGGAATTACTGAACAGGTTGTTGTAATTGGTATTGGTATCTCCATTCTTTTCAGAATTGTAGTTTCTATTTTTGAATGTATGTATCAAAGTTTATATTTTGGTGAGAGGAGGTCTACCATTCTTTCACAAGGATGATGTCATCAGTGATATCATTTGAGATGTCATCAGTGATGTCATGAGTGATGTCACTGACCATGTCATGAGTGATGTAATGTGTGACGTCATCAGCAGTGCATTGCGGGCACGCGAGTTATAGTTAGCTGAACTAACTATTACGGGGGAATTTCAATGGTTTTGTATGAGTGAAATGTCCAGCTAACTATAACATGTGTGAAATCTATGGTTTTTAGGTGAATTTCCAAGTTTTTTTAAATGCTAATTCCTAACTATAACGTGTGTGAACCCTATGGTTTTTTCAGTGAATTTCAAAGGTGTTTTAAATGCTAATTCCTAACTATAACGTGGCTGAAACCTATGGTTTTTTCAGTGAATATATATGCACTGAAAACTAAACACCCACTTCCTTTACAAAGAAATGGAAAGTTTGCATCTCTGCAACCTCTCTAATTTTTCACCTTAGTCATCTTCCGCTCAATCAACCCAACATCCACAAATACACACACCTACTTGCTACCATTCTTGGCTGAGCTTATCAATTATTCTTCTTTAATTCAAATTGAAAGTGCAGGCCCTTTATTCAGCCTTCTTGGTAACTACTACCCGTGAATAGCAGTGGGTAATTTGCACACTTCCGTCCTTTCTTGCGTCTTTTCTACCACACACTGGGGCAATATTACAAGCCCCTTGTGCCACTTTTGCATAATTTTTCCCACAAGCTTGTATATCTACCCAACTGTGTGTACTTTATGCACTAGCTTTCTTCCTTAGATGTAGTAATAGTTTCTCTTGCTCCCACTGCGGAATCCAACACCCTATCTGTGTAATGACTCGGAAATTCAAAGATACACTTCACTGAAAATGCAGTGGGTAGTTTGTGTCTCTCCAGCCTTTCTTATTTTTCATGTTTTTCATCTTCCACGCAATCTACACATCATCCACACATACACACATCTAATCGCTGCATTCCTTAGCTGTGATTATCAACTATTCTTCTATTTTATATTCATATTCAAAGTGCAAGCCCTTTATCGAGCCTTTTTGTTGTAACTACTGTTCAAGGAATTCTGCTCATACACAAAACTGTGCATAAAGACTTAGGACCTCAGGGAATTACGGTGTACCAAAACCCACCTTACTACACAAACCCCCTGCCAGACTAGCAATCAGTAACTCATTGGTTCTTCGCCCTAGAACAAAAACACCAATAACTAGTCAACCCACAACATGCGACTTTGATTACATGAAGTAAAGTGGATAACAAGAGCACACTTTCATTATAGTCTTACACCGGTCCAAAACAAGATGTAAATAAAGACACGTGCAACTTTGAAATGTTTATATCTAACGCCATAATCTCATGCACAGTACCTGAGATAATATAACCAAACATATTATCAGAAACAAGGTTGTCAGCATTGTTACTATTCTATGAAATACAAACGGAAAAAGCATCCTATAATGTTAAAGGTAAACACATTTAAAATATACCTACATTTCACCCTCCCTACCTAGTAGATTAGTTTATAACTACAGAAAGTCTCATAGGATTACATGGGCAGACCCATACCTCTGGTACTCAGCAGGAGTGGATCACATTCAGTGCTCCACAAACTGTCAAGATACGAATGTTCTCCAACTGTGTGTAACATTGCCTCCACAATGCATTATGAACCGCACAAGTATCAGAAGTAGCCACAGCTGCATATGTGTTATGTCTCGAACGTGCGAGTATCATTCTGAATAACAGACACACTATTCAAGATAACCTTGATGTTCCATGCTCTCACTATACACACAAAACTAGCGAGGCAGTTTACAAATCTAGCATACCAAATTATTCTCATATAAAACAAAATGCTCAGCGTTCTTTAAATAATATCACAAGTACGTGTCGTGTGCAAAGCAGAGCAGGAAAGCAAAAATAGTGTGTAACCTTCTAATAAGCCCATGCTAACTTAACAGGGTGTGAGTGCAAGGCTCCGTCCCACAGCACCCTTTCTTGATCGAAGCACGTGATATAAACGTGGGCGAATTAGGAACGCAAAGTCCAAGCCTAAAAAGCAGAGTCAAGTTCACAGTTCCAAAAAAAAGTTATTCGCTCTTTGATAGAAAGCAGTAGCTAAATAATAAATAATACGTAGAAAAATCAAAGAGTCTTAATCCAACAGCGTGTAAGCACAGTATGTAGCAACAGCCTCCAACAGGAAGTCATTGTTCTCATCTGAAAACATTTCAGCCATCCAATTCAATAGTACCACTTCTAACCATTCTCATAGCGCGCCCTGTGCTCTGATTTGACAGTGAGAGAGTGATCGCACCATAGTTTGTACTGCTAATCATTCTCAGCATACGCTACGAATACGCTTTGACGTTATGCGTCGCATGAAAGCTTCCGTGTGATGTCATGTACGGCGCCCGTACGCGAAAGACGCAAATGTTTTTAATTGTTTAAAAGCATATATTCATGTATTTAATGAACATACTAACAGAAGACTTAATCTAGGATAATTATGAAATCATTGTTTTTTACTTTTAAAAATCCTATATTACTTCTATATTGTATGAGTGGAGCTGCGTGGCCCTCCGCCTGGTGCCCTAAACTCCACCACGCCCAGACCCAGTTCATAAGCACGTGTGATCATCACCACAAAACCATTAGCATGCATATCGCTTTACCACACATGCTTTTACAACTAGTATGCATTTACCACGCATGATAAACAAACGCATAATCTTAATAATGTTTTTCTGTTGACGAACACGCGCTGTAATGGCTGTGGCTTACTTCCTTCAAATTAGTTTCTAAGTGTACATGTGACCAA
Source organism: Lissotriton helveticus (assembly GCF_964261635.1). Taxonomy (NCBI): domain Eukaryota; kingdom Metazoa; phylum Chordata; class Amphibia; order Caudata; family Salamandridae; genus Lissotriton; species Lissotriton helveticus. The sequence goes on along the minus strand of NC_136065.1, from coordinate 1,075,703,761 downwards.
GTCTGATAGGATCGGTGGCCAAGGACAAACACCGTGGTGTCTGTGGCAGGAAATCTCATCGATCACAGAGAAAACATGCGCAGGGTAAAATGAAAGTAACAGGTATAATAAAAATAACGGAGGAAAACTACTAAAATGGCGGTTGGACGGAGTATGTAATCAACGTTTAGCGCCTCGACACTACATTTCAAATGAATATACATACAATATGTTTATTAATATATTACAAAAGTATAGCACGGGATGACACACACGACCCGGGAAAAGAAAGCGGCAAATTTAATACCTAAAATCAGGAGAGGTTTGCTTGGCGAACTTGAAGAAAAAGAAAAAAAAGTGCACTTGCAAACAAGGCTGCGCATGCGTAGAGAGTACAACTGATGCAGGAAAAAAAACGGAAAGTTTTACATACTGTCATAGAAATATAGCTCTAAAAATTGCCCCTAGAATTTGCCCCCCGAGACCTAATGAATATAACAGACTTCTAGTTTTTTTTCCCTTTTTCACCGCGTACGAGTACCATACGCGTACGCTGCGATTTTTTATTTAAAAAAAAAAAAAATTACCCTACAAATCCATGTACAACCCCCTGAGCAAGCCTAGAGAGTCAGGACATTCCTACCATGCCCCCTTTCCTTATTTCTCAACTTTGTTTTACTGTTTTCTTGTGACTCGCTTCTAGCGACGAACAAAATGGCTGCCAACACTTCCTGGTTTGCAGTGTTCACAGACAGTTGACATCCAATCAGCATGCAGCTCGTGCTCGTAATTGTACGGTTTTCGGTACGCGTGTCGTACTCCGTCTCTAGATATCGCTATGATTTTACTTGTAATTTTCTCAGAAACTACTGAACGGATTTACACCATTTAACAAAAAGCACAATCTGCGAACTGAACTCTACCTCTCTGACAAATTTGCTATAATTCCGTTCAGCCGTTCGGGGTGTAGCCCTGGCTAAAGGTCCCTATGGAAAATTGCATGGGGAAAACATGTTTTGGGACCCCCCTTTTTTCTCGGCCCCCACTTGACGAATCACCCCCAAACTTTCAGGGAAGGAGCAGAACCGAGTAGGCCATTTTCTTGGAGAAATTCACGAAGATTTGTCCTCCAGCGCCAATGTTATTCCAAATAGAATGTTGTAGATTTCCTATGGAAAGTAGGTCCTTACTATAACTACCTACTGGTGACCGCCAGTAGGGAATACATATATATAGATCTCTATATCTATATTTAATACATATATATAATCTATACATAATATATAATAATATATATAGATAGATAGATAGATAGATAGATAGATAGATAGATAGATAGATAGATAGATAGATAGATAGATAGATAGATAGATAGATAGATAGATAGATAGATAGATATACAATCCTGTTTTGAGTCCTTTCGTAACAAAACACAGCAAACTTCACTGTGGTATGGTTTTTTGCTTAGTTTAATGCTCGGTCAGCCTTTACATAACACGTTTCTGTTGGCAAGTGACCTTGATCACATGCTCATTACATAGGGACATATTCCAGACTGACTTTTGAATCCCGTGAGTCTGACCTCCGCTGAAGACAGACTCATGACAGCTTCACTCATTATTTTTTTAAGTTTAGAATGCTTTATTGAGATTATAAACAATGTAAAGCATCAGTACAGACTCTGATAATAACAGGATAATCAATAAAGTAGAGCATGAAAAGAGAAAACATTGTAGGCAATGGCCTTATGGAACAAAACTGTACTAAATGAAGGAGCATTTTTAGGAGATTTTAAAGTAAAAAGAGAGAAAGGAAAGGAAAGGAAAAAAAAGGAGAAAGAAGAAGAAGAAAAGAAAGAGAAAGATGGAGAAAAAGAAAGAAGCGTAGTAAAAAAGATAGAGCAATAAACATGTTGATAGCAATATTCGGAATATAATAAACAACAATACAATTTTGAGACAAAAAGAGGTAATTTGATTTCCTAGATAAAAAAATGAGTTAAAGGTAACCATAATAAATCTCTTTTAATCAGCAAAGAAGTGGAAGTGGCATATGCTCTATCCATTCTATGATTATGACATAGTAAATTCCACCATGCTTGATAGGAGATTTCTGAAGTATCTTTCCAATTAGTAGTAATAATCTGAAGTGTAACAGCTGAAAATAAGTTGATAAAATTACCTTCATTATTGTGATTAACCCAGGCGTGGGAGAAGTTTCCCAAAAAAACATGTTCAATGTGGAATGTTAGAATGTCATTTAATTTAGACCAAATACGGGACCAAAAGGTTTCAACTAAGGGACAATGGAAAAACATGTGGATGAAATCTCCCTGTTCATGAGAGCAAGACCAACATTTAGGATAATCTAGTAATTTAAATCTGTTAAGGTCGCTAGGAGTAAGAAATAGTCTATTATAAAAATAGTATAGGGTCTGCGTGGTGCTGGCTGAGCGTGAAGTACTGTGAATATTAGACCAAAGAAGATCCCAAGTACGAAAGGGAAGGTCAAGGTCTAAATCTTTTTCCCATATTAGTTCTAAGGTGGACTTAGTTCTGATAACAGAGGGATGGGATAGTAACTTATAAATGGTAGCAGCTTTAAATTGTGTGGAAAAATCAATAGAGTTAGAAGGAGGAGGTGAGTGTTCTGGTAAAACGATAGGGTTGGGGTTTACAGGGAAGTAATAGCAATGAAGGGCTTCCTTGAGTAAAATGTACTGGGAGGCGTGTTGCGGGGAAATGTTATATAAAGAACTAAGTTCAGAGAATGACATAAAAGTACCGTACTTTCATCAGTTGTTGAGGAGTAATGATACCTTTATCGATCCACTCCTTCCAGAATAAGGCGCTATTATTAATCTTAACATTTTTGTTATACCAGAGCGGGATGCCTAGGGAACAGTCATTCATAGAAAGGTGTGTGCCAAGAGTAGATAAAACTAAAGCCCTGGAATGAGTGAGAGTAGGAAAGGACATGCGCTTCGGAGGTAAAGTGACCTGAATAGCAGAAAGAAGAAAAAATTGAGAATATTGAGCCTGTTCTAGGGCACTCCATGCCGTACATGACGAGGTAGTGGAATCAGACAGAAACGTCCAAATTTGTTTCAAGGTAAAAGCTGAATGATATCGTCTGAGATTAGGAAAATTAACCCCACCTAATTCCTTAGGAAGTTGAAGACGAGCCAATGAAATTCTAGGTTTACGTTTATTCCAAAGAAACTTAATAAGTGAACTATTACTGGTGCGAAAGAAAGTATTAGGGAGAGAAATAGGAAGCATAGAGAGATAAAAGTTAATAATTGAGAGACGCATCATCTTAATCGTAGCTAATCTGCTCCACCATGAAAGGAAAAGTGGAGACCAACTATCAATGAGGGACGAACGTTTCTTAGGAATTTCAGTATGGTTGATTTTAACAAGATCTTTGATATTTTTACAGTATAAAATACCAAGACATTTAATATGAGAAGAGGTCCATTCAAAGCCTGTATTAGTAAACATAGCGGGAAGACAACATTTATTTAAAGGTAGGATTTCTGATTTGTCAACGTTTAATTTGTATCTGGGAACACAAGAATAATCATGTAGTAGTGAGAAAAAGGCCGGTAGGGAAACAGAGGGGTTAGAATAAATATTAAGATATCGTCTCATAAGCGGTGAATTTAATATCAAGGTTTTGACATTAAAACCCGGTATATTGTGTGGAACGTCTAATAGTCTCTAAGAAAGGTTCAAGGGCGAGGATGAAAAGGAGGGGAGAAAGAGGACAGCCCTGTCTAGTACCTCTAAGGAGAGAGAAATATCGGGATTGACATCCAATTACCCAAACAGATGTAGTTGGTACAGAGTATGAGTCTTATAAATGTAATGATAGGAGGACTAAAACCATGCCATTTCAAAGAGCCAAATATGAAATCCCAGCTAACCCTATCAAATGCTTTTTCGGCATTCAAGGTGATGGCTGCGACAGGGGAATCGAATTTCGAGGTTAAATGTAGGATATTAAGAAAGGTACGTGAATTATCTGTGATAGAACAACCTTTCACAAAACCAGATTGATATATGTTGACTAAGTTGGGAATAAACGTATTGATACGGAGGGCGAGAAGTTTTGTGTACATTTTACAATCAGTGTTTATTAAGGAAAGTGGTCTGTATTTCCTGCATAGAGAGGGATCTTTATGTTTCTTGGGTATGAAACAAAGCATCGCTTGCGTAAAAGAACCCTGCAACTCGCCAGTGAGCAGAAAAGAGTCAATTAGTGACATGAGATGAGGGGCCCAAAAAGTTTTAAAATTTAGAAAAAATCGAATGGTAAAGCCGTCTGGCCCTGGTGTTTTATCTTTGGGCAGTAATGCCATCGCCATTATAAGCTCCTTAACAGAAATGGGGGCATCAAGAGATGAAAGATCGGGCCATTTTCAGGGGATATAGGGATGTTTTGAAAAAAGGAGTCGATGAGATCTGAGGAAGGGTAAGTTTCAGGAGTATAGAGAGAGGAGTAGTATTTAGTGAAGCAGTCAAGTATGTTAGAATCTGAAAGGTGTAGGTTACCTGAGTCGTCTTTTATGGCCACGATTTTAGATTTTGTTTCTTAATCTTGAGATAATTTGCTAAAGATCTTCCTGCTTTATTATGACCCCGTACATTTTAGCATTAAATTTGAGAAGAGAGTTACAGGCCGAATCCCAAGATAGTTTATTATATTGCATTTTGGCTTGAATAAGAAGAGGTAGTGTATCGGGACAAATAGTGGTGAAGTACTCATGTTCCAAAGCTTTGATTTGTTTTAGAAGCAGTGTAGTATGAGAAAGATCTTTCTTTTTATCCGAGACACAAAATCGATGATAAAACCCCTAGCGGAAGCTTTGAAAGCATCCCAGACAAAGTGTAATTGAGAAACAGAGGAGAGGTTATGATGAAAAAAGTCCTGGGCATATGGGATAAATTGTTCAGAAAATTGTGGGTCTAAAAGAAGGGAGTTATTGAAGCGCCATCTTTTGGAAGTAGGAGAGGGCAAAGGGTAATCCATATCAAGGATAACCGGGGTGTGGTCAGATATAAGGACAGAGCCAATTTCGACCTTGTTCATAAATTGTAAGGCAGGTTGTGTGAGGAAAATTTAAAACGTATGGGTGAGAAGTACGCCAAGTCCTTTCTGCATCTTATTTGGGATATATCTGGTCTGGGATTTCCAATCGAGGAATGGGTCCATAAATTAATTGCAATCCCCTCCTAAAATCAAATGCTCAGCAGAATGTAAGATAAGGAAAGTGAAAAGGTCACTCCAAAAAGATACATCGATACCATTTGGACCATAGACATTACAAAAAGAAAGTTGGTGATTATAAACTTTAACATCTAAATATAACCATCTACCGTTAGAATCTGCAAACTCATTTTGTAATAAAACATTCAAAGATTTGTGAAATAAAATGAATACACCATTCCTATTATTGACAGCAGGTGAGCAAAAAATTAATCCAACCAAATGCTTACATAACGCTGATAAGTCTTGTAGCGTGAGGTGTGATTCTTGCAACATTGCAACATAACAGTTCAATCTGGCAAGGTGAGATAGTACCCGTTGTTTTTTGACGGGATTATGCAACCCCCTAATATTCCAGGTTATAATGCGGATTTCTGTCATGAGTGAGAGGAATAGAAAGATAGGTGATTGAAGAGTAGACTAGATTTGAGAAGAACAGTGAGAAAGAGTAACTTAAAAAAACAGTGGGTAGTATGAACAGAAGATCAAGAAGATGAAAAAAGAAGAAAGGATAAGAAAGCTGATGGGTCGTACAGCAAAGAAGAAGAGAATGTAAGGGGAGGAACATCCAAAGATTAAATAGTAAACAAAACAGCAAGTAACAGAGGGAAGCATGGTGAAGAAATAAGAAGTAAAATAATATAAACAGTCTAAAGAGGGGAAGAATGTCTGAGGACCCAGAAATGCAGAGGAGAAAAAGGAAAGAGAGAAAATGAGCAAATACAGAGAAAAGAGGAGGAGGATAGGACTCCACCAAAGTAGATATCAAGAAGAAAATGACAAAAAGTTTGCAGACTTTAGCCATAAGACCATTCGAGGAAAAGGACATTGTAGAGGGAGGGGGGCGGCGAAGGGCAAGACAACCACGCAGAAGGAAAACGCCGAGAAGGAAAAAATGACAGAATGAGACAAGTAGTAATTGTGGGTATGATGTAAAAGGATAAGGGAAATATCTATAAAAAGAAGTAGGAGTAGGGTACAATAAAGGAAGCTTACCATACATCGGGGTACAGTGAGGCCAAGAAATTATACAGCACACATGTTATGAACATGCGGGCAACGAGGGTAGGGAAAATCATCAGGCAAATTGAGAAGGGTGGACCTAGAGAACATGAGAGGGGATAAAGAAGAGAATGTTAAACCATTATGATGAACTGAACCAAACATTGAGCAAACATCAGAGATACAGTAACAAACAATCATGGCTTGCTACGTTCCATTAGTTCTCCTTTGTGAGAGTGGATAAACTTGCGGAGGTCAGTTGGGTCTTCAAAACTCACAGTTCTATCTTTGTAAGTGACTTTGAAAAAACAGGGATGAATTAAACCATATTGTGCATTCATAGATCTCAATGCGGGTCTGAGGTCAAGGAACTCCTTCCGTCCGTTGGCAGTCGACTTGGAGACATCTTGACTAAAGAAGATTCTGTGGCCAGATCATAGCAATTGGTTGTGTTGTTTTGCAGCATTGAGGATTGCCATGAGGTCTGAGTAGAGAAGGAAATAAGCAATAATACCACCTGGCTTAGAAGAGGAAGATGCACTCTGGGGCCCCAATCTATGAACCCTTTGAATATTGAACTCCGTGTATTTTGGAAGGCTGACAATTTGAAGAACTTGAGATTTCAAGAATGCAATCATGTCCGAGCCCTCAGAATTCTCAGGAATACCATAATACGCAAACTATTGTGCCTGTTGCGATTTTCCAAATCCTCTGTGGTCTTATTAAGTTGATGTACTTCTTTTGTGAGACTTTCATCTCCGGCTGCGACATCTTGGGCGTCGCTGACCTTCTACTCGATGTCTGAAAGTCTAGAGTCAAGGCCCGTCCATTTGTCCTTGATACGTTGAGGCATGGCAGCAGTGTCAGTCATGAAAGGTCTAATAAGGCGCAGTTGGAATGGAATGGAATATGAATTTATATAGCGCAAAACTGCCACCCTACGGGTATCCTGGCACTTGGATCAGAGAGAGAACATCAAATAGCAGAGTCAGTTGTCAATAGCAGGAAAACTAAGAAGCATTCCTTGGAAAAAGCCTGGTTTTCAGACTCTTCCTGAACCTAATCAATGAGCTTTCCTGCCTAAGAGTCAGAGGCAGCGCATTCCAGATATGTGAGGCAAGTACTCCGAAGGCTCTGCCCCCCTTCCGGGATCTCTCAAATCTGGTAGTTGTAATCAAATTGGTATTTGACAATCTGAGCTGCCTCCTTACGTTATACCAAGTAAACATTTCTTGCAAGGGAATAGGACCCTGTCCATGTGCTGCCCTATATACAATGCAGAGTGATTTAAAACAAATTCTTTCCTTGATGGGCAGCCAATGAAGGTTTGATAGCGCCAGTGTCGTACCCACGCTGTCTATTCAGCGCCAGCTTTGTTGCCATTGCCTGTACTCTCTGCAGCCCCTGCACAATATATTGTGGTGCTCCCAGATGCAGGGAGTTGCAATAGACCAACCTGCTCAGAATTACACTTCTCACTACAAGCGGTCGGGTGTCGTCTGCGAGTAGGGGAAGGATCTTACGCAATACTCATAGCAAAGAAAGGCACACACTGGCAGTTTTGTTGGCTTGTATATCCATTTGGAGATTTTCATCAACCATAACTCCTAGGTTGCGTACCACTTTAGCTGGAGCCAGAGGTTCCTCCTCCGAATTGAGTTTAAACTCTATCGGCAAGTGTTGAGACACTCTGGTGGTAGGACAGTACACCACCTCTGTTTTCCCCCCATTAAGCTGTAGGGAGTTTTTCCTGAGCCAACTTGCAGTTTGACACCTACACTCCTGGAAGGTGTCCATAGGCACCTCTTGTTTCCCCTCCAGGGAGAATAACAATTAAGTGTCATTTGCATAGTTGACCACTCCTACCCCAAAGAACCTAATAATGGGGAATAGAGGGCGCAGATAGATTGAAAAGAATCACGTTCCTCCATGATATCCTCCAATGTGAGAGGAAGTGGTGATTTGGAGGGAGAAGGTGGGTCTTTTTTAAGGCGTTTACCTGCTCCAGCATTTGGATCCTTGCGCCCTCCAGATGAAGTCCCCTGGGACTTGTGTGGATGATCCATGGTCGCGTAGAGGCTGGAATAATATGAGTATTGAAGAGCCATGAGGCGGTTGTCAAGAGAGAACTAGCAAAAAGGTTGAAAAATACCAGGGGTATAAGTCATGTCAGAATGGCAACAGAGGAAGGTAGTTAAATGTTAGCAAAAAACGATGTATAGAGCTTGTCCTGAACGAAAAAGTTAAAGAAGGTGCTGAAAATACCTCTGTAAAAACGTTGTAGCTACCACCATGTGAGGGAGGCTAGAGGTGGTGTAACAGCCATTGTGTACAAGTCCTTGATAGCACTGAAATAGGGGAAGAGGAAAAGAAAAGCATCAAATAGCTGTCCTGCACTCCTCAAGTAAAGAAATCAGGCAGGTTTGAAAATATGAGGAAGTTTGATGAGGAAATTCTGGCGTAGCAACATTGCGCTAATGAGAATTATAGCGTGTGAGGAAAACAACATCCAAAATGGTGACCTCGATAGAATAGAGAGCACATAAAGTTAAATAAGAGGCTGTACAGACCGCATCCCGGTCTAAAACTTGCACAGAACTGCCCCCATGCGGTCCGGCACCGGAAACCACCATCTGGATGGGGTAATGACTCCCGTACGATGTCCCTTCTCGTTCGAGCGCTGCTCAATGTGTAGGAGCTCTTCAGGTGGCGGCCATCTTGCATTGCCGCGGCGCGCCCATCTCTTCACTCATTATTTTGATACATAATACTGTTTCATAGTATTCGCAACAACTTTACTCTTCATACTATTTCACCTGATTACTGTTTACACTTTTAAACACACAAGTAATATACATTTGCTCATTGAGCATGTGTGAGGGACTAGCACAATTACCACTCCAAATACTGTAATACCTGGTACATTCAACACATCAATTGTATATATATTTGGGCAATTTGAATTAGACCCCTCTTCCAACACTACTACCGGGCCAGTGCCCTTATCGTACCTACATCCACAGTTACATACTTGTTTATTATTGCCTCCCCTCAACACAGTTTCTTATGTTTATAATGTTGAGGCTACAACACAAATTCTATACAGAGATTTTGTGGGTTGGAGCTTCCTTCAGGGAGCAGTGGATGGAACTGGCTGAAACTGCAAGTGCAGAAGAGGGCAGTTGTATGGACTATGATATGAAGTGGGCTGCAGGGTGTATTGAGCTGGCTATCAGGACTATAAAATTGACCTGGCTTCTGCTATATGTAACGGAGCTGGCTGTTGCGGCTGTAAAATTGAGTTTGCGTCTGTGAATGTGGAACAATGGTGGCTGCAGGCTCTGTGCTGGAATTTGTTTCAGGTAACCTGGGTAGAGCTGCTCCATGTCTCATGGATGTATCTGTATGGAGGGAGTCAGACAAGCAGTGTGCAAGGGGACATTGACTTTTCTGTTTAGAGCACTTTTAACCTGTTGCAATTGTTCATTGTGCAATCAATAACATATCCAAGCTAGTGCTAAGCCCGTGAAAATGTAACAAACAAGAGCAATGGCCTTCAGTTTCTGTGAATGTCTTGAACAGCTGCATCTGCAGAAATGATTTTTAGGGGTAAGCACAAAAAGGTCTCTATATAAAAGTGGTGGGATTACCTGTAATTGACAAATGTGAAAAAGGTCTCTACAGATCTGAAGTTTATGTATTTGTGTGTGCGTATAGCTGTGTATATGTTTTAGTCCTAACTATAATTATAATGTGTTTCCTATCTCACACACCTCCTCCTGTATCAAACAGCTATGGTTTCATCTCAAAACAAGATACGTGCACCTCTGTGTTCAGCCAAGCAGGATGCTAAAAGAACTTCAAACATAGAATCAAAGAAAATAAAGCACTCTACTAACTGCACACTCCACATACATAGTGTTGCATCCTATTATGTGAAAATGAACTACATATCACCACAGATGTGGTTGCAGTAGATAGTTATAGTTAGGACCTTATTTCCATAGGAAAAGTTTTTGGTTTTGCTAATAACTTGGTACCGTTTGATGAATCTTCACAAACTTTTCTAAACTAGTGCACCAGTCACTTCAGCTGCTGTCTGGAAAGTGTCGGGGGATTCATCAAGCGAGGGGGGGCCCAAACAGGTTCCCACAGAATTTCCAATAGGGATTTTTGACATGACAACAGACCCAACAGCTGAACGGCATTACACCAAATTTGGCAGAAAGCTAGATCCTGGTACAGAAAGATATCTTTTTTTGTAATTTTGTGTAAATCTATTCAATAGTTTTGGAGTTATTAAACAAAAAAGATTTATGCACATCTAGAGACATGGATCTCCCATGATCCATGCGCCACCAGCAATGCCATGCTTGACTGGCTGCAACCTGTGACAAAAGTTGCGTCCACTATTTTGTATATCATCACTCGGGGGGACCAAAGATGAAATAGGATAGCAAGTGTCAGGATAGAATTATCCTGACCCCATAGGGCTGATAGAGGGGTCTGTGAGAGACCCCGCATGTGCCAGAAATTGACCAAAAACTTTTTGTTATGGGCATGTGAGGTTCCGCAGATCCTACACAGTGCTCAGCGTGAGGTTCTGTCATTCTCGAGTCTGACTCCATTTTCTTCTATGCCAACATTTTGTGTTGCCTTCACGTAGGCCTGTAAAGGTAGCCTGGCGAACAAAGTGGCCTGGCCTTCTTAGTTCATGTATACATTAACTAGGTTTCTTTTTGACTCTGAAATGAACTGTAAGAAACTGACCTCTTCACCTGAAACTGACCTCGCAAAGCCAATTTCCCTGACCGATCTTTGTCTGAGATTGCCAATCAATGTTCAGGACATCGTTAACTTTTTAGTTTCCTTGCACATGCCTTATCTTGTTCAGCATCTGTTACTGTTTTTTTTTTATGTTTCTTCATTACATGGGTTATTCTTTTAATTATAGGTTTGTCCGGCTTGTGGAGATTGAATTTGGGACATTCCTAATAATTAACTTTTGGTTTGGGAAACTGTAAATTGAGTTTTTGCTTTGTGATACTTTGTTTGAAAATGTATCTTATTTGCTAGAATTTTGTGCAGTGAGTGTACATTTATAATGTGAATATTGGGTATAAAAGGAGACGTCTTGCCTTAGTAAAATGAGCAGTCTCCTGAGAATTTACACCATGATGTATTTCTAGGATCACTGTTACTAGCTGCAGCTATTAAACTTGGTCTCTGATGCCATCCAGAAGTATTCCGTGTCTTTGAATACCAAGACAGGTGAACTCGAAGATCTTAGGCGTGCCCCTGACGCCACTGGGTTAAACCCCGGTTCTTCAACTGGCGCCCAACGTGGGGCGACTTCAGCGGTACTGGTCCAAGCCCGAAGATTGTGAGGAGCCCCATGAGGAAATTCTGGAAGACGGCCGCCACTTCTTTGACCCCTGCATGTCGACGTGGACCGAAGGTTTTTTCTGCGAGGCTTCCCCTTTCCGACGGCTGCGAAGGACTGCTGCCCTGACTGTCGCCCTGTCTTGGACCCACTTGTGATGATTTGTAAGGCGAGACATTAGACGGTCTTCTGGTGGCGTGACAGACATTTTGGTTAAGTATAAGTGGGTCGCTCCCACGACTTTGTTTTGTTTCTTGGTTTTGATTCAGCCATTGCAATAGTCGAAGCCGAGGGGTTCATATATTTACGAGTGTATTATTTTTGATAACCCCTTGAAGTTTGAAGCAAGACTAGTGAGCTAAAGATGCCTGGTTTTTGCAAAAGTAGGAAACGGTTTTGTTGTATTTGTAATAAGGATTCCCGATTGGCGTGCCCCTGACGCCGCTGGGTTAAACCCCGGTTCCTCAAGCGTGGCCCCCTTTGTGAATCCATGACAGATCCAGATGGATAATTAAAAAATGTACCTACTCACAGACCCACTCCTGCACTCTCTCACACCCCCACACAGCCACTGACACACTTAGTCCCATATCCATACATCCACTCACACATCTACATACCCACTGGCAGACCCTCAGAGCCACTCAGACAGCCACTCACAGACCCACAAAACCACTCACACACCCACGTACAGACCCACACAGCCACTCACTCACCTACTCATACGCCTATTCAGCCACATGCACATCCATAGACATTCACACATGCAAAACCACTTGGACACCTACATCCACTCACACATCTACATACCCACTGGCAGACCCTCAGAGCCACTCAGACAGCCACTCACAGACCCACCAAACCACTCACACACCCACTTACAGACCAACACAGCCACTCACTCACCTACTCATACGCCCATTCAGCCACATGCACATCCATAGACATTCACACATGCAAAACCACTTGGACAGCTACTGACAGACCCAAAAAGCCACTTACACACACTCATACACTCACTCACACACCCAATTACACACCCACACAAGTACTCACACACCCACTCACTGACCCACACAGCCACTCTCAGGCCCGCACAGCTACTCGCATACCTACTCACAGGCCCACACAGCCCCTACCATACCCACTATACACCATATAATAATAATAATAATAATAATAATAGGGGCATTTGTAAAGCGCTGAGTTACACGCACCGGCGTGTCCCCGCGCTGACGGTGAGAGAAACAGAAACAAGGAAAACAGTACTGGCAGGCCAAAATTATCTGGTGTAGAGGTAGGTTTTTAGCTTAGCTCGGAATCTTGTTTCTGCTTGTTCCAGGCGAAGGTCTACTGGGAGTTTGTTCCAGTGGTTGGGGGCCAAGTGCCTAAAGGACCTGCCTCCCATACGAGCTTTCTTTACCCTGGGAGTCCTCAGCAGTCCTCCGCCAGCAGATCTAAGCGCTCTAGGAGGTTCATAGGCTTCGATCAGTTTCTGCAAAGGTCGGGGCGCCCTACCATATAGCTACTAGTACGCCCATACTGTCACTCACACACCCACTCACAGACCCATAAACCCACTTGCACACTTAATCACAGACCCACACAGCCACTCACACACTCATAATAATATCCAGTTACACACCCACACAATCACTCATACACCTACTCAAAGACCAACACACTCATACACTCCCTCAGACACCCACTTCACCCAAAAAGCACTCACACACCTACTCACAGACCAACACAACTACTCACACATCCACCCCCACACACACAACACTACTCACACACCCACAAAACAACTTACACACATACTCACAGACCCCCGCCACTCACATATCCACTCACACATCCATTGACCCTTTCATACCCACTCAGATATCCATACACCACTCACATACCCAATCCAATACCCACTCTCAGACCCACACAGACACTCACACAGCCACTCACATACCAACTCACATACCCACTCACACACCTACTCACAGAGCCAGTGACACTCACACACCCATTCACATAGTCACTCAAACACCCATTTACACACTCACTCACTCACAAATCCATTCACATACTCATACACCAAGCAACAAACTCACACAACAACTCACACAACCATACAGCCACACAGATGTCCACTCACAGATTCACACACTCATTCACAAACCCACATAGACACTCACACACTCTCTCACACACCTATATAGCCACTCACACACCCACCGTATTAAATCTGTTGTTGTTTTGAATAAGTGCTTTTGGTTGGGAATGGATCCGTGGATCCATCAAGGAGCCAAAATGTATCGCTATTCTGTACTGAATTTATGATTTGATTGGGGATCCACGTTGGATCAACAGATCGAAGTGAGAAATTTCTAAAAAACGATTTGAAAACATAACAAACCAGTGTTTTGAAAAAGGGGTGGCTCTGAAAAAAACGTTGGTGTTGATGACGTGTTGATGATAAATACACATAGGACAAAATGCAGTCTTTCAAGTAGTTATGGAGCACCTTGTTGCCTCCTTCTGTGAAATGGACTCCGTCTTTTCAATATATTCCATCTTTATTGAAGAGTAAGTTGTTGTGGTATGCAGAGACTTTGTTGTGGTCTTGGATGAATGCAAAAACTGTTTTTTTGGCATGTTTCCTGGATTTCCCTATCTGTGGACAAAATCCAGGTAAAAACTGCCAGTTCTGTCTGTGGCAAATGCTGGAGAAAACCAAGGCAGTTTGTGGGAAAAGAGTAATTAATTTACCAAAGGTATCCCTTACTAGGATTTACAGTCCTACCCCAGTTATTTTGCCTAGATCTTTACCACCCCAATGCACAACCATGAGCTCTGGATGTTAGCAAGCTGTAATGCTTTCCATCAAAGACAGCAATTTATACCTGTTTAACCCTCTCTGACCAATACAAGTAATGTTTCACTAGGTCCCTTTCAGTGTCACTCTTTCTAGAACGCTCTATGGCCCTGGGCATAGTGTGCGTAGTGGCGCTCGCAGAGTGCCATGGAGTTCAAAACAAACTGCGCACACTCCGCGTAGCTCCGCTACGCATTACCCGCCTCCCACCTGCCGTATTACCAATTATGTAAAAAAAATGTAAACGATTTAAAGAGTAATAAAACTCCTTACCTGATCTGTGGCGTCCCCGGGCTTCCATCTTCCTTCATCGCGACTTCTTACTCAAAACTGCACATGCGCTGGCGCCCGCACATGCACAGTTTTGAGGAAGAAGTCGTGATGGAGAAAAAGGGCTTACCGGGGATGCTGCAGCTAAGGTAAGGCATTTTATTACTCTTTAAATCGCTTTTTTCAAATGTACATAATTGGTAATAGGGTGCATGGGAGGCGGGTGGGAGGCCATCTCCGCTCTGCCGCGGAATGTGCAAAGTTTTGCCTACTCTGCCTACTTTGCGGAGCGTGGAGTAGGCAAAACTCTGCACACTCCGTGGGCGGAGCGGAGTTCTCCGCCCACCCTTACCCAAAACACAAAACTATGCCCACAATTCATACTCTGATCATTTTGTAGACAAGCAGGAATAGCACAAATGAAAAGGCTGCAGCAGAATGAGACAGATTTGAAGATGAAAGGAAGCTAAAATGCAGGACAGTACCTAAAATATAAAAGAACATAATTGATTGGATGGTGGAGATGTGCAGGGATCTAAAAGTAGGCAGTGATTTTAAGGGAAAAGTAAATAACTCTGTAATTGGCTTTGAAAAAAAAAGTTATGTTGTTTGAGATGTTATGTTACGTTATGTTATTTGCACTTATAGAGCGTGTGATTACCCTGGGGTGTCCTGGCGGTAAGTACTGGTAACCTGGAGAAGTTGAGTATATGCTATTGAGTGAAGAGCCATGTATTCAGGCCATTCCGAAAGGAGAGAAGATCTGAAGCATTCCTAAGAAAGAAACAACGCTCGTTCCAAGCTCTGGAGGCACAGAGAATGAAGTTCCTACCTCCCCAGTTGACTTTTTTAAAAGTGGGGACTTGCACTTGTTTGGCATTAGTAGAGCATAGCATTCGGCCCGGGACATACCAATAAAGTTTATGCCAAAGAAACTCAGGACCAGTTCCATTGATGGCCTTAAAGACAGTACATAGTGCCTTGAAGCTGGTTCTTTGTTTTACCGGGAGCCAGTGCAACTTCTTTAACTCTTCTTTCACAGAAACAAATTTTGGCGTTCCAGTCAGCAGTCTGGCTGCTGCGTTTTGGACTAGTTGGAGCCTATTTGTATGTTGTTTTTGGACATTAAGATATATGCTATTACAATAATCCAAACGTGACATTATAAGGGCCATCACAACTCTCTTAAGATTATTCTCAGTCAGAAAAATCTTAATTTTCCTTATGATTCTGAGCACCATAAAGCAGGCTGAAATATAAAAGTGGAGGGTTCACCTGTAATTGACAAATGTGAAAAAGGTGTCGACACAACTGCAGTTTATGTATTTGTGTGTGCGTATAGCTGTGTATATGTTTTAGTCCTAACTATAATTATAATGTGTTTCCTATCTCACACACCTCTTTTTGTATCAAACAGCTATGGTTTCATCTCAAAACAAGATACGTGCCCCTCTGTGATCAGCCAAGCAGGATGCTAAAAGAACTCCAAACATAGAATCAAAGAAAATAAATCACTCTACTAACTGCACACTCCACATACATAGTGTTGCATCCAATTATGTGAAAAGGAACTACATCTCACCACAGATGTGGTTGCAGTAGATAGTTATAGTTAGGACCCTATTTCCATAGGAAAAAGTTTTTGCTTTTGCTAATAACTTGGTACCGTTTGATGAATCTTCACAACATTTTCTAAACTAGTGCACCAGTCACTTCAGCTGCTGTCTGGAAAGTGTAGAGGGGGATTCATCAAGCGGGGTGGCGGGGCCCAAACAGGTTCCCACAGAATTTCCAATAGGGATTTTTGACATGACAACAGACCCAACAGCTGAACGACATTACACCAAATTAGGCAGAAAGCTTGATCCTGGTGCAGAAAGATATCTTTTTTGTAATTTTGTGTAAATCTATTCAGTAGTTTTGGAGTTATTAAACAAAAAAGATTTATGCACATCTAGAGACAGGGATCTCCCATGATCCATGCGCCACCAGCAATGCCATGCTTGACTGGCTGCAACCTGTGACAAAAGTTGCGTCCACTATTTTGTATATCAGCACTCGGGGGAACAAAGATGAAATAGGATAGCAAGTGTCAGGATAGAAGTATCCTGACCCCATAGGGCTGATAGAGGGGTCTGTGAAAGACCCCGCATGTGCAAGAAATTGACCAAAAACATTTTGTTATGGGCATGTGAGGTTCCGCAGATCCTACACAGTGCTCAGCGTGGCCCCCTTTGTGAATCCATGACAGATCCAGATGGATAAATATAATATATACCTACTCACAGACCCACTCCTGCACTCTCTCTCACCCCCACACAGCCACTGACACACTTAGTCACATATCCATACATCCACTCACACATCTACATACCCACTGGCAGACCCTCAGAGCCACTCAGACAGCCACTCACAGACCCACCAAACCACTCACACACCCACTTACAGACCCACACAGCAACTCACTCACCTACTCATACACCCATTCAGCCACATGTACATCCATAGACATTCACACATGCAAAACCACTTGGACACCTACTCAGAGACCCAAAAAGCCACTTACACACACTCATACACTCACTCAGACACCAAATTACACACCCACACAAGTACTCACACACCCACTCACTGACCCACACAGCCACTCGCAGGCCTGCACAGCTACTCGCATACCTACTCACAGACCCACACAGCCCCTACCATACCCACTATACACCATATAGCTACTAGCACGCCCATACTGTCACTCACACACCCACTCACAGACCCACAAACCCACTTGCACACCTAATCACAGACCCACACAGCCACTCACACACACATAATAATATCCAGTTGCACACCCAGACAATCACTCATACACCTACTCAAAGACCCACACACTCATACACTCCCTCATACACCCACTTCAACCAAAAAAGCACTCACACACCTACTCAAAGACCAACACAACTACTCACACACCCACCCACACACACACAACACTACTCGCACACCCACAAAACAACTTACACACATACTCACAGAGCCCCCGCCACTCACATATCCATTCACACATCCATTGACACTTTCATACCCACTCAGATATCCATACACCACTCACATACCCAATCCAATACCCACTCACAGACCCACACAGACACTCACACAGACACTCACATACCAACTCACATACCCACTCACACACCTACTCACAGACCCACAGAGCCAGTGACACTCACACACCCATTCACATACTCACGCAAACACCCATTTACACACTCACTCACTCACAAATCCATTCACATACTCATACACCAAGCAACAGACCCACACAACAACTCACACAACCATACAGCCACACAGATATCCACTCACAGATTCACACACTCATTCACATACCCACATAGACACTCACACACTCTCTCCCACACCTATATAGCCACTCACACACCCACCGTATTAAATCTGTTGTTGTTTTGAATAAGTGCTTTTGGTTGGGAATGGATCCGTGGATCCATCGAGGAGCCAAAATGTATCGCTATTCTGTACTGAATTTATGATTTAGTTGGGGAACAAGGTTGGATCCACAGATCGAAGTGAGAAATTTCTAAAAAAGGATTTGAAAACAGAACAAACCAGTGTTTTGAAAAGATTATTCTCAGTCAGAAAGATCTTAATTTTCCTTGTGATTCTGAGCACCATAAAGCAGGCTGAAATCACCATGCTTACTTGATCACCCATGGTGAGTTTGTTGTCTACTAATACCCCTAGGTTCTTAGCTTTCCTGGTGGGTATAGGGCAAGAGCCAAGGTCCTCCCACCACCACTCCTGTGTCCACACTTGTGGATTATTTCCGAACTTTTTTTGCTAGAATTAAGTTTTAAACAATTAGAAGACATGCAGCCTGAAATTGCACTCATACAGCTATGGAAACGTTCTCCCGTTTCCTTCTCACCTTCCACTATTTGTGTGTCGTCTGCGTAGGAGGTGAGCTGGAACTCAAAGGACCTAATAACTCCTGCCAGTGGTGCCACATATATATTAAAAAGCGTTGGGCTAAGTGATGAGCCCTGTGGCACCCCGCAAGTGAGTGAAAAAGGTTTAGATGTATTGCAATCCAGATCCATGGTTTTCGTCCTATCAGCTAGGTAAGATTGTATAAGTTTCCAAGCTAGGCCTTCAACACCGATCTCAGACAACCTATTCTTCAATACTTTATGATGGACCGTGTCAAAGGCCACAGACAAGTCCAGTAAGATCAAACAGCATTGCTTGGCAGTTCGGGCTGGACTGTTCCCATGAGGCACAGGGTCAGACTGATTTGCATATGGCCATGTCTGAACTGGGGTGGCGGAGTGAGCTAAAGAACGGTGATGGATTAAACCCAGATCAGTTGACTTAGGGTGAGTGTTTGTATTGTCAACGCTCCGTCCATCATCACCTTTGGTTTTTCTTTGTTCGCCCTAAGTTGGCAGGGTATGCTCAGACGTGAGTCCCTTGCTCACTTTGCCACTGGAGTCAAGCAAGCCCGGCTGAAGAAGGCTGTAATGCCAGAAACCGGTCCTGGGAAGTTTGATTCCGGTCCAGGGAAGACATGGCTTGGCAGTTCGGGCTGGACTGTTCCCATGAGGCACAGGGTCAGACTGATTTGCATATGGCCATGTCTGAACTGGGGTGGCGGAGTGTGCTAAAGAACGGTGAAGGATTAAACCCAGATCGGTTAACTGGGGGTGAGTGTTTGTATTGTCAACGCACCGTCCATCATCACC
Organism: Lissotriton helveticus; assembly: GCF_964261635.1. Lineage (NCBI taxonomy): Eukaryota > Metazoa > Chordata > Amphibia > Caudata > Salamandridae > Lissotriton > Lissotriton helveticus. The sequence goes on along the minus strand of NC_136065.1, from coordinate 1,075,684,233 downwards.
TTTGGTTTTTCTCAATACGGCATTGCCTCCTCTGTCTACGGCCTCTATGATTTCCTCCGTAGATTTCAGCAGAGCCAGCTCAGTGCTATGATAAGCTCGGAACCCATATTGTGATGGGTCCAGAGAGTTATTAAGATGAAGATATGCTTGAAATTACCAACAGTCAACCACACCTGTTACAATATAATTTGGAGCTAGTATGGTACTCAGAGAAAGTCTTGTGAAGTTTCACACACCCATAAATCCACTCAGATACATACTTACTCTCCTACACACCCACTTACATTATCATTCACACACTCTGAAGGCCCTGTGACACCCACTTAAACAGCGATACAGCCATTCATGTACTTAGCACCCAGACAGTCATTTACATATACACTCAGTAAGCCACTCATACAGTGAGTCACATGCCTATTTACAAAACAATACAGCCACTAACACACCCAGACAGTGACAGAGGCACTCACACATACATTCACACACCCACACAGCACTTATGTATCCACCACTAAAAGAGCCACTTGCAAACACAGTTACACAACCAAACACTCGCTAACACAGCCAGTTACCAATCCATACCCATTTAGACAACCATACTCAGACACTTACACAGCCTATTGCACACTGATATAACCACGTATGTCACTATTCACTTGCTCATATGTAATCTAATAGTATGTAATCTGAAGTTAAATGTTTTCCATATTTGCTTTTCAGATATCTACTCTCATTTAAAGTGTAATGGAAGATGAAAATATCAGGTAATAAAAAAACAAGAATTATGTTTCTTGACAGCATCCATAAAGTGGGCAACAGAAGATGTATTTCAGGGGCATATGAGGTTTCGCACAATGAGTTATCATGTCTTGCTGTTTTGGTGAAACAGTGAAAAATGGTAAGTATTTGGTAAAGTGGTAAGGGTCCAACAGATGGTCTAGCTGCTGATGATAATGTACCACCTTATTAGTCTTGTATCATCCTCTGATACATCATTGTGTACGGTTTTCAGGTGTTTCAAAATAGATGATGTGAAGTATGAATCCTACTTCAAAGTATCTCTTGATAGTCTATTACTGTATATATTGCTTTGGAAACTTTTTGGGAAGTGGTAAGTGTTCTTCTTTGTCCTGCATTGTTTTCTATAAGCCTGTGTGGAGTTCGCGTAGTTTCAGTACGCTGAATTCCGAGTAGTTACAGAACAATTTCGCTGAGTTCCACAGAGTGCCGAGCTCGGGCGGAGTTGTATCAGTTAAGACTTAAGAAGATTTGTAGTCAAAATATAAAGTTCTTGTTTTCTAATTACTAAAACAAACTCAAACATTGCAGTTGGCTAATGCTGTCCCTAAAATTGCATAGTTTTGCATCTAAACATATGAACTCAACTGATTGTTTGGAGTTAACCGGCAATAATAAAGCGGCGCTAAAGTTAATCACTGTCCATTAAGAAGTGTCTCCCCTGGGAAGTCAAGCATGAATCTGCCACAAATTAATAAAACCTAGTCATGAAATAGCATAAATTTAATTATTTTGCACAGTAAAAGCGGAATACCGGATAATTGTGTGCTTTAATTATGCGGGTCCATTCAGTTGCATTGCAAACAACTTTTAAGTGCCGAGCGATAATAATTAATGGAAGCCACGACAGAGACCAAGATGCCAGCATTTGAAATGCACATTGTGAGACTTTTTCTGTTTTCAACTCAATCAACATTCCCTGAAGTGCCTGTTCAGAGTCTGAACAATAATGATCTTGAAGCACTCGAATTGCACTTTTGCAAACAATTAGCTCCTGCAATGGTGTAGTGACAGAAGCTTCCATCAAGACATACCCCTCTCCCAAAAAATGCCATAACACAGAGCATCACATGTCCAACTTCACATGGGAGAGCGAAACATGTCACTGTAATTAAAATCACCATGAAACCACTGACAACATTTTTCACATAAAAAGACTAGTGTGCCTGCCGCCACATGCTCCTCCAAGAGACCCACCTTCTGGATTCCCAGTGCCACTTCTTAGCACGATACGGCTTCGACCGAGTCAGGCACTCTGGCTTTGCCAGGGGCTCCCGTGGGTGGCCATTCTTCTGAGGAGAGGGCTCCCCTTCACCCTGACCCACACCGTCACCGATACACAAGGTATGTACGTGGCCGTGTCGGGCTTAGTTGAGGGCAACCCCCTGAACCTCCTTTGCGTCTATGTGCCCCCGGCACTCTTGTCAGCCACTCTTCGGCACCTCACACAAGTGGTTTCCTCCCTTCCCCAAGGCCTCACAGTTCTCGGGGGAGACTTTAACACTGTCCTCCAGCCCTCCAGGGACGTGTCAGGCCCTTCCTCGGCTCAGCCATTGTCTAACCCAGGGTGGTGTGTGGTGCAAAAAAACGATGGATTTGGGCCCAGATCTTTGGACTGGGGTGAATGTGTGACATTGATCCACATTCTGTCCATCATTGTTGTTTTTGCAATTACCGCTCTAAGTGTACTGGGGATGCTCAGACGTGAGTCCCAGGCACTACACACCACTGGAGTCAAGCTAGCCGGGCTGACGAGAGGTGTTACCTCGAAACCGGGCCGGTCCTCGGATGCTTGATTCCGTTCTGGGAAGGACATGGCTTTTGTAGTTCGGACTGGACTGTTCCCATGGGGCACAGGGTCAGCGCTGATTTGCATATCGCCATTGTCTAACCCAGGGTGGTGTGTGGTGCAAAAAAACGATGGATTTGGGCCCAGATCTTTGGACTGGGGTGAATGTGTGACATTGATCCACATTCTGTCCATCATTGTTGTTTTTGCAATTACCGCTCTAAGTGTACTGGGGATGCTCAGACGTGAGTCCCAGGCACTACACACCACTGGAGTCAAGCTAGCCGGGCTGACGAGAGGTGTTACCTCGAAACCGGGCCGGTCCTCGGATGCTTGATTCCGTTCTGGGAAGGACATGGCTTTTGTAGTTCGGACTGGACTGTTCCCATGGGGCACAGGGTCAGCGCTGATTTGCATATCGCCATTGTCTAACCCAGGGTGGTGTGTGGTGCAAAAAAACGATGGATTTGGGCCCAGATCTTTGGACTGGGGTGAATGTGTGACATTGATCCACATTCTGTCCATCATTGTTGTTTTTGCAATTACCGCTCTAAGTGTACTGGGGATGCTCAGACGTGAGTCCCAGGCACTACACACCACTGGAGTCAAGCTAGCCGGGCTGACGAGAGGTGTTACCTCGAAACCGGGCCGGTCCTCGGATGCTTGATTCCGTTCTGGGAAGGACATGGCTTTTGTAGTTCGGACTGGACTGTTCCCATGGGGCACAGGGTCAGCGCTGATTTGCATATCGCCATTGTCTAACCCAGGGTGGTGTGTGGTGCAAAAAAACGATGGATTTGGGCCCAGATCTTTGGACTGGGGTGAATGTGTGACATTGATCCACATTCTGTCCATCATTGTTGTTTTTGCAATTACCGCTCTAAGTGTACTGGGGATGCTCAGACGTGAGTCCCAGGCACTACACACCACTGGAGTCAAGCTAGCTGGGCTGACGAGAGGTGTTACCTCGAAACCGGGCCGGTCCTTGGATGCTTGATTCCATTCTGGGAAGGACATGGCTTTTGTAGTTCGGACTGGACTGTTCCCATGGGGCACAGGGTCAGCGCTGATTTGCATATCGCCATTGTCTAACCCAGCGTGGTGTGTGGTGCAAAAAAACGATGGATTTGGGCCCAGATCTTGGGACTGGGGTGAATGTGTGACATTGATCCACATTCTGTCCATCATTGTTGTTTTTGCAATTACCGCTCTAAGTGTACTGGGGATGCTCAGACGTGAGTCCCAGGCACTACACACCACTGGAGTCAAGCTAGCCGGGCTGACGAGAGGTGTTACCTCGAAACCGGGCCGGTCCTCGGATGCTTGATTCCGTTCTGGGAAGGACATGGCTTTTGTAGTTCGGACTGGACTGTTCCCATGGGGCACAGGGTCAGCGCTGATTTGCATATCGCCATTGTCTAACCCAGGGTGGTGTGTGGTGCAAAAAAACGATGGATTTGGGCCCAGATCTTTGGACTGGGGTGAATGTGTGACATTGATCCACATTCTGTCCATCATTGTTGTTTTTGCAATTACCGCTCTAAGTGTACTGGGGATGCTCAGACGTGAGTCCCAGGCACTACACACCACTGGAGTCAAGCTAGCCGGGCTGACGAGAGGTGTTACCTCGAAACCGGGCCGGTCCTCGGATGCTTGATTCCGTTCTGGGAAGGACATGGCTTTTGTAGTTCGGACTGGACTGTTCCCATGGGGCACAGGGTCAGCGCTGATTTGCATATCGCCATTGTCTAACCCAGGGTGGTGTGTGGTGCAAAAAAAGGATGGATTTGGGCCCAGATCTTTGGACTGGGGTGAATGTGTGACATTGATCCACATTCTGTCCATCATTGTTGTTTTTGCAATTACCGCTCTAAGTGTACTGGGGATGCTCAGACGTGAGTCCCAGGCACTACACACCACTGGAGTCAAGCTAGCCGGGCTGACGAGAGGTCTTACCTCGAAACCGGGCCGGTCCTCGGATGCTTGATTCCGTTCTGGGAAGGACATGGCTTTTGTAGTTCGGACTGGACTGTTCCCATGGGGCACAGGGTCAGCGCTGATTTGCATATCGCCATTGTCTAACCCAGGGTGGTGTGTGGTGCAAAAAAACGATGGATTTGGGCCCAGATCTTTGGACTGGGGTGAATGTGTGACATTGATCCACATTCTGTCCATCATTGTTGTTTTTGCAATTACCGCTTCCTCGGCTCAGCGGTGCGCCTCTGAGAAATGTCTCGAGGGCTGGGCTTCGGCACTGGGGCTCTGTGATGTATGGAGGGTATGGAGCCCCTGAAAGGAACAGTATACCCATACGTCCGCCGCCCATCGCAACCACTCGCGGATAGGCTTGATTCTGATGCCTGCCACAGACTGCCAGCTGGTGTCTCACTCGAGTAATCTCCGATCACTCCCCCGTCGCCATACGCATTGGGTCCCCGTCCACTGGCCCTAGGGCTACCTGGCGCCTCAACGCGTGGTATTTGCAGGACCCCAACCTGGTAGACTCCCTCGGTCAGGAACTCCGACATTACTTCTCCGCCAATGCAGTGTCGGTCCCTTCACAGGGAACGCTCTGGGAAGTGGGCAAGGCAGTGCTTCGGGGAGTCGCCAGGGGACTCGTTCATGCAAAACGTGCGGCCCAGTCTGCCCAGCTGGTGCTGCTGGAATCCATAGCCGTCCGCTTGGAACAGGCTCAGCTGGAGGCTGATGCTGCTGATTCCTCCAGACAGCTGGCTCTGGTCCGGGATGAGATTCGGCGGCTTTCCCTAGAATCGGCCCAAATGCTCTGGCGATCCTCGGTTGCCCGTATCTACGGATGGGGCGACAAGAACGGGAAACTGCTCCACAATCTAGTCTCCTACCGTAGGGCCCACCGCATTATCCCTGAGATCCGCACGGCTCATGGGATGTGCCAGGTGACCTCTCAGGCCATTGCACAATCCTTTGCACAATATTATGCAGCCCTCTATGCCGCCCGCCCCCCCGACGCCTCCCTCACGGGCTTGATGGAAGACTCCGGACTATGCTTGCCGTGTCTTCCTAGGGAGATGGTGGATACCCTCGACGGCCCGCTCACTCTGGAGGAAATCCACGGGGCCATCACCCTGTTACACTCCAGCAAAATGCCTGGGCCGGATGGATTCCCCCAGGAGTATTACTCTGCATTCCGGGAGGATCTGGTGCCCCATTTGACGGAACTCTTCCGCCATGTGGTGGACGACGGGTCCTTCCCGTCTGAATCGGACGTGGCGACTATTGGGGTCATCCCAAAGACACATCCACCCTGCCTAGACTGCTCCGACTTTAGGCCCATTTCCCTGATTAATACTGAAATTAAGATCTTCGCCACCGCCATTGCCCAGAGACTCCGGCCCCTCCTGTAAGACCTGGTCCATCCTGATCAGTGCGGCTTTATGCCGGCCAGGGGTACCCTACACTGCATCCGCTGTCTCTATCTTGCCCTGGCCCATCGCCATCGGCTTTTCCCCTACCTGGCCCTTCTCCTTCTTGACTTTGAGAAGGCCTTCGACACGGTGGACTGGGGATACCTGGGAGACGTTTTGGAGACGATGGTTTTTGTCCTTCCCTTTCGCCGCCTCTGTCCAGGTCCTATGCTCGTATGCTCGTTAACGGCAGACTCTCCGAACCGTTCCTGATCCGAAGGGGCACCCGCCAGGGCTGCCCTCTCTCCCCACTCCTATTCGCACTAGCGATGGCACCCCTGGCGGCGTTAATACGACAAGACCCTTTGATCCGAGGCTGGCAATGGATTCAGAGCCAAGTGGACAAAATTGCCTTATATGCGGATGATGTGCTGCTCTATTTGGCTGACCCGGAACGCTCCGGCCCCAGGTCCCGTAGAACCTTTTCAGCCTTCGAGCGAGTCTCTGGTCTCCGCCTCAACCCGACAAAGTCCACACTGGTCCCCCTCCACTCCTCGCGGGCCTGCTTTGACTGGCAGGCAGTGATCCCCCTCCGGAGGCTGTCATTTAGGTATCTGGGTGTGTGGGTGACCCTCCTGCCTGAACTGGAGTGGACACTTAATATCGCCCCCCTAGTCACCCGGATAAAAACTGATCTTTGAAATTGGCAGTCCCTTCCTCTTAACCCGCTGTGACGAAGCGCCCTTTTTAAAATGATGATCCTTCCCCATTTCCTCTATATTTTACAAAACACCTCTAACCCCCTCACAAGCGTCTGGTTCCGGGAACTGGATTGCGTGCTCGTCCGATTTTTATGGGGGAGGGGGCGCTCACGGTTGTCTCTGTCCCACTGCTGAATTCCCCCATTTGACGGTTGTATGGGAGTCACCAACCTCTATGTCTAATACCTGGCCACCAAACTCATTGTGATCCATGACTGGTTCGCTGGTGGCTGGTCTGACCCCGCTTACCGGGTAGAACTCACTGTCCTCGACTTCACACAACTGCACGGCTTCCTCTACGGCTCCCCGGTGCCACAAGACATGCCCTCCATTACCAGATTGGTCCTTCTGGCTTGGCGTGCCACACTCCGTCTGGTGCGCTGGGATCGGAAACTGACTAGACAAACGCCCCTCTGGTGTTGCACCTGGTTGGGAGAGACCGCTTCCTAGGAGGAGTTCCGCCGATGGGACCTGGTGGGAATAACCCTACTGTGAGACGTGTGGGTGTGGGGACCACATTCGTTCCTTCTCCGACCTGCAGCAACGACACTCACTCCTACACTCTCAGTTTTACAAATACTTACAACTCCTCCACGCCCTCCACACTCACCTCCCCATACCTACTTCCCTTCCAGAGTTCAGTCCCCTGGAGGCCCAAGTCATGATGGGAGATCTGGGAAGGGGAGGGGTGTCCTGAATATATCGTGCCCTGATTAATAACTCCCCTACATCCTTGGATCGGCTTAGGGAGCGATGGGAGGGATGGGTGGGCCCCTTGGATGACACCAATTGGCGCGATGCCCTTATGGCGCCCAAAACCCTAACCACATCTTCAAAATTACGCCTTGTCAAGCTTTACTTTCTCCACGCGGCCTATTTGATGCTGGCCCGTCTCTTTCGGGCAGGTACAAGAACAAGATCCTCCCCGGCCTGTGCCTGGTGCGCTGGCACTCCGGCCGACTTCTACCACATGGAGTGGTAGTGCCCAGCCTTGGAACCATTCTGGAGGGGGGTGGAAAGAGAACTTACGAGTGCATTGGGCTGGGTGGTTCCCCATGACCCGAGACATCTGCTCCTAGGAGTGATCGATGGACTGGACGGCTCCCGAGCCGATAAGAGCTTCTTGGAAACGGCGCTGGCGGTGGAGAAACTAGACATTGCCGCCAAATGGTCTCAGATGGAGGCACCGGCTCTGCGGGATTGGAGGAGGGGGTGGATTGGTGTGGGACACAGGAGGGAGCTGTTTTTGAGGCCCGGGGTTGTCCAGAGCTGTTTCATAATGTATGGGGCCAATGGTTTGGCTTGCTATCATCGTGATGGCCTTGATACACCATTGTGCTCGGTGGGTACCAGCAACTTATTCTGCTACTGCTGATATGCTCTGTGATGTCATGGGGTGGACTGGGGTATTTTAATGGACTATGTGACTTGTTACGAATGAATTTCTTTGTGTTGAAAATTTCAATAAAAATTGATTATCAAAAAACAAAAAAAGACTAGTGTGCAGTGTTGCTGAATTCTACACATTAATAAATAGTTATCGGCATATGAGTAAAAGCTAACCAAGATTTGATTCACTGTTTCTTGAAATCAGGATATAGTTGGGTAACAGTAGCGTCATTTGACCAAGCCAAAAATCCAACAATAAACTAATACATTGATCCTGCTGTGTTCTAGGGGATCATTATACACTCAGGTCCAATTTGCCAAAAATATTGGCCAAGACTGCTGCTTCTGTGCAAGCAGTGCTGGGGAGGGACATATTAGGAAGTGCCTAGAAAAATATGCTCTTTAAAAGCACCTGGACAAACATTAATAGCAAAGGTAAACAAACAGACTCTGTTGAGGTGCACACAAATCAGAGGTCACTGAGGAACAGCACAGACTGGAAAGGGCTGCACTCTACATTGCACCACCAGCGGAATTATGTGACCCTCTGTGATGAGGCAGCAATGTGTGCCTTGCATTATTGAACAGATACTTTACAGGTGGCATCTCCGTGCATACCCCTCAGGACTTTCACTGATAATCCTACTCCCTTTGTTCAGGCTATGTACTGTAGCACAGACACTTTCCAAACAGTCTTAGGAAGCAATTTCCACACAGGCGAGATGGGAGGTTTGATCTGAATATTTATTTTGCAGAACAGAGGTGGTGAAAGGTTTCAGGAGGACACAGGCCTAACACCAACAAACTGCTCCAGATCAGCATGTCCTGCGGCAGTGCCAGCTGTTTCCACACCATTAATCCAGCATGCCTGCTTGATTCCTCGGTCCTTTCTGGAGAGCTGTTTTCTGAGGAATCACATTGTCTGGTTCCCCAGCTTTGGAATAAGATGTCACTCTGTGTGCTCATTCAATCTTCAGCCTCCCACTGAAAGAATGATTATACATTTGCACAGGGAACCTGACACACCCTTCCAAAATACAGCATTGCTCAAGTTAAACATAAAGGGCCCACCTAACCATGATGATGAGCCCATCTACACTCTGTGACAGCAGCTGTTCTGAGGAAGAATGTTTTGCTCTCTGAGGTGTTTTATGTGGGAGGCTGCATGTCTGCTCCCTACACCCCCAGGCCGCACGCGAAGTAAAAACAAGCACAACGACCCTTCAAAAGAGGCTCATAGGTCATAAAATGTGCAAGTATCAGGGAAAAGAAAGCCAAAACTACACTTGCCCAGACAATAACACTAGTGGGTGACATGATTCAGCTCAATCAGAGCATGTAATTTGTATGTAAAAATGGGAGAATGCCAGTAAACTTTGCTATGCGGCAGCTGGCGGAGTTTCTGTCAAACTCCGCGCTCCAAGCGGAGTGCAGAGTCGCAAAGCTCCATGAACTCCACCAGTGGAGCAGAGTTTTCCACCCACCTCTAGTTTTCTACCTTCAGCAGAAGAGATCTTAACACTGATACTCTCTTCTTTTGAAGGAAAAAAAATTATACAATGGATCTCTGCTGGACAGACTGTCTCCAGAGAGATGTGACAATGAAATAACTGATTTAGTGTATGGTTTCTGATGTGGGTGAGTGGCCAGATCTGTGGTGGTATCGCAGTGGATATGCGGATGCATAAAACAAATTGAAAACAGTGTTTGTATTTGTAGAAAGTTAAAAAGTTTTGTAATGTTCTTTAATTAATTGTTTATTTTTAATTGTATAATGTACTGATAAAATGTGTTTATTTACTTATAACAATGTAGATTAATGAATTAAACTCATGGGTCAAATCATAGTACAATTTATATTTTGTTTAAACTGTGGAATTCACTAAAACACCAAAGGTTACAAGGAAAGTAGAAATTCACTGGAAAAGAAAGTTACAGAGATATTATAGTTAAGAAATAAAAGCCTTAGTAATTCATTGAAGAAACCAAAGATTACAGGGAGGTTATAGTTTTACACAAATAAAACCATAGAAATTCAGCTGTTATAGTTAACTAAGCTAACTAACATACGCGCCGCAATACAGTGCTTATGACCTCACCTATTACATCACTCGTGATATGGTCAGTGACATTACTGATAACATTACTGAGGACTCGGTAGCCACACTACATTAACTATAACTTCTGTCTTCTACATGCACTGCTCAAACTCTTTCATATGATACCATCTAAAACCATAGCTTTTTCAACTCACTTATGACATCACAAATCACAATATTTGTGAGGAAACACTGCATGGTGGAGTGGCTAGTTATAGTTAAGATAGTGTGACTACCAAGTTGACATGGAGCAGAGTAGAGTGCGGTATAGTATGGTAAAGTGAAGTGGCATAGTCTGTCATAGAGTTGAGTGGCATCGAGTAGCATAACGTGGAGCGGTGTAAAGGTGAGTGGCAACAGTCGACTGTTGCAGAGTGGATTGGGGTAAAGTGGAGTGCAGTAGATTATAGTAGGGTACAGTGTTTAGCATACAGTGGAGTAGCGTACAGTGGAGTGACAGAGTGGAGTGGCATAAGGTGGAATAGCATAGAGGGCAGTGACATACAGTGTGGTAAAGTAGAGTGTAGTGTTGTACAGGGGAATAGTGGACAGTGAAGTAGCATATAGTGGAGTGATATAGAGTTGAGCTGTATGTATTGCAGTAGTGCACAGTAGAGTAGTATAGAGTGGAGTGGCGTGGAGTGGCGTGGTGTGGCGTAGAGTTAAGTAGTGTAGAGTGGCATAGAGTGAAACTGCGTACAGTGGAATAGAGCAGAGTGAAGTGGAGTACTATATAGTGGAGTGGCGTAGACTGGAGTGGTGTGGAGTGGCTTACAGTGGAATGGTGTAGAGAGGATTGGCATAGAGTGGAGGGAAGTAGAGTTGAGTGGCACAGAGTGGAGTGGGGTAGAGTGGAGGGACGTACAGTGGAATAGCGTATAGTAAAGTGGCATAGAGTGGAGTGATGTAAAGTGGAGTGAAATAGCATAGAGTGGAATCAAGTATAGTGGAGTTGCATATCAATCAATCAGCGTTTGTAGAGTGCTGCACTGTCACCCCTGGAGGTATCTGGGCGCTGAGGTGCGAGATCTCCATCAAAAAGTCAGGTCTTGAAGAATCAGCAGGAAGAGGAATGAAACAAGCATAAAAAGGCAAAACAGGGGGAGGAAAAGGAATCAAGCAGAAAAAAGCAAAACAGAGGGCAGAAAAACAGGCAGAAAAGGAAAAACAGAGCGGATAAACAAGCAGAAAAGGCAAAAAAGAGCAGCAGAGGGCAAAACAGAGGGCAGAAAAATGAGCAGAAAAGGACAAACAGAGGGCAGAAATACAAGCAGAAAAGGCAAAATAGAGCAGATCAGGGCAAAACAGAGGGCAGAAAAACAAGCAGAAAAAGCAAAAGAGAGGATAGAAAAATGGGCCGAAAAGGCAAAACAGAGGTGAGCAGAGGAGGCAAAATCAGAGGGCAGCAGGTAGACAGGCAGCAGAGGGTAGTGGGCAGCGAGCAAGCTGGACATGGGAAATGTTGCAGGGGGAGCTGGCATGAGAACCTACTCCATACAGTGGAGTATAGGAAACTGGAATGGCGTAAAGTGTAGTGGCGGATAGTGGAGTGACGTAGAATGGAATGGTGTAGAGTGGAGTGGCGTACATTGGCAGAGCGTACAGTGGAGTGGAGTAGAGTGGAGTGGTGGAGTGTGGAGAGTGGTACATAGGAGTGGCATACAGTGGCATAGCATACATTGGAGTGACATAGAGTAGTGGCATAGAGTGGAGTGGCATACAGTGGGACAGTGTACAGTAGAGTGGATCAGAGTAGAGTGGTGTAGAGTGGAGTGAGATACAGTATAGTAGTGTACTGGAATAGAGTGGGGTGGCGCAGACTGGAGATGGCATAAAGATGAGTGGTGTGGAGGCCAACAGTGTCGAGTGGAGTGGCGTAGAATGGAGTTAAGTACAGTGGAATAGCATAGAGTGTAGAGGTGTAGCATGGATTGGTGTGATGTTGAGTGGCTTACAGTGGAGTGGCATACAGTAGAGTGGCGTAGACTGGAGTGGCATAGAGTGGAATAGCGTAGTGTTGAGTGGCACACAGTAGAGTTGCGTACAGTGGAATATATAGCATAGAGTGGAGTGGTGTACAATGAAATAGCACACACTGAGTGAAATAGACTGGAGTGGCATAGAGTGCAGTGGCATAGAGTTGAATGGTGTAGAGTGGAGTGAAGTAGAGTGAAGTGACATTGAGTGGAGTGTTGTAGAGTTGAATAGCATTTAGTGTAGTGGCATACAGTGGTGGCGTAGAGTTGAGTGGCATACAGTGGAATAGCGTAGAGTGGAGTGGTGTACAGTACATTGCAGTGGCATAGATTGGAGTGTCATAGAGTGGAGTGGTGTACAGTGTAATACTGTACAGTGGAGTGTCGTAAAGAGGATTGGCGTATAGTGGAGTATAGTCGAGTGGCATACAGTGGCGTGGCCAAGAGTGGAGTGGTATTTTGTGAAATAGCATACAGTGCAGTGGAGTGGCGTAGACTGGAGTGGTGTAGAGTGGAGTGGCATAGAGTGGAATAGAGCGGAGTGAGGTGGCAAAGAGTGGAGTTGTGTACAGTTGAATAGCATAGAGTGGAGTGGCATAGATTGGAGTGTTGCAGAATGGAGTGGTGTACAGTTGAGTGGCGTAGAGTGGGGTAGTTTTGAAAGGAGTGGTGTACAGTAGATTAGCATGGAGTGGAGTGGTGTTGTGCCGTAGAGTGGAATGGCAGAGATTGGACTAACGTAGAGTGAAGTTGCTTACAGTGGAATAGCAAATAGTGAAGTAGTATAGAGTGGAGTGGTGTGGTGTATAGAGAAGTGGTGTAGGCTGGAGTGGTGTACAGAGGAATATTGTAGAGTGAATAAGTGTAGAATGGAGTGGGGTAGAGTTGAGTGGTGTAGAGTGGAGTGGTGCAGAATTGAGTGTGTTTAGTGAAATAACGTACAATGGAGTGGCATAGAGTGAAACAGCATACAGTGGAGTAACATAGAGTGGAGGTGCGTACAATGGAATAGTGTAGAGGGGAGTGGAATAGAGTGTAGTGGAGTACAGTGGAGTGTTGTAGAATGGAGTGGCGCAGAGGAGAGTGGCATACAGTGGAATAGCATACAGTGGAGTAGCATGGAGTGGTGTGTAGTATAGTAACATTATAGACTAGTGGTGTAGACTGAAGTGAGGTACAGTTTAGTGGCATAGAGTGGAGTGGCATACAGTGGAGTAGTGTACAGTGGAATTGCATACAGTGGAGTGGCGTAGACTGAAGTAGGCACAGAGTGGAGTGGCATAGGGTGAAATAGCATGGAGTGGAGTGGTGTAGAGTTGTGTTGTGTACAGTGGAATAGCATAGAGAGGAGTAGCGTAGAGTGGGGTGACGAATAGTGACGCAGCATAGACTGGAGTGGCGTAGAATAGAGTGACGTAGAGTGGGCTAGCGTGGAGTGGTGTAAAGAAGAGTGGCATAGCGGAAGAAAGTGGAGGGGCATACAATAAAATAGAATAGAGTGGAGTGGCATAGACTGGAGTGGAATAGTGTAAAGTGGAATGGCATACAGTAGAGTTGCGTATGGTGGAATAGTGTAGAGTGGAGTGGTGTAGAGGGGAGTGGTGCATAGTGGAGGGGCATAGACTGTAGTGGGGAAGACTGGAGTTGCATTGAGTGCTTAAGAGTGGAGCGGGGTAGAGCATAGTGGCATACAGTGTAACGTAGATGTAACGTGGCAGTAATATAGATTATGGGATGTAAATTAATCTTTTTGGTAGTAGGAGCAAATAGTTTAAACAAGTAATAAGCACGAAAACACCTAGTTATATATTGTACCGTACAATTCCAGGTCCAGAGCACACATAAGAAGTGTAAATTGTTGTGAAGTGTATCACATATTCCACCAAAAAAGAGGATGAGATCGTCACCAGAGAGTATTGTCACATAGAAATGTATTCCTTTTCACAGCTGGTGCAATTGTACATGTCGAGAAAATCATCTCACGTCCAAAATTTTGTGTGCGTTTTCACAGTGGTTCCCGTACCCGGCAACCACTCCTCGCCCCGACTGAGCGGTAACAGACAGCCATCGCTCTACAGACGACATTACCCGTCCGTCTGCCCCTTTCTAAATTTTGGACGTGAGATGATTTTCTCGACATGTACAATTGAATCGGTTCTGTTTGAACACGCAAACCCGACTGCGACCGGGTTGGAAGTATCACCGGTCCTCTGATACCTCTTTGTCTCACTTGAGATCAGCCCTGAAGAGTCACGGGTAAACAGCCGTGACGAAACACGTGTCGGTTGGCAATTTTACTGGTTGATCTCCTTTTGACAGGAGCACCAGCTGTGAAAAGGAATACATTTCTTTGTGACAATACTCTCTGGTGACGATCTCATCCTCTTTTTTTGTTGGAATATGTGATACACTTCACAACAATTTACACTTCTTATGTGTGCTCTGGACCTGGCTTGATCATTTTGGAAGAGGGGGTCTCTACCTCCCTTTCCTTTTTCAAAGGTTGTGGTTTTCCTTTGACCAAGATGCACCAAAACTAAGATTATCCAACCAATACATTGGGTACCCCACAATATCGTAAATTGTTGAGCGCCAACAATTTCTGAAAAACGTAAAAAAAAAACTCTCGCTGGACCCACATATATTGTACCGTAGTATACCCTGGTAACTTTGCGGTATACAGCGGTACATGCCAATGACAAGGCAGCATGTGATTAGTTAATGGCTGTTTTTACAAAACATAAAAGGAAGCCATGTAGTTTTCAGCACACTTTGGCTGCGTTCTGGGTTAGGGCTGTAGATATAGCTAAGGGGGAGGTTGTTATTGTTATTTTCTAACTATTCCACTTTATTACAGTGGTAATAGCTAATGATATTTATTTACATTTTCTATATATTTTTTGAAAAGTTTGCAGAGAACCTCATCTGTGCTTACAAAGTACCGGGGTAGTTACAGGAAAATAAATTACACCTATAAAAATTAAATAGCCCACTGTATTACACTATATTACTGAAATATAGTGTTGTATAGTGTATTTGTAATTTTTTAGCAAATGTAAATAATTTTTTAACTAGCACTGTCATTTGTATATATCACTGCAGTATTCAGTAGACTTTTTTGTCAAGAATTAAATATGTGAATCAGTGAAAATGCACTTTAGAACACTCTGTGTATGAACTATAGTGTAGTACAGTGTATTTGTAATTTTTTAAAACGGGAAACAACCTTTACAACGCAACTTTTACAACACACTACCATTACAACAAAACTTTTACAACGCAACATCCATTACATCACATGCCATTACAACGCATGACACTACAACGCATACCACTACAACGCATGTCATTACAACGCAGTCATTACAACGCATACCATACAACGCATAACATTACCATCCAACACTTACCCTACTGTTGCACCCCCTGGAGTTAGAATAGAAATTTTTACCCCTACACTATCCAACACTTACCCTACTGTTGCACCCCCTGGAGTTAGAATAGTATTTTTTTACCCCTACACTATCCAACACTTACCCTACTGTTGCACCCCCTGGAGTTAGAATAGTAATTTTTACCCCTACACTATCCAATACTTACCAAACATGCAATGTGATTTCATGCGTTGTAATGGTATGCGTTGTAAAGGTAGTATGCGTTGTCATGGAATGCGTTGTAAAGGTAGTTTTTAAAAATTCATTGTAATGGAATGCGTTGTAATGGATGTTGCGTTGTAAAAAATGTGTTGTAAAGGTATGCGTTGTAAAAGTATGCGTTGTAACGTCATACATCCTTTTAAACTTGATTTAAGTACTGCAGTACTTCCTAGGATTTATTGTTTTAGATATATAGAAAAGTTTACATTATTTTTCCTACCTAGGTTGTGAAAAATATGAAATCTAATGCTACCTTGTACCTAAGGTTGTAACTCAGAACTCATCCAAAATGTACTTAAAAATACTTGGCTACCTTTAACTTTGGTAAAGACAGCCATTAGCAAATCACATAATGCCTTGTCATCAGCATGTACCAGTATTTTGCAAAATTCTGTGAAAGTACCTCAGCCACAGATATCACTAAGTTAAAATACGTTATAACTTACCCAACTTATTACCTGTACTAGCAAAAAGGATCATCTGCATACCATAATCTAGAAGCCTGCCAAATTTCAAGGAAATCAGACTAGCTGTTTGAACGCTACATGTGAGTACAAAGTCAATGGAAAAATCACTGGTGGAAAAGCACGTTATGGGACCCCCCCCCCCCCTTTTTTTCTTGGCACCTTCTTGGCCAATCACTGGAAAACTCTGCCTAATCCGCCAATGTAGAGAACACTAAAGGTCTGAAAGGTTTCGTGGAGATTTATCAAATGGGCACAAATGTATTATGGGTCAAATGTCAGATGAATGCCTATCTCTGGGGAAATTAACTATAACTACATAGTGTCTACCTACACTCTGTATTATGTATATATTAAAACATACCCGTGGTGCAGGATGCAAAGCCTGGACTATCATCAGACCCATGAGTCTCAGGCTGCAACTCAGCACAGAGGATGCCCTTCAACTGCCCTCATCTGTCGCTGACATGATTGCGCTATAAAGTGCTTGAAGCATATGCACGGCATGGGACGCGGAGACTGGGCTATCCTAAGGGACCATGGGTCCCAGGCTGCAACAGGTCAGAGAGGAAACCCTGAAACTGCCCACACCTATCACTTACCTGATTACGCTATAAAGTGCTTGAAACATATCCAGATCGCGGAATGCAAAGCTTGGGCTATCATAAGGGACCATGATTCTCAGGCTGCAACAGGGCAGAGACGAGGCCCTGCAACTGCCCAGATCTGTTGCTGGCCTGATTGTGCTATAGAGCACATGAAACATATCGGTCAGCTCCTGCAAGCAGCAGGGCAGGGCCACCCCCTTGGTCCTGTGGTAAAGGTACTGTCTTATAGAACTTTGGATTGTTGATTACTCAAACTCTTTTGCCTGCCTTGGGTCTCATAACATCACGGATAAATGTAGACAGTCTCCAATAGCCTGTGCTGATGAAACACACACGGACTGCTCATTTGCACTTGAGTAACTTACTTGCTGATTAGCATTTTGGATTAATCATAGCTATTTTTTTAATAATATAATTTAAATTGTGTTTTATTGTGGTTTCTAGCAAGTTTAATCCTGATACCGATATTTCATTGATTATTTTGTTCGTCCCGAAAGTATTATAAGGGCCACAGTATTTGCGTAATTCCAATTTTTAATTACGGTCATTTTACTAATCCTTTGCTTTCCCTTGCTTTTGTTCAAGTATGGGCAAGTGTAAGGTGACTGAACAGGTACAGCAACCTACAAAACAGAGTAAAGCACCAAAGAAGTCCAGGAATTGTACTGTAAATGAGATTGAAGAGGTCGAATACATTATAGGCACAAATAGCGCACATAATGACAAGGGGTTGTCTGTTGAAAAATCAAAGCACTCCACCCAAACTGTTCCAGACGTTTTCATATAGAAAGCTGGTAAGAAGACGTCTTGAAGGGTTTCCATTGAACCAGGTCCCATAGAGATCCCTGATCTTCCCATAAAATATACACAAGTGCTAGGCATACCATGTAGTAATCTTGTTTTGCCCCTATCTGACACAATAGGAAGTTCTATAGCTTTGGAGGCCTTGGCCTCGGTGGTTGGTCCAATAGCCCAGCAGGTAATTCCATCACCTAAAACAGCTGATTCCACCTCACAAATTAAGGACTTGAGGTCAGAGATAGCTTCTTAATACCGTGATAATACAACTAACAAGCATGGTAAAGGATTTGCTCATTGTCAAGGCGGGTTTGACCACCAAACACCGTGACAAACCCAAAAACTCCATGGGTGGATCATTGGAGTCCTCAGTGATGCATATGACAGCTAGCACACAAGGGAGTTCCAATGGCCCTATTTTGAGGAATGATAGAGGAACCGCCCATATAGGTTTGAGGCAGGCTCATACCAGAGAATATAGACCTGAGAGGAGGTCAGGAATCCCCTACCTGTCTAGCACAGGGAATTATATTCCCAGGGCTGGGTCAGCAAGACTCAATAACCGGCTGTAGTACATAAACAAACAAAAGTCAACCCAGCATGCTAATTTAAGGGGGTTTTCACATGTTTCTAAGATCTGTATGATAAATGTATCTAAGCTTCCTTCCTGTGCAAGTCATAAAGTGCCGGACTCACCCAAGAATAAGGTCTCCACTGGGTATGACATCTGAAGGACTGCAGGTCAATCATAAGGGAAGATATTCTTAACACCAAAAGATCAACAACAATGTAGAGCTAGATTGTTTTGAACTAACCCTAGCAGATAGGACATTTGTAGATAATCTAGTGGCCCTCGATGCCACGACTAGCCCCCCACTGGGTTCTAATATTCAATTTAAATATTAAGGGTCAGGTCATTGGATTTTAGTTTTTCGATACCTTCCCTTTGAGCGGCTCTTTGCTCCACTTACGGGCCTCTATTGCTTGCACTTGCATCTTTTTTCTGCACTTTTTATATGCTACATTCTACATAAAAAGGAGATTATGAAATATTGCCTTAATATGAATCATGTTAGTATACAGATCATATATTTGTAATAATGATTATTTTCTTCCAATTAAAATTTTTGCAAATATTCGTTAAGTATCAAGTGTTCTTTTAAATGCATGTTTTTACTTTATGGTGCTTGTAAACCTTTTATGGCACTTGCAAATGAAATAAAGTAATTTACTTACCATATATATAAATATATATAACACAGTATTTCTAAAGAAAATGCCTTTTTTGTTTTGCTATTAACTCTGGCACTGTTTGATGAATATCCATGAAATTTTCCATAAGAGTGCTAATGTGCTACTTTTTTAATCGTTTGCGCATGGAAAGATTCGGGGGATATGCCAAGCAGTGGCCGAGAAAAAGGGGGTCGCAAAACACGTTATCCCCCGTTCATTTCTCCATGTGAAATTTAGACTCAGCTACAACCCAAACCGCTAAACAGATTTGTACTAAATTTGTTGCTAGATCATGGTCTAGAAAGAGTGCTTTTTTTGTGTTTGGTGTAAATCTTTTCAATAGTTTTTGAGCAATTGCACCTGGGGCCAAAAATGGTTTTTCATTAATTTTGCAGCATTTTTTTTTAAAGTGCTGGCTCCTGCAGGTTTTCATGAAATAGCCCTCGTGGTGGGGCAGGGCCCGGGGGCAGTATATTGTTAGGAGGAAGGGCAGCATGTGGCCCCCTCCCCAATCCTCCAAGAGGCCTTGGGGACCACATCCTCGGTGTCATAAATAAAGGGGAGGGGATGCATGGCCTTCCTCCCCAAGCCTAAAAGTCCTCAGGGACCTCATCACCTGGGATCATGTTTTAATAAAGGGGAGAAAGGCTATGCACACTCCATGCCAAAAGAGGCCCCAAGGAACCTATCCACCAGGGCTGTGTTTTAATAAAGGGTGGGGGGGCATGGAGCCCCCTTCTCACAGTCATACAATGGCACCGGCAACCCTACCCCCTGGCTCAGGTACAGTGTCCTGGGGTCCCCAACACTTGGTACACCAACTAATTCACTGCCCCAGTGCACGGGCAGAGAAAGAGCAATGTTCTCCCAAAAGCACAAAGCTGCTCCTGTATGATGGAAGAACAAATCTTTTCCCTCCCCATGCTCTTGGGCAGAGAATTAAAGTGTATTGCTCCCACCCTGCAGGAGCAAAGGAAAACTGCTCCCCCAAGGTGGGAGCAACACCGGCTCTCCCAGATGGGTGCAATGAACAGTGGCAGCCAGCACAATCTTGTGGGTTGTGGAGCAGGTGCGGGAGCAGGCAGAGGAGGGGGGTTGTGGAGGGTGCACAGGTCACAATGTAAAAAAAAAAACACTTACCTTGCCGCCGTGCCCCGCGTCTCTGCTTCTGCTCTCCTGCATCTGACTCCAGGAACAGAAAGCACAGTCCAGGCTCCCCTGACCAATCAAAACGCTGCAATGCAGCATTGTAATTGGACTGAGTGCCGTGAAACGGAGCTCAACCAGGGGATGGAGGGGTGGGCATGTTCTCCACGCAGGCTGTAATGCAGCCTGCATGGAGAACAGTGAAAGTGTGCATGACTGTTTTGGGCGGCCCTTGAGGGCTGGGCAAACAGTCATTGCGCACATAGGAGGGTTCTACCACTCTTCCCCTGCTCTTCAGCCCCGCTCTGCCCCCTCATGCAAAGCTGCTGCAGCAGGAGGACAAAATAAAATGATAATAACTTTACGTTATTGTAATTTAATTTGTTCCTTTCTTTTACTGCTGCAGAGCAGTGGGGTGATGCTCCTCCGCCTTAGTGGAGGAGCCTCCACTGGCAATCAGGGGAACCTTAGTGGTGCCCCGGGTGGGCACCAGGGCACCATACTTAAAAATAAGATAATGCTGGTACCTGCAGGGGCAGAAAGCCGGCAGGAACGGGGGGCCCTGGGGCTCCCCCGTGGCCCTGATGAACAATAATGGACTGGGGTGCCCTGGATGGGCACTGGGGCATCCCTTGAATAAAAAAAAAATGCTGGATCCTAAGAAATGGAACCACTTGCATTGAGACAGTGGGCTAAGAGGGCCCTGGGGCTCCCCCAACTGCCCTCTACCAAAACAAAATAATGGGTGTCCTGGGTGGGACTGGGAAACCAACAACATTTAAAAAGAATATTACAGGAACAGCCATAGCCGCTCATTTATTATTCACTGTTATTTCATCATCCCGTATTGCCCTGCAAGGGCTATTTAGATATTTTTTTAATTTGCTGATGTGACTAGAATGGGAATGGGGCACCACCACTTTTTAAATTAAGTTGTGGGGGCTGCAGGAAGTTACACAAAAATGTTCAAAGTAAAATTCAAAGACATATTTAAAAAAAATCACATTTGTCACCTATAAACACGTACTAATTAAAACTATGGATAAAGAAAGAGTCACAAGCATGTAGTTTAATGCAGCTATAGTAAATATTTTTAATGAGTCAATATTACTAAACCTTGCATTGTGTGTATTATTGGAATATGCATTACAATAAAATGAATGGTGATTTTTGGAGAAAACTGATAGATCTGTTTTATACATAGAGTATTGGGTGCCAAGGGGGAGGAGTTATGGGGGAAGGAAAGGGGAAGGGAAAGGAAGGGTATGGGGTAGGGGGAGGGGGTGCAAGAGGGAGATGGGGAGGAGAAAAGGGAGGTGTAGGGGAAGGGGGCAGGGCGAGGGGAATGGGAGGTGGAGAGGGAAGGGGAGGAAGAAGGGTTGGGGGGGGTTTGCCACAGTCTAGTCCCTGCAACCAAACCCGCTTCACAGCAGCCATGGCCGTGCACGGCGGGGGGGTTGGCTTTATGCATGGAAATAAAATATTACTTTACATTTAAAAAAAAACTAGAAATTCACTGAAAAAGCCAAAGGTTGAAGTCACAATGTAATTAGGTATGATAATGATATCTTACTTTACATTAAAAAAAACTCAGAAATTTCACTGAAAGAAAACATAGGTTAAAGGGACGTTATAGTTAAGGTGAAAAGGTCAGTTCAAACATGCAGATTGAAAAATACGAAATCACTGAAACAGTTTTAGTTATTTCAAGTAACTATAAACCGTGTCCTCTCTGTGCACTGCTAATTATCTGACATATAACATCACTCGCCACTCCCTGAGTTAGTGCAAGCAGGGAAACAGAAGTCCACCAGGCGGGAGCAACTATATCATTCCCTATGTCTTTCTTTCCATCCATATTTCGATTTTCTGTCATTTCTTTTTTTCATTCTTTTCCTCTCTTCATTTTCTTTTTTATTGCTTTCACATCTCCATTTTGGTTGCATCACGCATTTTGTTTCTGTTGCGTCCCCTATAACTCCCCCTTCTACCGCAGGCTTAGCTAAATAGCTCACCCTTGATAGTCCTGCTTTCTTTTATTTACTTTGCCTAACAGACTTGATGAAGTAGCATAAGGTGGAAGGTGGTCGGAAGGAAGAAAGCAAGGCTAGGCGGTCACGCAACTGTTGTAATCCATTGTTTGAATTTAGATTTGTGAGAGAAAATGTCTACAAACGGAAGACTACAAATGATTTAGAATGAAACAATACTTTGAATCACCGTAATTTAAAAGTGCAAAATAGGTCATGTTATATTCCCCTGTGATATTAAGTGACATACCTCACTAAAAGGGAGACTACATAAATAAATAAATAAATAAATACATTATTTTTATTTAGACAGATCATCCAAGTCTTTTTTTTACAGCAAACCAGACAAGAGTGCATGCATGTTTCCGTTTTCTCTCATTTCACACCTCTGACTTAAATCCTTCGTGTATTAGACTGTGTGGTGTTGTTAGGTGTGAGGCCGGATACAAAACAGGCGAGGCTTTCTGTTTGTCGGAACATTTGCAGTAAGAACAGCTGACTCGAAGAATGCAGCTCTTACTACTGGGACATACCAAAGTCTTCCTTAATTGTTTCTGCCCTCTGCCCATTAAACTACTTTCCTCTCAGGGTAGTAATAAATCAGGAAGGAAATTGATTGGCTACATGCAGCCTTCTTTCCTTGGAGAGAGTTCACTGCTTACTAGTAAACACAAATCCTAAGAAGCAATTAAGCACCCTGGTAGTACATTAAATCCACTTCGTGTCATCCTGCGCGCACACGCAGCGTCACACGGCTACTGCCACAAGCAAGGATGCAACCCCCCCCCTGCGTTTGGTAACTTTTTGATAAATTTGAGAAACCACTTAGGAAAAGTCACTAGCAGAGCGGCCCTTTCCTCTCTATAACCTACTAAGAGACTTGAGAGATAGCTCTGCTGTCTAAGCTATAGTGGAGAATTGTGTGAGACCTAAGGGAAAGACGAGCTGTTAGAGGCTTCATACTAAAATATTTGTTCTATGAGACCCGAGCAAGAAATAACTGGTTTTCACCCAGGCAAAGACTATGTTACACAACTCACCAGGCTTTATGGGGGGGGGGGGGGGGGGGAGAGGATGGGGGAGGGGCGGGGGAGAAGTGTTTAGAGAGAGGGGGAGAGGGACAACAAGGAAATGTATGACATCAAAGTGATATCACCAGTTACAAATATATTTATAGCAATAATTATCATCCTGTAGATGAACACATTAATTCTCACCCTGAGGAGAGGAGCTCATTTTGCCCAGGTGAGATTCTGTGGGGTACACCATCCATTCATTCCTCAAATTGCTTTTTTCTAACAATTCTGATGGTTTTATGTTGACAAGACTGCCTGCATGATAGGAGAACAAATACTATTGGTAATCACTCACAAACAAACCGTGATGCAATTATTACAAATGTGATATTTTGTTGTTTTCATTGCTTTCGGATGCCAATTATGTACCTTTTGAAACACTGTGACTTTGAACAAAAGTATTCCTATGTCTTGCGAATCACTAGGAGCAAAGTGTATTAACTCTTTGGTATCCTGACCAAACCCTTCGATAAACTACACTTCAGAATTAAAACAGTTGCTGGAATAAGAACACGGCACTTTCTTGAAAAGGCCCTTTGGTCTGTCATATGAATTTTGTTAATTAAAGATAGTTTGAATGAATTTAAAATAATTTTATGGACGAGTGTTATTGTGTGGTTGTGGGTTATTTGTAGTGAATAAAAGGTTGACTTAAGTACCACCAACGGAATGAATTTTTTTCAAAGAGTAATGTTTACTGGAGTTTTGCGTATATTTGGATTGGGTGTTATTTAATAAAGCTGAATTCTATTTTAAATGCTATTGTAAAGGTGTTTTTTGAAAATAGTATCACTTTGAATGCAAATACAACAACTAAATGTGCTGAAGAGTAGAGAGGGCCTTAAATAAGGATTTACATCATTTTTATTTTGCAAGATGAGTTGCTCACAGATCATAAATATTGTTCTCTTGCAGGATTTATTATGGAGAAAAAATGCCCCCCAAGACTCTAAACTAATGGCCTCATTATAATGTCGGTCGGATTGCAACCAACAGGCCATCGGTTGTGGTCAGACCTACATCTGGTGTCGTAGTCCGACCGCTGCATTATGATGTGCGGCAGTTGGAGGCAGCAGGCGGAGGAACCGACCAACACTTTCGATGAGCTCAAGGATCTCGTCCCACCATCGGTCGGAATGTAATACCACACAGTAGGGCAGTGCCTGCTCAGGTACTGCTGTAGGGTTACGATATCCATTTCATACAGCCTTTCAATGGTGGTACAGCCGCAATTGAAAGGCTATCAGAAATTTCTTTGGGAGCCCCTAGCAGGTCCCCCGTTTCTCCGTAGCCTCTTTTATGAGGCCTGGGGGGCAACTGTGGTGCCCCCAAACATCCATACCCCATGTGCAAGGCACCACATGGTGCCTGGACATGGTGAATATATGTTTGCAAACATCCATTTTGCCGATGTGGCTTCTGCCGCGCAGCACAAGCCGCAATGGAAAATTATATGTTTTCAACTGCCTCATGGGCAGTTGCATCCTCCTAATGTGCCGGATGGAACCGCTGACTACTAGTCAGTCGGTTTACATTCCAAAACGATGACGGTCAGACACGCACTCGACCAACATCATAATCAGAGCTTTTGTGTGTGCCAAATCTTTTTTCTCTTTCACAATAATTTTCTGTACAAATGCGTTCCTTACACACCTTATATTGTGATTGACTTGACAATGGAGATTTTGCATATATTGAATTTCCATGGTTCTTAAGAGAATTATGATTACTCTGCAAGGAAAAAAGTACCCAACTTTTTTTACACCCCAAATTGAAGATTGAACAACCTAGTTTGTGTGTACATGTGTGTGCGTGTGTGAGAGAGAGAGAGAGAGAGAGAGAGATAGATAGGACAGGAGTCACTGTGCCTTGTAATCTTCCTCATGCTTGCCTTCAGTGTCCCTTTTTGGGTTATCAATGAGAACTGTTGGTGGTAATACACAACATGCAATTGTATGCAATAGTTCCCACCAAATCATATTCCAATATCATAGATTCTTTTGAAGTTGTCAGCTGAAGCTTCTTTTCATATTGTGTATATCACCCCCTCGTGGAACATAGTGGAAATGATCCCTATTTACAAGAAGAGCGATAGAGCCAACCCAGCCAGTTGTAGACCTATAAGCCTAATTGACTCATTGCAGAACATTTTCTGCAAACATGTGTTGCTATTGGTCCAAGGTTGGATCACAGAGCATCATATTTTGAGTGACTTTCTAGCAGGCTTCCCTGCTAACATCAGCACAGTGGATCAGGTCTTTCGTTTTTTTGTGTATTTACTGGAGGGAGGTCAGTATTAGAGGAGGTAAACTATATGTTGCCTTCGTGGATTTACGCGCTGCATTCGATCTAGTACCAAGAGCTAAGTTGTGGAGAGTGGTGGCAGAGATGGGTCTACCTCATAATTTACTAGAAATTTTAATTTGGTTGCATTCCTCAAATACTGCCCAAGATAGGTGGAGGGAAAACAACCAACTCACTGAGCAATTCTCTGTTAAATGTGGAATGAGAAAAGGGTGCGTTTTAGCACCCACTTTATTCTCTCTCTTTATAAATGGGGTGGTAGATTACCTAGATAGGGACGGATGGGATGCACCGAAAGTAGGGGAGAGAAGAATACCAGCCCTACTCTTTGCAGATGATACCCTATTAATGGCTTGTAACATTCACTGGGGGGCTTGCTCACCTCCACTGGCTGCCCTGATAGCCGCGACTCCTGTTGGCTGCCCTGTTCTCCCTCCCGCCGCCGCAGCACACCATCTAGCGGCCGCTAGGAGGAGGGAGAAGAACTTCACCACCCGGGATCCTTTGCGGCCGCTGCCGCTAATCCTGCGCCCGGAGGCGCATAAAAGAATCTCGAGCCCCGGTGGAGCGGGGGCACGTGACATTCACTGGGGGGCTTGCTCACCTCCACTGGCTTCCCTGATAGCCGCGACTCCTGTTGGCTGCCCTGTTCTCCCTCCCGCCGCCGCAGCACACCATCTAGCGGCCGCTGGGAGGAGAGAGAAGAACTACACCACCCGGGATCCTTTGCGGCCGCTGCCGCTAATCCTGCGCCCGGAGGCGCATAAAAGAATCTCGAGCCCCCGCGTCGCGGGACCGCGCGCGAAGCATGGGCAAAGGGCGGGCCCTCTGTGGCCCTCAGAGGCACGAAGAGGACAGGACGGGGCCACTCCCCCTGACTCCATCACACTGCCAAGGTACCAACTTTCTGATCTTCCTGACATTTTTGTAAAGGGATTATAAACTGGACCCTAACTGATTATTCTCTAATATCCTTTGATTTCCTTGAGGCTTTACTATAGCCTAATATTTGCACACCCCATGATGACCCATAAGGGGGTGACCAAGAAATCAATCAGCCAGAGAGGCTTGTACCCGGGGTCACAAACTCTAGGAAGGCCATCTCCGTCCACCGCCATCATGAATGAATCTGCCAATTCTAACATATCCATTAATCAACTGGCCGACCCTATAAATGGTACAGCGCAACATCTCTCGCTGCTGGATGAGCTAAACTCCCTTTGTAACACAAGCTATGCCACTGTGGAAGCCAGAAATGAAATCAAAAGCTCTTCCCCTTGCCACGCTATACGTCCCAGTATGCCAATCCCAATCTCCAGTCCTCTGGTACAACTTCCCCAATCCAAAAATGACAATACACCAATCACTGTTTCTCCTCAACCCTTATCTAGTAAAAGGAAGTGGGATGGGACCAGGCCCATGGGGAATAAATTAAAACAACAAAAACTGTGTCTTAGCTCTCCACTGACTGCGACTAACACCCTTCTAAAATTGGAAGATAAAATAGACCAATGGATTACCTCCTTCAATGCGAACTTTTTGGCCCAGATTGAACAAATGGTTGGCTCACTCATTTCGCCATTAATTGCTAAAATTGCCACCCTAGAGGATAGGTTGTTGGGAATGGAGAAATGCATTAAGGTCAACCTAACTCGTACTGAAAATCCTGTAACGTCAATCTGTCCCAACCCACCTGGCACTAACAGTAACAACCAATCTCAACCTTTAGTCCCTATCCTTCCACCCCCCAATGCACCTAAAGTTAACCACAAACTGCGTCCTTTACAACATACTGCTACAAGAGTAGAACTTAATAATAACACAACTCACATTCAGTTACCCCCGGAGGCTGTACCCTTTGTGTGTGTTCTAGCAGGAGTTCCAGTAATTAAACATGGAAAAACTGAGCGGGAACAAGACTTACTCAACAAAGTCATATACTGGTTAACAAAAAAGTTTTATAAACCACACATATCAAATTCTGATTCACTTTTTGAACAATGACTTTCTAAATCTGCATTGTTTTAATTATTGTTGTGTTTTGCAGTTTGTAAAATGATATTTATTGCTTGTACTATCTTATATCTGTGTTGCACCACGTACTTTGTAAGATCTTTATGATTGAAAATAAAGTTATTTGATTATGATGCAGATCAATTGCAACACCTTGCCTACACCTATTGTTAACAGATCCATCTTGTCCAATTCAATATTAATCACTTTAAATTACCATTCGGACACTTGATAAAATAAATTCTGAAATAACTAGATGAATGGATTTCACTAGAGGATGTATTGCTCCACTGTCAGAATTGGTTTTCAGGGAGAACAATCAGACACTGACCAATTCTGCATGTTAAGATCTTTAGTTCAAAATAATGTCTTAATTGATTAGAAAAAGTGGATGGTTGGGACTGCATTCTGTACTGGATGAATGAAGGGTATTCAAAGTGAAGAAATAATTTGAGTACTGCTTTACATGTCTCTGACAAGCCACAATTAAGAAGCCAGGAAAGAAACATACCTTCTGTTAAGAAAGAAGGATTAAGAATTCAAATTTGTCTGGAGCCAGGTCAAGCATGTGTGACATTGCTGACAGTTTTCTGGTTAGTGGCTTCCACCACTCAAGTAGCAGATGAGGCAGAGTAGGAAATCTCTGGAAGTTTCTAGACTATGATAGTTGTGTAGGTTATAATTAAATGTCATTGGGACTGGAGGTTTTCAGAAGCAGTCTGGCAATTCGAATGCATAAAGCAACAACCTTGCATCTGATCAGCACAAGGGAAGCTGTGTGACGGTCCTTCATGGAAGATGATCTATACTTTCAACAACCAAAAGGCTGGAGATCCTAGCATTAGACCCGGTTTAAGCCATTGATGATGGGGCTATCTATGTCTCAATGTATTGTCAACAAGTACAAGGTGATAATAAGGGAGAGGATTCACCATTAGGAGGACTCCCTGACTCTTGTGTAGGTGGTAAGTGAGCAACACATTGTGGAAAAATGTATGACATTACTGTAGGTGCCTTTACTACGTGTACCTTTACCACACATCCTTTACTATGCATGCCTTTACTACACATATATCTTTACCACCCTTACCTTTACAATACATTACAAGGCATATATATTAAATCAACCTTTACAATTCATACTCATTACGCATACTAATACCACAAATGCCTTTACACCACTTTTTTAAATGTAATATTAGGAAACATTATTTTAGACATTAACCAACTTTTTTAAATGTAACACATAATTTCTTTCATGTAATAGTCGTATACAGCATTTTTGAAACATAAGGTATAAATGCCCCTAACAAGATGGCAGACCACTAGACATAAGAAGGTCATGATTAAAAGCTTAACTATTAAATCCCACTTAAATTATAGGTTTAACTCTGCCCCATGTCTCCTCAGGGAATGGGCTGGACACTGGCAATGGGGCAGATTTGTTATGCTTCTAACTGTGCCAAATCAGGGAAGGTTCTGGACACTGGCTGTGGGGACAAATCCTTTTTTACCAACACTTTAAAAGGGAAAAAAGCAAGAATATTATACCATAAGCTAATTTGGAAACCAAATATTTATAATAATTGCTATTAAAGTGTGTTTCAAATGCATAACTTTTGGTTTTTGTCTGTCAGCATGAACCAACATACCTAAAACATTTTAGCACTCTTTTTATAGTTTTTTTCAGAATTACATCCTGAACAAAAGAAATTGAAAAATCTACACCAACCTCCTAATAGGTTCTCGGACACAAACACTCAACTAAAGGACAAACTTTAAAAAGGGAACCATAAACCTATTTCATATAAAAAAATATATTTATATTTTCTCCTGCAAACAGAAAATTACCTTTCTTTTAAATCTCACTACCAAACGATTTTGTTGAACTACCCTATTTGCTTTCTACAGGACCCGATGGATAAAATATCCTTTTTTTTCTTTTTCATAGTATAGATAAAAACTTTTTAACCAATTAAAATTAATAAAATCTCTCCTTAGACAGAATTCCAGTAAATATATTGTTCTTTCAGAAGCAGGACATGAAAATCAGTCATCAATTTTAAAATATTCTTGCAAAGAAATGATTAAGATAATAAACATTTCCATAACATAATTTTATTTTTCAGAACCGAAAGATGGAAAGTGCAAGACAACCCGACTGCATACTCTCCAAGAAGGGCAGCAAACTCCTAAAATATGGTGGGTATCTTTATTATAAAAAGAGAGATTTCCTAAGCCCAGAAGTCATTGGAGGCGTGTGGAGTACTTCTCAACCTCTTGCAAAGGCAAAGGTGTTACACTTGGTGACATAGTTCAAAGAGCAATCGAGCATAACATTCTTGAAGTGGTTGGAAGCATGTGAAAATGTACAGCACATTAAATCACTTGGTGCCTCCTCCAATGAACCCTGTCACTCAATATTGAGGGAGGTAGCCAAGAACATCACCATGCATGTTGTTAGTAGTATGCCCCTAATTCCTAATCTTAGGAGAATTGTGCAATGTCAGAAATAGATGAGTTCTCCCCACTTCTCATTCCTATTCTGACATTAACATACCCCCAGATTTAGCAGAGTCTTTCAACCACAAGCCTTTCCTGCTTTGTGACAACCAACACCCTCAAAAGCGTATTTTTATCTGTGCAACCCTTTGTAACACAGTTACACTGGACAACAGTAAAATTTGGATGATGGATGCCACCTTTAAATCCAAACCCCATTCATTCACCCACATTATCACAATACGTGCTAACAATAATCACATTACTCTCCAACGAATTTATGGCTTGCTCAGTCTATATCTAATTTTTGTCAGTTATCACATCTAAAACAATAAACAAAAGTCCTAGGACGATAACAATTTACTTTAAGTTACAGATGATTAACACTATTGTTATACATTATCCAAATACTTACATTTAAGGATATTTTTTTACTTTTTCCAGGCTTATCGGACAAAAGATTAAAAAAACAACCTGAGCTGATGATGACATGTCAAAGAATAAATTGCATTTTGAACTCAGACAACTAAAAGCTTTGTGTTTTGTGCTTTCCGTATGTGTGGATGACTTCTTCACTGGAATAGTGCAATCAGCTCAATGAGTGAAAATTAGCACACCTTTTAAATTATTCTGAATACACTTGGATTGGAGGAAACCATACTTTCCAATTGAATGGTGGAACTGCTACTCGATCTGCTTAAAGGCAAGTGTAAAAACGAATTATTCCATTAGGGGTTAGAAAAACTCCTTTAACAGTGCGATTGCCAAATAACCTCGCAACATGTATCATTTCCTGGGGAAAAAAAGAACAAAGTGTTCAAGAAATGAGACAGGTCCAATCTTTAACAGGTAGTCTAAATTGTCAAGTTTCTAAAGTAAGTAAAGAAATGTCTGAACGGCCAAACGTTGTCCTGAAAAACATTTTCAATAATCCCAAAGATGAAATGAACCCAATATAATCTAGGTAGAAAGGGAAATATTTTCAAGTTAAAGTACATTTTTTAACCAAATATTTAAAAAAGAACAACCATCCTGACATGCACACATGAACACAACCTGTATAAGTATGTACAAACTGGTTGAAAGTAACTTATTATAAATCAAAACATAACTTTAGAACAAGCTACCTATTTACCTCTCTCCTTACAATAAAGTGCTTAACTTATATGTACATTTTTATAAATCAACCCAAGCTTACCTGACTGCAGCTCCTCCGTGCTTCAGATCGAGACCACAACGCTCCACTGACTGTAGAAACAGGTGCACAAGCAAGGATGTAAGCCTGAAAAGCAAAACCTAAAAAAGGACAACTGTTTTCCATTGAAATCATCGGAAAGTGTGGAAAATGGTTAGAAAATGATTTAAAATGTTAAAATAAATGTATAAAATTACCAATTTTTTTCAAATTAAATATTTATTTATATATTGATAACAATTATTCAAATATATTTAAAATTCCATTGTTGGTAAAATTATTTCAATTCCATGGCAGTTTGTTCTGAATTTTCATGTAATATTTCAAAATATGTTTAAAAGTAGTATTTGCTAATAATGTTTTTGGAATTGTACAACATCTAATAATTTTAAAATTATGTGTTACATTACTTTTCATTAAACAATAAATACTTAGGTATTATTAGTTAATACCTGAGTTTTGATACACTTCCCACCCCACCCAACACTCTCATATATCTTGCATCTTGTGTCTTAAAGGTAAACTATATTTTAATTTAATTTAGTTAATCAGAACATGTAAGGCTAAATTAATGCTACAAAGTAATATCCAAGTATGAATAGTTAATACCTGAGTATAAATGTACTTTCCCACCCAGTAACCCTACATCACATTCCTCCCATGCCTATAACATATCCTACATTTTAATTAACCCTGGGCGTAGTTCACGTAGTAGCGCTACGTGAAGCTACGCAAAAGCTACGCGAAGTGCACTTCACACTACGCAAACTTCACGTAGCACTACGCGAACTGCGTAGTAGCATGTTCGCACTGTGCAAGATGCATTTTCAATGATTGCACAGTGCGAACAAGCATCCGGCACTGTGAAAACGGCATCTTGCACAGTGCGAGCTGTAGTTTTCTGCTGCTCGAGTAGATTTTTACTCGAGCGGCAGCTTTCTCAACGCGAACTGGTAGTTTCGCAATGAGAAACCTGACCTCCCTGCATTTAGAGTCTCGCCAGGATGTCATTTTGCTTGCTCGCGGTCGCGAACATGCCGTTGAGGACCGCGAACAAGCAAAAAATAACGGCTGTACTACGCTGCGCTACGCGTGTTCGCACTGTGCTACGTGCAGCTCGCGTAGTGCGAAGTTGCGCAAACTTCGCGAACTACGCGAGCGGAGTGTAGTGCTTCGCCCAGGGTTAATTTTAATGTAGTTAATCATTTATTTACAATTTAATAATAATACATTCATTCATTCAAGAATAAAATCATTTAAAAAGATTACCCAGCTCTTAATAGTTATTACCTGAGTATTAATACACTTCCCCACCAAATAAATCTATATCCCATCCATTCCAAGCCTAAAACATATCCTACATTAATTGTAATGTATTTAATCATTACATGTAGTAATAAATGAAACCTAAACCTTAATAACCAGATAATTATAGTTAATGGCTGAGTATTAATGCACTTCCCTATTCAATACCCCTATATCCCTTGCATCCCATGCCTAAAATGCATACTACATTTTGTTTTTACTTTTTTAATAATTACATTTAGTGATAATTTAATTTTTAAAATGAATACCAAGGTGTAATAATTAATATCTTGAGTATTACTACTCTTCCTAACCCAATACCCGTATATTCCTTGTTCCTCATGCCTAAAAAGTATCCTACATTTTTGTTTACTTAATCATTGCATTTAATGCTCAAAATGAATACTTTAGTGTTAATGGTTAATGCCTAAATATTAATACACTTCCCCTCACAATAACCCTATATCCCATCCATTCCAAGTCTAAAACATATTCTACATTAATATAATTTTAAACATTAATATTAAGGTGTAATAATTAATATCTGAGTATTACTACTCTTCCTCACCCAATACCCGTATATTCCTTGTTCCTCATGCCTAAAAAGTATCCTACATTTTTTTTTACTTAATCATTGCATTTAATGCTTAAAATGCATACTTTCGTGTTAATGGTCAATACCTGAGTATTAATACAATTCCCCACCCAATACTCCTTTATCCCTGGGGTCTCGTGCCTCAAAGTTATCCTACATTTTGTTTTATTGTATTTAATCATTACATTTCATGATGAACTAAACATAAAATTAATGCACATTAATGCCTGAATATCGAGTACACACTTCCCACCCAATAACTCAATAACATTTACATTCGGACACTTAAACATCGTAATCACAATTTATTTCAAAATATGATTGTATGGCATAGTAAATGGAATATTAATTTAGCACTAAAAATAATTATTCCTAAAGTGTCTATATTTACTTACCTTTGCTTATCAGTCCTTACTGATATATGTGGCAAAGGCATGAGTTGTAAAGACATGCATGATAAAGACACATGTTTGGTAAAGGAATGCGTGATAAAGACTGAGTGGCAAAGGCAATTAGTAGTAAAGAATATGTGGTAAAGGATGCTTCTCATTGTCGGACTCCATGGACAATGCTACCGTTGCCAGCTTGTAAGAATACTGAATCAGTTGGGATGCTGTACATATGACCGGGATACCCGTCACCCCCTCCCAACACAATCCCCAAGAATGGGAAGACGGAAACGGTTCTTGAGCTTTTGGAAGGCGGTGAGGGAGTTACCCTCACCGGCCGTATTTATTAAAATATGAAACAAAAATTGAAACATTAAATTAACAGTTTCATACCATGTACAATTTCATTTACACATTACGATGCATTTCACAAACTTCAAATTGTACATCCTAACATTACGGGCCAACGGCAAGGTCGTAACCGGTGTCAGATCCCTAATACCATAACTCCCCCCCTCACTTGTGAGGGGCGGGCGCACAGAGGACTGTACCTCTGTGCCAACTTCCAATTTCCCTTGTCTTAACGGGGGCCCCATATTTACTCGGCGCCATCTTGGTGGTCGTCCGAGGACTCGTGTGGGGTGTCTAGAAGGTAGCGTAGACCCCCCTCCCACCCCACACTGCTTACCACATCTGCCGTCGCGGATGTCCTGGCCTCGGGAAATTCCCAGGAGGGGCCCGCAGCCCCTCCTCCCCAGGGAGGGGCCGATGACCGCCTTCCCTTTCGGCGTCCCCATCCTTAGAGGGTACCGCCTCCCCGTGTGAGGGGCCAATGGCCGCCTCCCCCCGGGCGCTCCCATCCATAATGGGTGGCGCCCCACCTCTAGGGATCTTCCAATTACTGCTCACCGATCATGACCTTACCGCCCGACCAAAAAATAAATACGACAGTTTTTTAAACTAAAGAGAATAACAGTTATACTGGGCATTTTAAAAACATAAACCTCCAATTATGCCATAACAGTTCTTACACTTAGCTGTGCTACTTCGTCTAGAAAGAACAACCATTTTATTGTCATATCACGACCATCCCAACATATTCGAAACAACCTGAGAAGAGATAATATCCTCGTTAATTGACTTTATTGCAATACAAATCGCTGTCATCAGGGGCTGGTGGGTGGGTCAAAATTGGCTCCTTGTTCCGTCTCGGGCTCACGATCAACGAGGAGGTGCAGCTTCCAAGCACAGGAACAAGAGGATGCTTCCTTGGAATGATGCTCCTTTTATCCTTCTTTGGGAGGGGGTGGACCTTCCCCCAAACGCCTCCGGGGCGGTTCGAACGGTGTAGGTGTCTAGGACAACCCCTCTTGGGCGGGGAAAGGCGCGCCCCGGCTACGCCACTACGGGCATACCAGCCAAGCCACGCCTCCCGCCCAAAACGGTTTCCCGGGGGGATCGGGGTACTCCACCATACGTTCGGGGGGACCGAGTGGTCGCCCTTTTCCATATGGCCGGGATACCCGTCACCCCCTCCCAACACAATCCCCAAGAATGGGAAGACGGAAACGGTTCTTGAGCTTTTGGAAGGCGGTGAGGGAGTTACCCTCACCGGCCGTATTTATTAAAATATGAAACAAAAATTAAAACATTAAATTAACAGTTTCATACCATGTACAATTTCATTTACACATTACGATGCATTTCTCAAACTTCAAATTGTACATCCTAACATTACGGGCCAACGGCAAGGTCGTAACCGGTGTCAGATCCCTAATACCATAACTCCCCCCCTCACTTGTGAGGGGCGGGCGCACAGAGGACTGTACCTCTGTGCCAACTTCCAATTTCCCTTGTCTTAACGGGGGCCCCATATTTACTCGGCGCCATCTTGGTGGTCGTCCGAGGACTCGTGTGAGGTTTCTAGAAGGTAGCGTAGACCCCCCTCCCACCCCACACTGCTTACCACATCCGCCGTCGCGGATGTCCTGGACCCGGGAAATTCCCAGGAGGGGCCCGTAGCCCCTCCTCCCCAGGGAGGGGCCGATGACCGCCTTCCCTTTCGGCGTCCCCATCCTTAGAGGGTACCGCCTCCCCGTGTGAGGGGCCAATGGCCGCCTCCCCCCGGGCGCTCCCATCCATAATGGGTGGCGCCCCACCTCTAGGGATCTTCCAATTACTGCTCACCGATCATGACCTTACCGCCACAGGCCGGATAGTTGACCGGCTATCCGGACCCCCCAAAAAACTCCTACTATAGGTCATGGCTACACAAACTTTTTAACCAAGCTATGAAGTCCCATATGAGTAAGACATTTCCCTCCCGGGACAAATGGACTCCATCTTCCAGATACATATGGTCCCCCCGGATACATCCATGTGGCACACAATGCAATTTTCCTGTGCGAAACAATCTCCCTAGTTTGCTATTAACCTTCTTTACCGAGTGATTTAAAGCTGACACAGAGAGGGCCCCCCGCCACACCTTCCGCGGAATCATGTGTGACCATGCGATCGTGCACCCCGGAACCCTTCTTGCCAACCAGCTTACCGAGGCCAAGATTAACTCAAGAAGTACTCGTCGACCAATGGTCACCAAATCATTGCCCCCAAGATGTACTATGATTACAGACGGCGGTGACCTTGTCCGCCCTAACAAACCCTCCATAAAACCTTGAAACTGGTCAATACAGAGCCCGCCCCTTCCGTGGAAGGTCACCCTGTACCCGTATTCCCCCGCAACGTGAATCATGTCACCTGCTTTGAATACATCCGCGGCGCGCCTCACGTATGAGTGGCCAACGACCCACACCACTCTTTCCTCAGCCGGTGATCTTTGACCGCTGGTCCCCAGGTGTCGGGTCAACTGCACCGACCGCCCCGCAAGGCCTGCTCGTGCGACTGAAAAATCAAACAGAAAACAAGAAGCGTGAGTGCATGACATAGGCTTCACAACATGTGCAACCGCACATACCTTTTATAGCAATTCGAGGACCAACGCCCCAATTGTTTCACTTTTTCAACACTCAGACCCCTGGCTGTAGCCTCTGTAGCAGCCCCTATCCAGAAGGAATGGGTCCCAAAATCGCTCGGGTCCAAGCCCGCTGCAGCGATTGCCATTGTTAACACCCGCTGAAACTGAAACCTCGTCAGTGGGGTGGCATCGGTGTGTCTCAACAAACTCCCCCCCCATGATGCCGCCCTCTGCGCTAAATACTCCTCCACGCATTTTACCGGGCACATGGGAGACTCCGGGATCCGCTGGACTACCACGCTGTCCCCGATAGCTGCCTGATCGGTCTTGGAACTGGCTATTGTGACCACCATTGTGTCACCCTTGATCTGAATGTGGTCTCGACACAGGCCTCCCCCGTATCCCGCTTATTCCTTGCTACCAGCTCGCTCACCCGCATAGCCCCATGGAATGCTAATGCAAAAGCGGCCCGGAACAGCACCGTCTCTGATTGAGATGAACAAGTCGCAGGGAGTAGGGACATTAACAGGGACAACCTTGCCAGATCTATCGGGTGCCTTCCATCCACTCTACTGCCCTCAAGGCGTTGCCACCCACGCAGTGCCCTTTTTACGAGAAAGGATGATGTGGGGTCCTGGATGCCATGCGCCTGCGCCATGAAGGCAATGGCGGCCCTGTGCCTGTTGGCCGTTGCCAGTGATCGGCCTGCCTGATGTAGTGCTACCAGAAACTGCAGAACATACTCCTCTTGTCCCCAATGCTCCCCCCCCGTTGAACCCAAAAATGACCAATATGAACGGAACGCTCCTTCATATGCCTTCCTTGTCCTGGGTGCTAGACTCTCTCCCACGAGGTTTTGTAATCCGGGGCACCGAGAGACCAGAGAGCTTCGGGAAATGGTGCCGCCACCAAGTCCGCTGAGGGCAGAAAACCCCTGAAGGCCTGCATATGGGAACGAGAGAGTGCATCAGCTGCCTGGTTCAATACCCCCGGCACGTGTCGTGCCCTAAAGTGGACGTTTAGTCTCATACATAACAGTACAATTTCTTTCAGCAATCTCAAAATCCATTTGCAGCGTGCTGCCTGATTATTGATACATTCAACAACAGTCATATTTTCCGACCAGAACACCACAGCTCGATCACGAAACCCCTCTGGCCATGTTTTCAAGGCCACCAGAATGGGGAACAGCTCAAGGAACCCGATGTTACCTGTGAGCCCACTATCGTGCCACCACGCCGGCCATGTTCGTGCCGACCATCTCTCACCAAAGATGGCGCCAAAACCCACACTCCCTGCCGAGTCAGTCCACAACCCCAGCTCCTCGGAGGAAGCTGATGGTTTGTTCCACACGACACGACCGTTGAAATCCACCAGAAATGCCAACCATATGCGCATGTCCTGGCGAACCTCGGCTGACAGTCTTGTTCAGTGGTGTCCTTCCTTGAGGCCCACCATGGCTTGTGCGATAGAGCGGGAAAAGGGGCGGGCCATCGGTATCACTCTGAGGGCAAAGTTAAGCTGACCCACAACCTGTTGCAGCTGATGGAGAGTTACTTTTCTCTCGCCAATGCATACTTCCAGTGCGGCCTTAAACTTCATTACCTTCTCCTTGGGCAGACGGAAGCACCCCTCTACTGAATCAAGCTCAATTCCAAGAAACTCGAGAGAAGTAGATGGCCCCACTGTCTTGCCTGTTGCCAACGGCACACCAAAACTTTTCATGAGATTACAGAATTCCATCAAAGCCTGTTCACATTCCGTGCCCCCGGCCGCCCCCAGAAACAGAAAATCATCAAGGTAGTGCATTACCTGCGTGAGGCCCGTGGCTCTAGTGAACACCCATTGCAAAAAAGTACTGAACATCTCAAAATAAGCACAAGAGATAGAGCAACCCATCGGCATACATTTATCCATGTAGTAGCGACCTTGGAACACAAAACCTAAGAGACGCTGATCCTGTGGGTGTACCGGGAGCAACCGGAACGCTGACTCAATATCTGACTTAGCCATCAGCGCTCCGGGCCCCAGGCGATTCAACATGGCGACGGCCTCATCAAAGGATGCATACCGCACCGAACAAAGCCCCGGGTCAATCGCATCGTTCACCGAAAGACCCCTAGGAGCGGACAAATTATGGATTAACCGAAACTCACCTGGGTCCTTCTTGGGGACTACTCCCAACGGTGAACAAACCAAATTAACAACAGGCGGGTGCACATACGGTCCCGCAACCCGACCTCGGGCCACCTCTTTTGCAATTTTTGCCTGCACCACCGCCGTATTTCGTTGCACAGATAGCTGATTTTTACACTGTGCTTCCCCCCTTAAACCCCCCGCCGGGATGCG
The DNA here is from genome assembly GCF_964261635.1 of Lissotriton helveticus. Classification (NCBI taxonomy): domain Eukaryota; kingdom Metazoa; phylum Chordata; class Amphibia; order Caudata; family Salamandridae; genus Lissotriton; species Lissotriton helveticus. The sequence continues at coordinate 1,075,645,401 of NC_136065.1, read as the reverse complement.
GAAACCATATGAAAAACCATCTCGCAACACCCCAGCGGAGACATGGTCTGGGTATCGGTTCAGCCAAGGGATCAATGCCATGATGTCAACCAAAGTAGGTAACGGTGCCCCTCGGGCGATGTCAGACCTGTTTGGCCACCCCTCTACCTCCTGACTCACCATTCTTTGCTCTGCACGAAATCTCGGGATGTGAGGACTGTCCACACCCTGCACACTCATGCCTGAACTTGCATGTTCCTTGTGGCCTAGTGCACTTGCCTCTGTTAAAGCTCCAACACACCCCTTTTTTACCCGAGTTCCCATTATTCTTGTTGTGCTGATCCCCGTTGGCGCCTGCCCGAAAGGGCGCCGCCAAGTAATGGCGGGAAGGCTCTGCGCCATTCCCGCCAAAAGAAGACGACCTCGCCGTGTTCGGCATAACCTGCTTCTGCCAGGAAATGGAGTCGAAACAATCCCACGTCAGGGATGAGTCGTGCTCCTTGGCCTTACGAAATTTGTTATCATAACCCATCCATTGATTACCTTCATATGATTCAAAAAATTCCATAATACGTGTCTGATAACAGGCCAATTCTGACAATACTTCAGGCCTACATTCCCCCATGATTGCTGTAAACATTCCGAACGCCCTGGCCCAATTAGCGATTGTTTCCTCCACCCTGAAACCCGCCATTTTTGCACGCCATACACTCGGATGCAACAACTCCTTCTGATTTTTAACGTGCTCTATCTCATAGTGATCGGTCAACAGCGAAAACATGTTCACATATTTATCGGCCCAAATCCTCTCTTTCACATCCATCAGGATATGCTGAACAACTTTTTCCCTCCTAGAGGGTAACGACCCCTCCCCCGCTATCGGCAACGGCTGCTTACCAGAACCAGGAGCTATATCTGTTGCAGCTGTTGTTCCAACGACCGGTGCCGGTTTATCCGAGGGAACCTGCGGGGAAACAAGAGGACAAGGTGCCTTCGCAGCATCTCTCGATTGCCGCAACTGCTTCATTATCAACCTGGCCTCTGCCATCGTGTCTCCTGGTGCCAGAGCACTCTTGTTGCTCTTGCCTAACCATGCTGCCAACTGAGCGGCCAGTTCGGGAGGCATATCCCCCTCGCTCACGGGCGTAACTACCACAGGGATCGGCTGTCCCGCGTTCGGGATAGGAACTGGGGCCCCCACTGGACCGACCGGGCTCGCCGGAGGTGACTCGGGAACCGGGGCCTCCCCTCCTGCCGCCCTACTCCTGACCCTTTTACCTCTCCCGGCAGGGACTATTCCCGGCAATGCTGGCCCGATGGTCTTCTTTGGTCTCCCCGTGCCATTCATTGCCGCCATCTGCTTTTTCATGTCCGCCATATCCTTCACCAGCGTGCGAAGCAGCTGCTCAGTCCCAACTTTCTTTCCGACCTTCTTGCCAGGCATCGGATCGCGGATATCCAAATCGAGGTCCTGGGTCCAAAGTTTCGGACTCACTGAAAGAGAAACACAAAAATTACAAGTTCTCAAAATTGGCTCCTTGTTCCGTCTCGGGCTCACGATCAACGAGGAGGTGCAGCTTCCAAGCACAGGAACAAGAGGATGCTTCCTTGGAATGATGCTCCTTTTATCCTTCTTTGGGAGGGCGTGGACCTTCCCCCAAACGCCTCCGGGGCGGTTCGAACGGTATAGGTGTCTAGGACAACCCCTCTTGGGCGGGGAAAGGCGCGCCCCGGCTACGCCACTACGGGCATACCAGTCAAGCCACGCCTCCCGCCCAAAACGGTTTCCCGGGGGGATCGGGGTACTCCACCATACGTTCGGGGGGACCGAGTGGTCGCCCCTTTCCATTTGTTCTCCAAGGGGGTAAGATATTCTCCAGACATTATCCAACAGAAGTCCTCATGTTTTCCATAAATGAATTGTAGAATTATAGCTAAAGCCTGTATTAAGGTGAGCCTTTAGGGGAGTCCGGACAGATGTGCCTCACACTTGTTTGCATGTCTTCTTTCTACCTTTTCACTGTTCTATTTATTGTGCTGTCACTTCGAGCTGTGATTAAAGAAAAGATGGAAGCATTAATTCATTTGTGTTGATGCCAGCCGCAAGGGCTTATTTGAACGGGATTGGCACCATCTGCATTCCCCTGTTAGAGTGAGATGATTGTGTATAACCAGTTAGTCTGTATCGCTGTGTAATGTAAACAAGTGCAGAATGCTTATGCCCAGCTGTGAAAGGAGCAAAGGAGATGAAACAAGTGCCCAAAAATGGCATCTAGCTTTCTGAGTATGTGTTGGTCTTGTTGGGGAAAGTATTCTGTCACAGATGTACTAAAAGACTGGTCGAGGTTGTTAATTGTGTACTTCCAGCGACCAGTTCTGTATGTTGCAATGTGACCTGCAGCCTATGTACTTATTGGTCTCATTGCAATATCTCCAGTTGCAGGAGTCAGAAAACCACGTGCCTACTGAGTATTAATTGGGCAGGTCCATATAAGCGACTCCTTGTTATTGGTTACAAACACAGGGATTATGGCCTGCAAGGAACAGCAGACCACCATACCTTTTTACATTTCCAAAGGTTTCTTTTTTACAAAAAACATCGGCAGAAGCAGGCAGTGGTCCTCTGGGCTACTGCCTACTTGCCTCCGAAGCTGCCAACACCATTCACAGGGGAAAGAGTCCTTGGAGCAGTACCTAATTTGAGTCAGTGGGCCCCACCAGCGCTCGTTTTTGGGGCCGGTTGGGCCCACATCACTTATTTTTCTTTATCAGACTTTCCCCGAGAACAACACAGGGAAACATACCAATGGGAAAGAAGAAGGAAGAGAAGACAGAAAAACCATCATCAAGGGAGAAACCAGAACTCTGTAAGATTGAGATAAAGGGGCAGGATTGTGTTTGGCAGTGAATTAAAGCGGCCTGAGGTGGATTCAGGGTGGTCAGCCTTGGTATTCAGTGCAGGAACATTTAATAGTGCAGGCTGATGCCTTTTGAGCAGTGCTTTGGGCACCAGCAGTTGAGCACTTTTGTTTGTGTTTTGCCAAATACCAATGCTGATTCATTATGTTGTGCCGAAAGAAGACCTATACTGATATATAACACAGCACAAACCCTTATGCCCAATGTGGAAGCAGTCCCTGGACCACCGTACTCGTGGTGGCGGTCCAACCACAGCCACACTGTGGGCCTGCCCACAGTATTTTGAGTGGTGCGGTCGGACCGCCGGGTCTGCTGTGATCAAAGATCCCGCTGGGCCGGCGGGCTGAAACACCCACAAATATGCTGCTATTTCTTCTGCTTGCAAAAAAGAAATAAATATTGGGTGATGGCCTTTGATACATTGATTTATTGCTTCGATGAGGATAGATATATGCACTGTTGTCTGTGAAAAAAAATCCCACAGAACCACTGTTGAGTGAAAAAAACACTGTTCAGTGAAAAAAGAGCAGCAGGATAAGCAGAGACATTCCTTACACCAAGGATTCCACCAGCATTCCCAGAAAAAGCATAATTCATTTGGATATATCATAGGCCAAGCAGGCTCCCAGATATGGATCCTATCCCCCATCAACCTAACCGATTCAATGACATGTCTGAAATCTCTTAAGTTTGAGTATACACAGGTCATGTTTTAGTTTTACAAAACAAAACATCAAATGAAACATAGCCTTATCATCAGGCATTTCACATATACTAGAGAAGACAAAGTTATCATCACATTACAGTATTTAAATCTTATATCACAATAAATGACACTGTTCAAGTTCTATCGTCTAGGTTTACCAAATTATTTAAATATATTTACAATTTCTAGTTGCAGTATAAGCTACACAGCACTCATTCCTCATTTTCAATCGCATTCCACCCTGACCACAAAAGTAAAACCACCAGCATCCCTGAAGGAGGTCCCTGACCTCTCGCACACTGAACACCTGCCGAGTACCCGCTCCTCCCCACCACCAGGCAACAAGGGGGGTGTCTCATTCCATGTGATCAGGAACTATAGCCCCACACCCTGTACTGCTGAGTAAAATTGTGAGTCTACCCCTAACCCGGTGGAAGATGTCCTGGCAAAATGAAGCCTGCCTGAGGTAAGGTAAGTCTGAAGAAGTGGCTTAACCATTAATTTAGCTGTTGGTATGGCCTATTATCCTAACAAATTGGTGAACAGGCCCACAGGTCCTTTGCCCACCCCCCTCGCCCCAATTATTAGAGATGTTGCAAATGACCAAATAGTCTCTGTGAATACATCTGTGACTATGTCGAAAAATGCCGGTATGGAGCATCTTTTCCTCTTTCACCAGGTTATGAGGGATGTGCCTTAAGCAACTCTAAACCTGTGCATAGTTTGCCCATTTCTGAATTAAGCCACCTAACAGAGACTCGGGTTATCCTTGACTTGATGCCTGAGCCCCACAACACTCAGGGGCATATTCCCAAGAACGTGTGATAACCATCGCAAAAGTAACTTAACGTAACCTTCAACATCGCAGTCTGTCGCTGGAAAATTATGCCGTGTTAACAAAGTATTCACAACACTGCGGTGCCATGAAATGGTTTCCAGATAACGCGTCAAATGACCGTGTTAAAATGAACGCTATGCCAGCCGCCAAAAGGCAAAACACAAATGCAAAAAAAGTTGCAATGAGGCCTATTGCGATACCGAAAAGCAGCGAAAACCAGTGGCAGGCCTGCAAACCCCACGTGTCTGGAGGGAAAATGCACTATAAAAGCTACAAAAACAACACACCAGAAATAATTCAAAGTGCATAGCAACATGGATGCACCCTGACTGAGCGCATAGGCCAACGCGAACCCCACAAGCCGCACAGACCACCAGCAAAGAACAACGGGGTGGGTGATGCCCAAGGAAAAGAGAGAGAGGAAGACGGTTTGCAGTCCACAGGGAAACAAGATCAGCATCTCAGAGGTGACAGAACACTACCATCAACTGACCCACAATTAGACTACCGTGAATGCAGATGGAGTGCCGAGGAGGCCAATGGAGGAGGCCAAGAGGTACTGGCATGATGCACAAATCTAAACCAGGCACAAAGCCGCTGCCAACAGGAAGGCAACAACAGCAACAGGAGGTGGGAGTCCTGTGCCACAGGAGGAGCTGGAGTAAACGGAGGCCACAGACATCAGTGTGGAGACGGAGCAAGGAGCTGGGAGTCCAGACACAGCTCCAGAGGACCTGACACAACATCAACAGGGTGAGTAACGACCAGGGACTGTGGGGACGAGGGAGATGGGCACAATGGCACACATGCACAACAATGTGTAGCACACTGCATACCCACAATGACCCTGGATCATGTCCCTGATACCTGTGGCACTCTGCAGCACACACACATAGTATTAAGAGCACATTCACAATGACAACAATGTGGTCCAATGTGCAACCCCGACACCGCAGAACAGAGGACAGAAATGGCTCCGTACATGCGCTGAAACAGTCCAACTACATCTGACAGAGTTGAAAACTGTGAGATGGATATGTACGCGTACAACCCCACATCCACCCTATAGTCCAAATGTCCACTGTCCCGCATCAAAATCCAGCACCACACAGTCACAATGTACACTGCCATACAGTCTGAATGTAACCAAGAACAATGCACCAACATACGAGTCAACACAATGTCAAATGCATCTCCTCTTCACATAGCAGAGGGACACACAACACCTCTAGCAGAGCAGACCATACAACACATTGATGCTGGAGAGGACCACCACACCTTCGACACCGATGCCCTGCAACAGCTCATGGACGTTCTAGGCTACCCACTCCCAGGAGCAGGGCAGCCAAGCTACATAGAGGAGACCCCACCCCCTGCACAGACCACACAGCAGGACGCACCCGCCAGCACTGCTGGCTCCCAACACTTCACCGACCCACACATGGCATCCCAATGCCAGGTGTCAGAACACCAAAACGAGGTGGCCGAACTGGTGCTGGTGGGATCCGAACACATGGAAGACGAACTAAGGGCTAGATGTAGGTAAATGTTATTTACCGATTCATAAACACCGAATTTTACAGATTCGGTATTTATGAATTGGTAAATATGAAGGGGGGAGATGTAGGTATTTCCAGATGTTGAAATACCGATTCGTTAATATTCGGTATTTACCGATTCGGTAAATACCGAATCGGTATTTCCTATTGATTCCTATGGGCTGTGAAGCCCATAGGAATCAATGGGAAATACCGATACGGTAATTACCGAATCAGTAAATACTGAATTGTGCAAGGGTGCAGGGGGTGTCACTTTGACACCCTCTTGCACCCCAAATACAGGCATGTGTGCCATGTGGCACAAAGACATGCTCTAAGGGCATGTCTGTCTGTCACATGGCATAGGTGTGCATGCACACCTGGATTCGGTATTTTACCACCCGATTGAATTGGGTGGTAAAATACCGAATCTGTATTGCCTTTGGGACTCAGAAGAGTCCCACCTACATTTGGATTTACCGAATCGGTAAAATTACCGATTCGGTATTTTACAGAATCGGTAAATTTACCGAATCGGTAAATTTACCGATTCTGTAAAATAAATGCCCCTACATGCCAATTCTTAAATACCGGTCGGTAACGGCCGAAATCGGCCGTTACCGACCGGTATTTAGGCTCCTACATCTGGCCCCTGATCACATAATTGGGTGTCTAATTTCCTTCAGGGACCACCTACACACCACAAAGGAGACCCACACTGCAACAGAGACACATGCATTTGCGCATTTCCTGTACTGAACCACGCCCAGATCCCCACTATTATCAGGCACACAGCCACGCTGGATCTGCGTACGGCAGCCCAGCCCACTACTCTTTCGTATTGCGTGGGTGACAACAAAGCTAAATGTCCAAGCCCAAACCGCTGCCTGCGGTGACATGGTTGCATCTGATGTACACAGCACATAGTAATGTTGAAGGGCCCAGGGCCCTCATGCATACATCATGACCACATGGACACACGCTACGGGCACATACGCCTGACCCCTTTATTGGCAGGGTCACATGTACAGTGATGCCTGTGCTGGATGGGTGTGGGGTGAGTGTAAGCCAGCCCACACGTAGTGGTTGGATGCTGGCAACAACTTGTACAGTGATCACCATTAAAACGGAAACTGAAAATACCAGCATACCATAAAGAACTACGAAGCATCATGGTTGTAGCCGGAGCAAGTACAGAGGTCACCCAAAATGCAAACATAAGTGTCCGTGATTTGCAGTGCACTGAGGTTGGGGCACTAAAGCTGAGCGTGCACATGTGAATGGATTGTCTAGGACTCCGTCCCTTCAGGAAAGTCCTGATGCAGCTGCATTGGGGTGGGTTACACCTGCATCATCTTCCTCATTGTCGTCCCAGGTCTCCCACACTGCCTGAGGTGACATTACTGTGTAACCTCTCCACAGCACAAAACTCAATCAGTAACGGGCCATGGGTTGCGGTGCACTGAGTTAGTGGCACCTGGAGTGCTGAGCAGGGTATCAGGCCGATGATGGCATCCACGACTGGTGTGAGCAACTCCGGTAGTCTGTCGGGACCACTGTTTCAATGCTGGCAGATGGCGGTTGGAGGTGGTCCTGGCGGTGGTGGCGAGTGCCTCCTGCGGTGATGTGACGTCCGGGCCGGTCAGGACTCGATTTGATGTGTGAGCCCTGGTGTACCACAGTGGAGGCAGGAGGAAGTGGACAGCGTAGGGCCACATACACATGGTGTTGATGACCCCAAGGCCATAGTCTCAGAGGACATCCAATATCTGAGAAGAAAGGGTCCCTGACTTGACCAGCACAGTTCTAGTGGCCCCGGATGCACTGCGGCCGGCACAGGCACACCGCCATGGGACGGTGACTTGCGGTGCACTGAGGTAGGGCCACGTGCACTGAGCAGGTCCTCATCGATGTCCGAGGTGAATGTGGCAGAGGGTTGTAGGGGACAGTGGAAGGTGTCCTCGCTGGCATGATGCAGAGGGCAGAAGTCATCCAGAAGCAGAAAATTGAGGAGTGGAATGCTACAGCCTTTTTTCCACCTCTAATTCGGTATCAGCTACATGAGGATAAAGACAACACCCTAGTCCATAGACTGAGACGGCACCAAAGTTCAACAAGAGTGTGTCCATGAATGTCGGGGGACAGACTTAGTGGCACCGGGGCTGAGAGGGGATGCAGTCTGTGATGATGCCGGGACAATGATATGAACTCGGCCATTGCAAAATCAAGACTCAGTTCTAAATGTGTGTCCTACTCCAGCGCAGTGTGGCCCGAGGGCAGTTGTCAGCGTGGGCCCGCAGACACGTTTGTTTGGACTTGGTGGCACATTATCGAAGGGAGTATAGTGACATAAAATCTACCATAAACTATGTTCTCTGCCATGGTGTAATCAAGACTCAGTCCCAAATGTGTGACTTACTGGACCGCAGTGTAGGCCGGATGCATCGTTCAGCAGTGGCCCACAGCCATGTGTTGTTGGCTCACGATGCACAGAGTAACTGACACCAGGGCAGTTGTCTGTAGTGTTTGATCACTTCCGTAACGATGATCCTTTTTTCCTCCTGACTGCAACGCGTCATCCTCTTACACCTCTCCTTGTGTGCAATGGTATGTACTCTGCCATTGAAATATCGATACTCAGTTCCAATTATGTGACCTACTCGACTGCAGTGTAGGCCGAGGGCAGTAGTACGCATGGGCCTACAGACACGTATGGTTGTAATACTATGCACAAACTTGGTGTCACCACATCGAAGGGAGTATAGTGATACAACCTCTGCCATGAATAATGTTCTCTGCCATAGTGTAATCAAGACTCAGTTCCAAATATGTGACCTACATGTCCTTTGAATATGCCGGTGGAGTACGTCAATGAGATAGGAGTACTGCAGGACTGTGTCGCAGAGGCCGTGATGGTCTGAGGAGTCTGCCAGGGTCACGGCCCTCGGGCTTGGAGCTTGCACCGGCACGTGGTGGGCAATCTTCAACATGCGCTGGTGTCAGAAGGTGCAAAACACACAAGAAGATGGACGGAATGTTACAGAATGGCAAAACATTCACCCCCAGTCACAGATCTGGGTTTAATCCATCGTTATCGATAGCCAGAAACCAGTTCCTAGGATGCTTGATTCCGGTCCAGGAAAGACATGGCTTGGCAGTTTGAGCTGGACTGTTCCCATGAGGGACAGGATCAAGGCTGATTTGCATATGCCCATGTCTGAACTGGGGTGGTGTGAAGTGCAAAAAACGATGGATTTAGACCCAGATATCTGTACTGGGGTGAATGTATGACATTGTTCTGCATTCTGGCCATCAACTGTTGTTTTTGCATTTGTCACCCCGAGTGGGATGGGTATGCTCAGACATGAGTCCCATGCTCTCCACACCACTGGAGTCAAAGCTATCCTGGCTGATGATGGCTGATAGCCAGGAACCAGTCATACGATGCTTGATTCCGGTCCAGAAAAGACATGGCTTGGCAGTTCGGGCTGGACTGCTCCCATGAGGCACAGGGCCAAGGATGATTTGCATATGGCAATGTCTGAACTGGGGTGGTATGGATTGCAAAAAAACAATGGATTTAGTCCCAAATCTCTGTACTGGGGTGAATGTATGACATTGTTCTGCATTCTGGCCATCAACTGTTGTTTTTGCATTTGTCACCCCGAGTGGCATGGGTATGCTCAGACATGATTACCATGCTCTCCACACCACTGGAGTCAAGCTATCCTGGCTGATGATGGCTGACAGCCAGAAACCGGTCCTAGGTTGCTTGATTCCGGTCCAGGAAAGACATGGCTTGGCAGTTCGGGCTGGACTGTTCCCATGAGGCACAGGGTCAAGGCTGATTTGCATATGGCCATGTCTGAACTGAGGTGGTGTGGAGTGCAAAAAAACGATGGATTTAGGCCCAGATCTCTGTACTGGGGTGAATGTATGACATTGTTCTGCATTCTGTCCATCAACTGTTGTTTTTGCAGGTGTCAGAAGGTGAGCATTGAGGCCTGGGTGCACTGGGGCGGGCAAGACTGCTTTGGGGACCAGCAGCCCGGGGTGCAGCAGACGCACAGGATCACAGGCAACCCTGCTCATAGCATCGGCCTTGTGGCAGGGTGAGAGGCGCCACCCTGGCAGACAAGTTGGGCATTCTGGAAGAGGACCACGCCCAGAGTTATGTGCCTTTAACCGCCTGCGTGCTGCGGTCATTTTTGCGCTGTGCGGCTTTTTTCTAAAAGCCGCGTTACATGACGAGCTGAGCTCGTCATGGGCATGCGAGCGGCGCAACTCATGACGAGCTCAGCTCGTCATGAGCATGGAAGGGGTTAATTCACACCCCTATGCTGGCCTGGCGTATACCAGGACGGCCCTCTCCACTCACGCTTACGGGGGGATGTAACAAGCTACATTGCTGCGATCTTCCCCACTGGCCGGGGTGACATGGCTGCATCCACTGTCCACTACACTCCGAACACCAGCGGTGTGTGTCGACATGGATATGTGTGTGGTCTGCATACCACAGTCTGGCCCTCACATCCACGCCACACTCAGCATTGTGTACATTCCCACTCATGGGTCACTTGCCTCCTTCGCACATGCCTGGTCCCCACCTCTTCCCAGATTCTGCTATTGTTTGGCTGAGGTGCCATGCCGTTGATGGCTAATGTACATGGCTGGCCCAGGTTCCCACAGTAAGCTGTGTGCCCGTGTATGGTGGGTGTGCATGTTGTTTGGAATGTTGTATGTGAGCTTGTAATGTGTGCATTCCCGGTGTTGTGAGTTGCATGTTTGTGGAGTTTAGGTGTGTGGAGTGTTCATGGGGTATTTGCCAACGAGCAGTGCATTTCAGTGGGTGCCATCCTGGTGACACATGGTTGATGATGGACTGTCGGAAGAAGTAGGGATCATGCACACTGCCTGGGTGTATGGTGTCGACGTTGGTTTCGATTCCCCGGTGGTCCGCTATTGCCTGCACATTGATGGGATACGTGCACTCTCTGTTGCGGTTATTGTGTGCAGTGTTGCCAGGGGTACAAGTAGGACATGTGTGCAGTCAATTATCCCCTCACACGTGCAGTAAGCAATGTATTGACGTAGACGCCTTTCTGGGTCTCCGGCTGTTCCTGCACAGTGTTGGGGGAGAATAGAGAGTGGGGTACCAAGCTGATGGTGTCATCCATGACCGTTGGGAGGAACTTGGATTGGGCTGGCTGTGTGACTCCTCCGACTCAGGCGGTTGTTGGTTGGGAGGTACCAGAGGCCAACATGTGCAGCATGGTCAGCAGCTTTGTCTGAGGTGGGATGTTGGTTGTTCGCTGTGTTGGTACCGTCAGCCTGTGGACAATGGTGGTCAGGACACGGAGGATGGTTGTCCCTTTGTGCCTGTAGTGGACAATGACATTCTCGGATGATGGGTCTGTGAGGTTGGTGCATTTTCTGAGGGTCGCTGTCTTTGTCTGCGCTGCCTCTGTGGTGGTCCGGGGGTGGCAGGGGGGGAACCGGGGGGTGGCCGCGGGTGTTGTGACCCTGTCGGGGTTCTGTGCTGCATGTTGTTTGGCTCCATGGCATCTATTGTTCTTCTGGTCTGGCTCTGGCCTCAGCTCATTTTAGTGGTGCAGGCTGCCGTTCGACTTTACACCAGGTCAGAGCAGGTGTTAGTTTCCTGCTGCTAATGTGGCTTATTGCCTGTTTTGGGTTCTTTTCACTGATCTGGCTGGTCGTTGAGAATGTTGCAGAGTGGTGTTGTCGCAACTTTCAGCACGGGAACGCCTACTCTGCATCCCATTAGCGATAGTTGGGGTCATCTGTGGCGATGTTTTTTGCACCTGTTATTGCAGGTGAACTGGTGATATGGGCTGTTTACACCAGCTTGTGAATGGTGCGATAAATTTATCGCCACTTCTGCTGCGATAAAGTGCAGTTAACTCGGCGATAGGTCCTTGAGAATATGACCTTGAATGTCTGCTTTAACAAGAGTGCTCCAGGGACTTGTTTCCTAAATTTGCTTAGAACCAGGTCAACCGAGGCATATCTGACATTGGAAATGTCTGGATCAATGGTGTGATAGACTGAAAAACTTTTTGGGTGCTGACAAGTTGTGAATTAGCCTGAAACTGATGAGGCTCTTTTTAAAGCACAATTCCCAAAGTTGAACACACACAATCTTGAAGTGGGTGGGAGTGGAAGGGTCCTCACCCCTCCCTAAACTCCCCTCTCTGTAATGTTTTAACTAACACACCTCTTTGGGAAATTAATTCACAGAAGGAGCTCTAATAGCTGAGTCCGAATCTCAAGTATTCAAGCAAAGGTCTAATTCAGTTTGAGTCAGAGATTGTACATTCAGTGCTGAAAAGTAGGAAAAAGGCTTTAATGTTGTATTTATTAGCCAAGCACTGTTGATCTAGGTAAAACACAATGGGCCGAATTCACAAACTGCATTTTGTAGCACGTAAAGTAATACTACAGTAGTACTGCTTACTTACTACAAAATGCAATTCACAAACACACAAGTGTTAATCCACTTCTCCTGTCTTTTCCATGGAGAGATCCTCTCACTTGTAAGTTTACCATTTAGCAATGCATGTGGGAGAGACCATGGAGAGTTGCTAGAATACTTACTAGTAAACGGGAGGGGTTACAGGGGTAGAAAGGAGAGGTTTAGGGAGGGCTAAGGAGGGGTTTTGGGAGGGACGGGCACCCATCTACAAAAGAGTGAGCAATTGCTATTTAGAAACTGCACTCTTAAATATACTACAATTTATTTTGACTTTTTAAAAATGTATATAAATGTAATCTAATGTGAAAAAGTATATATGAATAAAGAAATATTATCAAAATATTTTTTATTTAAATATATATATTTTAAGTTGAATTAAATGAGCCTATTTTAACCCCTTCGACGCTCATGACGAGCTCAGCTCGTCATGAGGTACGCCTGTCGTACACTCATGACGAGCTGAGCTCGTCATGAACCGCGGGTTTTAAAAAAACTCAGCGTACGGCGGTAAAATGCGCCGCACGCATGAGGTTAACATAATTTGTTAAATCAAAAGCTTAGCCACAGCTCTCGTCAGCAGCTTTACTGGAAACATCAGATGTGGGAGAGTAATTGGAAGGGTCTCTGAGATCACAGAGATAGTGGGTCACAAATGGCATTACTTAAACATTTTAATATGAATACTGTTACTAAAAATTAATGAATAAAATCGACTTCTTGGGAAAAGTGAAAGCTGAGAGTTGAAAAAATATTTTGAGATGACACCTTGAGGCCACTAACTGATGAGTACTTAAGTCTTTAAAAAATACAACAGTAGCATTGGGAAAGAGGCTGAAAGGAAATTTAATCGAGCAGAGACAAAGTTCCAAAATGTCTAGCGACTGCAAGGCTCATGAACAATGCTTAGAAGAGCAGTAAATTCCCTTGATTAAATGAAGAACAATGAATTAGATAAGGCTCCTCAGAGAATCCCTAGGAAATTGCTTCTACGTTTTGAGGAGAATATAGCAAGATCTCCCAAATATTAGCGGAGGTGAGGGAATTGCTTTGGTAATCATGTCTCGATGAAAAAACGCATAAGAACTTCAAAAGTATATTTTGCAAAAATATGGCCTTCTGAACATTAGTGGAGAAAGGAGTTTCTATGTTGTGCTGCAGAGGGAATCAGCTTAAATAAAACACGGTTTACCATCACACACACAGGGCTGATCCCCGCTGTATTTCATCCAGCAGGCCAATTGACCTTGGTAGACGAATCTTAGAATCAGGAACACATCATCGTATAGATATTAATCACAATCTCTATCTAAGTTCAGTCAATAAAGAGAGTTATTGAAGATATTAAGGGTTTTATTAATTAAAAGTTCAGTAAAGTGTCTTTATTCAGAATCATCAATTGTATTCATATTAGTTTCAAATAATCAATCTTTTACAGAATTGCGAGGAAAAAAATAATGATTGATTAGTTCAATCAATGTACAATGCATTAAGCGTGTTCTATAAAGGATGAAAATCCATATCCTAAGAATGGGATGAAATGTTGTCAATCAAAATCCATAAAGGGTTCAAGTTCGAAAGAGAGTGAGATCACGCATAAAACTCAAAATTTCCAAAAGTCAATAATCTATCAGAACAGAACTTCCCAAAAAGGGATGTTCACAAAACTCAGTAAAGTCTCAAGGCAATAATGAATAAAGCAGGGGAAATTTGCAGTAGCAGTAGCAACTACAATCAATGACATGGAATGGTGTAGCATAGAGTATGTCAGTCAGTCATTAAAACTTTATTTAGTTTGTTACAACCATCAAAGTATACACTATACATTTATAAAACTTTATAAAAACACATAATATGGAACTTTTATAAAATTGCAACTCAATAATTTCCCGGAAGGTAACCCCGACACCTTTGTTATTAAACAGTATCCTCCTTGGTTGTTAAAATCATGATACATACATTAAAATGCAATCTCATCATTTTTTTTTATTTTTTTTTATTTTTTATAAAGGGTGGGTTACATACACCTATAACTCTGTACTCTGGAGGAACCCCTTAACTCTACTCATGTATTTCCCCAAAGCACAGGCTATATCCAGATTTGACATTCCCACCAGAAGGTCTGCAGCTTGCTTTCTATTCATGGTCCTGTATTTTTTGGATGTATGACGTTACAACGCATACTTTTACAACGCATACCTTTACAACAAAATTTTTACAACGCAAAAACCATTACAACGCATGTATTTACAACGCATGTTTTTACAACGCAGGTACCTTTACAACGCATACCATTACAACGTAAGTATTGGTAAGTATATATTAATTTTTTTAATGTAATTTAATTTAATTTAATTTCATTTAATTTCATTTAATTAATTTAATTTAAATTTCATTTTACTTTACTTTTACCCTGTACTCCTGTACCCCAAAAACCCAAAACTAACCCTGAACCCTAAAAATACCCTTTTACCCAAAAACCCAAAACTGACCCTGAACCCTAAAAATACCCCTTTACCCAAAAACCCAAACCTGACCCTGAACCCTAAAAATACCCCTTTACCCAAAAACCCAAAACTGACCCTGAACCCTAAAAATACCCCTTTACCCAAAAACCCCAAACTGACCCTGAACCCTAAAAATACCCCTTTACCCAAAAACCCAAAACTGACCCTGAACCCTAAAAATACCCCTTAACCCAAAAACCCAAAACTGACCCTGAACCCTAAAAATACCCCTTTACCCAAAAACCCAAAACTGACCCTGAACCCTAAAAATACCCCTTTACCCAAAAACCCAAAGCTGACCCTGAACCCTAAAAATACCCCTTAAAAAAACCCAAACATATAACATTTTAAATATAATTATATACTTACCAATACTTACGTTGTAATGGTATGCGTTGTAAAGGTACCTACGTTGTAAAAACATGCGTTGTAAATACATGCGTTGTAATGGTTTTTGCGTTGTAAAAGTTGCGTTGTAATGGTAGTGCGTTGTAAAAGTTGCGTTGTAAAGGTTGTTTCCTGTATTTTTTTAATATCGGGTCTAAAATCTCCTTACGTATCTCAAGGACCATCCTACAATCTAATAAAATAGTAATAATATCACAGGAGGTACCTAATATACAAGTACAGCTGCCATTACTATTTATCATGAGCTTTTTAACCCTGTTATTTACATAACAGGGATTTATTCCCATTCTCAATTTTAATACCTCTCTTCATAAGTGTTGATTCGGCAACCTGTCCAAGTAGGGGTAGGAATGGTCTTCTGAAATCCATACTTGGATCATATGGGAAACTGATATTTTTTGCCGGAGATACTCTTGATCGCTTATACGGGACGCGTCGGCTCCCAGTGACCGTAGTTCCTTTTTACCTATATTGACGTGTCCTAGCTAACCCTGGGCGTAGTGTGCGTAGTGGGGCTACGCGAAGCTACGCAAAGTGGGCGAGAAACTACGCCCACCTGCGCACTTCACGTAGCCCCACTACGCACCACATGCACCCATCCCCTACATAGCTAATTTAATTAAATGGGCAAAGATAAATAAATAAAATACACTTACCTTGTCCGCGCCGTCCCGGGGCTCCCTCTGCTCGTTCACGGCGCCATCTTCTAACCAATGCACATGCGCGGGCGGCCACGCATGGGCATTTCTCACGAGAAATGCGCATGCGCGGCCGCCCGTGCATGCGCATTGGTTAGAAGATGGCGCCGTGAACGAGCAGAGGGAGCCCCGGGACGCCGCGGACAAGGTAAGTATATTTTATTTTTTTATCTTTGCCCATTTAATTAAATTTAGCTATGTTCGGTAGGGCGGGAGGGAGGCGGGTGGGGGGCAACTTCGCTACGCCCAAGGAGTGGGCGTAGTGTTGCCTACTTCGCCTACTTTGCAAAGGGCGAAGTAGGCGACACTACGCCCACTTCGTGGGCGTAGCGGAGTTTCCCGCCCAGGGTTAGTCCTAGCTGCGTATCTAGTTCTATTCCTAGCTTCCCATATGCTTCTTTTATTGAGGCTCTTGTTTCTTTTGCCCAAGATTACTCGCTAGAGGCAATTTCCTCTCTACACCACTGTGATATTTTTCTGGGGGCTCCCCTGTCTCCAGACGCTGCCAAAACCGTATTAGTGCCATCCTAGTTGTAATTGCCCAGGAGGTAACTCCCAGCTCCAGTCTTGCTGCTTGTACCATTGCTGATTTTGGCAAAGAGAACAAGCTTTTCAAGATCATACCCTCCTCTTTATCCGAACCTTTTTTCCCACTTAGGAGGAGAATCTCTGATCCATATAGAAATTGCGCGGGGACCATTGCTAGGTAGGCCTTTATAACCGGCCCATCTGACATGTCTCCTTAGAAGCTATTAAATCTTTTTAAGCCCTTTATAGAAGCTGTTTCCCTAATTTTTAATGCTTCCAGATGGGTAGTCCAATTCAAGTTACTCGTGAACCATATTCCCAAGTATCTATATTCCATTACCCTCTCAAGTAATTCCGTGCCTAGATGCCAAGGGAACCGGGTCTTGCTTTTACCGACCATAGTGTTTTGGTCTTTTCCATATTTACTACCAGTTTTTTATTTAAGCAGTATTTATGGAACATATTTAGTTTCCTCTGCAGGCCTATCTCCGTCTGGTCCATGATCACCAGATCATCTGCATAAAGCAGACAAGAGATGTGGTTACCTCCTAGCTTTGGACTAGCCCCTCTAACCTCGCTTAGATTCCAAGGTAGGTCTGCTATAAACAGAGAGAAAAGCAACGGGGCTAATACGCACCCCCCCTCAGGCCCTTTCCTATCTGGATCCTCCCAGATAATCCGCCCTCCTCGTCCAGGATTACCTGGGTCCAGTTGTCTGTATGTAAGGCCTGGATAAGGGCTAACAGGTCTGCGTGTTTCTTGTAGCCTACCAAGGTAGACCATAGCTGCTCCCTGCCTACAGGTCGATTGCCGCGCGGAAGTCAACAAAACAACAATATGCTCTATAGAACTTCCGCGCTACCGCCCAGAGGGCAAAACAATGATCCACCATTGAATGCCCTTCTTTAAACCCCCCCCTGTTCAGGAGGTACTATACAGTTATCTTCAGCCCAATCGTTTAGCAAACCTAAAATTATTTGAGAGAAATCTTTTTCCCCAATATCAAGAGGTTTATCAGGCGATAGTTTTTAGGGTAGTTTACATCACCTTTTTATGTATGGGTCTAATGATGGCCCCTTTCCAGCTATCTGGTAACGTTCCTGTTTTTAGTATTCTTAAGAACGTCTTTGAGAACAAATCCGCCCACCAATCTATATTTATTTTTATAATAATGGCGGGTAGATTGTCTGGGCCCGCAGCTCGTGTTAAATTTAAGTTGCCTATCACGGTTTTAATATGGCCCTGAGAGAACTGCTCCATTACTTCTTCCCTAACTCCTGGCCAACTAGATGGTACTATCACCTCCCTCCTTGGCCAATTGCCGTAGATCTCCTCAAGATAGGTTACCCACTTATCCTCTGGGACCGAGCATTGCATGGACCCTGCTGTTTTCCCCGTACATTCCTGTATCAGTTTCCAGAAGCCTTTGACATTTTTTCTTCAATTGCCCCAAGTAGGTTCTTTCAGCAATTTTCTTTAAAAGATATTTTTTTCTCTAATAGATGCCTTGTATTTTATCTTTAATTTCTTAAGTGCTAGAAATGCTGCATCATTATAGCTACGCCTAAGGCTTCTTTCACTCTTTCTAATAGCGGCCTTTGCTTTACGACATTCTGCATCAAACCACGGTTTACTAATTTCATGTAGTGATAATTTCCTTACCAAGCTAAACTTCCCCCGTTTAATTTTTATTCTGAGGCATTCTACAATTTGTCTTATCATATCCTCATACCAGGATATCTCCTCCCCCTTTGCTAGATTTCCTAGATCAACTACTATCTGAAGATCCTTTAGTTTATTTAGGTGTTCTTCACTTAACCGGGTTGTAAGTCGCTTGGGATATTCAACCTCTACATGTAACACCTTCTGCCTCGGTGGAACCTTATTAGCATACATTTCTATCAATAGTGGGAAATGATCACTGCCCTCTACTTGGAGTATTTTGAAATGTTGAATTAAGTGGAAACACCAATCCTGAATAAACACATAGTCTATGGGGCACATTTGCTGTCCTATTTTAAATGTGCACTTTGCGGGCCGATCTGTTTCTTTCCGACCATTAACACAAACCGAACCCATGGCCCCCAGCAGCCGACCAAGCTCCACATCCTGATTTGAGAGCTCAGTGCTGATTAACATTGCAGACTCTATGTTATACGCTTTTAGCAAGTCGCTATTCAAGGCATCAGTTTTTAGGGGATTTAGTCTATGATTAAAATCCCCTAAAATTAAAATCACATCTCTTGGGTAGAGTTCATATAAGTTCTCTATATCCTTTTTTAAACGATCCAGCTCTGCTTTATACTCATGTTTTTCCCCTTTCTGTATGTACACATTCATAATACATAAACCTCCACTCCCTATGTTGTTATTTAGGATCAGCACTCTGCTACCCAATGCCCAGATACATGTTAGGTCGAGGTGAAGAATATCTCTCACTATCCTTGTGGAGACCAACGTCATCTGGCCACCTGATGCCCTACCCATTTGATTCTATCTTGCAGGTTTTATATGATTAGCAAAACCTTCCGTAACGAGGGTTTAGTCGCACAGCCATGTCTCCTGTAGAAACAAAATATCGGTCTTCCCGAGGAGGTTTTTAAAAGACTCTTGGTGCTGTATTCTTTTGTAGCCATTAATATTCCAAGACAAGATGCGCAGGCTGTGCGACGACCCAGTTTCCTAATCGATATTACTCAAATTCCCCTCCTCCTCCTGGTCTATATAATCCAGCTCTCTATACCTGTTCCCGACCAAGACATCTTCCTCCCCCCCCTATCTTTTTGGGAATAATTGTAATTTCCAGGCCTTCCTTGTTACTCCGTCCAGATGAGATACATTTTATTTGCCGTTCTCCCAACCCTGCATGGTTTCTAAGGAATTGGTGCCCTTGGTTATCCATTTTCAGCTCCTCTCTATTTACTAATCTGATTCCTTCCCTTAGCATCTCAGCTTCCGCATTTTCCATTGCAACTTTTATTAAAGCTGAGTGGAGAAGGACCTTTGTTATTTCTTCACCTTTAGCATTAACCAAAAACCCCACTTCTTTTAGGTCATCTTTACTGACATATTTTAAGCTGGGACATTTAGCAAGTGAGAACAGTAACTGCGAGTGATTTAGGGGTTTTAGTTTCTTACCCCATTTCCCCCCATTTCCCTGCCCCTTAGGTTCTAGGTATAGCCAAGTGTACACAATCCTGGATGCCTGTAAAGTCTTTTGGCTTTCCTCTGGTCTTTTGTTCCTTCTCTTCAAATTACTTTCTGCTCTACCTCCTTTCTTACAATTAGTCGCCAGGGATAAGTTACTGGGCCCTGCATCAGTGGACATCACCATTTCCCATATGGGTTCTAACCCCCCTTTCCCCCCCAGGGCTTCCTCATACGGGCCTTTACATTCTTAGCCAAGCATTTACCTAGGTCCCAACATGATTTTTCCTGGGGACTAAGGTGCTTGCCCCGGTGTCTACAAGGGTTAACTTATCTATTTCTACTCTTCCTTGCAAGGTTATCTGGAGCATCAGCATAACCTCGAGCATTGATGAGCTCGGGGTACCCGTCACCTCCAAATTATTCACAGGTAGACCTGATAGCTCAGTCAGGGCAATATTTGCATTTTCCAAACTGTCTTTCCGATTAAGTCCATATTCCTCGTCGGCAGCTTCCTTCTCCGGCTGTGAATCGCTCTGATTTTCATTTTCTTCCTCCCCCTCTACCTCTGAGTCTTGTATTAATACTGACTGAAACAGCCGTGGGGAGGAGGACAGCCGGGGTTCTATCGGGATCTTAGCTATGTCAACGTTTGTCTGGTTCAGGGAATCGGCGTCTGATACCAGGATCTCTGTCAATTTTGGGGTCTCCACCGCCTTTATTTCTCTTTCTGGTGTCTCCTTTTCCTTAAAATGTTTACCAAAGAAATCTTTAATAGATTTTGAGACTGTAGAACCGCCTTTTACACCTGCTGCCTTAGCGGTCATCGGCCCCAACTGTTTAATTGTACTTGAGGATGCAGTAGACCCGAATACAGATGTTTTATTTCCGGTAGGTGTCGTTATTGCACTCTCCAAGTCTTTGGGTAGTTCAGTTATGTCCTCTACCCCAGAACTTGTATTTCCTGGTATTTTAGAGTTCTTTACTACTTTACATCGTTTGTTCTTTCCTAATGCCATATCTTTTAAATTCTACTTCTCTGCTTACTCCCAAGGGAGCAGAGATTTTCTGGGCAGTTTTCTTCACTTGTTAGATTACCTACACTTTCTAGGTGCACTACGGCCCCTCTGGTAATTACTCTTTGCTGCAGCACCCCCAATTATAATTTTGCTTTGCTTTTTTGTTTTTCCACTTAGCTCTGTCCTCTGGGCCCGCTCTCTTCCTCCACCACCTTTTCCTCTTTCCCTCTGTCTCTTCCAGTCCTCGTGCTCCCAATCCTGGCAGCCTCCTGTGTGTCTTTCCTTGCTGGTTTGGGGTCCAGGGGTCACTATCCTCGCCCTGACCTGCTATGGGCAACCTCCGGCGACCTCCGGCTAATAACCGGTTACTCCAATTGGTGCCTGCAATCCGCTGACGCCCTCACCGTGGTGTCTCCTCAGATCAGACGCCAACGGGGGACAACGAGGGTAGATGCTCCTCACGTATGCTGATACGCTTTTCCCACACAGCGCAGCGCAGCGCACGGATACGTGGTGAAGCGGACAGCAAACCACCACTTCCACGATGCCCGTCCAGCACCACCGACCCGGACCCGGAAGCCGGAATCCCGAAACCGGAACTGGAAGCCTGCAGGTCTGAGCCGAAGGCGCAACGGTGAAGGTGGGAGGTTTGTCAGCAGAGCAGCGGCACCCACAGTAACAGCATGCACTGGGATCCAGTTTCCTGTACAACTCAGCATAGAGTATGGAAAATGGCATTAATCTACTCTAGTTACATGTTGTTAGACCTGTCAGCCTTAGGGTGTTTGCCTCAAATTTTGTTGAATTCTTCTTTGTTGGCTTTAGGACTCTGAGTACTTTATCACTGCCAACTAGTGCTAAAGTGCATGTGTTTCTCCCCATAAACATGGTTTGTTTGACTTATCCACAATTGGCATATTTAATATATCTATAAGTCGCTAGTAGAGTGCACTGCATGTGCCCAGGGTCTGCAAATTCAATGTTATTTTTGGGTATGTAGCACTGATTGTGTCGCCCACTGCATAGCCTGTGTATGCAATTTACACTGCCATGTTGACTTGGCATTTAAATTCCTTTGCCAAAATGTAAACTTCCCTTTTATTTCATATAGGTTACCCCTAAGGTAGGCCCTAGGAAGTCTGTAGGGCATAGTGCTATGTCATCAGAAGGTAGGATATGAGCTTTTAAATTTTGCATGTCCTGGTAGTGAAAAACATCCAAATTCATTTTCACTACTGTGAGGCCTACCCCTCGCATAGTTTAACATTGCGAATTCCTCATTACACTTAATAAGCTGTAATTCTTTTTTGAGAAGTAGTAGATCTGTCATGTTGCATATAATTGTAATTGTAATGATGAATCCTCCTTACTGTTAAAGTTGAATTTATCACTACCCTTTTGAAAATGCCACTTGTAGAAAGATGGCATTTCTCTGCTCTTACCCTGTGTGCCTTGAGCCTGTCTCCAATACATTTCTGGGGTGGATGACTGCTGGACTTTGTGCAATCCCGCTAGAAAGCAACACACACAGGGAGCTTAGGTGTGGCTGAGTGGACATCCACATCCTGATGGGTCTTCCTGGGCAGGATGGGAGGGAGAAGCTGATACTTACACCTGAATAGGCTATGTCCTGCCCTGATGGAACAAGGTTTCGTACGTAAAGAAACTTGCTTGGATGCAATCCTCTCAAATAACATGTAATAATTTAACCAACCTGTTTGTAAATACTAATATTTGCATTACACCGTTTACATTGATATCCGAGAGAAGCTTGCCTATGTATTTTACTGATATGTAACCTGAATGTCTAAAGATGGCTGCCAAAAATGCTGGAATCTTTTGTGCATGTGTCTACTGCATCTAAGTAGTATGACGTCCTTGGCTTTGGAGGGAAATCTTTGCAGCTGCGCAGTAGCTATTAAGATGGCCGCTTGAAACTCACATGTTAATGTGCATGCCATGCTTAAACTAAACCTCGCATGTTTATTAAACTGCTAATGCAAAAAGATTAAATAACTTAATGGAATTAGAGTAGGAATAAGTGGTATACAGTGCATTCATTTATTTCTGTGTTCCAATATGTTTTTCTTTGACTTTATTATTAGTTCGTATTTGGGCCTGGAGGGTGACTGAAGTCTCTGTCCTGCATGAATATGCGCAAATGCACCAAAGTCCGCCATGATGCATGATGTATCATTGAAACCCAGCCAAAGACGCTCTAGCAAAAGAGGTGTTTGAGAACTTCACCTCTCGCCCTGGAGTAGGGATAAAAAGAAGACAACATTTGCATACATTGTGTATGATTCTAATGTGAAATGCGGGTTGGAATAAAGTTTGGGAAAGTAAAATTAAGGGGCGGTAATATTGAACAATGAACTAAAGAAAAAAACATTACATTAGTATGGTATGATGACCTCTCCCCATCCCATTGTCCAATCAGAAGTAGAGGTTTTCATGAATATTGAAACATTGGGGGTGGTACATACACAAAGATTAGTATAACTAAGGTAGGATTAGTCAGTAAGATGTCAGACTTGTCACTGACCTGTCACCGACCCAACACTGAACCAGACGACAGCGGATGCCATGGAGGTCAGAGACGCTGTTCGGGCACTCTGATAGAAGAATGGAGAGAGTGATGCGGGGGAACATGGCGGCCACCTAGGAGCCAGTCGCGGGAGTGAGGTTCTGTGGTTTTCGACTTCGCTTCGTATCTAGCCGCCATTTTGTATCCGGCGCCATTTTGTGTTGTCTTTTACTCAGACAGCACAGCGCACAGAGTATTTTTGCTTTTTTAGCTGCCTCTGCGTCTCCCTAGTTAAAGAGTAAACCCTTGTCCTTGTTTATGAAGCTGATGTCAGGGCCTGGCCGAGTTCGTTAATCCATGTTTAGACTGATTAATCCTTGTCTTACTCCACTGTTTGGGTCCCACCATTCTTTCTTACTTTATCTTATTTGACTTCGCTATTCTCTTCATGTATTCTCTTATTACACAAACTATCCTTTGAAGCACGCAAACATGTTCTACCACCTGCAAATTGAATTACGGGCACTAGTGTTGATTAACTTGAGGGGAGGAGAGCACACGGGGTCTGAAAGAAGGGTGTGTTTAAGATACTCGATAGCTTGTTTTCGAACTAACTCTTTTCATTTGTCAGTTTTGTATATCTTGTAAGTAGCCATTGTAAATATGTGTACTATAAGAGACTGTGAGTCACGAAGTTAAGTGGCAGTCTCCTGAGAAAATACCATCAGTGTACTTCTAGGACAACTGTGCTTAGCTGCAGCTAATAAACTCGATTTTCTACGCCTAACAGAGTGTCTCGTGTCTCTGTCTGACAAGGCAGGTGAACCCGGGGATTTTAGGCGTGCCCTGCGCTGCTGGGCCCATAAGGTCCAGTTCCTCAGGAGTAGCTAGCACTAACCTCTTTGTCTGGCTTGCTGTGCTCCAGGTGCTGCGATGTTGCGTGCTGGTGGCGAAAAGCCCGGCCGGCAATGTTTGACTCTTTCTGCCTGTGGCGTAAGGAAACCAAACAGAAAGAAATTAAACAGGCTAAAAGAGATAAGAAAACGCAAGATATGACGATTCTACAGGCTGCTCAACAGTTTAAGAATATTGAGACAGATCAGATGATTGAAGTCTCAGACAGACAGCATTGTATGGCAATAGATAAATGTCATCCCGTATTGTCTACTTTCCCACATGCTAACGATCTTGACGAAGATTCTTTAATGTCTCATTTGTTGAGATTACCTCTGCCTTATGTATTGGGTGCTAATGCACCCCCATTACTACCTATTGTTCAGCCTCCAGTTGCTCAACCAGTTGTTCCGATTCTTCCACAATTGCCTCTTCCAGTAATTCCGCCTCCACCTCCTTTGCCACCGACTTCTGTACCTCAGTCTCCCTTATTGTCTGTTTCTCTTCTATCTACTAGCCCTTCTCCTACAGCTCCTAATATGTGGTCTCCTGTTTTATTGACAGATTCTCCTACAGCTCGTAAACGACTAGTCAATATTGTTTCTGGCCTTCTCTCACCTCTCTTTGGGTCTCTTAATTTTACGTCTGGTTCATCCCGAAGGCAATCCCGTAGTCAAATTCCAGATTCTGAGGAGCGAGTTAGGTTAGACTCTCTTGCTCACAATTGGATCATGAATGGTCCACAATATAGTGTGCGCAATATTTTGGATACTTTTCTTCAGTGGAACGCGCCCACGCAGAGATATGTCTTTACGGCTATGTGCCATATTCTTGTTAAAGAATGGGGGATATGGATTTGGATTTACCTCCCCAGGGTTTGTTTGACGTACAGGATAAATTTGATAAAGGACTTATTGTGGGCTCCGATGTTGAGGATGCTGTCCAGACACTTGTTAATTTTAGGCCTTCCTTTTTCTCTCAAGCTTCCCTCGAACCTGATTCTGCGGTTCGACGTAAAATGAAACACTATCCTGTGCGAGAAGTTCCTCCAGTATGGAGGGATGCAATTCCAGGTGCTAATCCGCCTGTTCCTGCTCATTTCCAGCGTATATGGGTACATGTCCCTTGGAAAAGATCTGAAGTCTTGGCACTTAAACAGTCCTTACCGGACCCTCGTAAGAATCCTGCTGGGTATTATAAAGAGCTGTCCCAGACTGTTGATGCATGTGTCGTGAATTTAGCATATATTGATTTGCTGATGGGAAATGTAGTAACTCAAGTGTTGTGGGCTCGGATTCGTAGGGAAGACCACGATCAAGCTTTAGGCGGTAATTGGGCTGCTATTGTTGCCGCAGATGCAGCACAAGTAGGTGGTGCTAAACCTGATGCTTTGATAACAGAATTGCCTGGTAGGATCATTACTTTAAACTAAAAGGTTGATGCCTGCCTTGCATGTTAATTGGGATAAGTTGGCCGCGTGTAAACAGAAGAAAGACGAGAGTGTCTCCGATTTCTTTACGCGTTTTGAGGCGACGTTCATCAACCATAGTGGTCAGGATATGAGTACTGAAGGTGGACAGCGATTATTTGTGGATACATTCGTATTTAATTTCCTTCCAGAATTGTCGCATAAATTGAAAGATTCCGAAAGTGCATGGGCCATTTCTTCGTCTGCCCAGATATTAGCCACTGCTCAGTACTATGAGAATAGGGATAAGGAAGAAAAGGATAGAGCGGAGAAAAAGACTAAAGAATTGAAAAGGTTCTTTTGCAACAAGCTTATCCACCTCATTCTGCTCAGCGTCAAATGCAACAGCGTCCGCAGTTCCAAAGATTGTTACAGAAACCTACACCTTTTGTTCCGCGACCTTTGTTGGGTCCTAATCAATGTGACTAATGTAAAGAAGAAGGCCATTTTAAAAATAGTTGTCCGGTTTTATTGCAGCGTAATGGTGGACTGCCAGGGCCACGGGGCCGTGGTGGTTTTCAGTCAGCACCTAGGGGTAGAGGACGAGGTGCGTTTTGTCAGGAACAGAGTCCTTTTCCTCCTCAGAATACTATGAATTATTTCGATCAGCAAAATTCTCAGTCTGCACAATATTACAACGACGATTATTATACAGAAAGTGAACATCCTGATTTTCATACTAGCTAGGACAGCCATGGACAAAGCAAGGGAGTGGTATCAGTTCCAGTTCATCAGAATGGGCCTTATGTTAACGTTGTTGCATTGGGTGTTTCAGAGCCATTTCTTTTGGATACTGCTGCGATGAGGAGTTCTATTATTCACTCCAAACTCCCTGGGGCACCTTTGTCTGGCTTAACAAATGTTTCTGTAGGTTTCTCTGGCGCCCCAGTTCGCAATCCGGTTTCTTCTCCTTTGCCTCTTTCTATTGGTCCTTATGACTTGGAAGCCCCGCTTATTTTAACGACTGGTTGCGGTGAGAATTTGTTGGGTTTGGATTTATTGAAACGTCTACATGCACCGTTGTATTGTTCCCCCTCCGGTGTACATCTCACTTTGGGTGACAAGTTGGTTTCTCCTATGTGATTACTGTCAAGCCAGATGTTAAGTTGCCTCGCATTCCTCAATATAAGATCTCTAACGATGGCGAAAGAGCTTTGTTGGCTATTGTCCATGATTTAGTTCAGAAAGATGTGATTGAAGAAACAAGAGGAAATGTTTGCAATAGTCCTGTTTTGCCTGTTCTTAAACGTACTGATCCTTCTAAGCCTCCTGTATATCGTTTTGTGATTGATCTTCGGGAGGTCAACAAAATTGTTGTCCCTCAGTTTCCTGTTGTTCCTGATATTACTGCTTTACTCACGTTGATCCCTGCTTCAGCTAGTTGGTTCTCGGTCATCGATCTTAAAAATGCCTTCTTTAGCATTCCTATTGCTGAGGAGAGTAGGGACCTCTTTGGTTTCTCTCTCGGAGGCCGAAGTTTCCGATTTAAGCGTGCACCTCAAGGCTATTGTGAGAGTCCCTCCATTTATAGTCAGGCTTTGAAATCTCAGCTTGATGCTTTTTCCATGCCTCCTGGTGCTACTCTTATTCAGTATGTGGACGATTTATTGGTGGCTGCTGATTCGGAGGATGTTTGTAAAAATACAACTGTTTCGCTTTTGTGTCATTTGTCTGATTTACATCATAAGGTGTCACCTTCTAAATTACAATATTGTCGCCAAGAGGTTACCTACTTAGGTCATCTCTTGTCGAAGGAGAGAAGGCGATTGACCCCAGAACGTATCCATGCAATTGCACGAATGTCTGTACCATCCACACAAAGGGAGGTGCGTGCCTTTTTGGGCATTACCTCTTATTGTAGACAGTGGATTCCGAATTTTTCCTTGTTGGCCAAACCTTTGTTGGCACTAACTCTGAAAGACACACCCCAACCTCTCCCATGGACAGATGAATGTCAGAAGAATTTTTCAGATTTACGTACTGCTTTGTGTTCTGCTCCTGTGTTGGGTACTCCAGATTATAGTAAGCCTTTCACACTCTATGTACATGAAAGAGAAGGTTGTGCGTTGTCAGTTTTGACACAACTTTTTGGAGACAAACGAAGGCCATGTGCCTATTTTTCGGCTATTTTGGATCCAGTAGCCAAGGCATTGCCTAGTTGTCTCAGAGCAGCAGCAGCAGCAGCGATCGCCATTCGTCAATCTGCTGGATTGGTGTTGGATCATACTCTTGTTGTCATGGTACCACATGCAGTGGATACTCTTCTGAACAGAATGAAAACGCAACATCTCACTAGTGCTCGTTTGTCAGGGTATGAGTCGACGCTTTTGGCTAGTCACATATATATTAAAAGATGTAACGTTTTAAATCCAGCAACTTTGTTACCCATTCCAGAAGAGAAGAATACACAAGAACAGCATGACTGTTTTCTTCGTACAGAAGAAGAAACTAAAGGCAGAATAGATTTAAAAGATACACCACTCATGGACCCGGATGGGATCCTATGGGTAGATGGGTCTTGTGTCAAGCTTCCAAATGGCGAAACAACTGCAGCTTATGCTGTGACTACTTTGCATACAGTAGTGGAAACTGCACGCATTACACAGAATTCAGCACAAGCATCTGAGTTGATTGCACTGACAAGAGCGTGTGTGTTGGCTAAGGGAAAGAGAGTGACTGTTTACACTGATAGCCAATACGGCTTTGGCGTGGCTCATAGTTTCGGTCGCTTGTGGAAGGAAAGAGGATTCTTTACTTCCCATGGGACTAAAATACAGCATGGTCAGTTGGTGACTGACCTTCTCGAATCACTTGCTTTGCCTACTCAGATAGCGATTGTGAAGTGTAGTGCACACAAAAGGATTACTGATGATGTGGGTCGCGGGAATGCTTTTGCGGACGAGGTAGCGAAAGAAACAGCAAAAGATGCCAAGAGTCATATGTATGTTGCAGGTCCTGCAAGATGGGTCAGAGAAGCAGGTATGTGTGAGGATACAGTAGAAAGTGTGAAAATGATTGAAGGAGAAGCAACGGAGAAGGAATTGAGTAAGTGGAGAGAGAGTACGGGAATGTTGGATGTGACAGGATGTTGGACGCAATTGTCAGAACACCAACGTTGGTTGTTACCGGATGCCTATGTACTGCCTGTAATCACTATGGCGCATGGTCCAGCTCACATCAGTGCGAAAGGAATATGCAAGCTTTTGGCTCCAGTGTGGCAGAATGAAGGTATCCCTAAATGTGCGGAAAATGTGGTAAAGCATTGCATTATTTGTTTGATGCATAATCCAGGAAAGGGAACCCCAACATTTTGCTCCCCCTACGTATCCCTTTGAGGTATTACAAATTGATTTCATTCATATGGAACATTCTAATAACCTTAAGTATGTCCTAGTGGTGTTGTGTGCCTTTTCCAGATGGATAGATGCCTACCCCCTAAAAGACAATACTGCTTTATCTACGGCCAAAGTCCTCTTGAAGGAATTCTTCCTGAGGTTTGGTTTGCCGCGCATTGTCTGGAGTGACAATGGGAGTGAATTGGTAGGCCAAATTATGCAGAAGGTGTGTGCGGGTCTTGGTATTAGGCAGAAATTTCATGCGGCAAACCATCCTCAGTCAGCGGGTTTGGTAGAGTGCTATAACGGCACTCTCAAGCTCAAATTAGCAAAGATTCAGGCCAGCACAGGCCTTTCTTGGCCTAAAGCTTTGCCTTTGGCACTTCTCTCAACAAGAACGACTGTCCATTCTCGTTTAGGACTTAGTCCTTATGAGGTCGTTTTTGGGCGCCCAGCCAATGTCTGGGGAATCCCTCGACCTAAAAAATATTCTGACATCCCATATCCATTGTTGGTTGACTACTTGCATGACCTCAACACTAAATTACGTGTTATTCATCAACAGGTTCAAAACGCTTTGCCGGAGGCTTCCTCAGACCCAGGCCATTCTATTCAACCTGGCGACTACATTTGCGTCAAGAACTTCCAGAGGAAAAAGAATCTGGAACCTCGTTGGGGGCTACCGCAACAAGTGCTTTTGACGACAAGTACAGCTGTGAAGGTCGTTGGGAAGAAGAACTGGGTTCATGGCGTGCACTGTAAGAAGGTACCCTTGCCTTTACCCTATGACCAGTGGGTCCAAGAAGGCGTAGGTGACAACGAATGTGAGAAAGTACCCAGATTTGTACCGTTTATTAGTGCACGCCTGGACTGGACAAGTTCCGAAAAAGAAGACAACGACGTGTTGCAAGAAGCTGTACCGTCATCTTTGCAACTAAACACGACGAACCCAGAAACTTTGTTTCGAGACCAAACGATACCTGGCAAGACACGGTACAACCTAAGACCCAGGTTGTCAAAGGACAATTGAACTTTTTGTGTTTTTCTTTTCCTTTTTGATTACTCTTGTTGAAAGACATTTCTTTTTTCCACTATCCATCAAGTTGCAGGGTCACGGTATGAGTCTTAGGCTGTGACCTGAATAGTGACTAGGTCAACAGGACTTGCAGTGTCATAGGACGGCTAATAATCACACCTAAGTGATCCAGGAAAATTATTGTGAGCAACGCCTTTAGAGAATGGGTAACCAAGTGGAAGGAGATAATATTGCAATTGTAAAAAGAAATAAGTATAACAAATTATTGTTTAGTCGATGTGGCGTAGCATTATGTATTTTAGTATGCTTATGTAGTCTATTAGCTTGTGTAGGATGGATTGTCCACACTATGCAGCAAGCACCCGTTCCTACTTCTGTTTCTTTGCCTTCTCATACTACTGTTTCTCCGCATGTATTCTATGCACTCTCAAACCATGAACAAATTAGGAGAACAGAATATCTCAACAATTCGTTCATCCAGTTGCTACATCAGCATAAACTGATAGTCAACACTACCGACTGTTGGGTTTGTGGGCTCATGCCCCATAACACAGAAAGAGGGATGCCGTATTTAGGGCCCGATGTAGGTGGCAAATACCGGTCGGAAACGGCCGAATTCGGCCGTTTCCGACCGGTATTTGGCATCTTGAGATGTAGGGCGCCAGATTTTACAGATTCTGTATATTTACCGAATCGGTAAATTTACAGAATCTGTAAAATACCGAATCGGTACCTTCCAGATGTAGGTGGGACTCTTCTGAGTCCCAAAGGCCCTACAAATTCGGTATTTTAACACACAATCCAATTGGGTGTTAAAATACCGAATTCAGGTGTGCATGCACATGTGTGCATGCACACCTAGCCATGTGACAGACAGACATGCGCTTAGGGCATGTCTGTGTGCCACATGGCGCACATGCCTATTTTTGGGGTGCCAGAGGGTGTCAAAGTGACACCCCCTGCACCCTTGCCAAATTCGGTATTTACCGATTCTGTAATTACAGAATCGGTATTGCCCATTGATTCCTATGGGCTTCAACGCCCATAGGAATCAATGGGCAATACCGATTCGGTATTTACAGATTCGGTAAATACCGAATCTTAACGATTCGGTATTTACAGAATCTGTAATACCTACATCTCCCCCCTTCATATTTACCGACTCTTAAATACCGAATCGGTAAAATTCGGTATTTAAAAGTCGGTAAATATGAATTACCTACATCTGGCCCATAGTCCTTCCGTTTTCATATGAAGGTTCTGCTTGGGCTTATCTGGCTATGTTTTCTAATGCATACCAGAACCAACTTCAATATCCTCCTAGTGGTCCACATAATGGTGAAGCAGACTTCAGTCATAGTCCGTTAATAAAGGGAATAGTGACAATGGCTAAAATTGCCGATATTAGTAAGATTCCCTTAGATGAGAAACGAGCATATGATGGTTGGAATGTGACTTTTTATGTTACCAGTCTCACTGATAAGGCTAGACAAAGAAGAGCTTCACCAATTTGGACCCTACCTCATAAAGGTAACCTATGTCTGCAAATAAATGGTCAGAACACTAAGAGTAAACAGCAAAAGAGTGTTTGCTCTCATACATATATCTATACACCCATGATTTCTTCACCACTGGTACCATCTCAAGGTACATATTTTATTTGCCACAATAGAGCCTATACATAGCTTCCCACCTATTTTTCAGGAACATGTTATGTGGCTTTCCTTCTTCCCCGACATACACTGCTCCTTCAGATCAACACAGGAAGAGATATGGTAGAGGGGTAATAGACTCTGGAGACACAGCTGGACAAGAGGGAGGAGACTTTCTGAAAGGGTTTCTTCCTTTTTGGGGTCCAATGGTCAATAGTAGAAACATTAGACAACTAGTTTGTGTGGTTGACGCTACTATAAATGTGACTTCAGGAGCCCGAAGTAATCTGACAGCTGAACTTCAGGCGGATCTGCTTATGACTTTACAAAACCGAATGGTTTTAGACATTGTCCTTGCAGACAGAGGAGGAGTCTGTAAATGAATTGGGTCTAGTTGCTGCATTTATGTCCCTGATAATGCCCCTACAGTATACCAAGCCATCTCTAAGTTACATGTGATTTCCGAGTCTATTCATCAGGACACCGGAGATTGGTCAGTGATGGGATGGTTTTGGGGACTACTGTCCACATGGGGATGGAAGGTGTTAACTTTCCTTGGAGCAATTCTAGCGATCACCTTTTCTTGTTTTCTCTGTTTGCAATGTGGGCCCGGTATTTGTGGACTTTGTGCCACCTTGTGTGTCCCAAAGCCAGTGTCACAGCAAACGGAGAACATTAAAATGATGTTGCAGCAACAACTCAATGACCTCCTGACCATCGACATCGACTCAGACTAACATGAGTCCTTTGTGCTTTGCCTGAGTAATGGCAAAAGGAGGGAATGAGGTTCTGTGGTTTTCGACTTCGCTTTGTATCTAGCCGCCATTTTGTATTCAGCGCCATTTTGTGTTGCCTTTTACTCAGACAGCACGGCGCACGGAGTATTTTTGCATTTTTTAAAAAAAACTTTATTTTGTTTTATTCGAGAAAACAGAAGAAGAAAAAGTGACAATCCCGCACATCGTCCCACGCAGGGGGCATAAGTAGAGGCAGAGAGCAAGGCCGTTGAGTGTCTAGAGAGCTACCACAATTCAGCTAGGAAAGGCAGTACAATGAAGCAATAGGATAGTTCAAATATTGGACATAGCTAAACCACAGTCCAATAATCTCGATGGAGTGGGAAGCTCTGCGAGGTAGGAATAGCGGTACTTTTACACGCCGCCTGATGCACAGGCCTCTGGTATGCCTCATTTATCATTGAGGATGCTGCGAAAAATGAACTAACAAAGAACATACCCCCCACCCCTCCCAGCCCCCCAGTGGTGGTGACAACATACACTCATTCACTCATCCTGACTCCACAGTTAGACCTGAAATAGATGGAGAGCCCGCACCGTGGACGGGCAGACTGCAGATGGCAATCCCCTTGAAAGGAAGCGGACCAAGGGTCCCCAGCGGAACATAACGTTTTTAAAGTTGCCCAGGAAGATGTCCGCCACCCGTTCCATGCTCAGCAATTTCCACAACCTTGCATGCCACAGGGAAATCGCCGGGGCTTCCTTTTTTTTCCAGGCCGCTGCAAGAGTGAGTTTGGCAGCCCCGATACACAGCCACAAGATCTTTTTTGTCCGCTCGGGTGTGGTGTTCGAGATCCGGATCTCGAAGACCCAGCAGTACATGGGCCATTGAATCAGCAACAGGGTACCCAAGAATCTCTTTGATATGGGATAGGATCTCTTCCCAGTAAGGGCGGATGATCGGGTAGTCCCACCAGATATGGCGGAAATCCCCAAGCAGACCACAGCCCCTCCAGCATCTGTCAGAGGAGGACGGGAAGATGCGATGTAACTTGGCCGGGTACAAATACCAGTCCATGAGAGTCTTAAGATGGGCCTCCCTTAACTCCACCGAGTGATTATGCGCAGCGATGTCCGGCCGCAGGCACGACCACTCCCCTTCCGAAATATCTCGCCCGAGAAGTTCCTCCCAGTGTCCCATATAGCAGGGACGAGGTGACACGGCGGAGGTAAGCAGTAGGTTATAAAGAAAGGAAATAACGCCCTTCATGGTGGTGGTCTGTAAGATGAAGGCCTCAAATGGAGAGGGAGGCCTCGTGGACGCTTCGTTGACCACAGGCGACATGACCCAATGAAGCAGCTGGACGTGGTGGAATCGCTCGCACAGTGGGACTCCATAGTCCCGCATACAGTTATCAAAGGTAAGCGGAGTATAGCCATGAAACAAGTGTGTGAGAGCCCTACAGCCCCCCTCCCTCCATACTTCGAAAGGACCCTCCTGCAACGCCGGCGGAAAGGCCGGGTTAAAGTGTA
This sequence comes from Lissotriton helveticus, assembly GCF_964261635.1. NCBI lineage: Eukaryota > Metazoa > Chordata > Amphibia > Caudata > Salamandridae > Lissotriton > Lissotriton helveticus. Next base: position 1,075,611,442 of record NC_136065.1, on the reverse strand, counting down.
TTGGTGTAAAGGGAGATGGGAACGTAGTCCAGCGTTCATCACTAGACAATGTGTCCCAGACCTTCAGGGTAGTGCCGGTGGGAGTACTGATGTATGCGTTCTTGGGCCTACCCCTTTTGGGTTTCCACGCCAAGTCCCAGATTGATCTCCCCGCTACACTTCTGTCCATATGCCGCCAGTGTTTTTCTGAGAATTGTTGGGACCACTCCACCAAGACCCGTAACTGCGCGGCTTTGTAGTACAAGTGCATATCGGGGATGCCCACTCCCCCCTCCCCCCACGGCCGACGCCGAGTAGCAAAGGAGAACCACGCCCGTCCCCCCTGCCAGACGAAATGAAGCATCTGGGTCTTGAGGCGCGGAAGAAGTCCACATCCAGTGGAATAGGGGGCGCCTGGAAGAGATATAAGAACTTGGGAAGGAGGGCCATTTTAAGCGCGTGAATTCTACCCAGCCACGATAAGTACTTCGGCTTCCAGCGGTCCTAGTCCGCACGAGTCTTCGCCAGCAACGGGGGAAAGATCGTGGAGTATAATTTCCCTAACGAGGGCTTCAACCGGACCCCCAAGTACAGGATGGAGTTGGAGGCCCAAGGCAGTGGTGTGAGTGGCCACACTCGGTCCACTTCTGCTGAGGAAAGCGTAAGATTGAGAACATAAGACTTATCGTAATTTACCTTGAAGCCGGCCACCTCCTCGAAGCACAGTAACACTTTCTGGACGTGTGGCAGAGAATGAGCCGGATCCATAACAGATAGGAGAACGTCATCAGCAATGAGGGTAATTTTGTGCTGCTCTCCGGTAAAGGGGAGACCCCGTATTTCCTTGTGTTCCTGCACAGCTAGCTCCAATGGTTCAATGCTCAGGGCGAAGAGCAGGGGGGAGAGGGAGCAGCCCTGTCTGGTGCCCCGGGAGTGCGAAAAAATGCTGACAGGTGGCCATTTACCGCTATTCTAGAACGGGGGCTGCTGTAGTTCGCTCTCACCATCGAAAGGAAATTAGCCGAGAAGCCGAAGGCGGCCAAGGTGTGAAACAGGAAGCCCCAGTCCACCCGATCAAAGGCCTTTTCCGCATCAAGGCCCACCAGGACCGCCGGTATTAGGAATCTGTTAGCCTTCTCTATCAAATGAATTACTCTCCTCGTATTATCATGGGTCTGGCGACCCTTAATGAATCCGGATGGGTCCGGATGAATGAGTGCCGGCATCAAGTCTTGGAACCTACTTGCAATGATGGAGGAGTACAACTTGGCGTCTATATTGAGGAGGGCTATCGGGCGATATGAAGAACATTTAGACGGATCCTTCCCTGATTTGGGGATAATCGTAATCACGGCCTCGGCCATTGAGCCCGACGTTTCCCCGGCCTCTGCCATGTCGTTAAAAAGGGAGACCAGAAAGTCGCTCACTTCCGTGGCGAACGTCTGGTAGAAAAGAGCAGTATAGCCATCCGGCCCAGGTGCCTTATGGGGTTTCAGAGCTTTAATGGCATCTAACACTTCCGCTCTGGTGAATGGGGCAGCGAGTAATTCATTCCACTCCTTGGAGACCTGGGGTAGGGGAATACCACCTAGATACTCCCGTTGGTCCTCAGAGTCAAGGGCCTCCCCTGCATAGAGCGCGGCATAGAAGCGTCCAAAGAGATCAGCTTTGGCCTCGTCCCGATGTTGCAGAGTCCCCGCTGCATCTTGGATACCCTGTATGTAGTCCCTTTCCCTCTTGTCCCGAAGCTGGCGAGCCAGGTGTCTCCCCACCTTGTTCCCCTGGGAGTAGGAGAGGTGCCGTAGTCTAAGCAGGGTAAACTCCGCCCTGTTGCTGTAATGGGCCCTAAGCTTCCCCCTAACCGCTGTCAATGGGCGAAGGGTCAATCTGGAAGGGTTCAGTTTATGCGCTTGTTCAAGAGCAGCGAGTTCTCCTTCCAGCTCCTCCCGCTCCCTTCGCCGCAGTTTGTTGAGGTTAGCATTGAGGGCCAAGCAAGTGCCCCTCATTGACGCCTTAAAGACGTCCCAGGTGGTGAATACTGATGTGTCGGTCACGGGATTAAGAGTAAAAAATTCCCGGATGGCCTTCCGCAGCTCCTTACTTGAGGGTTCATCCCGGACAAGTGAGGCCGGGAAGTACCACTTGCGTTGCCCGCCACCTTTCGCCGACCATTGTAGCCCGAGCACGAGCAGGCTATGATCAGAAACAGAGAGCGGGAATATACTGGAGTCGCGGACATCTCCTCTAAGGGCTTGACTCAAGAAAATGTGGTCTAGTCGGGAATAGGAGTGGTGGACATGGGAGAAGAAGGTGTAGTCCCGAGAGTGGGGATGTAGAGAGTGCCATCCATCCACCAATCCTAAATCACTTATAAGCCGCTGTGTCTCAGTGGAGAACAGGCCAGTATCAGATCTCTGATTCTGAGAGCTATCCATTTCCCTATGCCATACCAGATTAAAGTCCCCCATCAAAAACAGGGCCCCCTCAACAAAGTCTTCCACTTTCCGCAGCAGGTCCTGGAGAAAGCTATTTTGGCCCGTTTTTGGGACATACACCACCACAAAGGTGCATAGTCTACCATGCGCCAGACCCTTGACCATCAGCCAACGGCCCTCCTTATTGCTGCGCACAACCATAGGCTGAAAATGAAGGGTCGTACGGAAGAGAAGAGCCACCCCCCTGTGTTTCGTGGAAGCAGATGATCTGTAAATAAGGGGGAAATGCTTGTGCCTAAGGCGGAGCTCATCCCTGCGCGCCAAGTGAGTCTCCTGGAGACCCACCACATCCAGTTGGTGATCATTCACATACTTCCAAACCTTCTGGCGTTTTTGCGGGGAATTTAAGCCTTTCACATTCCATGTTCCAATACTAAGTGGCATTACAAAGTAGTGACCCTACCCACGCAACTTGCATACCGTCGTAGGACCTCTCCGCCTCTCCCACCCGGAGCTGCCACAGGGCAACCCGTGTTGGTGCACCACAGCTAGGACACTCAAGGGGGCCACATGTCGAGAGAACACACTCCAACCAACTCCCCATCGACTCTCCTCCACCATCGACCACCCGCACAGCTCGCCATTACCCAACCCGCATCGAGAGTCCAGCCCAATGGTACCATCAATTCCACGCATTCAGAATGGTAAACACATAGAGCCCTAGGGGCCAATTCTGAACATTCAGCAGACATACATACAACATTCCACAAGCCAAAAGCTGCACCGAACCATACAACCCAGTCACCACCACCGCCCCCCCAGTCCCAACCCTCCCACTTCCCACAATAGATCCCCTCGACACCCTCCCTCTCCCAAGAACTGTGAATTCCGCTTCAGAACCAGCAGAACAGTAAAAGGCAACAAGGAGAGAAGGAAATACAAGAAAAAACAACGTTCCTAACAGTCCCAGTGTGTGGACGTCTGCAGGTTCCCCCAGGGGGTGAGGGTCAAGGCACCATTGAGTGTGCCCCCAAGGTCCCGGTCCGGGGTGTCTTCCCAAAAGTACAAAAATACCCACGGTACCTGAAGAGGAGGTGTCCCTCCGGCGCCAACTAGTCGTCTCCCCAGGGCTCAGGCTGCCCCGGAGCTATCCTGCGATGGCGCCACCATCACTGATGCCACGGAGGCAACTGCTGCGCCTCTCTCCTGCAGGCTAGTCGTAGGATCAGGCCTCCTCGGCGCAGTCTCTCGGCCCACTCTCTGCCAGGACGGGGAGTGCCGTCTCCGCCTCGACGGGGAGCTTCCATCGCCCGAGGAGGGGGTGGCGTCATCTAGACCCAGGAGGTCCTTGGCAGCCTGCAGGGATCAGACCTGAACCATCTTGTTCTGCCATCTGAAGATAAGCCGAAAGGGATGACCCCAGGAGTAGGACACATTTTGTTCACGCAAGAAGGTGGTCACAGGGCGAAACTCATGCCTCTTCTGGAGCATCGATGCAGCCAGGTCCTGGAGCAGCTGGGGATGATGGCTCCGGAATTGCAAGGAGGGGGTCTCCCGGGCCTTCCGAAGTATGCGTTCCTTCAGTTGGAAGTCATGGATGGAAACCAAAATATCGGGGGGAGGAGCCCCTCCGCGCCTTGGTAATCAGACCCTGTGGACCCTGTCCATCCGAATCTCGCTTATGTCCTCCTCGCCCAGGATCTGCAAGAAGAGAGCCTCCACATATCCCCTCAAGTCTCCAGCCTCCCCGTCCCAGGGCACAGCCCGGATGCGGATGTTGTTCCGACGTGACCGGTTCTCCAAGTCCTCCGCATGGGCCTGGAGGTCTAAATTCTGCTCGGTGAGCCGGATTACATCCTTCTGGAGCTGGTGCACATCGCCCGCCACACCCAGGTCGTGGTCCTCCAACGTAGCCACTTGCTCTCCGATGCCATCCACGACCCTCCTCACCTCACGAAGGTCCGAAGCCAGCTGGAAGCAGAGTCAGAGATGTCCTCCCTAATGGCAGAGAAAAGTTCCAGCATGAAAGCCTTAGTGGCCGGCGCCTCATCATCCTTCCGTTTAGGTGAGATGATGGGACCGGGGGATGCCGTCTGCTGGTTCCCCTTCGGAGGGGCGTCCTTGCCTGGCTTCTCCTTACGCTGTTTGGTAGACATTGCGCCGTCGCCGATCGCCCCCCTTCCTTTTGGCACGCTAGAGATGATTCCCCACCGTCGATGTGGTACGCCACAGGTCGTCCCGGGGCTCCGCCGCCGTCGCAGCGTTAATAGGAGCCAGCGCCAGTGTAGCGTAGACTGTCCCAGGCGGTGTGGCCAGGTAGCACTACCTGGGTCCAGCGTGCATGCCCAGTAGTCGGTGCCGGGTTCAAGGGGCCACAGTATGCCACTAGTGTTGCGTCTCAGACCCAAACTTCTCACCCTCTTTCCCCACAACAGGGCTCGGGGGCAGGACGTAATCTCTCAGCGCTATCTTCTCCACACTGCGCACCTCACGTGGCATAAGCAACCCGCTACTGCTCCTTCCTTTTCGGGCCGAGCGACCCCTGTGCCCTACCACCGCACCGTAGGCACGCTAAGGGCCTCTGGGCTGGGATCGGCCCGCTTAAAGTACACCTCGGAGGGCCTGTTCCACGGGCGTCAGCTGCCACCAGCTCCGGTTCTAGGGAGCGCGCCGCTCGGGATGAGACCACAAGGTCGGGGGCCCCTTCAGCTAACCAGCCGCTTCAGGTTCCCGGGTCCGGCTCCTTCTAGCTGACGCATGTAGCTAGGGCTCAAAGTCCAGCAACCGCCACCTAGAGGCCTCCTTTCCCAGGCCCGCGGGTCGACGCCACTCCCAGCGCCTCCACCAAGCAGGGCAGCGGCGAGGTGCAGTCCACAAATGACAACGTCCAGCGCTGGACAGGCCGCGCCACCTCCTTATCACTCCGGGAGCCCTCACATCCGGCCCCCCAAGGATGCCGGCCGCCCACAGGCCCTGGGCAAGCCGATCGAGTTCCCCCGCAGCGAGGCGTCTCTCCCGCCAAAGCAGCTTACAGTCCGAGGGGGGGGGAGGGGGAGTACGGCAAAACGCCCGGCCGTCTCCAGTAGGCCGCCGATCCCCGGCCTTTCCTGCCAGCCTCCGAAGCGGCTCCGGCGCTACTCGGGCGACCCCGCAGCGTCCCACGGGGCCGGGAAGCAATGCTGCCAGCAGATGTCGGGACGAGGCGGCACGGTGCGGCAGAGCAGCTATTCCGCCGGAGGATCCAGGGGCCACACCACTGCAGGGCTCTCTGCAGGCGTCCGCTCCGCACCCAGCAGCACTCAACTCTGCCACTCCTCAAAGCCCAGGCCGGGGATCTCAAGGCCTCGCCACGCCGCAGGTCGCGCGGCAAGTCGCTGCAGCCACAGCGCTCTGGGGGGTCAAATTACGCCGCCGGACCCTACCCCACCGCCTCAGGACTCACAGCGGGCAGGTAGGGTGCAAAAATTGAGCTGCTCCGGGGGCTAAAACAAGGCTAAGAAAGTGGTGGTGCAGGAGGGACTCTGCAACACGTCTTACTCCGCCGCCATCTTGGCCACGCCCCCGTATTTTTGCTTTTTTAGCTGCCTCCGTGTCTCCCTAGTTAAAGAGTAAACCCTTGTCCTTGTTTATGAAGCTGATGTCAGGGTCTGGCCGAGTTCGTTAATCCATGTCTAGACTGATTAATCCTTGTCTTACTCCATTGTTTGGGTCCCACCATTCTTTCTTACTTTATCTTATTTGACTGGCCTTCGCTATTCTCTTCGTGTATTCTCTTATTACACAAACTATCCTTTGAAACACGCAAACATGTTCTACCACCTGCAAATTGAATTACGGGCACTAGTGTTGATTAACTTGAGTGGAGGAGAGCACACGGGTCTGAAAGAAGGGTGTGTTTAAGATACTCGATAGCTTGTTTTCGAACTCTTTTCATTTGTCAGTTTTGTATATCTTGGGAGTAGCCATTGTAAATATGTGTACTATAAGAGACTGTGAGTCACGAAGTTGAGTGGCAGTCTCCTGAGAAATTACCATCAGTGTACTTCTAGAACAACTGTGCTTAGCTGCAGCTAATAAACTCGATTTTCTACGCCTAATAGAATGTCTCGTGTCTCTGTCTGACAAGGCAGGTGAACCCGGGGATTTTAGGCGTGCCCAGCGCCGCTGGGCCCATAAGGTCCAGTTCCTCAAGAGTAGCTTGCACTAACCTCTTTGTCTGGCTTGCTGTGCTCCAGGTGCTGCGATGTTGCGTGTTGGTGGCGGCCAGCGTTTCTATGTCCGCTTCTCTCCAGCCTTATCGGTTGAGCCTGTCTGATTGCTGCTGATTTCACAGTTTGAGCTCGTGTTGAGCCCGCGTCTCTGACCTTCGGAGCCACGTTGGTTGCGGTCCTGCCCCGTGTGACTGCCTCGGGGTCCCGGTGGTGTTCTCGACGAGCAGGTGGCGGCTGTTGGGAGCCGCGGGTGATCACAGGTGGTGAGCAGCGGATCGGCTGCTTTGCAGTACCCCTGGGCGGTTCTGGTGCTGTGTGCCTTCCGTGTTTGCCAGAGGCTTGGGGCTCTGGTTCTTTCCCTCCAGGGTTCTGTCGGACTGCGAGGAAGCCTTCCGGAGGACCCCAAGAGGACGGAGGTCAGGTGCCTGGATACTGGGGGTGAGGAGGTGGTGCTGTGGGGGTTGTTTTTCTTTTTTTTTCCTTCTGGAATTGAAGCAACCGGGGGTGTACTGGAGTAACTGCTGAGTAACTGCTGTGGCTAGGACTTTCTCTTTGCTGAGGCCATTTTTTTTATTATATACCTGGTACAAATTTGGTATAATCGGTATAGTTCAGAGCCCTAGCGGAGTTTGGTTAATTGTTACTGGCACACAGCCATTGTTAGCTGCCGCCATTAACATTTCCATTAATGCTTCTGTGTTGCTTTAGGGTGGCTAGGATTTGGAGGCTCGATGCTGGAGGGAGCTGCTACATATACGCAGTGGCGCAGAGCAAGAGAAGGTTGAGCTTAAAGTCTAAAAAATCTACGGTTTAAGGCTTTAGTTTATTATACTAAAAAGGAGTGTTTTTTCAAGCCCTAAGTCTAATATAAGCTGTTCTGCTCCAAGTTGGGCATTGCAATCCCCTCCTTCATCCCCGTTCTTTCTTTCTTTATTTCTTTATTTCTGTATTTTCAGTCATTCTCTTCACCCTCTCCCATTACCTTGATGTGTGGAGGGCCAGTCTTAGCCTGTTTTAGGGCTGCCAGAGTGCTTGGGGAGTCTCGTCAAGCTTGTCTCCGCTGCTCTGAGCCGACCAAGCTGATTCCCTGTTATCAGATAACCCAGGGAAAAGTCCATACACATTATGGGTGTTGTATCTCAGTAAGTTCAGGGAGAACAACTTGGCCTCACACGGAGTGTTGTGCTGATCCTCTAGTTACTTGGAAACCTCGCTGCTTAGATATATGCAGCCATCCTATTGAGGTTAAGGAGGAAGAGCTTAGGTATGACCCAACTGATAGGAGAGGAACTAAGTTCGTGGAGTTAGCGACCCAGCAGTGTGGAGGGAGGACTCAGTTATTTAATGAGGGTTGTTTAGGGCAACAGAATTGTAGTCCCTGTTCTTTGACCAGTTCAGCCCATACCAGTGAGACTCTTTAGGGGAAAAGATATAAACTAAGATCAAGTACCTTTATAGGGAAAGAGGCTTTGCAGTGTCAGTCTCTACCCCCAAGTCGAGTCCCTAACAAGACAAAACTTAGAAGTCAGCCCGACAAGGCTAGTAAGGACGGCAAACTGACTCCTATCAAGGTGAGGAAGAAGAAGGTTACTCAAGCTCCAGCCAGGGTGACCCCGTCTTTAAGTTCTTATTTTAAACTGAACATGCAGGGCAACAAGGAAGCAGAGAGGCAGGGTGAGAAGCAGGGATCAGCCCTGGCCCAGAATTCCATGCCACTAGAATCGGTTATTCTCTCAGCAAATAGATATGCAGTTCTATCGGAGGCCAGCCCCCTGGCCGATCTCTCGGCGAGGGAACACATTGATCTGAGTAGTACCGATAATTGGAATGAAGTTCCAGACAGGGGTCAGGAGACCACAATACCTTGCGCAGGCTCCATTCAGGAGATGCTGACACAGCTGTCCCTAGAGATAAAAGAGCGTTTTCCATCTCTGAAGTAAATCAAAAAAAGATTCAAGACACCTGTTCCAATTTAGAGGAAAGTATGGATGCATTAGCACAACGTACCGAGGAGCTGGAGAAGAAGCTGGGAGAGCTCTCGTTGGATATAAATGGGAACACCTTAGAACTTAGTAGGCTAAAGGAAAGAGAGAGAGACCTTTCTGAAAGACTAGAAAGACTTGAAAATAATTCCAGAAGGAACAACATCAGGGTTCTGGATGTAGTAGAAGACCTGGAGGGGGATAACATTAAGGCTTTTGTTATTGGAATTTTTACTAAATCATTTCCACAGGTTGCCGCAGCATCTGTTTGGGAGGCCGAGATTCAACGGGTCCACAGGGATCCATTTAAGCTCAATCCAGGACGGAAGAAACCAAGGAAAGTCTTGGTGTACATCCAATCGTATTCCCTGAAGGAACAGCTACTTGGGGCTGCGTTGAAGTTTAAATCTATCCAGCTACAAGGTTCAACCTGTAGAATTGAACCTGTAGAAGATCAAACATTTGTCGCATTACAGAAGACAGAAGATGGGAACTGGGTAAGCGGATAGACTCATTGAAAGAATTAGGCGCGAATGTCCAATTAAGATATCCGGCTTTCCTGAAGGTTATGCTTGATAATAAGATGTACAATTTTAGATCCCCAGAAGAGGTGGACAACTTTCTGTTACACAAAAAATCAGCAGCTAAATAAAAGTGTAGCACAGAGTTCAATGAAGGGAGCATAGCAGAACAACATTTTCTTTATAATTTTTCTTTTCTTTGAGGTTAGTGGGCTAGGACCCAAATTGGCTAAATGGATTTGCCAAGGAACAACCAGGGAGGGTTCCCTAGGGTGGAGTGGGTGGGTGATGGGGTGTCACATTTGTGTGGATGGGGAGCATTGGGGAGAAAATACAAAACAAATATCCAAAATAAGACCTCATAGTACTTCATTTCTGGGTGGGAGTAAGAGTGAGGATTATGACAGGTGAAAGATCTGGGTTAGTTTCTTGAGATTTTAAGCTAGAATGTGAATGGTCTGAGAGTTGGGAGGAGACAGCGACTGTTTCTGCAATATCTTAAAGATAACCCGGCTAAGATTCTTATGCTTCAACAGACTCACCTGCTACAGTCAGAATGCAGGGCGCTGTTTGGGAATCTAAGATGGGTGGGGAAGGTAATTGTGTCTGATCAACAATGTTGTTCAAAGGGAGTAGTTATAATTATCAAATCAAATGCGGAAGTAGAGCTTATTAAGTCGTGACTCGCAAACAGATATTAGAGGAAGGTGGGCAATAGCGGAGTTGAGGTGCCATGATATTAGATACACTTTAGCCAATTATTATGGCCCAAATGAGGCTGATATTGACCCTTTGAGTAACTTGTGTTCAGCCTTGGTGGACTTTGATGCCCCCTTAATTTTAAGAGGTGATTTTAATGTTCCGCTTAATAATAACTTGAAAAGATCTTCTCCCAGAACACAAATTGAGATACCCCGAGTAAAAGTGTACTTAGTGACGATGCTAAATAACTTTAACCTCTGTGACATTTGGAGGAAAAAAATGGGAGAGAAGAGAGAGTACTCCTTTTACAGTAAAAAGAACCACCATTATTCGAGAATCGATTACATGTTCATTGACCTTGGCGAATTAGAGTCAGTAAGATTAATTAGAAATCAGCCAATCCAAATCTCGAATCATGGTGCTATGGTCTTAAATTTGGCCCTACCTTTGGAGCCTATTCTGAGGAGATGGACCTTGAACAGAAGATTTCTTTTGCAACCGTCGACTACTGAGTTCCTAAAGAAAGAGACAGTTACCTTTTTCCAAAATAATCTAGATTTAGCTCCTCTACATATAGTGTGGGACGCCTTTAAGGCTTGGCTTAGAGGGACTTTAAAGGGGGCTATCGCCGGCTGGGCTAGAGTAGAAAACAATGATATTGAAGATCTAGAAAAGCAGCTAGCATCGGCTGAAACAGCCCTAAAAAGAGCGCAGACGCCCCCCGCCGAGAAAAAATCCCTCGAAGACAGGGTAGAGGATTTAGAGAGGAAATTTTAAAACCGAAACAATAATGCTTCAAAAAGTGGGAGGCAAGCAAGATGAGCGACTTCGATCAGGGGGAGAACTGTGGCAAACTGCTTGCTATGAAAAGAAGATCTGATAGGCCGCGTAATTTTATTAATAAGATCAAGGTAGGAGCCAAAGTGTTAGAGGAAAAAAGGGGTATTGAGAAAGCATTTGTGGAGTTCTTCCAAGGCTTGTATAGGGAAGAGTTATTGGTTGAGAATGAGGTCATCGATCAGTGGCTGGCTGGAAAACAACTGCCGAAATTGGATTTAGTGAGCCACGCTATTTTGAACCAGGATATAGAGGAGAGTGAACTACGTGCAATCTTAGACAAAACTAAGAAAGGGAAAGCAGCAGGCCCCAATGCAATCCCAATCGAAGTCTATATGCTAATACTAGATTAAATAATCCCGATTTGGTTGAGGTTGTATAATGAGATCCTTAGAGGGAATTCGCCCCTGACAGATTCCTGGAATGAGGCGGTCATTACGCTAATCTTGAAGCCGGGCAAAGATCCAAATCAGTGTCAATCTTACCGCCCTATTTCACTATTAAATTGTGATTGTAAGGTTTTTGCTGGTGTGTTAAATGCCCGGCTTAGCAAGATAGTGGGGTAAATCATTAACCAAGATCAAATGGGGTTCTTACCGGGCAGGCAGATGCTGGATCTGTTGTATTCCTTAATTGGCTCAGTTGACCTGGCAACAACATTAGGGGCCCCACTTTCTATCATTACGGTTGAAGCTGCAAAAGCCTTTGACCAAGTTAACTGCCATTTTCTCAACAACACTTTAAAGGCTTTTGGTTTTGGAGCTAACTTTAGGGAAATTCTTAGTAATATATATAATTCCCCCCCCGGGCACAGATCTTGGTTAATGGTAATCTTTCCGCCGCAGTCTCAATTCAACGTGGTACAAAACAAGGGTGCCCATTATTACCGATCCTCTTCGATCTATACATTGAGCCTTTAGCTCAAAGTCTAAGACAGAATGATAATATCTTACCTTTTAAAATCAATGGGTTTACCAGGAAGATTGCTTTGTATGCAGATGATCTTATTTTATTTTCCTCTAATGTTAATCTGACTCTATCTGAGCTAATGGCTGAAGTACAACCTTTTGGGGAAGTGTCAGGTTACCAAGTTAATAGTAATAAACCGAGATTATGGTTTGGAATACCGCTGCACAGGGGGTCAGGTTGTCTAAAGAATTAAAGTATCCAGGAGTGATAGTAACTCAAGATATAGGAAAGATCCCCAAAACAAACTTGGATAAAGTCTCTAAGGAGGTGGAGCTTTTACTGAAGAGATGGCAGATTCCGGTTCACGAATGGAGTGGAGAAGCTAACAAACAGCGAATTATCCACAGAAGAAGGCAATCACATTGCCGAAATGCATTGGGAATGTGAAATGGGAATATGAAATTGTTCACAATTTGTGTATGGATGAACCGACATACATATGAACTTAAAACTTGTGATGACAACAAGAAGAAGAATGAAAAAAGATTTTCAACACTGAGACTTTGTTCTTAAATTTGTGATTACTCTGAAGAAACCTTCCTGATTGAAGGACCTTTAACGGAGCCTGGGGGACTGAGGTTTTGTGAATTCTGAACCCATGTTTTAAATGTCATGGTTTCGTTACGATTTTGGTAACAATGAACCGTAACTAATGAGTTCGGCAAGTATGAGCGTTTTCGCCATGTTACACACATGGATTCACAGTGTATTTGAAGATTCCGTACCGAACCATAGGTTTCATTGTTTGTAAGGCAGCCATTCTGTGGTTGCCCTCACATAGGCCGATAACTGCGGCTGAATGGGTCTTCGAGACCCGTGCCCTTTAGCTAGGGTTTGTGCTGACTTTTACATGACCCGAAGTGAACTGACCTCATTGCCTGAAGCCGACCTTGCTAAGCCAGTTCTTGCCCGCTAGCTGATCAAGACTAAGATCAGAGCGCAGGATATCGTAAAGTTTCTACTACACACAAATATGCCTTATCCTACCTTTTCCTGTTTCTGTTTCTTTCTTTATGGTCTATTTATGATATGGGTCGTGGCCCTCTTTATTATGGATTCGTTCGGCCTATCTAAAGAAGAATGTTGGGTTTGTCCGATGATTAATCATGGACCGGACAACTGAAAAGTGGGTTTTACCGTCATGCGATACCTTTGGTGTGGATACATGTGATTGGACAGTTTGTAAATATTAGGTGTTTGTCTGGAATGTGATTTTTGGCATAAAAAGGAATGGCTTGCTTTGTAAAAATGAGCAGTCTCCTGAGAACTCATACCGTGATGATTTCTAGGACTTCTGTTACTGGCTGCAGTCAATAAAGACGATATTTGACGCCACCAAGAAGTTTCCCGTGTCTCTGTATTCTAAGACAGGTGAACCCGAAGACTTTGGGCATGCCCCTGGCGCCGCCGGGTCCTTAAATAGCCCGGTTCTTCAGTTGGCGCCCAACTTGGTGCGACTTCAGTGGTACCGGCCCAAGCCCAAAGATTGCGAGGAGCTTTGTGAGGAAATTCCGGAAGAGGGCCCCCACTTCATCGACCCCGGTATGTCGAACGTGGACTGAAGGTTTTTGCTGCAAGGCTTCCCGCTTTTCCTGACGGCTACGAAGGACTGCTGCCCTGAGTGTCGCCCTGTCTTGGACACCCCCCCTTGTGATGATTTGTACGGCGAGACGATAGACGGGTCTTCTGGTGACCTGACTGATACCTTAGCTAAGTATAAGTGGGTCGCTCCCACTCCTTTGTTTTGGGTTTCCTTGGGTCTTTGATTTGGTTCTTGCAATTACCAAAGACGAGGGACTCGTACATTTACGAGACTATCGTTTGTGATAAATCCCTTGAAGTTTGAAGCTAGATTAGTGAGCGAAGATGCCTGGTCTTAGGAAAATTAGGAAGATATTTTGTTGTGGTTCTAACAGGGATTCCCGGTTGGAGGACTCATGTCCGATACCTCCAGGTGGAACTACGACTTACAAGCTCTATTCTAAACATGGCGTGGGTCCCATTACGTTTAATGAAGTATGGGTCCGCTACACTAGGAAAGATGGTGTCTTACGATGGCCCCAACACGGTAGTTTCAACACTGAGATTCTAAATAATTTGGAAGCTGTATTATTCAGGAAGAAAGCCCGGCCGGCAATGTTTGACTCTTTCCGCCTTTGGCGAAAGGAAGCCAAACAACAAGAGATTAAATAGGCTAAAAGAGATAAGAGAGAAAAGGGTGTATCGATAATGCAGGTGGCTAAGCAATTTAAGGAAAATGAAGATCAAGCGATTGAGGAGTTGCATGGGCAACATAATATGGCCATTGATAAATGTTATCCAGCTTTGCCCTCTCTTCTACAAGGTGCAACAAAGGACCCTGAAAAGGATCCTTTGATGTCACATTTGTTGAGATTACCACCCCCTTATGTGCAGAGTGCTACCTCCTGCTGTTGCTCAGCCGCCAGCTCCTCCTCAGTTAGTTTCTCCTCCTATGGCGCAGCCTCCTCTGGGGCCGCCGACTTTGCTATCAGTTCTGCCTCAAGCTTCTTCGTCTTACCCTCCTGTACCTTCGACTTCTCTTCCCACTACTGCTACGTTCCTATCACCTCAAAATACTTTGTCTCCCGTCCTTATGACAGCTTCCCCTTCCGCTCGACAAAGAATGACTGATACTGTTACTGGTCTTTTGTCGCCTCTCTTTGGGTCATTCAGTACGACCCCTGTCTCTGCACGTAAACAATTATGTAGCCAGCTTCCTGGTCCCGAAGAACGAGCCGTGTTGGATCTTTTGGCTCGTAGATGGGTTATGAATGTCTTGAGATATGATCTAGAGTCAGTTATGGATGTCTTCCAGCAGTGGGAAGCACCGAAGCAAAGGTACGTTTTTGATGTTATGTGTACTTTCCTTCGTGAGGAATGGGAAGATAACGAGTCGGGTCAGGTCCCATTGGAGTTACTTAATGTACAATCCGAATTTGCGAAAGGGACGATAGTGGGTCCCGGCGTTGAGAAAGCAGTTGCGACAATACTCGCCTTTAGGAGCGAGTTTTCTCCTCAGCCACTGTTTGAGTCTGATCCTTCTGTTAGGAGGAAGGTACGACAATATCCAATGAGAGAGGTTCCCTCAGTTTGGAGAGAAGGGGACGCAAACGCTAATCCACCTGTTCTGCCACATTTTCAGAGAGTATGGGTTCATGTTCCATGGAAAAGAGTGGAAGTTTTGGCCCTTAAACAGTCTTTAGCTGATCCCCATAAGAATCCAGCTGGATATTACAAAGAATGGTCCCAGACAGTTGACGCATGCATCATAAATTTAGCTAACATTGACATGTTGTTGGGTAACGTGGTACCCCAACCTTTGTGGGCAAAGATTTGTCATGAGAACAATGCGCCAGAGTTAGGTGATACATGGGTGAATATCGCTGCTGCGGATGGTAGACAGGTTGGTGGAGCTAAGCCTGAGCCTTTGGTTGCAGATTTACCTGGCAGGATTATCAATCTTATGAAGACAATGATGCCGGCTTTACGAGTAAATTGGGATAAATTAGCCGCATGTAAGCAAAAGAAAGATAAAAGTGTGTCTGACTTCTTCACTAGGTTTGAGGAAACATTTATAGATCATAGTGGTCAGGATATGAGTACGGAAGGTGGTCAGAGGTTGTTCATGGACAAGTTTGTCTTTAATTTGTTTCCCGAGCTTTGTAATAAGCTGAAAGATTCTGAGAGTTCATGGGCTGTTTCTTCATCGGCCCAGATATTGGCGACTGCACAGTACTACGAGAATACGGACAAGGATGAGAAAGATAGAGTAGAGAAAAAGACTAAAGATTTCAAGACAAAGGTTCTGTTGCAACAGGCGTACCCGCCTCGTCCGACTCAACAAGAGTCACAGCGACGTTCGCAGTTTCAGCAACAGCCACCGTTTCAGATACCGCCACAGAAAGCTGGGTATTTTCCTCCAAGACCACCTTTGGGCTTGAATCAGTGTGCGTATTGTAGAGAGGAAGGTCATTATAAAAATGAGTGCCCTGTTTTACGACAGCGCACGAGTGGTATGCCGGCCCCAAGAGGTCGTGGTGTTTTCCAGCAAGTATCGAGGGGTAGAGGTCATGGCGCGTGTCCTCAGAACGAGTGTTCTTTTCCCACACAGAATTCTATTAATTATTTTGATTAGCAGAATGTTCCGACTGGCAGATCTGCTCAATATTATGCTGATGATTATTACGTTGAGAGCGAAAGTACTGATTATAATGATTGCTAGGATAGCCGAGGACAAAGGGAGGGAGTAGTGTCAGTTCCAGGAGACCAGATTGGACCTTATGTTGCAGTAGCCACATCGGGTGTGGTAGAGCCTTTTCTTTTGGATACTGGTGCAGCGAAGAGTTCTATCATGCACTCTAAACTCCCTGGCGCACCTTTGTCGGGCTTAACAAATGTTTCGGTAGGATTCTCTGGCGCCCCAGTTCGTAATCCAGTTTCTAGTCCCTTGTCTCTTTCTATAGGGCCTTGTGAATTGGAAGCACCTCTAATTTTAACGACAGGTTGTGGTGAGAATTTGTTGGGTTTGGATTTGTTGAAAAGGTTGAATGCGACATTGCATTGTTCTCCTTCGGGAGTACAGCTTACATTGGGTAAGAAAGTGGTCTCTCCGATGTATCTGTCTAAAGATCGGCTTCCACCGGAATTGCATTCTCTCCCTGATACTCTTTGGGCTACTGGTCCTAATGACGTTGATCTTCTGGAGATTCCACCTTATGTTGTAACGCTTAAAGCGAATGTTAAATTGCCACGTATTCCCCAATATCGGATTTCTATCGATGGTGAAAGAGCGCTTTTAGCGATCATCTATGATTTGATTGAGAAAGATGTGATTGAAGAAACGAGAGGTAATGTGTGTAACAGTCCCGTTTTCCTGTCTTGAAGCGCACTGACTCTTCTCAGCCACCTGTTTAGAGGTTTGTGATCGACCTTCGAGAGGTTAACAAGATTGTTGTGCCACAGTTTCCTGTTGTCACAGACATTACTGCTTTACTGACTATGATTCCTGCTTCAGCTGCTTGGTTTTCGGTTATAGATCTGAAGAATGCTTTCTTCAGCATTCCAATTGCCGAGGAAAGTAGAGATATTTTTGGCTTCTCTTTAGGAGGCCGAAGCTTCCGGTTTAAGCGCGCTCCCCAAGATTATTGTGAAAGTCCCTCCATCTACAGTCAGGCTTTGAAAACACAGCTTGATGCAATTGTCTTGCCTGCTGGTCTTGCTCTTATTCAGTATGTGGACGATCTGTTAATTGTTGCTGATGATGAGGAAACTTGTAAAATAGCTACTCTTTCTTTGTTGCGACATTTGTCTGACCTCCACCATAAAGTGTCACCTTCGAAGTTGCAGTATTGTCGACAAGAAGTGACCTACTTAGGTCATCTCTTATCGAAGGAGGGAAGAAGGTTGACCCCAGAACGAATAAAAGCGATTGCGCAAATGACTGTGCCATCCACACCGAGAGAGGTAGGTGCTTTCTTGGGTATTACCTCGTACTGTAGACAGTGGATCCCAAACTTTTCTCTGTTGGCAAAACCCCTGCTGGCATTGACTTGTAAGGATATACCGAACCCTCTTCCTTGGTCTGACGATTGTCAGAAAAGTTTTTCTGAATTACATGATGTGTTGTGTTCTGCTCCAGTGTTGGGTACTCCTGACTACAGTAAGCCTTTTACACTCTATGTCCACGAGAGAGAGGGTTGTGCATTGTCAGTTTTGACTCAACAATACGGTGATAAGCAGCGTCCATGTGCGTATTTCACGTCGACTTTAGATCCGGTAGCTAGAGCGTTGCCGAGTTGCTTGAGAGCTACAGCGGCAGCGGCTGTTTCTATCCGACAGTCTGCTGGATTGGTGATGGATAATACGTGTTTCTATCTAGGACCCTAATTCGATATTCCTAATTTATGCCCTTGTACGGTTATAATAAATAATATCCTTATAAAGGCATACGAATCATATCCATATTTAGTCGTAGCCCATGCAATCACATTAAGCAAGGCTACTTCCCCGGACTCCTAGAAAGCACAACGAGTTCTCTAAACACACCAAACCTCCAGCAACCTGGGAAATCCCCATTGCTTTTGTTTTGATTTCGTCCTAGAACTCCTGTGAGCACTGTAAGAACGGCCAGTTCTTAGTGACATCTTTATTGACGTCTTATGTCCAACCTTACGTCAAACCCGCACCTTTCAGGTATAAATATACCAACGTTGCCTTAAGCAAACACACTGTGGTTTTGGAGAAGAGAGGCTATCTACTTGCCCGTGAGCCCAGCTGATGCAAGAGCCCACGGACGCCGCCCCTCCCCTTTGACGCACTGAGAGAGGCGCTGTCTTTTCTCCTGCCGAGAAATCCAGCTCCGGTGTTTCCAGATACCCTCGCGGGTTACTGGGATATCGAGTCCTGAGAGAGAGATACCAGACCTCCTGCTTTCTATTACCCAGGTACGGAGTTGACTAAACCCTTAAAGAGAATTCTTGAGTCAGATTCTTGGCAAAACCAACTTAACTTAAACTGCTACTTACTTACTCCTTCCCACGTATTAGGCTTAGGTCAGGTTGTAATGTATTTACTATGGGAACTGTATCGATATTCCTGTTTCTGACCCTTGTCCGGTTAATAAATCACTAGTAGCCATACAACGGCACAGAAACCCGTTTTCTGATTAGGTCATAGCGCATGCTATCACATTAGGCAAGCACTATCCCTCCAGCCCCCCTAGAAAGCATACAGAGTTCTCAAAACAAATCAAACCTCCAGCAACCTGGGAAATCCCCCACAGCTATTGTTTTGATTTAGCCAAGAACTCCAGTAAAGAATGTAAGAACGACCAGTTCTTATGACATCCTTATTGACGTATTCATGTCCATCCTTACGTCAATCTCGGCACCTTTCAGGTATAAATAATACCGACATTGCCCTAAGCAAACACACGGTGGTGACGAGATTGGAGCAGCGCGACTTGCCGAGGAGCCCAGCTGATGCAGAAAGCCCACGGACGCTGCCCCTCCCTTTTGACGCGCTGAGAGACGCTGCCTTTTCTCTTGCCGAGAAATCCAGCTCCGGCGTTTCCAGCCGCAGCTGGAATATCAAGTCCTGAGATTGAGATACCAGCCCTCCAGCCTTCTAAATCCCAGGTACTGAACTGAATAACCCCTTACAGAGAATTCTTGAGTCAGACCCTTGGCAAAGCAAACTTAACTGAAACTGCTACTTATCTACTCCCGCCCACGTATTAGGCTTAGATCAGGTACACTGGGGTAGGCGTAGTTAGAAGCACCAGTTGAGTACGATTAGTCAATGTATATATGTATGTATCTATTTTATCCATTTTAAAGTATCATATGGCTAAAAAAACATATCAATGCTTTTACAGTATTATTTTATAATTCTGCTTTTACTGTATGCACTGTACTTAACTATAAGTATTGCAATAATAGCGATTCATTTTCTCTTGTATGAGAAAAGAGACTGATCAATAAATAACACCTTTTTATTGAACACGCCCGTCTCTTCCTTTTCTCTACAATCTGGTGAAACTAAGAATGCACGTACTGACTGAGTAAAATAAGTTGTCTTTTGTTTTCACACGACTCTAGAGATATACTCTTGATTAGGGGGAGCAAAGTTGTCATGTTCTATGGTTGTCAGAAACTAAATCCCTTCTTGTCTATCCAGGGAGGTTAAACTCCTCCTTGCCTATTCGAGAAAGTTTCTAGTGAACTCTGAGCTAGCTGGCACACATAACTTTAAGTCTAATATCGTCAGTAGAAGACCTAGTTAACCACAGTCCTACGTCTATACTATTGAAGATATTATTCCAATGCGCAGAGCCTATTGGGATAATAGGAACTACAATACAAGGTACACCGGGGTAGGCGTATTTAGAAGCACCAGTTGAGTACGTTAGTCAATGTATATATGTATGTATATATTTTATCTATTTTAAAGTATCATATGGCTAAGAAACCATATCCATGCTTTTACAGTATTATTTCATAATACTCCTTTTAATGTACGCACTTTACTTTACTATGAGTATTGCAATTGTGGCAATTCATTTCTCTTGCATGAGAAAGAAGACTGCTCAATAAATTACACCTTTTATTGAAAACGCCTGTCTCTCTATTCTCTGCAATCTGGTGAAACTAAGCATGCACACGTGACTAAGTGAAATAGCTGTCTATTGTTTTCACACGACTCTAGTGATACACTCTTATTCTGAGGGAGCAAAGTTGTCATGTTTTATGGTTGTCAGAAGCTAAACCCTTCTTGTCTATCCAGGGAGGTTAAACTCCTCCTCGTTTATTCGAGAAAGTTTTTAGTGACCTCTGAGCTAGCTGGCAAACCTTAAGTCTAATATAGTCAGTAGAGACCTAGATGACCTCAGTCCTACGTCTACACTGCTGTTTATATTATTCCAATGAGCAGAGCCTATTGGGAATTTAGGAACTACACTACAGTGCCACATGCAATGGATACTTTATTAAATAGAACCAAGACTCAGCACCTTACTAGTGCGAGGTTGTCAGGTTATGAGTTGGCGCTTTTGGCTAGTCATGTGCACATCAAGCGGTGTAATGTATTGAATCCAGCGACATTGTTGCCGATTTCTGTGGATACAGATGGTCAGGAACAGCATGATTGTTTTCTTAGGACGGAAGAGGAAACGAAGGGTAGAGTCGATTTGAAACATACTCCTCTTTCGAATCCTGATGGTACGCTATGTGTTGATGGGTCTTGTAACAAGCTCCCAAATGGTGATACGACCGCAGCATATGCCGTGACGAGATTATGTACGATTGTTGAAACTTCACGAGTGAGCTATAATTCGGCGCAAGCAGCAGAATTGATTGCATTAACGAGAGCGTGTATTTTATCTGAGGGAAAGAGAGTGAATGTGTATACCGATAGTCAGTACGCGTTTGGTGTAGCACACAGTTTTGGACTCTTGTGGAAAGAAAGAGGATTTCTCACATCACATGGGACTAAGATCCAACATGGGCAGTTGGTGAATGAGCTTCTTGAGTCACTTACTTTGCCGAAGCAAGTTGCGATTGTGAAGTGTAGTGCTCACGGGAAGGTTACGGATGATGTTGGTCGTGGTAATGCTTTTGCGGATGAAGTTGCGAAAGAAACAGCGAGAAATGTGATGAGTCGAATGTACGTTGCAGGCCCTGCGAGATGGATTGGTGCAGCCGGAATGTGTGAAGATACGATTGAGAGTGTGAAATCAATCCAGGCTGAAGCTACTGAAAATGAAAAGAGTGTGTGGAGAGAAACTACAGGTAGATTGGATTCGACTGGTTGTTGGGTCGAGTTATCAGAACACCAAAGATGGATGTTGCCGGATGCGTATGTACTTGCGGTAGTGACAATGGCACATGGGTTGTCTCACATTAGTGCGAAAGGGATTTGTAAGTTACTGGCTCCAGTGTTATGAGAACGGTGGGATCCCCAAATGTGCGGAGAATGTGGTCAAGAATTGTATGGTGTGTTTGATGTATAATCCTGGTAAGGGAACTCCAACTCCAGCTGGTCACTTTACGCCTCCGACGTACCCGTTTGAGGTTCTGCAATTGGATTTTATCCACACGGAACGATGCAACAATTTTAAATACGTCCTCATAGTTGTTTGTGCCTTTTCTAGTTGGGTAGAGGCATACCCCCTAAAAGATAATACTGCCTCGTCCACAGCTAAAGTCTTGCTCAAAGAATATTTCCCTAGGTTCAGGTTGCCAAGGATGGTATGGAGTGATAACGGAAGTGAGTTTGTGGGGAAGATCATGAAGAGAATGTGTGAGGGTTTAGGCATAAAACAGAAAACATCACATGGGACTAAGATCCAACATGGGTAGTTGGTGAATGAGCTTCTTGAGTCACTTACTTTGCCGAAGCAAGTTGCGATTGTGAAGTGTAGTGCTCACGGGAAGGTTACGGATGATGTTGGTCGTGGTAATGCTTTTGCGGATGAAGTTGCGAAAGAAACAGCGAGAAATGTGATGAGTCGAATGTACGTTGCAGGCCCTGCGAGATGGATTGGTGCAGCTGGAATGTGTGAAGATGGATGTTGCCGGATGCGTATGTACTTGCGGTAGTGACAATGGCACATGGGTTGTCTCACATTAGTGCAAAAGGGATTTGTAAGTTACTGGCTCCAGTGTTATGAGAACGGTGGGATCCCCAAATGTGCGGAGAATGTGGTCAAGAATTGTATGGTGTGTTTGATGTATAATCCTGGTAAGGGAACTCCAACTCCAGCTGGTCACTTTACGCCTCCGACGTACCCGTTTGAGGTTCTGCAATTGGATTTTATCCACACGGAACGATGCAACAATTTTAAATACGTCCTCATAGTTGTTTGTGCCTTTTCTAGTTGGGTAGAGGCATACCCCCTAAAAGATAATACTGCCTCGTCCACAGCTAAAGTCTTGCTCAAAGAATATTTCCCTAGGTTCAGGTTGCCAAGGATGGTATGGAGTGATAACGGAAGTGAGTTTGTGGGGAAGATCATGAAGAGAATGTGTGAGGGTTTAGGCATAAAACAGAAAACATCACATGGGACTAAGATCCAACATGGGTAGTTGGTGAATGAGCTTCTTGAGTCACTTACTTTGCCGAAGCAAGTTGCGATTGTGAAGTGTAGTGCTCACGGGAAGGTTACGGATGATGTTGGTCGTGGTAATGCTTTTGCGGATGAAGTTGCGAAAGAAACAGCGAGAAATGTGATGAGTCGAATGTACGTTGCAGGCCCTGCGAGATGGATTGGTGCAGCTGGAATGTGTGAAGATACGATTGACAGTGTGAAATCAATCCAGGCTGAAGCTACTGAAAATGAAAAGAGTGTGTGGAGAGAAACTACAGGTAGATTGGATTCGACTGGTTGTTGGGTCGAGTTATCAGAACACCAAAGATGGATGTTGCCGGATGCGTATGTACTTGCGGTAGTGACAATGGCACATGGGTTGTCTCACATTAGTGCGAAAGGGATTTGTAAGTTACTGGCTCCAGTGTGGGCGAACAGTGGGATCCCCAAATGTGCGGAGAATGTGGTCAAGAATTGTATGGTGTGTTTGATGTATAATCCTGGTAAGGGAACTCCAACTCCAGCTGGTCACTTTGCGCCTCCGACGTACCTGTTTGAGGTTCTGCAATTGGATTTTATCCACATGGAACGATGCAACAATTTGAAATACGTCCTCGTAGTTATTTGTGCCTTTTCTAGATGGGTAGAGGCATACCCCCTAAAAGATAATACTGCCTCGTCCACAGCTAAAGTCTTGCTCAAAGAATATTTCCCTAGGTTCGGGTTGCCAAGGATGGTATGAAGTGATAACGGAAGTGAGTTTGTGGGGAAGATCATGAAGAGAGTGTGTGAGGCTTTAGGCATAAAACAGAAATTCCACGCTGCAAATCATCCCCAATCAGCTGGGTTAGTGGAATGTCACAATGGCACTCTGAAGCTGAAATTAGCCAAAATCCAGGCAAGTTCTGGTCTCCAATGGCCCGATGCTTTGCCGTTGGCACTTTTGTCAACTAGAACTACAGTGCATTCCCGAATCAGACTTACAGCCTGATTCATGTAGCCAAAAGCGCTCGCAAAAGGGCCAGATTCTGAGAATCTGGCCCTTTGCGAGTGCGATTTTTGCATTTTGGTATTCACAATCCCAAATGCAAAAATCGCTATGTAAGAATTCGCATATTTGCGAGGAATGGCATTTAAGGAATCTCTAATAGAGATTCCTCAAATGCTATTCATGACACAAAAAAAATTGCGATTTTGCACTTTTGGGCCGCTATTTACCGAGAGGTCAGACCTCTCGGTAAATAGCAAAAACTCAGAAAAATGCTTTTAAAAGCATTTTTCTAAGTTGCATGTTGCACACACACATGTCCTTTGGACATGTGTGTGCGCAACACCTGTTCAAATGTGCATTTTAGGGGTGCTACAGGGTGTCCTTTGGACACCCCTGGCACCCTTAAAATCGCTATCTGATTTGCGAGTAGCAAATTGCTACTCGCAAATGAGGGATACTCCCCATTCATTCCTATGTGCCTTTTGGCCCATAGGAATGAATGGGGAGTTATTCCTTTTTTTGCGAGTAGCAATTTTCTACTCGCAAATAGAGATCATGTAGGAATCGCTATTTATTTAGCAATTCCTACATGAATGCCGTTTTGCGTGTCCTCAATAGCGAGTCGCTATGATTCGCTATTAGGGCCACGCAAAACGGCCCGTACATGAATCAGGCTGTTAGTCCGTATGAAATTATCTTTGGTCGACCGGCAAATGTGTGGGGAGTGCCGAGACCAACTAAATTTAGTGGTATTGACTATCCTGTGCTGGTGGACTATTTGTATGACCTAACGGCTAAATTGCGTGTCTTGCATCAACAGGTTCACGATAACCTGCCACCAGCCTCTGTGGACCCAGGTCACACCATCAATCCTGGTGAATGGGTCCTCGTGAAAAATGTTCAACGGACCAAGAACGACCAGCCCCGCTGGACAGGCCCTCATCAGGTGTTGCTATCTACAAGGACATCTGTAAAAGTCTTTGGGAAGAAAAATTGGATCCACGGCGTACACTGTAAGAGGGTACCTTTACCTCTGCCGTACGACCAGTGGATCCTCGAAGGTATTGCAGACACCGAGACTGAAAGGTTGCCGAAGTTCACACCGTTCAGCGACGCTGACTTGGTATGGAGAGAGACTGAAAAAGAAGACGATGATGTCTTGCAAGCAGCTGTGCCTCCACCTTTGAGATTGGAAACCACCGAGCCTGAACTGTTATTTAAAAAACAGACAGAGCTTGGTAAAAACCATTATAATTTATGACCTAGAGATAAAGGACTATTAAAGTACAAATAATTCCTTTTTTTGGTTTTCTAGAACTGCACTCTCTCAGCCAAGAAACTGTTTTGATCTATTTTTTTTTTCCTTTTTCCAACCGCCATCGGGGTTCAGCTGTAGGGTCGCGGTATAAAGACTTGGGATTGCAGCCGTGTAGACACAAGGTCGACGGTTCTGGTTGGTCCTACGGCGTAACCTGGACTAACAGACGCACTCCTTAGCAGAAGAAAACCAACCGCCGCGAACAGCCCAGGTAGCGGATGGAGTTTTTTGAGATCGAGAGAGCTGCTTAGAAAATGAACTTTAAGATGAAACAATGTAAAATAATGCATAACAAATACTTTCTGATTACATGTATTCTGATGTTTTTTAGCATGACGATAACTTTGGTGGGTTGGATTGTTTTTACTACTCAAGTGTCTTCTGCACCCATTTCCCAACCTATGACTTTTCCTACTACTACTTCTTTGCATTCTTTTCACATCTTACCTGAACAGGAGCAGGTTAGAAGGTCAGAATTTGTACATAACACATTCGTACAGCTACTGCATCAACATCAGTTGGTAGTGAACATTACTAATTGTTGGGTGTGCGTCCTTATGCCACATACTACAGATAGAGTTGTTCCCTATCTGAACTTACCGTTTAGTCAGAATGGGTCTCTACGGGCTTTTCAGACGATGTTCATATATGCCCTCGAAGTCTATCCCCCGCATTCCATGAGAAATAACTAGAGTAATCAAGCCTTGGTGAAGGGAGCTACGAATATGAGCAGAGATATCAACACGTATAGGACTATTCCCAAGGATGAGTTATTGGCATATGTTGGATGGAACACGACCGGATACAGTGTTAGCCTGAATGAAAGGCAGACACGAAAGAGGTCACCTCCGATTTGGATCGTACCCCACCGAGGTCACTTTTGTCTGCAAGGTAATGGCAAAAATCCGAAAGCTCAGCTGGGGTAGAGTGTTTGTACTCAGACGTATGTTTTTACGTCTCAATCTTCCCCGCAGTTTTTAGCAGCTAAGGGCACGTATTTTGTTTGTTACAACAGAGCATATACGTGGTTGCCCCCTGATTTTTCAGGAACGTGTTATGTTGGATACTTGTTGCCTCCTACGTATACTGCTGCTACAGATTACCACAAGACGAGAGTTATTAGAGGTGTCTTCGATCGGGAAGATACCGTTGGGCAGGAAGTGGGAGACTTCCTTAAGGGTTTCTTACCGTTTTGGGGACCTATGGCTAACAGTAGAGGCTTACGACAATTGACAAGAGTGGTTCAATCCACGATAAACGAAACTGCCGGTGCCCTTAGTAATTTGACAGCTGAGCTTCTAGCGGATCGCCTTATGACGTTACAGAATCGTATAGTTTTAGACATCATACTCGCAGATCGAGGTGGAGTATGTAAAGTGATCCAATCGAGTTGTTGCATTTTCATCCCAGATAATGCTCCGACGGTATACGAGGCCATTTCCAAGTTACATAAGATCTCCGAGTCTATACATGTGGACAAAGGAGATTGGTCGTTAACTGGATGGTTTTGGGGACTGTTATCCGTTTGGGGATAGAAGATTCTGATGATCATTAGTGCGGCTTTAGCGATTCTTTTTTCATGTTGTCTTTGTGTATAGTGCGGTCCTGCCATATGTGGCCTTTGTGCTACTACGTGTGTCAGGAGACCGCCTGTCTCGAGAGATGCACAAAGGAACAGGATAATGCTTCAACAGCACCTTGATGATCTGATGAAAATTGACATCGACTCAGACATAGACTGAGTAATTGTCTATGTAAGGGCAAAAGGAGGGCCTGAGGTTCTGTGAATTCTGAACCCATGTTTTAAATGTCATGGTTTTGTT
The DNA here is from genome assembly GCF_964261635.1 of Lissotriton helveticus. Classification (NCBI taxonomy): domain Eukaryota; kingdom Metazoa; phylum Chordata; class Amphibia; order Caudata; family Salamandridae; genus Lissotriton; species Lissotriton helveticus. The sequence goes on along the minus strand of NC_136065.1, from coordinate 1,075,585,068 downwards.
ACGATTTTGGTAACAATGAACCGTAAATAATGAGTTCGGCAAGTACAAGCGTTTTCGCCATGTTACACACAAGGATTCACAGTGTATTTGAAGATTCCGTTCCGAACCATAGGTTTCATTTTTTGTAAGGCAGCCATTCTGTGGTTGCCCTCACATAGGCTGATAACTGCGGCTGAACAGGTCTTCGAGACCCGTGCCCTTTAGCTAGGGTTTGTGCTAACTTTTACATGACCCGAAGTGAACTGACCTCATTGCCTGAAGCTGACCTTGCTAAGCCAGTTCTTGCCCGCTAGCTGATCAAGACTAAGATCAGAGCGCAGGACATCGTAAAGATTTTACTACACACAAATATGCCTTATCCTACCTTTTCCTGTTTCTGTTTCTTTCTTTATGGTCTATTTATGATATGGGTCGTGGCCCTCTTTATTATGGATTCGTTCGGCCTGTCTAAAGAAGAATGTTGGGTTTGTCCGATGATTGATCATGGGCCGGACAACTGAAAAGTGGGGTTTACCGTCATGCGATACCTTTGGTGTGGATACATGGGATTGGACAGTTTGTAAATATTAGGTGTTTGTCTGGAATTTGATTTTTGGCATAAAAAGGAATGGCTTGCTTTGTAAAAATGAGCAGTCTCCTGAGAACTCATATCGTGATGATTTCTAGGACTTCTGTTACTGGCTGCAGTCAATAAAGACGATCTTTGACGCCACCAAGAAGTTTCCCGTGTCTCTGTATTCTAAGACAGGTGAACCCGAAGACTTTGGGCGTGCCCCTGGCGCCGCCGGGTCCTTAAATAGCCCGGTTCTTCAGGACATACCCCACGTTGGTGGGTGTGCAGCCTCCTAGTATTATTATTCACACTCCACGTCAGAAAGTGATACCCCGGAGCACCGTACAACCTCATTACAACCAATTTTCAGCTTCAGTAGTGCGCCTAGTTAACCCTGTTGCCTATGATTCTACCGTTATCTCATTATGGGAGAGTAAACCTGATCAAAATGTGTGTACTTCCCAAATGTGCCTATCTTTTCAATAATATTCCTTTGGAATTTGAAAAAAACGCTCTTTTGAAAATACAGGGTAAGATCTCCTTGTTTGTATGGGCATGGAAAGGGATCAGGTTATCCTGTAAGAAGCTTAGACGAAAGTTGGTTAAAGGAGGCTTGGGTCTGCCGGACCTTCTGTTGTACTGTTGGGCATATCAATTAAAAAATTGCAGGATGCTACTATTAAAACCAGATAGCTCCTTGATTGGTAGTATGTTTGAAGCCATGCTCTCAGATATGGATAAGGTGGGTTTTATTGACACATTTGGAGGCCCTAAATACTTAAAAAAGATTAGGCTTAAGACTTTATATATGGCGGCTAAATTATGGACTGAGTGTCAAGCTGTTTTAGGTTTGCCGTATTACAGTAATTGGGCTCCAGTGTGGGACTCCCCAAGAACGCCGGAATGCCTTATAGATGCACTATCGCTCCCATTAAAGGAGGCCTTAGTCCTATTCTGGAAGGATATACTGGTTGGGAACATCTGTTATCCTTGGGAAGTATGGTGGAACATTACCAGTGGAGCCCTTTCTAGATTTAAATTCTACCAAATCTCACCCTGGTGTAGAAGTTTAAACAGGTTAATGCCCGAGGTCACCGCCATGGAAGATAAGCTGCAAGACCCAAGGTTAGAAAAAAGGAAGTTGGTTGTTGGTACAAGCATCTTCTTGAGGCAGCGAATAAGAAAATGGAATGCCCATATTTGGTCTGGGAGAAGTGCTTGCCGAGTGAAGATCTGTAAAAGTTAAGGCAAGTATCTTTGGAAATTTTATATTCACTAATTAAATCTGCTGCACTCAGGAAAAACCATTTCTTCACACTGCATAGGATATACTGGACGTCCCTGAAGCTCGCGAAAATAAGGGGAGGTGGAGAGGCTAATTGTACGAGATGTAGAGCCCTGAACCCAGATGATGTCCACATCTTCGCGGCTTGCCCTCGGATCCAAGAGTTTTGGGGCAGCGTGGGTAAGACCTTGTCTGATCTATTGGGCATGGAGGTCGAGGTAAGCCCCTCTCTTATTATTTTTGGTATTATATTGAAGTCTGATGGCCTGTTGGGCTTCTCGGGCCTTGAGAGTAAACTGGTATTTTACCTCGTCCTGTTGGCAAGAAGGGAGATCTGTAAGCTTTGGTGCCAGGTCCTCCCACTAACTTGGAGAGCCTGGTGGAATGCGGTACGATATTTTAGAGACTTGGATCAAAAGGTCAATCAGAATAGGGGACGGGCAGATCTAGGGTTCTTTTGGCACCTGTTAGATGGTACTGTTGGTGTTTAATCCATCTGTGCCATCCGATGATTAGACATCTCGGTCAGCTCCCGATGAGTGGTGTGGTCGGGTGCCACTTAAACACCATCAGCTGAGTCCACTCCCCTTAGAAAAAAAGGACAAGGGCGGTATAGGCTGAGAGGTTGTCATATCTATGGAGGTCATATGAGGATAAATATAAAAAAATTAAAAAGAAGAATCGAGAGAGAAGAGATGGAGAGAGAGAAGAGTCGGATAAATTGCTGAAGGAGACGAACATTTCCATCTAGAAGGGGGAAGAATAGAGGAAAACAGTACCAGAGAGGGGTGCGACGCTGGCATTGCACTTAGAAGAGGTCACCTATCTTGTCCTGAGCCTGTCCTGAACTGTCAGCTCCTGACTACTTGGGACTCCCCTTTCCAGCTCCTTGGCCAGGGGTTGGTCCTCACACCATTCTAGGTAAATATAATTCTGTGTAGTATGTCCTTGTATCGTTCTCTGTTTTCCTCCCTTTCCAGGTACCAACGTCATGAGATTTAACTAAGTCTTTGCGTTTTTACCTTGATCATTTTCCTTAAAGAAATCGGTGTATGACATGTATTGGTATCTGACTCACAAAATTATTTATTAGATCAAACTTAAAAAATCTCTTGAGTCTGTGGTCATTTAAAGATATAAAGGTAAATGTAATTTCTACCTATTCTGCTAACAACCTGATCTATTGACCAGAGGAAATCAAGAACTAAGGTAATAAGGGTTGGTAAGAATTGGTGTAAAGGTAAATTCATCACAAAGGAAAATATAGAATTCCTGATTTCCAGAGGTGATTATTGGCTTATGTGTGAATGTTTATGGACCCGGGTGAGTATGGTAAATTATGAGTAACCCAAGGTGATAATCTCGCTGCATCAGTTAAAAGAGCTTCACCCTGGAGTGAGTCTAGAGTCAGAGCTGGGAAGGAAGACCTATGTGCACTTCAACGTCCCTCTTTGAAGTCACCACCACTTCAAAGGCATAACTGGGTATAAGCACTGAGTCACTGACCTTACCACTTGATTACACTTCTGGTCCTGCGAAGAACACTGCCAGGACTGTGGTACTACTGCAAGGACTGCCACTCTTCTGGACTGCTGCTCTGGTAGAACTGTTTTTCTGCTGTGCTGCCCTGCTGCCTGCTTCTCTCTGTCCTTCTCAGGAAGTACTGTACCCATCTCACTTGAATCCAGAATGACTCCAAGGGCATGCTGGCTTGCCTCTTGTTCTAAGTCTCAGGGACATCAACGAATTTTCATCAATCTGCAACAGCACCTGGACTTTGCTTGCTGCAAGTCTTGCCCTGCCAAGTGGTGCTAATCCATTCCTGGGCCCTTGGAAGTTGGTATTAAGTGTTGCAACATCTAGAAACCATGAATCGACAATGTTGTGCTGACCGGAACCACTGTATCTCCCTCGTCATCATTGCATAGCCACTGCTGCTCATACAATGCATCGCTGACTGCACAACGCATCATCTCCAGTTCCTGACCCATCTCCAAAGTTGTGCAGCACTTCGCCAACGCATCACCTTCAACTCATTGTTTCGAAGATGACACCGCTTCTTTGCTTTCTGCTTCCCTGCTCCATCGACGATGTATCTAAGGTACCTTTCAGTGGGCCAAGGCTAGTCCCTGTATCCGTCCTGTGCTCCATCATGGCCGGCCTGAACTTTTGGATTTACTCTGGTCTAGCATGATCAGTTATCCCTGGTTGGCCCTTAGAACTTTTAAGCACTATATTTTAATGTATTCTTTAAAAATTCATAACTCCGGCTATACTTATAGGATATTTGTCATTTTGGTCTTGATTTATTCATAAACATATACGATATTTATACAAAGTGTTGTGGGTTTTTTGTGGTGTTTTCACTGTGTTACTGTTTGAAGTATTGCACAAATACTTTACACATTGCCTTTCAAGTTAAGCCTGCCTCCTCTGTGCCAAGATACCATAGGCTGAGCACAGGTGAATTTATGGTGTTTATCTATTTATTCCGGTCCAGGGAAGACCTGCCTTAGCAGTTCGGGCTTTACTGTTCCATGAGGGACACGTTCAAGACTGATTTGCAAATAGCTGGGTCTGAACTGGGGAAGCAAAGTGGGCTAAAGAACGATGATGGATTCAACCCAGATCTGTGACTGAGGGTGAGTGTCTGAAAAGTTTCAGTACTCTGTCCATCATTTACTTGTGTTCGCTTATCTGACTTACCCTGACTAGGATTGTGGTTACTGCTTCGACAGAAACCCAATTTCTAACAAACGTACTATTATAAATCGTCGAAATTAATGTTGCAGTTAATGTTGGAAATTATCCTCCTCTCGTCCAACCATCTTTCATGATCCATCCTGGGTACAGGTTCACTCCTCGGTTTCTCACACAAGATACCATAGAATTTCAGATAATGACCTTCGAGTATGCAAAATTGCTGGTCCAAATGCACATGAAGTTTCTTTACTTTAAACATCCCTTCCCACTAATGGAGCAACACTTGTATCCTTTTAATAAAGCAAATTGTATGTTAGCTAAGAATAGGATATGTAGAAATTGAAACATCCGTATTAATGAAAGAACATTTTCTTTCAAGATCTCATCCTTGGTAAACAAGACAAGTATGTAAGAAAACAAATTCAATTTATTGTGCTATTTCCATGCGGTCAACTCGTCATAATTCTAATAAATAATACATTATAAACTGGCCTTTTTGAATTCTTCTCCATTTAAGAAGAAACATTTTGCAGAGCATTCATAAAACATGTACATGAAAAGGTCAAGAACTTTAGCATTCGAAAGCATGCATCAGCACATTTAGTCCTGCCACTCTTTTAAGCAATGTTGCTTTAAACAATTTTGAGGCCAAGTCAATGGAAATATGCTTAGTTTCTACATTTGCACCTAATAAAATATGTATTTAATTCAATTTAAAATCTGCATGTTAATTCCACATATATATTTTAACTATATTATTTTCTGTTTTGATAAAACCCGTTATCAGTTGGCACTGCTTCGGTTTAGTCTACTTTGTTCGAGTTGCCATTGGAAAGATAATCTATCTATACACTAGTGGGACCTTCTCTATTGACATTTTAGTTATTGATTTGTCAGTATTTTTACTGTGCGAATTGTAATTAAGTAAGTAAGGAACACTGTGTTCGTTGATTGAAAGGGTCATCAGAACTACTGAGGGAGCAAGGAACAACTCTGCCCTCTTTAATCCATGCAATCAAGCTATTCTGTCGGCAACATGTCAGCAAATTTGGCTGACTAAGCGTTACATTCGCGGAAGGCCATGTGGCATTTCATTCAATATAATTGTCTGTGCTGCAACCAATACAATTGTCACTTCAATTATAGCCAGTCTGATTGATTGTCATTTAATTAAAGATAAACTGAATTGTCATCAAACTCCTTGAATAAGGTCTTTTCCAGGATGGCTGTAGGGTATCTTGTGGAAGGTAACACTGAACTCGAAAAACGTTACACCTAAACCTTTGATGTTTTCTGTGTGTGTCTCATTCTGTAACTTCATTTGCATGCAAAAAGGGCAGCTTTCTATCAGACATCTAAAGTTAAGACTAGGGGTGTAAGAATAACCTCTCTGTTCGAAAGTTCCATGAGCACATAACAGCCTTGATCTAGATGCCTTTGATTTATTCATTTGTCTTACAGTTATCTTTGTACAGAATTGTATTTGAAATTTCAACCAGAAAATAATTGAAAAAGGATCAGTTTAAATTATAGTTATAGAAGAGGAACAACTAAACAGATAACATTGACAGTGGCCATTCTTAATCATTGCTGAAAACCCAAAGACTCTACATTGGAAGCTATCTGTACTGTGGAGGGTGCTTAAGTGCGATCCAAACAAAAATTAAAACCTGCAATAGTAAGGGATGACTTGGTTAATAGATTGCTTATTAACAATCTTTAGTAATTAATTTATATGTAATTGAAATCAATTTGATGGTAAAATAAAATAAAATAGAAAGTGGATTGGAGAATCCAGCAACATTAAGGAAGAAGAGATTCTAATGAACAGGGCAAGTGAAAGTGTTTTGAGGTTTTGCAGTATGTGTACACATTAGTAGGACTATCTTTGTATTAGTTACTGTTCTTATAAAGCAAATGATTTATTGGTGGCACAAGATCAAGATCAAGATTAGATGACCATTATAGTAGAAGGTATAGGAAAAGGAAGATGAGCAGAACAGCCACTTCGTTCGCATATGATGGAACAAAAGCAAGTGGTGTTCCTTCTCGATGTGAAGCCGGGGACATTTCCAAAGCAGGGATACCAAAGCCAAAAACCTCAGATCACTGATGCCATATGTTCATATTTGGTAGAACGTTTGATGCCATCCTCACAACATACTTTTATACCAGAGAGAAGAATAAACAATTCACTCTGCGTGTAACCAGTGAATAGCTTTTCCCAACTGTGATATATGATCCCACTTATGGAAACCAAAAAGTCAACAAGGTACTGCATTTTAAAATTCTTTGCAGCCTTGCCAGCTGTGTTTCCAGAAACTCTACCATAATCAGATTCGGAGCTAATCAGGGCATCCACGTCTACCCTGTAAATGTTTGCAGGAAGGTAAACAAATATTCTGTGGTGTAGGAGCAGCATGAACCAGTACTCCATGACAGCTTCACTTGTCTGGTGGTTAAGGCGTACATGCCCATCCTAGTTAAAGGCCACATTTGTAACTTGACCCACAAGTTTGGAGGACACAACTAAGCTATAATAAAGTGTGGTACCAGAATATCACTTATAATATCAGCAGAACTGTTGTTCCCTAAATATTGTCTACAGAAATATAATCCTAAATGCAGGTAGTAATTTAACACACACAATGCGTCAATATTTTTGAATAAACAATTTAGGTTGATGTCTATGTCCAACAATAATACTGTACATGATAGCCTGACATGTAACTGGATAAAATGGCAAAGCCATAGATTAGAAAATAATCATATATGTTTAGGAGAATTACTTTCACCTTAGCTGTACTCCGTTTTGTCCCAGCCAATCAGCAATATTATTGAACTTCACACTCATTCCATGAAATTAATATTTTGTGCACTTGCAACTGAAACGTGAATTTAGGTATTATTTGCAAATGGTTGAAGTTTCAGATCTTCCTGTTGAATCAACTAGAGCAAGTGTCTAATAGAGATGGAGATCTGGTCCTTGGGAAACTCCACAATTGATGGCTAATGGGGAAAATATAAACGACCACAGCTTCAAACCTTAAGACCAATCTGTATAAAAGGAGACATACCATCCTAAAGATGATGTTTAGGCCCCTAATAATATTTCCAATTCCTCTAATATAAGAGCATATTCAACTGTGTCAAATGTGGCTGCAAGAACTAGTATAAGAAGCTGGCACAAGCCCCCAGACATCTAACCAGGAGCAGACCAACCCACAAAGGCTGCCTCTGTACCATGTAAGGAGAAGGAAACAGACATAGCTTTTCTACAGATGCGCTTGTATATGATGATATGCTACTTTTACCAGAACTTTCTCTAGCACAACAGACCACTAATACAGCAAAAGGTGTATGAAGTGGTGATCCAAGAGAAGTTTTTTTCAGCAGCTGCATTTCCATTGCTTTATAAGGGCAACTGGCAGTATATCTGAGGTCAGGGAGTTTCTGATTAATGTGTGGAAATTGGAGCAGGAGGCCTGGCATAAATCTTTGTAGTCAACAATTCAAGTGGATCCTCGACTGACACATGGACTTCACATGCTGAAGCAAGTCCAGGACCTTGATGACAGAGATTTTCTGGAACTGGATGGCTGGCAGACCATTCTATGTGTCAGATTCCTGTTCCTCCCAAATGACCTGATTCTTGCACAGGGGGTTAATTTCTGGATTATTAGTGAATACAAAATTTGCTAAACACATCTGTTTGATGCAGGGATGCAACTGATGCAACTGGCACATCCGAGGAGGTAATCAGAGATAGAAATTCTGAATATAATGAAACTGGTATTGAGGTTTCTTAATTGCAGACAAGCTCATATTGGACGAAATTTCTTTCTGCAACAGTGTCTTTCTAAAACAAATCAATGACGTGGAATGCGAGTGAATCACCAGATCATCTTTTGTTTTGCAGTGTTTTTCGTCACTGCTACAAGTTCACCAGGGGAAAACTGTTTCTCACCCTGTTGTTTAGAACAGTGACCAGGAGCCAGGCAGTTGTTTCTTCCAAGGCTGCGAAAAATGGCCAAAACAACCAAAGCAGATCTTCTAGCAGTCCCTTCCTAAATTCTGATGAGATTATTGACTCAAGAACTCAGTCCCAGTTTATTTAAAAAAAATTAAAACAGGAATGTATCAACATGAATGAAGGTTGATAAGAAATTGTTGTTCTAATCACTATAGATTCACTGCCCCAAACAGCCACGAGGAGGATTTTGCCATCTATTTGGGCAAAAGTATGACATTTTATAGATGGAACATCTAATGACTTTTTTTATGAAACCCCTCAGCCATGATTCAAACATACACCACATGATGTTTAATTGGTATGGGCATTTTTCAGAAGAACAGACTGAGAAGAAATAATGAAAGCATTTGTTCCAGAAGTAGGTTTCAGAGAAGCAGTGCAGGTTCTGGTTTTATCTCACATTGATGGAGACAACATCTTTCCTCTTCTCATTCAAGAACCATGCCTGACAACCTGAAGTGCATCATTCCTACCACTAATTAACTGATCAGAGGTTGCAGGAAATTTGGAAAGATGAAGATCCCTAGTTTACTTTGTAGCATTCTCATATTGCAACCGCATCAGGCTTCAGTAAAAAAAAGGCAGCAGTAGAAGAGAAGAAGCCAAGCCATCACTTGCCTTCATCCTGGGATCTGTTACGACCTCCCCATTTGCATCTGGCAAACTCCTTCACTCCTGCCCATCAGGAAGAAAGTGATGGCCCTCCTATTTCAACTTCACGCAGCACTTTTTCCACATTAAACTCTATGAATGATGGACCCATACCTTCCAATCCCCCTTGCCCTGCCTGCATCCCCTCTCTTATCCCCTCCTACTGATCCTCCCCTTTGCCCTCAACGTATTGCGCTCTGTTGATTGATACCTAGGTTTGCCCTATATAAACCCCCATACACACATGCCCTGACCCTGCTGTAAACCATCTTGCTATCTGACTCTCAACTGCAAAATTCACTTCCATATTTTCCACGTCTCGCCCTTGTTTCTGCCCACGCCCTTCTACGCTCCTATTTGTTCTAAGTGCTGCCCCACCCTCCATTGTGAACCTCTGCATTTGTCACAGCTCTTTGAAGAGATTAGCAGTCTATAAGCCACCTACTCACCGACTTACTTGCAATATCCTTCTTCCCATCTTCCCTCTACACACCTCCAGAAATATCGAAACCACTTAGCTACATTCACAGTGTGCACCGAGAACCATGGTTTCCGTTTCTAAACTCAATAAAAGAAAGACAATATTTTGACAAAAGGAGTGTTTTTCAGTCCTTCAAGAGTGTGGCTTTGAACACGAGCCATTAGCAAGATGTTTGTTCTTCTGCCATGGAAAGGAAAAGGAAAGAATCCGTCTCAGCAGGAGGACACTTCGCATCTTTTTAACATCCATTTACAATGTAGGAGGTGAAACAGGATCTTCATCCGAAAGAAATTGATATTATTAAATCATGGCTGCACAGGCTTGAGTTTAGAAAAGGGATATCACTAATCCCCACTTTGATTAATAGACGACTATTTTCGTATATTGCATTAATACATTTAACTCTATCTATCCCAGCCTAATATCAGCAGTATCAACGAAATGTGTATTTCAAGCACAATGGAGTTACGTCTTCTCTGTGAACTGTTATTAGCAAATTGTTCAGAATCATAAAAACGAATAAAAAATCATGGGCTTTATTTCAATAACACCTGTGGACCTGAGCACATTTCTATACATTTAATTTAAGGGCCAGGTAGAATTTCTAACAAAACATTGTTTTGTTGAATGCAGCAATGCACTGTTATTCCTATATAGTAAAATAACAAGATTCAATCGCCTTGCTCACATTTCTTTAATATTTATTTATCATCTACTTTCATATGCCACCAGCCCATGGTCGTCTCGTTGCATTCAAAACACCTGTGATATGAGCAAATGTATTATGTTTTTGTGGATTTCGTATTTCTATAGCACAAACCAAAAGGCAGCAAACATGAAGTGTTGGCAAGAGGTCAATAATCTTTTTTGTCCTTTTTACTTTGTGGTGTCAACACAAGTAACATGTTTACTGCCTGCATGATGAAGTCTCTAACTGGATGATAGCCAAGGGTTCCAAGCTCAACACAGACAAAAGTAATGACCTAAAACAACACCACCTCACCATGGGACTCCAGCACCCAGCACCCACGCAAGGTACTTCAAAATAATCAACATCGAACTGAACATGACCACACAAGTCCACTCAATCAACACATTGTGCTTCCAGAACCTGAAGAGGCTGAGGAAGATCTTTAAATGGATCCCACACACCACAAGAAAATCTGTCACTCACGCCCTAGTAACCTGAAAGTTGGACTACTGGAACACCCTCTATGCCACAAAGCAACTTAATAAAAGACAACAACCACCCAGAACTTGGCAGCCAGACTCATCCTCAACCTCCCACACAGAACTAACATCACACCACACCTCAGGGAGCACCACAAACACATCCATTCCAAACTCCTCGCACACACATTCAAGGAATTACAACTTAGGTTCCACCTACCAAAACAGTTGCATCTACTTCCACCAACTGCCCAGCCACCTCTGTTCCGCAGGACTCTTACTTGCATACATCCAACGTATAACCAGAACCAGATCAGGAATGCGAGCATTCTCTTACATCCATACTAATATAATAAAGAGAGAGCCCAAACCTTTGAGGCGGGTAATCTCTGGAACCACAGCACCAATCACAACACCCAATACAGCGTTGGAAAGGGCAGTTGCAGCAGAAGGACATAGGCTATGCAGACACCCACTATATACATTTAAAAGGTAAAAGAACCGTGCCAGCAAAGTAGTCCTTTGTGGGCGTGTCTGTGTTGTGCTGTGGGTGTGTGCTGGGGGCGTGCCAAAACGCTGGGGGCGTGTGGTACGTTCCGCCCTTCATGCCATGTCTCATATCGTGTGCTAATCCCACCCTGCTCCCTTTAAATACCCCTGCAGCCCATAATCATAACCCACCCTTACTCCTTAAAATACCCCAACACCCTTAAACACTAATCCATTTTAACCCTATAAATATACCCTGTACCCCAAAACCCAAACCTATCCCTAAACCCTAAAAATACCCCTGTACCCCAAAACCCAAACCTAGCCCTGAACCCTATGAATACCCCTGTACCTCAAAACCCAAGCCTACCCCAGAACCCTAAAAATACCCCTGTACCCCAAAACCCAAACCTAGCCCTGAACCCTAAAATTACCACTGTACCCCAAAACCCAAACCTACCCCTGAACCCTATAATACCCCTGTACCCCAAAACCCAAACCTAGCCCTGAACCCTAAAAACAACTCTGTACCCCAAAACCCAAACCTACCCCAGAACCCTAAAATACCCTTGTACCTCAAACCCCAAACCTAGCCCGAACACTAAAAATACCCCTGTACCCCAAAACCCAAACCTAGCCCTGAACCCTTAAAATACCCCTGTACCCCAAAACACAAACCTACCCCTGAACCCTAAAAATACCCCTATACCCCAAAACCCAAACCTAGCCCTGAACCTTAAAATACCCCTGTACCCCAAATCCCATACCTATCCCTAAACCCTAAAACTACCCCTGTACCCCATAACCCAAAACTATATCTGAACCCTTAAAATACCCAAACACCCCAAAACATATACCTCAGTACCCCAAAACATATACCCCTATACCCATACTTACCTTATCCAAACATAAAAATCACGCTTTTACCATTCATGCATTTACAACGAATTTTGTTGTAAATGTATGCGTGGTAAAAGCATATCAAATGTAATGCCATGCGTTATAATGGCATTGCGGAGTCATAGTACTTATGTAATGAAGGTATGCGGAGTGATGGTATGCGGAAAGAAAGTTGCGGAATAATGGGTGTTTACCCTCCCCCGGTAAGTACATTGATGGCACGGCGGCCCACATCTCCAGCAACATACTCATATTTTTTCACCACCCATTTGAAAAATGCACAGGTCTCTCTCATTGATGGCCAGCACCGACATACACTTTTAGACACACCTCCCGCCACAAGTTCTAGAATTGCGAACTTTAGAGCTGGGGAGCTACGTTCGAATCTCAGCATCAGCTCAACATCCTGTGATTCCAGGCATATCGCTTTGTCTCCCCGTGCCTACTACAAATGAATGTGTTCTTCTGTAATGTAAATTGTGCTCATGCCATGTTGTCGAGTTCGCGCTATATGTAATATTGCAAGGAAAAATAAAGTAGAGAAACTCGAGTTCACACACTACTGAATGCACACTCTTAAGTGCATCAGCAGTGCACTGTGAATCGCAGCATTTCATAGGCCTGTCACAGATAAGAAATGCTTTCTAAACGAAATCCTACAAAACAATATACTACTGGCTTGCAGCAATTCATACCCGGACAACGTCGGGAAGGGCTGCTAGTCACTCATAAAGTGTGGAACTGCCTCCCCCTCCATAATAGAGCCTCATCATCTCTTCTTGAATGCCGCAAGAAACTAGAAATCTGGCTTTTTTAACCTGCCCTAGGCAGGGCTAGGCACACACACCTGCTCAGCACCAGGATAACCTTGCGGGTTATAATGCACTTTACAAATACACATAACATAACATAGTGTTCAAAATTACTCGGATAGTACTGGGTAGACCTAACCCAGAAAACATCATATGCTTATGCTGCGCCTGGTTTTAAGAATTGTGAAGTGGTCCAGTCCTGTCACGTGTAGGCCAAAACCTTTCTTAAGCATAGCTTGTTTTAGATTTTTTCTGACTGTGAGGGGAAACCATCTTGTTTCTCATGGATAGCTAGATCTTGATCCAAAATTGGGCTGGTTGTATGTCGAAATATGAACCAGAAATCATCGGTGCTACAAAAATATAGACCGAATATCACCACTAAAAAAATCATATTAGTAAGTATAAAATAGGCAAGTATAGATGTACTATTCTTAACTCCTATTCAATGTACCGTGAACATGTATATTGGCAAAACACATTTATAAGGAGCTAATTATGTAATATATACTTACCTATATATATTTGCCCATTACTTTCAATGTTAATATTCTTACCAAAATGACTTTGTATCAAGATATTTAGGGCTCATTATTCTAGTGCAATACGAGGTGGGGCACTAAGGACAATTATTATATTGCTGGGCTATACTACAACAGTGTTTACTTTAACTAGTACATCCTTTGTTCAGCACCCACTCGATGCTTATGCAGCGTAATTCCTATTTAATAGTGGTAAGTGAATTTAACACCAAAAGAAGAATTAATAAATTACAACATGCATAAACCATCTTTCTTAATGCATAAAGTAGACATATAAATAAAATAAATCACTTAGTAAAAAAAAACAAAGTAGCATTAATGAGCCTCATTTACATGTTTAAAAACGTACTGCTTATGTGCTCTTTTCATCTTTTACAAATAGTGTTCAACTGTATTTTGATTAAGTTGAACCTCAGAATGGGGACTAAATGTAATATTTTACATGGATTGGGAACACACTGAAAATTTGCTTTAATCCTCTGACAAATAACTGGCACTGGTTTGCCAGACAATACGGCTTGAGGTGCGTACTTTAAAAACGAAAAACAGCACACTGCTTTCCAGTTTCTCTGGCGGGAATGCCCTAATATCTGTAACTCCCTCCTTCCTTCCGTCAGGGCCATTACATGATAACACATCTCCAAAAAAAGAATTAAACATTTCTATTTTCCAGTTCTGTTCTCAGTCCTAAGTAATTTTAACTGTAAAGAAAATCATTCTCACTTTTTCAACTAAGTTGCTTGGTGCAGAGGGATGATATTACCTGTACTGCCCAACATTCTAGGCCCATACTAAACAATTACACGTTTGACAGGAAATAAAATGTGATTCCCAGAATAACAAGCTTGTTTACTGCATGTTTTACCTGCATTCTGGGACCTACTTACATTTTACACAAGCATCTGTCCTTTTACCAGGTGGGAAATGTGAATGGAAAAGTAGATATACTATTGGATATAAAGTTGTAATCTTGCTGGGTGGTACCACAGGAAATCTTTAGAATTATAACTCCACACAACTTGTAATCAAGCTCATAAATATCTTGAAATATTGTCATCAATTACGTGAATTATTCTCTTAGAATCTGCATCAATTGCCTCAGTTGCTCCAAATAGTGTTTTCACAAAATGTTATGTTCTTTACCTCCTTGACCGCTCCTGCTTCTGTTTTTGAGCTCTTCTCTTTTTTCTGTACTGTTTCCCTACCAAATTTTCTTTGATATTATTTGCTGCTGTTTATGACTGCTAGGAAATTGAGCCCACCAGTAAGGTGGCATTTTATGGAAAACGTCCAGGTTGCCATGTAGGAGCCCATTCAATCCTGACAAAGACCTAGTTCAGTTCTTGGAATTCCCTGTCAAGAGCACCTCTCTGAATATGCCAATCAATTTCTCAGGAGAATTCTTCAATGATATCAGATTTTATCTCCACTCTCGTGTATTTTATACAGGTACCACCAGTCTCTGAAATGTTCGGACCTGTGCTCATTTTTTAATTGGAATTGTCATGTCTTCTGAGACATTGTCAATGGTATGAGTTCATGCTACTCCCCATGGTACATCAATTTTTAGGAGCTACGTGATCCCTCACTGCAAAGAAAATTCTGTTGTCGAGTTCATTTGGAAACACTGTAAACAGGAATAATACTTTTTCTTGTATTTTCTTCTGTAGTGTAAGTAAAGGGGAAAGGGCTGTGTGGGGTGGAGGGCCAACCCTGATTCCAATGCTCAGTTATTGGTGAAGTAGTGAAATTTTCTATATCTCAATCTTCAGGTGTAATCATTAATTAACCCACGCCACTGGTCATATGGACCTTTGTTTGTCAACAAAGAGAAAAGGAGGAGAAAACATTTACATAACAATAATTCATTAAAGACTTTACATTCAGTCAATAAATAAAATTGAGTGTGAGTTAAAGGGTTTTATTTTCAAATCTTTTAGCTTTTATCTATTTATTCATGAGGTATTATTCTTTAGATTTCAGAATTTAAACGTTAATATAATCCATAAATTGATATTTGATTATAACATAGAACAAAATGTTCATTACAACCACAGTCAAAATAGTAATAATACAACAAGCTTGTTCCATAAAGGAAATTTCCTAATCTGAATTAATTTGGGATAAAGAGAGAAAATGTGTCAGTTTAGATAACCAATAAAGAGTTCTGATGATAGAATCAGTGCACAAGCAGAACGCCTTAGCCTCAATGATATCAGCAGACATTTCAATAAAATCGAAGTAAGGCAGCCCTCTCATAAAGAAAAGGCATAAGAAGCTAAAAGCGAGTCCCCAGTCAGAGAGTCGGGAAAGGAATACAAATCTATTCTAAACATACAAATTCTATATTGCAACATTATTTTCTTTTGTCTTCTTCATCCTTCAATGGAATACGGAATCTTCCCATTTTCTCAGTAAGAACACAATAGGATTTTAGACATTGAACCTTGAAAAGTTGCAGCATGGATGTTTTGCAGTTCAGATAGTTCTTCCCATGTTTATTTCTTCTGGTCATCTCTTCTTCTCTTGGTGAGAGCTTAATATCAGTAAGCATGGGCGTAAAATCCGCTCCGCTCGCGGATTTTTCGGATTTTCGGCAAATTCGCAATCCGCGAACGCTCGCGAATTTGTCGAAAATCCGTGAATCCGCTCGCGGCGGATTTTTTGCTTGGTTGCGGCGCGCGGCGTGGTGCACGGCGTTCACTTTCCGTCATTTAGCGTTTGCCGAGTTGTTTGTCTCGATCATATTTTGAGAGTGCTGCGCCATTTTGGATCTTGCTGCGTGTTCCCGCGGGAGTTTGGCTCCCGCGAATACGTAATCGCGGCTTGCCACCTTGCACAGCACATCTCGCGAGAGTTCGCAATTGCGAACACGTAGTTGCGGCGGAAAGGAACAATCTCGCACTTGCGAAGTAGAGATTTTGCAATTTCGCACAAGAAAATCACCAGCAAACAGGATAAACCTTCAGAAAATTATGATTTTTATCAGAATCACTCCTCAGGTTGACATTTGCATGGCCTTTCTTTTTGCAAGGAGTCCATTTTGGGGGGGGGGAAGGAAGGAAGTGCCCCACAGTCTCCAACTTCCTGTTCCTGTCCAGCAGGCTCCTCCCAGTGCTTTGTCCATCTCCTGGTCACTTTCATTTGGATCTGGAGCTGGAAGGATTACTTTTTGTGGGTGCTGCTGGATATTTGGATTTGAGGCCTTTTTGACTGTCTTTGGATCACTTTTGGATTAGAAATCAACTTTCACAAGTAAGTTTGTTTGGGGCATTACAGTTGCTGCAAGTAAAATTTTGGAACTTTTTCAGAACATTAAATAAATTATATTGTGGGTAGCCACAGTATCCAGTAGGACCAGGGTTGGTTAGGGGTGCATGATACAACTGTTTTGTTGAATTTAAACACCATTGAGGCCATGGATGGGCTGGGATTGTGCTGATTTTTGTCGTTTTTTTGGGCCTGCTGGTGGGGCCCTTTGCCCAGGGGTGGTGGTGAGTGTTGCATGGGCCTAGTCTTTCTGTGGGGTGTCTTCTTGAATTTAAACATAATTGAGGCCATGGATGGGCTGGGATTGTGCTTATTTTATTGTTTTTTGTCGTTTTTGGGGGGCTGCTGGTTTGGCCTTTTGCTTGCCCAGGGGTGGTGGTGGTGCATGGACTGAGTGTGCCTGTGGTGTGGTCTCACTCTCTTTGATGTAAACATCATGGATGGCATTGGATTGTGGTGATTTCTGGCTGTTTTTCTGTTTTTTGGGGGTGTACTGTTGATGTGGACTGGCCATGTGGGTGGTGGTGGTGGCCATCTTGAGTGCTGGCTGGTACAGGCAACATGTGCTTGGGGTGTAAGGGGGCCATTTTGAGGAGAGGCAGTGTCTGAGGCCTGCACTTATTTTGCCTACTTTTCATCCCTTATGCCCAGGGGTAGTGAGTGTTGCATGGGCCTAGTGTTTCTGAGGGGTGTCTTCTTGAATTTAAACTCTATTGAGGCCATGGATGGGCTGGGATTGTGCAGATTTTATTGTTTTTTGTCGTTTTTTTTGGGCCTGCTGGTGTGGCCCTTTGCCCAGGGGTGGTGAGTGTTGCATGGGCCTAGTCTTTCTGTGGGGTGTCTTCTTGAATTTAAACATAATTGAGGCCATGGATGGGCTGGGATTGGGCTTATTTTATTGTTTTTTGTCGTTTTTGGGGGGCTGCTGGTGTGGCCTTTTGCTTGCCCAGGGGTGGTGGTGGTGCATGGACTGAGTGTGCCTGTGGTGTGGTCTCACTCTCTTTGATGTAAACATCATGGATGGCATTGGATTGTGGTGATTTCTGGCTGTTTTTCTGTTTTTTTGGGGTGTACTGTTGATGTGGACTGGCCATGTGGGTGGTGGTGGTGGCCATCTTGAGTGCTGGCTGGTACAGGCAACATGTGCTTGGGGTGTAAGGGGGCCATTTTGAGGAGAGGCAGTGTCTGAGGCCTGCACTTATTTTGCCTACTTTTCATCCCTTATGCCCAGGGGTAGTGAGTGTTGCATGGGCCTAGTGTTTCTGAGGGGTGTCTTCTTGAATTTAAACTCTATTGAGGCCATGGATGGGCTGGGATTGTGCAGATTTTATTGTTTTTTGTCGTTTTTTTGGGCCTGCTGGTGTGGCCCTTTGCCCAGGGGTGGTGAGTGTTGCATGGGCCTAGTCTTTCTGTGGGGTGTCTTCTTGAATTTAAACATAATTGAGGCCATGGATGGGCTGGGATTGGGCTTATTTTATTGTTTTTTGTCGTTTTTGGGGGGCTGCTGGTGTGGCCTTTTGCTTGCCCAGGGGTGGTGGTGGTGCATGGACTGAGTGTGCCTGTGGTGTGGTCTCACTCTCTTTGATGTAAACATCATGGATGGCATTGGATTGTGGTGATTTCTGGCTGTTTTTCTGATTTTTGGGGGTGTACTGTTGATGTGGACTGGCCATGTGGGTGGTGGTGGTGGCCATCTTGAGTGCTGGCTGGTACAGGCAACATGTGCTTGGGGTGTAAGGGGGCCATTTTGAGGAGAGGCAGTGTCTGAGGCCTGCACTTATTTTGCCTACTTTTCATCCCTTATGCCCAGGGGTAGTGAGTGTTGCATGGGCCTAGTGTTTCTGAGGGGTGTCTTCTTGAATTTAAACTCTATTGAGGCCATGGATGGGCTGGGATTGTGCAGATTTTATTGTTTTTTGTCGTTTTTTTGGGCCTGCTGGTGTGGCCCTTTGCCCAGGGGTGGTGAGTGTTGCATGGGCCTAGTCTTTCTGAGGGGTGTCTTCTTGAATTTAAACTCTATTGAGGCCATGGATGGGCTGGGATTGTGCAGATTTTATTGTTTTTTGTCGTTTTTTTGGGCCTGCTGGTGTGGCCCTTTGCCCAGGGGTGGTGAGTGTTGCATGGGCCTAGTCTTTCTGTGGGGTGTCTTCTTGAATTTAAACATAATTGAGGCCATGGATGGGCTGGGATTGGGCTTATTTTATTGTTTTTTGTCGTTTTTGGGGGGCTGCTGGTGTGGCCTTTTGCCCAGGGGTGGTGGTGGTGCATGGACTGAGTGTGCCTGTGGTGTGGTCTCACTCTCTTTAATGTAAACATCATGGATGGCGTTGGATTGTGGTGATTTCTGGCTGTTTTTCTGTTTTTTGGGGGTGTACTGTTGATGTGGACTGGCCATGTGGGTGGTGGTGGTGGCCATCTTGAGTGCTGGCTGGTACAGGCAACATGTGCTTGGGGTGTAAGGGGCCATTTTGAGGAGAGGCAGTGTCTGAGGCCTGCACTTATTTTGCCTACTTTTCATCCATTATGCCCAGGGGTAGTGAGTGTTGCATACTTGCATGTCCGTAGTCTTTCTGTGGGGTGTCTTCAATGTAAACATCAAGGATGGCATGGGATTGTGCTCATTTTTCTGTGTTTTGTCGATTTTTTGGGGTGTATAACTGAACTGATGTTCCTCTGTCTTCCATTGCTTTTAGGTGCACAAGAAGACTCAAGAGAACCACCAGTGCCAGGAAGAAGTCCTGCAGCGGTGTGTGCAGCATAACGTCACGCGACGTCACGTCTGGACACAGAACCCTCTGCAACTCGTGCAACTGCTGGCTGCTGACCTGCTCTGAAGAGGATGGCCCCAAAAAAAGTAACCCGTAGCTCCTCTAGCAAGAAAGGTGCCAGTAAGGAGCAGAAGAAGCAAGTTACCAAGGAGACTGGTGTGCCGCCCGCCCCTTTTTTTGGGAGTAAAAAAAAAAGTATGCCTGCAGCAGCAGCAGCGGGATCTGCTGGGGACCAAGCTGGCAGCAGCTGTCATGCCTGTCATGTACACATTGCAGATCGTCAAGATTCCGTCCGCATTGAGAGAAGTGAGCGGTGGTTGGCAGTGGTTGGCAAAAGCCGTGAAGAGCAGAATGCGCATGCGCGGGAGAGTAGCGGTGAAGACAAAAACCCGCCCTACGCACACAGGAAATTGCTTTGCGTTTAGCTAGCCTGAGTTTGTCGTTCCGGGTTATTTGGCGTCCGAGGAGAGAGGAGTTAGGAGTTTGGCGTTCAGGTACCGTTCAGCGTCTTGCTTACAGTTGCGAAGCATTTAGCTTCCATATCCTTCGTCCCTTTGTTTTTGTTATCCGTTTGGACTTTCATTTACCCGCGGTTAGCGGTTGTCTTCTTGGTTGCTTATGGCGTTTTCCTTTATCTAATAAGTCGATCGGGTTCTTTTATGTTCCTTCATTGATACCGGTCTTGACTTTGGAATTACTACGGTGCACCTATTCGGTGCTCAGGGTGAGTGAGTGCTTCGAGGCTTAGTAAGAACATTAACTTGTAGTATAGCAGCTAATGGGAGTTGTTTTTGTATTCAAGGGTTCAGACACTAAAAGCCTACAGTCAGCGCAGTACAGAGTTCCTGTCGTTTTCTTTTCCTATGATACACAGTTCTTGTTCTTCTACAATAAGGTATTACAGAGAATCAGCATATAACATACCAAAGAGACACGGGGAGGGGTTGGTTTTTCATTACTGTTTATTTTATATTTCTGCAGTGCCATAGCAGTGAAGCCTACTAATCCTACGCTGACGAAGACTGTGGTGTGTCTGTCTTATCTTCCCCTTCCTACCCTTGTTTTGTTCCCCTGTGTTCCCTGGGTCACTCTTCGGACGTTAGTGTTTTATCCTGACGCCTGGAGGGTGATTAGGGGAATCAGGGGGTCTAACGTCGTGGATCCAGGACTCTTCTGAGACTAAAGGTGCGTGCATGACAGAACGCAAAGCCTTTATAAATATCGTCTCCCAAGAGTCATGGAGCTCACGCTGCAGGATGTCGCTACTATGGTGGGTAATCTCCAAAGAGAGACCCAAAACATTGCAGATAGGTTGGCAGTCTTAAGCACACAGGATGGAGAGAGAGCAGGGACTAGTAATGCCACACCAGTAGTGCAAGTGGTTACGCCCCATTCCATTCCATTGGCCCCACCTGAACGATTTTACGGGGAACCCTCAAAATGTGCCGCTTTTCTGACCCAGTGTCAGTTGCATTTTCTATGTAAAGCTGCTTGCTTCCCTAACGATCAAGCCAAGGTAGCTTTTGTACTATCATATTTAGGGGGGTCAGCCGCTAATTGGACTATTCCCTTGATAGAAAAAGATGACCCTATGTTATTGGATTACGCGGCATTTCGCAGAGAACTGCGTAAAATGTTTGACAAACATACCTTCACTCACGCGGCTGATACGGAGCTACTACATCTGAAACAGGGTTCGAGAGATTTAGTCACCTATATCACAACCTTTAACAGATTAGTGGTAGAGGCGGACTGGCCTGTTAACAAGAGAAGCGCGCTGTTCTATAAAGGGCTACGAGACGAGCTTAAGGATGAGCTGGCTCATGTAGTGGATCCTCCTGCAACCTGCCCAGAGTTGATAGATTTAGTCGTAAAGCTAGATCATAGATTGGGTGAAAGAAGAAAAGATAGAGGCAGAACTGAATACCCTAGATATGGCCACAAAGAAAAGAAACTAGAAGTGGAAGCAAAAAACGAAGAACCGGAACCCATGCAAATAGGGAGTATCAAAGGCCCCTTGAGTGAGACTGAAAAACAAAGGCGTAGAACTAATAGATTGTGTTTGTATTGTGGAAAAGGGGGTCATTTCCTCAGAGAATGTCCTGTCAAGCCTAAGCCATTTCGCAAATCGGAAAACTAGCAGACCCTAAGGTAACAGAGACCGTACCGCTGGGTCCTATAGTACAAATGGTCTCCTCTGTAATGGATAATAAGGGACATTTCTATGTCGACTCCGTATTGTCATGGGGGAATTCATCGGTTAACCTAGCCATTATGATAGATTCCGGTGCATCTGGTAATTTCATGGACTATCAATGGGCCAAGTCCAATAGTATACCTGTCGAACCAAAAACCACACCCGAGGAAGTGTTTACCATAGATGGGAGTCCTTTAACCTCCGGACCCATCACCCATTCCAGTATTCAATTAAAGATGTGTATAGGTTCCACACACATAGAAACATTGTCTTTCGATTTAATAGAATCTCCCCAGTTCCCTGTGGTCTTGGGTCTTCCGTGGTTGCGCCTCCATAATCCCCACATTAATTGGAAGCGGGCTAGCATTTCTTTTCCGGAGCAAGAAGAACCGATGCCTCCTATAGAGACAGGTCCCACTTCCCTGCCATCGTACAACCTCATCTCCACTAACAGACAGGGTCCCATACCAAAGACCACCGAGTCTTTTTCAGCAACAGAGCAGGAAGAACAACCCGATGTAATCCTGCCCTCAGTGTATAGCGAGTACCACACTGTGTTTGACCAAAAGCAAGCCACCTGTTTACCGCCGCACAGAGTCTATGACTGCCGGATAGATCTCCAGCATGGTGCTCGCATCCCTACCAGTAGGGTATACTCCCTGACGGAGAAAGAGAATGCATATCTGAGGGAGTATCTTGACTCCATGTTAGATCTGGGATTTATTCGGCCGTCTAGATCCCCGGCCTCTTCAGCTTTATTTTTTATCCCGAAACGGGAAGGGGGCTTGCGCTGTTGCATTGACTATCGTTCCTTGAACGACATCACTATTAAAAACAAGTACCCTCTGCCGCTCATCTCCTCTCTGCTCGACCAGGTGAAGGATGCCCAATGGTTCACGAAGTTAGATCTACGTGGGGCCTATCACCTGGTTCGAGTCAGAGAGGGTGATGAGTGGAAAACAGCCTTTTGCACCAAGTATGGGCTATACGAGTATTTGGTGATGCCCTTCGGGCTATGCAATGCTCCTTCAGCATTTCAATACTTCATAAACGAGGTGCTGAAGGAGTATCTCGACAAACATGTCATAGCCTATATCGATGATTTGTTGATATACTCCAAAACCATGGAAGACCATGTGAGCCATGTAAAATCTGTTCTTCAGTTGTTACTTGATAACGATTTATTTTGCAAGTTGGATAAGTGTTTCTTTCACCGGCATCAAGTTGCCTTTTTGGGTTACATAGTATCAGCAACAGGTCTAAGCATGGATCCCAGTAAAGTCAGTGCAGTGTTGAATTGGCCTCCTCCTAAAAACGTAAAAGAAATCCAACAATTCATTGGGTTCGCAAACTTTTATAGGCGCTTCATCCACCACTTTTCAGATCTAGTGGCTCCTATCACCAAATTATTGAGAAAAGGGGTTCCGTTCCAATGGACTGAGACCACGAACAACGCCTTCACCTTACTTAAAACCGCTTTTACTCAGGCTCCCATTCTCAAACACCCTGATCCTTCCAGTCCCTATATAGTGGAGGTTGACGCTTCACAAGTGGCGGTGGGAGGCATACTTTCCCAGGCAGAGGCTTCCACCGGTGAATTACATCCTGTGGCCTATTATTCCCACAAATTGACCCCAGCGGAGGTGAATTATACTGTGGGGGATAGAGAGCTTTTGGCTATTAAAAAGGTATTGGAGGAATGGAGACAGTATCTCCTAGGGACTAACCATACTGTTACCGTCCTAACAGACCATCGCAACCTCCAGTATCTCAAATCGGCCAGAGCACTGTCCATGCGGCAGCTTAGATGGACACAGTTTTTTAACGAGTATGATTTCAAAATTCACTTTAGAGCTGGGAGGCAAAACGGGAAGGCCGACGCTTTGTCTCGTTTGGGTTTTGATCCTGACCCATCAGTTGAGGACCCTCCTTGTATTGTTGCACCTCACAGGTTGATTGGCGCCATAAGTACCGAAGAGGACTTTCTCCTTCAGGTCAGGAGCGCTCAGTCTGACCCTGTGGCTAGGGACCTTGCACAGAAACACCAGGTCAGATTCGCTTCAGACTTGATGTACATTCAGGGGGGGTTGTTTGTTCCCACAGTTCCTCTACAACGACAAGTTATGGAGTGGTGTCATTCTCATGGGGTGGCGGGTCATCCAGGCTATAAAAGGTCTTTGGAATTAATCCGGAGGCATTGTTGGTGGCCCCATATGGCTCATGACATTCAGTTGTTTGTACAAACCTGTCATGTTTGTGCTCAAGGAAAGCCCACACATGAAGGGTTCGTGGGTCTGTTGTTGCCTCTTCCTACACCTGTGGCACCCTGGCAATCTGTCTCTATGGATTTCATAGTGGAATTGCCGAGAACACATAGGGGCAATACTGCGCTATTAGTAGTGGTGGACATGTTCACTAAGGCGGCTCACTTCATTCCGCTGCAAGGCCTCCCTACTTCGGTGGGGTTGGCGAATGTGTTCCTGCAACATGTTGTACGCCTCCATGGTTTACCATCTGTTGTGGTTACGGACAGAGGCTCTCAATTTATCTCCAAGTTTTGGAGACAGTTATGCAAATCCCTGCAGATGGAGGTGCGTTTGTCCTCCAGTCACCATCCGCAGACGGATGGACAGACAGAACGTGTCAACCAGAGCCTTGAACAATTCCTGAGGTGTCAGCTGTTGCAGGAACAAAAGGAATGGGATGACCTGATCTGGTTGGCAGAACTGTCTTATAACAACAGCCACCACTTCTCCACTTTGTACACACCCTTCTATGCATCATATGGTTTTCATCCCAGAGTCCTCCCGTTCCCTCCGTTGAAGCCATGCGCCATACCGGCTGCTCAGGAAATGGTGGCACACTTACAAGTGGTACATTCCAACATACATACCAACCTTGACAGAGCCAAAACGGAGTATAAAAACAAGGCTGATACACATAGAAGAGCAGGAACGGTGTATCAAAGAAACGACAAGGTATGGTTGTCCACCAGGCACATAGCATTGAAGGGAGCATGTAAATTCAAGCCTAAATACATAGGCCCTTTTTCTGTGGTGAAAATAATCAATCCGGTGGCTGTTAAACTGGCTCTGCCCCCTTCGATGAAAATCCATCCTGTTTTTCACGTTTCTTTACTGAAACCAGTGGTGCCCGGTACTCGTCTCCCTGTTGTTCCTCTTTCTGTCCCGGTAGACTCAGATGATGAATATGAGGTGGGAGCGATTATCGACTCCAGGAGAGTGAGAAACCGTCTCCAATACTTGATACATTGGAAGGGGTTCGGAATTGAGGAACGGTCTTGGGAGCCTGCCACTCAAGTGCATGCGCCTCGGTTGTTGCGAGCCTTTCATAGGAGATACCCCTACAAGCCCAAACCGGTGGGGGGCGTTGTAGGAGGGGTGTTCTGTCATGCCTGTCATGTACACATTGCAGATCGTCAAGATTCCGTCCGCATTGAGAGAAGTGAGCGGTGGTTGGCAGTGGTTGGCAAAAGCCGTGAAGAGCAGAATGCGCATGCGCGGGAGAGTAGCGGTGAAGACAAAAACCCGCCCTACGCACACAGGAAATTGCTTTGCGTTTAGCTAGCCTGAGTTTGTCGTTCCGGGTTATTTGGCGTCCGAGGAGAGAGGAGTTAGGAGTTTGGTGTTCAGGTACCGTTCAGCGTCTTGCTTACAGTTGCGAAGCATTTAGCTTCCATATCCTTCGTCCCTTTGTTTTTGTTATCCGTTTGGACTTTCATTTACCCGCGGTTAGCGGTTGTCTTCTTGGTTGCTTATGGCGTTTTCCTTTATCTAATAAGTCGATCGGGTTCTTTTATGTTCCTTCATTGATACCGGTCTTGACTTTGGAATTACTACGGTGCACCTATTCGGTGCTCAGGGTGAGTGAGTGCTTCGAGGCTTAGTAAGAACATTAACTTGTAGTATAGCAGCTAATGGGAGTTGTTTTTGTATTCAAGGGTTCAGACACTAAAAGCCTACAGTCAGCGCAGTACAGAGTTCCTGTCGTTTTCTTTTCCTATGATACACAGTTCTTGTTCTTCTACAATAAGGTATTACAGAGAATCAGCATATAACATACCAAAGAGACACGGGGAGGGGTTGGTTTTTCATTACTGTTTATTTTATATTTCTGCAGTGCCATAGCAGTGAAGCCTACTAATCCTACGCTGACGAAGACTGTGGTGTGTCTGTCTTATCTTCCCCTTCCTACCCTTGTTTTGTTCCCCTGTGTTCCCTGGGTCACTCTTCGGACGTTAGTGTTTTATCCTGACGCCTGGAGGGTGATTAGGGGAATCAGGGGGTCTAACGTCGTGGATCCAGGACTCTTCTGAGACTAAAGGTGCGTGCATGACAGCAGCACCCCCGCTCCATTGGGCTCAGTGCCACCACCACCACCACGCCAACTTAAGTCCAAGCCCTTGAGTGCTGCAGAGGCAGCCAGTATAGTTCTTCAATCACCATCGACCAGTGATGTTGGCTCATCGCAAGAAAGCAGCAGCAATGTCCCTCAATCAACACAGGTTGTTGTAGCTCATCTGACGAGTGTTGAACAACCACAGCCGCAACAACAATCACATGTGCAAGTACAAGCCCAAGTACATGTGGAAGGAGAGGCAGCGCAAGGAGATGCGCAAGTAGAGGTGCATGGAGGGTCACAAGTGCCCACAATAGTTGTTCCTCCCGAAGTAGGGGCACATCAGGAAATCGACAATCAAGGCGAGGTATCATTTGAGGAAGCCACTCCTCCTGATGATCCTTCATTGTCTTCCACACCCCTAGCAAGGAAGAGATCAAGGGTGGTGTCTACATCCTCTTCAAGCACACCTCCTTCTGATGATACGGATCAAACTTGGGAACCAGCACCACAGCCGTCTGAGAGTGAGGCACACCATGATCCAACAAAGGTAGTTAAGCGTAAAAGGAAGCTCGTCCAAAGTCTCAGAGTTATGGAGTGTGATGAGGCTCAACAAGAAGTGGCGGATACTGCTGCTGATGAAGACTCTGCCAACGACGACCCAGTCATCATAAAGGTCACTGCAGCCCCAGCGGGCATGCAGCAAACAGACATTTTGACCCTAGCCCGAAGAGCTGCTGAGCGTGATGATGATGATGATGTTGTCGATGAGGAGGCAGTGGAAACACCACAATCATTGGAGTTAAGTAGTACACCAACTCGTCCCGCTTCCATATTTCTTTCTGGCAAGAAGAGACCTCCATCCACCTCGACCTTAATTAGTGGCGGTGAAAGTGCACAACGTACAAAAGTTAGGCAATCCAGATCCTCCACTTCATCTGGCATTAGCTTCATGACCACCACCACCAGTATCGCCGCCTCCTCCAGGTCCCACAGACACTTCAAGTCCCCAGTTTGGGACTTCTTTACTGTTTGTCCCAAAAATCCAAAGTTTGCCATTTGTACCCTTTGTAAGCTTGCAGTTAGTCGTGGTAAGTCAGGTACCAACTATGGTACCGGCGGCCAGAGTGGTCATCTTGAGAGAAAGCACGCTGTCAAATGGTTTGCGCACCTAGAGGCGATCAAGAAAGGCCAAAATCAAGGAAACGTTGATGTTTCATCTGATGATGACGAGCAGGAAGAAGACGTGTCAAACACTTCCCTTACACCCAGTACCCCTGTCAGCAGCACACCCAATGTGAGGCACACTAAGAGTGTTGGAGCGAGTGAGACACCAACGCACAAAAGTTCACCAGCGAGCAAAATTGGGTCAACGAAGTCATTATCAGCCCGTAAATGCTTGGTCCAGGGCAACATTAGAACAATGCTTACTTCAGACGTGCCATATGAATGCAACCACCCACTGACGCGTCTGTATAACACTAAGCTGGCTAAAATGCTAGCTGTGGACCTTCTACCTTTTTCTTTTGTAGAAGCGGTAGGTTTTCTTGAATTAGTGGCAACGCTCTGCCCTAAATGGAAAGTTCCGAGCCGGTTCTATTTTGCCAGAGTTGCGGTTCCAGCACTACATGAAGATGTGCTGCAGGCGATTGGGGCAGCTTTGCAGAAGAGTGCTGTTCACACAATACATCTGACAACAGACATGTGGACCGGTGGCCCAGGCCATGATTACATGTGCATCACTGCACACTGGGTCTCTTTTTCAGGTGTTAAAGCAAAGCTAAACGCAGGTGTTGACCCGGACAAAGTTTTCAAAGATGCTCGGAAACATGCAACACTAGCCATGTTTGGCTTGGAGAAAAGTCACACAGCAGAAAACCTTTTGCAAGAGTTTAACAAAAAGGTCTTGACAATGCTATCCCCCCTAAAACGCAAGATTGGTTATGTTTCCACGGATAATGGCTCCAATGTAGTTAAGGCCATGTCGGAGGGTGGCTATTTCAGAGTGCCATGTTTGGCGCACTGTATCAACCTGGTAGTTCAAAAATTCTTGAGTGATAGAGACAGTGCAGCGTTTGCGGTAATGGCCACCTGCCGCAAAATGTGCAACCATTTCAGCCATTCTTTTAAGGCCCGGAAGCATCTGCGGAGACTGCTACTTCAACGTAGAATGCCAGTGAAAGCACTCATCCAGGAGGTGGCAACACGTTGGAACTCAACCTTCTACATGCTTGAGCGTCTGTATGAGCAGTATACGGTACTCGATCACTATTTCTTCACAGAGGGTACATCTCAGAAGGAGGACCTGCGGATGAGTGCGGCGCAATGGGACATAGTTAAAAGCCTGACAGACATGCTTCGTCCTTTTGAGTTCTTCACGCGTGCAGTCAGCCAGGAGGACTGTAATTTGGGAAAAGCTATCCCATTGTTGTGCATGCTGGAGCACCAACTGATGGCGGTGTCTTCTGAGTTTGAAAAAGAAGATGAAGAAAAAAAAAACCATTTCATTTTGTCAGAGAAATTATTAGAGCGCCTACGTGGTGATGAACGTCTTCAAAAGATCAAGTCAGATCAGCATTACATTTGTGCTACTATTCTGGATCCACGCTACAAAAAGGCGCTGGCAGGCGAAGCATTCTTTCCTTTTGATGATGCAGATGTTCAAAAGTACAAACATTGGTTAGCCTGGTCAGCCAAGAGGTTTGAAAAAGAACGGCAGGTTATTGAAGGAGAAGCCAGTACATCAGCATCAGCATCAGCAGGCCATCCCCAGTCACAAGAATCCACTTCTGCACCTGTGGCTGGGGCACAAGTGACCTCTCAGCCGTTAAAGACACCGGCAACTGGATCATCTGCACCACACACAACAAAAACAGTGGCTGTTGTAGAGGATTGGCTAAGTTTGCTTGGGTATGGTTCTCGAAAAAATGTCACAGCCACAGCAAAAAGTAAGCAAAGTGGAGGAACCGTTGATGACCTTGAGTCGATGGTGCAGGACTATATGAATGACTCAACAGTGGTCTTTCTTAATGAGGAGCCATTGCAGTATTGGCATGGCAAAAAACAATTGTGGCCACAGCTCTACAACCTGGCTATAAACTATTTGTCTTGCCCACTCGCAAGTGTGTCTTCTGAACGTGTTTTCAGTGCTGCTGGTGGCATTGTAACTCCCAAACGGAGCCGCCTCTCGCCCAAAAATGTGGAGCGGCTGACAATGATCAAGATGAATCAGCACCTCATACCACCTGATTACAAAGTACGAGAAAGCACGCCGCATGAAGACGAGGAGGACGGCAACGTAGATGAGGGGATTTTTTCTCTGTTCGGTGGCACTGACCTCATCCAGCCTGAATTCGCAGAGTATGATGACGAAATCTTGTTCTTATTCCCTGACACCGAGCCCTGAAAATGAGACAATCAATCAAGAACTTTCTTTTTCGTCCTTATTCACTTTTATTCCTGTGTGCTTTGTGTCTCTCTTTCTTTGTTTTGCACAGTTAATTTAATTCAAACTTTAATCACCTAATCCCAAAAACAAGACCATCATCAGAACTGTCTTCACTTGTTTGCTTATTGCTTTGAAGGTGCCGCAGTCTACATTCCTCAGGTTCACAAGTTCCGAAGAACATGCTCCTCTATCCTCCTCCTCCAGACTGCGATTTCCCTCCAAGCAGAGTGCTGGATTACGCCAATGAAGAAAGACTCAGCACTTGTGGGGGTGTTGTACTTCTTTGCGGGTGAGTTGACGGATTTGGGCCCATTGCTGTGAAGCTCTAATAATGGACAAAAGTGTTTTGGACCAAATATGAGGTGGAAATTTCTTGCCGTTTTTGCTGACTTGCTTGCCTTTGAGGTGCTCTTTGGCGGGGTTCCGGGGGTTTGTGGGTAATTTTTGGTGTCTGTCGAAGCACTGCTGCGACAGTCTAATCTTGATTGCATTTGCTTTTCAGGAAATCCGTGGTGGAAAACAGGAGTTATGATGATTGATGATGATGACCTAGCTGAACAGCGCCGCATTTGGACCGAAGGCCGAGAGATATTGTAAGTATGAGATTTAGCTTTTTCGCTGTTTGGGGGTGTTGTCGGTTGTTTTTTTGCGGGTGGGTTGGCGGGTCTTGCCTGGGGCATTCCTGGGAAGGTCTAATACCGGATAGAAGTGTTTTGGACAAAATCCATAAGGAACAGCCTTTTTTTTGCTATTTCTTCTGACATCTTGCTCAATGTAGCGTTTTGGGGGGCTTCCTGCTGTTCGTGGGTGGGTTGCGGCCGGGGTCTCTGTCGAAGCACTGCTGCGACAGTCTAATCTTGATTGCATTTGCTTTTCAGGAAATCCGTGGTGGAAAACAGGAGTTATGATGATTGATGATGATGACCTAGCTGAACAGCGCCGCATTTGGACCGAAGGCCGAGAGATATTGTAAGTATGAGATTTAGCTTTTTCGCTGTTTGGGGATGTTGTCGGTTGTTTTTTTGCGGGTGGGTTGGCGGGTCTTGCCTGGGGCATTCCTGGGAAGGTCTAATACCGGATAGAAGTGTTTTGGACAAAATCCATAAGGAACAGCCTTTTTTTTGCTATTTCTTCTGACATCTTGCTCAATGTAGCGTTTTGGGGGGCTTCCTGCTGTTCGTGGGTGGGTTGCGGCCGGGGTCTCTGTCGAAGCACTGCTGCGACAGTCTAATCTTGATTGCATTTGCTTTTCAGGAAATCCGTGGTGGAAAACAGGAGTTATGATGATTGATGATGATGACCTAGCTGAACAGCGCCGCATTTGGACCGAAGGCCGAGAGATATTGTAAGTATGAGATTTAGCTTTTTCGCTGTTTGGGGGTGTTGTCGGTTGTTTTTTTGCGGGTGGGTTGGCGGGTCTTGCCTGGGGCATTCCTGGGAAGGTCTAATACCGGATAGAAGTGTTTTGGACAAAATCCATAAGGAACAGCCTTTTTTTTGCTATTTCTTCTGACATCTTGCTCAATGTAGCGTTTTGGGGGGCTTCCTGCTGTTCGTGGGTGGGTTGCGGCCGGGGTCTCTGTCGAAGCACTGCTGCGACAGTCTAATCTTGATTGCATTTGCTTTTCAGGAAATCCGTGGTGGAAAACAGGAGTTATGATGATTGATGATGATGACCTAGCTGAACAGCGCCGCATTTGGACCGAAGGCCGAGAGATATTGTAAGTATGAGATTTAGCTTTTTCGCTGTTTGGGGGTGTTGTCGGTTGTTTTTTTGCGGGTGGGTTGGCGGGTCTTGCCTGGGGCATTCCTGGGAAGGTCTAATACCGGATAGAAGTGTTTTGGACAAAATCCATAAGGAACAGCCTTTTTTTTGCTATTTCTTCTGACATCTTGCTCAATGTAGCGTTTTGGGGGGCTTCCTGCTGTTCGTGGGTGGGTTGCGGCCGGGGTCTCTGTCGAAGCACTGCTGCGACAGTCTAATCTTGATTGCATTTGCTTTTCAGGAAATCCGTGGTGGAAAACAGGAGTTATGATGATTGATGATGATGACCTAGCTGAACAGCGCCGCATTTGGACCGAAGGCCGAGATATATTGTAAGTATGAGATTTAGCTTTTTCGCTGTTTGGGGGTGTTGTCGGTTGTTTTTTTGCGGGTGGGTTGGCGGGTCTTGCCTGGGGCATTCCTGGGAAGGTCTAATACCGGATAGAAGTGTTTTGGACAAAATCCATAAGGAACAGCCTTTTTTTTGCTATTTCTTCTGACATCTTGCTCAATGTAGCATTTTGGGGGGCTTCCTGCTGTTCGTGGGTGGGTTGCGGCCGGGGTCTCTGTCGAAGCACTGCTGCGACAGTCTAATCTTGATTGCATTTGCTTTTCAGGAAATCCATGGTGGAAAACAGGAGTTATGATGATTGATGATGATGACCTAGCTGAACAGCGCCGCATTTGGACCGAAGGCCGAGAGATATTGTAAGTATGAGATTTAGCTTTTTCGCTGTTTGGGGGTGTTGTCGGGTGGTTTTTTGCGGGTGGGTTGGCGCCGGCGGGTCTTGCCTGGGGCATTCCTGGGAAGGTCTAATACCGGATAGAAGTGTTTTGGACAAAATCCATAAGGAACAGCCTTTTTTTCAAGGTCAAATTTTGTTCTAAAACACAGTAGTACACCTACCTTGAGGGGAAAGATCCGCTATAATATTTTGGCCATACTTATTGATCCTTAAAAAGGTGACTCAGACAGAGCACGCAATTTCAAAAATATTGTACTGTCTATTAGGGAAATCAAAGTGTGACTTTTTGCACCACACAGCGTACATACCTTTTATTTATTTATCAGTGGTATTGTAATAGCACTTCCTGTTTTCCGTTCAATAATTACAGGCCGGGTTTCAGTCAACATCCGCCAGGCAGGCAGTGGACAGGGTGTCTTCTGTCAGTGGTCACCACATTGATGGACGAAGCGTCAGCTGGAATGGAGGAGTGCCGCCAATAAGAGGAATTGTTTGCTGCATGCTTATTACTTACCAAATTCAACAGGACAACTCCAACAACATACGCAATACAGATACAGTATCCATTGTTGTCTTTTATTCTATGAGTGTGACTGCATGTGCTTACCTTTAGTTTGTAACCAAAGATTGTCTGTATCTTCAATTATTGTTTGTCCATGCTCTGCTTTTTTTTTCTTCTCTCAACAAAACCTACCCAAAAAGAAACCCCCATTCCCATCCATTTTACAAACCCTAACCCTCTTCCCCCGGGCTGTGTTGTTTTGCTTGATGTCTGACTAAAATGACATCAATAATTCCACACACTTGCTGGGGAGGATAAGGTCATAGCAGCAACAGGCTGGTGAAGGAATACGAGGATATCTTCTAGACTTACTCAGCTTCAGTACTATATCTTCTAGTAGTAGTAGCCAATGTCAAATAAATTCAACGCAAGTACTAGTTATACTTGCAAGCAAATACTTTACCATTTGTTAGGCTACATTATGGCACTGTTCTAGTGTACTGTCACCTGCTATTTTCTCGATCGTACCGTAACCGTTGTAATGCTACAGTAAGGAGGACAAACAAGGTTTCGTTTTCTTTTTTTCCATAGGCATGCAACTGCCACTGTGTCACACCACTAGTACCACCGCAATGAGGAAATGTCACCCGCCCAGGATTGACAACGTTAATCCCCATTTCACCTGGAGCCAGCCCTGGGCCTAGCCCTAATTTCTAACACAAATTACAGGTAAGATAAGCGTTTGGTGGGAGGTAGTATAATGTAGTATTATTTCGGAGTAGACAAGAGATTGACGGTTGTACTACTAAAGTCCTACGACTGTTCAGGAAAACAAAGTTACTGTTACACCCCCGCCCCCCACCCACCAGACTGAAAAGCAGTAAAAAACAGGTATGGTCATATAAAGTTGAAAAATATATTTATTTAGCCCTAACAAAATAATCTCCCTCACCCACCCTAACCCCAACGATTGTCTCTGAAACGTCCCAAAACGATCCCAACTCCCAAATCCCACCCCCCAAAAGTCTATAAAAAAAGGGCAAGGGACACTCCACTACTGGAGGGTGCTGGTGCTGGTGCATGATGCGGCATGGGCATCATACTCCTTGCGGAGGGTGGCAAGCTCGGAGCGGAGGCCCTTAACCAAGTTCTTATACCTCAGGACCTCCTGCTCCAGGTTGGACATGCGGACTCGTAGGCGGCGTTGGCGTTCCTTGCAGCTCCTGTGGGGGGCAGCTGGTATTTCGGTTGCTTGGCGGTGGCGGTCGTCTTTCTTAGCCCGGCTCGGTCCCGCTGGCTTAGTCACGGAGGAGGATGCAGTGGTCACAGTCGAGGATGTCGTTGTTGCCCCGCTCGACTGCGTGTCCTCCTCCTCCTCCAGGGCCACCAGCCGCCGATATTCGGCGACTGTGGCCTCCAGCCTCCGTTGCCGGGCCAATCTAGCCTGCTCCCTCCTTGTTGTTGATTTGGAAGGAGCAACTATATGAAGAAAGAAAGACATAGTCTGTAACCAATGCTCCTTATTAATAACACAAAGTGATTGAGCCGAAAGTTGGGTCACAGAGTACAAGTAGCAAATTGAAAGCACAGTACATAACTATTGAGGACAGTATCTATGTAACCTCCCACTTCTGCATCCTTGCTCTAACAGTAGTGGTAGTTTAATGAACTAATTCTACGACCACTATGGACTTCCATTACAGTCGACTATGACAGTACACCAGTCTTATTCTTCTTCTTCTCTCTTGTTTAGGGAAATGGGTACGTTATCTTATGCAAGCCGGCAGAATGACATGGACAGCACAGTGAACTTGCACCCGAGAAAAAAAGTTGCACACCATGATGAGTGAGACAGACTTGCGTTACTGTACCGGTCCAGTACATGCAGGTGGTGAAGCTATTACTTTTCTATTACGGGTGGCACTGAGAATACTCTGTTACAAGGGCTACTGCTTAATTAATTTACCTTTCACCCTACAGTGCAAATGAGTACTAGAAAAGGAAAATGAAGAAGCTAACTAATTTGATTATCTATCACTTCACATGGGACGTATTTAATGACAGATGAGATGACTTTAGGTGCTTTGCTTAATATTGAGTGAACAGTGATACACCCACACATGAATGACGTACTACAAGTAAACTAAAGTTATTAAGAGAGGTACGGAGTGTCCACCGTAATAACCAGATATATGCTGTGAATGCAAACGCAATACAAAGTACTGCTACTATTCATGGTAGTATTGGACACATTTACAATTTCTTTTCCTTGCCTTCCCTGCACTGGAACGGACGTGTGGGTGCGGTGGTACATGCTCTTCAAGGTAACACTTACTTCACCTGGCGACCATCTACTCTCTCTAGATACACATGTGCTATCTAAGAGTCAGAGAATACCATGCTCCAGGCATCCATTCAGTCAAAGTATACGCACACATACAGTTTCTGTTTCACCCACCCAGGCTGCTGTCCTTCCACCCATCCTTGCTTCATCATTGACCCAGCCATGCACCATACCATATTCTTTCCTTCCCAGCCACCTCGGGGGCCAAGCAAACACATATCGTTCTTCTTTGCCAGCCATCATACAAGTTCGCGTCCCACTTACTTACACCCTTCTTTCGCTTTTCGTTCATCCCATCCATCACGTTCGTCTAAGAACTTATTGGGATTCTTCTCACCAAAAACTTCACAGCTAAGTCGTAGTACATTTCGAGGAGGCTCCTACCTGGTTGATTTGTAATTGTAATACACCCGTGCAGAAAGCACACTATGCAGTCTTCAATCTCAATAAGTAAGGAATATATAGCTTACCTGTTTCCGCCACCACCGTTTGATCCCCCACAGGAACGTCCGCCGGCTCTTGTACCGCCTCCTCCCCAGAGGCCTCCGAGTCCTGGTCCAACACAGCCACCTCCGCGCTGGCCCCGTCACCAGATGTTACACCTACAAAGTACATTTAAGAATGTTAGAATACACCACTCACTACTATATAATATTTGGTCTAGGAGAAATGTTAAAAAAACAGAATACAATGTAATAATTTGTGACTGTCTACTCCATAGTAAAAATGTCCCATTTTCCAGGGAAGGCTGTTGTCTTGCTGCACTTTTATGCACAACTGATGAATGCTTGCTTTTGATTTTTAACACGCACCACTTTTTCTCCTAACAGACAGAAGCTTGACTCCTGAGTCCTAAGAACACGACCAGGATCAAGTTCAAACCAGGTGAGAGTTGGGCTCGACCACAAGAAATGTGTCCAATTAATCGTCAGCACTAACCACTTTTCCGTTTACAGTTAAATAGTTTTATGACAAAGTAGATTTTAATAAATGTGTTTACTTTTAATAAAGCTTTTAAACTTAAATAGACTCTGTGGTTTTTGTTCCTCTAGACTAGAGTGGATGAGCTAAAGGTTTTGGAATTTTTGCAAGCATGAGTGCCTCTGACACTTCTTGACTGTGCTGTGACTCCGTACTACTCTCTTGTCCTGCGTACGATAATCTAGAGATCATTGGGGATCTATAATCGGTGACTTCGGGAGCTGAATGACTCTGCCACACTATCTAATCAGTAAGGAGACAGTGCATAGAGGTATTGCTGAATATAATGGGAGTCCAATGGAATTGCCAAATGTCCAATCTTAGTTAGCTACACAGACAGACTAATAAGAATAGTCTAGTAATACCACAGGGAGTCATATTCGAGGCAGGATAAGAATTTATATCCAGTCTACAAGAAGATCAAAGACGATTTAGAAAAAATCGAATGAGGAACGCTAGGAAAAAATAGGTACTGTTTATTAAAATGTAAACTTACTGGGGCCAGCAAAGGAGCCCTCGCCTGCCCGATCCTGGCCTGCATCCTCAGCACCCTCCTCCTGTGTCCTCTTGCCCTTGGGGGGAGCTGATGTACAACATGAAAGAAAGAAAAACCAGAAAACATGGATGAGATTTTTCAACCAAATCAAACATTTCAAAAGAACAATAACAACATATTTTGGAAAAATAGCAAATAGATAGACAACTATTCCACGGGATCTATCTCATGTGGTATACTACGTTATTCGTATTGCCTGATTTGCGGAACGTTGACTTAGAAAGTTCCTATGTAACTCAATAAACAGACTACTAAAGAGGTTTGCCTAGGCCTGGCACTGCAGGCAGCAGTGCGCAACACGTGACAGACAAAGTCCATCCTGCTTGCAGATCAGTGAATACTCAAACTATCAATCCACCCGCCACCACCGCCACTATTTCTTCTTATAGCCATGTGTCTAAAGGAAGGACTGGACTTCAGTCTGTTGGGGCTGATTTAGAAGTCCCTTGCGGAAGTTGCGGCTCATTTTCCTCCATTGTTGAGTGCCTTTTATGACGCAGCGGCAGAACAAAAGACTCGCCATGGTGTTGGTGCGGCGTATATATTAAAAAAAAACCACATATGGGCATATGGGCGATGCATCACGTTGTAAAGCCCTGCGCCATCAGGGGGCGTTCCGGCGCAAGGGAGGGCGTACCTGCGCAGGAACGAATCCTAAAAGTGGCTGAGGGAAATCTACAAGATGTCAATCAGTCACTTTTAGGACAATGATGCATGACTCAAACCCTGCGCGCTTGAAGCCGACGTACGGCTTGATGCAGCATTGGGGAGATAGGGTACCCCAGAGCATTGCTGGAGCTGCGCCATCGTTGGCACGCAACTCCAGCAATGCGCTGCCTTTACGGCACAGATGCGTAAGGCTTCTGTGACGTTTTGGGCCAATGGGTGGTGGTGGCATGGTGGCACACAATTACTGCCGCATCCCTGCTACTTTGCAGGGATGCGCCGGTAATTGAAAATATGACCCTTACTGTCTAGCATTACGCAGTTCTTTTCTTTACAGTACACTCATACATAATTTCTCAGGCCAATGAAATGCTTCTGAACACAACATACAAAACAAAGAAGCATAGTAGCAAGCAAGGCTACTGAGAAGGAGAGCAGTGCACCTGAAATGCATAGAAGATTTTGAAATATAATTTACCTCAATGTAATCGGCAGCATTATTGCTCTTGGTAAAGAACAAAGATTTGCAAATAACAGAGCAGGATAAAACAGAGTAGTAAATGTACTACTACTACTACTCACCAAGCCCGGGGACCTCTACGCCGAGCGCGTCCAGCAAGTCCCGCTCCCGGTCCATGACATCGGTCCAGCGGTGGGTGGCCTGGTTATATGTGCGCCGGACCCCAGAGATCTTGTACATGGCCCGGCACACCTTCTCCCACCGCTTGCGACGCTCCCGGATGCCATAGCCGGTCGCGATCTTGCCGCCTCCCAGGATCGTCTTGGGGAGGCGGCGCTGGACGTGGAAGATCAGTGCCGCCACTTCCTCCGCGCTGAAGATCTCCCTCGGGACCACTTGCTCCCCCCTTAAACGCCCGCACGGGAGCCGGGCACGGGGTGCGGGACCCTTCCCCTTCTCAGGGTGCTTCCCGGCTCCCTTTACCATGGTCTGGGCAGAAATAGAGTTAAATGATAAACAAGAAATAGAATAGTGAAGAAGAAAAGAAAAGAGTTTAAAAAAGTAGTTTAAAAGTAACTAAAAGGGGGCGTGGCCAAGATGGCGGAGTAGGAGGACGTGTTCTCCCGAGCTCCCGTACCCATCCAGGCCCCACGCCTTAATTCAAGCTAATTCTCCCCCCGGAATCGCTTGGTGGTGCGGGGAGAGCAGAGAAAGCTGCCGCAGTGAGAGCTGCTGAGTTCCGGTCGGCTCGTGGTGTGCGGACCGCCAGAGAC
This sequence comes from Lissotriton helveticus, assembly GCF_964261635.1. Lineage (NCBI taxonomy): Eukaryota > Metazoa > Chordata > Amphibia > Caudata > Salamandridae > Lissotriton > Lissotriton helveticus. The sequence continues at coordinate 1,075,546,614 of NC_136065.1, read as the reverse complement.
GGAGTCTGCAGTGTCGGCGCAATGGCGCCCTGGGCCTGAGGGGAGGCGTTGACCCAGCTTCGCGTCGCAAGGAGGGGCGGTGTGAGGCGGACACCCAGCAGGCCGGTGCGGAGCTGGTGGGAGCCATACCCGAGAGCAGCGGTGCGGTTTGCCGGGGCCCGGAAGAGGGCTGCACAGCATTGGAGGAGCACTCGTTCCCCCCCCCCCCCCCCCCCCGAAGGCCAGCCTAGCGGAGGCCTGAGGACGCGGCTGTAGTCTGGGCCAGAGGGAGCCGGGAGCCTTGAACTGCAGGCGGGGGCGCGGGCCCAGGACCCCTGGTGGTGGAGCGGAGACCTCACCGGAGAGCGGCTGGGGGAGAAGTGGGGCCGGACTAGCGAGGTGAGGCTCCGGCAGCATCGGAGAGGGCACCCGGGGCCGCTGATTTGGAGCGCAGCTCGTCCGCAGAGACTGCGGAGGCCCTTTGCGGTTGTGCCGGCGCTGGTCTGAAGAGACGGTCCGTGAGGAGTGGAGGTGGAGGCAGGGTCGGAGCTTAAAGACGTGACCCTCTTTTGGCCTTGGCAGTACCCGTCCCTCCTGCTTCTGGATTCGCCTTGGAGGTGGGGGGGCTTCCAGCGCCCTTGCACACGTCTGGCATTCCCCAGTGCAGACGGGGTGCGGCGAGCTGGGCTACGGTGTGGTGTGCGGCCCCCCACGGAACTGCTGAGTGGGGAGGAGACTGGCTGCCTGATCTGCACGCCGGGGGCCGGGTGGCCCTGGAGGCTGGAGGGTCCTCCTACAGTGCCTGCTCTTCGGTTCAGTGGGCCCCGGGGCCGGGCCAACCCAGGGACAGGACTGAGCGACGACCGAGGCCCCGAACACCCAGGCGGCTACAGAACGGACGAGGTGACTGTGTGGCGCCCCTCGCCTGCACCGGCCGGTCACTACATTAGCCCCGGGTTTGTGGCCTGCACAGCGTTGCCCGGACTGGGCTCCGAGGTGGACGGAGCGGGGGGCCTGTGGCTGAGGGACGGTACGCCTTGAGTGCCGGCGACGGACTACCTGTGAGCACCGAGGGGCGATAGAGCGGCGGGGCTGGATTGACGGCGCCTTCCGTGGCACGGGATTGCGCCAGAGCAGACGGGATGGCCGGCAACAGAGGACCGAAGAAAGGGGAGAGGACCCTACCGGATATGCTGAGCAGAAACGCTGCGAGACAGGATCGTGGGCTGCAGTCTCCGAGCCCCCAGAGTGACTCCCAGGGAGCGCAAGGTGGGGAACCCCCAGTCACCAGATCTTTCTTGGAATCCCTCTTTAGTTCCCTGCGGGAAGACTTTCAGACGCTCAAACAGGAAGTGGCTGGTGAGGTGCGGGAGGTGCGTCGAGAAGTTGACGGACTGGGCGAGAGAGTGGCCACGATGGAGGAGGCCGGTCATGCTCGGGATGAGGAGATCTCGCAGCTGCAGCAAGAAGTGGTGAGGCTGCGGGACCAGCAGATTGACCTCCAAGCACATGCCGAGGATCTTGAAAATCGGTCCCGGAGGAACAACATTCGTGTCCGGGGAGTTCCTTCCGGAGCGGAGGAGGAGGACGTGTCCGGCTTCTTGAGAGACTTATTTCGGGAGGTCCTGGGGGAGTCGGCCGATTTTCCGGTTCAGATAGACAGGGCGCATAGAGTTGGCCTTCGGCGCCGGTCCTCGGCCCCCCCCCCGGATATTCTGGCCTTCTTGCCGGACTACCCTCTCAAAGAAAGGATCCTCCGTGAGGCAAGACTGAAACCCTCCTTGGACTTTCGTGGTCATCGGGTGGCCCTCTTCCAGGATTTGTCGACGGTCACCCTTCAGAAACGCCGGGCCTTCAGGATAGCCACTGACTTTCTGAGGGAACATGGAGTTCGCTACTCGTGGGGACACCCTTTCCGCATCATCTTCCGCTGGAACGGGACCTTGCATCAGCTACGCTCTCTCCAGGACACTTGTGGTGTCCTGGGCATCACTGCTGCGGATGAGGAGGCCCCGACTCCGACTCGCTGGCGCGTCACCAGGGACGGTTGGCAGTCGGTCCCTGGGCGCCGGCCCTCTGCTTCTTCTGGCCTGCCGGCCTCGCCTGCCGTTCGAGCTGAGATGGACGACGCGGTGAGAGGAGTGGCCAGGGACACGGCGTCTGGAGATATGGCGCTGACTGCGTAAGATGTTCTCCGGGGGGAGATTGCCGACGCTCCTGGTGTAATGCAGGTTTGGGGGTCCTGGAGGGGGGGGGGGCGGGTTGATACGTAGTGGCTGGACGTCCACTTTTGTGTTTTTCCACAGACTCGTCCGCTGAGGACCGGACTGGGACTATGGGTCCTTTGGGGCCGTTTGGGGCTGGGGGAGGGGGAGGGGGGAGGGGAACCGGGGAGTTGGACAGTTCGGGGGTTGTTCCGGGGGTAGGGGGGGGGATCCGGGAGTTGGGTTGGGGAAGGGGGGTCGTCCAGTGCACAGTGCGACTGTTGGGAGTCTTGAAGGTGGCCCTACACTTTGGTTTGCCTGCGTCGCGAGGCTGCTTATGCATTTGTGATTTTCTTTCTGCTTTGTTGCTTGTGTTCATATTGTGGGCTCCTGCGCTCCATCCCCGCGGGCGGGGTCCCTATTGCTTGCTGCCTCTCCTCTTCTATGCCTCCTTCTTCTTTTAAAGTGGTTACCCTGAACGTTAGGGGGCTGAACAACCCTGTCAAACGGCGGGCGGTGCTCTCCCTCCTTGAGAATACGCACGCTGACATTTGCCTCCTGCAGGAGACACACCTGCTGCAGCAAGACACACATAGACTACGCTCCCGTAAGTTCCCGTCACAGTTCTTCTCATCTAGCTCCTCTAAGTCTGCGGGGGTGGCTATTTTGGTGTCCAGTCATTTTAAGGGGGAGGTCCTCCACAAGCTTACAGAACTAAAGGGTAGACTGTTAGCCTATAGATTCAGAATAGGGGGTCTTACGTTTACGATTGGATCCCTGTATAGCCCCAATGAACGACAGGAACGTTTCCTGCGAACGGCGGTCGAGGATATCACGGCCTCACAGGATAGACATGTTATTATAGGAGGGGACCTTAATTTGGTCTTTGATTCGGCTATGGACAGGTCGGCACAGCGCTACCCGCAGGTCGGGGAGCTCTCGGCCGACGGCAAGGAGTGGTTGGCGGAGGTGGGGCTTTTGGACATCTGGCGCTACATACACCCAGCGGATCGGGATTACTCGTATTACTCCCATGCGCATAAGACGTATGCACGGCTGGACCACTTGCTGGTCACTGCCCCGGTTCAGGCACTGGTCTCAGGCTCGGACATAGGAGTGCTGTCCCTTTCGGATCACGCTCCGGTCGATGCCACGATGCGTTTGCCGCCCGTGGCCCTCCCCCCTCGCACGTGGCGCCTGCGAGATACTTTACTGCACAGGAAGGTGGTAGTGGAACGCATAGAGGGAGCTCTCCGGGAATTCCTGGTGCACAATGACAATCGAGACACCACCCGGGCTACACAGTGGGCAGCCTTGAAAGCGGTCCTCCGGGGGGAATTCTTAGCGATCTCCTCCGCCGATAACAAGGAGAGACAGGCTAAGAGGGAGGAACTCACTGATAAGGCTCGCGAGCTTGAACAGATCCATCGCAGGACAGGGGCCCCTAGAATATGGCGACAGCTTAAGGGGGTTAGGAAGGCCCTGGCAGCTCTGGATTTGGACCGAGCGGAATACGCTGCACTCCGGCTGCGCCATGCCTTTTACACGGGAGGTGACCGCTGTGGTAAGCTCCTGGCCAACAGACTCCGCGCGGCGCGTCAGAGTCAGCTGGTAAAGGCGATCACTAACAATACGGGGACCACGGAGACGGAGGACGCCCACATCGCGGCCGTTTTCCGTGGGTTCTACGAGGACCTCTACACTGGAGACCCTCCGGATGAACCGGCTGTGGCCGCTTACTTAGATACGGTCGCATTGCCCTCCCTGGATCCCCTGCAGGCTGAACACCTGGACAGGGACATTAGAATTGAGGAAGTGATCTCTGCCATCGCTCGGCTTAAGCATGGCAAGGCGCCGGGCCCGGACGGGTATACCGCGCTTTTCTACAAGACGTTTTGCTCGTCGCTGGCCCCTATCCTGACCCGACTTTTCAACTCATTTGCCGAGGAGGGAGCTATTCCACCTGATCTTTTGCGAGCATCCATCTCGGTGATCCCCAAGCCCGGGAAGGATCCGGTGCACTGTGGCTCGTATAGGCCGATATCCCTTCTCAACGTCGACCTGAAATTGTATACTGGGATACTGGCGGCTCGTTTGGCCCCGCACTTGTCAGGTCTTATTGACCCTGACCAAGCAGGTTTCGTTCCGGGGAGACAGACGGTTGACAACACAAAGCGGATTGTTCATCTGCTCGAAAAGGCCTCCCGGGTCCCGGGGGAACGGATGATGTTAACGGTGGACGCTGAGAAAGCGTTCGACCGAGTGCACTGGCCCTACCTGGAACAGGTGTTAGTGAAGGCAGGCATAGGGGACAGGTTCCGCACCATGGTCTTCAACTGCTACAGGCACCCGACTGCTGTGGTTCGGGTGAATGGGTTCGCCTCCCGGGCCTTTAACATCGAGAGGGGCACCAGGCAGGGGTGTCCACTCTCGCCCCTGCTCTTTGCTCTTTATATGGAGCCGTTCGCCCAGCGTATACGTGATAACCAGGCCGTGACCGGTATAAGGATGGGTGGCTTTACACACGCCATTAGCCTCTACGCTGATGATGTCATCCTATCGCTTGATGAGCCGCGGACTGCCCTCCCGGCCTGCGTCGAGGAGCTGGCCTCCTTTGGCGCGGTTGCGGGGTTCAAGCTGAATATGGGGAAATCGGTGGCCCTGGATGTTTCTTTAGAGCCGTCCACCAGGGCGGATTTGCAGAGCCGATTCCCAATGATCTGGTCATCGGCGGCGGTACCCTATCTAGGAATCCAGATAGCGCCCACCCTACCGGCCATGGTTACGGCCAATTATTCGGCCCTGGGTGTTAAAATTAAGGAGGAGCTGCACCGCTGGAGCCGTGGTATCCTTTCCTGGTTGGGCAGGATTGCTGCGGTTAAAATGACTATTCTCCCGCAGGTGCTGTATTTGTTTCGGGCTCTGCCACTCCAGCCTCCGGTTGGGTGGATTCAGCAGTTGCAAGCGGACGTTTCACGTTTTGTTTGGCAGGGGAAAAAGCCCAGAATGCGTAGACCCCTCTCCTTCTTGGCCCCTGAAATGGGAGGGTTGGGGATCCCGGACTTTCGTAGATATTTCCGAGCGGTGCAGTTACGTTGTCTTGTAGAATGGAGTAGGTGGGAGTCCGACAAGAACTGGCTCTTTCAGGACCAGGCGGTGGCGGGGCGACCCTTGCAAGAGGTCCCGTTCTTGCGCCGGATTCATCGTCCTAAAAATCTGTACGCCTCCTTTGTTACACGAGTGCCTTTACGGGTCTGGGATGCTACCGCCACTACGTGCGGTCTCACCTCCTTCCCGTCGCCGCTTACGCCGTTGGTGGATAACCCTGACTTTACCCCGGGCATGGAACAGGGCGCGTTTGCGCACTGGCGAGGGGCAGGATGTAGGGCCCTGTGCCATATGTACGGTCAGGGCGGGGTGATCCCCTTCACAGAGTTCCGACAGGAGTTTTCCCTCCCTGAGACTGAGAGACACCGCTATATGCAGGCACGCCACTGGGCCCTCCAGCCTCAGGTGAGGGAGACTGCTGACAGGCGCTTTCTACCTTATGAACAATGGCTGCTTACACGCACTTCAGACTCTAAACTGATTACAGACCTGTATAAATTATTGCAACCTCCGTCCATACACTTCTATAACCCGGGAAGGGAGAGGTGGGAGAGGGAATTGGGGAGGACACTGAGCCCTAAGGAATGGGAGAACATCTCTTACAGAGCAAGGCATTCAGCGTACCATATGGGCCTTACTGATACTCTAACTAAAGTCTCCACCTACTGGTACTACACACCGGAGCGAGTACACGAATTCGACCACAGCAAGGAGGCAGTGTGTTGGAGAGGGTGTGGACACCGAGGTACACTTACACACATTCTATGGGACTGCCCTCTCCTGGCTGCATATTGGAAGGAGGTACTGGACAACATTGATACGCATTTTGGCATTGAACTACCGCGCTTCCCTGCCTACACACTACTGGGGCTCCCTAACAGCCTAATGTACCCACTTAGATCCCGCAGGGGTAGGCAGATTGCCATTGCACTAGGCTCAGCGGTACAAAATATCTTGATCCATTGGCGCACGGCCACGGTACCTTCGGTTTCGGGCTGGTTCCATAGGTTGTGGCATGTGTTAGGCATGGAGAAACTGTCGCTGATGGTGGCAGGGGATATATCACAATTCTCAGAGCTTTGGCAGCCATTTCACTCCCTGCTGTTGACGGAATTCACGGAAATTACCTGCCCCAAATACCTCCGCCTCCTGCGGCTTAGGAGTCCTGAGGCACAGGCTCTGTAACTTAGTGGGAGGAGTACTTCCCCGGCGAGTGGGGGTCTTGTGATTGGACTGCATTGAGGTTGGTGCACTGGACGATGCGGGTGGGGGGGGGGGGGGGGGGGGGAGGTTGGGATCCGGGAGTTGGGTTGTTGGGGTCTGGGGGGGGAGTTTGAAATGGAACATTATCTCATACTGTGGACTGGCGCTTCAGATGTAGCTGCAAGGGGCTGATAAAATTCACTGCATGTAACCGGTTCAGCCAGGATTGGGGTTCTCCCCACCCTAACAGAACGCCCAGTGTTGATGTTTGCTGGTCTTTGTGTGAGATGCTGAATAAAATACTTTAAACCTAAAAGTAACTAAAAGCTGCAGAAAACACAAAAATATAGAGCTAGAAAAATAGAGGGATAGATAATAAGTAAAATTAGATCAAAAAAACTTCAAACAAGCAAAGGATGGCAGAGATTGAGAGAGGATAGAGAAAGCATGCCCAGAACCATAGCAATGAATGAGAAACAAGATGGCCGCGCCCGTTCACGACCGCGTGGGTAAGTTCGCGCGAGATTTTCCTTGCGAGTACGCGCGAAATTGTACTAGCGAGCAGCACACTTTGCGAGATTACACATAGCGGGCGGAAACCGAATTACGTCACGCCAACAAGATGGCCGCGCCCGTGTACGACCGATAGGGTAACTTGGCAAACGTATAGCTAGAAGCGCCTCGCGAACACGCGCAAGATCACGCGAACATACACGTCGCAAAAAAAACAATTTTGTATTCGCACGTATTCGCAGCTTCCGAAATCGATCTCGCACGGATTCGCGCCCCAAAAAACGCGCGAAATTGCAGAAAAAAACGATTTTAGCTAAACTGAAAGAAATGAGCAGGTGCAAAAGTTCAAACTTAACATTAGTAACATTCAAGGTAGTGCTTCCTGATGGGCCCCTCCAGAGTTTGCAACTATTCTATGACCCTGCTATGACCCAAACAGCAGGCTCATAGAATAGCTACAAGTAGACCATAAAGGTCCTGTGAAAAAAAAAATTCACTGCAACAAAAAGCAAATTACAGATAAGGAAGGATGCAGGTGCCAGCCAGACTGGAACTTTCAAAATTACTGACACATTAATGAAACACAAATTAATTGATGGCAGTTGAAGAAGGGCAGGTGTGCTTGCTTTTTTCAACCACCATAATCTACAGTGATAAATAAACCTAATGGGTGGCAGTGAGGATGTACCAGAGGGTGGCATGGGTGTCCCAGAGGGTGGCAGTGGTGAAACAGAGGGTGCTGTGAACCTGTGATGATAAACCAGACGTAGAAACAACATAGTCGCGGCCGTTGCGAGCCGAAAAGTAAGTTCGCAATTGCGAACTTGTCCCAAAATCGGCGCGAACACGCGCCAACACAAAAAACGGGAAAATCCGCAAATCCGCTAGAGTTCGCGGATCTTCGCGGATTGCGAATCCGTAAATCCGCAAGTTCGCGTACGCGAGATCCGCTAGATCCGCCCATGCTTAAATATCAGTTGTCTAATACATAGCTAATGCCTGTTCACTAGGCAACAGAGGGCTCCTAGAAAAATACATCATTTATAATGAAAAGGAAAAACACAGTGCACAAATAACAATCCAATGCTGAAAAACAGGCCTTCCAGGGTTAATAATACATTTTACTTTGGTTAACAAACATGGCATCTACAATTAGGTTTACTTCAATAAGCACTTTTATTTATTTGCAGGCCTAAGAAATGTAAGTATGATTAAAAAACAACATATTTTGCATTTAGCCTATGTCTTATTTTAACGTAAGCTTGTGCACATTATTATTAAAAGTATTTTGACAGTGTTGACAGCGACTGGAAACTGGACATTTTTCCTAAGCTCCATCGAATACCCCTTTATAGTGTTTACCTTTCTAGCTATGATTGTTCCACACAGGAGAACAAGATTTAGATTGATGATCAAAGCTTTTAACCTTGGGACTAATGTTCAACCTCTGTAAAGAGGTTTGAATCCTTTGATGTCTATGTTAGGTACACAGATTGATGGATGTCCTTGCTGTTAACTTCCTCTATGGAATACTCATATAATCTTTATCAAATACAGCATTTTAATTGAAATTGTTTGCATAAATACTATTTGTGTTACCGTTCACAGATTATTAAGTGCTTCAAAGTCCCAAAAACGTATAGTCCCAGATTATCGAGGCACCCCCCTAAAATATAACTGCAACAGGTCTGGGAACAGGGGGAAGAAAACAACCAGAAATAAACTACAGTTGTAGAATTCCCTCTAGACCTAAATTTCTTTAAATACAGGCTTGTATAAGCTCAGATACGGGGCATCATAAAAATTGTACTCCACACAAGTCAATTACTTATTTTTGCATAATTTATTTCATTTGTTTCTTTTCTTTTTTTTGTGCTTATCGTACTTCTCTTTTCATACATAGAAAAGAAGTATTTTTCAATATACACATATATAGTTTCACAATTAAAACAATTCAATACTCATGATGTTGCCAGTTTGAAATAACATTGAATGAGATTATGACAAATTGATTCAACACATCCCCTACACACAATCACACCTCTCTCAGTTCACCAATCATGTCTCTTGCACTCCATAAATCCATACTCTACACCACCAGAACAACACTGCATGTACAGATGCAAAACCGGGTGATAAAATCAACCCTAAGTAGCTGTGCTGATAGCTGGGTGTCGCTCTCTATCTCTTGGTCAAAAAAAGTATAGTAACATCTAACAATGTTTCCCTCACTATTTATTATCCAGACCAGGCAATTGTCATTGGATTCAATGCATCATTTTACTTGTGAATTGGCTGCTAAATGAGGACTTTCATAGACGGTGGCCACTACACCATTGAGCTGGTGAGTTTATAGGCCTCACAATTAGGCAAAATATTTTAGAATAGGTGGGTTGCATATATAATGGCTGCCTCATAGTGCATCTACTGATCGCGATAAGCTGTGAAATATACACTGCATAGATATGAGTCTCCCCATTTGAATAGCTGATATGATTATATTCAGACTAGAGTCCAGAAGCCAGGATTATTTTCAGCATTAATAATTAAGTGCATGGTATATCCCTGTTTGTCCAGATATTCTTCATTTTAGTCACAGTTTGGTCTCATAGACCGCTTTATTTAATGTATATAGGTTGTTCTGAATTTCCATGCAGTGACTATATTATGTTCACCCCAAGGAAGACTCTATTGGTCTCTATTTACTTCAGCATCATAGCCTCATTTACAATTATGGTGATTAATGTTAGTGACAGGTAGCTATTACATGGCCTATTCAAAGTAAATCAAATGTATTAACACGCCTGTCTAGGATGTCACATCAGGTACAGGACTGCACATCCAACAAACATTCTTTCATCATCATATATACAGTAATCCAACCGTACTTTAATACATTTGCTGGCATTGGTTCATAGGCCTGTGTGATAATGCTCAAGTAAAATACCTTGGGATAGTGATTGGTTTCTAAGTGTGGTGATATAAGGAAATCTGAATATCTTTGTAAGTGTATTGTATGTATAAAAGAATAGGTAATGAATGTAGCCTGCCCATGGAACAAAGATGTTAAATTGTGTTTTTTTCGTGATCCTTTGTAGTCTACCCTTATATAATGTAAGGTTTCACTTGCAGTAAAAGTCAAGGATAATCGTCCTTCTAGAGAATATGCTCTTCTCCCAGAACTGAAATGTTGTAATACTTAATAACTCATTAATAGCTTTCTGTTCAGGGTGTTTATCATCTATTTGAAGCATACTGGTCTTTGAAATCACTGGCAGAATGCAGTGTGTAATTTCTGTGACGTGAAATAACTTACAAACCTCTAGATAGAGAATCATGGACGTTTCTGGAGTGCTACTGGGGTCACTATAGAAGCACGCAAAGTGATGGTGGTTTGACCAATGGAGCTCCTGCAAGAATATTCCAAACTAAATTGCTTAACTTAACTTGCATTATTGAAACATTCCAGATCTGTCAACCCAGGAAATTATGCTGGGGGTGAAACCCTTGGGGTTATGAGCTCATTGGAGAAGAGCTAAAAAGGGCAATACTGGGGTATTATGGAATATCCCAAAGTGTATAACTCCCAAAGAGTGATGGTTAATGCATGCTACGGTATTATGCCAAATTGCTTTTCTGTGTAAAGGCATTATAGTTTTGCTAAAACAAATGCACTTCTAGTTTAAGTGATAATCTCAAAGAATGATGTGAATGCATCACAATCTCCTATGAAGGCCAATGTATCTCACGGTTCATTAAGACACTGCACCGCGTTCAGGATAACTTTTCTGTCTTTTGACTTTGTGGCATTGGGGACAAGCAGATTTCATAACCCCTTGTAATTTGGAGCTCATTGTCTTTGGCTGTCAGTATTTAATGTTTGCTAAGGTGCACTGTTAAAGTGTGTGCTGCATTTTGTAATTATGTTTCATTGTAAATACTTAGTTGGAGTTTAAAAGAGATGAGGCTGAAGAACATATAGAGAATGTCTCAGTCGCTTAAGAAATGTGTTCCAGGAACATTTCTCTTGTTTAAAGCTTTTATGATGGAACATGCTGGCGTCCCTTCATAGAACACCTTCATATCAGGTTATCAAAAGCGGGGAGGCACTCTTCATATGAGGTAGCCTAAGGTCTGTCTGCAGGTTTATACCGCAGATGAGGAATTAATCTCTAGGGAGAATCTTTCCTATGATGCTGTACCAGGGCTGGCTCCAGGTGTTGACTTTGGGGGAGGGGTGTGTTTTCAAAAACAATATGGTTTTAAAAGCAACTGAAGTGGCGTTCCTTGCCTCCAGCAATTTTCAGGCAACCATAAAAATTTCAAGATAACGTTGTTAATTGATGGACCTGCTGCAGAGAGATCAGACCTTTGTCTATTTTTTTTTTTTTTGAAACAATTTTTATTGCAGATTCCAATGCAAGTATTACAGTATATTTGCAATTACGTTTGCGCGGGACCCCAGATTCTCACATTACGTCCAGGTAGTATGTACACAGCCTTATAACCCGCATCCCTGAGGCCGGGTGGCGTTCATCGCAATCAGTGCATCCTCTCCACTACTAAGCGTCAGCACGTCTAGTGGTCAACCGCCATCTGCTTTTAACTTTATATCAACAAGTCCCCCCCCCTCCAGCATCTAATCAGTGTGTATTGGGATTCTTGGCATCACTGGGACGCTACCCCTCCCTCCCCCTTCGCACTCCCCTCCCCCCTCCCCTCTGGTGGTCTGTGATGTCCAGTGCCTGTGTCCGGAAGTAGTATGCTGAAGTGTGTTGGTGAGCTACGGAGTTTAGAGTGAATCATTGAGTGTGTGTGTCCGTGGTAGGTGCAAGGGATGGCGCCGCCTCCCCCTGGATCCCTGGGTCTACCGCTTCCCCTTCCTCCTCGCTCTCCACTGCACTGTCCCTGAGTGCCTGGACTAGGATTTCCCATGCCAGTGCCGTTTCCTGAGAACAGACCTTTGTCTAGTGGAAGTTTTGACTCATCATACAGTAGCACAGGAGGTTAAAATGCCTGCCGCAAAGAACGTGTGCCATGTAGATAACAAAGTGCATAAAATGTAAATAGGTCAGTGTATTACTGCTTCTGTCAGAGAGCCCCTTTTGTTATTGTCAGATTATACATTTAAATCCGAATATAAAAGAGTGAACTATTAACTATCACCAAAGAGCTGCATGCAAACTGCAAGGTATAGATTAGAGCGTTATGACATTCCCCCCAGTATTTCTTATACTAATGGTGCACAAAAGGTTCACTTGGGTACAGACCAATTCTGATTAGAAAACCCAACCCCCAACCACGTTGTTTCATTTTAAATTCTGAGTTTGTGCTTCTCCAGACCCAACCCTCTTAAACTATACTGTCTACGGTAGAAATGACTTGTGACTCCTGCACCTTGTAGTCCTCTGTTTTATGCAAAATTTCCTATACACTGATTTACACACTTTTGATTCATTGTTTATGTGATATGTGCATGTGATGTAAAGGGCGCTCACACCTTACACTGGTATAAGTGGTGTGATAAAACAAAAGAAATGCATAAGAAAGAGTGGTTATGGAGACTTGAGGGGCATTGTTAAAGGGTGGTAGTGAGGGTTTCCGTGGTGGAGGTGGTCATTGGGGGCTCCAACAAACATTGTCGCACTGGGTGCCACCAGCGCTAAAGCCGGTTGTTAGACTTGGCATCTTTTGGTGTGTTTCCGTGTCTTTTTTCTTTCTGGCCTCCCGGTTTTGACTCTGTTTTTTCTGGTTTAGTGTCTCTGCGCAGTTTCCCATTGCTGTTCAGTATTAAAGTACAACTGCTCCTGTTGTGAATTGTTGTTATGGATTGGTGATTACATGATTAGTTATTTGATTTACTAGTCAGTCCCTAGTACAGTGCACTGTGTGTGCCTAGGGTCTGTAAATCAAATGCTGCTAGTGGGCTTGCAGCACTGGTTGTGTCACCCACACATGCAGTCCTTCAAAGGTAAGTCAGACCTGCCACTGCGGTTTCTGTGTGGAGTCTAGTACTGCTATGTTGGCTTGGCAAGTGCACCCACTTGCCAGGCCCTAAGCTTCCCTTTTCTTACACATGCGTCACCACTAAGGTAGGCCCAAGGTACCCCTGTGGGCAGGGTGTAGTGTATGTGAAAAGGAGGACATGCCCTGATGTGTGTGGCATGTCCCGATAGTGAAATACTGCCAATTTAGTTTTTCACTATTGAAAGGCTATCTGGTCCAAAGGAAAGCATGGGAGTTAATTTATAACATTGTATAAATATAACTTCCCATTGGGACCAGGTAGGAAAATAAAGTTTAGCATGCCTGAACTCAGAATCTAAAGATGCATCTTTTAGTAAAGGTGATTTTTACAATATGTTTTGAAAATACCACTTGTAGAAAATAGGTATTTTCTTGCATAGCCATCCTGTGTGCCTCTGCTAGAATGTATATTGACTGTCTGGCTTTGGAGTGACAGGGCTGGGGATGCGCAGTGGCTCCAGAGAGTCTGGATGAGTCAGGGCTGGCCTGAAAAGACCTGGGCTGCGTTTAGAGTTGTAGGAGGACCTTTCCTTGCATCTGAATGGGCCTGGTCTGCTGTAGAAAATATTGTCTCTGCCTCCTGCTGGGAAGCTGGGCCAGAGAGAACGAAACTGGTTTGGACTAAGCACAGACACTCTCTTCCTGAGAGACAAAGGAATTTGGAGTATAAATATTGGGGCCAAGACCCCAGAATTTTAGAACTCTTTTGGAACCAAGAACACTGCCAAGAAGAAGAGCTGGAGAAGCTATGAGGAAGGACTACCAATTTGCTGTGTGCTTTGCTGGCCTGCAGCAGCTGATTCTGTCTTGGGCAGTGAAAGGACTTGACAGAACTTTCTGCAACTTCCTTATTCTGAGTTTCTCCAAGGGCTTGAGGTAGAGCTTGCCCCCTGTTCAAGAAGTCTCAGCAACAGCACAGACTTCAAGTTCTTTTGCCATCAGCACTAGGGACTGTGTGTTTTGTGCTGCAACGAAAGAAAAATCAACCCGACGCCATCTACGGTGCCACTGCAGACTCCGTGTCCTGCGTGCTCCGCAGAGGGCACCGCTGCACCGCAACCCTGGTCTCACTGACACACCACCCGCTGCCGCCACTGAGCCGCTGCTTGCACCGTGACCTGTGGGCACCATACTTTGCACCCCCTCACTCCACGCCGCCGCCCTGGTATCCCCGATGACGACGCTCCACGTTGACATCGATGCCGCTGCTTGCACCGTGATTCGAGGGCACTGTCCTCATCCCACATCGCAGTCTTTCTTCAGACGACTACAGCGCTTCAGCAACGGCGATGCCGCTGCTTGCACTATGACCTGCTAGCACCATGACGAGCACCATATCACTTCGCACCAGAGCCCTGGTCTCACCGACTCTACTGCCTGCACCGTGACCTCATTGCTGTACTTCACACCGCAGCCCGACACCTGCCGATGCCAGCAATCCTCACTTCAACCGCGAGGAGTTCGATCTCCAACGGGTGTGACTTCAAGGGCCAGATGACTCCTGCACCGACCTCCGGAACTGATGCCTCCAGAAGCCGGCTCTTCGGGACTCATTGATAGGTCGCCGATGCCCTGCATTTCTAAAGCTACTGTTTTGCGGGTCCTCTCGATACCGAAGCTGGCCTGCGACGCCGCGGTCAGCCAGAACTGTTTGGATTTGTTGTTCACGACTTCCCGGAAGCTATCGGCTTCCGGGAACTGTATTTCAAATCTATTTTAATTACTGAAGATTTTTTAGAACTGTATGGTGGATTTTTATCGATTTTGGTCTTGTTTTGGATATATAAAAATATTGGATATTTTTCTAAACTAGTGTGGTGTCCTTTTGTAGTGTCTTCACTGTATTACTGTTGGTTAAGTCCAAATGCTTTACACACTGCCTCTAAGATAAGCCTGACTGCTCGCGCCAAGCTACCAAGGAGGTGAGAAGGGGTTAAGTTAGGAGTGTCACTCCCTTATCCTGACTAGAAGGAAGGGTTCTTACTTGGACAAAGGTGAAAACCCTTGTCAACTAGAGATCCCCAGTTCTAACACCGTTCCTGTCCTGTTTTTTATGTTCTGAAGTGTTACGCTTACTGTTTGTATAAATTAGTGCAGCAACAAAAGGACTCAAAATTCTTTTCCCTTCTATGGCGATAGCTTGCATGAATAGAAGAGAATCTCACAGATGCAGTCCTTTTTTTGCTATACTGGTCAGTCAGATCCATCAATTCTTTCACCAAACGTGCATCTGGAGCTCAGAACTTCTCTCTTATTTACCTGTAAGGATCATAGTTTGGGTTTGTCAATCTTGCTATTTATACCTGTTTCAATAGTAGTCATTCATTCCAATAACAGGTGACTCAATTTGACTCCAAGTTGTTGGACCTCACATCTCAAATTATCTAGAAAGGGAAGGTCTGCAAACACCTATTTTAATTTCGAATTTCAGTGACATAAACAGAAGTAGTGTACATTCATGATTACTGAAAAGAAAGAAGAATTATTTACCTATTGAGGGAACGTCACACAAAATACAGACTTCCCAAAAAGGATTTCTACTTAGGGCACAGGATAGGAGTGGCAATCAAAGAGTGTAATTGCATGAACTATTGATCTGCAATACAGAACAGGGAATTGTTTATGGGAGTCAGCAAAGAGAATAGTAGAATAAACATTAAAATGAAAATAATTGCATTAGATTTGCCGCTGTATATTGTTTCCTTTAGTATCATGCACATGTGATGACAGCCGTGCAGGCACGATTTAACATCTGCATGGCCTACAAGAAGAGATGACAGCAATGCTGCCTGGAAGACATAGCTCCAGCTCATGCTGGGTGTGTTTCCACACAGCTACTGACTGAGCCTGGTTGAGACAATGCAGTTCAGGCTAGGATTAGCCTCTGCATGTCATGGATGCTGTGGTGGTGGCGGTGTGGGCAGGATGCACAAGCTTGTGATGTTGGAAGTTAGTGCTGTAGACTATGGAGAACGCTAAATTGTAGGCCACAGTTCATACAAGATCTGAGTGCTTCATTGCTAGCCAGATGTGTAATTGGTGACAGTAACTAGACATGCGGTATATCAGCGAGTAACTTGCAACTTCCGCTTTCTACTTTAATACTTTTATGGCAGGTTGTGTTTGTGAGTTGGGCAGTTCAGTTCATGTATGATAACCTCAAGAATAATTTAAAGCACACGTCACTGCATGATCCTAATCTGTGCAGTAATGCGATTTAACACTTTGCATACTAGTCAGGCAGGAAAGTCAGGTGTGAATGACTTGCATCAATATTTAAAGGCTGGTTCTTAGGAAATATGCATTTGTATGAAACATGCTAATTTATGCAAATTGCCACTAAAAATCAAATTCACATGCGGTACAGTATATGTAACTCAGGTACATACGGGTCAGTTCAGACCACTAACGCTCCTAAAACATTTGTGGCGTTCAATACAACTGTAGTATACAGCAAACTCCAGTTGGTTTATACCACGGCACATAAAAAAATGCACTACTTCCGCTGAAGGAATGATAGGCCGCCTACGTGTCACAAGATGCTTTCCTTTCTTTAAGGAGGCGCCCCGTGATGCGGTCTGAGAGTTTCATGCTGCTACACTTGCAGTCAGCCTGGGTGTCCCCGCCTCCAGCTCCCTCCACCCACTACCCGTTTTTTCCTTTAATTCCTACAGCTGCAGTGCAGGGGCCAGAGTTCCTGGGAGCTGCACCTGTACTTTGTCTTCATCTGTCACCAGTCCTGACAGTCAGATCCATCTTAAATTGGGAGGGAGGAAAACAATAATTAACCTCTCTACAGCCGGCTTCCAAAATACTCCGGTGAGCAGGCAGGAGGAGACAGGGCTGACGTTTTTATTGCTTCCCGGCCATTCGCCGCGCTGCCTGAGAGAAGCTGCACTCAAGGCCAGGCCAGGCCAGGCCAGGGGACCTGAACTTCGGGACCTTTTCTCCTGGTTTCTGCTCGACTGCATTCAACATAACCGTTGCAGATTAGTTCGAGTTCACGTATTCCCCTGAGAGGTTTTCTTAAAACTCTTTCTTCTTATGAGGCACTTCTGTAAGTTTAACTTGGTTTCTTTTTCTTTGCTTAAAAAAGTACCAGTGAAAGGGAAAGGAGAAGAATAAAATTTAATTAATAGAAATGCTTGCAAACTGCCTCTCAACACTCTCTCAGAAATCCAGAAAGCTCAGTAGAGTTAAAGCAAATTGGAAATTCATACAGAGGTAAACAAGTCAAACCATGCACTTTGACATGTAGCAGGTAATCCAAAAGAAAGTACCCCCAGCAGAGTCTCCTCAGTCTACGCAGGGCATTCATTAAGGTGGCGGTCTCACTCTTTAAGGGATGTAGTAGCACGCGATGTTGCAGGTACTTACGGAGGGTGTTAAAAATGTCTCATGGGTGCAGAAACAAATGAGGCTTTAATGCTAGGACAGGTGGTACATAGGCATATGTGGAGTATATATGTTTCTGGAGTGTTTCCTGAATGGCAAATAAAATGGCTACTTTCATTTTATTTTTGGGATCTCACATATGTACTGCAGTACTCCATCTGAACCCATAGAGCCAATGAGAGAGTACCTGGGAATTCCCAGTTGGTTGTACCTCAAGTTCTGGGCCCCACAGTAGAATTGCGGAACCTGTAACTTAAAAAAAAAGTTATGTATACTATGAAAGGGTCATTTTGTTTAAACTTTGAGCCTACTGGATTCTTCACAGAGACACATAAGCAAGATGCCTTACAGTTTTTAGTGAGATTTTTGCATATTTAGATAATGGGGTACTGTGGTACCCGGAAACATTACTGTGGTACCCATGAACAGTAAAAGCTTCTGTAAAAAGCGGCTATCACTGTTTTCTGGACTTGACTAAGTTCACATCTACTGCGCCTTGCTGGTAGTTTCTAATTTTTGGTGGGATTCCTATATTCAAAAATAGTTATGGCATCAGAAGGAGACGAAAGCTAAACTCAGTAGCCTCAGTAAGAAAAAATAGAGGCGAGGACCATTCCTCAGTCTTTAGTGTGGGAGTTCTTTATTCCCAAAGGGGAGTATCAAAATTGCAACCTGCAGTTTATGCCGGAGAGACTTTATCTATCGGACCGACAAAAAACATTCGCAAAGACTTCTAGAATGCTGAAATATCGTAGAGCATGGCATTACCGTAACTTCAATTCAGCAACACGGAGAGGTGATGAAGAGGACCTTCTACATTTTCTGTGGCTCTTTAGAGCTGGAGATACTTTTCCAGGAGAGGTCCTTGGTGCGCAACAGAGGTACCTAACCATTACCACTCAAGGATTAGACTGTTATGTATGAACTGTGATCAAATTATGATCTATCAGAGAACAGAGTGTCACAGTTCCCCACAAGTAAGCGACTGATCACAAAGTCATTTGCAAAAAATATATTTGTTTCACCAAAGATGTGATTCCCTGTTTTCTTATTTTTTAGTTGACCCTGCCAAAAAAGAAAAAATATTTAAAAAGACAAAAAAAATCTTCTTAGAGCCACCATTGTTGGTTAAAATTATGTGTCAGCATAACTTGTGTGATTTGCTGTATTTTATTTGCTTGAAATTACACAAGATCTTGCTAAATTATTGGAGGAGCTTAACCCAGCATTTAGCACTCTTTTCATCGCGTAAAATGCACCCTAGCATAAAAAATTGATCTGAGGACTAAATTTGCGATAAGAAAATAGCACTAAATGCAACAGAACACAAACAGCAGCAGCCACCCGCACTTGCTAGGTTTACTGTTCCAATGCTCCTTATTTTGGGACATTTGTGGCAAATTACACAAACTGAAATGCTTTTGTTATTTACACTAATTTGTGTCAAAAGAGAAATGCAAAATTACCAAATTTACTTTGATCACTCAGTCTTAGTTTATATATAGGATAAAAATGTGTTGTTTGTCATGTCTGTCTTTCACTGTTAATAAGCCCTGAAAGCCAGGTGCAGCAACCAACTGCCCCATGAGCAGCTATCCTCTGCTGTGCGTGGCCTTTAGCAGTCCGTGGAAAGCGTTTGGCCACTGAGCTTGGCCTCTGGCTAGGCCTGCATCCACAAACTGCTAGGCGGCTTACGGCCTTGCACACCAGGGCTTTCACAGCAGGGCCCGGCCTCTGGCCATATCCTGCACCTAACACCCACCGGCGCCCATCCCCTGTGGATCCCAAACCCACATTGAATTTTTTTTCCCGGATGTAACAGTACTCTAGTGTTGCCTGCCTCTCAAGCTTCCCCCTTGTGGTACTGGGAGACTGGACAATCTTCCCTGGAGAAATGTGCATGGTACCACGTTAACATGGGGTTGAAACTTTAGTGCCAGCTCTTACAGGGGTACTGCGATACCCCATGGGAGACCCCCTCATGTAGCAATGTATTTATTATACAGTACTATTTATAATTAATATTAAAAAGAGTAACTACTTAAAACAAAATTTAAAAGGGGCGATTAGGAGGTTCCCACAAGGAAAGATGTGATGAGAAAAAGAAGGAGAAGAAGAAGAAGAAAACTTGTTTTAGACTAATTCATTTTTATTATAATTAAATACACTCCTACAAAAAATAAAACTATGTTAAAACACAAATATGTATGTTCCTGATTACAATATTTGTAAATGTGGTAATGGTCAGGTTGATATAATTGCTAGCCATAGAATGATTATATAATTGCAATTAATTATAATCAAATATTTAGAGCTACAAATATGGTTAATTGCAGCGTTAGGTTAAAAACAAACAAGATACAATAGATAAACATAAATATAAATTAAAAAAGATAGGGTTAGCAATATGATTCAGAGAAACGGCACATCAAAATTCAATTAGTTAAAAATATCTAATGGTCAAATTAAGTGCTCAGTTTAGGGCTATAATAAGGAAAAATATTGGTATAAATAAAAGGTTGTTAAAATCCAGAGTAAGTATAAGTTATATGGTTAAGGATAGTTACAAAATTAAAACCATATACCATACATAAAATGTGAACATTTATAGCTAAGGAAAAATATAGGTACAATTAATTAACTAAAGTAGGTTTTAAAAGAAACAATTAGTGCAGTAGTAGTGTTGAAGTAGTTGAGTTGCGGTAGTGTTATAAACCAATAAACATTTACATGTATGATGCAATGACTGATTTAGTGGTAGGTCTATGTAGTGCCTGCCAATATAGCAACATACATTCATGTGTAGCATACTGAGCCAAATGGTTGGTGGAGATGCTTCACAGGGGGAACTGAGCTACTGTAGGCAGTATTGTTACAACATCGTTAGTCCCTTTCAGTTAAACCCAGAAATGGCCTTTTCATCTGGCATGGACATACAAGCACCTCTGGTCCAAAGTATCTAAGTGGCTTGTATGGTTTACACCAACCCACACAGGTAATGACTTCCAGATGGTGTGAATATTCAGTTAGGCCGCTGGATACAACCTTACAGAATATATTGATCAGAAATTACTTGAGGTGGGCACCCATTCAATGGCATGGGCTATGGAGTTAAATTCTAATTAAGGTTTTCCCGAAGAACTCTGCATAGTTCCAATTTTCCAATGCGGATTGAATTGTTTTGGGTCTTTAAACTCAAACCATCGTTGTTTCATATTTTTTATCTGTGTATCATATAATTTGGTACCTCTAGTTAGGGTGGAAGGTGGAATATGGACAATATGAATACAAATATTGCATCCACTCAGACATGTGTTATGTGCAGGAGCAAATTTTCCATTTGATAAGCATGTATTTGTGCCCACAGTATACAACATATAAGACCAAGTGCTCACAAGCAATTAGACTTAGGGTAGGACACAGTCACACCATAGTGTTTGAGTATGGGATGCTACACCACCACGGAAACTGGCTGACAATAAAACACCAAGAACTGAGTAAAACAAACTCGTTACTAATACCCCCAATCACACCCATGCCACTTAGTGGTACGCAGTGTTACACTTTTGAGAGGAGAAGCCCATGAGGGACTATAATAAGTAACAGGCTAGCACTTTATTTATCCTGCTGGAAAGTCATCTTTGAGGGCATTCCAAATATAACAATGAATTCTATACAAAGGATCTGTGGTACAATGATCGATTGACTAACACTTTGCAATTATTATTATTATTTTGAGTTTTATATATTGCTAGCAATTAGTAGTGTGTTTTACAGCACAATATGTCCTCCCCATCTAAGGTGATGTCATTACTTCCTTTGACACATTTTTCCCCTTCCAGCCTAGTCCCAATCATAAAGAGCCTAAAACAGCTACTCCCTGCGACACAAGGCAGCCAAGCTCTTCTCAACTATTTCCTCACTTCTGTTCTCTATGCTTCTTCCTCTGCAGTTTATCCCTCTATCTCCAATGCTTCGTTCACGCCTCCCTCGTGGATGCCTAGATCCTGCCTTCATCAATCTTTATCATCTACATCTCATATATCTCTGCCATTACCTCTCTCTTGAGGTTTTCCTTCAGTTGTAGGCAACCTTTTGCATAGTCAAGCTTAGACATGTTTCAAATATTTTTGTTAAGCAAAGTAGCTACTGAAAGTCATTATCTGTATCCCACACAGGCTAGACCAAAAGGAGTGATTTCGACCCAGCCATTAACACGGTAGCTGTTAACCAGGGCTCTACTACTTCAGCCTTGTCCCCTATTTGAAGACTAGATAAGATTTCATAAACATGATCTAGTTGGAAATTAGGTGATGTGACTGGTGAGTTGATGTGGGCATATGAGTGAGATCTTGGTCCAAAGAACTGCTAAGTTGCTAATTTTACCTTATATTTTTATATGAATAACAATTAATACTAGAAGTTGAACAACATGCTGACTATAGCTGAGATTTTTTGACTCCAAATTCAACATCTCCCTCAGTAGCGGCTAGTGCATGTGAGAGCGTTGGAGCGACGGGCTGGGTTGGGGGGAGGGTATTTCAACAGACGGCCATGAGGGAAAATTGAGAAAATGTAATTTTCCCTTGTCCTCAGTTGACATCCACCCCCCACCTGGCCCCACCGCCCCATTGCCCTTACCTGCATGGGCCACTGCTGATCTCCCTGTTGAAGGTGATTAGCCAGTGCTAAAGACTCAAGCTTCACCTTATTGTGCTTTAGTGATAATCCTAAGTGATGAGGCACAATAAGGGTGGGATGGCTGTGCATTGTTTCCATTGAGAAAGAATGGGTGATGGCAATTTAGGTTGAACTCATCCAAGTGGCCCAGGGCTAGGGCTGATCTGCACAAAGTTGGTGCCTGTCTGGAGTGACACAGTGGGAAAGGAATCATGGACAAAATTGCAGCTTGCAGTAATTACCAGTGGCTGAGTTTAATTCAGGAATTCAATTTATGGGGACTTTTTGACCGAAAAAACAGGGCAATCCATGGTTCCTGGGCTCCATTTGTAACAACGAATTCCTTTTATCACTGGTGTACTGGGACTTTACCTTGCTGATGACTCCAAATAGATCATGATGTACACACCTTTAGCACTCGAATCTCAACATAGTGAAGTTGGGCAGAACATAACTTGCTCCGGGAGGTGGTGCGAAGTAGTAACTCAGAACTCAGAAATCATTTCCCAATCTGTGCTTTCCCCTATAAGAAAAAAGTACTTTGATAACAACATACAACTGAATACTATCCATACAATTTAGTGGACAACAACAATGCACACAGCTTAAGTGTAATCACTGCATGGGACAACCTGCCTATATTGATTTAGGCTGTTCCTGTAGGAAAGGCTATCTTAACAAGACAATCAATGCAAATTAGGACAATCTGCCAATGAGGAATGGGTGGGTTGCATTTTCCAGATACCTTTCGAAGCTCACCATCAACCCCGACAAAGGTAGAAATAGATTCGCTTTTTGGAAAGTGGAATGTGTCCCAACATCTTAGATCCAAAGGGAAGGGCCGCTTTGACTCTGCCCTGGCCCAGCTAATTCTGCCACAGTGTCTGGTCTCTGCTGTGGTGTCTGGACAGGTGCCTCCCTCGTGGAAAGCAGGGCTGCCTGTATGCAGGTAAGAAAGGACGAGCTCCATTGACTTTGATCATCATTAATGTCTTAATTTTGTTCTGGTTATAACCATAAAAACACATAAAATCAAATACAAAACACAACATGCCTAAAAACAACATACAAAACAGTTATAATAATGTTAAGGAAACAGAATAATAAATACAGCAGCAAAATCCTAATAAAATAGCAACTCACGGGGCACACAATTAGTAGCAACAAACTTAATTAAACATGGAGTCCATCACTCTCATCAAAGCTTCCAAAAAACAAGACACTTTAAAAATAATATGTTTGTTAGGTAGCAGCGGAAGGAACATAAGAGCCAGTCTAGCTTGCCTAAAATCTAGGGAATTTAGTAAAGGCTTCAAATGCATTCTCCTGGGGAGCTTAAAATAACTGCAAAACATCATAAAATGAAGGATGTCCTGCAGAGACACATTGTCGCAGCCTCAGGGGCCCATTGAGCTGAGGAGAAGGTGATGCAGCATGTTGAATCTAAATCTAGTCAAAAGAAATCTGTCCATGTATTTCTTCACAATAAATAAATATGGTTCGATCGACTGGACTGTTTTTATCAGCATGTGTCACGTACCACAGTTTTCAACATTTCTACCATTTTGATTTAAAGACTAGCGTTCTAAAAAGTTTCCCTTGTCCACTTCAAGTCTGTAATACTCAAGTTCTGGGGGCTATTAAATAAGTGCCTTCTGCCCAGGTGGCTAAAAACATTCTTACTATATGCCCTATACGGAATTTTAACAGCATGATCCAAGGATAGACAATCCTTGTAAATGTAAATGTACAGGAATTTATATAGCGCAAATCACCAAGCGGTTTCTAAGCGCTTGCTTAGGGAACCCGTCCTGGTATTCCCCTGTGAGATAACCCCGGCAGGGTATCCATAAGGTGAAAGCCAGGCATCCCGCCGCAAGGGGCCGTTGTGGAGATTAAGCAAGCTATTGCCCAGAGTCGCAGAGTGTGAACCCGTGAATCGAGTAGGCACCGGAGCGAGAATTGTCGAGTCCATGGACATTTTAGGACTCAAGACCCCCCCCCCAGCCGGGAATTGAACCCTGGTCCCGGGCTGACCTCTGCTTCCAGGTCTGCCTCCTCTAACCAGTGAGCCACACTTCTCCTTGAGGACCAAGCTGTCCAGGTGGGATTCCTTCCTAGTCCAGACCTTAATCCAACATATTAATGGCCTAAGTGTAATCATATCTCCTATACACGGTACTACTAACATGTCTTGTACGTAAGATGCCGGAGTACTTTGGGGAACCTGCAGCAGACACCTTAGAAACATATTTTGAATGGACTGGATGCAGTCCACTTTCATGTAAACCGAAACATCCCAGCCATATAAGGCCTTAGAGACAAACTTGGCCTAGTAATACTTGATTAGGATTCTGGGTGGGTGGGTTCCCAGTCTCTGAACAATACTCATGACAGCAGCATTTGCCCTGATGTGCTCTGGTGTCCTGTTTTCAATCAAAGGCTTTGACTTTTTTATTGGAGTAAAAAAACACCCGAAGAGAAGAAAAGACTGGGATTTTAATCAAAGTATGAGTGACCAGTTTAAATGTTTTGGATCTGGTACTCCTCTGGCCCACTGCCATCACATAAGATTTAGTAAAATAATCCACAAGGTCCAAGCTCGCCATAAAGTCTACAAACTTGTCCAGTAACTGCTGTAACCCCATGGCGGTCCTTGCCATGAGTACCACATCATCAGCATTCTGTAATACCGGTAGCGGTATTGATCTGGCCTTAGGGCAATCAGCCCCCTCAGAAAGAAAGGACACACTCCAGCCCGTTGACATATAGGGTAAACAGAAAGGGGGCAAGCATGCACCCCTGGTGAACCCCCTGCTAGTGCTAAAAGGCTGCGTGCAGGCCAGACCCTGAGAGTATCACACTGATGCTGTTGTGTGGGAGTCTAGGTCTCTTAAAAGAAGCATGATGTTAGAATTCACCCCCATCGTGAGAAATAAGCACCACAACGTCTCAAGATTGACCCTATCAAAAAGTGGATTCCAAATCCATAAAGGCCTGGTGAATTGACTCTGGCTGGGCACTGGTATACTTGTTTATGACCAGGTTTAGGTTCAGATATTGGTCGAAGGTCGACCTGTCTGGACTAAAACAGTATTGGACATCTGAAACTATATTGTTCTCAACCGTCCATGCCATCAGCCTATCTAATACCATACTGCCCAAAACCTTTAGTGCTCCATCAATCAAGGATATTAGCTGATAGCAGGGGATTGCCTGTGATCCCTTTCTTACATTTAAGCACAATCACAGCAGTAGACCATGAGGAGGGGGAACCCTCCTTAACTGTGGAGTTTAGAACCATTTTTCAAGGCTGGACCTCACAGTTCAATGTCATTCAAGAACAAATTCAGGGGAATCCCATCAGGACCCGGGCCTTGTTTCGCGAAAGTGCCCAAATGCCCTTGATAACTTCCTCTAGCATAGAAACAACATTAGCTCTTCCTCCAAAAAGCCCACCCAAATCCATATTCTCTCTGTTGGGTACACAATTATACAACCCTTCAAAGTGTGCCACCCACTGAGGCTCAGTGATATGATGGTATAGCAAGAATATTGTCAATTAATGTAGATGCTCCCTCGTTGGTGGACATTAAGGTGACAATTTTAATGTTCGCAGATGACACCCTTATCTTATCAAAGACCCCGAGTGGCCTGCAGCGTGCTCTCTATATTTTTGAGGAATTTTGTGGGGAGCATGGCCTAGAAGTTAATGTGGCCAAAACCAAGCTAATGATTTTTAACCCTCATCGTAGTTTCCTATCCAGGGTGTTCATGAACCATCGCCCCTTAGAGGTAGTCAAAGCTTTTACCTATCTTGGTATTTATGTAACCAACGATTTAAAATGGTCCCAGCATATTGATCTTGCGACACTAAGGCACAGACAATTAGCTGGAGCCCTTGGGGCAGAGCATAGAAAACGAAATCCAAACCAATCACGCCAGCACTACAGGTCTATGAAGCGAAAGCCCTTGGCTCAGCATTATATGGAGCTGAGCTGTGGGGATTTGGGAAGCTCCACTCAATACAGAAGTCCGAAAACAAGTTCTTCAGGGCAATTACTGGTCTTCCCAAAAGTACTCCTCTTCTTCCCCTTAGATATGAGTTGGGTAGAAAGGCTGTGGAAGATTTGGCGAAGTTACACCCGATTTTGTATTGGAGGTGGCTTTGGAATACTGTAGAGCTCAAGCATTATGCCGAGGGCTTTTTAGTGCTGATTGAAGCTGATTTATTTCATAGGATAAAATGGTTAAAAGATCTTAGAACCATGTTATGTTTATTGGGCCTCCAATTCCTTTGGGACAACCCGTCAGGTGCACTTTTTCCTAGTAAAAAAACATTAAAGGAGCTATATTGGGACTATGTGGCCAAGCGGGACTGGAGAAAGAGTGATGCCGGATCTATGACAGATTCAACAAGCATTTACAATGCAACGGTCTCGCCTTTGAAAAAGTTAGAGCTATTGGCATTGTAAATGACAACATTTGTATTTGTAGCCACACACACACATACACAGAGCCACATACACAGACACACGCACAGCTACAGACACACACAGCCACACACACACACACACTTCATCCACCCACTAAGTCCATCCACCCAGCCACCACTCAACTCCATTCGTCCACTGACTCCATCCACCCAACCACACCTTGTCAGGGGTAGTAAGCACTATATAAATACAGTTACAAAACAATACATAAAACGAACTTGTGCAAGTACATGACACCTTGATGAATCACAATCACTTGCTCTGTCTTGATCCAGGCGTAAAAGCAACTTAAACAAGATAAAAGCTTTGTAAATTAACCCCATTATAACCATCGATTTGCCAGTCGCTGTGTGTGTATGTGTGGGGGGGGGGTGTCTCTGTATGTATGTGCGTGCGTGGGCGCTTGTGTGTGTGTCTGTGTGTGTGTATGTGCATGCGTGTGTGTGGTGTTTTGAGCTTCCTAGGAGACAGTGCCTGGCCGCAGCGCTCGTTCACGTGCGCGTGTCAGTTTGGAATCGCCTCCAAGGCTCCTGGGAAGCTCACACGCCAGTCGCTGCCTTCCTCATTGCTCTTCCTGATAACTTTACAATAATGATCCTCAATCAGAAAAGAGAAGTATATAATTGATTGGCACAAAACAGACAACTGTGCGCTATATAATATTTCACCACAGACACAGGTGAAATAATGGCATGGGAAGATGTTTTTACGTTAGCAGTTATGTACACAAAAGTGCTACGGATACCAAAGGAAATTGGCACATTTTGTAAACTGATACCTCATGCTGTAGGCTCCAGCTCCCAACTCTTGGCCAATCCCGGAGAGGCTGGCATCGAAGTCCTGTACCAATCCAGACACGATGACTTCATCCTCAAGTGGCAGTTTGAGACCCCAGGCCATTTTAATTCACTAGTTCGGTCCAGCAGCCCCAAAAGTAAACCCCTGAAAAGGCCGCAGTCATCTGCCCCGCAGGCTCGGAGCCTGGGAACGGAGCAGCAAGCGGGACTCCTCGCCGGATAACTTCTGAGCGTCTCGGGCCCAGGTGGGCCCATCTGCGGCTCCCGGAGGCCCTGGAAGTGTCCGGCAGTTACAGCGGTGCCAGCGGGACCGGGCCTGGGAGGAGGCCGTCTGGAGGTTGGGGGCGGCAGGGCCCCAAGTCCACAGGGACCGGGGATCGTGTCCCCGTCAAGCGGAAGGCGCGGGTTCCCAAGACTCACCAAACACATACATACCCCAAGCCTCTCAAACTCCATACATCTGCACACACACACACGCTGACTCACACACTCGCACACAAACACACGCTCACTCACAAACTTGCACACAAACACACCAGCAATACTTTCACACCGAAAAAGGCACTCAATTGTCCCCACACAATCCAAGAAACAACGTTGTCGTTGCACACCCAGGTGCATGCTCTACAATTCGTCGGTCGCACGCCAAACTGGACAGGAAGTACACTGCACACGTAGACACAGATCACACACATGCACATAACACGGTCGCAGATAAAAAAAAAATGCACTGCAGGCACATGCATCCTCACACAGCGCACACACATGCGCACAGATACAAAACAGCCTACCACCCACCAAACAAGGCCACACACGTGCACGCATGCGCACACGTACACAAAATCACCTCACGCCCACCACCACCACAACTTCCACACACACACACCAAAAACGAATAACCTCAGGGGTATTGTCCTATTCTGACCTCAGTGAGGGGTGGGAGAAAAGTCCACTCCAGAGAGCGGTCCTTCGTGGAAAGAAAGTACTCCAGGCTTTGTTGACATCGAACCTGTCGAAGCAAGGGCAAGGGGCAGGGGGTGGGCGTCGCGATTCCGGTCGGGTCAGGCTTAACCCCTCGTGCATGGGCAGCTCCAACCAGGAGTGAGTTGATTGGCAGGTCCATGCTATTTTTTCGATCCTTTGGAAGAGAGTCCATGTCTTTTCATATCTGACTGAGCCCCCAAAAAATGACATTTAATATCTCACTCTGAGGGACTGGAAAATCAAAATTATAACGTCTCACTCGGAACCGCGTGAACCTATCGTTTTATCTCTCACGATAACACACTGCAAAACCTAACTCTTTGCATTGAGTTATTATCCCCAGTAAACGCTGACGTTTTACATCTAACTCCGAGGTGTTTGAACCACTAAAGTATGCCTTGTTGTACATCTGACATCGAAAACCCGAGAAAGCTGCCAATAGCGCATTAAAATTCTGAACATCTGTACTTTCAAATCTCACCATGACCACTGGCAAAGCTGACATTTATTTTAATTGTGAAACGCCGAGAAAGGTGAAGTTTAACATCTCAAATTGAGCACAGTAAACGCTGACGCTTTGCATCCCCCTGCAGAACGTCGGGAAGGTCCGCGAGCTCTGGCATCTGTCAGCCGCTGGAAAAGCAAGCATTAGTTTGACATCTCTCGGAGTAGACATACTGCGAATGCTGGCCTTCCCTGCTGCATCTCGCGCTGGTCACGTGAAAAGGGTGGCCCTCGCTTCAGGCTGACCTGGGTACCCGGCCTACCCCGTGCCCGCAGAGGCTGCGATCATTCGGATTTCAATAAAGATGCGTTTAATGCTTCCCTGGTTACAGGGGACACGGATCGCACGTCGCATTGCTTTACTTTGAAAATGACTCTTCATTAAAAGATGCACAGCACAAATTCCGTAATAGCAGTGTGCGAGCCAGGGGAAGGCAGTTATCTGCAGTGATTAGAAACTGTGGAGGAGCGGTGCTATAAAATGTTTTTAAACACAGCTATACAAACTCCTTCCGCGATGTGTCCGGAAGTCAGGCAAAGTCACCTGTGACGGGGGCGGGGCTGCGTCTGCACCGGAAAAGAAGGCAGGCGGAGTGAAAGCGTCTCGGGATGCCAGAAGGAGAGCGGAGTCCCTCTAAATTGAACTGGTAAGTTGAAAAGAGGGGGGGGGGCTCGGTGCACTCGTGTGTGTGTGTGTGTGTGTATGATGTGTGCGACGGCGGGGGAGAGGGGGAGAGGGGGGGTGCACTCGTGTGTGTGTGAGCGTGTGTGTGTGTATGTGTGGGGGGGTGTCTCTGTATGTATGTGCGGGCGTGGGCGCTTGTGTGTGTGTCTGTGTGTGTATGTGCATGCGTGTGTGTGGTGTTTTGAGCTTTCTAGGAGACAGCGCCTGGCCGCAGCGCTCGTTCACGTGCGCGTGTCAGTTTGGAATCGCCTCCAAGGCGATGCGCGCGGCCAGGATTGTCTCCTGGGAAGCTCACACGCCAACATAAGGTTCTCGGCGGAGACGCGCTTCGCGCGGCTAGCCGAGACCTAAAAAGGGGGGTGGTGGTGATGGACAGAGTATCTGAATTAAGCAGAACACTCCTACCCAGTCAAAAGATCAGGGCTTAATCCATCACCGTTTTTTAGCTCACTGCACCATCCCAGTTCAGAACCTGGCTATATGCAAATTAGTCTGGCCCTGGTCCAGTGCATCATGGGAACAGGGCAGACCAAACTACCAAGCCAATTCTTTACTGGAAAGGAAACAAGCTTCCGGAGACCGGTTTCTGGCATTGCAGCAGTCTTCGGCCCGGCTTGCTTGAATCCTGATGGTGCAGTGAGCAAGAGACTCACATCTGAGTATACCCTTCCACACTTGTGGTGGCTAAAACGATTCAAAAAGGGGGGTGGTGACCACCAGGATTCAAGCAAGCCGGGCCGAAGACGGCTGCAATGCCAGAAACCGGTCCCCGGAAGCTTGTTTCCTTTCCAGTAAAGAATTGGCTTGGTAGTTTGGTCTGCCCTGTTCCCATGATGCACTGGACCAGGGCCGGACTAATTTGCATGTAGCCAGCTTCTGAGCTGGGATGGTGCAGTGAGCTAAAAAATGGTGATGGATCAAGCCCTGATCTTTTGACTGGGTAGGAGTGTTCTGCTTAATTCAGATACTCTGTCCATCACCACCCCCTTTTATGAATCGTTTTGGCCACTACAGGTGTGGCAGGGTATGCTCAGACATGAGTCCCTTGCTCACTGCACCACCAGGATTCAAGCAAGCCGGGCCGAAGACGGCTGCAATGCCAGAAACCGGTCCCCGGAAGCTTCTTTCCTTTCCAGTAAAGAATTGGCTTGGTAGTTTGGTCTGCCCTGTTCCCATGATGCACTGGGCCAGGGCCAGACTAATTTGCATGTAGCCAGGTTCTGAGCTGGGATGGTGCAGTGAGCTAAAAAACGGTGATGGATCAAGCCCTGATCTTTTGACTGGGTAGGAGTGTTCTGCTTAATTCAGATACTCTGTCCATCACCACCCCCTTTTATGAATCGTTTTGGCCACTACAGGTGTGGCAGGGTATGCTCAGACATGAGTCCCTTGCTCACTGCATCACCAGGATTCAAGCAAGCCGGGCTGAAGACGGCTGCAATGCCAGAAACCGGTCCCCGGAAGCTTGTTTCCTTTCCAGTAAAGAATTGGCTTGGTAGTTTGGTCTGCCCTGTTCCCATGATGCACTGGGCCAGGGCCAGACTAATTTGCATGTAGCCAGGTTCTGAGCTGGGAAGGTGCAGTGAGCTAAAAAACGGTGATGGATCAAGCCCTGATCTTTTGACTGGGTAGGAGTGTTCTGCTTAATTCAGATACTCTGTCCATCACCACCCCCTTTTATGGATCCATGACAGGTCGCTTCTTGGAAGCTAAAACTCTCCCTAACCAAGAACTCTATTGGGACAATATAACCAAGCCAGGGGATAGGAAGCTTCGATTCCAAATGAGGATAGGTGCTCTCCCGCTCAGGTCCCTAACTAGGTGGTGGAGAGGCTTATCTAACATTACCTGCCCCGCCTGTGAATCTCCAAAAGAAACTATTGGGCACTTTTTATTTTCTTGTCCAGCATATGTCGTCCCCAGGCGAATTTGGTTTAAACCTGTCTGTAAAAATGTAGGTACCACCAGTGGCTTAGGAGCTTTGAGAATCATTTGCACTAGTGCTTGTCTGCCACTGGCCATAGCAGTAGCGAAATTTCTGGGGTGGGCATGGTCTATTAGGCAGAAAGCCATAGTTAAGGGACTGCTTACATAAGGATTGTTTTACTGAACTCATTTGATGTTGTGTGTCAATTTTAATTACATGTATTTTTGTATGTAATGTATTTGTATCTTATCTGATTGAGGCAACTATTTAATGATGTTTTAAATTTATGTATGTACTGTGCTTTTATGAGAAATACTCGAAAAAAGCCTCGTTGAATTGAATTGATATGATGGTATAAATCAGGGCCATTGTCACTTGTGATACAAGGTCTATTTATTACACACCAAAACAAAGAGCTGTCCTTAATAATGCAAGCTTGGGCTAGATCATCGCAGGCACACTCTCTTAGCCTATTCTTACAGCATGAAAGTTCCACTTTATATGCTCTGCAGCTGGTCGCAACACAATCCTTGTCTCTACATACCTCTAGAAACCTGTTTCAAGGCTAGCTTCAGACAGCTAAGGGCCTTAAAGCATTTGCGGTTAAACCATTTAGGTGCATGGGGCCTGATGTTCATCACAGGGACCGCAAGTAATTCCAAAACCTTATGTAAAATACCCTCAAATGCTGATAAAATAGACCCACTCTAGGCACCTAGATCCAAGCATGTCAGAATCTGCACCCTGAGGAGAGAGGATTTTAAACTTGGGACCTGGGACCATTTTAACGCCCTGCCCTGATCTATTGGAATAAGCATTCCCTGGATTTCGGGGACATCCTGGCACAGCTGGATGTCTCACTAATCATTAGAGAAAGGGGGTTATGATTCCCTAAAAGGACTGTGTACTACACTAAAGTTAGAGATACAGAGGAACTGGGAAGCTGTCACAAAGATGAAATCATATATAGAGGCGCACCCCCTACCTTAAAAGGTATATAAAATACACTGACTGTTTGAGTTTATGAGTTTTTTCAAAGAGTAAACAAGGTTTTGGTTGCTTAACAACACATTTAACTCAGAGCCTTCCCTGGTATGCGCTAAATGTAATCCCTTTCCCAGTTAGCATTTAGGCTTGCTACAATTTGAGACCAAAGAGGACTCAAAAAGCTGACAATTAAAATTGCCCACTAGAATTACTTCATCCTTTGGGGTGACACAGTGTCCATAACTAAGCTTAGAGTTCTAAAGTTCAATGACTCATCCATCCAGGCTTTGGCATTATAAAAATTAATATGAGCAAAGGAAGTGAAGCTACCAACAGTTATCTTAGGCACTTGTAACATATGAGAATCCCAGGCAAGATCCTTATTGCTCCCAACTACATTCAATAAGATAAAAGTAATCAACCCCCTTGAGCCCACCCTACCACCATGGTCACAGCCAGGGGAAAATAAGTTTTATACCCTTCCTGGAAAAAACTCTTTGACTCATTCCACATTTCCTTGAGACAGATCGCCTGGCATTGCTTGATAAAGGAGACCCAGTGAATACCATTGAATTTGGCTGACAAGTCCGCAATATTCAAAGATAACAATAGGAGTTCTTGAGGGTTATTGGCCACTATATCGGCTGGAAAAGTGAGGTTTGGGGGACAACAGGAGGCACAGGCAGGGAAGAATGGATAAGTCAATTACATGCCTCCAGGTTACTTAGAATAGTAAATCTGCTCACAAATCTCAGTACAGGGAATACTGAAGAAACAGGTAGGCGCCGATCCTGAGGACCTGCCCCTGAAAAGCCTGTTTCCTTTTGTTCATGTGATCCAGCTTGTAAAAAGAACCAAGAGGAAGGGACTGGATGTTACTCGGTCGGGGGGATCTCAATGAGCCTTGGATTGTCAGGACGCGTACCACAATAGTGGGCCTGTTAAAATGTATCACCACATAATCCCCTGCCCACCTCTTCACTTTGGGCCCAAACCAGTTCACCCTTCTCAACCTATTGATGCCACCATATATGTGTCCCTGGGTTGGAGTTCCTGTTTTAGGATAGATGGGAAGAGTCACATTAAGGGTACATGGGCCTACGATGAGGCAGGTAGGGCCTGAAGTGGGGGCTGGAGGGCCGTTAGGGGGATGTTATTCATAACTCTAGTAGGTTGTGGTATTTCAAAGGGAGGATTCAACCTAGTAACATCCTCTTTCAAGGTCTGTGGGTAGATAAAACAGAGATTAACCAAATAGTTCTAGTAGTAGGGTCTCCAACACGGTTCATCAAGTCCAATATCAGTCTTGATTCTATATTTGTTAACCTTGAGAGGATTGGAGCCCCATTGGCACAAAAAGTATCGATAAACTCCTTCAGACAGTCATCAGAACAAGTACCCTCACGAGAAAAAATCTGATTCAGTCTCTCAGTTTGCATGCCCACATAAGTATGAGTGCTCCCACTTTTGGGCACTGAGGCCTGTCTCCTACCCTTGTTCTAGGGGCTTGACCAGGTTTGTGTAGGCTTGCAGGATGACTCGACTGGAATACCCTACCTTGCCACTGATACTGAAGATGAAGAGGATGCTAGCGGGTTTCCCTCTGTCGAACATCCATATCAGAGGGAGCTCGTAACAGTCAAGAAGGTCCCAGATGGACGATTGGCACATGAAGAAACAGATGCAGAACCATCCCCAGTCAGACATAATCGTCCCTCAATTTCCTTTGACAATACCCCCACTGCACTTATCAGCAAGTCATCAATTGTTATAGCTCGATCGACCACTTGCAGGGGCAAAGGCTTTGAGAGTGAAGCTTTTCTCTTTCCCACACTCAGCTGATATTAAACATGGATGAGAGTGAAACACAGCTCTCCAAATAAAGCAACCACAGGGGTGTAAAACAAAACACAAAAGCAGTTCCTTATCCGCTCTCAGGAGAAAAAGCCTAGGTGGACGGCTCAGCCCAGCTGATGTCAGGCGAAGACGGGCCCAAACTTGGCCTGGTTTTTACCCAGGCAGTGCCTCACATGCTCAGACTAGACAAGCTGCACTGTTTGTTTCTACCAAGGGTAATACCACCCACTCAGCTGCCCCTACTGCTCCATATTGCACTTGCCTACTGGAAGTGTGCCTTCGGCTACAACTCTTTAGCAAAAAACTATGCCCTGAGTATTCCCTGGAGAGGTCTACCCACC
The DNA here is from genome assembly GCF_964261635.1 of Lissotriton helveticus. NCBI lineage: Eukaryota > Metazoa > Chordata > Amphibia > Caudata > Salamandridae > Lissotriton > Lissotriton helveticus. The sequence goes on along the minus strand of NC_136065.1, from coordinate 1,075,511,927 downwards.
TCTCTGAGTACACTCACGGCAGATAGATTGTCGTCCTGGATGTATTCGACTACCTCTTAGTGGTGTATACATATACACGGGTGCATTCCCCTGCATTGTTTTTACATAGTCAGCCCCCACCCCACGCGTGATCGGCAATTTTTGGTATCTGGTGGCCAATAATATCCGGCATGCGCAATTTGCAGATGGCCCCTTGTCCATGTTTACAGCGTTTTTGTTAGGAGATCTTTACTTTGTGCTTATTAATTCCATGCCCGGTAATAAGCAATAGTGAGCGTTGGAGCCACAATGAGTAACTCTGAACCCGTCCCAAGATGGCCGCGCTACGCAACGTGAGGGGCGGGGCACCGCTCCCCCGGGTTACTTCCTGTCCAGCGCACAGTCTGTATGCGAGGACCGTCGGAAGCGCCGGAGGGACGCGGCAACAGTAAGAGTGTGTTGTGGACTGAGTGGATGCATGCGATTGGGACTGCATATGCTGGAGTCGCTGCGAGTCAACAAAGCAGTATTAGTTTGAAGTGTTAAAAGTACCGGTGTCTGGGTTCATATACTTCGCAAGTCATATTTAAATACGGGGCAACTCGGAGAAATGGAAGCAGTACACGATACATATAAGTGCTGGGTCTGTTTGCAAACAGGGCGAACAACGTTAGAGGGAAACTAATGGCGCCTGATAGTACTTTATTGCCAAACATCACAGAAGTATTATAAAAGGTGGGGGATGTTGGTCACTCTATGAATGAACAACTGCTCCGGTTTGGGAGTGAGTGACTGTACACGTAACAGCTGTGTTGATTCTGAAACCGTTGTTTTAACTTGTACAGGTGACTGTGATTTTATCGGGTCACGGGTACGGACACGTGAACATTTGGCACGGTGTCTTGAGGAGTGACGCTGGTATGTGCTGACATAGCGCACTCAAGGTAAATCAGCCTAAACTGTGTGCCCATACACGCTGCACTGGTAATACCTCGTTGATGAGGTATATGAATGACGCCTTGAGCGTTCTTCTGTTTTATTTATCACACAGGTCCAGTATGTTGTGAAAAGATCGAGAATAGAAAACCCCTCATATGCCCTGATGAAATCGCCACAAGAAGGAGCGATGAAACATGTCGGCTTGAGGAGATAAATGTTGATGGTATATAAGTAACCATTTTTAACCAGTAGTGCTTTGCTGCATCAGAATAAAACGGCATCAGCAAGCAAAGCACCACTACACAATTTATTCGTTTTTGGTGTTGTCTGTTAGGGGTTCTGTTATGTGTCCTTGTACACTTTTAACAGGTGTCAGTGTTTGATACGTTGGTCACTATTTGTGTTTTTCCTTCACTATTCTCACGTCCGCACTACTCTTCTGTTGAGTGCACGTTTGTCTTTTCATATAGAGAGAGTTGCCAATGATGAGAAGCGGGTATACCGGCAACTGCTAACCGGGAACCCCCTCGGGTTGTTCTACCGTGAGGTACTCTCTCTATCTCTCACACTTTTTTATGGGTGGATGGTTTAGTCCTGTGTGATTTTATATTGGCAAAGAACACATCCAGACTCGTGGATTTATGTTATTGGACATACTCCAGGTAGTACTGATAATTTATATCTCTACCCTGTTTGTCTTCCATATGGATGTTGTGATATAGGTGAGGCATTAATTGTTTGAATACTGTATGAGTGGGGGGCTGCCTCGCCTATTCCCTTCCCCCTCTACCCCTTCAGATTGTGCAGACTTAGTACGGCGGCCCAGCCGTGAGGGTTTTCCCTTTTTAAAGAAGTGGTACATAAATTTGACAATTTTTTCAATTTCATTTACCTTTGCAGCGGATATTGGGCACATAGTTGTGTTATAATTTTCTTTCTTCTCCTCCGACACGGCAGGCACATTACTTTGTTCTATTGCTAGACCTGCATTTCGGGGATGAACTGTCTTGCCTTCTCTGATGAGCAAATTGCCCTCATTTTAGCAGGTCCCTCACTATTACCTGATGCACCCCTCAGCACAGAAGGTACAGCCAGGGAAGAGTGGGAAAAATTAAGCGTTTTGAAGAAGCGCCAAATCCGTGTGGCTCTACATGGAGCGCTTATGACTGAATATCTTCGGGCAGGTGCCTCTCCCCCAAGCTTGATAGTTCGACTCCAGCCAAAGATCTTTCTCGAGGACAAACAATTTCGGGTGGATTGGAGCTGCATTGCAAATAAATGCACCCGAGATTGTTTGATTTTGATAATCAATACGGCAAAACGACTGAGCGAGGCATTACTTACGGAAATATTGGAGCTGGAGGACAGCCTTAATAATAACCAGGCCCTCACTGACGCTAAAGAACAGCTATCACGCATACAGACAGACTTGGCTGAATACAAAACATATATGGTTAATCAAATGATTAAAGGCCTTAAAAAGAATCTTGAACGGTACACCCACACTTGGGCCTTCCCTTACACAGAAGATTAATATTATGATAGACCACCAGAGCAAGTAAGGACTCAACCATATCAGAGGCGGGGGCAATTCCATCAGAGAGGAGGCAACAGGGGACAAGGGGGAAATAGACGTACCCCCAACAACTGGCGATTTGACAACACGAGCAGTGAGGACGAAGAGGGCCCTGCTCGTCAAACGGCACCCACAAACAACAGGGTTAACTTTGCCCCTGAAAGCAGATCTGACGAAGACTTAGGAGCTCTACTGAGGTCTTTTTTAGGCCAGCCCCAGAGACGGGGCCGGGGGGGAAGAGGCCAACCACAGGGACGAGGCAGGGGAACACAACAAACATGGCAAACATTCTCACCCCGCATTACACGGAGCAGGGCCAACACATTCCGCAATTAGGGGAAATGAATCACCCACCCTCTCCCGTTGCCAACGACATCGTAGTAAAGGTATCCTCCTACGAATTAACACCCACTGAACGGACCGTGTTAAATAAGGAACTCGGCTATGTCCCCACACCCAGAGATGACCCTTTTGTATGCAGGACAGAGGTCTCAGAGATGATGAGAAAAATAAAACTTCACAAGTTTTTCGCCAACAAAGATAGTACGCCTCTTTCTCTCTTTGACACCAATCTTCATAGGCCCTCCAACTTCTGCCCTCCCACATCACTTGTAGGACCTGAGGTGGCAGTATTCGAACAACGTGTCATCCAAGAAATAGAATCTTTAGAACAAACCACAGGACAAAACTTGAGCCACAATATGACGAAGACAGAATGGCAGGCGGTCGGCACCTTACAAAGAAACTCGGCTATCACCATCAAGCCAGCCGACAAAGGCGGGGCCGTAGTTGTATTAAACACCAATGACTACGAGACAGAAATCCTCAAATTGTTGGGGGGTCGAACTAACTATCACCCTCTCATGCGGGACCCCACACCTGAACTTGCGAATACCATCAAGCAGATGGTTACAGAGGCAGTCTCAAAAAATGGATCTCACCCAAAGAGGCGGACTTTATTATTAACAGCAATCCCAGGGTGCCGGCATTTTACATCTTGCCAAAGATTCACAAGCCCCAGCGTCCGCCTCCGGGGCGTCCCATTGTTTCAGGGATACAGTCTATTCTTGAACCTTTCTCAGTTTGCCGACTTCTTCCTGAGGGAGGCGGTGGTCACCCAGGAGTCATACGTACAAGATACGACCGACATCTTAAATATCTTGAAAGAAATAACTTTTGACCCTGTCAATCAACTACTGGTTACAATTGACATCGAGTCATTGTATACCAGCATCCCCCAGGATGCCACGCTGGTGGCAGCAGCGCGGGCCCTGGGGTCGATGGAGTGGTTTTATGACACACCTCAAACGTTCGTCATGCAGTGTATTGAGTTGGCACTCACAAGAAATTTCTTCGAGTATCAGGGACAACTGTATTTGCAGACCTCTGGGACCTCCATGGGGGCCACATTTGCTCCTAGCCTGGCCTGCATGTATGTGGGCCAGGTGGAGAAGAGTGTGGTCCTCCATGAGTCCAACCCCTACAGAGAAAATATTTCTCTGTGGAGACGTTATATTGACGACGTCCTCTGTATCTGGACAGGTACAGAGGACCGGCTCAATACATTTTTACAATGGCTGAACCAAGTGGACCCGAGCCTCCAGTTCACCTGGTCGATCAGTAATGTTTCTGCGGTGTACCTCGACGCAGACATTACGGCGGTAGATTCTAAGCTGGTAACCAGTGTGCATCATAAAGCCACAGACAGGAACTCCCCCCTCCATTACCACTCGTTCCATCCAAGATCATTCCGGGATAATCTCCCGGTTGGACAATTCTGCGATATTGCCGTAATTGCTCGTCCACCGAAACCTTCCTTGAGCAATCCTCTGAACTTGTCACTAAGTTGCAACAGCGGGACTACCCAGCTAAAGTGATCAGACATGCACGTAAGAGGGCTCTGAACACCCCGAGGGAAGCACTGCTGGAGCGCAATGCAAAAGAAAAACAAGTGTGCCTGCCAGTAGTGACAACCTTTGATCCATTGTCAAGCAAAATCAGGCAGATCATAAGAAAAAACTGGTCCATTCTAGACACAGGGGGGAACAAGATGCCAACCCCGCGCTTCGCCTTCAAAAGAGCCCCCGAATTTACGGGACAAATTGGTCCATACACGGAATCGGAGTACTGCCCAAACCAGCACCATACCTGCTGGACATTATCCATGTGGTAATTGCTCTGTTTGTGGGCTCACAGAAGCCACAAAGACTGTTAGTTTACGTGGTGGCAGGACTTGGTTTCTTAACCGGTTTAGCAACTGCAACACGACACACGTCATCTATAGATTGATGTGCAGTTGCGGTCTTTACTACATTGGCCTTACTACCCGTAAAATAAAAATACGTGTGCAGGAACATCTGAGCACTATTCGTGCAAAGAAATTGACCACCCGGTTGGTACAACATTTTAACACATCAGGACATGATCCTAAGGAGCTGAAGTGGACCGTCCTGGAAAAAGTGGTGGGCGACTCACACAATCTGGAGAATATCCTGGCAAGAAAGGAGGCAAAAAGGATATTCTTGGAGAGGGCGGACCGTGAGGGACTCAACGAAAATATTGAGAGGAACAAAGTGGGTAGGCGTTGACAGGGCTCTGTCATACGCCTCCGGTTCCACTCGGGTTGTGCTTCAGTCTCCAGCAAACATCCAGGTTTATCGTTGAGGTATTGCACACCAGACACCCAGCAAAGGGCATATAGTTTTCCTGCTTTTACACCCCGGCAAACATCCATGTTTATCTTTGAGGTATTGCACACCAGACACCCAGCAAAGGGCATATAGTTTTCCTGCTTTTACACCCAGGCATTAGTGGTTGCCTATGCCCCATCGATGTATTCGACTACCTCCTAGTGGTGTATACATATACACGGGTGCATTCCCCTGCATTGTTTTTACATAGTCAGCCCCCACCCCACGCGTGATCGGCAATTTTTGGTATCTGGTGGCCAATAATATCCGGCATGTGCAATTTGCAGATGGCCCCTTGTCCATGTTTACAGCGTTTTTGTTAGGAGATCTTGACTTTGTGCTTATTAATTCCATGCCCGGTAATAAGCAATAGTGAGCGTTGGAGCCAAAATGAGTAACTCTGAACCCGTCCCAAGATGGCCGCGCTACACAACGTGAGGGGCGGGGCACCGCTCCCCCGGGTTACTTCCTGTCCAGCGCACAGTCTGTATGCGAGGACCGTCGGAAGCGCCGGAGGAACGCGGCAACAGTAAGAGTGTGTTGTGGACTGAGTGGATGCATGCGATTGGGACTGCATATGCTAAAATTTGGAGTCGCTGCGAGTCAACAACGCAGTATTAGTTTGAAGTGTTAAAAGTACCGGTGTCTGGGTTCATATACTTCGCAAGTCATATTTAAATACGGGGCAACTCGGAAAAATTGAAGCAGTACACGATACATATAAGTGCTGGGTCTGTTTGCAAACAGGGCGAACAACGTTAGAGGGAAACTAATGGCGCCTGATAGTACTTTATTGCCAAACATCACAGAGGTATTATAAAAGGTGGGGGATGTTGGTCACTCTATGAATGAACAACTGCTCCGGTTTGGGAGTGAGTGACTGTACACGTAACAGCTGTGTTGATTCTGAAACCGTTGTTTTAACTTGTACAGGTGACTGTGATTTTATCGGGTCATGGGTACGGACACGTGAACATTTGGCACGGTGTCTTGAGGGAGTGACGCTGGTATGTGCTGACATAGCGCACTCAAGGTAAATCAGCCTAAACTGTGTGCCCATACACGCTGCACTGGTAATACCTCGTTGATGAGGTATATGAATGACGCCTTGAGCGTTCTTCTGTTTTATTTATCACACAGGTCCAGTATGTTGTGAAAAGATCGAGAATGGAAAACCCCTCATATGCCCTGATGAAATCGCCACAAGAAGGAGCGATGAAACATGTCGGCTTGAGGAGATAAATTTTGATGGTATATAAGTAATCATTTTTAACCAGTAGTACTTTGCTGCATCAGAATAAAACGGCATCAGCAAGCAAAGCACCACTACACAATTTATTCGTTTTTGGTGTTGTCTGTTAGGGGTTCTGTTATGTGTCCTTGTACACTTTTAACAGGTGTCAGTGTTTGATACGTTGGTCACTATTTGTGTTTTTCCTTCACTATTCTCATGTCCGCACTACTCTTCTGTTGAGTGCACGTTTGTCTTTTCATATAGAGAGAGTTGCCAATGATGAGAAGCGGGTATACCGGCAACTGCTAACCGGGAACCCCCTCGGGTTGTTCTACCGTGCGGTACTCTCTCTATCTCTCACACTTTTTTTGGGCGGATGGTTTGGTCCTGTGTGATTTTATATTGACAAAGAACACATCCAGACTCGTGGATTTATGTTATTGGACATACTCCAGGTAGTACTGATAATTTATATCTCTACCCTGTTTGTCTTCCATATGGATGTTGTGATATAGGTGAGGCATTAATTGTTTGAGTCCTGGGAAGGAGCCAGGATCAAGACAGAGGTAACCTCTTTGTAGGCAATACACTAAAGATGCATCAAGAATTCGCACAACTCCATGGTGTACAGGAGCCGCTTTTTCTGAGACAGGCCAGTATCCTCAGATATACCCACAAACATTAAGCTAATCTCGGCTCTGAACCTGCCATTCATTATTTATGCGTTACATTTCATGGATCATGGTAGATATATAATCAAATGGTTATATTGTGGTTTACATACACACTTAACTGCCCCCCCTGGACACTCTGCAAGTCATGTGGGACAAGGACTTGGCCCGTGCTCTGCATGATAAAGAATGGCACTTTTTTCTAGAACACCCAAGCACGATATCTTGTAATTCACGCTTTAAATGTATACAATCCTCAATCCTATGTAGAGCATACCTCACACAGCAGAAACTTCACTCAATGTTCCCTGCTGCCTCCTCCAGCTGCCCCTGATGTAACGCAGAGGACACAGACCTACTGCTCATTTTACAGGCTTGCCCTTCATTGACCTCTTACTAGTCCTGCATATGTTATGCTCTGACCACACTTAACTGGATCCACCCACTAGGGAAGTGCTGAACACTGTTTGTTGGGGTTGTACCCTAGACCTAAACAATTACTGGTTATGGCACGATTCGCTGATCTGGCACTCTTAATAAAGAAGCGCCTCCTGAAGAGACGCTGGAAGTCTTCCACGGTGCCCCCTGTATCTTAATGGAGAGAAGAGGTGCTACTCTGGGGTTTGGCAGAGAGCTGTGCTTGCGCAGGGAGGATTACTCCGGCCTGCATAGATCTCCCATTGCCATGATATTAGTTGATATGCTTGAAACCTTTAAACCCCAAGTGGGCAGCACTGAGTAGACTCCTTTTCATACCTCTAACTAAACTACTCCCTTCAATTTAGGTGTGTACCATTCAAGGGCCACTGTCGGAGGGATGGGGGAAAAACAAATCTGGGAGGCGGATGTGTCTATCAATTTTGACCTTTTTTTATTTCTTAAATGAACTCAGTCAACAGTAGTATAGGAGTAACATAAAACATGAAGTCTGTATTGATATGTATGACGGGAGGTGACAGCTTTGGTTCTCCATTCTTCTTACAACTGATCGTCTTCTGCTTTCCTTTATTGTACGTTCATGTTTCCATGGTGGCTCACTCCTGCGGAGCATGAAAGAAGACAATTGAAAATGGAAAAAAAACATTGAATGTCATTCCCTGGATATGCTCTTGCATAGGATAGGCACTGTCACCACACCCTAGAGTGCTTGTAAAGACTCTTTTCTGATGAGGGCTGTGAATCTTAGGAAGCGACAGGGTTTTGGTGGTAGAGAAGAGAATGTGTCAAGAGGAGGTAAGGGAAGGAACCTCAATCACCACTCCTCCTTAGTTGGGGTAGTTTTATACCAGCTGTCTCCCCCCACCCCTTTTGCCATTTTTCACTATTATTCTCTCTCCTACGTTGTGGAAATCCCTACAAGCCAACTGTTTCTCTGCTTCATGTCTTAGTCTCACTCACTGTACAGTTATTTGCAACAGACCTTACTTCCCAAAAAAAAACCATACTCTCGCAAAACAAAAAAAAGAAAATCATCAAGGAGAATGAATAACAAAAAACGAGCAATCTGCTCAAATAATAATACGAGCTTGCAGCTTTGTATACTTGAGCCCCAGCGCTTCGTTTCTCCATACCTCCCCTGACATGTACCGCAATAGCCGCAACCCTCGCCGGAGTTGGGGCAGGGAGTTAACACCTCTGGGGCTACCACCACTCTTCGCTCCAAGTTTTCTGGGTCTCGTCTTCCTCCGCTACTTCTAGGGTGGCCTTCGGTATCCTTCCTGCTTCACAAGTACCGGCAGCGTTTCCAAAGTCCTCCCGGGTAACCGAATATGATGGCGCATTCTCCTCCAGCCGTTCTCGTCCGTCGTCACTCCACTCCCCAGCGTCTTCCAGGTACCGTCTTCTATCCACCTCCAATTCGGCTGTCGGCTCTTTACCTTCTGCCTCCCACTTTGATTGGTTCCCATTGTTTATGTACCCACCTCCTTCTATCGTAGGCGCATCCACGATGGACTACGTAATTCCTTTTTCTTCTACTTTCCTGGAGGGGAGATGTTCATTGTGCTGGGCAATGGCGGCTTGCCGAGGGAGTGTTGTGGGCGGTGGGGCGGGGTGGGGAAAGGGCAAGGTGGGGGGGTTGTGGAGACTGACATACGCCGAACAGGATTAAGGTAAGTAATTAAATAAATAAAACAATTTACCTTGCGTGCACTGCATCGCCGAGTTGGCGATGCAGTGCACGCAAGGAAAATTGTTTTATTTATTTAATTACTTACCTTTCTCCTGTCCGTCGTATGTTAGACTCCACTACTCCCCACTACCCTACAGGCCCATAGGAATCAATGTCAATTACCGAATCGGTAAATACCGATTCGGTAAAATTACCGAATTGTCAAGGGGGACAGGGTGTCACTTTGACACCCTGTTGCATCCCTGATATTGGCTTGTGTGCCATGTGACACACATACATGCCCTTAGGGCATGTATGTGTGCCCTTAGGGCATGTATGTGTGCCACATGGCACAGGTGCACATGCACAGATCTGCATGTATACAGGAATTCGTTATTTACCATGAAATAGTATTTCATGGTAAATAACGAATTCTTAAGGGCCTGTGGCACCTACATCTGGATTTACCGATTCGGTAAAATTACCGATTCGGTATTTTACAGAATCGGTAAATTTACCGAATCTTTAAATTTACCGATTCTATAAATTTGAAGGCCCCTACATCTCCATTTGCAAATACCTGTCGGTAACGGCCGAAATCGGCCGTTACCGACCGGTATTTGCCGACCTACATCTGGCCCATAGTTCCTATATAGGGAGGGTGTTAAACTAGGCGCTATAGAACCTGTTTGCACTATCATTGTAATATGATTCCTCCTTTTGTATTTTATGGAATTGTAACCATGCTGACCATATTATCCTTAATCATATATCTGCTTATGTTGACCAAAATACTGCACATGAGATCACGTCGTTAAAATACATATTTTATCCTTACCGTGTCTCTTTTTTACTCCTGTTGTGGACTGGTATGAGAGTATAACAAAAGAGTGTTCTAACTTCCCACCATTCCTGAGATGGTCCTAAGTCGCATGTTCTGGGTTGTCTAATCATTGGTTACTTTGCTATAGGACGAAGAGCTAATGTGACACTGATGCTAGCTGGTTGGGATTTTCTAGGTACTGAGGTGAGTTTCTGGTACACCACTGTTGGAACCTGAGATGTCAGGTCACCTAAGGTAGCCTGGCCTAGGGTAAGGCAATATCAACAAAGGCACATGTGTGAAGGTTGCAAACCACCCAGCAATAACTCCATAAAATTCCACTCAAAGAGAACGACACTACACCGTGAATTATGGAAGAATACGAGCCTGCTTATAAAAATAATCTTTGCTCTTTTGATTCAGAAAACACAGCTCAGTGTATTACATTTACTCCTGTAAATATCTTGAGTCTTTCAAAGTTACCAAATCATATCCTTAAGCAGTTTCCTTTTTAGAGTTAACAGCTCAATACATTTCAGTCATGAGATTACTAAATTTCCCATAAATTGCCAAAACATACACGTTACTTAGCTTATCAAATTTGCATCACAATACAGCAGTTCACAGTTGTTTACAGTGTGCAGATTTTACCAGCTTTCTCCACCTTCTCAATAACGTCTAAAGTTCTTCATCAGCCAAATTCCCATCCCCAACAGAGAAGTAAACTTGTCTAATGCTCCTTCTACAGACGCTGATATTCCTTGTCCAGTAATGGATTTCTCATCTCCACTGGGGACTCCTGTTTACTTCACCAAAACGGTTACTCTTGGAAGTTACAACTAATTTGGTCTGAGCTCTGGGAAAGTTAAGTCCATAAAACCTTAGGAGTCTTCCAGCTCACCCCCCTGCTTCACAACAGCTTTTGTTAGCACTTATTTTCAGGCAACATCAGAGTGTTTACTCGTACTTCTCTTGACTGAGTCGATGTCAGATTAAACTGATGGCTATCCCGGGACCTGGAACCTCCCACAGTTACTTCAGAATTATGGGTTGAATTGCAAGTCTTCTCCAGGGACTTAGTGATCTCCCCGGCTCCTGCCTCACTTCCTCCCCCTGCACCACACCTTACTTGTCTTCCGGCAGGCTGCAGAACTAGATCCTCGTTTCTCCTGGGGCGGGAGCTGTTCCTTCGCCCCAGGCCTCACCAGGAGACGGAGACGCTGAGGAGCCTAGAGACGCGTTTCCTCACGGGAACCCCTCGGCTCCTTTCTGACTCAAGCCACGGCTGTGCAGGCGCGGGGAAGCAGTGTTCCGACTGGCGCCACCTCTCTCGTATGGGGATTAGCACACCTCCGACCCTGCGCGGAGAATCAGTGCTCGCCGCTTCCCTGCCCGCCTCACCTCCAGTTATACCGCTGGCTTTTGCAGTGAACCGCACCACTTTCCTTGATTCCTCAGTACTGTCGCATCAACGCCCCCTCGCGCCTCCGGCTCAGAGACACTCCAGCAGCGTGAGAAGACAGAACACGGCGGGTTCGATTCTTCTCAATCCGGGTAGGTTGGGACTTCAAGAAGGAAGGTGGGGGGACCAGTTGCCAGTTTGAAGTGGGTTGAATGAGGGTGTGGGTCTCAGGCTCAAAACGGGAAGGGGGCCAAAGGTCACGTTTGCCTGGCTGTCCCAATTAATGACAGACCAACGAAAGGGTTTGGTCAGGAGCAAGAGGGGGAACGTCTTCTGGAAGATGCTGTCAATCCTACAGACCAACTAACTCCCTCTAGCGCGTCCTCCTCCTCACACCACTGCCTCTCTCCTCTCACACTCTAGACTAAACAAAATGGCTCCCTGACCCCTGCCCTTTTATAGCCAAACCACACAGGGTCCAGTAGGGTCCAGAAAGTTCTGGAAGGCCTAATGCTAACCTATGGGGCAGTCTAGGATGTGGCAGTTGGGGACAGTTGGTAGCCACCATTTTGTGACTCCAAGGGAATTCCTGTCAGGAAAGGCCTCTAGGCCTGAGGTAAAAACTATGAGGGTGAAAAAGCACCTATCCCCTAGACCAACACCTTGAAAAAAACTAGTGGACACAAAAATAAATAAGGGCATGAGGGGCAAAAAGGGGACAAAATAAATAATAAATTGGAGGGACTACGCAAAAGGTCAGACAGGTCTAACACACGTCCCCCCCAGCTGAAAGTGGGGAGAACTACCCAATCCCTTGGGAGTCCTCATCACTAAGGCGGAAATACCTGGAGAGACCGTCTGCATTGGCGTGATCCACTCCAGGCCGATGTTCCACCCGGAAGTCCATTCCCTATAGGGAGATGGACCACCTCAACAGCTTGGGATTCTCCCCCTTCATCTGCATTAGCCAACGAAGGGGTCGGTGGTCAGTCTGAACCAGGAAGTGCGAGCCAAACAGGTATGGCCGCAGCTTCTTCAGAGCCCACACCACCGCAAAAGCTTCCCTCTCAATTGCACTCCACTTCTGTTCCCGGGGAAGCAGTCTCCTGGATAAGAAGACCACAGGCTGATCCAGGCCCTCTTCATTCAGTTGCGATAACACTGCCCCAATGCCATGTTCCGATGCATCTGTCTGGACAATGAACTCCTTGGAGAAGTCTGGGGCCCTCAGGACTGGTGCTGCACACATTGCCTGCTTCAGTTGTTCAAAAGCTTGCTGACAAGCTTTCGTCCAAACTACCCGTCGAGGTTGTTTCTTGGAGGTGAGCTCTGTGAGGGGCGCTAGGAGAAAACTCCAGGTGTAGGCTGGTGGATTTTACTAAATTACTACAGAGTAGTTGCAACCACATTCAAGATCCCACCGCTAGACACCAACTTGTTGGAACCTGAGATGTCAGGTCACCTAAGGTAGCCTGGCCTAGGGTAAGGCAATATCAACAAAGGCACATGTGTGAAGGTTGCAACCCACCCAGCAATAACTCCATAAAATTCCACTCAAAAAGAACGACACTACACCGTGAATTATGGAAAAATACGAGCCTGTTTATAAAAATAATCTTTGCTCTTTTGATTCAGAAAACACAGCTCAGTGTATTACATTTACTCCTGTAAATATCTTGAGTCTTTCAAAGTTACCAAATCATATCCTTAAGCAGTTTCCTTTTTAGAGTTAACAGCTCAATACATTTCAGTCATGAGATTACTAAATTTCCCATAAATTGCCAAAACATACACGTTACTTATCTTATCAAATTTGCATCACAATACAGCAGTTCACAGTTGTTTACAGTGTGCAGATTTTACCAGCTTTCTCCACCTTCTCAATAACGTCTAAAGTTCTTCATCAGCCAAATTCCCATCCCCAACAGAGAAGTAAACTTGTCTAATGCTCCTTCTACAGACGCTGATATTCCTTGTCCAGTAATGGATTTCTCATCCCCACTGGGGACTCCTGTTTACTTCACCAAAACGGTTACTCTTGGAAGTTACAACTAATTTGGTCTGAGCTCTGGGAAAGTTAAGTCCATAAAACCTTAGGAGTCTTCCAGCTCACCCCCCTGCTTCACAACAGCTTTTGTTAGCACTTATTTTCAGGCAACATCAGAGTGTTTACTCGTACTTCTCTTGACTGAGTCGATGTCAGATTAAACTGATGGCTATCCCGGGACCTGGAACCTCCCACAGTTACTTCAGAATTATGGGTTGAATTGCAACTCTTCTCCAGGGACTTAGTGATCTCCCCGGCTCCTGCCTCACTTCCTCCCCCTGCACCACACCTTACTTGTCTTCCGGCAGGCTGCAGAACTAGATCCTCGTTTCTCCTGGGGCGGGAGCTGTTCCTTCGACCCAGGCCTCACCAGGAGACGGAGACGCTGAGGAGCCTAGAGACGCGTTTCCTCACGGGAACCCCTCGGCTCCTTTCTGACTCAAGCCACGGCTGCGCAGGCGCGCGGAAGCAGTGTTCCGACTGGCGCCACCTCTCTCGTATGGGGATTAGCACACCTCCGACCCTGCGCGGAGAATCAGTGCCTCGCCGCTTCCCTGCCCGCCTCACCTCCAGTTATACCGCTGGCTTGCGCAGTGAACCGCACCACTTTCCTTGATTCCTCAGTCCTGTCGCATCAACGCCCCCTCGCGCCTCCGGCTCAGAGACACTCCAGCAGCGTGAGAAGACAGAACACGCCGGGTTCGATTCTTCTCAATCCGGGTAGGCTGGGACTTCAAGAAGGAAGGTGGGGGGACCAGTTGCCAGTTTGAAGTGGGTTGAATGAGGGTGTGGGTCTCGGGCTCAAAACGGGAAGGGGGCCAAAGGTCACGTTTGCCTGGCTGTCCCAATTAATGACAGACCAACGAAAGGGTTTGGTCAGGAGCAAGAGGGGGAACGTCTTCTGGAAGATGCTGTCAATCCTACAGACCAACTAACTCCCTCTAGCGCGTCCTCCTCCTCACACCACTGCCTCTCTCCTCTCACACTCTAGACCACACAAAATGGCGCCCTGACCCCTGCCCTTTTATAGCCAAACCACACAGGGTCCAGTAGGGTCCAGAAAGTTCTGGAAGGCCTAATGCTAACCTATGGGGCAGTCTAGGATGTGGCAGTTGGGGACAGTTGGTAGCCACCATTTTGTGACTCCAAGGGAATTCCTGTCAGGAAAGGCCTCTAGGCCTGAGGTAAAAACTATGAGGGTGAAAAAGCACCTATCCCCTAGACCAACACCTTGAAAAAAACTAGTGGACACAAAAATAAATAAGGGCATGAGGGGCAAAAAGGGGACAAAATAAATAATAAATTGGAGGGACTACGCAAAAGGCCAGACAGGTCTAACAACCACAATTCACTAATGTCCTAGGTCTCTGTGCACAGTTCTGTGTATGAGCAGAAATCATTGCAACATGGCACCGCCAACAAGTGTGGTCCTATTGTGAGACACTTGAGTAGTGCTTGTATCAGTCTACGACCCCCTCATTATTGTTTCCGGTTGACAGTAGTGACGGATAAAACCTACCTATAGTTCCATAGGTCTCTTCAAGCTTGATATTTTAAAACGGTTTTCTATTTGAATTACTACCCAGTTGTGCCTTTTTATATTGCATTGTACTTCTCTATTACGGTATCGATATGGCTGTTGTGGATATCCCGGCACACAGTTGTGTGGCTGTGCGGAATCATCTGCAGGAATACCTCGTTTCTTTAGAGGGACAGGCAGTGGTTTTCGTAGTCTCAGCTGATGCAGTGTACCCATTTGAGTTGTTCTACTCATGGGTTACATTTCCTGCGGTAGATGCTGGTACAGGTGTATTTCACTCTTACACCCCTGCTCATGCTCCTGCAGCGTATGCTCCTTATCGGACAATAGAAATTCGGATTTCTGCTTGGCAGCATGCCGTTTGGTTTAATGGCGCCCTCCCACACGTTATAACAGCGGTCAGACAAGGGCCATTGTTGATCCCAGGCGCTACTTGTCCTGTTTCAGCTGCCTACACCCCGCATCCTCAGGCGGGTGCGTTAACAGCTCCGCAACTAAGACCCCTGTATGCCTCTGCAGTGTCAGTTATTAGGGGTCTGGTTCATTACATTACCCGCAACCTCCAGGGTGGGGCCCCGGGAGGTGCAGCGCATCCAGTTTGCTGGCAGGCTGAAGCTTAGTCCCGTCATGGTTAATGCGGTCATGGGCAAGTGTCTCCAGGATAAGGATGCGATGCCATTTTGGCTTGCCGAGAAATTCGACCAACTGGAAGCAGCATTCCCGAATACTACTCATGTGGAGAAACACAGGATCCTCACAATTAGTTTGCAGAAAGACTTAGTACCTGACGTAAATGAAAGTACAACTTGGGGTGTGATTTTTGCAGCAGTCTATACTAGGTGCTTTGGCACCCCATCAATGACTGTCCTGCCCTCTGTGATCAAGAGTGTTCAGGATGAACACGAAACAGAGGCGGCTGTGGAGTTGGGAATGCGATTCGTGGGAGGGTTTGACATGGTAAGCAATCTTGTCCTTGCTAATGTCAAGGTAGCGGCCATTTTCGGCCGCTAAGTGGCAATAATTCTATCGCCCTATTAGCAAGCGGTCGCTAACAGCAGTTAGCAACAGCTTGTAGGCGATAGCGAGTGGTTAGGGGCCCGCTTTGCATGTCAACAATATTTATCGCTAATGACATGCAAAGTGGACGAACCCAACCTGTTCGCGACTGAAAGCTGTCGCTAACATCGCTATCGCCTATTATCAACGCAGGAATAGCGATGGAAATATTTGCGCTAAGCGCGAACATCTCCAAAACCTAACGCCTACTCAGACCAGTTCTTAACCTGTATATCCAATGGGAGGTGGATATTCAGGCTAAGTCCCTGTTAGCGATAATGCCTGAATATCGCTGGATTTACAGCGATATTCACGCATTTCACCGCTATCGCCAGAAATGTTAACGCTTCAGAGATAAACGTTGCTAATAGCACGTTATCTGTGCGATAAAATCCGACGATGCTCGGCGATAAAAAAAACTTGCGCTAAGCCTATTTATCGATAAATATCGCTAGTTGTTGATAATATGCCCCTCCGTCCTTCCTATCGAGTTCCAGTTGCTGTGCTTGGTGTGCAGGGTACAAGAACAGTCATTTTACCTCCTCTTCCTGGGCGAAGGGGGAAAAGGTACATTTCCATTGACAATGTCAAACCACACAGGGTGGCCGATTCTCTATAGTATGACGCCTGCGGTTTCGTGTCCAGCAATGGGGCGACACTCTGTTTTGGCCCCGGATCCTGTCATCGGGCCTGATGTTGTCGTTGAAATGAGTCCACTTACGAATCCTTTATTGAATATACCTGCTGGTGATTCTCTTGATGACACTGAATATACTTACCACACTGATTTGTCTATGTTTGATTTGGAGACCCGTGTGGCTAATCAGTCCCGTTTTTCATTTGACACTGGCTCTTCCACATCTAAGTCCCCATCAAAAGTTTTGATTTTTGCTACCTGGTTTAAAAAACATTTTTTGATTCCCCCTTGGACTTACATTTGGCTGGTGCTTTTTGCAATTTTTTTGTTCATGTCCATCGGATTTGTGGAGTATTTTTTTCGTTTTATAAATGGACACTAAGTTCAAGAAAGAACTTCAATTAGACTGATTGAAGGGACTTTGGCTCCCCACTCCTCTTTACACATCATGAAGAGGCACCAGACTTTTGTGAATATAACTGCTTGGCTCGTTTTAGATAGGATTGTATGGGATGCTGTAAAGTTCCAGATACATGGTCCCACAGAGGTTATTAATGTTCCCAATGTGCTCCGTGTTTCTATGGGCGATGTGGTTAAACAAAATATTTGCTCTGATGATTGGGACGTTAAGACCGTAGAGGCTTTATTTTCTGATTTGAAATACTATGCTGCTTTCGATGCTAAATATTTATATTTGGAATCTGTGACTTATCGTGATTTGTACTGTTACCAGCATTTTGGCAATCACTTTCTGGATAAGACAAATTCATTTAGAAATGTGGGAAGACTTGAAAAAGTTTTCTTATTTTACTGATTTTGATCAATCAAACCCTAATGCAGTTTTATTTTAAGTTGACTGAGAAATCCTCTTCCAAGGTTAGACTTACCAACACTAAATTACTGTATTCAAAGTCCTTTATTGACCAGTTGGTTGTTGGGGGCTATGAACTGTGGAAAGATACTATTGATCTTAAATCTGTTTGGGGTTCTAAAAGTTGGCAAGTGCAAGGCACTGAGGCTTTGCATCGTGCATGTCTCATCCCAAACCATATGTTGCTTCTGAATGCCACTGTTTCACAAACCACTTGCTTTGGATTGGCTAATTCTAAAAAATTAAATGCTCCTTTGTTTCCCGATTTGGGTGAATTTCCTCATTGGAATAATCATACCAGTACTTCCCTAAGTGACTTACAACTACAAGCCCTGTTGAGAAATTCCTCTTTTAATGTTTCCAGCTTTAATCCCGAAGGCTGGTTGCTGTGGCAAAATTGTGCAGATTGCTGCCAGCACCGTTTTCTGGCTGGGTCTGACCGCTGGCTATACAGAGGTTAGAGTTGATTCCAGCTTTCAAACTCAACATTCAGTCACACCTATTCTGTAGGCAAATTGTGCCAGAGTTGGCTCAGACATTCATTCTTAGCGTCTGTTAAGCTACATTTATCCAAGCTCACTGACACCGTTGACTTAAATGATTTTGTTAAAGGTCCTGCAGCAGGCAAATCGAAAAGATGGATATATGCTGCTTACAACGCGGTTTGGAAACTGTCCCAAATTGAAGGTGCTTCTAGATTTAGAGCTATTGATCAGGCCAATTTAGAAAAAGTGCTTGCTCTTGTAGATAATAGCATTAACACCCTTTCTTCCAGAATATACACATTAGATAATATTGTATCATCTGTGGTTGATATTGTGGAAAAAGATGTTGCCGTACTGTATCATGGGCAAAATCAATTGCGTTTGTTATGCAGTTTGCATGGACTCTACAAACGTTGAAAAATGGAAGGGTGCCATGGAATTACATGAACACGAGTTTGTTATTTCTGCCATTTAATTTGACTGTTAAACAACAATTTATGTCAATGAAGGATGCCACGTTTTCACTGTTGCCTAATGAGAAATTAGAACCATTACCTTTTTCAGTGGCCGAGTCCAATTTGGCAGTTTGGCTCATCCATGGGTTAATAACTCTACCTTTTCCCCTTTTCAAATGTGAGTCCTGCATGAAACACTATGCAATAGGCATATTTGAACCTTTAGGTGGTGCTTATCTTCATGAAGCCTGGAATCTCCCATTCACGTATAGGTACTTGAGGGAAGGAAAAGAAGTTTATTTGAAAGGTGAAGATTGCACATCCACACCAGTGAAGTACCGAAATTTTACAAACCCCTAAAGGATCATACTTACAATTACCAAATATCATTCATCAATAATCAGTCGATTGGCAGTGTAGAAAGTTCAAGCGTTTATTAGCAAAAAATAATACTCTGCCAGAGGAGCTCCCAACGACCTCACACCCCAAGGTCCGCCGAGAGACTGCTGGCACATTGTCAGGTCAACACATATATACTATCACACATTGTAACCGTTACCTAAGATGGAAAAGTACTAGTTGGTACAGGAGGTGGCAAGAGGTATGCCCATATATGGCACACAAAGCTTCTATCTGAGCTCAGTATAGCAAGGTCACGCTGGTCGACTCCCTTCTGGTAGTTTCGGTGAGAGTCTGCACAGCGCTTGCAAGAATGTGCTTATCTGGCCGGCCCTCTCCTATAACCTTGACGGGGCCCAAAAGCAGAAGCAGCTGCTCGCTACAAATGTTAAGCTATTTCTCATGAGAACGGGGCGACGAGAAAACGCAGAGCCATGGAGGTTTACAAACGGCATCACGAGTTGACTAATAAAATGGCGCCGGTCTTGCTGCCTGAAGCTAACCTATTTACAAGGAGGGGTTAGAGTACGACTTTGCAAAGAAGGTGACAGAATGTAAATGAAAGGGTGCCTTATGCCATAGGAGCATACATAGCATGGTAATTAGTTGCATCACGCTGAACACTGACTAAGAAACTTCAATCTATGTCCCCGTGTAAGGCCTAATTGAATTCCTGTTCCTCACCAGATCATTCATTAGTTTGTAGGAATCTGTAATTGCACAGTTTTTGCAATGTCCAGGCGCCTAATCTTGCATGTGTTTTGAAAGGCACCCCCACCCCATCTATTACACCAACTTTCACACTGCTTGCAAATGGTAGTTATTTATTATTAAATAATGAAGATTGTTGTGGTATGCATGCTGGTATTCCTTATATCGTTATGGTTTCCCAGCGTGTAGTTTGCTGTAAGAATGTCTTGTTTCCTCCTCCACATGGGAGGCTCAATGTTTCTATCTGGCCTTCTATTCTGACCTTAAAAGCAGAGTTCAACAAGATGAGTCGAATAAGAGCTCTTTTGTCCCAGAAGGAAGTCCCCCTTACATCTGTGCGTTAGGCATTGATCCTTCACGTTGCAAATACTCACACTGAGGTGAATGCCTTATTGAACACAGACCTGCCCCTGCATTTCGGTGCTTTGATTCACACAATCTTAAATGCCTTGTCGACCACTGGCCTGGCACACTTTTTTAAAGTAGTATGTTCTGGCCTTGTGACCTCGTTTCAGACTATATTTGGTGTGATCCCTGCATTTTTTCATTCTATATTTTCGAGTGTATTCAGTGGTTTACCGTTAGTTCTCGCATTGGGCACGGGCATACTGCTAATAATTTGTTTACTGCAGATTGGATGCACAATTTGTGCCCCACGACGATCTGCCCCGGCTGCTCCTACTTCGTAACCGGATGCTAGAATACTATGGATCGCTGCCTCTGGCGACTCTGAGTGTGGCATGTGGTTTATCTTTCCGGTTCTCATTCTTCACTTGCGTGCAGCCTGTTTTCCATTGCCTGTATTGTGGATTTGAATGGGCCCTGGATTTGTGTCTCTGCAACACGGTGTCTCCTGACCTGGATTTTAATCTACTTACAAGTTCTTTAGTTGCTCATGAAATAGATTGTTCTAGTTTCGGGATTATGGCCTGCGCAGCAGCTCATGGGGTTCTAGGCAACTGGAACATTTGGACTGCGGCCAATGACGTTCTGGCACGCAGTTATCTTGAAGTAAACCCGAGTTGTCCTCTCATGGTACTAGAGGCTCCGGCAATCGAGGAACATGTCTGTTCTTTCCCTTTATTTAATTGGATGGCTGAAATGTTTATGGATGATAACAACGACTTCCTATTGGAGGCAGTTGCAACGTTTAGTGCTTATACGCTGTTGGATAGAAGTACGGATTTTTTTTCTGCTTCATAAACACGCACTTTACTCGTGAATATTTTTTCTTTTAATGCCTTAATGTTTTTCTTAATTTTTTAAGTCTTTTTTCACACCATGGATGCCCAAGATTGGTTTCACTGACTTGGTTACTTTATTTTGGATTTTTACTCCCAATTCTCAAGTTTCAAAATTACTGAACTTGTTTCTGTCTCACTCGAACTTGAACTCTGCGTTCTATGAAGCTTGCCCCAGTTATTGTGCGTTCCCCCGAACAAGGGAGGGTGTAGTATGGTTTAGAGCCTCCTTTTGCGTGCATGTGATGTTAGCATGGCTTATTAGAAGTTTAAACACCATTTTGCCTTTTGCTGCTTTTTCACACAACACTACATAGCTGCTTTTGTAAGTTAGCCTTCACAAAGGTCTACACATGAGAAAAGGTTTGTTTTTCGACATCTCTAGACATACATCGTGCCCCTAGTCTTCACAGTGAGTGCTGAGCCATCAAAGTTATCATAACATGTGAGCCTTTTTATCGGCATGTCCGTGTAACACATTCTAGACACAACATTTTGGCAAGCTGCGAGCTAAGTAAGATTCTGGCCCCTTTATCATAGCACACTTGCCATGATTTCACACACTTGGAAGCTTCCAGGGATGCAGAGAGCCTTGCTGATCCAGATGTAATTTACACTTACTGAGCGGAAAGGTAATGGGGTCCCCCAAAACAAGCCCAAGAGACCTTCTTTAGTTTATAATACATAGTTCCTATATAGGGAGTGTGTTAAAACTAGTCGCTATAGAACCTGTTTGCACTATCATTGTAATATGATTCCTCCTTTTGTATTTTATGGAATTGTCACCATGCGGACCTTATTATCCTTAATCATATGTCTGCTTATGTTGACTAAAATACTGCGCATGAGATCACGTTGTTAAAATAAATATTTTAACCTTACAGCGTCTCTTTTTTACTCCTGTTGTGGACTGGTATGAGAGTATAACAAAAGAGTATTCTCACTTCCCACCATTCCTGAGATGGTTCTAAGTCGCATGTTCTAGGTTGTCTAATCATTAATTACTTTGTTATAGGATGAAGAACTAATGTGACACTGATGCTAGCTGGTTGGCGTTTTCTAGGTACTGAGGTGAGTTTCTGGTACACTACAATTCACTAATGTCCTAGGTCTCTGTGCACAGTTCTGTGTATGAGCAGAAATCCTTGCAACAAGCCAGAGCACTGCGCATATTCAGAAAGGCCTGTAGCTGCTAGAATGCACCTGTTTTAGAATGTAAGGAGGTTTCAACTGACTAAGCTGTACTATGTCCCCTCCCACATTGTTGAGTAAGAGGTTTTTGTCTGCCCATGTTAGTCAATAGTTATTCTTGTATATGGTTGTACCTCCTCTTTGAGTCTCCATGCTTATTCAGCGACAAAAAAGGTACATAAAACCCATGGTCCCTGTATTCCTTGTACTATCTCATACAGTGCCAGAGGGTGCTGTATCGGTGTAGTTCCACTCCTGAATGATTAATAAACTTGGTTATTTTGATATTCCAGCCTCTGTGCCAATCTCTATCTTGTTGGTTTAAGGACCAGTGGACTGATAAGGGTAAACCCCTGCAGCAGTGAGCCCCTAAAATCGGAGACGCAGCCATCCGAAAGTGCGGTCTTGACGGACGGCAGGAATCTACTGAGGAGGTACCCTGTTTGAGGAGACCCTTTGTTTTTGCAGACTGACGTGTTTTCCGGTTTTCCCGATCTGACCCTCCAGGAGATGGCCGGTCCCGACTGAGATTTCCTATGGCGTAAGTTTTTTAAGAAGACCGTTAGGTCGACCCAGAAATTGGCAGGTGGAGGTTGGAGACTTTGGTTTGGTAAGGTCGCTGAAGTGACACTCTTGTTTTGGATTTGCTTGGCCAAGATTCTGGTTCTGTTTTTTTATTTACTGCAGCAAATAAAGGCAGGTAATGAGGAGATTTTTCTCTACTTTTGATACTCAGGATAAACACTAATTGACTATAATATTTTATTGTATTATAATATTTTTGGCATGCCTGCTCCTAGCCCACTTCGTAGAATGTGTTGCTGTTTTGGTGGTACTAATATGGATTTAGAAAGTACTCAGCTGGCTAGTATTTCTTCCATACTGTATAGTACACTGTGGAACAAATACACTAAAATGGATCCTGATCTACAATGGCCTGTCAATGGGTCGTTTGACCTTTAAAAGATTCAGTATGTTGAGCAGTGTCTATTGAGGAAAAAAAGTCAACAGGCTATGTTTGATTGTTTACAAATGTTGGGGAAAGAGATGAATGAGAGAGGGAGGAGAGAAGAAGCTATAGCAGAAAAGGAACAGCACAAGTCAATTTACCAGAAAGCATTAGAATTGAAAAATAAAGAGATGAGGGACATAAAAGAGAAAGAAGATAGGGAGCGTCATTTAGAGGTAACTGGCCAGTACCCTATTCGGTGCCCCCTTTATCCCATGCTTATGCTTAATAGACCACAAGATGATTCCACTTTGTTAGATAGACCTCTTCCTCCGTATAAATTCCCTAGTGCCCCTGAGACAGACGTTTCTGATGAAGAGCACTGGTCTATGGATGAGAAAGATAAGGATAAATCAGATGGACGAGCAACTCACCCTACTTTGACCTCTGACCGCAAGGCCACTCTAAGATCCGCTGCCCGTACAGCAGTTTATGGGCATTACCCTGTTTCAGAGATTTTAGTAATGATTCAACAATGGTCAGAGTTTGAGCAGTTATATTTTTAGAGACATTGACTTGTGAGGTAGTGGCTAAATTTAGAAAATGTTCCAAAGTTCTAGAGCCTGCTGATATAAATGCTGATTGTTGGACCTGGCCCTTTTGGCAGGTTCACCCCGAAACTTTTTGCTTTTTCCTAGCCTGTTTCTGGAACCTGGTGTTGGTGATTTTAGGCCTTTGCGCACTTTTTCACTGTGGTACAGTGTAAAGTGCGTGAGCTCTCTGTGTATGTGTGGTGAGTGACCTGCCCTCCATTAGGAATGAATGGGGTATATGTATGCCCATGGTAGTTCCTGATGTGTGGGGAGTGCAGGGACGAGTTTGATATGTGTGAACTTGTGAGATTGAATGCTGCGTAATGATGTATGCGGCATGATTGTGTCTAGTGTAGAAGTGCCACTTTTAGAGGTTGGCATATTTGTGTAATTTGTGTCTGGCGTGTGATTGGCTGAGGCTGGCTGGTGAGCCTGGCTTCAAGAGTCTGGGAGGGTCTGCCCCGGTGGTGAATGGAGTGTTTTAGCATGCTGATGTGAGGGGAGGAGTGAGCCTGGGCCTGCTTGTGGATTGACTGTCTGGTCTGAGGGTCCTGAGTGAGGCTGGGTTTTCCCCACACAATGCTGGCTCCACCCCCTGGGGTGCGTCTGATGTCCCTAGCCTGGTCAGTGAAAGGAATTCCCTATAACCAGCTCTAGCTGGTTCTCACACTGCCTGCACCCTGCTAGACAAAGGGTTTCTCTGTATATAAAGGGGCTGTGTCCCCTTCCAAAATGTTCTTGTTTTTGACTTGAATCCTGCCAGGGGCGTGCTGCTGCTTGGGCCCAGGGGAATCCCTGGGCCCTGCCCAGCCCCTGGACACCTGATGGACTTTACCTTCTCTGGGAGCTGCTGTGCTCCACCTTATGTCCTGGACTGCTGAGGTCCTGGACTCTTGAAGGACTTTGCTGGACTGGTTGTTCCTGTAGCGCTGAGGGAGCGCTTTAAGTGCATCTAGCGCTGAGAGAGCTCTTTAGTATCCTTCTAGCGTTGGGAGCGCTGTATTTGTCTTATAGCGCTTGGGAGCGCTGTGCCTTCACCCCAGCGCTGGGAGCGCTTTACTTTCCCTTTTTCGGCTGCCCACGCCAATTTTAACATCCCCTGGCAGGTGCCCATGCTGCCAGGGACCTTGCGCTGTTTTTGGCTCGAGCGAGTGTACACCTCGCCATATATTTAAATTAGAGGGAGCACCGAGTTCACCGCCGCAGCCCCGGAGTATTTTGAAACGTTGCCGGGCCGCTGCCTAGTGCGACCCGGAAGTGCCCGCCTCCCTGCTCGGGCCGCGCTGTCATTGGCGGACACCCGAGGCAGAAAGCCAGGCAAAAGCAGAGAAGACGCCCGGGGACGTGTGCACGAGAGGAGGAGGGCTACCGGTGCTTGCAGGGCTCCCGTGAGGAGGGGAGAGCCCCGCACTGAGGAGAGAGCCCAGCAGAGAAGAGTCCGGCCTGCGAGGAGATCCCCGGAGTGCCCCAGCAGAGGAGCGGCCGCCAGCAAGGCTCCGGAGGAGAGGAGCCCCGCCCGCGGTACCAACACGACCGGCGCCAGCCCCCACCACACTAGAGGAAGGCTGAGAGGAGAAGCGGAGTCCCCAGAGCAGCCCGGTGAGTGCGAAGGGCTGGGGGAGCTCTGTGAGTGCCTGAGGGATTTGTTTTGTTAGAACCTGCGAGGTTCTCACTCGGCTACAACACCCACGGGGGCAGTTCGGTGAATCAGAGTTCACGAGGCTCACCCGGGCATTTTTGTTGTAGAGCCAGAGAGGCTCTGGGGAGCATTTGGCCATTGCGAGCCCAGCGAGGCTCAGAGGGCTCCTGGGGACATTTGCTCAGAGGCTCCAGGGGCATTTTTATTTACTGAGAGCCTGAGAGAGGCTCATGGGCAGTTTTATTTACTGAGAGCCTGAGAGAGGCTCATGGCCGCATTGCTTCACACAGGAGCCCAGAGAGGCTTGTGGCCACATTTACATTATTTGGAGCCCAGTGAGGCTCTTGGGGGCATTTGATATTTAGAGTCCAGAAGGGCTCACCGCCCACATGATGTCTAAAGCCCTGAGAGAGGCTCAGAGGGCCATTCTATTGTTTAGAGCCCTGAGAGGCTCCCACGTTGGCCCCATCATCACAGCTGCCCAGCACTTTGTGGGCAGCTGCCACGTTTAGGCCCCTGACTTTGGGACACAGGGCGTCCTAGCCCCATCAAGGCCAGTTGGCCTAGGGACTGCCACAGGTGGTGGCTTATGTAATTTTTGCGCAATTGTGTGGTTTTATTTCACCTCTGAATATGTTTTTGATGCATCATGTGCCTTGTTATTACACCACTGAATGTATGTTTTATGCATCATGTGTTTTTCCTTCCCTGCACCTCTGAATGTATTTTTGATGCATCACGTGCCTTGTTCTTACACCGCTGAATGTTTTTATGCATCATGTGTAATGTGTTCTTATCTATACCCCTAATTGTATTGTGATACTTAGGTGGTTGTTCTTTCCAGTACAGGTGGTCCTAGTGAGGTCCTGGTCCCCTTCGTGACAATCTCCTAAGGTGGTTAGGGTTGCGTAGGTGGTACTTACCTGTTACCAGTAGTTACTGGTTGTGATTTATAACTGTTATTTTGTGCTATACTTATTCTAAGTTCTAGAAGTGCTATTTCTACTAAGTGCTGATTCTGACAGTGGCCCATGTGGCCCTGTCTTGTACATAATCCCTTGTGAATGTGGCCCGTGCCAGTTGGCACAATGTGCATGTGTGATTTCTATCTGATGTGTTTTGACAATACAAAAGTTATTTTAATATAACCTTGTGTGGAGTTCCTTTTGTGGTGTGCCTTGGATGTTGTTGCTGTTGCGTGCTGGCGCAAATGTTTTACAGATTGCCTCCGAGTTTAGCCTTACTGCTCGTGCCAAGCTACCAAGGGGGTGAGCAGGGGTTATGTTGGCGTGTGACTCCCTTGCCCTGACTAGAATGGTGGTTTCTGCCTGGCTTTGGCGTCAGCCTTAGCCTAATAAACAACAAACTTAGGGGTCTAATTAGAAATCCAAGTATGATTCCATGCTTTTGTAATCATGTCAATAGTACATGAGGACAAACACAGCAAATCCAACAAACCATACCACCAACAGTGAAGCACCAGTAAACGTGAGTCACCCCTAGTTTAGGATTCCCATCAAAAGTCTTGTATGGATCAATATTCTCATTTGGTAGTCCTTATCGGGTATTGTGTCTCTTGATCATTGAGACCAGCATACCCAGATAGCCAGTTCGGGGTAGCGACCCACAATCACTCGGTACTACCACATGATGTTGATACGATGGGAAGTGCAGTGCAAAAGCAAACCTATATGTTCATGATTTCGAACAAACCATAGTTTTGCATCCCACCAATCCGTTTTTTTCATCTATAATTTGGTGGAAAAGATACATCGATGACATTCTTATGGTTTGGAGAGGGACTAGCGAATCGGCCCTTAGGTTCCACCAATGGCTCAATAGTCAGAACAACTACCTTCGTTTTACCATGGAAATGAGTAAAGACAGGCTTTCCTTCTTAGACCTCTCTATCTACAGTACCGAGAGCGGCCTAGAGAGTGAACTATACCGTAAGCCTATGGCAAGGAACTCCCTGCTCTTGTACGAAAGCCAACACCCCAAGTCTTTAAGGGATAATCTGCCCTTCGGACAGTTCCTTCGAGTTCGTCGGAACTGTTCTACCCCAGAGACTTTTAAACGTCATGCAGGTGACTTGTCTAAGCAGTTGACCGCAAGACACTACCCCAAAAAACTAGTCCAGCGTTCATACAAACGAGCAGCGAATAACCATCGGGCTGCATTACTGGAACCTCGCACAGAGAAACCATCTCTGGATCGCTTGACACTAGTGAGTACTTTTAACTCAAAGTCCAATTACGTTCAGAAAGTGATTAAGAAACATTGGAGAATTCTGAACAGTGGCAAGGAGAAAATTGCTCTTCCGCTCTTTGCCTTCAAACGCTCCAGAAACCTAAGGGACCGTTTGGTACACACTCGCCCTAAAGCTACACCTAGGAGAGAGTTAGGCACACTATGGGACCTACCTCCTGTGGTGGGTCACCATCCGTGCGGAGGTTGTTCTGTTTGCCCTCTGACTACTAAAATCACCAGCGTGGACATTGGTACCGATCGGCCCTGGGAACTGCGGCAGTTTTCCAACTGCAACAGTACCAACCTAATTTACCTCATTACCTGCACGTGTAACGAACGGTATGTGGGTATGACCACGCGGAAGGTGCGCGTGAGGATGCAAGAGCACAGAAGTACTTTTCGGTGCAAAAAAGATGTTTCGAAGCTCACCAAGCACTTCATAACACACAATCATGCCGAAACAGATTTTCAATGGCATGTCCTGGAAAAACCGTTTATTCCACCACATGTGAGTGATGTGTCTAGATTTTTGTTCCTACGTGAACAAAAGTGAGTTTTCAAATTGGGCACAGATAGACGAGGATTGAACGATGACATACCCTGGCTTAATCTGTCGTGAATTTACATATAGGTATGCGTGAGTATTCTGCATAATGCTGGTTGGAATAATGCTAGTGACTACGACCTCCTATATAGTAGGTTTATAGCAAGATTAGATTCACTGCTACCGTGCCTCACGTCTGCCCCGCAGTCCTCTAGTGCTTAAATTTAAACTTGCACTACACCTTTCAGAGGGTATGGACACCACAGGGGTCTGACAGATGATTGTATGTGTATTGTCGCCCCCCTGTGGGCTTTCACTTTTTTCACTCATAAACAGTGATCTGCTTTCTAAGATAGACTTTTGACTTTCCCTTTAATAAAGGATGTACTTTTAGTGTGGTGCTGCACATAAGAAGGGTCATAGTTTATAGACAATGAGTGATACTGCATGCTAGGCTGATTACAGCGACTTTCGCTAACATTGAACTACTTTTTTAAGCATTACCGCGTCATCCGGTAGTTCTTTCCCTAGCTTCAGCGCTCGAGCGCTCGAGTTCTGCCTCAGAGGGCGGAAACGATACGAGTAAACTACACTAGACTGACGCGTGACGTCATTTTGTAGTTTCGACTAGGTAATCTCGCGAGATTACGCGTGCCAGTCTCCTGAATACTGCTGACAGTCGGGGACACAGACCCGCTCCCCCCCCTGGTCTCCAATCTATCTCGTATACCAGTGGATGCTGTGAAATAAGTTGTTGGGCAATGGGAACCAACGTAGCCTTTCGGCCCTGCCCCTCCCCCACCGGCACCGATTGGTTCATTTTAACAGACCGGGCGAATGAAGCAGGGAGAACGAAGGAGGTTCGGTGCCTCCCCCTGACTCAGTCTCACATCCTGAGACAACGACGGACAGGTAGGACACATATCTCTACCTCTCTTAATAGTTCTGTATCAAGGCTGTTGTCACCTGATGTCTGACCTTAGTGACTATTACACCAATGGCTTCTCAGTTTGTGGCTTGCAAGGGTGTGGATAGCTGGTTGTAATTGAAACGTTTTGATAGATGTAAGTGTATTCCATGCACAGAAGACCTTTTGACTTCATATTGTTTAAATGCCAGAGTAGATCAACGCTTGATCCCTCTGTCCTTTGTATTTATGGAGTCGGTTTCTGTTATTGTAGAGCGGGGTCTCACATATCCTGAGCCAGGTCCAGGAAGAGGTGAGGTCCACTCCCCGGACACCCTGGGTGAGTAAAGAACTTGTATATTTGAGAAACGCTGTATCTCTTCCAACAGACCATGATAGCTGATCGTGATTCACCGGTATGTTTGTCTCCAAAACACAGTACTAAATCGACCAGGTGCCGAAGAGAGGAGTTGATACAGTTGAAGGAAAATAATATCCTTTACTGGTTTTTCACTTGTGTGTTTTTTGTATAATTTTTTCACACTTTATTCACTCATAAGCAGTATCATATCCTTAGAACAGAGACCCTGACGAAAGCCTGGGGATCTTTTCCCATTGGGGCTGAAACATGTTGGTCTCCTCGCAGCTATTTGTGTGGACTGCGTTGATGATGTTATACTGTTCTTGTTTTTAAAGGGGAAGGGGCTAACGTTTATTAAAACTGGTTTATGTTAAGTTCCCTATCCCCTTTTTTAATCACCACTTTTTGCTTTTGCACTGCACTTCCCATCGTATCAACATCATGTGGTAGTACCGAGTGATTGTGGGTCGCTACCCCGAACTGGCTATCTGGGTATGCTGGTCTCAATGATCAAGAGACACAATACCCGATAAGGACTACCAAATGAGAATATTGATCCATACAAGACTTTTGATGGGAATCCTAAACTAGGGGTGACTCACGTTTACTGGTGCTTCACTGTTGGTGGTATGGTTTGTTGGATTTGCTGTGTTTGTCCTCATGTACTATTGACATGATTACAAAAGCATGGAATCATACTTGGATTTCTAATTAGACCCCTAAGTTTGTTGTTTATTAGCTTGTTTCTGTGGGGGATAATACTTAGGCTTGGTCTTTAAACGTCCCTCTAGCCCTGCAATACCGTGTGGTTTTTTCGTCAGCCTTAGCCTACCAGAAATAGCCAGTTCTAACACTGATTATAAACAGTTATACGATGGCACCTTTCTTCCTTCACGGGTGTCCGATCTAATTAGGCGAGTGGTTAAGTTGCGTGCTAATGTATTCCGATTACGAGAGGAGAAAAAGGCAGCTGAGACAGCAGCAGCTGAGCAAACAGTTCAGATCTCAGTCCACCAAAAAGGAGCTACAGGGACAGATACAGACACTGGTAAACCTGTAGTCACTGTAAAACCGATGCATGAAGCTGCGCCTTTGTATGTTCCTTCAAAGGACGTGGGAACAAGTGACGATAAAACTTCAGATAACGCGAAAGGATATTTTATTTATAATTGGGTCTATACCTCTTGTCTTGGAGTAGAGCAGGCGTTATGGCTCTTAAAGCTGCTTTGGCTGATCCACGAAAAAAAACAGCTCCTTTTTATGAAGAGGTAGAAGGAGCTATTAGTTCTTGCACTATGACATTGCCTGATATTGATGTGTTCTTTGGACTTATTTTACCCCCTGATATGTGGAGATTGGTTTGGAAGGTAGATGATAATGTGGCTTAGGGTGCAGTTAGAGGGAATAGATGCTGATAGAGCGTCTGTGCAGAAACCACAACAAGTGATATTAGATCTTCCCAAAGCCATTGTAACTAAGTTGAAAACTCTTATACCCCCTTAGAAAATTGATTGGACCTAGCACTTTGTGGGCTACATCTGATATCGATGTGGGACACATGGTTATCCCACCAGTACATATTCAAGTAAAGGAAGGTGCTTTATTGCCAGGATTGCCCCAATATAAAATCTCTTCAGAGGGTGAAGAAGCATTGATACATATTGTTCAGGATTTGATCAAAGTGGGGGTTGTGGAAGAAGTCCCCTATAATACCTGTAATAGCTCTATTCTTACCATTTTGAAAAAAGACACTGATACTAAGGTTTATAGATTCATCATTGACCTATGAGAGGTAAACAAGATAGCCGTTCTTCAATATACAGTAGTCTCTGACATCACAACACTTCTTACTATGGTTCCTCCTACTGCAACTACATTCAGTGTGATCAATCTGAAGAATGCTTTCTTCTCGATACTTATTCAACCTGACAGCCGTTATTTGTTCGGCTTCACTTTGAATAATCGATCCTTCAGATGCTGTAGAGCTCCACAGGGGTATACAGTAAGTCCTAGCGTTTATAGCCAGGCATTGAAAAAACAGCTTGATTCTTTCCCTGTGCTGAAAGGGGTGGCTCTTACTCAATATGTCGATGACATCTTGTTGGCAGCTGATACCCCTGAACAGTCTGAAGAAGGAACACTGTTATTGCTTTCATTTCTTACATCCCATCATCACAAAGTCTCTTGAAAGAAATTGCAGTATTGTAGACATCAGGTCACCTATTTAGGTCACCTCCTGTCTAAGGAGGGATGTGCACTCACACCAGACCATATTCAAACTATTTTGGACATGTCTGTGCCCTGTACTCAGAAGGATGTTCCTGCTCTGATTGGCCTTTCTTCTTTCTGTATGTAGTGGATTTCTGGCTTTTCCCACATTGTTAGCCCCTTCCATGCTCATGACGAGCTCAGCTCATCATGGCATGTACCTCTCATGTGCTCATGACGAGCTGAGCTCATCATGACCACACCCGTTTTCGTTGCTGTCCAGCACAGCAGGGGAAACTCTCAAGCAGCGATGTGATTAAGCCCTTGTTGGCCCTTCTGACTAAAGACACTCTGATGCCTCTCCCTTGGACTACTGAATGTCAGAATGCTTTTCAGCAGTTATGTCAAGCTCTTTGCTCTGCACCAATATTAGGAACTCCAGACTACAATAAGGCCTTCACACTTTATGTACACGAGAGGGACGGTTGCGCTCTATCGGTTTTAACCGAGACACACAGTGATAAGCAATGTCCCTGTGCCTATTTTTCGGCTGTGTTTGATCCAGTCGCTCGTGCGTTGCCTGGGTGTTTTCGAGCGGTAGCGGCGACAGCTGTGGCCATACTTCAGAGTGAGGGAATAGTCTTGTCACACAGATTGCTTGTGTTGATGCCCTTTTGAACCAAACAAAAATGCAACATTTAACAGGTGCTAACTTGACAGGTTATTAATTAACACTTTCGGTCCCTTATATCACATTGAAAAGATGTTTGATCCTAAACCCTGCTACACTATTGCCATTTCCAGCTACTCAGCCTGATTCACAAGAGTCATATGACTGTATACTCCTTACTGAAGAGCAAACACAGAGTCGTGTTGACCTACAAGATACGCCCCTTTCTAGTGTTGATGGGGAACTGTGTGTTGACGGGTCTTGCTTGAAGTTGCCCAATGGCACAACATCTGCTGCCTATGCAATTACAACACTTCAGACTGTAGTTGAGACAGCTGGCATTCCACAGAAGTCAGGCCAGGCAGCTGAATTGATAGCGCTCACAAGAGCATGTGAGCTTAGCACTGATCTGTTTGTTAACATCTATACTGACAGCCAATATGCTTTTGGAGTGGCTCACTATTTTGGGCTCCTTTGGAAGGAAAGAGGCTTCCTTACAGCACACGGGGCGCTAATAGTGCATGGGGCATTTTTACATAATCTCCTTACTGCTTTGACATATCCTAAGAAAATAGCGATTGTTAAGTGTAGAGCACACAAGAAAGTGACTGTGGTTAAGTCTCAGACTGAGCTTTGGCATGATGCCAGGCAAGAGGTATTGGACATGCAGCGATCTGCCTCTACTGATGAATTAGACCACTGGTCTAAGGATGGAACATTGGATGATGAGGGCTGTTGGAGGACTAAAGACATGACCAAGTGGAAATTACCCACAGCCTACTTACATCCTATGATTCACATGACACATGGGCTGGCACATATTGGAGCATCCTCAATAGCAAAACTACTTATGCAGGTTTGGGATCGTCCAGATATTGCCGGCGCAGCTAAAAGATAGTCCTGTCTTGTCTGATTTGTCTCCAGTATAATCCTGGAAAGGCAACACAAACTCCAATAGGAGGATTTGCAATACCAACTGCACCTTTTGAGGTTCAGAAAATGGATTACATCCAGCTAGAACACTGTAATAATTTAAAGTATTTCTTAGTGGTGGTCTGTGCCTTTAGTAAGTAGATTGAGGCTTACGCTACAAAAGATAATACAGCTCTTACTACAGCAAAGGTGCTCCTAAAGGAGTTCTTCCCCAGATTCGGTGTTTGTTGAGTTTTGTGGAGTGACAATGGACCTCATTTTATTGGACAAATTGTTGAGTATGTCTTGAAAGGATTGGGAATTAAGCAGAAGTTCCATGCAGCTTTTCACCCTCAGTCATCAGGCTTGGTGGAGCATTACAACTGCACTTTGAAATTGAAACTCGCTAGAATTTTAGCTTCCACATCTCTGAAATGACCTCGCACCGTATGAGGTGGTATTTGGGAGGCCAATAGGCATCTGGGAGATCCCTAAGCCACGCCCTATACATGATGTACCTTATGTGTTGATGAGTGACTACTTGTCTCAGTAGACTGACAGTTTGCTTTATATTCATCAACAGGTTCGAGAAGCTCTTCCTGACAGGTCACAAGGTGATGGTCATGATCTGAGGCCCGGTGACCATGTGATGGTGAAGGTGTTCCAGAGGTCGAGCAGTCTGGAACCTAGATGGTGAGGACCTGAGCAAGTTCTTCTATCTACCAGAACTGCAGTCTGAGTAACCAATCGGAGGAATTGGGTCCACTGCACCCATTGCAAAAGGGTGCTGTTCACCTTGGTGGAACCTGCTGCTCTGAAAGATCACTGCGACATCCTGGACACAGAGAGAGGCCAAGCTGTGTCACCTGCAGAACCTGAGGAAATCTTCCCGGACCATACAATCCCTGGTGCATCTCGATATCAGCTGCAACCCCGGAAAGGAGAAACTTCATTGTCAAAAAAGACTGGTGAAATCAACACCCTGGGTTAGTGAAAGGTTGAGCTACAAAGCGGGGGGGCCCTTGTAGTGATAGGCGCCTCAACCCACAGTGAAGAAACCAATGGCTGCCTAGGACCTTAGGACTACACATGTTTTGTTTTCCAACATCGAAATGAAAATGCCTGCGGAGAAGAGATCAACTGCTATGAGAATCTGTGATGTAAAAACTATGTTTATTGTTGGATTTACTTCCATTGTTATCATCATTGCTACGATAACATGGGTTATAGAGAGAGTAACTCCTGCTCAAAATCTACTGACTGTCCTTACTCGTGTCCCCATTGAGCACCATTATTACACTCTCCCTTATCATGAGCAGAAGCACCAACCGTCCTATCTCAACAATACGTTTATTCCAATGTTGCATCACACCCTCAATGCTGCAAACATTACCAACTATTGGGTGTGTGGAATGATGCCAGATCATCAGAAAAAGGGAGGAAGACCTTTTATTCCTCTGTCGTTTTCACACAATGGTTCTTGTCAGGCTTGGTTTGCCCTGCTATGGGCCTGAAGTTGCTAACATTACTTGTGCTTATGTAGGAAGACTGAATTTTCAGCTAAAAATGGTGTGTTACCCTGATGAGGAAGGAGATCCACAGGCTAAAGGAACTGTATGGGAAATGGAGTTTTACAGAGGAAACTCCACCACACGTTCTGTGTTCCCTCAAACACTTGAACAACCAAAGGAAATGGATCTCCTGTTATAGCTGTTACTAGAGCTCGAGCTGACCTATGTGTTAGCAGTATTGGAAGCATTCCTGTGGGGAGAAGTGATTGCACTAAAACACTGAACAATACTGGAATAAACAATAGTAGATTTTTGTCCTCACACAACACGTATTTTATTTGTGGAAGTAAAGGGTATTACCACCTACCTATTGGGTGGTCAGGTAGCTGCTACGTGTCCTTTTTATTACCACCTGCTGTATAATGACATTTCGAAGAACCGATATAAAAGAACAATAAATCATAATGAGGTGGATCAAACTGATACTGCACTGCAGCAGTATGTTGACTTTAATTTGTGACTATTCTTAGTTGGTGCGGCCTTAAACAGCAGAAAAATCAGGCGCTTGACATGTGTTGTAGAGGCTGTAACCAATCAGACAGCCATGGCACTTGGAAACCTTATGGACCTACAAACTGCGAGAATTGTGGCGCTCCAAAACAGGATGGTCCTCGATGTGGTTCTAGCGGACCGTGATAGAGCATGTCGCATCATTGGGAGCAGTTGCTGCGTGTATATCCCCAACCACGCCCCTTCAGTTTTTGAGGCAATTTCTAAATTACACAAGATAGCCACTGAAATCCACTTGGATTCAGGAACATAGACTTGGACTGGATGGATCTGTTTGGGGCTGGAAGGTATTATACGCCTTATGTATATTTATTGCGATTCTGTGCATCCAATGTGGCCCAATGCTTTGTTCCCTATGTATTTCTACTTGCATTCCTTGTAGATCAGTTAAATGTAATGTGCCGAAAGTAAATGCCCAACTAGTAAGTGATCAAGAGATTAGCCAGTTGATGCTAATTAATAAGGAAGATCATTT
Source organism: Lissotriton helveticus (assembly GCF_964261635.1). Taxonomy (NCBI): domain Eukaryota; kingdom Metazoa; phylum Chordata; class Amphibia; order Caudata; family Salamandridae; genus Lissotriton; species Lissotriton helveticus. The sequence goes on along the minus strand of NC_136065.1, from coordinate 1,075,476,281 downwards.
TCATATATCCTCTATTGCATAGTGATGTCTTCAGCTAATGCTAAAAGGACCGTCTATGGAGATCGCAGGAATTACTGTTAGCATAAGCTGAAGCCATTTTATTTGCGCCATCCATTTGCATTAGCCATGTGATTCTGCCGTCCTCACTGTTGCCTGCCTTCCTATTCTGCTTGAGTCAGCAACTGTAGTTAACTCCTTCAGTACTGAGCCAGAGCACTGCACATGCTCAGAAAGGCCTGTAGCTGGTAGAATGCACCTGTTTTATAATGTAACTGTCAGGTTGTTTCAACTGACTAAGCTGTACTATGTCCCCTCCCACGTTACTGAGTAAGAGGTTTTTATCTGCCCATGTTTGTCGATAGTTATTCTTGTATATGCTTGTGTCTCCTCTTTGAGTCTCCATGGTTATTCAGCAATAAACAAGGTATATACACCCAATGGTCCCTGTATTCCCTCTACTATCTCATATAGTGCCTGAGGGTGCTGTATCAATGTAGTCCCAATCATGAGTAATTAATAAACATTTTTTATATTCCAGCCTCTGTGCCAGTCTCTATCTTGTTGGTTAAAGGGCCAGTGAACTGATATGGGTGAACCCCTGAAGCAGTGAGGCCCTACCTAAACAGGCGTATTTTTCCACAATTGTGCCACCCAAAGAAGCAGCCTATAAAAGGTTACTCTGGACTGCCATTGCAGGGCCTGTGTGCAGTCTAGTGCTGCCATGTAACCTGCACCGAAGCCATGGGCACCGCTCATGAAGACATTCACAGTAGGCCCGACACCTGCTGATGCAGTGCTGCATCAACTTCGAAGCCGTCGCCAAGGCAGCTGCCTGAACCAGAGCCGAGAACACCGCTCATGACGTTCATGAAGCAACGTCCTGACTCGCATCGCAGCCCCGACTTAACCGACGCCAGTGCTTCGTCAACACAGAGCCGATACTCAACGTGGGTGACTCCTGAATCCATCAACACCGCATGAAACGTCTTGAAGAAGCAATGAGTGTGTTTTTTCTTTCAGTGCTATCAAAAGCGATAGTCATGTCTTACAACCACAGCGCTTCGTACACATGTTTTTCAACCAAAGCGCTTCGTACAGACACACAATATTACTATGGATACAAATTCTCTGTGACGTATTGCAGTCACAAAACAGTACATATAAAAGGAAATGCGTGCATACAGCAAGGGACACAATATATTTTACAAAGGCTGCGCACATGAAACATGAATCACAGAGATTCCTCAACACAGTTGGAAGAGAATACAAGGAATCAAATAAAGCAAGACATATAAATACTCCTGCTATAAGTCATAATGAAACGCTATCAATGAGTAAAAGTAAATGGCATCAGACCTAGTTACTGTGTAATTCGGTAACATTGCCACCAATACCGGGCTATTGGTTTGGCTCTATGCATCTTGCCACACAATATCCGTGAGCAGGATATTGTGCCCCTAGAGCCGCAGCCCAGAACCATGACATATTTGAAAAGTTCATTTACAGCCATTTAACTGTTGTGTGCTAGAAAAAAAACTTTTTATTAATAACCCCAAATTGTCAGATAAATCTTCTCACTTTGAAGTCTGAGAAAGAAAAGTAAACACCAAGCTCCCTCAGAACACAGATCCAAACATTAGATATCTGTCCTTGAATGAACAGCAAATGTGACAAGATGAGAATAAAATTTAAAGGACAGTTTACAGAAAGTAAACACTGGTGAAAGAATACAGTAAACAAGCTATGCTTAATGGGAGGGACAAAGACATGTTGGACAGCCTAAAACAAATAAAGATACAAGAAAGTGAGCGACCCAGCTTACCCTTGAGGGCTTGGGTAGTTTAATGAAAAGGTAAGAGTGCCTTCAAGGGAATTCGTTTTAGACAGTTTCTTAATTAATAGTCTGATTTGTGGAGAATCAACAAATTATCCTCTTGGAAAATAAATTCAGCTTAATGTAATAGAACTTTAGACAAACATGACTACATATAGACCAAACAAACGCACAAACCAGGTGTATAGAAAATAGAAGTTTATCAAACAATTTAAAAATAATTCATATGATATACAGGAAACAAAGAATAGGACTGGTGGTTGATACTAAATTAATGTACAAACAACTCAGCAGAACCTATGAACGCCTATCCCAAAAGTGTACTCAAAAAATAAACAGGATAAGGCGGAAGTCGACGTTTCGGTCTCCTACAGGCTACTTTGCGAGACCATCTTCAGGACTGATGATATTTTCAATCTGTATATTAAAATGTAATAGCAATAATTGTGTCTATAGCGTATGGGTTTCAGCAGAGACACATCGCGTTGTATGACTCAAACTATAGGTACTTCCGGATGTTTACTGATCCACATCAATCTTAATTTTCGAATTAGTGACGCGGGAGTGCAATTCCACTCACAGTTGTGGCCCAAGTTGAACAGCGACTATGCCAAAAGCAATCTAAAAAAGGGGGGCGGTTACGCTAATTATTTCCGCAAGACCTCAACCGGGTATTTGGTATGAAGGTAACACTAGCCAGTGTTGGTCCGCAGTCAAGCCCAAAACACTCAAAGAAAGGGGCTGTAGTGTCTGCGGAGCACAAGTTTGCACGGTATTTTCAAATCGGCTCGAACAGAAACAGTTATCTTTGTTACGAACGTCACAATGCGGGGGTCTTGGCTATCAAAGTTCTATTACATTAAGCTGAATTTATTTTCCAAGAGGATAATTTGTTGATTCTCCACAAATCAGACTATTAATTAAGAAACTGTCTAAAACAAATAAAGCCGGCAAACTGAAAGCAAGCAAATGTGAGTTACAAACCATAAAGCCAATGGTAAGCAATGGGTAGAATCCATTCTTTGGGCAGCTTTCAGAATGTCCCCAAGAAGTCTTTAGCAACCAGACAGCTGCACAGTCTGTTAAGTCTTTGACCTAAAAATAGATGTGTAGGTGTTGGAGTGGCATGACATACACTTCACCTCAGCCACATCTCAGAAAGGACATGAAGAGATACACCTCTTGCAGAATACGTTCACTGTAAATAATATTCACCAGCCTGTTCAAAATAAAAAAAAAGGACAAATGAAGAGGAAGTCTGGTCTCTGATGATTTGAAGGGTACAATTGTGCGATAAAACTTGTCTATTAATTGCGACTAATCAAGCATTAACATAGCAACAGAAAATATTAGTGTAACATATAAACATGTGTTATCCTTGTATATATAAAGTTATCACACTCATGTGGCCACGAATTACTAAAGTGTTTTGTCAGGAGTCAAAAAATTAGTTTTTTTCCCATTACAGCCAACATGCGCTCAACTGTGCAAGATATACTCCAAAAGCTGCGTTACTCCACACCTGTCCCTCTGATCGATAAACTCTTAATTTCTCATCCACCTGTTCGAAAGGAAGAGATATTTTAGGATCTATGCATCTACCCTTCTGCTCGCTCATCCCTTCGTTTTCAACAGCTATTAACAAGAAAGCTTTGATAATGTCAAGGTCCTCTTGCAAATTTCATCACTGCCACATTTACAGCCTTGATGCCTATTCATTGGCGCATAGAGTGGCCAGGAAAGTGGTCAGTAATGAAGTCGTTCGTTGCTTATCACCGGGCACCCACCACCTTAAAGGGGAAAGGAGCAGCTTGAAGGGAGTAATCTATCTCAATCACTGTAATGAGCCTCCCCATTAATCTGCCATAAACTAATAAACCAAGCACCTCCCAACTTCATTAAGTCTTTAGTACATTAATATGTCTTACTTAGTGTCTGCTGGCCCTTTATATGTGTGCGGCGCGTTATTACCTGATGGACTATTCCCCACAGGCCGGCGGAAGCAGCCGGCCTGACAACGCAGGCCTCGCGCCTCCCTCCCTAGAACAAGTAAACCTTCTTTTCGCAAAGGAAAGAAACAAACAAAAGCCACATAAAAAGCCCGAGCCTCCAAATTAAATTTGTGATGCCAGGCATCAGATGGGCCCACAGTCAGAGATTAATTTGACTGATCAAGTTATAAGCCCGCTAGCCCCGGTGATCAATCTTCTATCTGTCACGCGGACAGGCAGCGGTATTAACCTGGAAAGACTGAACATACAGAGGCCGTTTTAATTTCTTTCAAATTGACTACTTCCCTGTCCTCTTTTCCGTGTTTCGTTTAGTGATCTCCTGTAAACCTACGCTCTGCGTTTTTATTATCGGTTCCCGGTGGGGGAATCTTGAGGCTGTGTCAGGGAGAGTGTCACCGCGGATATCACGCCGCCGTGCCGTCCTTTTTTTTTTTTTTAACAAGAGCGAATAAAGTTTATTGAAAAGAAGACCTGCGCTGCTGGCTGACAGCGTTCATAATACAGAATTAATGAGATGTTATTAAGCCCGTGGCTGTGACCATGAAAGGAAATCAATGAATGACTAAATTGAAAAGGTGTTTGCTGCCACGACTGCTATTGGTGACAACAAACGTTTGCTAGGAACAGATAGTGATTTCTTTTCTTAAGGAGGCCGTCTTCACTCAGTTACAGCATTGATTCACTCATATTCGCTTAAAGCTAGACTGTAGGAACAGTCAGCCCTTTTTCTCACCATTTTCCCATGAATTGCATTAGATAATGCTCGTCTACGGAAAGAACTCTAGTGGGGGAGAGATGCAGGCAGGGCACAAGTCCTAAAAGAAGAAGTTGGGGGACTAACCTAGTTTTTCAGAATGCAAGCGACATCACTGCACGTGACATCACGGCGTGTGACACCGCGGCGTGTGACATCACAGCGCGTGACATCACAGCACGTGACATCACAGGAAGTGGCATCATAAGAACTAACATCAGATTAGGGTGGCCAACTGGCAAGGGTGCAAATTCAGGAATGTGAGTGTAAAAATTCAGGACAAAGTGTTAAAATTCAGGAGAAAAATTCAGGACAGGAGGTCAAAATTCAGGACAAAAATTCGGGATAAAAGGTATGCTATACAGACACATCAGTGGATGTCATGTAGTAGTATATAAATAAATAGGCAAAGAACATAAGTACAAGTCACTTATTCTGCCTGCTCACTTTCTCCTTCCCTGACATGTCCCCTGCCCCGTTACTGCTCCTGCCCAGTCCCTGCTCCTGCATCTTCATTTCTCCTACCCCATCACTTCTCCTGCTCTGTCACTGCTCCTGCCCCATCACTGCTCCTGCCCCATCTCCGCTCCTGTCCGGTCAGCACTCATGCTCATGCCCGATCACCGCTCCTGCCCCGTCACTTCTCCTGCCCCATCACTTCTCCTGCCCCATCACTTCTCCTTCCCCGTTCACTGCTACTGTCCATTCACTGCTCTTGTCCGTTCACTGCTCCTACCCGGTCATCGCTCCTGCTCATGCCTAATCACCAGTCCTGCCCGTCACTTCTGCTGCCCTGCTACTTCCCCTGCCCCATCACTTCTCCTGCCCCATCACTTCTCCTGTCACTTCTCCTGCCCCGTCACCTCTACTGTCCCATCACCTCTCCTGCCCAGGGCTGGACTGGCAATAGCGGGCACTGGGCATTTCCTCGGTGGGCTGCCAGGGTTGGGGACTGGTTTGGGCCCCTGTGGGCCGATTTTGTTACAGGGCCGTTTTTTCAGTATAGCTGCAATATTGGCCGCTGTAACAAAATTGGCAGAAATCGGCCCTCGTAAACAGCTCTGCCACACCTCCAAACACCTAGGGGGCTGGCCAAGCGTGTGTAGATACTTTATTCGACAAATAATCATCATAAAAGTACAGACATACATACATACAAAAAATACATAAAAAGCAGTCCGTCCCAAAGTACTACAGCAAAATGGAATAATTCTAAAACTTTTTAAAAAAAAGGCAATGATAATACTAGCTAGTCAGTTCAGACGGGTTTGCTGAGTTACCTAGCATTCTGGAGCGAATTAACCAGGCACCCGCTAGGTATTTTGAGACCCCACAGACAATATACAATGAAACAGTATCACATGTCATAATACGCAGGGCTGATCTATGATCTTTCACGCCCATGGACTTACACACAGGTTTCAGCCATTTGTTCCTGACAAGTTTATAGGCAGAACATGCAAATAGGAAGTGGCCCAGAGATTCTTTCGGGCAACTACAGCCTGGGCAGGTAAGATCTATCCCCTCCATACTTTTCCAACCTGCCATGAATTCTTTAACGGGCAAGGTACCATATCTGAATTTTAAAAACAAAGTCCTATCTCTAGGGATTTGGATAAAATCCAGAAAGGGCTCGGACAAACGCCACACTTTGTGTTCTAAGAATTTAGTCGTTAGTGGGCCAAAGGTCGAATTGGCATGTACCTTGGAATCTACCCATTCCCAATATAACTTTTTTACTTCTAGTTTCGTGGGAGGGCATTGCGAGGTCCAAGACGCTCCCAATCCTATCGAATTTACCAAAAGTTTGAGGTTGTTAAGCCACTGTATTTTGTTATTTACATTTAGGGTAATTAACTCATCAAGGACTCGAGCGTAGTCTTTTAATTCTTCTGTCCTTCGGAGTCGCACCCAAAATAATAGGGGTCTGAGGTGGACTTTGTCAGCTATACATTTAATACCCATATCAAAAAATAATGGTAACAGAGGTGTTGACATGGGAAGTGATACCAGCTCTCGAATAAACTTGTTCTCTATAACTGTGAGGGCTCTAGTGTTAACAGCGCCCCAGATTTCGGAGCCATAGACGGCTGAGGCTACCGCCTTTCCCTCATAAACTGATAGGGTTGGAACAACAGGTCTACTGGTTGAGTGGCGTTGGTTTTTTAGTATAACTCCAGAGACCCTTTTAAGATTAAGTATCATTTTGGATATATGTGGCCCCCAAGACATATTGTTGGATAATCTAACCCCCAAATAGTCAAATTCACTTACAACCTCAAGCGGAGACCCAAAGAGTGATATATGTACATTCCTTAACTTCCTGTTTGTCGAGAAGACCATTAACTTTGTCTTTGTGGTATTTATTGTTAATCCCCGCTCACTGCAAAAGAGTGAGAAACGATCAAGCAGTTTCTGCAGACCCCGCGGGGTCTTGGACATCAAGAGGGTATCATCCGCAAAGAGGAGTGTGGGGGTCTTCTCGCCGGCAAGGACTGGCGCATCCGCGGGGTCCTCCCTCAAATGGTCCACCACCCCATTTATAAAGAGGGAGAACAACGTCGGTGCCATCACACATCCCTGCCGCACTCCTCTATTGACTGGTACCCTCTCTGTCAATTGCCCTTGACTCCCCCAGCGTATCCTCGCAAAATTGCCCTCATGGAGCTTAATAATAAATTGCAGAAGATAGTTGGGAAACCCCATTGCCAACAGAACTTCCCATAGTTTGGAGCGAGGGATGACATCGAATGCGGTTTTGAGGTCGATGAAAGCCAGAAAAAAACTACCTTTGTTGATGGAAACTGACTTCCAATAGACCGCACAAAACCGGAACACCTGGTCTATTGCGCCCACATTCTGTCTGAACCCTGCCTGGAAGAATGTTAGTACCTCTTCTTCCATAAGCCAAGTCTCGATTCTATTTACAATGACCCTACCAACTACCTTTTGTATAGTGTCAATTAAACTAATTGGCCTATAGTTTGCGGGGTCCTCTCTTTCGCCTTTTTTGTATATTGTAATTACCTCCGCCCCTTTCCAAGAATCTGGAACTGGGAAACCCTGGCCAAGCACTTTGCCAGGGCCGGTTTTGGGTCCCAGTCCAGCCCGGCTCCTGCCCCATCACCACTCCTGTACCGTCACTTCTCATGCCCGGTCACTCTCAGTGAACAACATTGGCAAATTAAAAAAGGCCTCAAGTTCCCCACAGTACTCTGTTTGGGGAAAGCTCCTCTGTAATCACTAACTACCATCTACTGGCTCCAAGTGAGTCACTGGCCTCCACGGCACTCACTCGCACATGATATGCTAACGGCAGACGGCGCATTGTCATTCAAAATGGGATAATCAGCCTCAGTACCAATGACAATGGACCTGTCCACAGTCCGTGCAAGCTCAGTGAGTGGCTGTTGCAGCCTCTGGAGTTCAACAGAGAAATGCGAACTGGCCCAGAGAACTTTTTATCTCTTTGAGCTTCTCGCAGGGGAACAGCACAGCTTGCTGCAATTAATCTCCAAAATTACAGACAAAAGTCATCCGTAAAAGCAATGATTAAGGACAACGGACATCACACCAAAATGTTGGACGGTCCATGAAATTTAGGGAAGGTTGGTCATCCTCGATCAGATCTTTAGCCCTCACATATATGTTTAACATTACCATCATGAGTACATTGGAGCATATTTCGAGTATACAGGGAAACCCTCTTGATTTAGACAGAAGATTCACACTTTTGTAAGCTACACATAAAACAGTGTTGCTTTTTGTCAGCGTAAACTTCCTCTACCCATAGTGCTTTAAAAGAAAAAATAGTGGTACTTAAATTTTTTCAATGCCCCCTCAGGGGTAGTAAGCACTATATAAATTACATGTATTTTGTGTAAATACTGGGAAACACCTACACATCTGACATTCTTACAGTGCATGCACATCTCCTAGACAGGGACTGAACAAAGTGAAAGTCTGCCTCTCTTCAATCAATCAATCAATCAATCAGTACATTTGTAAAGCGCCTTACTCACCCTTGAGGGTCTCAAGGCGCTGGTGGGGTGGGGGGGGTGCTGCTACTGCTACTGCTCGAATAGCCAGGTCTTGAGAAGCTTCCTGAAGGTTAGTAGGTTCTCGGTCTGTCGTAGGAGGGTGTGGAGGGTGTTCCAGGTCTTGACGGCGAGGTGGGAGAACGATCTGCCGACGGTGGTTGCTCTTCGAATGTGAGGGACGGTGGCGAGGTCGGTGGAGAGGAGCTGTGTAAGTGCTAACAAGGTGTGAGCCTTTGTTTCCCCTCCGCTTCATTTGCATCAGGTGTGAGGCTCCTGACTGCTACCAGCCAGGAGACTCCTAAAAAAGGAGGCCTGATGACCCCTCAAATTCGACCTTTGTTATGTGCCCAGCAGGAGTCTGAAATAAGAAAGCCCCATCCCGCCTGCACATTGTTGTCTGCGATCGAAAGCAAACAACATGCAGGGGCTGCCGAATGTGTCCCGGTGTTTGCAAATTACACCGGGACGAATTCAGCATATTGTTCAATGGAGCTCAACATCTTGGCAGGGTGGACGGCATCCACCATGTGAAAATAGTGGTTGGACGCCGTCCACCCTCGTGTACCCCAGACTCGTGCCCTGAATGCAGGGTTTTAAGTGGGCTGAAAAATGTGTGTGTGTGGGGAAGAATCCCTTAAAGGGGCATGGCTTGTACAATTAAGGGTGTGGCTTAAACATGTAGACTAACATTCACATAGAGTGCCACCATACCCACACATTTGCACAGATTTACAACCCAACTGGCATAGGTGATCGTTGTTTTGTTGCCTTTGCAGAGAGGCCTTTGAATATAATTTCCGCATGGGGATGGAAAGTCCTGTCCTTTCTAGGTATTGCAGTAGCAATCATATCTAGCTGCTGCCTCTGTATACAATGTGGCCCTGCGATTTGCAGCATGTGTGCTACCTCTTGTATTCCTAGTCCCAAGCCCTGTTCTAAATCCCGTTCCAGGATAATTCGAGACGAGCAAATGGTACTGTATGAAATGATAGATGGTATCATGAAAATTGATGTTTCCTGATGGAAACGTAGTGACAAGGAGGGAATGTGGAAAAGTAAATTTTGCCATGTTCTGTGTCCCTACGCCTCATCCATCATATGTTATGTGTGCATGACCAATATGCATATGTTATTCCCCATGTCCGATTAATGACGCAATTCCAGTTGTGTCCACCTCTGATATGTTAGTTTCCAGTCCTCGTGAATACTACGAATATCAGGCCTATGTAAAGTTATGTTGCCACGTTTCCCAGTGTGCACGTTATTCCATTATAAAGTCCCTGTTTCTAGGCCTCAACAGGGCCCGGACCACAGATTCAGCTCCTGTCTCCTGAAAGCCTCGCTGAGGAGCGATACAGCCCCCACCTGTATCCTCGACCCTTCACTTACTTCCTGCCTCGCAGTGCCCGGTGCCGCTTGGCTCTGTCTCTGAGTCTGCCAAGAGTATGTTATGATTCCAGCTATCAGTTCAGTCCTCCTCTTCTGCATTCCTAAGCTACTGAACTGCATCAATAGTTTCCGTCATTATCTAGCCTTCTCGTCTCCACGTTAGAGAAATACTGTATTAATGGTCATTTAATATTCTTCATCACGCACTACATGTAGAATAATGCATGGTCCAGTCTTAGAGTCAAGTTAGCTTTTCCCCTCCTGACTCTTAGTTTATATCAACATGTTCCCTAAACATCAGATACCAGATAGGGTTTAGGTACATGTCGCTCCGACCCTCCAGACTTTAGTCTCTGCTCCTAGCACAGAGTTCGTAGCCCCCAGCTTCTCCTAGTAACACGTCATTGCCAGTTTTCGCGCACCATTAGGTTAGAGGTTCCGGCTCCTTAGGTAGCCCCCTCCTATGTTTCCGCCCCATTCATGACATATTCTGTTACGTTAGCATCACATGTCTAAGTATACTCCCAGTTACACCTCTTTTTACTGTTATCTTTCGCGACTGCTACGCGTCACGCCTTCTGCTCCACCCACTGCTACGCCTACTGTAATGTAATGCTATGTGTTTGCGCTATGTATATAAGTCAATGCATTGTTATTAAAAGTTAGCGCGCTCATCCCAGACCTAGCCCCAGCAGCTGCTGGGCCTCTTTTCCCTTGCTGGGCCCCAGTTGTCCTGCTGGGCCCTGTCACCTCTGTTCCTATGCAGGTCGTCCTGATCCTGTCCTTATGCTGTAATAAACCTGCAGAAACTCCTACTACCTCGAATCTTGACTCTTATTTATTGAGCTATCTGTTATGCTATAAGTCTAGTCAAAAATAGGGTATTATTTATTTATTTACCATTATGTGGTAAATAAATAAATAATACCCTATTTTTGACTAGACTTATAGCATAACAGATAGCTCAATAAATAAGAGTCAAGATTCGAGGTAGTAGGAGTTTCTGCAGGTTTATTACAGCATAAGGACAGGATCAGGACGACCTGCATAGGAACAGAGGTGACAGGGCCCAGCAGGACAACTGGGGCCCAGCAAGGGAAAAGAGGCCCAGCAGCTGCTGGGGCTAGGTCTGGGATGAGCGCGCTAACTTTTAATAACAATGCATTGACTTATATACATAGCGCAAACACATAGCATTACATTACAGTAGGCGTAGCAGTGGGTGGAGCAGAAGGCGTGACGCGTAGCAGTCGCGAAAGATAACAGTAAAAAGAGGTGTAACTGGGAGTATACTTAGACATGTGATGCTAACGTAACAGAATATGTCATGAATGGGGCGGAAACATAGGAGGGGGCTACCTAAGGAGCCGGAACCTCTAACCTAATGGTGCGCGAAAACTGGCAATGACGTGTTACTAGGAGAAGCTGGGGGCTACGAACTCTGTGCTAGGAGCAGAGACTAAAGTCTGGAGGGTCGGAGCGACATGTACCTAAACCCTATCTGGTATCTGATGTTTAGGGAACATGTTGATATAAACTAAGAGTCAGGAGGGGAAAAGCTAACTTGACTCTAAGACTGGACCATGCATTATTCTACATGTAGTGCGTGATGAAGAATATTAAATGACCATTAATACAGTATTTCTCTAACGTGGAGACGAGAAGGCTAGATAATGACGGAAACTATTGATGCAGTTCAGTAGCTTAGGAATGCAGAAGAGGAGGACTGAACTGATAGCTGGAATCATAACATACTCTTGGCAGACTCAGAGACAGAGCCAAGCGGCACCGGGCACTGCGAGGCAGGAAGTAAGTGAAGGGTCGAGGATACAGGTGGGGGCTGTATCGCTCCTCAGCGAGGCTTTCAGGAGACAGGAGCTGAATCTGTGGTCCGGGCCCTGTTGAGGCCTAGAAACGGGGACTTTATAATGGAATAACGTGCACACTGGGAAACGTGGCAACATAACTTTACATAGGCCTGATATTCGTAGTATTCACGAGGACTGGAAACTAACATATCAGAGGTGGACACAACTGGAATTGCGTCATTAATCGGACATGGGGAATAACATATGCATATTGGTCATGCACACATAACATATGATGGATGAGGCGTAGGGACACAGAACATGGCAAAATTTACTTTTCCACATTCCCTCCTTGTCACTACGTTTCCATCAGGAAACATCAATTTTCATGATACCATCTATCATTTCATACAGTACCATTTGCTCGTCTCGAATTATCCTGGAACGGGATTTAGAACAGGGCTTGGGACTAGGAATACAAGAGGTAGCACACATGCTGCAAATCGCAGGGCCACATTGTATACAGAGGCAGCAGCTAGATATGATTGCTACTGCAATACCTAGAAAGGACAGGACTTTCCATCCCCATGCGGAAATTATATTCCAGAACCAACCTGACCATGTCCAGGTGCCTGGATCTTGATGTAACAGATGGGCAATTTTATGGAGTCTGGTTATAGCTGAATAAACAGACGGCGCGTTATTAGGAATGAAAATGCAGCAACTAGATCCGATGACTCTACAGGCCCCGCCCCTATCGGCCAGTATGACGTCAAGGACGAGACGATTTTGCAAAACGACAAATCTCATAGCAGATTGTTCTTCGGTTAGGTTACCTAGAGCAGAGGCAGTCTCATTTACTACAGCTTCAAGGGTTCTTGTTAACCTACGGATCAGTTTACTATTCTGGACAGGTCCTACAAAGAAGAAGAAACCTTTATTGAAATCTGTATACTGTTCTAGAGTAGTTTCAGTATAATCGACAATTGGGGACTCCCTTCTATGTCTAATGTGTACTAGATGTGTGTTTCTGTGATAATCAGATGGGGCTAGAAAAACAGGTGGCAGTAGGAAGGCAATGTAACAGGTTCCCTCCCAATCGAGGGGCAGACGGACATATGCGGTTTGACCACAAATAAAATAAGAATGACGTGAAGCTTTGAAAACAGATTTCCCACTGTCACTATACTGGATAACAGTAGTACATTCACTATGACCTACATGTACAGAACCATAACTACGGACACATAATTCGCCTTTGACTGGTAGTACTGAAATAGCAGGTAAGTCTGGAGTAGTATCAGACTGAACATTCAGGACCATGAAATTCGACGAATAATTACCTAAATTATATACTTCATTTTCTAGATCTAAACCTGTTCTGTGAGGGAAACCTTGCTTGTCTGAGAAACATGTACTGTTAAGAAAAGACATATCTGTTGAGGATGACGTTAACGTGGACCATGCTCCACACGAACCATTGTGTGAGAATGGATAAGGAAAGAGTGGCAGAACTCCCTTCGGTGTCTGGAAAGGGGGGAGTCGACCACACACCCAACAATTAGTGGCATTGCTGGTCTGGTGTGAGTAATGTAACATACGGATAAATGAGTTGTTACGCATAGCGAGGCGGTAAGAATATTCGTGAGGAGGCAGATCACTAAACGTGTGCTCTACTGTAGCATTAGTAGACATATTTACATGAGGAACTGGTAAATACAGGAAAAATGCGTAGCTGGTGCAGGAAATCATTATGCTGAGAAACAATATGAAACTTAGAAAAACGATACATTGAAGTGAACTTCGACTGACTCTCTCACTATGGGGGTCTATTTTATACATGTCAGAAACAGTCTAACCGTTTCACCTAGGGGAGGACTTATACAATCAAACTGACTGACTTATTTTACTAGACCTGAGCTTTAACTTATACTCCTGCTGCGGAGTTTTCTCTAACAAGGGAGGGGTTGTAATAATGTCTTGTGCGGGACAGTCCTTAAGAGCAATGTTCTGGCAGTCTTTAGAATCTTGGGAATCCTTGGAAATGTTCTTGGAGACTGGTTTCAATCCATTGAAAAGTTTTACATGAGAAAGATGGACCCACCCCTTCCTGCCTTCCAACTTGACGGCAGTACGGGTGGTCAAGAGGACCTGACGTGGCTCCTTCCAACGTGGTTCCAGCGGACTTGATCTGTCAAAATTTCTGATCATCACCAAGGAGCCTGGAACGATCTCGTGTGGTGCCACCTCGGTATTGTCTGGAAATGCGGCGGCAACCTGTGAACGACATGAGTTGAGGGCAGACATCAAGGAAGCTAGGTAATCTGTCAGCATATTACATGAAACATCGGTAATACTTCGGGGTCTAGGAGTACCCCACATGTTAGGGGGGCGGCCGAATACGACCTCATACGGGGACAGACCTGATCTGGAATGTGCGACCATGCGCATATAAAATAAAGCGACTGGCAGAGCTATTAACCAGTCCACACCTTTGTCTTTACAGACTTTTGCAATACGGATTTTCAGAGTCTGATTATGTCTCTCTACGAGACCGGCTGCTTCAGGATGGCGTACACAATGAAACTTCCACTGGTACCCTAACAAAAGGGAAACGTGTTTCATGAGTTCAGATGAGAATGGCTGGCCGTTATCAGAATATACGACTCTAGGGAGTCCATATCTAGGGAAGAATTCACGAACCAACTGCTTGGCAGTGGTCGCGGCTGTGTAATCTGGGACTGGATATGCTTCTGTCCACCTGGACAAAGCGCATACAACTACAAGGACATACTTGAAACCTCGACATCGCTCCATCTGAATATAATCCATCTGGAGGACCTCAAAAGGGTGGTCAGGAGGCTGGAAACCACCTTGTTCCACCGGGACACTTTTACCTGGATTAAACTGACAACATATCATACAGGTACGGACTTTCTGCTTGGCTGCAGCTCGTAAATGCTTGTTGAACCAAATGTTCTGGATACTGTCTAACATAGCTTTTTCTCCTAAATGGGCTGGACTATGTGCGGTATTGATAATGACTTGAACCATAGAATCGGGGAGAAACCATGTGGCTCTACCCTTCGTTAACCATCCTTGATCTGTCTGAACCCCTCCTTGTTCAGACCATTTCTTGATTTCATCGGGAGTAGCATGTAACTGGATATCTATGACATCTTGTGTAGGGTCCTTAACTGTCATGCATGTAATCAGATCTGGAGTATGTGTCATGTTAACTGGAATGTCTGGAGTCTGTGCTGTAAGCTTGGCTGTGCGATCTGCTAGATCATTACCTTGGGAAATAATGTCAGTAACTTTCGTATGTGCTTTACATTTCATGATAGCAATGGATGTCGGTAAATGTATGGCATCTAACAGGGCTTGGATAAGGAGACCATGCTGAATCTTGGTTCCATGAGAAGTCATGAAACCTCTCTCCTGCCAGAGCACTCCGAAGTCGTGTACAACTCCGAATGCATAACGTGAATCTGTGTAAACATTAACTTTCAGGTTCTTGGCATGTATACAGGCTTGTGTCAGAGCGACTAGCTCTGCTGCTTGAGCGGACAGGGTATCAATACGGTGTGTTTCAATAACTTCAGTGTCAGTAGTCACTGCATACGCGGCGACTAGTTCTCCTGTACTAGTTCTCATACATGAACCATCCACATAAAGTGTCAAGTCGGGATCTGGTAACGGAATGTCTGTCAGGTCTTGTCTTGGCTTTGTCGTAATGTTAACTACTTCCACACAATCATGTGGGTCTGGATTTGAATTAACTGATGGTAACAGTGTAGCAGGATTCAGAACGTTGCAGCGTCTAATTTCTATGTGTGGCTGGAACAGTGTCAATTCATAACCTGTTAAACGTGCAATTGTCAAGTGCTGAGTTTGTGTTCGGTTTAAAAGAACTTCTACGGAGTGTGGAACTTGTACGGTCAGGGAATGTCCTAAAACTATGGAATCACTTTGTCTGATAGCTAGTGCTGTGGCTGCAACTGACTTGAGGCACGCAGGCAACGCCTGGGCGACTGGATCTAATGTGCTCGAAAAATAAGCACAGGGCTTGTATTGTCCTGCTTGATCTTGTGTAAGAACAGATAATGCTGTACCTTCGCGTTCAGTAACGAAAAGTGTAAAAGGCTTACTGTAGTTCGGTGTAGCTAGAACTGGAGCTTGACATAGGGCTTTCTTTAACTCATTGAAACTAAGTGTATGTTCAGATGTCCAAGGGAGGACAGTCGCTACGGCTGCCTCCTGTGTCGTTAACTGTATCAGTGGCTTGGCTAGAAATGCATACTGGGGAATCCATTGTCTACAATAAGAAGTAAGGCCGATAAAAGCACGTACCTCCTTCTGGGTTCTGGGCTGGGGAAGACTCGCTATCAACTGGATACGGTCGGGTGTCAACTGCCTACCCCTCTTGGACAGCAAGTGTCCTAAGTATACCACTTGCTGGACACAGAATTGAAGCTTCGAAGGGGACACCTTGTGCCCCATCTCGGCTAGAAAATACAGGACTGTAAGTGATGCTCGCTCGCAGTCACGTTCAGAACGGGCTGTGATCAGTAGATCATCGACATACTGGAGCAGGGCAGTGTCAGTTGGCATGAGAATGTTGTCTAGTTGTCTCTTGAGTGCTTGACTGTAAATACTAGGACTTTCTGTGAAACCTTGAGGAGCGCGTGTAAACATATAGCTCCTTCCATTTAAACAAAATCCGAAAAGAAACTGGCTGTCTGGATGAATCGGAACACTAAAAAATGCATTCTTGAGGTCTATGACAGTGAAAAACATGGCTTCGGAATCAATAGCAGTTAACAGGGAAGAAATATCTGGGACAACTGGGTACTGAGGAATAATACATTTATTAAGCTCTCGTAAATCAATCACTAATCGATATACTGGGGGTGCATTCGGATCAGTACGTTTCATGACTGGAATGATCGGAGAATTACATACATTGGAGTCAGTTTCTACAACTACTCCTTGAGCCATGAGCTCGTCAATAATTTTGGATAAGGCTGCTACAGCCTCAGGTGGCAATCTGTACTGTCTGATTCGGGGTAACACTACACCTGGTTTGAGAGTCACACGATGGGGTGTGATTTGCATGTAACCTACATCAGTTGGACCTTGCGCCCATAAATGCTGCGGAACATTAGACAATCTTGAATCAAAATCTCGTAATACATAGTGACCCTTAAAGTCACGTAGGAACAGACGTATTCCCTCTGGGGAACAGCAAATAACTGCACCTAATTCTTTCAGTGTCTTAATGCCTAATAGGTTTTCTGGACATGACTTAGTAAGTAACAGATCAGTAGTACGGGACAATGGACCTACTTCTAGAGTGACTGGCTTTGATATCTCATTAACTATTGGCTTTCCTGAAAATCCAAGGGAAACATTTCTTGAGCCTGAGAGCGGAGCCCCTGGAACTTCGGCATGACTAATTGTGGTCCTACTTGCCCCTGTATCGATCAAAAACTTTCTATCTTTCCCTAATACTTGACTGTGAACATAGGGACCTTCTTGATCTACAGGTATCTCGATGAGAGGCAAGCCTACCTCCCTCTCTAGGCTGTTTCATGAATATGACTGGTACTCTGGATACTCAGACTGCGCATACTGGTACATCTGCGATGTGACATGCTGTGTTGCAGCAATAGGCTGCGGTGCGGGAACTGTCTGTTGTGCATTCTGTGACTGAGGAATCTGTGAAACTTGTTCTTGTCTAGACGGACGTGGTCTTTCTTTAGTCTTACCAGTAGCTATGTTATGTTTCAGAACTGCACACTCGTTTATAAAATGACCTGGCTGTTTACAATAATTGCAGTTCCCTTTAACGGGAGCTGCAGGATGACTGGCTTGATTCGGACCCCTCTTCTGACTGTCTTGAGGAACTGTTTGTGCAACTAGCACTTTCATTTTCGTGTCTTTCATACGTTTTCTTTCGTGTTCTTGCTCTTCTCTGATTCTATTCTGGTGGTACTGGAGCATCTGGAGCATCTGGGACGGGGTATTTGCTTGCCAGGTGCTTTCGACTTTCAAAACTCGATTTTTAATTTGTGGACTTGAATTCTCGACTAATTTGGTAACGAAAAGATGAGGGTATGACTCACTACTTGTCTTGAGACCACTATTAATACTGAAACATTTCTCAAATCTAGAATAAAAATCACTAATATCTTCATCTTGTTTCTGTTTACAGGCTGAGATTGCATCCCAGTCTTCTTTTCTCGTTGTCAATAATCTGGGTAAAACTTGAATCAGTAATTCTGGTAATTCTTTACATTTATCTCCAAGACCGGTACCTGGTACTCGTGCCTTGTCTTCAGCTTCTAGAGCTGTCCAATCGATCTTTTTCTCTCCCACCTCCCATTCTTTTTCCTTTAGCTTTTCATATACCCCTGCGGGTAACAGGACCTTTAACATTTTAATGATATCTGGGTAAGTGTATTCTCCCATACGGAGCATGTCTTTTAATTCTCTATGGAACCCTGCTGGATCTTTGTCATGACAGGGAATTAATTTCTTCATTTCAAGAAGTTCCATCTTTGAAATCGGAGTGTATACAAACACTCGTTGCATTACGCCACCCGCCCCTTGGACTGGGTGGACTTCTCGTAACGGATTCTGTCTGTCTATGTAGAATGGTTTACTTTCTGGGGGTGAGACATGAACAAAATGCGGGTTCAGGAACGTTCTATATTTGTGGCGCTGTTCTAGAATGACACTAATTAAATCGGTACCTAGACCTCTCCATCTATACTGGAGTAACTCGTTCAGGATATCATGCAACGGGCCTGGATCAGAATGTTGACCCTCATACAGAGTAATGAGGTGCTGGATCATATACATACCCACCAGTCGCTGCTCGGCTGGGGGCAGTTTCAGAAACATTTGTGCCACTATTTCGTCTGGAAAAGTGGTAGAATCAGTAATCCATCGGACTGCTGATCGGGCTAGTTCTTGTTCATGCATAGTACTTAATTCACTGTAACCGACTCGTGATTTCAGAATGTGATCGGTAGCTTGAAATACTTGTTCTAGGGAACCTTGTTCTGGTGCCGGATGATGAAAAATAGACTTGTGTTCTAGACGTAAATGGCGATCTGGAAATCTAGATTTTCCTACATACGCTATTCTGGCGGAATTCTCGTCCTCTTCTTCGGGATCAGAGATACTTTCTTTCTCGCTTACTTGTGCTGCTTTACGCTGTTCGTGTAACCTTATTATTTCTTTACGAATTTTCTTGTACATACTCTCCATGGCACCGACGGTCTTGTGCTTACCCTCGGCTATATTATCACTCCACCTTGTCAGGATTCTCATTTCGGCGGGATCTTTAGACGGGTAATCTTGTTCTCTTATTAGACAATTAATCAGGAACTTTAATATCATGAGCTGAATCTCGGCTTTCCTTTGAGACATAATCTCGCCAATACTTTCTGGATCATCCCCTGTACGGATGAAACGATATATTCTGTCTAGATCTTCTTTCATATTCGGTAAGGTGACTAGATACTCGGTCACTCTCCTTACACGTACGGAATATAAAACCATATTATACTCGCCTGGGACTGGATCATAGACACATTCGTTAAGGGTTTGTCTGATTTCTGTGACAGACTTATTACTTTTAGGAGTACGCTGTGATGCTTGGGCATGTAATTCGAGTGCTGATAGACGCTTGTGTGGCGGCGGGGTTTGAGGAAGACCTCCTCCCGCGGCCCCTAAACTGGAATCGTCGACTGACATTCTTCGTCCTGGCAGAGTCGGTAATTGTAACGTGGGCTGGACTTGTATAGCGGACTGGACCGGGGGAGCTGTTAAGGGCACCCCGGTGTCTGGAGGAGCAGGAAGTACCTGATTTGCAGGGACTGGCGGAGCGCGAACAGGATTTGCATATTCTGGGACTGTGTCGTCCAAGTAGGACGAAATAAAAATATCAGCTGCGGTCTGTTTGTGACGTAGCTTAGTCGGAACTAATGGCGGCGGGAAATTACTGGATGCCTCTGGGGTCGCTTTTGGCAAACCTTCGGCAAGGAGAGGATACATACCCTTAATGAGGGCATGCCTCTGTCTGTCTGACTGTTCGGTTTTGACTTGTTCACCTATCTCGATTAATTCTCTTTCTTGGGCTCGTTCCTGGGATTCTCTACTTAACTCTGACTTTCTGACTTCCTTTTCCGTTCTTCTATGAGCTTCCTTACGCCATAACTCGATGGCATCTTTCTGTGACTGTCTGGCTTTCTTTTTCCATAATGCTTCTTCTACTCGCATGATACATTCGGCATCCCATGTACCCGATACGGGCCATCTATACTTTTCTTCTAACTGTTTGGTATACTCTACCCATAAATCTAGATACATTATGGCGCTTATGCCATGTTTCTGATACATAAAGTGACCTGGACTGTCCCTAGGTGGGACAGGAACTGCTTCCTCTAATAGACCCTTTCTAGTTTTTAACTGACGTAATCTTGAAAAGAGCGGCATGACTGGACTGTAATCTGGACACAATACAATACACAATGAAACACGAAATCACATCACACTCATACCACAACATTAAAATACATAAAGAACATTATGAAATAACAGTTTGAACAGAATATTACCTGGAATACTGAGAACAGAAACAGAACAGATTTTCTCGAGAACGGAACAGACTAGAGTTACTGGATGCACTGCTGTAACAGTACGGAACATACCGGTCCCACAAAGGGACGCATCAAGACCCGTATCCACCTAGGTGAACACTTCGTTTGTGAGTCTGGGCACCACCAACCCACGGACCAGGAGTCAATTTAGATTGGTCCTGTCTAGATACTACCCCAGCAATGGTACTCACCGGGCAGCACGGAACGGAAGGCCTCGAACGGGACTGGACTGCTACGATGACGGACTTCGGACTTCAGTTACAGGTGGGCCTCCGGATACCTCGGACCTTGGACTCTCGGCTTGGGCTCTGGTCGGGACTCGCCGCGTTCCTCCACCGTCTCGTTTGGATGCTGGACCGCCTCCTCCGTCTCCTCCGTGGGCCTGAGGGATACTTGAGCAGAAATATCTGCCACTGCGCAGAAGAGTTCCGTCACGACTGCAGAGGGTCAGGGGGTCGGCGTGGCTTCACCGACGCGTGGGGAAAGGGCAAGTCCCTGTTCGGGCGCCATTATGTGGTAAATAAATAAATAATACCCTATTTTTGACTAGACTTATAGCATAACAGATAGCTCAATAAATAAGAGTCAAGATTCGAGGTAGTAGGAGTTTCTGCAGGTTTATTACAGCATAAGGACAGGATCAGGACGACCTGCATAGGAACAGAGGTGACAGGGCCCAGCAGGACAACTGGGGCCCAGCAAGGGAAAAGAGGCCCAGCAGCTGCTGGGGCTAGGTCTGGGATGAGCGCGCTAACTTTTAATAACAATGCATTGACTTATATACATAGCGCAAACACATAGCATTACATTACAGTAGGCGTAGCAGTGGGTGGAGCAGAAGGCGTGACGCGTAGCAGTCGCGAAAGATAACAGTAAAAAGAGGTGTAACTGGGAGTATACTTAGACATGTGATGCTAACGTAACAGAATATGTCATGAATGGGGCGGAAACATAGGAGGGGGCTACCTAAGGAGCCGGAACCTCTAACCTAATGGTGCGCGAAAACTGGCAATGACGTGTTACTAGGAGAAGCTGGGGGCTACGAACTCTGTGCTAGGAGCAGAGACTAAAGTCTGGAGGGTCGGAGCGACATGTACCTAAACCCTATCTGGTATCTGATGTTTAGGGAACATGTTGATATAAACTAAGAGTCAGGAGGGGAAAAGCTAACTTGACTCTAAGACTGGACCATGCATTATTCTACATGTAGTGCGTGATGAAGAATATTAAATGACCATTAATACAGTATTTCTCTAACGTGGAGACGAGAAGGCTAGATAATGACGGAAACTATTGATGCAGTTCAGTAGCTTAGGAATGCAGAAGAGGAGGACTGAACTGATAGCTGGAATCATAACATACTCTTGGCAGACTCAGAGACAGAGCCAAGCGGCACCGGGCACTGCGAGGCAGGAAGTAAGTGAAGGGTCGAGGATACAGGTGGGGGCTGTATCGCTCCTCAGCGAGGCTTTCAGGAGACAGGAGCTGAATCTGTGGTCCGGGCCCTGTTGAGGCCTAGAAACGGGGACTTTATAATGGAATAACGTGCACACTGGGAAACGTGGCAACATAACTTTACATAGGCCTGATATTCGTAGTATTCACGAGGACTGGAAACTAACATATCAGAGGTGGACACAACTGGAATTGCGTCATTAATCGGACATGGGGAATAACATATGCATATTGGTCATGCACACATAACATATGATGGATGAGGCGTAGGGACACAGAACATGGCAAAATTTACTTTTCCACAGGATGACCATGTATTCTGAACACCGTTTTTGCTCACTGACAAGCAGAGAAACTCACACTGCCTCTGCCACAGTAGGATGCCACAAAGAGGATGTGTCCTGAGGGCCTGAGCTGCCGACTTTGGAGCTGGGGAACGAGGTTCGAGTCTCGGAGTCAGTTCAAGATCCTGTGATTCTGGGCTTACTAAAAAATGAATGTGTCCTTGTGTAATATAACTGACACTTCAGTAAAGTGCTCCAATACCTTCGGGTCGAGTTTGTGCTATATAAATCTGCAAAATAAAACAAACAAAAAACAACTCAGTAGTGACCTGTTATGAAGACATAGATGCGACTCGGTTCAAAGTATGCACTATAGAAGAGTAACAATATGTGCCTGGAAAAGAAATACAGAAGACAATATTCTCGAAAAAGCAAACAAACTTAGCGAATCCAGGATTGACTAATTCAAACAAGAACAAACACGTTTTCCTGTATGGTGAAGGAGTTATGGACGTGGATGCAAGGCCCGAAATGGACCAGTTTCTATATATTATTTTTATTACTACCGGGAATTGACCCGGAGGGACCCGGCCCAGTTAAAGCCTGGTTGCGTATGAAAGAGCTGAGCGGTATTTTAGGCACAGGAAAATGTTCCATAAAGATGGCAGGTCCGGGTTAGCTTCAGGCTAGGGAACCGCTTTTAGATCGGGACGGGCTAGTGTGGGACTGGTTTGAATGTTTTTTGAAAGGACTGATTTTGTATTTTTTGTCCAGCCCTGAAGGAGGAACAGGATAAGAGAAGGCTCTTACACAGACAACTGTGCATGACATTGTTCAGAATGAGGCAGCCAAGACTGGCAGACTAATGCTGTGACGTCGGTGCACTGACTGACTGAACAGCACATGTAATTGGAGTGTTGCTGTCTGGTTCAATTAATCAATCACTTTGGCACGATGAGAACAAGAAGCATCAGGCAGCAGGCATGCCTGAGTGCTTCACCAGCTCCTGCTGCTATGGAAGGCTGCTAGAGCCCCCTGTGCACCACTACTAACCAAGGAGGGAAGATGGACACTCATGTATTCACTGCACTGCATGTGGCATGACAACGCGTGCTGGTGGTGATGTGGGCTAGTTCACTGTGGAAACATTGTGCCTGTAATTTTGAAATGAACAATATTGAGTGGCTAATATCAATTTCATTTATTTCAAATTAGGCCGGTGTAAAATGTTAAATATGCCACCCAAATTTGAAAATGTGTAAATGTTTGCCTTATGTGTCAAATAATGAAACCTTGCCTTTTGCAATCTCATGTCATTTCTCCTGCAGCAGAGTTGTTTTCGCATAAAATGTCTTGCTTGCAAGACTTATTCTACTTGAAGTAGTGTCCTGACAGTATCTTATGTGATTTATCTGAGATATTCCCTCACATGAAGTTTTCACTTGAGACACTGACTGTTAAAATACATTCCATTATCTTTGCCTCATTTTCCCAAAATATAATGAAAAAATACATGCGGTTTCTCACACTCCTATTTCAATACAAAATATGTGGTAGACTCTCAAGAGCTCTGATTCATTTCAATTTCTTATGATGCCCGAGCATAAAAAATGTGTATTGCGATTTGACCTGCAACATCTTTTTCTTGGTGATGTCTGACCACATCCCACAATGGGGATGAGGCTTACACCCTCAGCATTGTACCTCCCCCTGCCACCCAATCCTCATAAACCCAGAGTTAGCCCATACTTTGTTTTCCACATTCCCTTACTTCACCCTCAGTCACTTTGGGGCAGATCTACAAGAAAGTGCCGCAGAGCGGCAACGCAAGCCCTTTGGCTGCACCATGCTGCTGCACTCTCAGAGCACAGGAATACAACATATCTACAATGATATGTCGCATTTCTGTGCTCTCTCCAGTGCTGGCGCAGAAACAGCTGCCATGGGCCGGCGAGTTTAAGGGTGCCTGCGCCATGGGGAGATTGCTTTTGTGAAGGGGGGGCCCCTTCCTGCACAAAAGCAATCACTGCAGGCATTTTCCTCTTTCAATGTGTGCTGTAGAATGCAACACGCATTGAAAGAGGAAAAAACGAGGAGAAATGAAAAAATTTCTCCTCGTTTCGCTTGTCTATGCCACCCCTATGGTGGCGCAGCAAACGGACGCATTTCCAGGTTTACGATTTCTCGTAAATCTGGAAATGCATCAGTGGACATGGTTGTTGCATGGGAACACCCACAGCAACACCCATGTCCCGCCCCTAACACGCAAAGTGCTGCGTTAACAGGGGCGATATTTACAAGCACAGGTTAAGTCACGCAGGATGACTTTGCCTGTGCTTGTAAATATCCCTTAGCAGGCTGCGCCACCGGTGCGTCACGCAATGTGATGCACCGGCGGCACATGGGGCTTGTAAATCTGCCCCTCAATGTCTCTTCCTTCCATAAAGCAGGGATCCTAAACCTATTCTGAAAGATTGTAAAATGAATGACAAAATAGGTGCTGCAGTCCACATGTGGTATTTAACTTTCCATGCCCTGGGTGTGTTTCTTCTCCATATACTTTGCCCTTATAAGAAAGTTAAATGTCCAATCAGATTTTAAGCCAATTTCAACATGAGTTAGAGGTCAGAACACATACCCTAGACACTGGATAGCAGTGCCCCAGTGTTAAGAATTCAAGGTTTCCAAAAGGTGAGTCCTAAAAAAAATGTAAAAATGGGAAGACCACCCAAAAAAGGGTCACTTCACACCGGCTCCTTTTTGCACTTTTAAGAAAAATCTGATTAGGAAATGGCTTAACACTTTATTATGGATATTTTCTATTTACATTGATGGCCCCCTCTAATACTTTCTAACAGAAGACCTCAGTAAATTCCCAGTTTTAGGAAAACCATTTGGTCAGCCCTGGGAATTTCTATGCCATTGTCTTCAACATGTTATCCCAGTGTCAATGGTTTGATTGACCATATCAAGCAAACACTTGAAAACATGTGTGATGTTTTGGTAATGCTATGCATAACAATTGGACTTTTTTGCTTCCCTAGGCAGAGTTTGCCCATAGCAACAGCACACAGAGCTAGAGTGTCACTGCTGTTTCTGTTTGCAATGGATTAAACTTACAATGGATTTAGTAGTCATACCGTCTTTTCTTCAGTACTTGCAACTTCTGAATTTCTGAATAAAGGAAGTATGACAGAGCTTGCAAGTACCAAAGCAAAGGATGAAGAAACAAGTAATTCTACAAACGCATCCAGAGTCTAACTAGTCTGTAGGTGGTGGGGTCTGACGTCCCTCTAGGTTTTGCCTTCTAAGGGATGCCACTCTTAAACTTGCAACGTGGTGTCTATATCCAATTCCTATCCAAGGATTTTCAAACCAGTCACCCTTCTCTTACAACTACCTTCAACTTGGCACGTTTATCCTGTTTTTTATGTATTCCTATTGAAACCATTTGTTCCATATTGGTTTTCCTGTAAAGTGTCTACCTCTCCGTATGCAAGTGCAGGGTGTTCGAGAATGTGTAGTTGAATATATTTGTGATTCCTGTTATTTCCATGAAGAGCTACAATATGTGTTTGCTGGAAACTTTGGGTTATTTATGGTAAATCCTGGGAATGTGCAGCTTTTGTTCATGCCCATGTGTTGCTGCTGAATATTTTTCGCACTTATATAGTAGTACAAAGTTTATTGTGTAAAGTTCTTTCCATAAAAACATGATACAGTATACAGTTCCGTCATCATGCAATGCTCTTAAAAACAAACCACTTATCCTACCTAATTGTACAATTACAAGCCAGAGACTCTTAGGGACGTTGTTCTTCTTGTCATTTTAGGTTTTGAGAGGACATCCCCTTATTTGGTAATAGGACTATCTACTACATATCGTCAAGGTTCACTTGTCTGTGAAACATGCACAATGCTTCTCAATAGCATTTGAATTCAAAGAACCCATCTCTGTTAGAACAAACATTACACAACATGACTATAGGATATTAGCAATTAAGTTAAAAACTGTGTGCAAATACCAGTGCCTGGGCTCTTTTGCTAAGGTTCCTGACTTGACAAGTGGTGTTAAATCCAGTTTCTGGGCCTTGGAAGTGAAACCTGGTGAGCTTTAGGAGAAAATCCATGCATCAACTCCCAGGGCTTGTTTTATTAACGCATCGCTGCAAAAGGTTGACACATCACAGCTGCCTGCCCCAAAGGGTGGTTCCCGCTTAAAGCATTGACCACAGCTTTCACCGCAAGCCCAAGCATGCCATTGCAGTGTGTCAAGAATTGCAGCAGCATGAGTCTCGAGCCCAGTGTCGCTAACTTCCGTGACAACTGCTTTAACTCTGAGGCAGCACCTGTTTCACGGCTGTGGAATCGATGCAGCTCCTGCTTTGCATCTATGAAATCGATGCAGTGCTTGCTTTGCTGCTATCGCATTGATGCAGCATGTCTGGAACTTTGACGCTTCGTCCCTGGGTGATGATTCTTCATTGACACCACATTGTAGTAAGGAACTGAGGTCGCATGTCTGGAAACTGGTGCACCACCTCCCCTGACAGTAAGGAAACGATGCATCACCTACCCTGCCAGTAAGGAACTGATGCATCAAGGCCCTAGCCTAGCAGTATGGAACCCATGCATCACCTCCCCTGCCAGTAAGGAACTGATGCATCAAGGCCCTAGCCTAGCAGTATGGAACCCATGCATCACCTCCCCTGCCAGTAAGGAACTGATGCATCAAGGCCCTAGCCTAGCAGTATGGAACCCATGCATCACCTCCCCTGCCAGTAAGGAACCGATGCATCACCTCTCCTGTGTAGTAAGGAACTGAAGTATTGTTTTGCTTTTCTGGCACTTCACCTCCCTTTTGCCTTGCAACTTCTTTGATTATTGAAACTCTAAGGTTCTTTGTGCTAAAACAAACACATTCATGTATTTCTATGGACTAAACTTGCTTAATCTTTTAATAGTGATAGGTTCACAGAGGAAGAAGATTTCCTGGATCTGCAGATTGCCCATTATTTTGTCTTGAATTTTTACCGGATTTCCACTTCATTTAGTGCAACTACACAACTACACCTAACTCTGATGAAGTCCGTAAGGACAAATCACATTGGCTGGGCTGAAATTGTGATAATTAATAAACTTCAATAAAGAGGATTAAAACCGATTTACAAGGCTCTAGAGGAATTTGATTGAACATTAACATGAACGAATGGGAATATAGAATCGCATGATGAAAGAAAAATTCTTATAAAAAAAATCTTTGAAATATGGTGAACTGAACCAAAGTATTTACATAATTGCATGCTCCTTTTCATTGATGTTGGACGATATGCCATTGGTTTGTATGATTTTACAAATACACCGTTAGTGAATTTCAACAGAACCACCATGCAACACTGAATGAAATCCTACTAAAAAGCTAAAAGACGGCATAGCATAATGAATGGCCAAATATTCCTAAACATCAATATATTAAGCCAAAATAGTGACTTAGAGGTGCCAAATAATCTTCGGAACATATCATAGTGGATTGCAGAAAAAGGTACAACCAACAGTGCGCATTTGTTAGTTTCAGAGCTACCACAATCTGGCTCTGCACGCCAAAAATAAGAGTCAGATCATCTTTGCCTCTCTAATGATTATTAGGAAGATACTCCATCCTTTAAATATATGCACACAAAAATGTGACTTAAACAGCACAATTAAATCTAGATTGAATTATGGTAATACACTCAGTGCTTAATTTGTGAAAAAAGAAGTGCGGGTGCTGAAAATTCTGCCAAGAAGGCCACAGCCCACTTCTACCTCCAGTGAGCCCCACTTTAAACACTCCCACTGCCTCAGTCTCTATCTTCTAACCTTGATCTGTTGTCCGTTCCCTAAGTCTTTGCTCTAAGAGTCTATTCTCTCACCTCTCTAATTGTTTTCTATCATCTTTGTCACACCTGGTGTTTTACCTTATTCCCTGTATTTCTGATTTGCCCTCTATTCATTCTAGCAATGCCCTTTTTCCTCTTCACTTTTATCCGTGCTCTGCTCTCTCTCCTCTCAATCTTGGCTCTTTACTTCTATCACTCTTCTAGCAGTAATTAGTTGTGTCTCTGTTTTATCATTTGTCTGCTTTTTTTCCTCTGTCCTGTCCTCTACATCCTTTCATTCTATCTTCTCTCTTCTTATTGCTCTCTTGTTCACATCATGTCTGCTTTCTCCGTGTATCTGATTTGCTCTCCTCCTTTTCTCCTACATTACTCCATTTTATCGCTCTCCTCTCTTGTTTTTTCTTTTTCCTCTTTCCTCTTGCTCTCTCTCTCATATATAACACTTCTGTCTTCAGACTGTACATGTCCCTGCTATTTTGAACTCTGCATTTTCCTGTTGTCTTTTCTTAAGAAGAGGAAGATGACATGTGTTTTACTTTCTTACCTTACCTATACCGAGTGCTAAAACAAAATGTACACCAAATGAAAATGCCTTTTTTTGCATATATTGATCAGTGCAGTATAACTGTTTTTATTGCAGAACAGGTAGCTGCTCGAGCACAGCAGGTCATGTCACTGCTAGTGCTGCCTGTAATTAGTAGGTCAAGAGATGGGGGATGGCATCGGCATCCACTGCTCAGTTTGCTGTGACCTTGCCTGCTACAGAACAGGCATTGTCCCCAGCCGGAATGCTGCCAATGCCATTGAGTATGGCTGTGGCACCTACTGGACTCACGCATGCTCAGCAATAAGCATGCTGGGGGGCAGCGCACAGATTCTACAGGTGACTTCATGGTGCACAAAAATTGTGTTGCGCCACAGCCGCATCGAGCATGTTGAGAATAGCAGCAATGCAGGGCTGCAGGATATGCTATTCTGGCTACGCAGCAAGTGGAAAGTCCACACTTACTTTTGTTTATTCTTCCTCAAGAGGCCACACTCCCAAGTTCCAAATGCACTCTCGCAGCTTGCTTGCCTCAACTCCATCAAGAGCCAGGCCCCAGCTACAATTATCCAATGGGAGGCTTAGGCTCAGGCAGTGGCAGGGTGCAGCAGACTCGGGGAATAGAATGCAAGCCATTGTTTGTCAATAACTTCTTGGATTTGTGATAGGCATGATGGCATCATCACTAACGTGGTGATACACAATTATGCCTGCCTGGACAGATGTACACCGGCCTGCCTATGAACATTTACCAGCCAGTCACCATGCAAGATATGTTATTCTTTTTATTTTATAATTGAACAATTAATATTGAGATCACCACCTGCAGGGTCAGAAATTGTACCCTGTGAAAGAAGTGCAGGTGCTGAGCACCGGAAAGCACCTGCTCAAATTAAGCATTGAATACACTTCACCTGAGCCTTCCAAAATATCTTGAACACACTCTTCAGATTGTACAAAATGAGGCAACTAACTTACGATTCTAGTTTCAGGAGCACGAGTCACTGGAACTAAATCCAGGTCATTGTAACCCCCTCCCCCCTTTTTGTGCTGCTAACTTGCAATCTGTTTTTGTGGCTTACGGGAGTCATTGTTTACAAAGCAGTGCATGTGCCCACTGGACTCATGCACGACTGGCTATGAAAATGTGCCTCTCTACATACATGCACAGAAAATGCAGCAAAAGGTTTTTTCCAAATGCGTTTCGGTTGATCGAGACTATGATTTCAACAAAATTTTTGTAGAACCATGTTGAGTTACATGTATCCCTGATGTCTGACAGATCATTGTTAATTTGGGAATGAAGGAAAACAACTCTTTCCTTTTAGCAAACCCTTTAAAGAAATTTCGCAAAGTTTCGATTGGTGAGAAATGTATTCAGCTAAAACTGTCATGGAAAGATAACTCTCCGAAGATGACTCAGAAGATGTGACAGCATTCACAGGTATAAAAATCACGAGGCAACGTTTACATGAATATTTTTCGAACTTTGTGCAGATTTCAGTGTACATGTTTTTAAACAAACAAATCGTTTTAGCTTATCTTGGTGGGTCAACACAGCCAACAGGCCTTCTAGGAAAGGAGAGGTGAAAATAGAGTTTTTAATGTAATTGTAAGGAGGTGCTGTGAGTTCAGCTCACAATTGTTTATAGCCAGATATGTGCAGCTTACACGCTCAAAAAGGTTCTACAACTGGAAATTGTCTATTAATTGACTTTCACAAGCATAGATTGTTATCACTCTTGCACTTAATATGTAGGTTTTTTTCGTTGCTTCCGGCAGTAAGTCTCTGACAAGACGTACACCATGTTGTTTTTCTGTGTGTTTGCCCAGCAAAGCTGTTGCAAACATGGTAAATCTGTGGGTTTTCACACACATTTTGGAGGTCCTGTCCCACCCTGGAAAACTACTGCTGTAAGAGTACATACAAAAGAAGGAATAAGAATAAACACCCTCATTTCACGGGGGTCAGACAAATGGGCTTTTCCTTTGGGAAATTCATGTAGAAAATAAAATGCAAAGAATAAATGTGATTTTGGATATTTAGCCTTTAATATTTCTATGGGACCACACACAGGCAATACAGCCCTGATTAAAAGGTGGGCAGAATTCCCGTGTGGGATGCCCTTCTGGCTGACCAGTCCTATCCGTTATTCCCGCACATGCTTTTCGGGGGTGCGGGGACATCAGTCCTGATTTCCAGCGGTGATCACTTGAGGCTTTGTTTGCAAGACCAGCCAGACCAGGACACCCACACCGTCTGAAAAGCAAGCTTTCTTTCCTCCCTTTTCCCTCTCAAAACCTCCCCCACCCCCACAAAATGCACCCTGACACACTTACCTCCTTCTCAGAGCAGGTGGCCGCTGAGTGAGTTAAACCCCTCGGAATGGAAAATATTGTGTGGAACACCACATGGTAAGACCATGTCTGCATAGTTATTCGTCAAACCAAAGGGTTTGCCTGATAGTTGCATGGTACTGGTGCGGCGTTAGGGCATGGTAACTGACGACTTGTTCAGAGGATTCATCCCGCCAGCAACTCGAAATCGGAGTCCACGAGGGAAATATATTTATGTCCCGTGGATAATTACTGCTGGAAATGTGAGATTTCCATGGATTTCCATATATACCCTTACAGTTTTGTAAATTCTTCCTAAGTATTCATATCAAGGCAAGGCGCAGGCCTAAGTCCATTATAGTGGCATGTTCCAATTGCCTGTTCACCAATTCCAGCCCATCTTTAATTGGGATGCAACCTATATGTTAATGTTGTTAATGCACGGTAGGGCGATAAACCTCCAATCAACTTATTTGATTAGCATGCGAAGATTTCCAGGGTAGCATGAACTTAGAATGAAGAATCCTGTTTTAGTCTACAATAGAATCGTAATATAAGCATTTTTTTCCAGCAGCGCTGTTGGCATGAAAAAAACAAAATCCACTTTTTGGATGAAAGACTGCTCTAAATTTGGATCAATTAGAAAAGCAAGTAACATCTGGTGTGGACGTGAGTGACCCAAGTCAGCCCAGGGGAGTGAAGGGTCAAATCGAAATTCGAAGTCTAGTGGAGTCAAATGTTGTCACTAGAGACAGTGGGAGAAACAGATGGATATGAAACATACAGTGTGCTTCAAAATAAATGCAGTCAAAATATATTTAATTGCAAGTAGGACAAAGAGAGAAATGTGCCCATGAGCTATTTCAAGTATATGTTTTCTAATATTTATTTCGAGGCTTCCTGTACTACGTACAGGCCTAACAGAAATCAGAACTTTGATTGCCCATAAGTGTGAAATTATGTTAACATTATGGAGATAACCAAAAGAAGAAGCCATATTTTATGGAAAGCAGGCGATAAAGCAGGAACAGTGTGCATGCAGTGATTGGTAATGTACTGAAAAATGATGAGGAATAATGGCACAATTAAGAATGCGCTTGCTTCTGGAGTGGTGTGTCAGCCTATAGTCTGTTCCAGAGAATTGATGGAGAAGACAGATATTAGCACTGAGATATGTCAGTGTAAGTGCCAAAAAATAATATTTTGGTGCGCGTGCATGTGCATATATAGGGATAGGTGTGTGCATGTATATATGTGCGTGTGTGTTCACAGAATAAACACAGTTCACGCCATAACTCTTGCCCCAAAATATTTTAGCTGACCTTCTACTTTTATCACATGCCATCAGCAAAGTAGTATGGTGAGCATGAGTTATGGTGTGTTGATTGTGCGTTCCATACCAGAACAGGCAAATTTCAGGGCTTTTTCAATTTTATGTTTACTGAACCATAAATTAACCTAATTGTTCAGTACATTTCCGTTTTTTTATGTTTTCCTGCATTTCATCTGGTATATACCCATTCCACGTTGCACACAGTCATTGGCCATGCCATACCGGGGTTGGCTGCTTGGCCTACACTATAGGTTTTTAAAGGTGAACAACACTTACAACGCAACTTTTACATCGCAGAGCCTTTACAATGCAACCATTACAACGCAAACTATTACAACGCATTGCTCTGGGGGGCGCTCTAGGATAGGGAATAGGTTAATTTACCATCCAATAACCTTCCCTAGTGTCCACGGGGACTGGAGTTGGAATAGTAAATTAAACTATTCACTATCCAGCGCCCAAAAGCACTATGCGTTGTAATGGACTGCGTTGTAATACTTGCGTTGTAAAGGCATGCGATGTAAATGCATGCGTTGTAATGTCATACATCCGTTTTTAAATATCTATATACATATATATCAATACATTAATACATATGTACATTTTTAGCACAAATGACATGTTTCACAGTAAATATATGTTTATTTACTGAAAAAACAAAGGTTGAAATGATGTTACAGTTAGTTATGGAAAAAAACTTACATTGGAAAAATCCCTACAAATTCACAGCAAACAGAAAAAATTAAAGGGGCAATATAGGTAGATGAAAATGTCAGTCATAACGTGACATTTAAAACCCCCAAAATAGTGAAATGTATCATTTCAGCGAGCTAACTGTATCTTCCACCTCTGTTATGCAGTGTGTATGACCTCACATATT
Organism: Lissotriton helveticus; assembly: GCF_964261635.1. NCBI lineage: Eukaryota > Metazoa > Chordata > Amphibia > Caudata > Salamandridae > Lissotriton > Lissotriton helveticus. Next base: position 1,075,443,060 of record NC_136065.1, on the reverse strand, counting down.
ACATCACTGATGACTTCTCAAATAACAGCTTTGTTAGGATAATTGATGACATGATTCAATGAGTCTGACAGTTTGCTATGCACTTATGATACTGAAAGTTATTTAGTGAGGTACAACTAGAGAACATTAAGTATTTCTTTTGTTATGCTAATGAGTGTACGTTTTTTGCAACATGCTTGGCCTCCTAAAGTAGCTTTGGTTGTCTGGATGGAGTGGGCTCTATGTGAAGATATCTGTACAAGGTGAAGGGTGTGCATAATAGAGAGTTGAGTCCAAGGGAATATATTTTTTCCATTTGTCATATAAGAGACTTGGCTGGGGCATGGGTGTCTGGAGGAAAGGAGCTCTCTGTGAAGAGCTGTACATGTACACAGGGCAAAGATTATCAGTAGTGGAGGCTTGGCCAACTAATGGTCTTTGGGTGTCTGGAAGAACTGACCTCTTCATGAGGAGTTGTGCGGTGGGTAAAGTCTGTACGTAGTAGGGGCTAGGCCACCTAATGTGGCTTGGGTGTCTGGAGTAAGTCCAGGTAGTGAACTCCACTCTGTTTGCAGAGTTTGCAGAGTTTTCTGCACTCGGCGGAGCATGCAGAGTTCTAAAAAACTCTGCTCTGCGGAGCAGAGTTTTTTTCCTCGCTCGTTGTTGAGCGTGAGTGAGGAAAATCCACCTCCCAGCGAGATTTTTCCTTGCTGATGCTCCCCAATGTCAAGTTGGGAAGCGAAAGGGAGAAAAATTCACCTCCCTGGCGAGATTTCTCAATGCGGGAGGTCGGATTTCCCAATTCGGGCGGTTGCGGGTGGTCACGACAGCTCGTATTGAAAAACCTTCTGTTTGCGTTGAGAAAGTTGCTGTTTGAGTAGAAAATCTACTTGAGCAGCAGAAAATAAGCAGCGCCCTCTTGTGCTACGCATGATGCCATTCAAGTTGTTTTTCGAGCGCTGGCCAAACACCCGGCGCTGAAAATAAACGCAAACAGGCATGACCAAGCGCATTCCACCTCTTGCGGAACTCCGAGTAGTGTGGCACAGTTTTTTGTTCTCTTCCGCGAATTCTACTCAGGCTTAGTTTGGAAGACTTGGATTGTCACTTGGCAGGAAAACACTTCACACTTTCGGGCTGATTGGTATTATCTTTTGTAGTTATATTTTGGTATTTAGGTTACAGGCTTCTCAACAAGTATTCAGTTCTGTGATTTCTGACTTATAATTGAGTCTTCTCTTTTCTCTTCACCCAGGTTGCACTAGAATTTCGGCCATCTGCACCCTCGAGTAACAGAGAAAAGCATAGATAAGTACTACTTTCGTAGTAAAGTACCCTTTTCTGCATATTGTCTAGAGTTTACACTCTCCTTTTTATTTATTCTATTTTGACTTGGTGCACATTACGGTTCTTCCTCTTTTCCTGGGGTTTCTTCTTGTTTTCCCCACTAATAAAGCAAACATGAAGGGGAGTGAAAAAAATTATAGTCCCTTCCTTTACGGCTAGACTAAAAAAGAAATAAGGCTGACATGGTAAATCCTCGCACTGCTGAAATGGGTCTCACTTCAAGTCTTTCTTGTGTGTGAGTGGCTTGTTTGGTTTCTCGCTTTTCCCCAGATTGCGCTACCTCTCTCAGGTTCAAGCTCCCATCAGCAATAGCACTGTACCGGGGAGGTCTGGGGTACATCTTACGGGGATGGCATTTGAGAGGGACCCAAGCCAAGAGAGCAAGCTGGGTGACTACTCTCTTGTGGATTACATGAGAATTACCAGCTTCCAGAGGTTGCCCAAAGATGAGGTGGGCAGTGAGGACTGTGGGCTCCTCCTCCGCAAAGGAGGAGGATGCCTTCCTGGTTGAGGCAATCAACACACAGTGCCCACACCACAGTTACTCAATAAGTGTTTTCAAAGGGTAAGAAACCAATTTATTGTCGCTTCCCTAGACAACAATACTTTGTGTCCATTATTTTATATCTTTTTCATATTTGCAAAAACTCATAACAGAAAAGAAGACAATAAATTGAAATATTAACAAGGCTAAATAGACTCTATACAAACATTAAAGACAAAAATTATTTACACATTAGAGAACATTTCAACATCAAGCGTTACAAAAAATGATGATAATTATATGACAAAAAAGTTATTATAATCAATTAATGAGAAAAGGTACGTTTGGGGGAGAAAGTAAGTGACTCAATGGCTTATAGACACTTGAATACTGGACCAGCCGGTCCTAGTATCCTAAGGATGGCAAATTATTTTTCCCAAACAACACTGCTGACGCGTTTCAAGACCAGGCGCAAAGTCACTGGTCTTTCATCAGGGCTGTGGATTCTTTGTATCAATTCTGTTTGAAGGAGGACTTCGTGAAGGGTCTAGTGGTGGTCCTGTTGCTAATTAATGTGGCCGAACAGAGATGCCTTAGTCATTGGGAACTGCCGAATTGCGGCGGGTTCAATTGTGCGGCGTAACCATCAAGGTTGAATCTTCATTCGTTTACTAATTTTCAAAGGAAAGGAGTGCCACTAACACCGTCCTGCTACTCTGCCACTGCTCGATAATGCTGGGGTCTGGTTTCTCTCAGTAAAGATTCCTGGTTGAGGGGCACATGGGGGAGTCTGGCGGGACTGACATATGTGTTGGCAATATGTTAGTTTATCCCAAGGAAGAGGGGATATTATGTATACCCTGTGTATGTACCCACTACTTAGAATGAGCCCACACAGTTCTATTAACACTTAAAACCTTCCTTGTGCACAATAAAGACAGTGGGTGGGTTGGATGGATCCAGGGCTGTGGTAAAAGAATACTGACAACAGCTGTGTGAGTACGTCAGCTATTAGAGAATCATTATTATGGGAGTCAAAATATTATTTAAGAGCCTAATAACTGAGCTGTCATTATGGGGGGAGCCGTCACCTGTCACAGCAATTATGTAGGGCAAAGCGGAACACTGTGGAATCCCACTGAGTTTTTATGCAACTCTGAAACTCCGCGTAGTGCAACTCCGTGAACTCCACCCACCCCGACACACTTTAACTACCACCAAAAAAATGCAAGTTTCAAATTGCATTTGTTATTTTGAGCATGACAAACAATATTCCTTATGAAAAATACTGAAATAACTGGATATTTTGCACACATATTAATTTAGACATTATAGACCATGCAATATTGCCACATGCTGTTTAACCAAAAGTAATTAGTGAGGTCATTGTATCCCTAACATGTGGGTAACAAAATTACTTTAAAAAATCCAGTGCGTCTTATATATTTTCTTGTGATGGGCAGTAAGATCTACCTTCCCGGACTGAGTATCATCCTCTTTGGGATGAACAGTCAGCTATCTTTTAATGTAAGGCAGTGGAGTCCAAAGAGGAGGAGGGCCCATGAGATCGATGAACAGAAGTGAAGAAATCTGTGCCATGCCAAGATAGATACGCAAGGGCAATATTATCACGTTCATAATGTGGAAACCTCTTTCATTGTCACTTGAAGTCACTGGTAGTGTGTTTATTGCCCTGTAATCTCACTCAGACCATTGTCAATATAGTATTTAAAACCTTCTGATATGAGTTAAGAATTAAGGGAGAACCCCCTTTATATTTCTTTGAGGGGCCTGCTAGGAGAGTGTTTCTGCAGCCATTCGTGTAGCCAGGGACCTTAAGTATATGGACAGCCAGAACCCATTGAGCATACATAAGCTACCTATGCATGCTCTCACACTGTAAAGTGTCATAAGAAAAATTGGTAAAAGAATACCCATAAGAACATTTCTGCATCCAGGAATCAATTGGTTGACATCACTAAAGAAAAATATAAAATACTGGGGAATTTTTTTAATTTCTAAAAGGCTTTAATTTGTAAAGTAAGATATTGAAGACAGTGGTGAACTGATCATTTAGCTGTTTGAGTTGAAAGTCTACTACTGAAGAGACCTAGGTGTAGCTGTTAGAAACTGGATTTCTGGTTGATATGCAACCTGTCCAAACGGGAACCACAATCCCAGATGAGGTTAAGGGTAGCACACAAAAAATTTACCTGTGCTCACCCTCTGGACTTGGCACAGAGCAGTCAGGCTAAACTAAAGAGGCAGCTTGTGAACTATTTGTGCACACAGTAACACAGTGAAAAGACCACAAAAGTACTCCACACCAGTTTAGAAACATAGCCAATATTTATCTGAGTAAAAGAAGACCAAAATGACATAATATTCAAAATGCAAGATATGAATTTTGCAGGATTAAATCAAAATGCAGTGCTAACAAGTCAAAAGCTCCAACTGGGGCTATCTAGTCACGCTTGACAGGGGCAAATCTAGAAGTGAAGTCTTACCTCGATGGAGCAGGGGCAGGAAACAGGAGTCACGTAGACCTGCTGAGTGCCTTGGATGCTTTGATGCTTCGGGGGGATGCACTGAAATCCAGAGGTGATGCATCATTGTTGCAGGCAATGCGTTGGTTCTGAAAGTTGGCCAAGATTATTGATGCATTAATGACAAGAGCGCAGCGCATCAGTTCCGAGGCGTTGATGTCGAACCACTGGGGTGGATGTGATGAGAAGACAATCCGGGATGAAGATGTGTCAGAGTCGGGACAGGGCATCACAGACGTCGGAGAAGTGACATCCAAAACTGACACAGCTGTGGTTCTTCACAGGCACTGTGGCAAAGACGAGGCTGTGTTGTAAGTTGAGGTTGTTGTGCTACACCCTCTGTGAGTGGTGTCCATGGCTTCGGTGCTGGCAACAGTGATGCATCAGCAAAGTCTGGGCTGCTTTGCAAGTGAGGTTGATGTGTTGAGTACTCAGCAAGCGGGGACCATGGCTTCGGTGCAGGCAGCGGCGATGTGTTGTTTTCACAGGGATGCATCTGGTTCCGAAATGACACTTTGGAGTCGATGCGTTGGTTTCCTGAGTTGCAGCACAAGCACTCCCTTCCAAGGCCCAGGAGTGGATTTGGCACCACTTGGCAGTGCTAGACTCACAGCAGAGGAGCCCCGGTGCTGGTAGCAACATGCGGGCGAAGTCTTTAATATACCTGAGACTTCAGTAACAGGAAGCAAGCCAAACAAGCCCTTGGAGAACCATTAGATGCAGGATGTAGAGAGTAAATTCCAGTCCCCTTTTCCCCAGACAAGAAGCAGCAGGCAGCAGGTCAACACAACAAAGCAAGCAGCAAATTGGCAGTCCCTCCTGGCGCACAGCAGCTCTTCTTCCTGGCAGAATGTCCTCAGTTCAGAAGTGTATATGATGTCAGAGATCCAGTACTTATACCCATTTTAGCATTTCAAGAATGGAGACTTCAAAGAAAGGTCTTTGTTGTGAACAAACCCCTGCCCTTCCTGGCCCTGGCTCCAGGCAAACTACAGGGTAGGTATGAGGCTCTTTGTGTGAGGATGGGCACAGCCCTGTTCAGGTGAAAGTGTCAGCTCCTTAGCTCGCTCTAGCTCAGGAAGACACAACAGCCTTGTAATGGGCAATCAGGATAGAATGGGCACACCTCAGCTCCCTTTGTGTGTGACTGTCTAGAGGGAATTCATAAAGTCTAGCTGTCATCCAACCAAGACGTGTATTCTAGGGACAGACAGAGGCACAGAATGGTTAAAGTAAGAACAAGCCAACTTTAAAAAGTGGCATTTTCAGACCTACAATTTAAAAATCAACTTCACTAAAATATGCGTTTTTAAATTGTGAGTCCAATTTTCTATCAGCTCTCAGTTGAAAGTTACACTTGTAAAGTGCTACAACACTGCTCCAATGCTAACCTATGGGAGGGAAAGGCAATGCATTTTATTATATTTATTGTATGTATATTATGAAATTTTATGAAAAAGTTTTTATTCTCATGACATCTGTTACTTGAATGCACTGTGATTACATTTACTTTTTATTCCTTGTATATACACCTAATGATTGAATCCTAAAAAAGGATGATGTATGTATGTACATATGATTCTTTTCTTTTTATGATTTTAACTAATCGAAATAAAGTGTTTTGACTGACTGACTGACTGACTGGAAAGGCTATGCTGTAGTGAAAAAACGGAATTAGCCGTTTTTAACTACTAGGACATGTAAAATTCAAAAACACATGTCCTATCATTTAAATACACCATATCCTGACCATGGGGCTACCTATGGCCTACCCTGGGGGTGAGATAGGTAATAAAAGGGAAGGCTTGGGCTTGGCGAATAGGTAAACTTGCCAGGGCAAAATAACAGTATAAAACTATACATGCAGGCTCTGCAGTGGCAGATCTGAAACAGGTTTGAAGGGCTACTTATGTGAGTGGCACAATCAGTGCTGCAGGCCCACTAGTAGCATTTGATTTACGGGTCCTGGGGACATGTAGTGCATGGTACTAGGGACTTATCAGTAAATCACATATGCCAATCATGGATAACCAAATACCATGGCATTTTAGACACAGAGCACATGCACTTTAGCACTAATTAGCAGCAAAATAGTGTCGAGAGTCCTAAAGCCAACACTAAGAAGGAAGCCAGGCAAAACGAGCCAGAGCACTCCGAACCACCCTCCAGCGAGAGTAGGTAAGACTGAATACTAGGACGCCAGTCCTCGGGGGTCAACTTGCTCTGACTGACGTGCTACAGCACAGAGACAATTTGACTTTCTCAAAGTCAGTCATGGAACTTCTAAGACTTGAACTTACTAGCACGGCCGAGCTGGAATGTTGCCTCATGTAAATGGGGAATAACTATGATGCTTAGGCAGGAAATTTGGACTAGAGAGTTGAACCAGTGAATGCTGGTGTGCCTACCTTAACAAGACTGTGTATAATATTTGTACACAAAATACTTGGGTAGATGCATGGGAATGCCCATGCTCTATCTATGTAACACCTCCTAATACAAGGTAACGCAAGACGCACAGTGTGCTGCCTCCATTTTTTTTTTAGCCAAGCCATACAAACTGGATTTGTGATGTATTGTAAATCTCCAAAAATATTTTGCATCAGGGTTGTGCAACAGAAGTTGTGCAAACCAGACGCAAAATGTGTGCTTCAACCGCTACATTAATTTTTTTTAACTCTGCCCCAAATAAATTGACAACAAGAAGAAACGTGATAGTAAATTTATTCTGCTTCATTAGTGTTTGAGTGTGCAGAGATCTTAGTGTGCACAGGTAAATCTCAGGAAATAATAAAAATGATAAGATAACTGGTGGTTAAGGCATTTACTGGATTTGTGTTTTGTCTGGTTCCAGTTCTGACTCAAAGTAGCATAGACGGTTAATGCGTTTCTTGCATAGCACATCATGTAACATGCAGATGACAGATTTATATTTTATATAGATCGGTAGGCAGTAGTGGGTTGCTGGTTTTAACACAGATATGTTTTGTTACATGCATTCAATACATTGTAATCCTTCTAATAGAGCACAGAGAAGTATGAAGAAAAATATGTGACCCTTCACCTTGTAACACTCACTGTCTTATATACATTGATTTACACACTAGTGTGATCAATTGTCATTGTGCTATGTGTGCGTGTGATATAAAGCTCTCTGACACCCTGCATTGGGATGAGTTGCACTATAAAAGAAATAAAACAAAATAGGGATATTGTTATTTGTGTAAATGCTGGGACAGACCAACACATCTGACATTCTTCCAGTGCATGAATATTGCTTACATACAGGTACTGACCAAAGTGCATTCCTCTTGAGTACTTGTGAAGTGTTAACAAGCTGTGTGCCTTTGTTCTCCCTCCACTGCATTTGCATAGAGGCTCCAGATAACTCCCATTCAGGATACTCTAAATAAAAGGAGGCCCGAAGGCTCCTTAAATTCAGCCTTTGTTATGAGCCCAGTTAGAGACAGAATTATCAAAGCCCCCTTCCACCAACATGTTTCTGCTGGAAACAAAAGCAGACAATGTGCCGGCGCTGCTGATTGTGTGCCAGTTTCTGAAAATTACACTGGGAAAAAGTTCATTATTCAACAGTGGGACCCAATTTCTTGGCAGGGTGGACGGCATCCACTCTGTGAAAATAGTGGGTGGACGCTGTGCACCAACCCAAGTGTACCTACGAATTGTGCCCTGATTCTGATGAACATAACATACGTAAGAAGAGGCATGTAGATAATTGCACTCTATTATTCAGCTGGCCTCCGTGTGAAACTCTGTGTCCTGTGATCTTTTCAGAGATACTACACCTCCCATAGATTCATTTATCAAGTAGACTGCAGATAAAACTGCACACAAACTGTGTGACAACTATGTGTTAAACAGCATGACTAATTGTAACTCAAAATGGATGAGAAATGTCTCTAATGTCACAGGTAATGCTTGGTGTAGTTGGCTACCTAGCCGCAAAGCACTTTAGCTCCTCATCAGGAGTAGAAAGTGTTACATAAATGCCTATACTATATAATACAGATCAACACACTTAAAATATTACTAGTGGCTTAACTGTGCCTCCATCGGCTTGGGCATCTATTGTTCCTGGATGGATGCCTTAGAGCATGGGTACTCACAAACTTTCTCTCGGGGGCCAAATTTACACTGTGGTTTGTGTCTGAGGGCCGCACCAGTGGGGGCGGGGTCAGTGGGGAAGGGGGCGGGGCTAGAGCAACAAAAACAAAAACTGACCATGAGGTTGATCACTGGTCCCTGCAGCGGACACCTTCATCCACTGAACCACCAGACCCGGCATACACACATCTCTCTCTCTCGCTCTCTTTCTCTCTCTGTCTCCCTCCCTCTCTCACTCGCCCTTACTCTGTCCCCCTCCCTTTGCCCCCCTACCTATGTCTCCCTCCCTCTGTCTCCCTTTCCCTCTCTCACTCCCTCACTCTGTCTCCCTTTCCCTCTCTCACTCCCTCAGTCAGTTACTCCCTTTCTCTCCCTCCCTTTCCCTCTCTCACTCCCTCACTCTGTCTCCCTTTCCCTCTCTCTCCCTCACTCTGTCTCTCTTTCCTTACCTCACCCCCTCACTCTGTCTCCCTTTCCCTCCCTCACTCCCTCACTCTGTCACTCCCTTTCTCTCCCTCCCTTTCCCTCCATCCCTTACCCTCCCTCCCTTTCCCTGCATCCATTTCACTCTCTCACTCCCTCACTCTGTCTCCCTTTCCCTCCCTTGCTCTATCTACCTTTCCCTCCCTCGCTCTGTCTCCCTTTCCCTCCCTTACTCCCTCACTATGTCACTCCCTTTCCCTCCCTCACTCTGTCTCCCTTTCCCTCCCTCACTTCCTCACTCTGTCTCCCTTTCCCTCCCTCACTCCCTCACTCTGTCTCTCCCTCCCTCGCTCTGTCTCCCTTTCCCTCCCTTACTCCCTCACTCTGTCACTCCCTTTCCCTCCCTCACTCTGTCTCCCTTTCCCTCCCTCTCTCCGTCTCGCTTTCCCTCCCTCACTCCCTCACTCTGTCTCCATTTCCCTCACTCACTCTGTCTCCCTTTCCCTCCCTCGCTATGGCTCCCTTTCCCGCCCTCACTCTGTCTCCCTTTCCCTCCCTCTCTCCGTCTCCCTTTCCCTCCCTCACTCCCTCACTCTGTCACTCCCTTTCTCTCCCTCCATTTCCCTCCATCCCTTACCCTCCCTCCCTTTCCCTGCATCCATTTCACTCTCTCACTCCCTCACTCTGTCTCCCTTTCCCTCCCTTACTCTATCTACCTTTCCCTCCCTCGCTCTGTCTCCCTTTCCCTCCCTTACTCCCTCACTCTGTCACTCCCTTTCCCTCCCTCACTCTGTCTCCCTTTCCCTCCCTCACTCCCTCACTCCCTCACTCTGTCTCCCTTTCCCTCTCTCTCCCTCACTCTGTCTCTCTTTCCCTACCTCACTCCCTCACTCTGTCTCCCTTTCCCACCCTCCCTCCCTCACTCTGTCACTCCCTTTCTCTCCCTCCCTTTCCCTCCATCCCTTACCCTCCCTCCCTTTCCCTGCATCCATTTCACTCTCTCACTCCCTCACTCTGTCTCCCTTTCCATCCCTTGCTCTATCTACCTTTCCCTCCCTCGCTCTGTCTCCCTTTCCCTCCCTTACTCCCTCACTCTGTCACTCCCTTTCCCTCCCTCACTCTGTCTCCCTTTCCCTCCCTCACTCCCTCAATCTGTCTCCCTTTCCCTCCCTCACTCTGTCTCCCTTTCCCTCCCTCACTCCCTCAATCTGTCTCCCTTTCCCTCCCTCACTCCCTCATTCTGTCTCTCCCTCCCTCGCTCTGTCTCCCTTTCCCTCCCTTACTCCCTCACTCTGTAACTCCCTTTCCCTCCGTCACTCTGTCTCCCTTTCCCTCCCTCTCTCCGTCTCCCTTTCCCTCCCTCACTCCCTCACTCTGTCTCCCTTTCCCTCCCTCACTCTGTCTCCCTTTCCCTCCCTCGCTATGTCTCCCTTTCCCTCCCTCACTCTGTCTCCCTTTCCCTCCCTCTCTCCGTCTCCCTTTCCCTCCCTCACTCCCTCACTCTGTCACTCCCTTTCTCTCCCTCCCTTTCCCTCCATCCCTTACCCTCCCTCCCTTTCCCTGCATCCATTTAACTCTCTCACTCCCTCACTCTGTCTCCCTTTCCCTCCCTTGCTCTATCTACCTTTCCCTCCCTCGCTCTGTCTCCCTTTCCCTCCCTTACTCCCTCACTCTGTCACTCCCTTTCCCTCCCTCACTCTCCCTTTCCCTCCCTCCCTCACTCCCTCACTCTGTCTCCCTTTCCCTCCCTCACTCCCTCACTCTGTCTCTCCCTCCCTCGCTCTGTCTCCCTTTCCCTCCCTTACTCCCTCACTCTGTCACTCCCTTTCCCTCCCTCACTCTGTCTCCCTTTCCCTCCCTCTCTCCGTCTCCCTTTCCCTCCCTCACTCCCTCACTCTGTCTCCCTTTCCCTCCCTCACTCTGTCTCCCTTTCCCTCCCTCGCTATGTCTCCCTTTCCCTCCCTAGCTCTGTCTCCCTTTCCCTCCCTTACTCCCTCACTCTGTCCCTCACTTTCCCTCCCTCACTCAGTCACCCTTTCCCTCCCTCACTCCCTCACTCTGTCTCCCTTTCCCTCCCTCACTCTGTCTTCCTTTCCCTCCCTCGCTATGTCTCCCTTTCCCTCCCTCGCTCTGTCTCCCTTTCCCTCCCTTACTCTGTCACTCCCTTTCCCTCCCTCACTCTGTCTCCCTTTCCCTCCCTCACTCTGTCTCCCTTTCCCTCCCTCACCTGGTCTCCCTTTACCTCCCTCACTCCCTCACTGTCACTCCCTTTCCCTCCCTCCCCCTCCCTTTCCCTTCCTCCCTCCCTTTCCCTCCTACCCTTTCCCTCTCCCACTCCCTCACCCGATCTCCCTTTCCCTCCCTCACTCCCTCACTGTCACTCCCTTTCCCTCCCTCACTCTGTCTCCCTTTCCCTCCCTTTCCCTTCCACCCAGGGCACAAGTCCTAAAAAAAGAAGTGGGGGGATGCTGACGTCACAACAGGAAGTGATGTCACGAAAGGTGGCTTGCACCATCAGATTCATTGCCTCCTCTCGCTCACCCCTTAGATGCGATTGCATCAGTGAAGCCAGCGCGGGAGCAGCGTTCTGAATGAGTTCCAATCTCACCCCAGAGAGGCCAAATAGTGAATGTGCTGCTCCATTTGCTCCAGTTATCGAGCTCCCGGTAAAATAAGTGGGGGGACGCCGTCCACCCGCGTGGTACCTTGACTTGAACCCTGCTTCCACCCCCCCTTTCCCTCCTTCCCTCTCTTACTCCCTCACCCGTTATCCCTTTCCCTTCCTCACTTAGTCTCCCTTTCTTTCCCTCTCCCTCTGTCATCTCACCCTGCCTCTGTGTCAGCCCGGGCTGAGACAGCTTCGGAGCACACACACATAGCCACACTGAGCACATTAACAGGTCTTTAAAAGACCATTAGCATGTTAATGAAGCTGTGTTGTTCACCTCTTAGCACCCCTGCAGCTCCACTCCAACTATGGCAGGAATTCCCCGGCCGGCCCCCACAGAGCAGCAGAGTCTCGGAGTCGCGCTGCTGTAACTTAGTATGCAGACACTCTTTAAAAAAAAAAACACTGGTATGATGTGTGCAAGGTCCGCGGGCCGCCAGGGAAGGCTTGCCGGGCCACCACCGGCCCGCGGGCCGTACTATGAGTACCCCTGCCTTAGAGTGTTTTACAAATTCATTCCCTGTGTCTCTAAGGTTTGGGCTTCTAATGTTCCAAGGTTGAACTCTATATTGTTCCCTAACAGAACCCTAATGGGATTAGGCTTCTCCTACTTCTAGGAGTATTCAATAGAGTGGGTTGTGGTGGTTTAATAAAACTTCCATGGTTAGGATCTTGTATTGCTCCAAATTTGACTCCATAAAATGGTTTACTGGTGGTTTAACAGTGCCTCCAGTGGTTGGACTTTGACATAGCGCCCTGAAGAATATCTTCCTTGGCTTGCTATGCCAACCTTTGAACTCATCTCTCAATGAATTAGGATCCCCAAAGCCATGAAATATGAAAGGCCCATCAAAGACTTGGACTGTCCTAAAATGTGACCCTGAGGACCTCAGGTGACACTTGTTTGTTCCAGCTGCCTGCGAAGCAATGCCGCACTCTTCTCTCTTGTATACCATGTCACGCACAGAATGCTGCACAATGCTGCTGTGCCAAGTTTGGAGTATACTCTCTGGGCCTTATGCACAATCTGGTAGCTCTGCACTTTAGCTGACTGTGCAACAGCACTCTTCTTTATAATCCACGCACTGGAGGATTGGGTCATATCAGGTCATCACTTCGAGAGCACTTTGATTGCTGAATAAAGGTACAAAAAGGGCTATAAAAATACTTCAATAAAACAGTCAAACGTTCCCGAAAAGTTTGAAATCCCAGATCGTGACTTATAAATCACACTATAATAAATTATTTTGCACAAACTGATTTCAGCATTAGTACTAAATGGGCGTCCCATTGGCATTAGTTCTCTTAACAAATGCTGATTATCATAATATATATTTTTGTAACTTGCGACTCTGTTAGTAATTAAAATAAACATTTATTCATGAACTGCTTAGTCATCTTTATGCTCATTTTAGTTATTACCGGGAACAAAAACTTGAACCCTCTGTTTTTTTATTATAGTCTGAATAGCGTTTATTTAAACCCTCTCTGGAAATACCCACCATGTATTTCTGACCTCCATTAGTCCGTGGCCCTGCTAAACTGCTTATTTGGCGTAAAGACCCAAGCACAGTTAACATGCTGCCAGTGTACGCCAATGGATAAATACGTGAAGAGGTAACAAGTGAAAAGCAACGTGTTGTTTTTGGAGACAATGTTTACCAGCAGAAAGCATTCGTAAGTGAACTTTTACTTGTATCAGTTTGAACTCACTTAGCCCTCACTCACACTGTATCTTTGTGCTGCTGCCTCTGCTTTGAAACCCTGCTCACAGATTGACACTTCAAACGCAGAGTGTTTTCACTGCCTGTCTCAGGGGTGACTTCACAGCTTCAGCTTTCCAGTGACCGTTTACTTAACTAAGTCAACTAACCCGGCACCGCAGCTTTCACGGCAAGTCACTGGAAAAGCCAATCAACTCTCTTTTCTTGTTCCTCTCACCACTCCGATTCATTAGAGCAAGCAGAGAACAGCTCCCTGCCAAAACACCTCTGCTGCCAAAACCACCAGCAGAAGCAACACTGCAGAGCGATCTAACAACGCAGCACACATCATTCATGGGGACAAAGAAGTCTCTGACAAATGGACTTGTCAAAAGAGGAAATACAAATGAACAGAGCTTCCTGCACTTATGCTGCAGCAGCTCGGGTTTGAAAAATGAAAATGTAGGCCCCGATTACAAGTTCTTCTTGGCGGAGTTCCCGTGTGGAGCTCCGCTCTCCGCGATTATCACTTTGCAGGTGTTCCCACTTCTTGATTCTACAGGAAGTCCACACTAGACCAGATTTTGATGCGCATAAAACCGGTTTGTAAAACTGCTTTGGGAAAGGGCTGCATTGGAGGCTAGACCGTTCCCAACCCGACTGAACCTCCACCCGGATACGGGTGGCGAAACAAGTAATTCTTACTTCTTTCACGCAACGTCCCCCCCTTACCCCCTCTACCCTTCATCCCCAGGTAATATACATTGTTTCTTTTTTAATTAAAAATAACACATTACATACAAAAGCAGCAGCAATCTACCTTTCCATAAATGCACAAACAAGGAGAAGCATTTTTCCTCGTATCGCCAACTTAAGACTAGAGTTTTCCTGGTCTTAAGTTTGGCGATAGCTCCTATTTACAATGCCCTTGTGAATAGGGTACAGCGTAAATATCAATGTGTGTTGCGGTGGAACGCCCACCACAACACCCACTGCACGCCGCTTTCACGCTAAACACAGCGTCAAATGGGGCAGATTCACAAGGCAGTGTTAAGACACATCAAGTGGCTTAACGCTGCCTTGTGAATAAGGCGAGGCCCCTATCGCCACCACAACGTCACTGAAAGTGACGTTGTGGTTTCGATAGGGGCTTGTGAATATGCACCTTAATGTTTTAACATGTTGTCACATAAACGTGCCATTACCTTTTCCATTCATTCATGTGTCAGTGTGGAGACAGCTGTTTTCTAAGCATCCTGGGCTAGGACTTTGGATTAATACTGGGCCTTGGACCTAAGAACTACATGAACATAATCCCGGTTTCTCAGCTTTTGACTTGGTTGCACCTTATGAGTGGCAAAGAACCTTACAGTGTAGATTAAATGTGTGTATAGTATAGATGAAATGTGTGCGAGTGGTTTAGTTTAGGTTCTATTCAATGCTTAGGCACAAGGTTGATGTGGCCAAGGCGTTGGTTTAGATCATATGCCAAATTATGAAGAAATGATAAACCAATACATTTGGCTTCTGTATATTGAAAAGGCTTTACTAATGTACACAGAATGGGAACATCAAGACAACACCAAGGAACGCATCCTACACACACCAGAAAGGTACAACATGGTTAGCAACACGCGTTGTAAACTACCTACACAAACAGCTATTGCAGGAAAGATTGCACTACTCCAACAGGTAATGTCCCTCCCAAACAGACTACATATTTATTTGTGAGATTGAATTATTACGCAGCCCATGTGGCTCTAAATAATTGTCTTTTTGGCTCCCGGGTATACCACTGAAATATTCTGGAAAATACTTTGTTGTCTTCCACTAAGTCCTATTTTTAACTGAAACTGATTAATGTCTATGTCCGAAAAACAGATACCTTGCATTCTCTTCAGCCTTTTCAAATATATCATTTAGCTTGGTCTGGGGTTATGTTGTATGGAAATCACTGGCGGTCCTGGAGGGTCCACGAATGTTTAGAAAATTAAATAATATTAACAATTTAATAAAGTGTATATATGTGAAGGAATCTGAAATGAGAGACTAGAACCAGAGCAACGGAGAACAACGGAGTAAAACAGTAAAATTAAGTGTAACAGAGAAAAACTGTAAAATTAAGTAAAATAATTTTTTACGAAAAAAAAAATGCTCCCCTTGCCATGGGAGGCTTCTCCTATGGCAGGGTAAACATTATAATGATTTTACTGTTCCTTATTGCCAGGTTTTAACTGGCAGTAAGGAACAGTAAAAAATGACTACATGTCCGCCCATTCCAATTGGGCGATGGACATGTAGCAATTTCTTACGCCCCAGGGCCGTAGGAAAAGTTTGGCCCAGTCGGAGACAGAGCAGTCCCTGGCATGGCCAAACTAAATGTGAACCCACATTCAAATCGGGTGGGGGACCTGCATATTGGTGGTATGTATACTTTCCTACCATTGCGACGGACCACCGCCAATATATACATCAGGCGCATAGTAGGTACAATGTGTGGCCTCAATTGAATTTAGAAAAGCTCCAACCTTCCCATTCATTGAAATTAAAATTCGTTTTTTAATTTTCTTTTATGAATTAAATTAAATATTTAATCATTTTTGTATTTGTTAAATGAGTGATTGTTTCTTAATTTATGCAATTTGTATTGTAGTTCAAATTATCAAAAAGGTTGACTGTACCATGGTCCCTGGCTTCCAGCGATGACTCTGTGGGGGTCCCCAGATCCCAATAATGTTTCCATGGGGGTGTCCTGGTTCCAATAAGGATGAAGCGGGCTCCACTGAAGTCAAAAGTTTGAGAACCACTGTACTAGAGAAAATGTTCACTCCAGATATAACACTAGCAGATACCCTGCATGCGCTTAAGACCAGAAAAGAAGAGTTTGTAAGTTGCAGTGCTGATCTTAATATTATAATCATATATAAATATATATATGTGTATATATATATATATATATATATATATATATATATATATATATATATATATATATATATATATATATATACATTACCTACTGGCGGTCGCCAGTAGGTATATATAGTTAGGATTTTTTCTCTATGGGATTTTTGAAAATTCTATGTCTAATAACTTTGGCGTTTGTGGACGGAATTGGCTGAAATTTTCAGGAAAATGGCACATTTTGTTTCTGAGCAGCCCTTGAAAATTTGGGGGGGGTTCGTCAAGGGGGGGCCGAGAAAAAAGGGGGGTCCCAAAACGTGTTTTTAACATTGAGTTTTCCATAGGGCGGTTGGCCTCACTTTTAGCCTGAACGGCTGAATGGATTTGCACGAAACTTGGCAAAATTGTAGGGACTGGTAGCCCGATGTGCCTTTTGTAGGTCTCAATATATGTGCTACAGTGGATTTTTAGAAATTAACGTTTAAAAAAAGATATATATCTGTAACAGCGGACCGGGCAGCGCTCCAGTTCGCGTACTTTGCGCGCAACGGAGCTTTGTGAAGCGAAGCTGATTGGTTCTCCGGCGTCTGTCAACATTCCAAACAGTCCGTAGCGGCCGCCATCTTGTCTCTCGGTAGGATCGAGAGACAAGAGGAGTCCAAAGCGAAGGGGCAAATGACCATAAGGGGGCATAGTAGATCCTCGCTGACCCCCTAGGTTTGATGTGGAGGTTTTAAAAGGGCCCCGCGGGGCAAAAAAAATAAATAATAATAATAATCGAACGGCTGAATGGATTTGCACGAAATTTGGCAAAATATTAGGGACTGGTAGCCCGATGTGCCTTTGCTAGGTCTCAATATATGTGCTCCAGTGGATTTTGAGAAATTAACGTTCAAAAAAAGATATATATCTGTAACAGCGCTCCGCTTCGCGTACTTTTCGCGTTACGGAGCTTTGCGAAGCTGATTGGTTCTCCGGCGTCTGTCAACATTCCAAACAGTCAGTAGCAGCCGCCATCTTGTCTCTCGGTAGGATTGAGAGACAAGAGGAGGCCAAAGCGAAGGGGGAAATGACCATAAGGGGGCATAGTAGATCCTTCCTGACCTCTTAGGTTTGATGTACCATTTTGCCAAGTTTGGTGTAATTCCGTTCAGCCATTCAGGCTGTAGACGTATGTAAATGTCCTATGGAAAATTGCATGGGGAAAACACATTTGAAAGTGTTGAAATTTAGAACCAATTAAAATGTTACTTTGGTTTTGTATTTGTGTGTGATGAAAGTTAATTGGTTATGTATATATGTCAAATGAGAGGAAACCACAGCCATTTTGTGATACTACTGTCTGAGGTACATTTGTGAGGAATTTTTGGTGGTGAATTTCTGGTGTTTGATTTACACAGTACTAACACTTCTCCTACTTTTAAAAAGGTGAGTTGTTAATTTGTAAGGGGAACTATGTTGTACACTTGAAGATAATTTGAAAAATGTTTTCTGTTATTTATTTGCAGTCCTTCTGTTATACTAAATACTTGATAAAGTTAGTTTTATATTATGTATTACTAAAAACGATAAATGAAAGTGATTATTTTTTTTCTGCAATTTACAGCAAGCAATTTCAAAATAAAATGGCTCACAATGAAGAGACCGTGGCAATTTCTTTTGAATTGTCCACTACATTGATTGAAATTGAGAGCACCAATAATGAAATATTGTCACAAGGAGGAGATGACTTGTATGATTCCATTAGATTGATTGAAATGGACAGCACCAATAATGAAATATTGTCACAAGGAGATGACTTGAATGATTCCACTACATTGATTGAAATTGAGAGCACCAATAATGAAATATTGTCACAAGGAGGAGATGACTTGTATGATTCCATTAGATTGATTGAAATGGACAGCACCAATAATGAAATATTGTCACAAGGAGGAGATGACTTGAATGATTCCACTACATTGATTGAAATTGAGAGCACCAATAATGAAATATTGTCACGAGGAGATGACTTGAATGATTCCACTACATTGATTGAAATTGACAGCACCAATAATGAAATATTGTCACAAGGAGGAGATGACTTGAATGATTTTTTTGATCAATCTCTTGATGGCGAATTTATCGAATGTTTGGAGACCATAGAGTTACAAGAATCATCATTGCAGACTTTTCATGAGGACATTGCTGATGAGGACATGTTACTAGTTCTTTCAAATTTAGAAAATTCTGAAGAATACATTTATATTTAGAAATCAAAAATTGTTTGAGACATTATTCATTTTTATTTTTAATTTATGAGGTTGTAGCGAAGTGATTGTAGTATAAAATGAGACTTATAGTATAGAGTGCAACATTTTTATGTTACATGGTAAGTTTACTCATATTTACTTCCCTTCTGCCACTATATTATCTCCAATGTGTATTTGACATCTCTTCTTCATCTCCGGCCTCCTTTCTCTCACTGTGTGTCTCCGATGCATCTTATCGCTGCTATTTTGTGTAATTACAGAAGAGAGTAAAATAAAATAGTTCGGAACGTGAAAAGGGGGCAAAGTAGAGTACTCCTCACCCCCTAGGCCTTTTTAGGCGGTCCCAAAAGGATCAGTTTCTGCTTTCCTGAGAGATTATGGTATGAGTTCCATATACCACAATAACTTGCATTACAACATGCAAGATATCTATCTCCTATTACCAACTTTTGGAGATATTCGCGCTAAGCGCGAATATCTCCAAAAAGTAACACCTGCCCTGAGCAGTTCTTAGCCATGTTATCCAATGGGAGGTGGATAACATGGCTAAGAGCATTAGCTCGGTAATGCATGAATATCGCTGAGTTTTTAGCGATATTCATGTATTGCGGCCGTTTATTATCGCATTTGCGATAAACCTTGATAATAGCAAGGTTTATCTTCGATAATTTCTGACGATGCTTAGCGGTAAAAAATTTGTTGGTAAGCATCGTTAGCGATAAATATCGCTTAACTTTGGTAATATGCCCCAACGTCTGTTAACGTTCGATTCGAAG
Organism: Lissotriton helveticus; assembly: GCF_964261635.1. NCBI lineage: Eukaryota > Metazoa > Chordata > Amphibia > Caudata > Salamandridae > Lissotriton > Lissotriton helveticus. The sequence continues at coordinate 1,075,423,853 of NC_136065.1, read as the reverse complement.
GAAATGAGGAAGTGTTGAAAAACATTGTCTGCGCCATCTTGCCTTTTTTGAAATGCCACACTTTTGTCGTGCACAGCAGCCATTTTAGATGCTTTGACCAGACCCACTCTCTGCACGCTGTCGATTCGTAGCATGGCTCCTCACCCTAGCAAGCATCTTCCCCAGGCACTGGTCACCCCCGCTCTCTGTCTTATGCATGGGCAATAAACCTCCCCCCATCTGCGCTGCTCTTCCCTGAGAATCACACTCTGTGCCCGCCCGACACCTCCCTTTCGCCCTATTCACTACCGCACCCTCTGAGACTCCTCTTCCTCTGTGTCCGATTGTCCAGGCTATCACCTAGCCCTGCAGATGTAGTTTATGGCCCCAGCTGTAAAGAATCACCCCTCTTCAAAGGAGTTATAGTAGATCAAGGCCCACACCCGATGAGATCCGTCACACCACACGTGTTCCTACTATCTGAAAACCATCCTGTATTGTGATTGGGGAGGGGACCGAGCCTGAAGCGGAAGATTCCAGGAATGACTCTTTGTACATCAAAGTTTTTACAATTATGTGTCACATTAAAAATATATAGCACTCCAACAAAGTAGTAGGAATATAAAACTTTAATAACATATAAATATATACAACAAAACAAAAACAGTAAAAACATTTAAACAACGAAGAGACCGTGGCAATTTCTTTTGAATTATCCAATAGATTTATTGAAATTGACAGCACCAATAATGAAGTATTCTTGTCAGTAGCGGCCTGTTGTGCGAATAGTTCCAAGGCAGCAGAACGCGCTGAAATCTAGATGGCACGAAAGTGAAGTCTAGTAAGTTGCCGCCCAGCAAATAACGGCGTGGGGCGCCGCGGGGGTGAGTGAGTCCAGTAGGCACCACAGCTATTCTTACCGGCATTGCAGAATTACTGCTGGGGACAATGCCTGTGCTGTAGCAGGGTCACAGCAGAAACAAAAAGGATTCTGTTGAAGATGTTGTTGGTTTTAAATTTGAGAACAGTTCTGGTGTCAACTGCTATGCTAATGTAGTGGTTAATGTTTTGTTTTCTCTAGAAAATGTAAAAGAGGGGGAGGCAGTCCAAAGTTCCGTTAAAAGGGCAAAGGAAAGGATCGGTGGTTTGAACTATCAGTCAAAAAGGGGAGGGGGTGCAACAATTTTTCCTACCGGGTCACACTGTGCTTTCACCGGAACTGAGGTCTGCAGGATTCTAGTAATTCAAAGTGAGGCTGGCGCCAGCATGGGAGCGCCGACGTCCCGCGGATACAGTTTCGTCACTCCACGGGCGATCATGGCAGTCATTCCCCATCGGGGGTCGGAGACTCCCGCGGCACCTCTAGAATCTTCAAGGTCGTGGAGGACTACGGTGGTGGAGTCAACCAGTGACCGGGCCATTTCTTTATGCTGGGCCCGCTCTTGCCAGGTCGACCGCCATTTTGAGAGTTCGGTAGCTACTGGCGATCGCGGGGTCAAATGAGCGGACGGGCTCCACCCTGCCGGGCGAGACGTTGCAGCATGGCCACAGTGGAAGAACCCTTTTCCGGGCGCCTGGAGCGCTGAGGGTGCAGCTGGGAAGCCTCCACCTGGGGAGGCGGGAGAGGCCTGTTCGCACCGTCTCTCCCTCCCAGTGCACCCCACGGCGTCTCGCTTGAGATTTGTTATGGCCGGACCAGGCGATGAGGACGAGGAGGGGGTGGGGGGGTCGGAGGCATGTGCAAGACATCCCCCCCCCAGTATTGTCGCAGCCATTATTCATGAAAGAAGAAGTGTCCCGTCCGTCTTCGGGCCGGGCTTCCGGTAGATGTCGGCCGGACGCCCCTGGCTCTGGCCCCATGAACGGGTTTCTTGGTTTATCGGCTGCAGCCGGATCCCGTCGGCCTCGGCCCCCCCGACCGTTGGTGGCCGGACCGGAAGAGCATGTGGCGGGACTACCTGCAACTCTCAAGGGCCACCGCGGCCGGACTGGGAGAGAGAGGGGAGGGTCGAGGAGACATTCCCCCCCCTGCAACTGTTCAGCGTTGTAAAGGCAATCCCCTGGCCGGGTCCCACTGGCCTCGGCCTCTCCTCCGGCTACACCCTACGTTAGGATCTCCTGGCCGAGGCGTGGCAGCAGGACCTGCCTTATATGGGCTGCTCCCGGCTGGGCGTAGCCGCAACCCTGCCCCACCTTGGAAGTTTCCAGAGTGGGGGCGGATGTTCTACTGACTTGCATTTTCCCTAGTCTATCGATTTTTTTGGCGTGGCAGGCGGTGGGACAGCGAGGGGTGATTTGGTTTCTCTTACTGTTTTTCTGGTCTCTCACCACTGGCATATTTTAACGTTTTCTTGTTTCTAGGACATTAATAGGTTTTATCATTACGTTATGTTATCGTTTCTTTGTTCGTTGTTTAATAAAAGTTCATGTTCATCAGTGGCCTACTGATTTTCGTTTTCCTATTCTTTTCTTTCCAGGTTGTTTCATGCTAAAGTTTCTGTTAACAGGATACAGTGATCACTTCGTTATTATTGCATATGTCCTTTTCACTAGGGGTGCTCTCTGGTCGGGCCAGATGACGTATCTCTAGTAAATGGTCCGGGTGAAACAGGTGCATCAATCAGTGGGGAGTAGATAGGCATGACAGATTACAACGGGGGAGAAAGGTCCGCATTACGTACCCTTTCACTATTTGCAAAGATTTTCCTACGTATATTTGCAAACAGGGAATACCTCCAAAAACAACCAATTCCCAAACAGTCAATGTTTGGGGAAACAATCAATCAATGAGGAACGAAATAGGCACGACGTGTTAAAGGTTTGCGTTACCTACCCTTCACTATCTGCAAAGGGAGAGAGAATATTCCTATTCTTCCTCGTTTGCAGGCAGAGAAGATTCTTAAGAGAATCAACTTCGAACAATTCAATGCTCGATTCAAACAATCAACAAGGGGTACTGTGAACACAAATGAACGCCGCTTATGTACATACACATTGGTATTATCAACAGGTTGTTCCTAATGTTTCTATTTTAGGGAGGTCAAAAAGAGATCCCATTAGTGGCCTACTGATTTTGCTCGATTCCTTTTGTTTTTTTACACGATTTTTCGCTATCTGCAAAGACTAAACAGAGTATTGCGACTCTGTGCTTGTTTGTAAATAGAGAATGAACCAAAGAGAACAATCAATCAAATGGAGAGAGAAGCAGGCACGACGGATTACAACGGGGGCAAAGGCCTGCGTTAACTACCCTTCACTATCTGCAAAGAGAGAGTACTCCTAATAGAAATAAGAGGTGGGGGGCAGCATTCAAAGCAGATCAGTGTGCATAAACACGAAAATGTTTTTACTTACCACGTACTTGACATTCGACAGCTTATGATATTTGCTATTAAAAAACCATTGAAATTCACTGAAAAAACCATAGGTTATAGACCATATATAGTTAGGAATTAGCATTTACAAAACCTTGAAAATTCACTGAAAAAACCATAGGTTATAGACCATATATAGTTAGGAATTAGCATTTAAAAAACCTTATTTTACTCACACAAAACCATTGAAATTCCATATATAGTTAGTTGCACTAACTATATATCGCGCACCCGCAATCCACTGCTGATCATGTCACATATTACATCATTCATGACATGGTCAGTGACATCACTGATGACATCACTGATGACATCTCAAATGACATCACTGATGACATCACTGATGACGTCTCATTTGACATCATTGTTGTGCTAATACGATAAACCTCTTCAGACTCTAATATAACCTTAGATACACTCAGTGTATACAGACACTCACACACTGCCACTCATCCATGGAGTTACTCACACACCCAGTCAGTCATGCAAAGAAACAATCTCACCTCCATTTCTTCAACTATACAGTTATACACAGCTTACTTATTGAAACATATACTAACACATATTTACTCTCTTATACAATCCCTGATACAAGTTCACAATGATCGATACAACCACTCACTCATTCAGTGGCTCTCATGCACAGTTATTTATATATGCCAACTCTCACATGTACTGTGTTTTCCATATGTACTTACTATGACATGTAGCATTGAGATATCCATTCACTCATCAATGCACTCATGCACACAGTCAACTGCCCATGTAGCTGTTTCCACATGCACTCTTGAACCCATACACCTAGTGAATAAACTGCTCACACATCTATGCACAGAGTCACACACCTTCCAGCCACCCCCACACAAACTCAATCTCCCATAGAAATACTTGGGCAACCAATTAATAACACATATAGCCTCTCGTATAGCTAATGATCAACACATGCAGCAGTTTACATCACAACAGACATAATGATGCACAAATTAAGACAGTTTAGTCACTAACCCATGCATTCAGTGAGACACATTTAATCACTCACTCATACAGTCAGTCACGCACCTACTAAATCCTTCATCCAGACACTTATACATCCACTCATTCTTCAATATCTAAGACATATTTTAACTTTACAGAAATATACAGTCACTGGATGTTGTCATCAGTGATGTCATTTGAGATGTCATCAGTGATGTCATCAGTGATGTCACTGACCATGTCATGAATGATGTAATATGTGACATGATCAGCAGTGGATTGCGGGTGCGCGATATATAGTTAGTGCAACTAACTATATATGGAATTTCAATGGTTTTGTGTGAGTAAAATAAGGTTTTTTAAATGCTAATTCCTAACTATATATGGTCTATAACCTATGGTTTTTTCAGTGAATATATATATATATATATATATATATATATATCTCACTGGAGGAAACACAGTCCGCTTACTGTTTTTATGGCATTGTTTTTAGTTTTGTTTTTTTTCTCTAATGTTTCACTCGTATCAGGTGATAAATAGACATAAAAGACATACTTTGAGTACTTTCTTGGTTATTCATAAAGTTGTTGCAACAGAAAAGAACCAATCGGTTTGTTTGTACAAAGGGTGATGTGATGACATTCCTTATCTGCATAAATGCAGGGACACCTTAGCATACAGTGCAAATTGTATTGTATGATTTATCTGAAGATAAAAGAAAAATACATAAATATATTCGCCATTTGATCATTTACAAAATTTCATACATGAAATCATGTTAATAAATACATTACTATGGGGCATATGTAGGTAGGCGTTTGCGATTCGCAAACAGAGTTTTGGTATGTAGGTGCACATTAGCAAAATAAGGAATCGCAAAAATTGCGATTCCTTATTTTGCTCAAGCATTTAAGGAATCGCAATTTTGCGATTCCTTAAATGCTATGTAGGAGTGGATTTTAAAATGCGATTTTGGCTTAAGGAATCACAAAATGCCACCTACTCCAAGTAGATGGTATTTTGCGATTTCCTTTCAAAATGCATTTTTTTTTAAAATTCAAAGTGCCCTGTGGTGCACAGACATGCCCTTAGGGCATGTATGTGCGCCACATGTACTTAGAGGCACATTCCAGGGGTGCAACAGGTGTCCTTTGGACACCCTGGCACCCTTGGAATTGCGATTCTCAAATTGCGATTTTCTCATAGAAAATCGCAATTTGAGAATGTATCCCCATTCATTCCTATGGGCCTCTTAGCCCATAGGAATGAATGGGACACTTATTCCTTAATTGCAATTCGCAATTTGCTAATCGCAATTAAGGAATGTTAGAGATTTGCAAAAAAAATGAGAATTATTACCTACATTCCATTTTGCTATTCTCAAATAGCGATCCTTAAAAATCGCTATTTGGGAATCGCAAAATGGAAATTACCTACATATGCCCCCGAATGAGAAAACTATAGTCCTCATAAATAATAGAAATTCGCAGACCATGCTAAAATTATACCTGAATAAATTCATATTTTGCATTCGGTCCCTAAATAGGTATGTACACATGTCACTCCACCAATTATGTGCAAAATTTCACAATATGTAAACAATTTGTTGGCCAGCATCATAAAACTAAATGCATGGCCTGAAAGTGCAGAAGTAATATATAGTGCAAAATTAAGGGCCTCATTATGATGGAGGATTTTCCGCATCCTCCGTGCCGGCGGAAGCCACCGCCGGCCCGGAGGATGCGGAAAATCCTCTGCGGACCCACCGCCACATTAGGATGGCTGGTGGGTCCTGGTTTCCGTCCGCTGCTTTTCCGCCGTGGTTGGCTTACAACCGCGGCGGAAAAGCACTAATATGGTGACGGTGTCTCTCAGACTAGGATGGGCTCAGAAACATGCTTTTCCGCGGCGGCTTTTCCGCGGTGGAAAAGCATGTGTAACTTCACTGCGGGGGCCCGTTGCAGGCCCCCTAGGTGAAGGGGGGGTGGGGGGCGCACATGGGGGGTACCTATGGTACCCCCCTGCATTTGTATGCAGAAAGCAGCAGGCACCCCGCGGTGCCTGCCACTTTCTACATACAAATGCAAAGCGTGCATTTTTAACATTGCTGCGGGTGCAGCTTGAAGCCGCACCCGCCGCAATGTTAAAAATAGAGGATGTGACCGCCAGGGTGGCGGTCACATCCTAATTGCACTGGAGGGACCTCCGCAGGCCATGCGGAGGTTCCCTCCTACTCTATGGTGGCGGACGGACTCAGGTCCGTCCGCCATCATAATGTGCCCCTAAGTGTGCAAATGTGCAGGTGATGTTCTTAAAACCAGGTGTATGTCAACTAAAAAATATATATAAAAAGAATATATATATATTAAAAAACAGGAAAAGGGTGAATTCATTTCAGCAGCTGGAGAATTATTGGGTGTTCAACCCATAGAAATTTGAACTCCTCAGTGGAAATCATACCATCACGCTTGAATTGATGTAGTTGTTTCATGAGCCTCTCTTTAGCATTGGTGTACTCTTTCATATTGGAATGTTTGTAGCATGCCTGGTCAGGGAGCTGACGTGAGCTTCCTTTAAGTAATCTTGTTGGGGCCAAATAACTATGTTGCCTCCCTTATCAGATGGTTTTATTATCACTTTATTATTTTTACTGAGTTTATCCATGAGTTTGATGTATTCCATTTAATTATGACATTTGTTCCGTTTGTTGTGATTAAGTCGATGATATTGTTGTTTTATATCTTCTGTTACTCTTTCGTGAAAAATGTCAATTGAGTCTTTGGGCATTTGAGGAACAAACGTAGAATTGTTTTTGAAGGGGATGCTCCCAGCTCCTCTCTGCGTTATGGCAGTTTGTTGTAGCTGTTGTTGTGTTGATATAGTCATGACACTGTTGTCATTCCCAGTAGATGTTTCTAATGACATAGATTGTGCTGCCAATAGGACCGGACGGTCCGTAACTAGTAAATTGCTTCCCTGCTGTTGTTGTTTGGAAGCTTCTGCCCGACTATTCTCTAACCCATTATTGACTGTAAAGAATTTAATAAGTTTCGGTTTATGAATATAGCTGAAAATGCCAATTCTGGTTTGGGCATAGGTAAAGTCAATTGTGGACAGTGGGAGAGAACTAATTTGAGTATTTGTTTCTCTTTTTCTGTAAGTTCCATGTTCGCCAAGTTTATGATGGTTTTATCATCTTTGGTTGTCTCATTTATTTGCGCCAGTATCTTCTTTTTGGTTTTGAGTCGGACTTTTTTCTGCTTGTCTCGCCTTTTGGCGTTTCTGCGTTTGCGGGAGGCTGTGCCGGTTTCTGCGGCCTTAAGATGTTGCGCCAGTCCTTGTCTAAAAAAAATCGATTTCCTCCCTTAGGTCCAATCTTCTCATTTCCACATTGTCATCAGTTCTGCTCATATTGCTATATTCTGAGCCAGTTTCACTGGTGACTGAGCTCGTTTCTGATTATATATATATATATATATATATATATATATATATATATATATATATCCAACACACGAAAGTTTGCCAATTTAGGAAAGCCACATACAGGTAGGTTCCAATCGTGTTTATTTCAAAGGCTGCAGCGTGTTGAAGAGCAGTTTACAAAGGAGATGTACAGCCTGACGCGTTTCACGCTCTGCGAGCGTTTCCTCAGAGGCATCATTAGCATACGCTGCGTGAAAGGCACTACTTATCATAATGGTTCCCAGTCCCAGTGGGCGTTGGCTCGTGCTGAGCCCGATGGTCCATGTAGTGCCTTGAATTCAAACTCCAGTGAGCCGCTTTGCGTTCTGCCAATTAGTGAGATAAAAATAAAACCAAAGTTGGTGTTTGTAAATCGTCCTTTCAAAACAAACTGCACATTATAATCCTTCGAACACAACCTCCTGTCCACCAACTGGCTGCACTGTTGCTCCAGCTGAGTCCATCGCTAAATGGCGGGCTTTCCCACGACCGGGCCGGCCATCTTTACATCCAACACGCGAAAGTTTGCCAATTTAGGAAAGCCACATACAGGTAGGTTCCAATCGTGTTTATTTCAAAGGCTGCAGCGTGTTGAAGAGCAGTTTACAAAGGAGATGTACAGCCTGACGCGTTTCACGCTCTGCGAGCGTTTCCTCAGAGGCATCATTAGCATACGCTGCGTGAAAGGCACTACTTATCATAATGGTTCCCAGTCCCAGTGGGCGTTGGCTCGTGCTGAGCCCGATGGTCCATGTAGTGCCTTGAATTCAAACTCCAGTGAGCCGCTTTGCGTTCTGCCAATTAGTGAGATAAAAATAAAACCAAAGTTGGTGTTTGTAAATCGTCCTTTCAAAACAAACTGCACATTATAATCCTTCGAACACAACCTCCTGTCCACCAACTGGCTGCACTGTTGCTCCAGCTGAGTCCATCGCTAAATGGCGGGCTTTCCCACGACCGGGCCGGCCGTCTTTACATCCAACACACGAAAGTTTGCCAATTTAGGAAAGCCACATACAGGTAGGTTCCAATCGTGTTTATTTCAAAGGCTGCAGCGTGTTGAAGAGCAGTTTACAAAGGAGATGTACAGCCTGACGCGTTTCACGCTCTGCGAGCGTTTCCTCAGAGGCATCATTAGCATACGCTGCGTGAAAGGCACTACTTATCATAATGGTTCCCAGTCCCAGTGGGCGTTGGCTCGTGCTGAGCCCGATGGTCCATGTAGTGCCTTGAATTCAAACTCCAGTGAGCCGCTTTGCATTCTGCCAATTAGTGAGATAAAAATAAAACCAAAGTTGGTGTTTGTAAATCGTCCTTTCAAAACAAACTGCACATTATAATCCTTCGAACACAACCTCCTGTCCACCAACTGGCTGCACTGTTGCTCCAGCTGAGTCCATCGCTAAATGGCGGGCTTTCCCACGACCGGGCCGGCCGTCTTTACATCCAACACACGAAAGTTTGCCAATTTAGGAAAGCCACATACAGGTAGGTTCCAATCGTGTTTATTTCAAAGGCTGCAGCGTGTTGAAGAGCAGTTTACAAAGGAGATGTACAGCCTGACGCGTTTCACGCTCTGCGAGCGTTTCCTCAGAGGCATCATTAGCATACGCTGCGTGAAAGGCACTACTTATCATAATGGTTCCCAGTCCCAGTGAGCGTTGGCTCGTGCTGAGCCCGATGGCCCATGTAGTGCCTTGAATTCAAACTCCAGTGAGCCGCTTTGCGTTCTGCCAATTAGTGAGATAAAAATAAAACCAAAGTTGGTGTTTGTAAATCGTCCTTTCAAAGGCACTACATGGACCATCGGGCTCAGCACGAGCCAACGCCCACTGGGACTGGGAACCATTATGATAAGTAGTGCCTTTCACGCAGCGTATGCTAATGATGCCTCTGAGGAAACGCTCGCAGAGCGTGAAACGCGTCAGGCTGTACATCTCCTTTGTAAACTGCTCTTCAACACGCTGCAGCCTTTGAAATAAACACGATTGGAACCTACCTGTATGTGGCTTTCCTAAATTGGCAAACTTTCGTGTGTTGGATGTGAAGACGGCCGGCCCGGTCGTGGGAAAGCCCGCCATTTAGCGATGGACTCAGCTGGAGCAACAGTGCAGCCAGTTGGTGGACAGGAGGTTGTGTTCGAAGGATTATAATGTGCAGTTTGTTTTGAAAGGACGATTTACAAACACCAACTTTGGTTTTATTTTTATCTCACTAATTGGCAGAACGCAAAGCGGCTCACTGGAGTTTGAATTCAAGGCACTACATGGACCATCGGGCTCAGCACGAGCCAACGCCCACTGGGACTAGGAACCATTATGATAAGTAGTGCCTTTCACGCAGCGTATGCTAATGATGCCTCTGAGGAAACGCTCGCAGAGCGTGAAACGCGTCAGGCTGTACATCTCCTTTGTAAACTGCTCTTCAACACGCTGCAGCCTTTGAAATAAACACGATTGGAACCTACCTGTATGTGGCTTTCCTAAATGGGCAAACTTTCGTGTGTTGGATGTAAAGACGGCCGGCCCGGTCGTGGGAAAGCCCGCCATTTAGCGATGGACTCAGCTGGAGCAACAGTGCAGCCAGTTGGTGGACAGGAGGTTGTGTTCGAAGGATTATAATGTGCAGTTTGTTTTGAAAGGACGATTTACAAACACCAACTTTGGTTTTATTTTTATCTCACTAATTGGCAGAACGCAAAGCGGCTCACTGGAGTTTGAATTCAAGGCACTACATGGACCATCGGGCTCAGCACGAGCCAACGCCCACTGGGACTGGGAACCATTATGATAAGTAGTGCCTTTCACGCAGCGTATGCTAATGATGCCTCTGAGGAAACGCTCGCAGAGCGTGAAACGCGTCAGGCTGTACATCTCCTTTGTAAACTGCTCTTCAACACGCTGCAGCCTTTGAAATAAACACGATTGGAACCTACCTGTATGTGGCTTTCCTAAATTGGCAAACTTTCGTGTGTTGGATATATATATATATATATATATATATATATATATATATATATATTCACTGAAAAAACCATAGGTTAGAGACCATATATAGTTAGCTGGACATGTAATATGTGACATCATCAGCAGTGGATTGCGGGTGCGCGATATATAGTTAGTGCAACTAACTATATATGGAATTTCATTGGTTTTATGTCAATAAAATGTCCAGCTAACTATATATGGTCTCTAACCTATGGTTTTTTCAGTGAATTTTCAAGGTTTTGTAAATGCAAATTCCTAACTATATATGGTCTATAACCTATGGTTTTTTCAGTGAATTTCATTGGTTTTTTAAAAGCTAATATCTATAGCTGTAAAATATATTCTTTATTACGTGACGTATCACGTAGCCACGTGAGACGCCTCATGACGCGTCGCATAACCGTGACGTATCGGCTCTGCAGCGCAAACAAAACCCGTAACGTAAGCGTGCCGGAGCACGCTTACAGATAAATATTTTTTTTTAACCTTAATTAGACAAAATCCACACGTGCACATATCTTGAGGCCTTGCAAAGGCACATCAAACAAACAGTCCCTACAATTTTGCCAAGTTTGCTGGAAATCTATTCCCTTAATTTTTTTTTTACTGTTTCTCTTGGTTTTCCCCTTGTTACGCTTACCGGGACGCTACCCGGTACGCGAACCGGACGCTCCAAAAACACAAGATGGCGGACTCCCGTTACGCTGCCGGTTAGCTGCCCGGTTTGCGTACCGGGAAGCGCCTCTACCGCGAAAAATCGCGGGGACTTTAATATCCCCCTCATCAATCCTAGGGGGTCAGGAGGGGTTTACCTTGCCCCCTTTCCTTCATTTCCCCCTTCTTTTTTCACCACATCTTGTCTCTCGAACCTACCGAGAGACAAGATGGCAGCCGCTCCGGACTGTTTACAATGTTGACAGCTACGCTGCCGGTTAGCTGCCCGGTCAGCTGCCCGGTGAGCTGCCCGGTGAGCTGCCCGGTTCGCGTCCCGGGACGCGCCTCTACGGCGTAAAATCGCAAAAAAAAATTGTTTTTATTTTTTGCCCCGTGGGGCACTTTAATATCCCCCTCATCAATCCTAGGGGGTCAGGAGTGGTCTACCTTGCCCCCTTTCCTTCATTTCCCCCTTCGTTTTTCACCACATCTTGTCTCTCGATCGTACCGAGAGACAAGATGGCGGCCGCTCCGGACTGTTTAGAATGTTGACAGACACCGGAGAGCCAATCAGCTTCGCTTCGCGAAGTTCCGTTACGCGTCAGGTACGCGAACCGGGGCGCTAACCGGAGCGCTGTCACAGATATATATATTTTTTTAAACGTTAATTTCTCAAAATCCACTGGAGCACATATATTGAGACATAGCAAAGGCACGTCAGGCAAACCATATCTACAATTTTGCCAAGTTTCATGTAAATCTATTCAGCCGTTCGAGCTAAAAGTGAGTCCAACCGCCCTATGGAAAAATGAATGGGAAAAATGCGTTTTGGGACACCCCTTTTTTCTCGGCCCCCCCTTGACGAAACCCCCCCAAATTTTCAGGGGCTGCTCAGAAACAAAATGTGCCATTTCCCTGAAAAGTTCAGCCAATTCCGTCAACAAACGCCAAAGTTATTAGACATAGAATTTTCAGAAATCCCATAGAGAAAAAATCCTAACTATATATACCCACTGGCTATCGCCAGTAGGTAATATAAATATATAAACATATATAATCTGCATATCTATATAAATATAAATGCATGCATACATATACATATATGCATACATATGCATGTTATTTACATGAAAGTTTTAAAAACACTAATAAAAGCAAAGCTAAAAAGCCACCTCATTACAAACAGAATGGCTTTAACTTAAACGAGGGTGAGATCTATTGCATTTTCAATGCTTGTTTACTTTGGTTCTATCAAGAAGGCATTCAGATGTGTCACACATTTGCCATAAATTCTGATTGTTAGCTCTCTAGTTGCTCATTAGATCACTGTAGTAAAGCTAGTGCTCACCAGGGAAGTCTGCTGCTAATCATGGTTTGCAGCCATTTTCCCGCATTTTTTATCCCGCAGACTTTCAGTCTGCATACCATTATCCCGCAAGGTCATTGACCTCGCATACCATTATCCCGCATTTTTTCAAAACGCATGTGCATTTATCGCGCATGCCTTTACAAAGAATTACGTTTTAAAGGCATGTATGGTAAATGCATTTGCGTTGTGAAAACCACGATGACGAGAGAGGTAAGTGGGTTTGTGTTAATTTTTTCGTGGGTTAGTGATTGTGTAGTGTAGTGTAGTGTTGTGTAGTGTAGTGTTGTGTTAGTGTAGTGTAGAGTTGTGGTGGTTGTTTAGTGTAGGGTCATGCTGGGGGTAGTGTTTTAGGGTTTAGGGTTGTGTTGTAGTGTTTGCGTAGTGTAGGGTCATGCTGGGGGTAGTGTTTTAGGGTTTAGGGTAGTGTTGTAGTGTTTGCGTAGTGTAGGGTCATGCTGGGGGTAGTGTTTTAGGGTTTAGGGTTGTGTTGTAGTGTTTGCGTAGTGTAAGGTCATGCTGGGGCTAGTGTTTTAGGGTTTAGGGTAGTGTTGTAGTGTTTGCGTAGTGTAGGGTCATGCTGGGCGTAGTGTTTTAGGGTTTAGGATAGTGTTGTAGTGTTTGCGTAGTGTAGGGTCATGCTGGGGGTAGTGTTTTAGGGTTTTGGGTAGTGTTGTAGTGTTTGCGTAGTGTAGGGTCATGCTGGGGTGTAGTATTTTAGGGTTTAGGGTAGTTTGCGTAGTGTAGGGTCATGCTGGGGGTAGTGTTTTAGGGTTTTAGGTAGTGTTGTAGTGTTTGCGTAGTGTAGGGTCATGCTGGGGGTAGTGTTTTAGGGTTTTGGGTAGTGTTGTAGTGTTTGCGTAGTGTAGGGTCATGCTGGGGTGTAGTGTTTTAGGGTTTTGGGTAGTGTTATAGTGTTTGCGTAGTGTAGGGTCATGCTGGGGTGTAGTGTTTTAGGGTTTTGGGTAGTGTTGTAGTGTTTGCGTAGTGTAGGGTCATGCTGGGGGTAGTGTTTTAGGGTTTTGGGTAGTGTTGTAGTGTTTGCGTAGTGTAGGGTCATGCTGGGGGTAGTGTTTTAGGGTTTTGGGTAGTGTTGTAGTGTTTGCGTAGTGTAGGGTCATGCTGGGGGGTAGTGTTTTAGGGTTTTGGGTAGTATTGTAGTGTTTGCGTAGTGTAGGGTCATGCTGGGGGGAGTGTTTTAGGGTTTTGGGTAGTGTTGTAGTGTTTGCGTAGTGTAGGGTCATGCTGGGGGTAGTGTTTTAGGGTTTAGGGTAGTGTTGTAGTGTTTGCGTAGTGTAGGGTCATGCTGGGGGTAGTGTTTTAGGGTTTAGGGTAGTGTTGTAGTGTTCGCGTAGTGTAGGGTCATGCTGGGGGTAGTGTTTTAGGGTTTAGGGTAGTGTTGTAGTGTTTGCGTAGTGTAGGGTCATGCTGGGGGTAGTGTTTTAGGGTTTAGGGTAGTGTTGTAGTGTTTGCGTAGTGTAGGGTCATGCTGGGGTGTAGTGTTTTAGGGTTTTGGGTAGTATTGTAGTGTTTGCGTAGTGTAGGGTCATGCTGGGGGTAGTGTTTTAGGGTTTAGGGTAGTATTGTAGTGTTTGCGTAGTGTAGGGTCATGCTGGGGTGTAGTGTTTTAGGGTTTTGGGTAGTGTTGTAGTGTTTGCGTAGTGTAGGGTCATGCTGGGGGTAGTGTTTTAGGGTTTAGGGTAGTGTTGTAGTGTTTGCGTAGTGTAGGGTCATGCTGGGGGTAGTGTTTTAGGGTTTAGGGTTGGGTTGTAGTGTTTGCGTAGTGTAGGGTCATGCTGGGGGTAGTGTTTTAGGGTTTAGGGTTGTGTTGTAGTGTTTGTGTAGTGTAGGGTCATGCTGGGGGTAGTGTTTTAGGGTTTAGGGTAGTGTTGTAGTGTTTGCGTAGTGTAGGGTCATGCTGGGGTGTAGTGTTTTAGGGTTTTGGGTAGTGTTGTAGTGTTTGCGTAGTGTAGGGTCATGCTGGGGGTAGTGTTTTAGGGTTTAGGGTAGTGTTGTAGTTGTGTAGTGTAGGGTCATGCTGGGGGTCATGCTGGGGTGTAGTATTTTAGGGTTTAGGGTAGTTTGCGTAGTGTAGGGTCATGCTGGGGGTAGTGTTTTAGGGTTTTGGGTAGTGTTGTAGTGTTTGCGTAGTGTAGGGTCATGCTGGGGGTAGTGTTTTAGGGTTTTGGGTAGTGTTGTAGTGTTTGCGTAGTGTAGGGTCATGCTGGGGTGTAGTGTTTTAGGGTTTTGGGTAGTGTTGTAGTGTTTGCGTAGTGTAGGGTCATGCTGGGGGTAGTGTTTTAGGGTTTAGGGTAGTGTTGTAGTGTTTGCGTAGTGTAGGGTCATGCTGGGGGTAGTGTTTTAGGGTTTAGGGTTGTGTTGTAGTGTTTGCGTAGTGTAGGGTCATGCTGGGGGTAGTGTTTTAGGGTTTAGGGTTGTGTTGTAGTGTTTGTGTAGTGTAGGGTCATGCTGGGGGTAGTGTTTTAGGGTTTAGGGTAGTGTTGTAGTGTTTGCGTAGTGTAGGGTCATGCTGGGGTGTAGTGTTTTAGGGTTTTGGGTAGTGTTGTAGTGTTTGCGTAGTGTAGGGTCATGCTGGGGGTAGTGTTTTAGGGTTTAGGGTAGTGTTGTAGTGTTTGTGTAGTGTAGGGTCATGCTGGGGGTAGTTTTTTAGGGTTTAGGGTAGTGTTGTACTGTTTGTGTAGTGTAGGGTCATGCTGGGGGTAGTGTGTTAGGGTTTAGGGTAGTTTAGTTGTTTAGTGTATGCTAAAGGCATATTCGTTCTAAAAGTTTTCGTTATTTTAATTTGCGGCCTAATAGTACATGCGGGATTTTTTTTGCCGACTGATGGTATGCGGGATTTCGTCATATATTCGCTAATCATACTTTCTATGGCAAAATGAACCCCCTAATTTTGTTCCTTTTTAAATTAAATGTTTTAAGAGTTACCACTTTATTCCAATCAAGATGGCTTCAGGTGTGCCATACCTTTGTAATAAGTAGGACTGTTAGCACTCTAGTTGTTCTTTAGAACACTCTGGGACATTCTGTCATTGGGCTATAGTTGGGCTACATTTGGCTGATATTTGGGCTACATTTGTTTTTTTTGTCTCTGGTGGCCATCTTTGGGCTACATTGGGCTACATTGGGCTACATTTGGGCTCCAACATATATATAGCCCAATGTAGCCCAATATATGTTTTTCAAAGTTAATTTTCGTAAAAACCACTGGAGCCTATATCTTGAGACATAGCAAAGGCACATCGGGCTACCAGTCCCTACAATTTTGCCAAGTTTGGTGTAAATCCATTCAGCCGTTCAGGCTAAAAGTGAGGCCAACCGCCCTATGGAAAATTGCATGGGAAAAACATGTTTTGGGACCCCCCTTTTTTCTCGGCCCCCCCTTGACAAAACCCCCCCAATTTTTTAGGGGCTGCTCAGAAACAAAATGTTCCATTTTCCTGAAAATTTCAGCCAATTCTGTCCTCAAACGCCAAAGTTATTCGACATAGAATTTTCAAAAATCCCATAGGAAAAAAATCCTAACTATATATACCTACTGGCTATCGCCAGTAGGTGATATATATATATATATATATATATATATATATATATATATATATATATTCAACGTGCCTAGAAATGGACTTAAGCATAGTAAATCTATACTTATCCATACACACTTATCTTCACTATATTATGGGAATCCATATTCTGGATATGATATTGTTACAGGATGACATTTTGAAACTTAATATTGTAACATACATTCCCTCAGGCGTACAGGGCTGCTGGACTACAGTAGGGGACAAGATGTGGCGCAGCAGTTAGAGCTGCTGACTCAGGAGCTGGAGATCTGCGTTCGAGTCTTGGCCTCAGCTCAACATCCTGTGATTCATGGGAAATCACTTCAATCTTCCTCTGCCCATGTGCAGCACCTTGATACTCTTATGGGTGATAAGCAGCGCTATTTACATCTACACATTTAGTTTAATTTAATTCAGGAGGAGAAGCTGGGTCACTGGAGCCTCCCCTTGTAAGGCAAGAGGGAGTTGGGGATATCCAAAACCCCCTTCTGCAAGTACTGAGAATTAGGACAACTAAGGAACCTACAGCTTTATTAACAGTATGTCGATGAAGGAGCCTGCAGCTCATCTTCACAGAGGGAAGAGTACACCAGCCAAGAAGGTAGCTGACTCTGCACAGCCCTCCTTGCCTGTCTGAGACAGAACAGCTTGGTAGTATCTCTTTCTGTTCTTAGGTGCAGAACTGGCCTCCACTTGCCACTCCGCATACACTTTTGTGAAAGTAAACACTTAAAAGTGCAAAACACCTGCTCTCCTGAATGGATTTATGTGGTAGTGTTTTTGTTTTTAGCAATAAATATGTCTTATTTTTTGTAAATCACTCTGGGACTTTGTTTTATTTTTTCTACTTTAATTTTGAGTTGCTGATACAATGTTTCACATGCATTGTCTGAAGAAAGCCAGAGAACTTGTCACAGCCACAAGGGCCAACCCATGGTTTTTCATAGAACCTCTCTGTTAAAATCCCTTTCAGAGGGCCATGGGCATGCAGGTGCAACTGGACCCACCGTGGAGGTTGATGCTTTTTACTTCTGATGTCCTGATGCCTGACCTACTATGGATCCCACTCAACTGAGTCAAATACCACTTCTGCACTTCACGCTTAGTGGTAGCTGTGGTTGAGCAGTCAAGGTTCTCTCGGTGGGAGAGAGAGAGAAAAACTCTGTTTATTTAGACCTTAGTCTTTAAAACCAAATCGAGTTAAATTCAGGGTGTTATACATAATTAATTATTAGTAAAGCAATGTACAACTTTTGTTAAAATCTTTAAAAAGTATCAAACATACAGTACGTTCTTCTTTGTGTAACATGCACAGGGTTATTCCCCATTCACTGGTGGCAGCATCAGAGAGTGCAAACGATTAGGTCACACTCAAGAGCTTTCATTTCTGACATTTTAGGAACATAATCGCAAGTACATCTGGTGCCGCAGCACCATTAGCAGCAAGTCCCCCGGGTCCCCCAAAGGCCTGGTATCGGTCTTACCCACTCCAGCAGTATGGCAGTGTTCCGTGGTGCAGCGAGTACCCGCACCTCAGGCACCCCAAGTTGGATCAAGTATGAAGAAGTTGAGTTGATCGAAATGGACACTGTAGCACCCAATGGGGCAAACTCTTCCTGTCAAGCAGTGCTGCCGGTCAGGTTCCATTGATCAAAACTGCTCCCCCTTGGCAGACAAAAACACAAAATGCTGGTGTGATCCTCCAGGTCCTAGCTGGAGCTCTGAGGGTGCAACACGTTTGGGGGCATCTCAATGAACCTTGAGGACTTCTTGAAGAGAAGATCACATCATGCAGACTCGACCTGTTGGTCACAGAAGTTCTTGGGGCCATGGTTGGTGATGGCCCAAAGTCTAGGTCCGAGTAATACCGGCAGCCCCTCCTGGCATACAAGGTTGCCATGGTACTTTATGATCGCAGCACAGACTCTCCTTAGGCGATAATACTCCCTATGGTGACACCGCCTAGCATACAGGATTGCTGAGCTCACCAGTCACAGTTTCTGCCCACATGGCCCGTACTTGGTTCACCGGTGACCCCTTTTGACATATGGGGTCACCACGGAATGGTGGGATAGCTTGGTGTGTCCGGTCCAGATCTTTTGATAAAGCTCACGACAACTCAGCCCTCTCCTGGCATATGACTGTCACAGAGCCAATATTGCATATGGTCAACGAACAAGTCAGTGCACAGCCTCACACCTCACTCAGAGAATCCTCATGTAGGGCTCCCTACTGGACCTTGCTGCCTCCAACGCTCTCCTCTCCCTCATAGGGCAAAACAGGCAGGTGATGGTGCACCAGGCTCCAAGGAAGGTGATCTTGGTGTCCTGGGTGATGTGCCCTTACCCATCAGGAAGACTAGCAGGCCTGTGCTCCCAGTCCTGGCCACAGGCAAAAGTCTTGCAGAGCTTCCCCATCTCACAGAACCCATCTGGTTGCTCGGCAGATGACACATTTTTGTGTACTCAACTTCCCCTTCCTATAGTCCTTTTCCAAACATGAAACGTCATTTAGGATCTGTATCTTTGAAGTTTTATATTTGTGGTTCTGCATCCGTTGAAGTGGGCACTTCTCCTTTTCCTCTTCCCTTCATGTAGGAGGTCTGTCACAGCAGGCATGACTCAGTAGCTGATTGTCGGCAACATAATTCATGGGTGTGACCTGAGTTCACCTGGATGTCAGCCAAGGTGATATATGCATCAAAAGGTTAATCCCAGACCCCCATTCTATGCTTTAAGAATGACTTATCAGCCCCATCTCCCTTCCTGAGGTGTGTCCAGGCCCCTTCTTTGCGGTCTGTCACTGAATCAAAGAGCAGCCTTTTGAGATGTAAAGGTAATCTCTTCCTTCCCTCCAGTATGTGCACCCCCCCTCCGGTTCACCAAAACGCAGCAATCCACAAATGTGTCTTGGGGGATTCTTTTCCTCCTCATTTCTTTACCTGGTCAGCCTGGTGTTCCCAAAATGGAACGCAGAGTCCTCCATCCCATGTAACTTTGCAGGCACATTTACATGGTGTTCACTCTCCGCACACTTACTGTTCAACACTAATACCTCTATGCATTGTACCCTTACATGTATCCATGCACGCAGCACACACACTCAGTCTGTGCACACTGTGCGAGTACTGAAGCTTTCCTGTCTTTAACCAAGGTGTGTTATTTGAACACACGCAGTGCCAGCACACACACTCACTATATGCGCCCTGCACAACTCTTCACATTTTGTGCATTGTATTTCACGCAAGCACACAAGCACCCAGCACGTGTTTTATCCACACATGCACTGTATCACACTACATTTATTCCTCTCAGGCATACACACACTCAGTACATGTAGTAACGACACTCACTGCATAGGACTGCTCCAACCTTTTAAGGCACCTTTCCAGGTACACAACAATGAAATGCAAAGTCCCTACTCCTGCCCTGCGCATCACTCCACATCTACCCGATGTAGCCAAGGGTGAGTTAAGCACACAACAGCCAGACTTTTAAAAAAAAGGTGAGTGAGCCTGTAGGCCTCACCTCAGTAACATAAGGTAAAAAGTCCCAGTTCACTACTACTGATCACTACACAGTATGCTGTGACAACCGTGCTTGTGCTGTCAAATTCCTTGAGAATGCGGTAGCCTTCCACCACTATGAGGACAGAGTTTTGGGCGCCTCTCCTTCGTCTAACAAGACCGCAGTCCATGAGACAAGTCAATGTCATCACGCACACTCATGATTTGTGTTCACCTATGACAAAAAGCAGCATTAGGGATCCAGACAACAGTACAGTTGGGCTCTCAGGGCTAGGGTACACGTCTCTTACCATGCAGAGGATGTTTCTGTCCCAACATCCTCTTTTGTTTCTAGGCTTCATTTCCTAAGTTTATTCTAGTTAGCAATCCTAATTCTCACAGTAGCCTCTTGCTAGCATATGCCTCTAAGTCAGCACCATATGTAATTTGTAACTCCTAGGTTGTTCTCTTTCAGGAATTCAAGGATGATTTTGCGGGATTGAAGCCGGGTAGAAATGCTTATTCTGTTTTCCAGGCCACGTGACTATGTTATACAAAACATTATAATGTTTAATGCAGTCTGCTTTATTGTAAAGACAGGTGCCACCACAAGGCTGAGTCAACTTGGAAAACTTACCAGATTCACCGTCAAAGGGTGATTACAGACTATCTAAGGCATGTGTCAGATTCCTTTTTGATCCAATTTACCGTACATTTTCACCCTAATGGGTTGTTTTTTTAGGCGGGGGGGTTGATAGAGGAAGAAGGTCTCACAATTCTCTCCTTTAGCCAGGGCCACTGGAATTATTTGACAGCGAATACCAAATTATGTGGGAGTGTTGGTTAAATTATGTGACAAGAGAAGTGAAGTTGTGCGGCATAATGCGGCACATTGTATGATATTAGTATTTCATTCATTTTTCTCTTTTGCACATGTTAACACTGTCTGGGGAAAAGATGACACCATATTAGTGCCAGTTTAACACCCAAAAACAGTAAAAAGCAACTCAAACGTGACCAGACAACCTTTGCGAAGGGCTTTCTACAGCGTTGGTACATGTGCTGCCACATTTTTTACAATTTGTAATCCGTTTCAGCCAGAAACAGTACTTTTTTTGTTAAAATCTGCAGATTATTGCAGAAGATGATGGATTATGAGGCAAATGCAGCAGCATATCCTTATTTTGCAGAAAATGAAGAGGCCGCAGAATAGCCTAATTCCAGTGCCTGCCTATGGTCACCTCTCACAAACACTAAAACTAAGCTGCCTAATCCCAAATAAAACACCCAACTCCTCCCACACCCGCGCCTGACATCCAGCCCACTGCCTTAGAGCCAGTTCCTCTCTCTGCCTACAACGCTGACGGTTATCAAACTGTGTGCAAAGTGTAATCCCATAATATCAGGCTGCCATCAGAGGACCCGATAAGATTAGCCATCAGACCCGGGAAAGTGGCTACATTTCCATCTTCTTAATTCCCTGTTTGCATGGAAGCAGTCTTCTTAAACCTCCATTAACATTACATTTGACCTTGATGTAAAGACGGGTTAATCCTGCTCTGTGCCACGCCATGATAGCCCTGCTATTGGGCAGTAATTAGCCCACAGTCGCTGAGAAAGGTTAGGTAAACAGTGCCTTTCCACCGCAGTGTTTGTGTTTGTTGTGAGAGGCTTCACTCTGCTGAAGCCGAAGAATGCTTTAAATGCCCTCCTTTCCAGCAGGAATGCGGGTCAGGGCTCTTTTCATGCCTTTGCAAGGCCTCAAAGGATCATTGAGAAAAACGTCTTTCTCACCAGACATGTCTCAGGTGAAAGCTGCTCCCTAGATCAAAAGGACTGCCACTTTTTGAGCCGCCTGCTCCCCTTCAGGTATTTCTTGAAACATTTCTTGAGCGGTCCTGTCTTCCCTGGAACAACAATTATGAGGTGTTTACCAGAGAACATGTTGTAAGTCCACATTGTTCCTACTCCTTTTAGTTTGGTAAAGTGAAACTTGCTGCTCCCTGTAGCCGGAAAATGTGTACCCTAAACTTCGACTCTGCATTGCTGTATCTGTGCGACTTCCAACGAAAGAGATTTAGAGTTTATTTTGCAAAAATGTTTGGCATATTTTTGATATCTGATAACAATTTTGTAATGTTAAACACATAGGGGCTTCTTCAGGCCGAGAGACAGGTGTTTATATGGGTTTACTGAGGAGTGAAGGACCTGTCTGCTGCATGACATTATGGCTGCGCCTTGACTGTATTTAGCAGGAAATCGGAGGTGGGACCCGTCTGGGCCAGGGTAAGTGCTGCTGGGAAGGGAATGGAAAACTCTGCCCTGGCACCTGTCCCACTGCTGCTGCTGCTATTCCGTAGGCAGCACTGTGTTGTAATTCCAGTTATATATCTCTTATTAATCTGAGGAGTGAACAGAAGAATGATTTCCCAGCGAAACCAAGGACGGCAAGCAGTGCTTTTATTTGAGAAGGTGGATACCCATGGGGGGCACTGGAACTTATTTTTGGAGGCCATCACTTATTTCCACATCAGATATTTACAGAGGGTAAGAGAGGTAAAAACAAACAGGCCTCATTATGAGTTTGGCGGTGCAGGAGCAGGACAGCCTCGTACCCGCAACACCGAACCTATGTACAAACCGCCCGCCTGATCAGGAGTTTTCTCATGTCTGGTGGGCAGTTCTTTGGCGTTCCCAGGGCATCCAAGGCAGAACCTGTGCAGCATGGACTGCTACAGGCCATGCTGTGCAGGTACTGGTGTGCATGCACATGCCCCGTGTCTGCATCCACATCGCATGAGGCAAAAATGGGTCCTGTAAGGCCCCATTTATTTCCTCACCGCCACACATCATGGCGGGGGCACCGCCATGGCAAGAGTGGCAATGAGGACACTCGTAATATGCTTGACGGGGCGGCAGTAGCCCTGCCAAGCATATTGCAGCCTCAATACCGCTGTCAGGGATCTCTGATCTCTGACGGTTGCAGTGGTCTCAGTGCAGCCAGTTGGAAGACCGCCACCACTGCGCTCTGCGGGCTGCCAGACTTGTACTAAAGCCCACAGATTGGAAAGTCAGAGGAAAATAAAGAACAAAAAACCATTAGCAAGGGAGACATCAGGTCCGGTAAGAGTGAGATAAAGAGAAAGGCAGTGCTTGTTAGCGGATTAAAGACTACTGGGCATATTACCAACAACTAGTGATAATTATCGCTAGGTTGGCTTAGCGGCAATAATTTTATCGCCGTGTAGCGATGATTTTTATCGCTTAGGAGCCTTGATATTATCAAGGTTTATCTCCTAAGCGATAAAAATCGGCCGAAATGCATGAATATCGCTGAAAAGTCAGCGATATTCATGCATTACCGAGCAAATGCTCTTAGCCGTGTTATCCACCTCCCATTGGATAACATGGCTAAGAACTGCTCAGGGCAGGTGTTAGCTTTTGGAGATATTCGCGCTTAGCGCGAATATCTCCAAAAGTTGGTAATAAGAGATAGCGATGTTAGCGACTGTTTCCCGTCGCTAACATCTTGGCACGCCCACTTTGCATGTCATTAGTGATAAATTTCTCTGATATGCAAAGCGGGGCCCAAGATGGTCGCTATCTCCTACTAGCTGTCGCTAACTGGTGTTAGCGACAGCTAGGTAATAGGGAGATAATTTTATCTCCGCTTTCTTGGCTTTTAAAGCCAAAAAAGCGCAGATAAATGCCTTGATAATATGCCCCTAGCAGCCTTGGTAATCGGCACACCGATATTTATTTTCACTGGCCACTTGCATCTGAGCAAAGCTTCAGCAGTGGCACCTTTCTTCCTCAAATTAAGCACTGTTAGCAGTGCTCCATCATAAGCTATCATGTGCACTTTGAAATATTTATTTGAAGACAGGGGCATGTTAGATAGTCTGGGAACTTGAAAAACAGATACCCATATCACACAGAGGAACTATCCATGGCAGAAATGGTGGACTTTTAAGATTTGAATAGAATGTTGCTTGGTATTCTCCCACCCCTGCAGGCTAGGCCTGAGAGTAATTTTAATTACTTCAGAGAAATTACAGTAATTTTGGAAATTCCACTTTACTCTTTGACATGGAATTACCAATAATAATACAGTTACACCTGCGGATTTAATAGTAATTTAGGGGGGGGATACTACAGCAAGAGCTGTTTATGTTAGTTTGCATTTTGTGCTATTTTCTTAGTGCAAAAATGCATCCTCGTGCTCATCTTGGATGCAAGGGTGAATTGTTGGCTCAAGAATAGTTCTAAATGTTGGGAGTTAGTTGGTAGAGAATCCTATCTCAAGTGCACATTTAGTGAGGCAAGAGGCTACTCACGCTCGCTATTCATGTTCTGTTGTATTTAGCGCTATTTCTTAGTGCAAAAATGCATGCTCTCATCCATTTTTGGTAAAAAGGGAGAAAATGTTTGGGAAGAAAATAGCCCTCTACGAAAGATCTGTGAAGGTGGCAGGAAACGTAAAACATGCTTTCTGGGACAGAGAGTCGGATGGGTTTTACTGGAATCCGTTATTTTGACCCAGGGTGCATTTACCCTTTATTAGAATATGTTACGTTATGTTATGTGAGTTTATATAGCGTGGCTAATCACCCGCCAGGGTATCCAGGCATTGAGTAGAGCAGGCCTGAGGGAGAGGAGTAGATCAGTCTGATAGGTAGAAAATGTGGATCTCTCTGTATGGGTCAAGTTACAAGCTGTTCCCCATTTGAAATCCACTATTGGGGTCATGACTAAAGCATATTATTTCTTATTGCTACCAGTTTTGTCACCCTAGTTCCCCTTGTATTTCATTCTCTCCTAAACACTCACACCTGTTTGTCAGACGAGATCCCTACCTGACCTGTCTCAAGAAAACACCTTGAGAGCTCCCCTCCTTAAGAGTAGTAACTCACAAAAGCATTCACCAAGCACTCACCATCCTGGTGCAAGGAGGGGACCGATGATGAAGCATGCCACCCAAGGGTGGGAAATGGCTTTCTGTCCTTTAAAATAGGATTATGCATACATCCTTTATTCGTTGAGTAAGGTACCCCCTCTTATCTAGCGATCTATAAGTTATAGCTTTGTGATTTATCCACCTTGCATTGTCTTGCTACCCCATGTACAAAAGACTGTAAAGCAATGATCAGCACTGGCCTTTAGAAGGAAGATGCAAAGGTTATAATTTTTCAACACAAAAAACAACGGGAATAGAAATACAAAGTAAAGAGTCCAGCTACTTGGGTAGCAACCAGTCTCAATGTGTATTTCAGTCAGGGCATGGCTTGCCATCCTTCTAGAGATGCCCTCACTTTCTCCAGTCTCTTGAACCTTGCTAGAACAGTGGTTACCTCCTGTAACAGAAAATATCATACTTACTGTGATATGAGTCCTCTGTTGTAAGCTTAGGACAGAAAGTAACCGTCCTGACACGGCCAGCTGAGAAAATGATGTATTTGTTTTGGAAATGTTTATAACCTGTTCTGTCAAAGCAGCTTTCTGTTTCCTGTTTGCAGAACCAATATTATGGCCTTTGATTGGGGTGGTGCCATGGGTGGCTGCCTAAGCTCGTCTGCTTAGAATATCACTGCATATGTGCCTCATGTGTCAAAATGCCACCGCATGTTTCTTCATTAAACATCTACAATAGATTATAAAGCACTAAGCAGCAGACCCGGTCTCCGGAGAAAGGTACAAAGGTTGGGTTTCCGTAATTTGATTACTTACAGAGGTATGCACAGATATCGCACATTGAAGCAATTATGATATCTACCCTAAACCAATTGAACAATAGATCAATTACATAAGAGAAGACTTGCACAGAGGCATTTCATGTCATATCTCAGATGAGTAGGAAGAAACAAAATAACAAAATATGTAATCAAACATTTGTTATATACAGCTAAAGAAACTCAGGAAATATTTTGCATGTATTTCAATTTTGAAAGATCATTAACATTTGGCAAATGGCAATAGAACATTGTCATGGATCACCTAGACCTCTCCTTCATGTCATAACCCACAACTTAGCCACTAGGCCACGTCTCATAGGTTAACTATTCAAGTATCTGGGAAGAGTGGTGAACCATTCTAATGTGCCACTTAGGCCTTCATTACGTCAGACCCATTTTTTTCTGACAGGTTTTATAACCGGAGTTACCAACCCCATTGGATTAAAAGTCCCACAGCATTACTGCAGGTAGAGAGTGTTTCACCTGGACATGTCTTTCTCTGTAGCCAAGTCTGAGATCATGGGTTCATTTTACAATTTCAGACCTGACTTGCAACTCAGTAAAATTTTAAAGGAAGGGTTCCCCTGTAAAGCATAGTCTCAAATTAGATACTATAATTGCTTTTGCAGGCAAATAATATAGCTGCTTTATATATCAGTAGTAATAGTACCAAAGGTCGAGAATAATTCCCCCCAAAAATGCCTTGGTCCTAAGAATGAGATAATGATTTTGAAACTGCAATTGCAGGTATTTAGGGAAATGGCCTCTTCTTTGTAGCTTGTAGTCAAGGCACTGGGGATGCAAGACCTCAAGAAAAGATATGGATCAGAGTGTTGAGGGTACATGGGTGTGATGGGCCACAGTTTTGGGTGCAACTCACAGGGTTACACAGTGCCTGATATCTACAGAGGAAAGAAGGGATACACAACCGAGTCTGGCTTCCTCATGGGGGGCTGCATGCAGGGTCATATGCTGGCCTTACGATGTGAAGGGCAGCGTCTCACTTTGAAGATGGACCTCATCATGGTGTGCCTCTCCTAGTGTCACATGCCAACCTTGTGCTTGCATTACTTCAATGAGCAGCTTGTTCAGTGCTCACATCAGTCAGCCTTTGCTTTCAAGCATTGTCTCTTGTCCTGGTCAGACTTAGCAGGACATAGCACCTGAAGAAATCACGGGCACACAGGATCTCAAGCTGCAGCAGCAAATGGCAAATTGTAAGCACACAAGGCATTCTGCCACCACTTTGGCAAAGCTCAGAGGCATATGCTTTCTCTGTAGTCCTTAGGATATGGAAAGACTATTGTGTATTCTGCCTCTGACCAAGTCCTTTCTCTTCACAGGTGGGTAGAGCTTCACTGAGTCAAAAGGTGAACACAAGATAAGCTCCAGAGGCTCGCTTTTGTCCAGCTTTTGGGAACAATCTGTATGTCTAAACGTCCAATAAATTTAAAAGTTTGAATTTTGCAGGGACCAATTCTTACAGAGTGCGTTAATCTTTAACATAGTCACCTTTCCTTGGTGATCATTTGGATGTGAAACTGCCTCTTCAGCACTTGTGCGCTGCAGGCAGACAGTTTCTGCTCAGAGTACAAGGCAAGAATTCGGAATAGTGCATCAGTCTAGCCAAATTCTTTTGGAGATGGAGTGTTTATTCTTGTATCAAATGTTTGTTGACTTAGTAGAAGTTAAATGTTACATACATAGATGTTACATATTAAAGATATTTACAATACATATACATTTTTGTTACATTAAGTTGTACACGTTTATGTACATTGTATTAGTAACATTTAAAATAATTTTGTAATATTGTTTGTGTTTTTGTAATATGTTAAATACTATAAATACATTTTGTTTTGTTTTTTAGTATTTGTTAATATATTTACATTCATATGTCTACTATTTGTAACTCATTTTTCACCTTATTTATATTTATATTACATTTTTCCAACTTTATACATTTTATAAAAAGTTCATATTTATTCATTGCATGGGGTTCAATGTTAAAAAAAAAGTCTTTATGTTTTCACATTTTCTGCCATTATTTTTTTTTTAGGTTTACAGCCTATCTTTGTCATTGTAGCTTAGTAGCTGGTCTCCAGCATGGGGGCTCCTTGTTGTGGTTCTCTGCTGCAGGAAAAACAATTTCTATCTTAGAAGGTAGACAAATATGTGGTTTGGAGATGTAGCTTGTTATTTAGGTTAGTTGTTATAGTCGAGTATAGTTTTATGGTTTGGATTAGTTTAGGACGTTATCATAGTTTTGTAATGTGCATGTGGTATGGCTTGCTTAATTACTAATATGATAGCTAGGAGAATAAACTGGAGGCACACATCCCCATATAAGAAGTTTTAAACGTGCTATGTAATCTTCTCCATGTAAGCAGGTGATCTGGAAACATTGTGTGGCCACCAAACGCTCCATAAATAGAAATGCTCCAAATTTAACAACAACACCCTTGATTGCCGAAAATGAGTAGTCCAAGTCTTCATGGAAGTTGATACTCATTTACTTCATATTGCATCACTCTAGCCAACACATGTTTCATCTTGTTGAAAGGCTTCCTCAAGGCAATGTACTAAAAAAATATGTCTTCCTCTTCCTATTAAACCAAGTTCCACCCTAGTATCCACACTGCGTATAAACTCATACGTAATAGAAAATGAAGTAGTCCGTGCAGTAAGGTCTCTCTTTCAGCAAGAGTACTGGTAGTACTGGTTGTATGGCAACACAAACAAGCCACCCTGGGTCTGAATTACAGCAACAGAGTGTGGGGAAATCCCTTTAATAGGACGAATTCCCTCACCCACCTGTAGATGGAATGCTTCATCATCGGGAACCTCCTCACACTGCGAACGTAGTCGCAGTGCGGCCTAAAACCCCTTCACTGTGAGGATGGAGCTCAAGGGATTGTTTTATTGAGATAGTTAGGAGGTATACTAAAACATTCAGATGAGCCGGGCGTGGAGGAAGTGTGTGACAGTAGCGAGGGCGGAGTTCAAACTAAATACCTGGAATGTTGAAGATACATTTTTAATTGGAAATCCAGAGGTCAGGATTAAAAAAAGTAGTATATGGGCCATGGCAGGAAGATTCAACCTGTCTTGGTATCTACGTGGTCAGATCGTCAACATCTTTCAGGCTAAATGCCCTTCACAGACGTGACGTGGCTTTCATCAGGACTGGGTGAAATGTGAAAAAATGTGAACTGGTGAATATGGCCACATTATCGAGTCTGGTAGGTGGGGTAAAAGTATACAGGCAACTAGAAGGATGATGAACCAATTGTAAGAATCAGCTGGTCAGCGTTGTTCCTTGTGAGGAGACAAGTGTTTAAAACAGAGAGTATATACACATTCCCACATGCACTTCTTTATTAATGTGCCACAGGTATAAATTATGAAGTCTCAAATGTGGCTACGACAATTATTATTATTTTTTTTCTATTTAGTGCTTACCCGTATTGTCGGGGGAGCTAATGGCAACTCATCCTTGGCGCACGCACTCGAGGTGGCTTCCAAAAACCTCGGGGTGAGATCCTCCAGGCTAGTTCGTGCGACTGGGATTGGGCCCATATACTACTTTTTAAATCCTGACCTCTGGATGTGCCATTAAAAATGTATCTTCAACATACCAGGTAGTTAGTTTTAACCCCACCCTCACTACCATCACACACTCCTTCAACACCCGGCTCATCTGAAGGTTTTAGTGTACGTCCTAACTATCTCAATAAAAACATCCCTGAGCTCCTCCCTCACAGTGAGGGGGTAGTAGCCTGCACTGCGACTAGGGTCGCAGTGGGAGGAGGTTCCCGTTGATGAAGCATGCCACCTACAGGTGGGTGAGGGAATTCATCCTATAAAAATGACTTCCCACTGTCCACGGGCAACGTTTGTGCATAGAGTTCAAAGCCAGCAGCAGGCCGTACGCAGCTCGGGGCTTGGCTGCCGGCATCGGGGTTGGGTGCAGATCTTGTCCCAAGGCGAGGCCCTCCAGCCAACCCCCCACAAGCATGGCCATAGGCCATGTATAGTGGGGTTTGGGTGCCAGTCGTGTTTGACCACAAAGCATTCCCTTCAGACAACTCCTTGCTATGTATAGCTGTGTGTGCAGCAGATGAGTTGGCTGACTGTAATAAAAAAAACAGAAATTCATTGAAAAAAACAAAGGTTAAAGTAACATTATAGTCAGGTATGGTAATAAGAAAAATAATGGTTAAAGCAATCCTTAGTTCGGTTTGTTAATAAGATCTTAGTTTATATAAAAACAACCCACTAGAAATGTACTGAAAAAAAAAAACGTAAAGTGACATTATATTTAGGTGTGAAAATAACCTAAAAACGAAAGTTTAAAAACCAACACACCAATGAAATTCACTAGATATGTTTTATTAAGCTAACTATAGTGTGTGCTCCAACCATGCACTGGATATCACCTCACTTGCTACTACATCACTCATGACATGTTGAATGTCATCATTGATAACATCACTGATGACATCTCAAATGGGTCCATGGTGTTCATCCATATATTTTTACAACTTATATATGAAGGCACACACATCAAGTGCATGTGCAATAAAAATGGTTTAATATCAGCTGTTAGACTTTTCACCAACATGTTTCGACCATCCTTATCATGATCCCGGTGTAGCTAATCTGTTCTCCCTTCTTTTAATTAATACAATTAATATTAACATAAACAAAGGGGCTGATTACGATCTTGCAGATGGGATACTCCATCACAAACGTGACGGATATCCTGTCCGCCGTATTACAACTACATTATATCTTATGGAACTTGTAATGCAGAGGATGAGATATCCATCTGTGTATGATGGAGCATTCAATCCGCCAAGATTGTAATCAGGCCCTAAGTCATAAAGTACTCTGTGCTAGACTTTCAATGTGACAACATCTTGGAAAATAAGTTAAAACAGCACCATGCACTGGATATTGCGTTGTATCACTTCCTTAAGTTGTAGATATATGTTAAATATCGTTTCATTCTCAGTTATTGAGATACTCTTTTTAAAACTAATACCCATGCTAGAACAGTTTGAATCAATTATTATTGTATTATCTATGGCAATACAATGGGTCATATCTCCAGTATCTGTATGGTTGCTTTTCCAAATCCATTCAAAGCTGCAATTGTAGCATAGCAATGTCATGTTTTTTGTTTTGATTACTTCTTTTTTTAAATATCGTACCTTAGAGGGTATTGCTTCCCAACTTGTCCACTATCTGCACAATATTGTGTTTCGCCTTATTTTTCCGCCTATCATGCATCAATGGGCAAAGCATTATCCATATGGCATCTAAGTCTGGCTGCAATGGGTGATTTTGCTGCCATAATTACAAAATGCCCTACTTTGTGAGGGGAAAATTATGAATAATATCAAATATATATCATTATAGGTGATCTTTTACCAATCTCAGTACAAATTATTGAGGCATATAATATTTCATTTTCACTAAGCCAAAAATATTACATACGGAATTTATTAAAATCCTTATGTAAAAGTGCTTGATTTAAACAAATTAAATGTATTACTCTCTTCAACATGCAGAGCCACAGTTGCCTCCAGTTCTTATGCCGTTTCCATTATATGCACCAGCATTTGTACACACAGTATTCTATGCTGTATAACTATTTACCCTTTAATACAAATGTTCTTTTTTTTAAATGTAGGAGTTTATGGAGTAATGTTGTTAGCAGTATCATAGATGATGTAATTTTAGATGGCATCAGTGATATCATCAATGATACAATTTAACATCGCTAGTTATACAATGTTTGAAGTCATAAGCAGTGCATGATCAGGAACATGTTATCGTTAGTTCACTGAACTACAACTGCTGAGTTTCAGAGTTTTAAATTGTTTTTTTAAACATCAGTTCCTGCCTCATTTCAACTCCTACCTACAATGTCACTTTAACCTTTGTTTTTTAAGTGAATTTCTGGATTTTTTAAAAATGTAAGCTAAGATTTTATTACCAAACCTTACTGTAACATCACCGTAACCTTTGTTTTTTCAGTGACTTCCTGTGTTTTTTTATCATAGTCAAGTAGAGCATATGCCCACCCCTTCAGCCCAATTTCCGGGGAAGGGGCCTTCAGCCATATACAGCGGGGGCCAGTTGTGGGGCCAGGCTCTCACCCATCCCCCAATGGACAGTCAACCCACCTTGCTGCACATGACCAAGACTATGCACAGTGGGAGTTGGGTGCAGTGTAGTGCCGGGCCTGTGGACGAGTCCTGCACACAAACTCCTGGGCGCAATCAGCCGCCACTACTCACAAACTTCAGCACCCCAATATGCAGGGAGTAATCTGGTACCACACAGGGCCCATGCTGGGTCCTGCGGTAGCACCACAGTACCAGTGACAAAACTTTTTATTATATGTTGTATTTGTATTTTTGTATTTTAACTACCGGGAGGGTCCCTATGAACTCCATCACTTGGGCCTGAGGGTCAGACTGGGCACAACCTACCCCCTAATAGGCCTTTTTCAAATCTTCTTCAGGACTCGGGGACCAAGTCCCTGAGTCCTATAATGGTGGCTAAGACGTTTTCTCTGATGTTGTGACCAGTCAATCAGTGTGTTTCAGCACTGCGGTAACAGTACCAGCACCGCAGTATCAAATTGGCCATAGGGAGAAAACGCTCCCTCAACCAATCAGAAGTGGCTATTTTTTATTTTTTGTATTTGTGGGTACTGCAGGATCACCCATCTAAATGTGTCTAACTTTATCTGAGTGTTAACCCCTTCATGTCCAACCTACGCCCCTCTTTAAATATTAATTGCATAAAAAATGTCTAAACTAAACACAAACACCACACTTTCAGAGTAAAGTTACGACTTTCTGCTAAATTTGGTTCAGTTCAGCTGTTTTCTACTGTATCAGAGAACAGATTTCCTATGGGAAATAAAATAGAAAATTGAGCTTTTAGAACCCCTCTATTTCGAGGCCCCCTTTTACTGATAGCATGAAACTTTCTATGTAGGAGACACAGAATGTGAACTTTATTTTTGGAGGCGTCATGCAGATTCAGTACTCAAATTATTAAAGATCAGAAAATGCTTTTACCATGGCAGCTCTACAAAATCCTGAAGCAACAGATCATACTATCTGTGGCATTGCATATAAGACCTATTTATTGCGCAGATTGCAATTCAAAGATCATAATTTAAAAGCATTGGTAATACAATAGTGGATTACTAGAACATATTGGTTACGACTTTGGACAGCAGATTTCAATCTATGGTTACATACATCTTACAGGTTTGGTCCTTAGACATTGGCAAGAAATGACATCTCAATAGTAGCCTTTACATTCAATGATGTTTCAGCACCAACAATTGAACCCTCTCAAAATTGAGCAGCACATTTAAAAGAAAAGTGACAGAAGAGTGTTGTGGCGGAACGCCCACCACAACACCCATTGCCCACCCCTTTCACGCTAAGCATAGCGTGAAAGGGTGCTTTATTTACATGGCAGTGTTAAGCTACGTTAAGTGATGTTTTGTAAAGCACTCTGCCACTTTTGTGAAGGTCTAATCTGTGCTATATTTATTTATTTTTTTTAACTTATAAGGCGCGACAGCTACCCAATAAGGGTTTCCCGGCGCCGAAAATGATATATAAAGAACTTTAATGGTAAAATTGATAATTGTTATATTTCAGGGTAGAGGTGCTATTGACCAAGCCTTCACAGAATCTGAAACCCTGAGGTTAAATAATTCCAACAGGCATAAGTAGCATTCCTTTGATCAGAAAGTACGGATAATTCTGCTCCAGCCTCAGAAAGTAAAACTACTCTCCATCTTCAGTATTTAAAAGGGTCATACTTCATACAGCAGAGAGATTAGAGGGTGGCTAGTAAATGATAATAAAAAGGTATTTAGGTTATCCCCTCTAGGAAAAGAAACAGGGTTGTGAAGTGTGGTGGTTCTATCTTCATATTGTAATGCTTCAAAATACTGTCTGCACAGGCGAAGGGACAGTAGAGGAGATGAGGATCAGAAGAAAAAACCTCACCATACAAAGCAGGTGAATGGGGGTGTCAGGCCGCTTATTACAGATTTTGTATCATTTCCTTGTTGCTAGAAGACACGTTAATTCTGCTCTGGCGGTAAAGTCTTGGATATAAAGTATTGGGTTGTTTAATGAACACATCCTTAACGCCTTAACCGCGGCGGTTTTTCCGCCGCGGTGCGGGCGTTCTGAAGAGTGGGTGGGGCTGCATCGGCCATTGGCCGACGGCAGCACTAGGGAGATGGTGCTGCCGTCGCCCAACGGCCAACGGCAGCACGCAAGGGGTTAGAGCTGTCTATACAACGACAGTCATTTCAGTCACTTTCATTCAAAAGCTGTACTGGAAATTGCATCACTTTGCCCTTTTGTAAACAGTTCTTGGGGTAGTTCTGTGCAATTCAGAAAAAGTAGTGTCCCCTCAATAAATTTGTAATATTCATCAGCTTCAACTAAAGTAAACATGTGTTGGCAAAGCCATTAGGTGTGGCTTTAATGGGCGAATACACGCAAACGCAATGCTTTTTGTATGTGTTAGCACTTTAAACCCCAACCTTGACTTTGTAATATGCCTTCATTCAGTACAAGTTGAATTTCCCTGCTCCATTAGTATATTAGATAACTTGGTTGCCAAACATCTCATGAATGAAAAGCATGCTGTTTCAATGTGCACACAAGCACAGATTGATGCCAGACAGAAAGAATAAGCCCAAGCACTGCAAACACGTGAGGAAATTGATCAACGAGCAACAGGCACATCAATACCCATGAATGCCAACCTTGTGTGGTTGTTTCACATGCTGCCCTTGACTTGTCACGCTTGTTTGGAACAAAACAAAAAACGTAACCAAGCAACAAAGAGACCAGCAACTGACCTCATATCCTCTAAGGCTGCATCTTGAGCAAGGGTAACTGGGCATGCACGAAAACACTCATTGGCAAGCCAATAGTTCTTGCCTCTGCAAGAGTTATTGGCTTCATTAATGTGTTTAAGTCATGTTGTACAGCAGCTTGGCTGCTGCGTAGTTGGCTGAAACTTGACAAACAAATGCTTTTTTTTGTAAAAGTGCTCCATGCCATGGTTTCACTTTAATAACGGCCACACACCTTTCTTTAGACGAGCCGCGTCTAAAGAAAGGGGCGTGGCCGACACTAAAGTGAAACCGCCGTAATGGGTGCTTGTAAACCAAAAACTGAATCGTTCGGGCGCAAACAAATTAAAGGCACGGCCACCACTGTATCAGCATGGCGTGCCATGCTGGGAAAAAAAATGAAACATTGGGGGAGAGCGTGTCCTGCCTACAACAGCAGGCAGCATCAAACCATTTAATCAAATAGTGCTCGGAGGCTGTAATTAATGCCTACCGAGCATCACCACAATCAACAGGGGGTGTTCTGGTGGGATGTTACAAAATGAGACATGGCGGTACTAAGGAGGGACTACTAAGCCTATTGGCCAATGAAAAGCCACAGTTTACAAAGGACAATGACACATGCCAATGAAAAATATGGGTGGAAAGTTGGAAGAGCTTCAAGTTCATATCTGAATACAGCATGCTTCGCAGAGCAGCACATACGCTGTCTAGGCTAGACCTAAAAATCCACCAGTAAATCGGTATACCACAAGTAATACAAATGTATTTGAGAACAGTTGGAGGCGAGAGACTGGATGACACAAATACTAATTAAGACACACAGTTTGCTATAAGAGGCATTAATACATATAGAAAGAGGACAGATGGGATGGGAGAAAGACAAGTTACTCGCAGGCTACAGTGATTGTCAGTGGCATTGTGGCATTCATTCCCAGAAAAGATGACTGTGTTTTGCAGGTAGTTAGGAACTCTGTGCACGGACAAGAAATAATAAACCCACATATTCCCTGATGTTGCAACTGCCGTGGCTCACAGATAGCTTCACTGAGCCACTTTTGTTTTAGATTTATATAGCGCAAACTCGACCCAAAGGTATTGGAGAGCTCTACACGAGCACCAGTTACCTTACACAAGGACACATTCATTTCTTGGTAGGCACCAGGAGATTAAGAGATTTGCCCAGAATCACAGGATGTTGAGCTGACTCCGAGACTCGACCCTGATTCCTCAGCTCGGTAGCTCTAGGCGTTGTGCTTGTGTTTATCATTTTTGAATACCTGAATACAAATTGATATTTCCCTCTCCTCAGGACGATATATTGCTTCCTACTTTCTTAACGTACCTGGCGGGCCCTGCGTGCTAGCCTTGAAATCCTCCCTTTCTTATTGCGAGCAGAAGCCGCAACCCCTCGTGCTCAGAAGGATGTTAATTGGCTGGAAATGTTACCTGAGCCCACGGAGTTGGTTCTTGTTGCCTGTGTTTTTCTTTTTCATGCTGTGATCATCTCTCTATCTGCCTCCCCCGTGATTAGTTTATCAGTTGTTGAAAGCCTGTTTGTTTTCTTTGCTGTGTACTAGTAGCTTCAGGAGCATTAACCTTTGACCCCCTCCTAGACAATTGTGTCTGTCTAATGAATAGTTTCTCCTCTGCTGAAAAAGCAAGCGGTCACAGCCACAAGCTAGAGAGAAGTATCCGCGAGCTCTCCAAACTGACAGTATTTTATTAAGTCCTCCTTGCATGTTGTCATGAAATCTCAAACGGGCACAATAAGAAAAGAACAGCCGAGGATCACACTTTGTGTCAAGTGGGAGAAATGAGCCTTGAGAAATGAAAGGCTTTACTCATTATATCAGTTCGATGAAGGCCCACTTATTCAAAAGAGGTGTTAAATTAGTGCGAAACCGCTGCCCTCCAACCCTTCCACTACCACCGACAGACCTCCACAGGTAAATAGTAGGCATCGTGCAAACTACCTCGTTTCATTCTTGTCATCATTATACAAACCCAGTAAATCACATCGAGCTATTTCCTTTGTGGCAAAATACAAAAAAATGTAATGCGATCGTTCACAGAGGGCAGGAGTAATGTAGGTCAGGAAGTAGCCAGGTTACTTGGACAGCCTGACTAAACCATGTGGCAAACAAATCTATGTCATATTATGCAAATATAGACACCTTATGCAGCACACTGTTGTACTATCTAATCTAGGTATTATGAGAATCAAAAACCAGTACTAAACAATGGGAGAACATACGGTGGTAAACTCTTTTTGATTTGAAAATTCAAATATTTTTACTAATGCAACGCATGCCTCTAGACAATTTGTACTGTATTGTCTCTATGAGTGACTTTGTCAGCTCCTATCTGGTAACTATGGACAGCATTCTGAAAAAGACTGAATATTTCTTTTACCACCATTGAAGTCAGCAAATAAAACTCAAACCATTTTGTGATAGATGCTAGTTTGTTCGTTACCATTTTTATTTTTATACGTTTTATTTTTATTTTCACCTACCTGACAGCATTTGTAGGTGAATTGTAGGCTCCAAGCAGTACTTCGATAGTCCAACATATACCAAATTAAGGACAGCGCATACTTTTTCATATGGTCATTTGCCACATAATTTTTGTATTCCGCGATACAACATCCTCGGTGTGACCGGTGTACCCAGACAAGAGATCCGTCCTCACTGTGCCACAGGATTCAAGCTGCACACTACTGTCCAGCCAACACGGGCTGAAACCATTTGGGGTTGCTCGTGTTCCCTATCAAAGCGGATCTGTTTTAGAAGTTCAAGCAGGACTGCTCCTACAAGAGCAGGAGTAAGACTGATCTGCATATGGTTGGTTCCTGTCTAAGGTGGTGTGTGTGGCAAGAAAACAAAGGACTGTGTTACAGCCTAGAGTCATTGCAAATGGTGGAGATTAATTGAAGTAGTATGTCCAACACTTTTTTGTTTTCCATGGTGCGATGCACTAGATGCAGCTCAGGCATGGTTCCAGTGATCAACGTGCCACAGGACTCAAGTTGCAGTCTATAGCCAAGGCCCAAAAAGCCCAAAAAACAGCCTTTGGTTGCTTGTGTTCCTACTCATAGGGGCCCTGCTATGGCAGTTCGGGCTTTACTGATGCGTTTGGAGCAGAACCAAGAATAATTTGCATATGGCTGGTTCCTGTCTGAAGTGACAGGGTTTGTTAAAAACAATGGACTGGATAATTACTAGTGGCAGAAATTAATTCAAGTAACCCACTCTTCATTTTTTTGTTTCCTTGGTGGCGATCAACTAATTTGATTTGTCTTTTTATTAATAGAACAGTTTGATAGTTGAGAGTTTTTGATTTCACCTCAATCAAATTGAGCATTCTCTTTAAGCAGCCATATTTCTACTGTTGTTATGACCATTTATTGATGTAATATTAAACAGAACTACGATCAATTGTAAAACATTGGCATACCGTACTGGGTGCAATGTTTATCCTATGATTAATAAAATGTTTAGTCTTGATAAAGGATTGATGTAACCAGTCATTTAACAAAAACTGTTGTTGGCCATTGACCTTGAATTTTGTTTCAATTGTGGGATCAAAAAACTATGAGGGTCATTTAGATCGTAGTAGAGAGTCTGCGGGTCAGCTTGGAGGACAAAGGTCATGGGCTCTGCCACCACACCCAAGGGCTGTCCACCCTTTTTAGAAATACTTTGTGCCTGGCAGAGATCTCTGTGATGACATGGGAGCAGCCACAGATCCTTTACCGAACTAAAGGTTTGCCTAGGGGCACCAAGAATAAAGTGCCCATTCAGCAAACTTTTTTGTTCAAGGAAAAATACTCCAATGTGGGAGTTTGTTTTTTTCATACAAAAATAACTTACCCCAATGAACGTAGATCTTTCTCCCTCCGTACGGGTGTCATTTTTTACTTCACCTGCCAATATACGCTTTACATTTATGCCTGACAGGAAACCCTTTGTGGACTCCTGGAACCAATACAAGGTAATCCTGGACATTAACGTACCCGTGTGGGCAAAATTTACTTTGTGAATGGGGCCAAAGTTGTCACACTTTACAGAACAATTTCACATGTTTATAACCACAACAAGGAAAAGAAAAAGAACGAGCACAAGTACATAGACAAGTATGTAATGAAGTAATGTTAATATGTCAATATGACCTTCACATAACCCAAAAGAAGTGTTAAAGAAATGTATGATAATAAAGCAAAATAAATTATAGTCAATAATTGTAGCCTTAGGAATGATGAAGAAATGTTTGGCAGCCTGTTTTACTAGAACTCATGTAGGAATAATAATAATAATTACTTAAATAACTGTTGCTCTTAACTTCTGTAGAAATGTTAAGCTTCGTGTCCACAAGAACTGTGCACTGGGGATTTCATTGTGCATGTGACCTGTGGGTGGGATTTGCATACAGCTATACGTGGCTGATGAACCCATAACAAGGGCTGGACCGGTGTCATTAGAGATAGCTGGGTCCTAACTAAAGTGACGTGGTGTGCAAACTAATGACGGAGTTGGATGCGGCCTGAGTAGTTACCAGTGGCTGAGATTAATTCAAGCATTCGATCCATCAGTTTTTTGTATACTTTAGTGTAGTGCCATAAATGGGACAGGTATGCCCAGACATGATCCACATGCTCACTGTGTCACTGGAACCAAGCTGTACCTGGTCGATTAGCCTAAAACAAGGGTGGAATCAGTGCTGGGTTGCTTATGTACTAGGTTAATAGAGAATCTGGCTTGGCAGTTCAAACTTGACTGTTCCGAATGGAGCAGGGTCAAAACTGATTTGCATATAGCTGGGTACAAACTGAGGTGAAATGGTGTGCAAAATAACTATGGATTGGGATGCTGCCCGAGTATTACCAATGGCTGAGAATATGCCAAGCATTTCACCCATCACTTTTTTGTATACTTTAATTTAATGAGGCCAAAATGGAAAGCATCACTGTGGCCTATCACTGGCTGAGTACGTTCAAGGGAGAGGAGGACACAGCTTCCCATAAACCTCCTTCCAGCAAGTTGGACAGCACCATAGCTGCCACTGGCATTCAAGCCTCCCTTCTCCCACACCCACAGAGGCCATGCCCCACAAGGTCTTTGATAGCCTAAAAAGTTGAGCAGGGGCAAGGTCATTAAAAACATTTGGACGGCTTGGAGAGAACTTCATTAGGGAGTGTGCAGAGCTGTGGCAGATGGAGTGGGAGGGGCAAGTTGAGGAATGGATAGGACATTTAAGAGTGTGTTTTGTTTAAGGGTTATGAGAGCGTGAGTATGCTGTGAGTGTAGCGGGTCAATGGATTTTTAAATAAATATTGATTTCACATTCATTACAGGCTTTGTCTCTTTCCTTAATAGTGTAATTATTTGTTTTTACTAATCAGTAGCTTGCAGGTTTAACCAGGGAAAAACCACCTACCTACAGACAGAACCTTGCAACGCGATATATCTCACAAGTGGGGGGTAGAGGGTTAGGTTACCAATCAATTAATTGGTAGGGAAAATTCTGAAACAGTTGAGAGACAAGCACAGTACTAAGCAACCACAGGGACATGGCACATCTGCATGTTAAGAAGAGGACAGGTAAGTTAACGGATTCAACCTTTAGCAGCCCACATACTTTCAAGTAAGTTCCCCAGGCTGACCTAAGGAGACACACAGTTCAAAAATATTTATAACAATTTAAATTGATACTGCATAAAAATAAAGCATGTTCATTCTGGTATTTTCATATTGGGAGCAGGGCAGAACAGCTGGAATTTATCAGCATGGATATTTCTTGCAAAAGACCTGTTGAAAGGGCAAAGAACAGGGCAGCATTTGAGAGTTGAGGTATACAGGTCACACGAGGACTCAGAGTGAGCAGCATACATTACTGAACCATTAACTAAAGCCAATTTCACAGACTACTTGCTGCAAGTACCCGAATAATCACCCAAACAATAGGAAAGTCAAGCGTAGCTATGCCCATCTTGTCCAAACCATTAACAACTTAGGATTTGCCACTTGAGCCAATAGTCAGCATTATTTTAAGATAAAGCATCTCTTTACTTTCCCTACGGATATGTCTTCTTTTCCCACAGAAGTAGACAAGGATGAGCCCTCCTCTTGAAAGTCATTGACGAACAGGCAGATTTTATTTTCTTACAAAAAGAGTTAGACCTGTTGAACAAGAAAAAGATAAGAAATTGAGACTTAGAGTCAAGGTAAACTGGGATGTCTCACAAGTACCAAAGCATGCTGCCCTGCAGTTAACAAAAGGCCAATCAAGCAATATTCTTAGAATTATTGAGGTCCAAATATTACAAATATCAAGTTTACCTAGGCCCCTCGCATCTTTCGAAATAATATATTTTGGGCATTTATTGATGCAAGTCACCTGTTCCAAACCAGTGGTTTTTTTACTTGGAACCCATACACATAAGTATTAAGTGCAGCCCTTCAAATCTTCACTGACAGTGGAGCATGGGAATGAAAGTTTAGACATGGGAGACATCATGCTATTTTAGGAAATGGAAGCATCTATTGCAGACCTAGCCAGACCTAGAGGAAAAATGAAATCCAGTCTTTATTAACTAAATTGCCCCTTGTGAACTCCACATCAACCTTGACTCGCAAAAATGCAGTCAAGCATGCCCTGAGACCTAAGCCCGGGATTGCTGATTGAAAGGTCACAGGTGGGATGGTGCATAGGTGGCAGGCAAACATTCGGGCAGGAAACTCTTGATCATTCACACGGATAGGTGCAGCGACATTACAATGGTCAAGGGAGATTGCCCCATAAAGAACACATTGCTGGAGGGGTACGCACTCCTAAATACACCATAAATAGTCAGATGCCACATGAGTTAGAAAAACATAGCCAATCAGGACCTAACACATGCAGTGATCACGCAGTAATCACATGCTCCCCATGCCGG
This sequence comes from Lissotriton helveticus, assembly GCF_964261635.1. Classification (NCBI taxonomy): domain Eukaryota; kingdom Metazoa; phylum Chordata; class Amphibia; order Caudata; family Salamandridae; genus Lissotriton; species Lissotriton helveticus. Next base: position 1,075,382,372 of record NC_136065.1, on the reverse strand, counting down.
ACATCTAGATATGTTATCCACTGACCACACTGTGTCCACGCAAGGTCGAGACCCACCTGTGGTAACCATTAGACATTTAATATATGACTCCAAAGGCAGCAACCAACATTCCTCATCATATATGGTACACAGGAAACTTTTACACCCCATCATGTTTTGTATAAGGACAAAGACTGATTGTAAATCGAGACAGTCCTCAGACCTTGTGCCTGTAACTTTTCTCCTGGCCGTAATGTTTAATTAAACAAACTGTTTCTGTTTTGCCAAACGCCTCTTGTCTTCTATTTTTTTAAGGGATTTCAAACTCGAGTAACAAAAACATTTCGAGAGTACTTTCCAAAGGTGAAGCAGGTCATCTGGAAATCATTGATGTTTACTTTTCGAAAGAAAAAGAACCAAAACCGAAGAAATCCCCTCCTAAATAAAACCAACATACAGCACCCTGGGACTCTTTAAATTACTTTTATAAAGTCTAAGCAATATTGAATTAGGAATTGTTTATTATGTGATCTACTTGATACCTTATACATAACAATTGTCTCATCAACTTGATTGAGTCTTTATCTGCCATTATCTGAATGTGGAAGTACTAATAACTATTTCCTTTACCACATTATCAGCTGTCTCCAGATTCAAACTATTGCCATACTTTCTGACGTGCTATTTTCAAGTTTCCTACACCTGTGTGCTTATTTTAAGGTCTGGATCTGCGAAACCAACCCCTCGCAAATGTTGGTTGAAGGGATGATGCTGATGTTGTGGGTTTAGCAGCAACTGAGTCTCAGAATAGTTATTTTACGTCTGATGGGTTCTGCTCCTGCGGTTGCGACAGGCTTCTGGATTCTAAACCACCACAGTTGGTAAAGAAAGCACTTCAGTTCTTCTTTGCCCTCAAATTTTCAATAGTTTATTTTCCAATTTATCAATTGAGACATCCGCCAAAAAATGGTTCATGTTTCTTCAGTTGCAACATTGTTAAAATAGCTGCCTACAATTTGACTGATTGCTTCAGTGAAAATGTATTCTTGTCTCCACAAATAATAATAAAATGAGAGCACAACTAAAAAGGATAGTTGTTAAAAACAAATCACAAATAAAACTATCAGTGAAAAAAACATTTTTTTCCTTTTTGTATTGCAAGCACATGGCAGCCACGTTTAGGTAATAAAGAGGCACCGTCCCCTACAGGGGTCAGTGTCAACCTCATAGCACTGCTCTTTCTGTCTGTACACCTCTTGAATTGTCCTGTAATATAACTTTTGATTTAGAGTACAGCATAGTTTTCAGCAAGTATTTCTTTCGAATTTCTTTATTTACTAAATGCTTTGTTTTGAAAATTTAATTTTCAACAAACATAGTTCATTTTCATCAAATCTGTACTTGTTGTTAGCTCCTAATCCACGATGCATTTCAGGCAATCTCCCCAGGCCCCTTAATTGTTAATGATGTGAACCAAGGAATAACGGCCTTCAAATCAAAGTACAGTACTGTAATTCATTAATTACTATGTATATGTAATATCAACCATCATTCAAGTATGTCTCACCAGGTTATCATGATAAAAAAATACAGATAGTCAAATCAGTATACAATGCCATAATTCAACTAAGGTTGATTTATGGCATTTTATATTGATTTGATTATCAGTACTTTTATTTTATTTTATAATTACAGAACTCAGTATCCAGTGATCATTCAGTTGCACCTATAGTGCACACAAAATTACAAACATTATAAGAAGCTGCCAAATGAATGGTACAAATCACAAAGACATCAAGAGTGTGCTTCAAGGCATAAAATAATTTTGGAGCTATGTTTAGGTGAAAACATTTTTTCGATGTTTCCATTTTAATGTTTGTGTCATATGCTTGTGATAGAAAATATTTTAAAAATTTACCATCGCATCAACTTGTAAAGGCCATACCTACTGCGTTTGCCAATGCTGTTCATCTATTGGTGGCCTCTGCATTTCGATCAGAAATGCTGCACATAAAAACGTTTGCTGTATAATGGACACATCCAGCTGGATAGCATAAACCAAACGTAAGCCAATGGTAACAATAAGGGACATGGGTACTGCACTTTCTAGGTGGGCTGCGAAGACATACAATGACCAGATATACATTAGATATAACCATTTCTAGCCACTAATATAGGTTGGAGTCTTTAGACAAGTAAGCAGTGCATTTGATGTGCGCTCTCAACATGATATACATTCAGGATGTCTCAAAAGCGGGCAGCAGACATTTATTTCGACTTAATAAAGCCATCACAAAACCCATGTATCTTCTTCTGTACCGTGTGTGCTCTTAATTGCTTTTGAAATCTCTACGAGGGACTTTTGCCATTACCAGGAAGTTAGTTCTCTTCTCCCGCACCATAAATATCTCTGGAATCTTTTGAACTGACCCAAAGAGCTCGATCTGTCCTCCTACTGATGGATAAAAGGAGGAAGCCACTTAAAGAGAACATTTATAGAAAGGGCATCCGATTCCCAGAAGTATTTCCGTTCTGGCCATCAATTCATGCAGAGAAGTGCATCGTCTGCACACAGAGAAAGCACAACATCTGTACCTTTGACAGCTCTGTATGAACTGCCCTACGCATAAGGGTTCTGTAAAAACCTGTACAGCTATGCAGAACTGCACCGTGTAAACCCGGTGAGATTTCAGCAGCTTTGATGATCCCTACTTCTACTGAAGTTCTGTAAGTTCAAGTTGTGTTTTCCTTAAATACAGCAGTGCTAATAAAGAGTTGCATTTTAATTAACCCCATTATCTGTTTCTTCACAATGTTGTATTTGTTGTGTCACCAGAGCATGAGTATTTAATCCTGAGGTTTAAAGTTAGAGGGTTCCATGCGAAGGGGGGTGGGGTTGGGGGTAAATAGGTCTCTATAAAACCATAAATGACTATTAATTGAAGGGTCTCGGGTTCAGAGATTGGGGACAAAATACAAAACATAAATGAACTAAAAGATAAATCAGGTTTTGGCATGAAACAGTGTTAGATGGGTCGAACAAAGATGGTGTAAAATTAAAATGTGACTTTCTATGCCTGCATTTTCATCATCTTCCCCTTATGAGTCCAACTTAGTTAACCAGGTGACAAGGCTATATATAACACATAGATCCTCGTATTCCCTCTTATGATAGAATTCACCTCGTCTTTGGCTTCTTTACAGCTGATCAAGCCCTTCTCCTTTGACTTAGCACAGGTAGGTGAGGCTGGCAAGGAGAGTGGAATTCCCAGACAACAACAATGGATGCAGATGAATGCTGCTATACCATCTTTTTGTGGAGATGCAAACATTAACGAAAGTTCTTGTGGTCTGTCTGGAGTGAAGTAGAAAATCCTAATCAACAGCGGCACTATTATCTAGGATTTTCTCCTTTGCGCTGTTCTTGTTATGATGAGTGGCATGGTGGGTTATATGTGGTGGAGAACGTTTTCTGGTCGTCAAAGGATTGTGGAAACAACCTATGTCTCTTAAGAAGTTGTGGAAGTCTCCTAGAGAGCAAAGGTTTTACCATCTGCTTCTGGGTATTTGAAAAAGGTCAGGCAGGCCTGGCATATGATAACATACACAAGCATCTCATTATTACATGGTCGAATTATATTGATGGTATTTTTTACATTTCTTTTATCATTTTATCTTAGAAAGCTGTGAAGTGCAGGAGAAGTTAATGGCTCCAAGGGCATTGTGCACCTTCTCAGGAAAATCCATGTATACAATACAAGATATATATATTATTTGCATTACATTACATTATGAAATATTCAAGGTGAGGTACTAAGAAGGAGAGAAAAATAGATTATCAAATAAAACAGAACATGCAGAAAAGGGCCAGATAGGCACAGGGCAAGGGACTGACGATCAGAAAAGCTCAAGATAAGCTTGTCTGGGGAGAAAAGATTTCAAATATTTTAAAAATGAGAGTTTAATTACAAGTGGCAATCAGTCAAGCAATTGACATACCAGCTAGGTAAAATAAATCGCATATGTAAGACCATCCCTTATTACCAATTACACACTGAGGGGCCTATTACGATCTTGGAAACGGGACCGACCGACCTTCATTATTCAGTCCCGACCGCCTCATTATGATGCAACCACACATGATGCATCGTATTCTGACATTTCCGTATGGGAGCATGTGTTACGGCCGTAAACCACCCATGGTACATACTCCCATAGGGAAATGTTAGGTGCACCCCGTGGCAGGCACCACAAGGTGCCTGCCACGGGGTGCAGGGATTAACAGGGGTGCACTATAGCTGCCCCCTAGGCCACCAACTGGAGTCCGCAGAGGAAAGTGGGCCCTGCTAGGGGCCCCCAAACATGCTTGGAAAGGCTGGCATGGAGACCCTGTGGGAAACCATGCATCGTAATCGAGACAGCATAAACCCCCGTCCTTTTGGATTATGGGCCAGTTCCGACGGGCTGATGGGCTCCTTGAGACTGTTGAAGCCATCCGAAATGACCAACCGGTTTCAATTCCGACCAGCTGAATCAAAATCAGCTGTTCGGAATTGAAACCGACGATGTCGGTCGTGAGGCCGTAGACCTGAAGTCAGAGGCCTTACAACCGACATCGTAATAGGCCCCTATATGTTACCAGCTGCTAATGATACTTCTGCCAAGCACAAAAACACCCACATAAATATAAAGCACAAAGTCCAATTACAGCTGTAGCTTTAATTATTTTTCTGTACAAAAAAAGACCTGTGGAACTTAATAAAGCAGAAATAAGAAATTCAGTTGAGCTGTGTGCTTTATTTTTAAATGGTTGCACCGATGTGTTTATTATTACAAGTAGCATTGAGGGTCAGTCTAAGGAGTGGCGTCATAGGAAGTCTACACTCACAGATTCTCAAGATTCAAATCAGGATTATCCAGGAGAAATAAATAAATGCTCCTAGCAAACCGGAAACCACCAGTGAAGTGCAATTTATGGTCAGTTCGTTCAGCAATGCCTAAAGGTAGTACTGAGTTGAAGCTGAGGCCAATAAAGAGATTAGTACAGACATAATGTGATCAAATGTACTATCTGCTCTGCCCCAAACAAATGTTTTGCACATTCATTGAAAACGTTTATCTTAAACACTCACTGATTTATTTAATTTGAACGCTCTGGAGCTCTATGACTCTACAACCACTGGCAAAGCCAAAAGGTCTGTCTCTGGTAAACTGATGTAAAGGTTTCTTTTTTCTATAGCAAGCATATACTACAAAAATAAAGCGAAGAAAAAAATCACCCAGGCTGCATCTTAAGCATGACAGACATATGTTTGCAATACAAATGTTTACTTAAAAAATCATGGCATGTAATTTTAATAGAACAGTACATGTGGTTTCTACAAGACAGGTGTAATTAGAAGAGATAATGAAATTGTTGTTCTCATTTTTTAGTTTTAGTGCATTTCACAGAAAATCTGATTCTTACTAGTACTAAGAAAATGTACTATTTGCTTTGAATTACGGTAAACTGCAGAAATTGTTTAGAAACATAAGGATTACAAAAAATACACATGATAAAATATGGGAAGAAAAATGGTTTGGCAAACGAATGTAATTGCTCACCAGAATGAGCATTAAAATTCACTTCTTTTTGGGCAGATGTGCACATGATCCAAAAAATGTCATCAATCAAAATGCAAGTGAACCAATTGCTGAAGTGAGCTGACCCATTGCTCTGAGCTGTATGCCATGTCGGACTGAACCAAAATGTGATTGACAGCTGAAAAGACCAATAGATGAAGATGGTTGACCCAAGATCCATCTATGTATGTTTACTTGTATGCATTTTTTTACGTGATCTTTTAGATTGTAATAGGCTGGCAAGACATCTAAAGTTGTCTCTTGTCCAGATCTAAAAAGATCTTTAAGAACGGTCATTGTTAGAATATAAGAGGGGCATGAACCTGTGGCCCATTTATCCAAGGTAAAACTGTGCCCAAATACGACTTGTGGAAAAGGTAGCCATTGATGCAACAATTGTTTCATGTCTATTCACTATCACAATTTTTGAATCTGTGATCAGTGGATTTGCATTTGTGTTTTCTCTTCTCATATCTTTCATGGTTTATCATGTGTGGACAATTCAACAAGAAAACTCAAAATTCCGAAGCATGAACACAGAAGTGGCATTAAGAAGGTTCTGATATTACAGTTCATATGCAGCATTTCTTTGAATCTAAAATATGTCTTTTCATTTAATTTTCAGTGCATGTACTAAGTGCTCATAAAGTGCAGAGTTGGTGGCCAGCACTCAAAGCTGTTTCATTGGAATTCAGACATATGGAGCATTGCTACCATTTGTAAATGCAGGCCAATTGATTTTGTGGCTTGAGATGGGAAACACACAAAAGGCAATGGGAGGAAAGCTTTCAATTTGTTTAACCACTGGCAATTGTTTGGTGTAGCATTCCAACCCATCGTTCTTTTGCTTACCATACAATTTCAGTTTAGAACCAGCCATTTACAAATCAGTCTTCATCCTGCTCCAATAGGACAGTTCCGCCTGAACTGCAAGGACAGGACCTCCCTGAAATAAAACACAAGAAACTCAATACAGGTTTCACTGATTATGGATTATCAGTAGGGTATAGATTGATTCGTGTTACACAGTTAGCACAGAACCCAAGTCTGGCAATACCCTTGCCACTGGTCTGAGATGACGCATCACAATATTGCAAGAAATCTAGAGGAGGGGCCTTTGACGGATCTCAGTTAGTGTCTTCATGGGCTTGATGTGTTGAGTTGCAAATTCATATTACGCTTGAATGTGTGTATTTGTGTGAGGTAGGATTATTTGAGAGTTGTAAGAGGCAATAACCCAGCTATTCTTTTCTATTTATCAGAATCTGAAGGAAAATGTTGAATTTGAGATAGTTAGTCTTCAAAAGCTGCAGTAAGTGCATGTCTCTGCTCTACATAAGAAAAAAAAAAAATTCCAACACAAATATTTGAAAAGCTTTGAGCTTTAAAATCTCACCTCTATGTAGTTGTGAGATTGAACCAGTGTCAGGCTGGGACAGAAAATATGCCCAGTCACCGAATTTAAAATGGCCCCTTAAGCGAATCAGATAGCTAAAACGTAACAGACATTTGCAAAGCACTGTAGTTTTTGTAAAGACACGATCTATAGGTGTTTTGCAAGGCATGGGAGACTGCATGCATTTGTTCTTACTGCAATCAGTGTTTGTGGCATTATCAGAGAACATGCTCAGTAGAATAAAAGTGGTATGCAAATGTAAGATACTGTTAAGCTCAGTGCTAGTTGAGTTTGCCACCTTGAAACTTACTTTTAGATACGCTTAAAACATTGAGAGAGTATACACTCTTTTGAACTTTAAACCTGCTTATTTTGCCTCCACTGCTGATTAGCAAGTACTATTACATAGGGGAGCGGGGTAGAACGTTTGTTTTGCACCTCATTTGTTGGTGTGTAAGTACTCTGCTCACAGCACATATCAATCCCTACAGCACACATAGGAAATAGAAAATCAATGTTTCAGCTCTAGTAAAGACCTGCCACAGAATGGCAATATCCAGTGAATAAAACACACAAATAGAAAGTCCACTAAAACTGGGAAGTGGATTGTCTTTTACAGTTCTGATTGCTGAACTTACTCTATATTTGTACGCATAGATAGTGTTTTGAGGATCAGTCTCAAGCCAATGCATAATTCAGTTACCCTATTTCTCAGGTAAGAGGGCCTTGTTAAAATTCCGTGTTAGTCTTCTTTAAGCATCATTTTACTAGGTACAGAAATGGAGATGTATTATTTCTGTGTAAATGTCAGACTAGCTAGATGGATGGCTAGTCCTATTTCAGTTTCTGTGCTTGACCTAAAAAGATGTTCTCCTCCCATGTGCACCAAGGCTTCAAATCATGCTGAATTGTGTACTTGGGAAATGTTGAGTTCACCGCTATGGTGATGTGAACATGTCCATAAGTGCCTTGTTAGTTGGTTTCACTCTGACCCCCTCCCCCACCCCATGCGATCCAGGAAGGGGAGGCAATGCTGAAGCAATGCATCTCTGGAGGTCAGCATAACATACTTTTGAGTACAGTTATCAATGTATTAAATCACCAGGTTTTTCAGACAATATGCATTAGAGCGCCATGTTGATTATTCATGGTGAAAGAGGGGAGAAAGGAATATAGAACAGCGTCTGAGAGCACGGCACAATTTAAACGACGTACCTCCAGGTTACAAACTCCGCCTCATAAAAATAGCAATAGTATAACTTCACATTGATGATGGGCTTCAGTTTGCTGTATTACATCTATTATATGCCTATATGACTTTCAACTCAAAGTGCTCTGAAGTTGCTGGAAAGCAACACGTTTGGTCGTAGAAAATGAACGAAATAAATGTATCAGTCAAGCCACAGGTTTTTAACCTATAATTTATTATAGTATTAGTATGCTTGTTAAGTGCATGAGTGTTTTTTGGCAAACCTGTTCTTTACTAACGTATGGTGAGGCGCTGTCTAATTTGAGCAGCTTTGCCTCTGCCGCCATACTCTCCCTGTTCATCCTACCCTTCTGCGCATGTCTGGGTGGAGTGCCCCTTGCCTCTGGGCAGCTGGCCTGGAGCTTACTTCAGGAACGTGTCCGTCATTGAACCGTTTGTTTCCTTCTACTCCCAATTACTCCCTGCCTTACACCAAAACAAACACGCTGCGCAGACAGGGAGTACAACACGGGCTCAGACTGCCTGGTGCCAGGGACAGCCTAGGGCCTGATAAAAGAGCTGATGACCTCCTGCCAGAGAGCCTGGCCTTGTAAGAATGTGGCAGAAATACTCTTAACAATTAATCAGGGGGAAGCAGGAACCATCAATTAATACCTAATTGGCTTCCCAAGCCAATTTCCTTTTAGCCCTAATGCTAAGTACAGTGTCTGCCAATGGACGGGTGCGACTGGAACACACACCTACAGCAGTTCTCACTTAAGTAGCTAGGTGCAAATACAGTGAGCTTTTTACAGAGACAGGTGTCCCTAGTTACACAAGCTTTGGGCTTTATGACAAAGTTGTCTTGACAACAGAGGTTCAAATGGGATCCAAATGTGGGTTTGCCTTTACCTTTTCTTCAAAATCTCTTTTAGACTCCATCCTTGTCTGGCGCGCCTCTCAGTGACGCTAAAGCAAAATATTCTAAGGAAAGTATCATAAACAAAAATTGCAACACAGATACTAGCAAAACAACCTATCATAACCTTTAATAGTTCAGTGACAGATTATCGAAACCATGAATATTGTGATACCAAAATATTGTGTCAAAAATATCGATCAAAAAAGTATAATTTTTCTATATATACAGTGGTAAGTTAAAAAAAATCGGAAAAAATATTGTTATTCAATAATATCGAAAAAACACATATAAAAGTATTGTGTGTGTGTGTGTGTATATATATATATTTGGTTAAAAATAGTAAATATTACATATTTTAACTTGTAACATTATTCCAATGATAATTAAACATGTTTTAATAACATTTAAAGATAAATATATAAAAATATACTTATTTACACACTTACACATATATTAATATGTGTATGTTGATGCACATATATATCAATAAGACTAAAATAGTCATTCTAATTTATAATATATTTTTCCTTTTTAATGTGCTAATATAACATATATATATATATATTTACAGACATTTATATATGTTTTCGTACTAATAAAAATTACGAATAAAAACTATAACAAAGGAAGTAGAAAACATTAAAAACATTACAATTCAATTCTACATAAAAAGTAAACAATAGGAAAAAGATGCTTTATTAAAAAACCTTTAAAATAATATACATTTCTTACTATAAAAAAATCTAACATTAAATACACAAATAATAATACATAATTACACAATACCAACAAAACTATTAAATTATAGAAATAAAATGTATACTATTCCCACTACACTCGATGCAACAGTAGGAAAAGCATTGAACACAAGTGGAGTAAAAGTTACTATTCCCACTGTAGTCTGTGCAAAAGCAGGGAAAGTGTTGGACTGCAGAGGGGTAACATTTACTATTCTCATTCCAGTCGGTGCAACAGCAGGGAAAGCGTTGGACTCAGGAGAAGTAAAATATACTATACCCACTGCAGTCAGTGCAACAGTAGGGAATGCGTTGGACTCAGGAGACGTAAAATGTACTATTCCCACTCCAGTCAGTGCAACAGCGTTAGACTCAGTATGGTTAAGGCTTACTATTCCCACTCCATTTAAATTCCCACTGTAGTCCGCTACAATCTATGGTTGTTCTGCCACTGCCTCATCCTTCGGTCCTCAATGGTCTTTCATGTTGCCACAGCCTCTCTTACCTGTTTTGCATGGTTGGTTTATTGCCCCTGCAGACTTTTGCCCTGCCCTCCATGGTCAATTGTGCTGCCACTGCCCCTCCCCCCTGCCCAGTGTGGTCAACTTGTTGCCTCTGCACCCTCCTCGATGAGAGGGTCTTATTCCCTTAGTAATTATGGTTATTGTTTTAAACAACTAAAATGAGGGCATATTTTCTGAGTTCTCAAATAGCGACAAAGCACTTTTAAAAAATTTGCTATCTTTATGTTTTGTTTATCCACTTGGTCACTTGATTGTAAGTTACACTTAAAGTAGAGGTTGCTGCGTTGCGGCCAGAGCTGCAGACTTTGCATCTGGAGAACCAGGTTTGAGTTTCTGCGTCCCCTCGATATCCTGAGATTCTGGGAAAATCACTTAATCTCCCCATGTCTAAAACCAAAATAACGTCCTTGTGTAATGTAACTGATGCTCATGTAAAGCACTCCAATTCCGTCAGGTCAAGTCTGTGCTACTGAAAACTGCAAAGAAACCACAAAAAAAGTGTTTCGCACACATCTTTCATTGGGTTATACTTGGGCTACATGTGGGTAATATTTGTGCTATATTTGGGCTCTTTTTTCTCTGGTGGCCATCTTGGGAGAGTTATTGATTATGAAGCTCCCTAATTTCCTCATTTACTGCAGTATCCTCAGTAGAACATGCTTTCAGTTTTCAACTTCAATCCCTTCAAGATGGCAGTCAGATGTACCACACTTTTGAAATTAATTCAGAATGCTAGCACTCTAGCTGCTCATTAGAACAGTGTAGTAAAGCTGCTGATCACCATTGAGTTAACTGGCAGTCTGCAGCTCTTGTTGACAGTGCATGTTTCAGTTTGCAAGTCAGAAAGTTTTAATGAATTAGAAGAGGAAGATATTTGAAAACTTACTTAAAATGTGCCCTAGTTCTTAGCACTCTAGCTGCCCATTAGAACAGTGTAGTAAAGCTGCTGATCACTATTGAGTTAACTGGCAGTCGGCAGGTCTTGTTGACAGTGCATGTTTGAGTCTGCAAGTCAGAAAGTTTTAATGAATTAGAAGAGGAAGATATTTGAGAACTCACTTAAAATGTGCCCTAATTTTTTTTCTACAGTACTAGCCATACTTTTTATGACAAACTGAACCCCCTCATTTTGTTCTTTTCTAAATTATATGTTTTAAGTTTTACCAGTTTGATTCAATTAGGATGGTTTCAGGTATGCCATACGTTTGTCATAAGTAACTCTGTTAGCGCTCTAGTTGTTCCTTAGAATACTCAGGCAGGCTGCAGAAGAACACCAGGGAATCAACTGGCAGGCTGCTCCTGTTGGAAGTATGTGATTTACTGAGCATGTCAGACTTCAGGCTCATGGGGCTGAGAAAGATAATATGAATTTACTGAAAATATTCTATCATTTTTGCGTCGGCAGCATCTTCCATAACCTGTACGGGAAAATCATGAGAAAGCAGTTTTCTCTCAAACATGATTCATGAAATCCCATCAGAAATCTTTTTCAAAGGGTAAAATCACCTTAGCGTGCCGCTCGTAGCCGCAGACTGTTTGTGGGGCCATTTCTACTCGCTTCAAAGAGGGTGAAGGACTACAACACCCAGGATCCCTGAAACTACGCTCACCTGTGCATCCTGCAGCCCCGCCTCCCCGCGCTACATAGTGGCTCGGTAGCCGCAGACTGTTTGTGGAGCCATTTCTACTTGCTTCAAGGAGGGTGAAGGACTACAACACCCAGGAGCCCTGAAACTACGCTCACCTGTGCATCCTGCAGCCATGCCTCCCCACGCTACATAGCGGCTCGTGGCCCCCGCTTCGCAGGTGCCGCTCGTAGCCACAGACTGTTTGTGGGGCCATTTCTACTCGCTTCAAGGAGGGTGAAGGACTACAACACCCAGGAGCCCTGAAACTACGCTCACCTGTGCATCCTGCAGCCCCGCCTCCCCGTGCTACATAGCGGCTCGCAGCCCCCGCTTCGTGGGAGCCGATCGTAGCCGCAGACTGTTTGTGGGGCCATTTCTACTTGCTTCAAGGAGGGTGAAGGACTACAACACCCAGGAGCCCTGAAACTACACTCACCTGTGCATCCTGCAGCCCCGCCTCCCCGTGCTACATAGCCGCTCGCGTCCCCTGCTGCGCGGGACAAGCGTGGGCATGCGCTGGGCAAAGCACGGGCCAAGGGCGGGCCCGTCTGTGCCCGTAAGGGACAGTAAGGGTCAGGGCAGGGCCACCCCCCTTCTTTTTCTTCTTTTTTTTCTTGAGGACTCTGTTGTAATTTGAACTTTAGTCTCTGCTCTATAAGATCCTCTGAGGCATAAGTGCCCGCCGCCAAAACCAGAAAATCAAGATGGAGAAACGTAAGAGCACTGTGGGCACCCTAGATGCTTTTTTGGTCAGAGCCGAAATCCCTTCTCAGCCATGAGATTCAATTAACGGAGTGAAGGCTCTCCCTTGACCCCATAATGTTTCCATTAACTAGGGAGGAAGAAACCTCTAGATCATTAACTCCGAGGGTCTTAATTCATCAAAGAACCGTCACTCCCAATCCGTCCCCTCAACCTCTTCTCCCTATGAGCCATGCTAGAGAATCTGAACATCTCTCATCAGCAGGGGTAGGCCCTCAAACTCGGAATCAATCAAAAATAAAGAAAGGGACTAAAACAAGCTCAAAGAATACGGGAAAAAGGGGGGGTAAGAATGGGAGAGAAAAATGTGCATACCCTACAGGAATGCATTCAATAGAATCACAAACAGAGGTGGCTGACAGCCCCCACTTAGAACCATCTATTCTCCCCATAAAGGGCCCCGCCATATGCATAAACGACTCTAACTTAGCTATTGAAGAGCGCATCAAAGGTCTTTTAGAAGCACACACCAAGGCCATGACGACACTGGTGAGCAGCCTCATTAATGAAAGATTCAGTTTCATAGAGCGCAAGCTGGATCAATTAAAAGAGGACCTAGAGTCACTTAAATTATCTACAATAAATCAAATGTATGTCCATGACGGAAGGGAAGGTGCTCCCACGCAAAACTTAATCCAATTCCGGGAGATTACGGCCTTAAAAATCGAGCCCAATTATCAGATAATTCTAATTGACATAAATAAAACGGACCTCATTTTGATAGTAAATTTTTATAACAATTTACCTCAACTGCAGCTGATTGCCATCCTAAAGGAAATTCGTACTTTCCTCTTAGATTTTAATATTAAACACCAAGGGAAAAAACATATACTTATTTGAGGAGGCGATTTTAATTTGACTCTTTGCCCTCACAATGATAACAATATATGTGGACTCACAGATGAAAATGATATAAACATCACCCACTTCACCCATTCCCAAAGTGGGGCCTGCCTAAACGTGATGATCCTGAGCCTCCAATTACCCTTGGCAAATGAAATGGTATCTCCCAGAGTCCCTCTGAAACCAACTTTCCATGGAAATGGTGCTTCCACTTGCATAGATTTTATACTCCTAACAAGCACTGCTCCTTCCCTTATCGTGAATTTTAACACCCATAACTCTGTATTTAGTGATCATGTTCCCATATCAGTCACCCTTTCTCTCCCTACGATAGGAGAAAGGAGCAAACAGAGTAATCTTTACCGGGAGGAAGACATAAGAATGGTTAGGTTAAATGGTTATGCTCTGAAGTGGGCAAAAGTCGACCCTGCAAAGGTCACAGAAAAAGTTGTCAAGAACTCCTTGACAAAAATAAACATCTGTCTGGCAGACCTTTCTTCCCCACAGGAGATCATTGACAACTGTTTGCTAGTAATCAACTCCATTCAAAAAGCTTTAACTTCCAACGCTAAAGGGGCAAAAAATAATCAGGTAGGGTGGTTTAATTACATCTGCACTAAAGCCTATTCAAATTTGAAAGAAGCCCTTAATGCTCCAGACAGGGACAGAAAAGAGATCGCTCATCTTAGGAAAACCTATAATAAAGCTATAAGGTTGCGAAAACTAGAATTAAAAGAGGAATTATGGGTAGAATTACACAAATGTTGCCGCTTAAATGACAGTGCTGCTTTTTGGCAAGTGATAAATTCCCCCTTTTTGTCAGGTCCTAGAGACAAAAATAAGATAGAGGTCACAATAGACGAACCATCTTGGATAGCCCATATCTCAAACATATTTGGGATTGCAGAAAACCCTATTACAGATCAGTGTTCCCGAGGGACAAACTTGCCAGAACCACCCCCTCATCCTTTCCACTTGCTCTGGACTTCACTTTAAATGAAGTCGAGAATGCACTAATAGCCAGTAAAGGGGAAAGGCCCTGGGCCCCGATGGGGTTCCAGTTGATCTCTATAAATGTAATATAGACCTTTGGGCTCCAGTTTTACTAAGGGTATTAAATGCAACTTGTAAAACTGGACTGTTAGATTCATGGTCAAAATCCATCCTTATTCCAGTATTCAAAAAGGGTGACCGTCTAAATCCAACCTGCTACCGTCCCATTTCCCTACTGGATTCATTCGGAAAAATGGTGGGCCGTATTATTCTAGAACGACTTCAGTTTTGGTCCAAAGATAACAAGATCATATCCGATATTCAGTACGGTTTTAGGGAAGGTTGGGTACTGTCGAGCAGGTTCTGAATCTGTGCTTAATCAAGGGTAAATATGTGGATGCAAAAGGTGGGAGTCTTCAACTGGCCTACTTAGATCTTACTGCAGAGTTCGACTGCGTGGGCCATTCGAAGTTATGAACTATCCTAACAGCAATGGGAGTAGATGAACGGCTCGTAAAATTTCTTCCGGAAATGTACTCAAATGCCACAGCTAGAGTGTTGGGACGCAGGGGAAATGGGAGCCTTCTTCTTAGTTTCCCGTTCTCCGGCTTCTTTATGCGTACCAAGTGCATGCATGAATTTATGGACGCTCCCTTGGGTTCGCTATAAATGGGCCTGCCTCCTGGAAACCGGTGCTTGGTTTCTATGATGGTTCCTTGCCTTGGGACTTCCTGTTCCTGTTTCCTTGCCTTGATCCTTCTTGATTGAGGTCTACATTTGGTAACCTCTTTTGGGCTGTGCTCCTGACATCCCTTTCCCTCTCCTCCCCTCTTTTTTGTCCTCCTGGGCTTTTGGTCTGGCAGAGCAGTCAGTTGGGACCTGTTTAAGATAACGGGTGACGCCAGGGGACACGCGTCTGCGTGTTCCATCAAGAGCTTGGCGTTTTTACTTCCTGGTCTTTTGTTGACTGACCGCCTTGTTGTGCATCTTTTGGGCGGTTTCACGAAGGGGCTGAACAATGGCCGTTTTTTGTGCTACCTTCGTGTATTTTAGTACACCAGGGTTTTTTTTGGTGCTTTCCTAGTCTTGGGAACACCTTTTTTCCCCCACCTCCCTTGACCCAAATCCTGTCCATTTTCTTATTTACGCCACCCCCTTGGTTCCTCTCATTCCATCTGAAGAACCGGGTTATTTAAGACCCTGCGGCGCCAGGGGCATGCCCAAAGACTTCGGGTATCATCTGTCTCAGAATACAGAAACGCGGAAACTTCTTGGTAGCGTCAAAGATCGAATTTATTGGCTGCAACCAGAAACAGAGGTCCACGAAGTACAACAGCGTATATTCGTAGGAGACTGCTCAACTTTACAAAGCAAGTCGTTCCTTTTTATGCCAAATATTGTGCTTTAGGCAAACATTCCTTATTTACAGTTCAACCAATCACATGTTTCCACAACTTAAGGTATTGCATGACGACAAACCCATCTTTCAGTTGCCTGGCCCACCATTAATTATACAGGAAAGCCCAACACTCTTTCTTACAATGGTCAAACGACACCCATAATAAAAGACCACAACCCATGTCATAAAAGAGGTCATAAAGGAAGAACAGAAACAGATATAGAGCAGGATAAGGCAGGTGTGTGTGCATATCAAACTTTACAACGTCCTGTACTCTGATCCTAAATCTTGATCAGCTCTAGGGCAAGGAACTAGTTCAACCAGTTCAGCTTTAGGCAGCGAGATCAGTTCGCTCAGGTCATTCAAAAGTCAGCTAAAGTGTACGTGTACTAAAGACTCGCTCGGCCACAGTCATCGGCCTATGTGAGGGCAACCACACAAAATGGCTGCCACACACAAAATGGAACCCAGGGTTCGGAACGAAATCTACACATAAACTAATGATTCTGAAGGTCTAGCATGACGAAATCACTCGTACTTGCCGAACTCACCAGTTACGGTTCGCTACTATCAAATTCGTAACAAAACCATGCTATTTATAAAACGGGTTCAGAATTCACGGAACCACAGCCCTCCTTTTGCCCTTACATAGGCAATCACTCAGTCTGTGTCTGAATCGATGTCAATATTCATCAGATCATCGAGATGTTGCTGGAGCATCATCCTATTACTCAGGACTTCTCTTGAAACTGATCCTCTCACACACGTATTAGCACAGAGGCCACATATGGCAGGGCCACACTGTACACAAAGACAACATGAGAAGAGAATCGCTAAAATCATCCCGATGATCATCAAAATCTTCCATCCCCAAGTCGAGAACAATCCCCAAAACCATCCAATCAACAACCAATCTCCTTTATCCACATGTATAGACTCAGAGATCTTATGTAACTTGGAAATGGCCTGGTATACCGTAGGAGCATTGTCTGGTATGAAAACGCAGCAACTCAATTGGATCACTTTACATACCCCACCTCGATCTGCGAGTATGACGTCTAAAACCATATGATATTGTAACGTCATAAGGCGATCCGCTTGAAGCTCAGCAGTCAAATTACTAAGGGCACCGGCAGTTTCATTTACGGTGGATTCAACCACTCGCGTCAATTGCCGCAGGTTTCTACTGTTCGCCATAGGTCCCCAAACGGTAGGAAACCCTTGAAAAAGTCTCCCACTTCTTGTCCTGCAGTATCTTCCTTACTGAAGACCCCTCTAACAACTCTCGTTCTGTGGTAATCTACGGCAGCAGTATACGTAGGGGGTAAAAGGTATGCAACATACCATGTTCCCGAAAAATCAGGGGGCAACCATGTGTATGCTCTATCATAACAGACAAAATACGTGCCCTTAGCTGCTAAAAACGGTGGGGAAGTTTGGGACGCAAAGACATACGTCTGAGTACAAACACTCTTCCCCAACTGAGCTCTCGGATTCTTGCCCTTCCCTTGCAGATAAAAATGACCACAATGGGGTACGATCCAAATCAGAGGTGACCTTTTTTGTCTCTGCTTTTCACTCAGACTAACACTATATCCAGTTACATTCCATCCGATATAAGCTAACACCTCATCTTTGGGAATAGTCTCATATGTATCGATATCTCTAATCATATCTGTTATTCCCTTCACTAAGGCACTATTGCTCGAATTGTATTTCATGGAACACAGGGGATAGACTTCATTGGCATATATAAACATCGTCTGATATGCCCATACGGACCCATTGTAACTGAACGGTAAAACCAGATAAGGAATACCTCTATCCGTAGTATGTGGCATAAGACCACACACCCAACAATTAGTGGTGTTCACTACTAACTGTTGTTGATGGAGGAGTTGCACAAAGGAGTTATTAACGAACTCTGACCTTCTAATCCATTCATGTTCAGGTAAAGGGTGAAACGAATGTAAAGAAACAGTAGTAGGAAAAGACATAGGTTGGGAAGTAGGTGCAAACGGCTGTTGTGTGGCATAGAAAACCAAACCCACACAGGCTAGCACAATACTAAAAAACATTAGAACACACATTGTTAAAAAACATTTGCTACGAACCAATGTACATATTCGAACTTTGGAGTCCATTCTCCTAACCTTCTGGGCAGCATGAAAGAACTCCATCCTCTAACCGTGCTGTTCACGGCAGTTGGTTTTCTTCTGCTAAGGAATGCACCTGTCAGTTTAGGGAACTCCCTTGAACCAACCAGAACTGCCGACCTTGTGTCTACACAGTTTGCAATCCCAAGTCTTTATACCGCGACCCTACAGCTGAACCCAGATGGTGGTTCGAAAAACAAAAATAAAAAAGTTTCTTGATCTGCCAAAGTGTAAATTCGCTATAAAAAAGAAAATTTTGCTTTATTTGTCTGTATGTACAGTCTTTCTTGGTCTCAAATCGTAATGTTCTTTGTCAGGTACAGTCTGGTCTTTAAATAGAAGATCCGGATTGGTGGTGTCAATCTTCAGATGAGGAGGCACAGCAGCTTGCAGAACGTCGTCATCCTCGCGTTCAGACCGTGTCCATGTCAAATGAGCATCACTAAACGGGGTGAATCTAGGGACCTTCTCACAATCTGAATCGCCAATACCATCCCTTACCCACTGATCATATGGTAAAGGCAAAGGAACTTTTTTACAATGGGTGGCATGCACCCAGTTCTTTTTGCCAGCTACTCTAACAGCGGTTCTAGTAATCAGCAAAATCAGATAGGGGCCGGTCCATCTAGGCTGTAGATTCTTCGTGCGCTGGAAATTCTTTACCAAAACGTACTGACCAGGTTCAAGTACCTGACCTGGATCTGTTGTAGCTGTCGGCAAAGTGTCATGGACCTGTTGGTGAACACGTAATTTAGCAGTCAAGTCATGTAAGTAGTCCACCAACATAGGGTATTCAATACTACTGTACTCTTTCGGACGAGGCACTCCCCAAACATTCGCTGGACGTCAAACACTATCTCATACGGACTAAGTCTCACTCGAGAATGCACAGTCATCCTAGTTGACAAAAGAGCCAACGGCAAGGCATCTGGCCATGTAAGACCAGTACTCGCTTGTACCTTAGCTAGCTTGAGCTTAAGCGTACCATTGTAACATTCAACAAGTCCAGCAGACTGGGGGTGATTCGCTGCGTGAAATTTTTGGTTGATCCCTAATCCGACACAAACTTTCTTCATAATCTGACCCACAAATTCACTCCCATTGTCCGACCACACAATTCTCGGCAATCCATACCTAGGGAAATACTCTCTCAACAAAACCTTGGCTGTAGACAAGGCAGTATTATCTTTTAGGGGGTAGGCCTCTATCCATCTTGAAAAGGCGAAAACAACCACAAGAACATATTTAAAATTGTTGCACCTCTCCATATGAATATAGTCTAACTGTATCACCTAAAACGGATACGTCGGAGGAGCAAAATGACCAGCTGAAGTTGGAATTCCCTTACCAGGATTATATTGCAGACAAATCATACAATGTTTCACTACGTTCTGTGCACATTTCGGGATCCCAGCATTCTGCCAAACGGGAGCCAACAACTTGCATATTCCTTTCGAACTCATATGAGCCAACCCATGAGCCATTGTAACCTCTGGGAGCACATACGCATCTGGCAACAACCATCGCTGATGTTCCGACAACTCAATCCAACAACCTGCAAAATCCAACATACCCGTACTCTCTCTCCAAACATTCATTTCCTTTTCTGTAGCTTCTGCCTGAATCGTCTTCACACTTTCTATCGTGTCTTCACACATTCCACCAGCCATAACCCATCTTGCTGGTCCTGCAACATACATACAGCTCATCATATCCTTCGCTGTTTCCTTCGCAACTTTGTCCGCGAATGTATTCCCTCGACCAACATCGTCCACAACTCTCTTATGCGCACTACATTTCACAATTGCAATCTGCTTTGTGAGAGTGAGAGATTCCAAAAGTTCATTCACTAACTGCCCATGCTGGATTTTCGTTCCATGGGAAGTAAGGAACCCACGCTCTCTCCACAAACGCCCAAAACTGTGAGCAACACCAAACGCATACTGACTATCGGTGTAAACATTCACTCGTTTTCCCTCCGACAACACACATGCTCTAGTCAGTGCAATCAATTCTGCTGCTTGCGCAGAATTCTGTGGTATGCGTGCTGTCTCAACAACTGTATTTAAAGTTGTGATAGCATACGCTGCAGTCGTATCACCATTCGGAAGCTTAAAACACGAACCATCAACCCACAGCGTACCATCCACATTCTCAAAAGGAGCGTTTCTTAAATCCACTCTCGCTTTTGTTTCTTCCTCTGTGCGAAGAAAACAATCATGCTGTTCTTGGACATCCGTCTCTGTAGGGATCGGCAATAACGTTGCTGGATTCAATACGTTACATCTTTTGATGTGAACATGGCTAGCCAACAGTGTCAACTCATAGCCTGAAAGACGTGCACTAGTAAGGTGCTGTGTCTTAGTCCTGTTTAATAAGGTATCCACTGCATGCGGAACCATCACAATCAGTGTATTATCCAACACCAAACCAGCAGACTGTCGAATAGAAACGGCAGCTGCGGCTGTAGCTCTCAAACAACTCGACAATGCTTTAGCAACTGGATCTAACGTTGCTGAGAAATACGCGCATGGACGCTGCTTGTCCCCAAAAGATTGTGTCAACACTGACAACGCACATCCCTCTCTCTCATGGACATACAACGTGAAAGGCTTGCTATAGTCTGGAGTACCCATCACAGGAGCCGAACACAATGCATCACGTAATTCCGAAAAACTTCTCTGACATTCATCAGACCAAGAAAGAGGATACGGAGTATCTTTCACAGTCAATGCTAACAGAGGCTTCGCTAACAAAGAAAAATTAGGGATCCATTGCCTACAATACGATGTAATACCCAAAAAGGCACGAACTTCTCTCTGTGTCGTTGGCACACTCATTTGCGCAATCGCTTGAATTCTTTCTGGGGTCAATTTCCTTCCCTCCTTCGACAAGAGATGACCTAAGTAGGTTACCTCTTGGCGGCAATATTGCAACTTCGAAGGCGACACTTTATGAGGAAGGTCAGACAAATATCGCAACAACGAAAGAGTAGCCTCTTTACAAGTCTCTTCGTCATCTGCAGAAATCAACAAATCATCGACATACTGAACAAGGGTAGAACCAACTGGTAACACAAACCCGTCTAGCTGAGTTTTCAACGCTTGACTATAGATTGAAGGACTTTCGCAATAGCCTTGTGGAGCTCTCTTAAACCGGAAGCTTCGTCCTCCTAATGAGAAGCCAAAAATATCCCTACTCTCCTCAGCAATAGGAATACTGAAGAAAGCATTCTTCAAGTCGATGACAGAAAACCAGGCTGCCGAGGCAGGAATCAGAGTCAACAATGCAGTGATATCAGGTACCACAGGAAACTGTGGCACGACAATTTTGTTGACCTCTTGAAGGTCGATCACAAACCGGTACACAGGTGGCTGAGAAGCATCAGTATGCTTAAGAACAGGCAAAACCGGACTATTGCACACGTTACCTCTCGTTTTCTCAACCACACCCTTCTCGACCGGATTATAGACAATCGCTAAAAGAGCTCTCTCACCATCGCTCGATATTTTATATTGTGGGATACGAGGCAACTTAGCATTCAATTTTAACGTAACAACATACGATGGAATCTGCAAAAGACCAACATCATTCGGACCCGTAGCCCAAAGCGTTTCAGGAAGCGAACTCAATTCCAGCGGCAAACAATCTTTAGACAAATACATTGGAGAAATCACTTTCTTACCAAGAGTGAGTTGTACTCCCGAAGGAGAACAATGCAATGTCGCATACAATCTTTTCAATAGGTCCAATCCCAATAAATTCTCACCACAACCAGTCGTCAGAATAAGTGGAGCTTCCAATTCACAAGGGCCAATAGAAACGGACAAAGGACTAGAAACCGGATTACGAACTGGGGCGCCTGAAAATCCTACGGAAACATTGGTCAAGCCAGACAAAGGTGCGCCAGGGAGTTTAGAATGCATAATAGAACTCTTTGTCGCACCAGTATCCAAAAGAAAAGGCTCTACTACACCTGATGTAGTCACTTCAACATACGGTCCACTCTGATCTACTGGAACTGACACTACTCCCTTACTTTGTCCATGGCTGTCCTAGCTATCATTATAACCTTCAACATAGTAATCCTCAACATAGTACTGAGGAAACTGACCCCTCGGAACATTCTGTCCATCAAAATAATTCGCAGAATTCTGTAGGGAAGAGGAACGCTCATTCTGAGGGATCACACCACGACCTCTTCCTCTAGGCGCTTGCTGAAAACCACCACGACCTCTCTGACCAGGTGCACCATTCGCACGCTGTAATAAAGCCGGACAATTATTCTTGAAATGACCTTCCTCTCTACAGTAAGCACACTGATTAGGGCCTGGAAAGAATCGCTGAACATAAGGCTCAGGCTTCTGTAACAATCTCTGAAATTGCGGAAGTTGCTGAAACTGGGGCTGATTCTGACGAGGCGGATAAGCTTGCTGCAAAAGAACTTTCGTCTTTAAATCTTTCGTTTTCTTCTCCACTTTATCCTTCTCATCCTTATCCCTATTCTAGTACTATTGGGCAGTAGCCAATATTTGGGCTGACGAAGAAACAGCCCATGAACTCTCAGAGTCCTTCAACTTATTAGAAAGGTCGGGAAGCAAATTAAAAACAAATTTATCCACGAACAACCTTTGACCACCTTCCGTACTCATATATTGACCACTGTGATCGATAAACGTCTCTTCATACCTAGTGAAGAAGTCAGACACACTCTTGTCTTTCTTCTGCTTGCATGCTGCTAACTTGTCCCAATTCACACGTAAAGCAGGCATCATCGTCTTCATCAAAGTAATAATTCTACCAGGTAATTCTGCAACTAAAGGTTCAGGTTTAGCACCTCCTACTTGTCGACCATCTGCAGCAACAATGTTCACCCAAGTATCACCTAACTCTACTGCATGATTCTCATGACGAATCTTCGCCCACAAAGGTTACGGAAATACATTACCCATTAACATATCGATGTCAGCTAAATTCATTATACACGCCTCTACTGTCTGGGACAACTCTTTATAGTAACCAGCAGGATTCTTACGGGGATCAGGTAAGGTCTGCTTAAGAGCCAAGACCTCTGCTCTCTTCCAAGGGATATGTACCCACACTCGCTGAAAATGTGGCAAAACAGGCGGATTTGCAGCTGCATTTCCTTCTCTCCAAAGTGGAGGAACCTCTCTCATCGGATACTGTCTCAATTTCCTCCTTACAGAGGAATCAGGTTCGTACAACATCTGAGACGGAAGTCTCGATCTAAAAGCCAGTATCGTCTCTACAGCTTCTGTAACATCAGTGTCCACTATCATCCCTCTAGCAAAATCTGACTGAACATCGAGCACATCCTGCGGAATCGGACCTAACTCATTATCTTCCCATTCCTGACGCAAGAAAGTACACATCACATCAAAAACATACCTTTGTTTAGGCGGTTCCCTCTGAAAGAAAACATCGATAACCGCTGGCAAATTATACCTTGAGGCATTCAAAATCCATCTACGATCCAACAAGTCCAACACAGCCCGTTCCTCGGAACTAGGAAGCTGACTACGACTCTGCCTACAGTCCGAAACAGGGGTCATATTCAGTTACCCAAACAATGGAGACAACAGATTAAAAACAGTTTCAGTCATTCGTTTTCGAGCAGAAGGAGAAGAAGTAGACATAAGAACAGGAGAACAAGTATTCTGAGGCAAAGAAGATGTAGGCGTAAGAACAGTCGGAGTCGAAGAAACAGAAGTAGAAGGCAAAGGAGTTTGAGGCAAAGCTGGTAGCAAAGATGGCGACCCTAGAGCGGGTTGCACAGGAGGAGGCAAAACTATCTGTGGAACACCCGGTGACTGAACAACAGCAGGAGGTTGAACAACAAAAGGTGGAACAACCGGTGGTAATAGAGGCGCAGTAGCACCCTGTACATAAGGAGGTGGCAATCTCAGTAAATGAGAGAGCAACGAATCTTTTTCAAGATCTTTAAACGCTTTCGGAGGAGGAGACGGCAAGCCCGGATAACATTTATCTATGGCAATGCAACGTTGTCTATCTAAAACTTCATTAGCGCGCTCCTCTCCATCATCCCTATACTGTCTAGCAGCTTGTAATACTGACATACTCTTCTCTTTCCTATCTCTTTTCGCTTGCTTAATTTCACTCTGTTTGGCTTCCTTTCGCCAAAGGCGGAAAGAGTCAAACATCGCCGGCCGGGCTTTCTTCTTAAATAGCGCTACTTCCAGATTATCTAGAATATTTAATTCGAAACTACCATATTGGGGCCATCGTAAGACACCATCTTTCCTAGTGTAGTGGATCCATACTTCGTTATAAGTAATAGGACCTACTCCATGTTTCGAATAGAGCTCGTAAGTCGGAATTCCAACCGGGGGTATCGGACACGAGTCCTCCAATCGGGAATCCCTGTTGCAACTACAACTAAACCATTTCCTAATTTTGCTAAGACCAGGCATCTTCGCTCACTAATCTAGCTTCCAACTTCAAGGGGTTATCGACTAACGATATACTCGCAAATATACGAGCCCCTCGGCTTCGATTGCTGCAGCAGCCGAATGAACTAAGACCAAGGACCAAACAAAGAACCAAACCAAGAACCAATACCAAGAACCAAACAAATTCGTGGGAGCGACCCACTTATACTTAACCAAATATCTGTCACGCCACCAGAAGACCCGTCTATCATCTCGCTCTACAAATCATCTATCGAGGGTCCAAGACAGGGCGTCAGTCATGGCAGCAGTCCTTCGTAGCTGTTGCGAAGCGGGAAGCCTCGCAGAAAACACCTTTGGTCCACGTCAACATACAGGGGTCGATGAAGTGGCGGCCTTCCTCCAGAATTTCCTCACGTGGCTCCTCACGAACCTCAGGCTTGGACCGGTACCGCTGAAGTCGCCCAACTGTGGGCGCCAACTGAAGAACCGGGTTATTTAAGACCCAGCAGCGCCAGGGGCACGCCCAAAGACTTCGGGTATCACTTGTCTCAGAATACAGAAACGCAGAAACTTCTTGGTGGCGCCAACGATCGAATTTATTGGCTGCAACCAGAAACAGAGGTCCACGAAGTACAACAACGTATATTCATAGGAGACTGCTCAACTTTACAAAGCAAGTCGTTCCTTTTTATGCCAAATATTGTGCTTTAGGCAAACATTCCTTATTTACAGTTCAACCAATCACATGTTTCCACAACTTAAGGTATTGCATGACGACAAACCCATCTTTCAGTTGCCCGGCCCACCAATAATTATACAGGAAAGCCCAACATTCTTTCTTACAATGGTCAAACGACACCCATAATAAAAGACCACAACCCATGTCATAAAAGAGGTCATAAAGGAAGAACAGAAACAGATATAGAGCAGGATAAGGCAGGTGTGTGTGCATATCAAACTTTACAACGTCCTGTACTCTGATTCTAAATCTTGATCAGCTCTAGGGCAAGGAACTAGTTCAACCAGTTCTGCTTTAGGCAGCGAGGACAGTTCGCTTAGGTCATTCAAAAGTCAGCTAAAGTGTATGTGTACTAAAGACTCGCTCAGCCACAGTCATCGGCCTATGTGAAGGCAACCACACAAAATGGCTGCCACACACAAAATGGAACCCAGGGTTCGGAATGAATTCTACACATAACTAATGATTCTGAAGGTCTAGCATGACGAAATCACTCGTACTTGCCGAACTCACCAGTTACGGTTCGCTACTATCAAATTCGTAACAAAACCATGCTATTTATTAAACGGGTTCAGAATTCACGGAACCACACATCCCCGAGGGTGTGTGCTTGGTCTGGGTTACTGAGTGGAGCTTTATCAACCAGGAAGACGTTATTTTCCCTGCATTGTCTGAGCAACTCCTGAGCTTGACCAGGGTAAGCTGGAAGGTTGGTGGGTTCGTGTGTGCACTTGGTGGTATCTAGGAGGGTCTGGTGTGTCTAACCTTGTTTCCCTTTTTGTTTTGAAGGTCCCGGCCGGGGTCGAGTAGTCTGCTACAGGGGGATCCGAAGAGACACGTTGCAGTACCCAGAACCTTGTGTTTCCCTGTTTTGTTTACCCACCCTCTCCCTGCGTCGTGGTTTCCCATCACCTAGAGCTATACATAAGGGTGTTGGGGGGCTACGGTGGGGGTAGGGGATTGGGACATTCTTCACTCCTGTGGTGTTGGGCCGCTTGGCAGGCGGAACAGAAAACCAAGCCCACGTATTTAAAACACTGCCCGAGTGAAGAATGGATGTAGAGGCCGGGGGAGGGATTCCTTCTGTGCAGGACCTGTTGCAGGCCATGGCAGCCTTGCAGGCAGAGGTTCAGTCCCTCAGACAGGAAAACCATGGGTTGCAGGCGGCCTTAAGTAGTGCTAGTGTTAAGGTGAATGCTTGGGGGAACGGGGGGGATCCCTTGGTTAAGCCCAAGGTTCCTGTGCTACAGCCTGCTACCTTTCAGTATGAGCGGGTTGTAGGTCAGAATGGGCCTCCTTTGTCTGTCACTGTTAATACCTCTGTGCCCGTGCCATTGGCAGCTCCTGAGAGGTTTACCGGGGATAGCGGCAGATATGCCATTTTTATGAATCAGTGTCATCTGCACTTTATGTGTCGGCCAGCTGCTTTTCCCGATGATACCTCAAAAGTTGCTTTTGTGATTTCGTATCTTTCGGGTACAGCGGCGGGTTGGGCGGTCCCCTTAGTTGAAGGAAACAACCCAGTACTGAATAGTTTTCCGGCATTTAAGCCCCAGATGAACAATTTGTTTGCTAAGCATGCTTTTATGCAAGCAAGCGATGCAGAATTGTTGAAATTAAGGCAAGGAAAGCAGGAACTCCTTGTGTATTTGGCCACCTTTAACTGCTTGGTAGCAGAAACCCAATGGCCTCCAGCTAAAAGAACATCTTTATTCTATCAGGGCCTGTGCGAGGAATTAAAAGATATTGTCTCGCAGGTGGTGGACCCCCCTGAGGATTGTGTTGAGTTCATTGACTTGGTTGTGAAGCTCAATCATAGATTATCCGAGAGGAAGGGGGATCAGACCATATTTCCATCATCACGGGTGATTGTGACAAAAAGAGAGATATCTGAGACCGGGGATTCGAAGTCAGGACCAGAACCGATGCATTTAGGGGGGGTACGAGGTACCTTGACAAAGGAGGAAAAGGAGCGCAGACGGCTGCTGCAATTGTGTTTATATTGTGGGCGGAGTGGGCATTATGCCCGAGAATGTCCGGTAAAGCCGTCTCGATTGGAAATAAACAAGGCTGTGGCATTTGTAGGAGGGAGGGGTGAGAGGCCTTCTGTCCTAGAGAGTAGTATTGTCAATCCTTATGACATACAAGGGGCAGTACAGCGGGTCCCACGCCATTTCACTGTGTCAGCCTGCTTTGCGTTTTCATCTAGCAGTAGAGCCACTTTGTCGGTGTTATTGGATTGCGGGGCAACAGGGAATTTTCTGGATATCAGATTGGCCGAGAAATTGATGGTTCTGTGTATTATGAAAAGACAACCTGAACCCGTGAGGGCTATCGACGGGACGGAACTGTCTTCTGGGGCTATTGTGCGGCAGACAGAACCTATGTTGATGACCTTCGATAATGGGCATTCTGGGACCATTTGTTTCGATCTTATAGACGCACCTGCGTTTGGAGTGGTTCTTGGGGTGCCGTGGCTACAGGCCCATAACCCTAGGATCGATTGGGCGCGGAGGTTGGTCACGCTAGATTCGGAATATTGCCTGCTGCACTGTTATTGTGAGGCGACCGATTGGGTGACTCCGTTGTCTTGTGCTGCGAGTGGGGATGGTCAAAATAAACTGCCTTCTTCCTTTGTGGCGTATAAGGATGTGTTTGATAAGGACCAGGCTTGTGTCCTGCCTCCTCACAGGGCTTTTGACTGTCGCATTGATTTGGTACCGGGGGCGGTGTTGCCCTGTAGTCGGGTATATGCGCTGTCTGAGCTGGAGGAGAAGCACTTAAGGCAGTATTTGGACGAAATGTTGGGTTTTGGTTTTATTCGTCCTTCTTCTTCGCCTGTTTCCTCCTCCATCTTTTTCATTCCTAAAAAGGAGGGAGACCTCCGCGTGTGCGTGGATTACAGGGCGTTGAATAAGGTAACGATTAAAAACAAGTACCCCCTGACCCTGATACCGGTGTTGTTAGATCAGCTGCGACATGCCAGAGTCTTTACGAAGCTAGATCTGAGAGGTGCTTACCATCTCATTCGCATCCGAGAGGGCGACGAATGGAAAACGTCGTTCGCACTAAATTTGGATTATTTGAGTATCTCGTTATGCCTTTTGGTTTATGTAATGCCCCTGCTGCTTTTCAGTTTTTTATAAACGAGGTTTTACATGAATTTTTGGATATCAGTGTGATCGTTTACATTGACGACATTTTGGTTTTTTCCCAGTCCCCAGAGGAGCATGATATTCATGTTTCTCAAGTTGCAGGAACATCGTTTATTCGTTAAGTTGGATAAGTGCTCTTTCGGTGTGACACACGTGGAGTTTTTGGGTTTCTTGATTTCGGAGGATGGGATCAAGATGGACCCTCGGAAAATAGATGCCATTATCAACTAGCCTATTCCCGCGTGTGCAAAAGATATTCAGGTCCTCCTTGGTTTTGCCAACTTTTATAGGCGTTTTATCAGCCATTTTTCGGAAATTGTTTCGCCTATGACATCATTGTTGAAGAAATGAGTGGCGTTTGTTTAGACACCGGCAGCACAGTCAGCTTTAGAACTGTTGATCGGGCGATTTACATCTGCCCCGGTGTTGATGCATCCTGATCCATCCCTCCCCTTTTATGTGGAGGCAGATGCATCCCAGCTGGCAGTGGGAGGTGTGCTGTCCCAGCGGGGCAGTGTAACGGGGCTGATGCATCCTGTTGCGTTCTTCTCAAAGAAACTGTTACCGGCGGAGCTGAATTACACTGTGGCAGAGAGGGAGTTACTGGCCATAAAGTTATCGTTTGAGGAATGGCGCCACTACCTCTGGGGGGCCCGGCACCCCATTACGATATACACCGATCATAAGAACTTGGAGTTTTTTCGTTCTGCCAGGGCTTTGACTCCGAGGCAGATGAGGTGGGTGTTGTTCTTCAACGAATACGATTTTAGCATCACGTATAGGCCAGCAGCTCAACAGGGAAAGTCTGATGGTTTGTCTCGGATTTATGTAAGTCCTGCAGATGGTGGGCGGGTTAGTGAGCCCCCATTTATGATACCTACTGATAAGTTCGTAGGATGTGCTTCCATAGATGAGTTTTTGATTAAAATTCAGAAAGAAGTGGAACGGTTAGATCTATCTCTGTGGTTGTCGGAACCAGGGTTTACTCTGAAGGATGGGTTATTGTACCAGGCAGACAAGTTGTTTGTGCCCCTGAGTTGCGTACCTTGGTTCTTACCTATTGTCATTCTTCGTCTCTGGTTGGGCATCCTGGAGTCAATAAGACCAAGGAGCTGAGTATGCGTTGGTTCTGGTGGAAGTCCTTAGCACATGATGTGCAGGTATATGTAGCGTCATGTCCGGTGTGTGCGGTTAGTAAGTCCTCGCATATGTCCCCATCTGGGTTGCTGCATCCATTGCCGGCTCCTCCCACCCCCTGGCATACTATCAGTATGGATTTCGTGACCGATTTGCCACCTGATTCGGGATTCACGACCATACTGATAGTCGTGGATCTTTTCACCAAGACGGCGCATTTTATTCCCTTACTTAAGTTTCCCACCTCTAGGGAGTTGGCTGAAGTGTTCATTGCTCAAGTGTTGAGGTTACATGGGGTGCCCACTGCCATTGTGTCGGATAGGGGGGCACAGTTTGTGTCTCACTTCTGGTCTGCCTTATGCCTGTCGCTGCAAATGGACGTAAGGCGGTCATCGGCCTATCATCCACAAAGTGACGGGCAAACAGAACGTACCAATCAAACCATGGAACAGTGTCTACGATGTTTGTTAGCTTCGTTGACAAGCAGTTGGGTACGTGCTCTTCCTGTGGCTGAGTTTGCCTATAATAACAGTATGCACTCAGCCCTAGGTATGTCGCCGTTTTACTGTTCCATCCTAAAACGATTCCCATCCAACCATCTGAGAGGGTGCCTGCTGTGGACACCCTCAGTAGGGAATTGGTTACCATCTGGAAGGAGGCACAACAGCAATTATTGGCCTCTAAGACGAGCATGAAAGTGCAGGCAGATAGGCATAGACGTCCAGCTCCCCTATATGAGGTAGGTGACAGGGTGTGGCTCGCAACGAAACATCTGAGATTGCCGGGACCGAGGAAATTACAGCTTCGGTTTGTGAGTCCCTTTGAAATCCAGAAGGTGGTGAATCCTGTTGCGATGAGGCTGACCCTACCGGATGATTATAGTATACATCCAGTGTTTCCTACATCCTTGTTGAAGCCGTATGTCCCTACTACTCAGGAAGTGCCACCCCCTCCTCCTCATTTGATTGATGGGAACGAGGAGTATGAGGTCAATGCGGTTCTGCACTCTAGGAGGAGAGGAGGGAGGTTGTTTTATCTCATTGATTGGAAGGGGTATGCTCCCGAGGATCGTTCTTGGGAATTGGCGAGTCAGGTGCATGCAGCCCGGTTGGTGCGTTTGTTCCATCGTCGGCACCCTGGGAAACCGAGGCCAGTGGGAAGGCTTTTGGGGGGGGGTACTGTTGAGACGCAGGGGGAACGGGAGCCTTCTTCTTAGTTTCCCGTTCTCCGGCTTCTTTATGCGTACCAAGTGCATGCATGAATTTATGGACGCTCCCATGGGTTCGCTTTAAATGGGCCTGCCTCCTGGAAACCGGTGCTTGGTTTCTATGATGGTCCCTTGCCTTGGGACTTCCTGTTCCTGTTTCCTTGCCTTGTTCCTTCTTGATTGAGGTCTACGTTTGTTAACCTCTTTTGGGCTGTGCTCCTGACATCCCTTTCCCTCTCCTCCCCTTTTTTTTGTCCTCTTGGGCTTTTGGTCTGGCAGAGCAGTCAGTTGGGACCTGTTTAAGATAACGGGTGACGCCAGGGGACACGCGGCTGCGTGTTCAATCAAGAGCTTGGCGTTTTTACTTCCTGGTCTTTTGTTGAGTGACCGCCTTGATGTGCATCATTTGGGCTGTTTCACGAAGGGGCTGAACAACGGCCGTTTTTTGTGCTACCTTCGTTTATTTTAGTACACCGTTTTTTTTTTGGTGCTTTCCTAGTCTTGTGAACACCTTTTTTCCCCCACCTCCCTTGCCCCAAATTCTGTCCATTTTCTTATTTACGCCACCCCCTTGGTTCCTCTCATTCCATCCCTGAGGGTGTGTGCTTGGTCTGGGTTACTGAGTGGAGCTTTATCAACCAGGAAGACGTTATTTTCCCTACGTTGTCTGAGCTACTCCTGAGCTTGACCAGGGTAAGCTGGGACGTTGGTGGGTTCGTGTGTGCACTTGGTGGTATCTAGGAGGGTCTGGTGTGTCTAACCTTGTTTCACTTTTTGTTTTAAAGCTCCCGGCCGGGGTCGGGTAGTCTGCTACAGGGGGATCCAAAGAGACACGTTGCAGTACCCAGCACCTTGTGTTTCCCTGTTTTGTTTACCCACCCTCTCCCTGCGTCGTGGTTTCCCATCACCTGGAGCTATACATAAGGGTGTTGGGGGCTACGGTGGGGGTAGGGGATTGGACATTCTTCACTCCTGTGGTGATGGGCCGGTTGGCAGGCGGAACATAGAGTGAGATTTGGCACGAGGGTAGAACTGACCGAATCATTCAGAGTGGGGCGGCGAGTCAGACAGGGATGCGTTCTGGCCCCCTTCCTTTTCATTCTGTATACTAATGGTTTAGAAATAGCCATGTTGGAGGGGGCTAAGGACCTAGCCTTAATTCAGCATCGTCCGATCCCCGCTCTCCTCTATGCGGACGATGCGGTGATTATAGCCCGCACTCCCGTCGAACTTCAGCGTTCTCTGTCCCTCTACAATCTATTTATGTCAAATCTTGATCTAAAAATCAACATAAAAAAACATTTATTATGAACTGTGGTCATAAACGAAGAAAAGGATGGACGATCTATATTAACAATTCTAGCTTAGAGTACACCCCCACATACCCATACCTGGGAGTACTGATAGATGAAGAAGGTACTTGGAAAAAAGCCATTGAGGCTAGAAAACTTCAGTTCCTAAAATCTACCATGGCCCTGGTAAAATTCACACAGAGACAGGGAAGAAGAGCGCCCCAGGAACTGATCCGAATATACCAGGCCAAATGTATCAGTACTGCCATCTACGGGGCTGGGGTGTGGGGCACGTTCAGGCTGATTCCCTTCAAAAAGTAGAGAACCACTTTCTGAGGTTCCTCCTCGCGGTTCCCCAGGGCACAACAATGTTTAGTTGCCATTTAGAGTTGGGCCTGCCCTATATTACCGACATCATCAAGGCCGCGCCTATGCTCTTATGACACCACATATGGACCTTGGATAAGCTGATTTTCTCTCAAAGCATTGTGCGGGACTGCCTTTTGCTAGAAAATGTCACAAAGATTGGCTGGCTTCATTACGTTAAAGGGTTCTTGGATGATATGGGGCTAGAGCAACTCTATCTTAACCCCCTAGAAATGAGTCATATCAGTAGGAAAGTGTTGAAAACGAAATGTTTAACCCATCTAGCGGAGCTCCGCTTGTCCGTTGAAGCCCGCAAATCTTCAGCCCAGCATGCCTTATTGATCCAAACTTCCATGCTGATTCAGCCTTATTTAACCTGGGACCTAAGCAGTTACGATAGATTCCTGTTGACTCGCTTTAGGCTAGATACAATCTTCAGGTTAACTACATTTCCCAAAGTTAATGACTGGTCACAGTTGCTTTGTTAATGCCCCTGTGATGGCATCTCCTCCCAATCCACATTACATTTGACCCTCTTTTGTAAATTCTATTTAGAACCTAGAAAGCGATATCTTGTACCAATTTTAAAAAGTCTTGGCTTACGTCAATGTCCCCCCCGCCTTTTTAGTTCCTCAATTTCTAGAGTCTGAACCTTTTGCCCTACACATTGCTAGGTTTCTAAAATTTTGTATCAGACGCAGAAAGAACCTATAATTGCATTTTGGAGTTTTTCTCCCCCATTTAACTCCTCTGCTGCATATTTTAATTATATGGAGCGGTGTGGCTCACTGGTTAGAGGCGGCAGACCCAGGAGCAGAGGATGGCCTGGGACCAGGGTTCAATTCCTGATGCGGCAGGGTCTTGGACCTGGGTCAACGGACTTGATAATTCTCGCCTCGGTGCCTACTCTAACTAGGGATCACACTCGGTAACTCTGGGCATTAGCTTGCCTCATCTCCACAACGGCCCCCCACATACGCCGGGGACGCCTGGTTTCATCTTGGAGATACCCAGTAGGGACCATCTCACATGGAAAGCCAGGACGGGTTCCCCAGCGGTCTACAGCGCAGAGATACTCCTTCGGGAGTCGATTCTAGCGCTTTAGAAACCTACAATCAATTTAAAGCAAATATGTACTATTCTTTTTTGACAAATGTACTAATATTTTATACATGTACTTTTATGGTTTTCTATGTATTGAAACAGAATAAAGTTTGTTACTACTACTACTACTACCTTAGAACACACCACAATTCCTAAAATGAGTATGGTACAATCAACAAATGATTTATATTGTATCTAAAATCTGTTATCATGCTTTATATGTTCTCCTTTTCTTTGACCCTTAAAACCTGCCATTTACTACTGAAGGAGTCAGAATCCATGTTCTAGATCTGCTCTGGAACCTCAGGTTGATGGTACTTTTTGTCAGCATGGAAGCATGGAGGGGAGAGAAATCATTAGCCAATCACACATTTCAATTCCAATTTACCATGACTCATAAGAAGCACACACTCCTTGTTCAGTTTAGTTAGTTTATTACAAAGCCAAAAACAGTTGGACATACAGGCACCTCAACATGAGGGTGTAAAAAACATCGGAACTAATACAGGGCCAAATCTACGGATGAAATATATGCAGTGCAAAAAGCACAGGATGATTACTTTGAGAATCAGGATGCAGAAAATAACAGAGCAGACAACAGGATTCTCCTTCATTGGAAGTTCACAGGTATAACGCATTAGTTTGTTCCTACACTAGCACTAGCATTCCATCCCTACATGGTATTTCCCAAGGCAGGATCCATTAAGGTGTCAGCGTGTGAAGCCTTCCTAAGAAGTCTCTTTATATCAGATGGGCCATGTAGCATAAAGCTAAAGAGCCCATACTAAGATGCTCTCTCTTGGCAAGGAAGAAGTCCCTGCATACTTTCCCTTACTTCAATCCATCAGTACCACAGGTAGTACCAGAAGATGCATTGCAGCATCACATCATCCAGTCAAGCCACCTCCTAGTAGGTGATTTTCCATTAGGCAACGATTCTC
Source organism: Lissotriton helveticus (assembly GCF_964261635.1). Lineage (NCBI taxonomy): Eukaryota > Metazoa > Chordata > Amphibia > Caudata > Salamandridae > Lissotriton > Lissotriton helveticus. The sequence goes on along the minus strand of NC_136065.1, from coordinate 1,075,347,850 downwards.
CCAGATCTTGGCAAGATGATCTTCATAACCAGGCTTGTTCCGAGGAGAAAGTACAACAGTTCTGAATTATCAGTATCAGTGCTCAATGTATTGTCTTCTCCCTAAGCCTAACTCCTAAAACAAGGACATTATTCTAGCTAATAAGGATGATTCTTCCACCTAAAACAGAAGCGTGAGAGAGAACAAATACAACATGCACATGAAATTCGACTATTAAATCGAATGCAAGAGTTTCCAGGGAAAATGCATTTCAGGCCTACAAAAATAAGATAACATAAGAAACAGAAAACAAGCCTTTTGAAATTGCATATAAATGAACACTTTTTACTGAGCACTTCTATATTATCACGTTACATAAGCACATCAAATATGTAAATAATTGTCAGCATCATATGCAATTTCTGCATGTTAATGTCTTCAGCTAAGCACGTATGGATTCAATGTTAATTTCTTCACAATTAAATTAAAAATATCCCTAATACACCACAGTTCACGTTATTACAGTTCACATTCTACTATCCCAAGTTAATACGACAAAGCATTCTGTGCTGGTGCGGACTACACATGATTATGATGTACCCCTTCAAATGAAAAATGAAATTTGCGCTACATCACTACAATGCATTTCAGTGGGGTGCTATCATGTATATTGGTTTGAAGATGGCTGTCAGCACTTCCTAGTTGAAGTGCTGGCAGCCAATCAGATCCCACCAGGAGATCTGTTCTTAGGCTACGCCCAGCTATACAAATTAGGTTTCCCTTTAATATCTTCAAAACCAATAAACAAATTTACACCAATTAACAAAAAGGCCTCTTTCTGGACCGAGAGCTAGCTTTCTGCCAAACTTTGAGTAATTCTGTTCAGCAGTTCGGGTTGTAGTCGTGCCTAAAATCTCTACAGCAATTAACATATGAAATGCACTTTTTTTGACCCTCCCTTTTCCTTTTTCTCAGCCCCCGATTGACGAATAACCCCAAAATTTGCCATCCAAAACTAGAATCAGGAGGACGTTTTTTTGGGAAAATTTCGTAAGATTCGTGAAACGATGCCAAAGTTATAAGCAAATGAAAAAATGATTTTCCTATGCAAACTAGATCCTAACTATAACTATCTACTGGTGAACACTGAAAAAAAAGGTTAAAGAAACGCTTAGTTAAGTGAAAATGTCAGTTTGAACATAGCATTTTATACACACAAAAACCCTGAATTTCATCAGTTATAGCTATTTCAAGCAATTATAACTCTCTCTCCACCATGCACAGTGTTGTCATCAATGATGTCATTTCAGATGTCATCAGCAGTGCATGGCAAGGTTGCGAGTTACTTGATATTGTTTTTTTTAAAGGTATTTGGGGAGCAGTGTGCTTGGGCCCACCTCCCTGAGCCAGAATGGTCCCAGGGAACCCCATTGCATAGAGCCCAGAGATACTGTAGCATCTGCCTCAGGTGGGATCAAACATTTACTTTCCTTCATTGACCATGAGCATGGGCAGGGAAAAATGCTTGCTCCCGCTGTGGGAGTAGAAGTTGAGAGTACTCCTGCAGGACAGGAGCACTTTTGTTGTTGCCGGCTACCAGCAACACCCAGATGGGTGATGACGAGGAAGCCAGCATGTGTCACTGGCTTCCCCCACAGCCCCCAACATTTCAAAAAGTTGAGGGTGCCCTGGATGAGACATGGGCACCCAAGGGAAAAAATAAGGATGACTGTCTTTTGCCGGCACCCTCAATGGGTGCTGGCTGAGGAATCAGCATAAGCCACAGGGTCCATGGGGCTTCCCCACTGCCCTAACTGCACATAAACTGTCAATGCCATGAGTGCATCCGCAACACGCAAAAATAATTAAAAAAATAAAAAAAATAAAAATAAATGAGAGTCAGAAGCAGCTCATTTATTAGTCACTGCTGCCCACCAGGAGCACCCCACGATTCCCATCAAGAGCTGATTTTCCTACTTTTCCCTGTTTTTTGGTGCCCCAATCTGGGTGAGGGACCACCATTATGTTACAAAAGGGTTGTAGGGGTCTGTAGGGTGCACAACAGCTCCCCAGGATTTTTTGTAAAACTAAAAACAAAAAAAAAATGAAAGTTTCCTGGGTCATTTCCTGAGTCATTAAATGCATGATCCCAGGAAAGCTTACCATTATTTTTTAAGTGATCTGATCTGAATCTTTATGCTCTTCAGCTAGAGTGTGAAGGCCTCTTGTGAGTGGTTCTATAGTTACAGCAGTGAAAAAAAACAATATAGCTTTCTCTACATGGTGGAAGGTTGAAAGTTTGGTGGTGATTGGTCATGGTGGTGCAAAGCTAAAAGAGGTGAATAGGGAGGGAAAAATATGTATATGTTTCTGTATTTTTTTCAAAACGTAACGAATAACAGAGTACTGACTCTGGAGTACTGCGGTACCAAAAATATGTTAAAATATTAAGAATGCAAAAGAATACACAAGTAGTGTACTGCAGTATATTTACTATTTTTAACATATTTAAATAAGTACAAAACATTCTACAGAGTACTGTGGTAATACCTACAAATTACTGTGCTAAGTAAAATAAAATACAAATTGCACAGTTCTCCCAAAACTGCTGTAAAAAATACAGAACATTATGAATATTTTTCTCTACCTATTATCATTTTCATAGAGTGGTAATAGATAGGTAACAACAATAAAACGTACTACTTACCTATATCTAAGACCCTAACGCAGAATGTAGTGAAATGCAGAACGCACCCAAACTATGCCAAAAAACGACAGGACTACCTCTCACCTTTGGTAAACTCACCCAATAGCCAATCACATACTGAGTTCTCATCCGCATGTACCGCAGTATACTGCAAAGTTACTACAGTATAATAGTATATACAGTATACACTACAGAATAGCCCACTACACTCTACCCTGCTCCACTCTACAGCATTCCAATCTACGGTGTTCCACTCTACAACACTCCAATCAATGCCACACCATTCTCTGTTATTTCACTGTACGCCACTAGACTGTACCTCACTCCACTCTACGTCACTTCACTGTACCTTATTCCAATGGTCACCACTCCACTCTACGCTACTCTATTCTACACCACTGTACTATGCACCACTCCACTCTACCCCACTTTAGTGTACTCTATTCAGCTGTACACCATTCCACTCTACCCCACTCCACTCTACACCACTACACTCTAAGCCACTTCACTCTATGCCTCTCCACTTTACTCCAGTCCACTCTAAGCTATTCCACTGTACGCCAGTCCACTCTGCCACTCTTAACTCTATGCCACTGCACAGTAGACCACTCTACTGTACGTTAAACTTATTTCACTGTATGACAGTCCACTATACAACACTTCAGTCTACGCCACTCCACTGTACAACACTACACTGTATGCCAATCTACTCCACACTATTCCACTGTACTCAACTCCACTCTATGACACTCAATGCTCTGCTTTTCTACTCTACGCCACTCCACTGCACGCCACTCCACTGTATGCCACTCTCCTATCCACTATTCCTTTGTATACCACTCCATTCTATGCAACTCCACTCTATGTCACTCTACTCTACCCCATTGCACTCTACGCCACTCCATTCTAAGCCACTCCACTCTGCTCTATACCACTCCAGTCTGTGTCTGCACTATACATTACTCCACTCTATGCTACTCCACTCCACTATATTTCACAGTGCGCAATTCCAATATCGCTACTCCCCATACCCTATTGCTCTCTACGCCTCTCCACTATATGCTATTGCACTGTATGCCACACCACTATATGCTATTCCACTCTGCGCATCTCCAATCTATGCCTCTCTACTGGACGCCACCCTAATATACGTTATTTCACTCTTCACCACTCCACTCTATGCTATTCCACTGTATGCCAATACACTGTGCTACACTGCACTGTACATCGCTCCACTCTATGCCCCTGCAATCTACATTACTTCACTGTACTCTGTTACACTGTGCCACACACTATTCTACACAACTCCAATCTTCAACACTACACTGTACACTATTCTACTGTACACCACTTCACTTTATGCCACTCCACTCTATGTCATTCCACGTTGTGCCCTTCCAGTCTATGCCACTCCACTGTACAATGCTCCACTGTACGCTTCTCCAATCTACACTATTGCACTGTGAGCAGCTCCACTCTGTGCTGTTTCTCTCTATGCCTTTCCACTCAATGCTACTACACAGTACGCCACTCAACTATACATTATTCCACTCTACACCACTCCACTCAATGCTGGTCCACTCTATGCAACTCCATTCTGTGTCTCTCTACTATATGTCACTCCACTTTACGCTACTCCACTCTACTCTTCTCTACAGTATGCCACCCCAGTATATGCTATTCCACTCTACGCCACTACACTCTATTCTATTCTAGGACTGGGTGGAGTTCAAGGAGTTCCGTGTAGCAGAACTGTACAAAGTGACCAAAAAACTCTGCTGCTCTACATGGAGTTCTGCATGTGGTGGAGTACTTTAGGTTGTGCCGTTCACGCTGAATTTTAGCTCCGGGTGTGTGTTCAGCATGAACGGCACCATGTGCAGTGCAAGAGGGCGCTGCTTCTTTCTGCTTCTCGAGTAGATGTTCTACTCGAACTGCAGCTTCCCCAATGCGAACAGAAGGTTTCTTAACGTGAGCGTTAGCGGCCATTCGCGACCACTTGAGTTGAGAAATCTCACCAGCAGCTGGTCTGGAGTAAGAGTTTCCTTTCTCGCCAACTTAACGTTGGAGAGCCCGTGTGAGGATACAGTCTGTTCTGCTATACGGAGCAGAGTTTTGCAGAACTCTGCATGCTACACAGAGCATGGAGTGGGAAAAACTCAGCGAGTGGAGTGGAATTTCATGCCCAGGCCTACTCTATTCTATTCTATGCTACCACACTTTACCTCACTCTACTGTATGCTACTCCACTTTATGGCACTGCAATCTACGCTACTCCACTGCATGCTATTGTACCACACTCCATTCTACACCACTCCAATTTTCACCACTCCCTTGTACACTAGTTACTGTACGTCATTCCACTCTATGCCACTCCAGTGTATACCATTCTGCTGAATGCTACTCCACTGCATGATACTCCACTCTATACTATTCCACTGGACGTAACTCCACTATTGCTACTCCACTTTATGCTATTCGACTCTACACCTCTCCGCTCTATGTCACTGAACTGTACGCCACTCCACTCCCATATACACTATTCTACTCTATGCCTCTCCTCTCCATGCCACTCCACTCTATGCTATTCCACTTTAATTCACTCCGCTCTGTGCCTTTCTTCTACACGTCATTCCACAATAAGCTATTCTACTCTACGCCACGCCACTCTACACTATTCTACTGCATGGCACTACACTGTACCTCATTCCACTGTATGCCACTCCACTCAACGCCACTGCACTCTATGCTAATCGACTGTATGCTATGATACTTTTCCACTCTCCATTCAATGCCACTCCACTCTGTACAACTCTACTGTAAACTAATCTACTGTACACCATTCCAAGTCACTAAAAACTACAACACTCCACTGTATGCTATTCCACTCTATGCCACTCCACTGAATGACACTCCACTGTACGCTATTCCACTGTATCCCACTCCCCTCTATGCCACTCCACTGTACAGGACTGCACTCTATACCATTCCACAGTGAGCTAGTTCAATTTACGCCACACCACTGTTTAACAATCCTATGTACGCCAATCCCGTCTAGGCCACCCTTCCGTGTGGCACTCTACGCTACTCCACTGTATGCTATTTCAATGTATACTAGTGTATGATATTGTACTGAATGCCACTCCCCTCTACACCACTCCCATGTACTCCACTATACAGTATACTGAATGCCACCCCAGTGTATGCCACTCCAATGGACGCTATTGTACTGCATGCGACTCCACTCTACGCCACTCCACTGTACTCTACTCCATTCAACTCTACTCCACTCCTCTCTACCCAACTCCACTACACTGTGCTACGCTCAGCAAAACTATTCTCCAATCAACAACAGTCTATGCCCCTCCTCTGAACAACACTATACTCCACTGTATTGCACTGTTCTGTACAACATACTCAAGTCAATACCAGTGTACAGCAATGTAAATTACTCTATAGCACTTTTTGACATTGTATCCACTCAACAACACGTTATGCAACTCCTCCATGCAACTCCCTATATGCCGCTCCATTCCACTTAATATACTCTACTCTATGAGGCACTACTCCACTGTAGTCCACTGTACTCTCCTACTATAGTCTACGACACTCCACTGTACAAAACTCTATGACGCTCAACTGTACAACAGTCCATCCCACTCCACTGTACAGTACCACAGTCTGCTCTACTCAACACCACTACACTGTCTAATACTTTCATCCATTCTGTGATACTATTTTCTACTCTACTCTACTCGACTCTACTCTATGACAATTTCTGACACTCTACAACACACCTGGACACTTCATTGTGCCACAAACCACTCCACTCTGTAACACTTTAATCCACTGTATCCTACTCCATTACATTCAACTCTACTATACTCCACGCCATTATACTATAGAACAGGCTACTCTACTCTGCTACACCACACCAATGGACTCCACTTCAATGTACTCCACAGCACGACACGCTACCCCACTCTATGGCACTGTATAACACTCCACTCTACACTGCCCACTGTGCCACACTCTATCCCACTCTATGCAAATCCACTTTGAAACACTCTGTCGTGTAGTTCCTAAAAATGCATAGGATCTGCGCATTTGTTGGTAACATAGACTAAGAGGTTAGTGTCTAGACTGATTCCATACACCCCCATAGGATATGCCAGCCTATAGACCAGCTAGCTCACAGCACACCATAAACCCCCTAACCTTAGTAAGGAGTGAATAGTTTCTGGCAACCATCAAACATGACAGCCCTTGATCCTTCAGGGATCATGGAAACAGTACAGTACTTTTCGCTCAGTCAATCGTGGTCACTCAGTCTCAGAGAGATAGACAGAATAAACATTGGGGATGTTTTCAATAAGCATTTATTGAGCCAGCATCATTCTAGTGTAAAACATGATTGCTGTGACAATCATTATACAGAAGCAAATGTAAAAGATTACAAGCACCTACAGAGTAAATAAAAGGTACAATCCTCCCATGGTGCTAAAACAGTGAATATATGCAGGCATAGAAACATGACAGTAATCAAGCTTACTCCTACGATGCAAACCCTACCTAAGTTTACCTAGCATGTATGTGGGTGTAAAAGCCAAGATTCCCCTAGGAAAGAGCCAACCCCATTACTTGACGGAAGAGAATGAAGGGCCCCGCCTGGGTTTCGAGTTGGACACCCCGCAAGGGAGGTCAGACCGCTGCGTGTTGTAGCTTCAGCAGGCCAGGATCTCAGTTCCTAACACAATCTATATGTTGTGAGTGCAATTATGTAAATGAGCCTAAATCAATACCGGCAATTTATGCAAAGTAGTTGTTTCACACTATAATGAAGATGAGTGTGAGAAGTTGGCCTGGTATATGCTGTCCACTAGTTAAAGTGGGCACCTTGCACCAGTCCAAACAACCCTTATGATGATTTAAGAGGTCAAAGATAACCGTAGAAGGATATCCAGATAGTAGCTGTGGAGAGCGGCCTTCAGGCTCAGTCTTGAAGGAATGTTAAGCAGCTTGTTTTACCAAACTTATTGTATTGGTTAAATGAAAGGAGAACCACACAGTAGTTATAAAAATATGTATTTATTATTATAACACACTCTAAATACTTCACAGTATCTGCTGCATGCAGATAAACACAAAGCATAAAATACTGTAGGGCAGAAACAATCGTAAGTAGCACTTATACACAGTGGGCTCCAGGGGAGACCAAACCATATACTAAAATAGTGGTATAAGAACCACAGCTCGAGTCAAGACATTGTCTAGAGGATGTAGAGTCGCTGGGACCCCAAGGAACCACCCAAGGTGAGTAAGTAGGGACCCCACGGAGGACGGGTGCAGTGTGGGAATACAACCGTGGGCACAGTACAATTCTAAAGGAGAGTACCTGTTGCAGTTTTAAAGTTTAAGGACCCTCCCCAGTGGATTACGTGGAAGCCCTTTGGATCATAGGAGGTTGAAGAGCCACCCCACTTGTGGATACTCTAGTACCAGAGTTATCTATCCCAGGGAAGCTGGGTACATAGGGCTGAACTGGTGTTGGAAACCGCCGAAGATCTCAGTGGAGGACTTCAAGGAAGAGCCACTGCTGGGAAGAAGAAAAGTGTCAGTTGGAATCCAAAGGTGGATTTGGTATGAAGAGTATCTGAAAGCAGAGGGGACACAGTCTGGGTCACTCAGGAGTGACCAGGGGCTCAGTAGACGAATGCCCACCGATGTTGGGTGCTTCAGGAGCATTGAGGGGGTTTTTGCCTCTGCAGCCACCGGGACCAGGAGATGTGGAGGACAACTGGGAGCTGCATACACGCTTTACCACAAAGGATGTCGAGGGCTGAGGGGTCAGTGTCTGGCTGGAGTACCAACAAGCCTTGGCAGTGGCAATCCATGAAGATGGTCAAGAAAGGTTACGGTTCAGACCAGCAAGGTCCAGGAGACTCAGCAAATACAGGGCAATCGGGGCAAGCTTGAAGCAACCAGGTAAGCCTAAGAAAAGCAGCATTGACCCTCAACAGGACCCACAGGCCAGAGGCACAGGAATTGCAAGGGTACCTTGAGCAGAATTACAACGCAAAAGCCCACAGAGCACTCAGTGTGAGGAGGCCAAAGTTCTTTGGTGAAAATAATGCCAGAGGTTGGGGATACTTGGAGCCCAGTGCACTTGTTTTGGGAATGCCAACAAGCATACGCACTTTCAAAAGTACGCGGTGCTCAGGGGTATGGGTATTGCAGCCCCCACGAGGGATTCTGTCCTCAAACTTAGTGAGAGGGCCGCTTGGACCTCAACAGACTTGGAAACTTACCTCCCGTGTTGCTGGAACCTTCGGAATCTTTAGGATCTCAGGAGCAGCAGACCGGTACGTTGTGATGTGGTGCCTGCGATTGCAGGGGAATGACTCCTTCACCCCAAGGGAGATGTCTTCAGTTGTCCTTGATGCTCCACAGGTCCTGCACGGAGCCTGTGTGGTGCACGAATACAAACAATACTTCAGACTGAGAGGGAGACGAAGACGGGCCCAAACGAATTCCAAAAAGTCCAGAGTGTCCAGATGGTCAAAGTTCAGTGGTTTCTGGCTCATGATCTTGTCCACATTGAATCTGAGCTCCTACAGCCAGATAAGCCCTTTTGTACCCACGGGAGAGGGTTGGAAAGATTAAGGGGACACTCCCAGGGGAGGGTCTGGACAGTGGGGAGGTTACTCCCATGTCCTTTGTCCAGTTACGTGCCAGAGCAGGAGCTGACGCCTCCCATGACTGGCTTGAACCGAATTATGCACAGGGACACCAAATGTGCCCCTCATGCAGACTTTCAGTCGCTGGCAAGCACACCCACCCAGGCATAATACACTAAATCCTGTCTGGGAGGTGGTCACACCTCCCTGTGACAGGATGACTATTGTTCCACCTTCCGCTGCTCGAGCTTGGCTCAACAGCAGGAGGGCAGAAATGTGTCTCTGGTTGGCAGCAACCATTTTGTACTGCCCGGGACTAGAAGGCTGGTACTGGGAACACCAGGGACCCAACGTAGCTCGCTTCTGAGGGCTGGAATTATACCTCCCACACGTTTTTCTGGTGTGGGTGTATGATTACACAATGTTTGACACCAAACACGATAGGGTTACTTTCAGCCGTTTTAGAGTTGGTCATTACTCGCTCACATAATGCCACTCTATATGTTGTAAATGGCTGATACACTGACAACCCGGGAGAATGGACTCCGTAGGCTGCAGGGGTATTCTGCTCATGTAGTGGCCCCCTCACACTTATAACCAAGCACCATGCCTTGGTAGGGCCTGCTATCGGGGTGACTTATAGGTTTTAAGTGCAGTGACCCTTAGATATAGTAAATCTATATCTTAAGTAAGTGGTGGATTCACTAACTTACACAGGCTGCAATGGCAGGCCTATAGATCCATTTTGCAAGGCCTCTCATGGATGGCATAATACATGCTTCAGCCCATGGGATGCCTCTGGGGTAACTATGCCCTGGATACATGGGTACGATATACTAGGGACTGACAAGGGTACTCCAGTATCCAATCTGGACTGTACCTAAGTACATGACTTAACATTTCAGGGAGAAAGCAGATAGACTGGGGTCCTGATTAGCAGGGTCCCAGTCAGACTAGTCAATAACAGTGTAACATGAAGCAAAAAGTGGGGGTAACCATAAGAAGCTGATCCTACTTTCCTACACAACCCCCCTTACCTTGCCCAGTTGAGGCTTCATTTTCAAAGTGGGAATATCTGGAGAGTCCATCTGCATTGGCATGGTTACTCCCAGGTCTATGGTCCACTGTATAGTCCATCCCCTGTAGGGAAATGTAATAATAATAATAATAATAATAAAAGAGCTTGTAAAGCGCTCAGTAACGCCATCGCGGCGTGTCCCCGCGCTGAAAGCTATCAGTGAAAACAACATGATAAAGATCCAATGCTCTACGCAGTGTATAGATGAGTTTTAAGCAAGGCCCTAAACCGCGCTTCACTGCTCTCCAGTCTCATAACAAAGGGAAGTTTATTCCATTGTTGAGCTGCTTGAGCAAAAGTTTGAGTTTTTACCCTTCATCTGTTTTAGCAATAGGAGGGGCTTATGGTCTGTTTGAACAATGAAGTGAGTACCGAACAAGTATGGCCTTAGCTTCTTCAGGACCCAGACCACAGCAAAGGCTTCCCTTTCCATAGCTGATCAACGTTTCTCTCTGGGGATGAACCTTTTGCTTATAAAAGCTACTGGTTGATCCTGACCCTCTGCATTAAGTTGTGATAACACAGGCCCTACCCCCAACTCAGATGCATCTGTTTGGACAATACATTGCTTGGCGTAGTCTGTACTCTGTTGTATGGGAGCAGTGCACAAGGCCTGCTTGAGATCATCAAATTCCTTCTGACAGCTAACTGTCCACTGAACTTTCTTGGGCATTCTCTTTGATGTGAGATCATTCAAGGGAGTCACCTTATACCCATATCCTTTAACAAATCTCCTGTAATACCCAGTGAGGCCCAAGAAAGCTCTGACCTGAGTCTGGGTAGTAGGAGCAACCCAGTCCATGATGGTCTGGATTTTGCTTTGTAATGATTGAATTTGGCCTCTACCCACAAGGTGGCCCAGGTACAGAACCTTGCCATGCCCTAGCTGGCACTTAGTAGCTTTGACAGCGAGGCATGCTCTCTGCAGAGCCTCCAGAACATTCTTCAGGTGGACCAGGTGATCCTCCCAGGTGGAGCAAAAGACAGCTATATCATCAATATATTCTGCACTTTAGGTTACAAGGCCAGTAAGGACTTTATTCACCAGCCTTTGGAATGTGGCAGGTGCATTCTTCAAACCAAAGGGCATTACAATAAATTGATAATGCCTACTAGGGGTTGAAAAAGCTGTTTTTGGTTTGGCAACCTCAGCTAATCTGATTTGCCAATATCCAGCAATGAGGTCAATTGTGCTCAAGAACTTGGCTGGGGCCAAAGTGTCAATAAGCTCATCTGCCCTAAAAATTGGATGAGCATCAGCCCTAGTCACTGCATTGAGTCCCGTGTAGTCAACACAAAACCTCATCTCTCTTTTACCACCCTGGGTGTGAGGTTTTGGTACCGAGACCACTGGACTAGCCCAAGGTCTATCTGAGGGCTCAATTACTCTCAACTCTAGTATCTTTTGGACCTCAGTTCTGATGCAGTCTCTGACATGCTCAGGCTGGCTGCCTGTAAATCGTATTTTTAACAGGCAGACTCTCACCTGTGTCCACTTCATGGGTACACCAAGTGGTCTGACTAGGAGCCAGAGAGAACATGTGTCTGTATTGATTGAGAACCTTCCTACAATCAATTTGTTGCTGATCAGTGAGGCTGCCTGCCAAGGCTACACCATCAAATGATCCATCATCAGGGTTCTGTGAGAGGAGGTCAGGGAGTGAGTCACTCTCTGCCCCCTGTCCCTAATCAGTTGCCATGAGCAAGCCCATGTCAGCCCTGTCAATGTATGGCTTTAGCCTGTTCACATAGAGCACCCCGTGGGGGCTCCTGGGAGAACAAAGGTCTACCAGGTAGGTGACCTCTCCCTTCTGCTCAAGAATGGTATGGGATCCTCTCCATTTATCTTGGAGAGCTACTGGGACCACAGGCTCCAACACCCACACCTTCTGTCCTGGCTGATAAACCGTTAGTACAGCATTTAGGTCATGCCAAGCTTCTTGCAATTCTTGACTTGCCTCAAGGTTTTTATTTGCCTTCTTCATGTACTCAGCCATGCTAGAGCGGAGACCAAGTACATAGTCCACTACGACTTGTTTGGGAGGTTTGAGAGGTAACTGCCATCCCTCCTTCACCAAACATAAGGGACCCCTAACTGGATGCCCAAACAAAGGTTCAAAGGGGATGTAGCCAACCCCCTTGTGTGGGACCTCTCTGTAGGCAAAGACAAGTCAGGGCAACAGGACATCCCATGTTTTCCTAAGCTTTTCTGGGAGGCCCTTGATCATGCCCTAGAGGGTTTTGTTGAACCTTTATACTAACCTATTGCATTGTGGGTGGTAGGGTGTGGTGTGGTGAACTTGTAGTTCACTCCACACTCCTTCCACATTGCAGTAATATAACTTGACATGAAGTTTGTACCTCTGTCATTTAACCCTTTGCGTGCGTGTGACGTCTGGGAGCCATGACGTGTCACAGTGGGCGTGTTTAGAGGACTGCCCCCGGCCGTCCGAACTCTGCCCACTCATTAACACCCCAGCGGAATTTTCAGCGCGGTCAAGGGTTTAAGACATCCTTAGGGAAACCCACTCTGGAAAAATTCCCAGGAGGGTCCTGGCAACAACAGGAGCTGTGGTGGTTTTAAAGGGTATAGCCTCTGAATACCTAGTGGCATGGTGCACCACCACTAGTATATAACTGTGCCCAGATGCAGTAGGAGGGTTCATGGGACCTCTGATTTCAATACTAACCCTCTCAAAGGGAACACCCACCACAGGTAGTGGTATGAGGGGGGCCTTTGTGGTACCACCTGACTTACCACTGGCTTGACAGATGGTATAGGAGCGACAAAACTCCTTGGTGTCTTCTGACATGTGAGGCCAGTGAAAGTGAGGGACAAGCCTGTCCCAAGTTTTACTTTGGCCTAGGTGTCCTGCTAAGGGGATGTCATATGCTAGGGTGAGTAGGAAGCCCCTAAACGTTAGAGGTATAACCAACCTCCAGGTGGCACCAGGCTTGGGGTCTCTACCCTCTGAGTATAGGAGTCCCACATCCCAATAGATCTTGTGAGATCCACTGACACTCTGAGCAGCCTCAGCAGCAGCTCTGCTGTCTGAGGGTTTCAAGAGAGGGGCAGGTTTGCTGTTTCAAACTCAAGTCTGCCCTGGAAGGGCCCCCTGTCCCCAAGAGCTCAACTTGATCAGGTTTCAGTTAATCTGGGACAGTTCCTTCACAGGGACTGAGATCATCTCCCTCAAGAGATTGACCCTCACACTAAGTCTAGGGGGAAGAGACAGCCTCACCCCTCCTGCTCCTTCTCTTGGAAGACCCTTGGTCCATTGTTCCAGGATCCAAGGCCTGTTCAGTGTTAGCCAGTTTGGCCTGTGACCTGTTCACAGCAAACGCATCTGGAGCGATACGCAGCATTGCTGCATGAGTCCTTAACTCCACTTCAGCCCAAGCTGAAGTCTCCAAATCATTGCCCAACAAACACTCCACTGGAAGGTCTGAGCTAACCACGACTTTCTTAGGACCAGTTACCCCTCCCCAGCTGAAATTAACAACTGCCAAGGAATGATGAGTCCTGACATTGTTAGCATTGGTCACTCTGTACATTTCTCCAAGTATGATTTGGTCAGAGTCCACAAGGTTCTCTGTAACCATAGTGACACTTGCACCTGTTGTCTTTATTTGCCTAGGTTACTGGGACTGACAAATAAGGTGGCAAGATCCATGCCACCATCACAGACTAGCACAGCCTGAGCTTGAGTTCTGACTAGACCAGAACCCATCTCAGAGCCAGGTTTAACCCTACTGATCCCTTGTTCCCTGTACCACCACCTGTATTTGTGCTAGGGGGCGCAGTTGCCTATGGGGCAGTGGTGGTAGGAGGATTTTCCTCTGCTTTTGGACAATCAACATCTTTGGTCAAATGGGTCTTTACCTTACACAAGTAAAACCAAGGTTTCTTTTTGCCTTTACCCTTGTTGGATGGTGACCCCGACCAGATGCAGGTTTTTGGGGCCCTGATGAAGACTTCTGATCTTTACCCTTGTCCTCACCCTTATCTGGAGTTTTAGCATCTTGTTTCTTCTGGTCATCACCACTGTTCTAGTTTTTCTGCTTCACCCTGGTTTTCTTGGGGAGAAGTCAGATCAGAGTCAACCACGTACTGATGCAACAACTGATTTTGGCAATTATTAAGGATCTGCTTCCTCATAATCAAGCGAAGCTCAACAGTAGCTTTCTGTTTTTAACACATATATGTTAAAACGAAGCTCAACAGTTGCTTTCTGTTTTTAATGTGAGGAGATACCCAGCAGTGAATAAAGTTTATCACAGTGCTACTGGTATCAAGCTCAGTTTTAGCGGGTTAGTACAGTGAGTGCAGGTGCTCAAGCCCAGGGGGTTGAGTTGCTGTAGGTGTGAGCAGTTAGTTTCAGAGTTAAGTATTACACATTACTCACACGTTTATTTACAAAAAAAATTTTGTGGTGGGAAGGTGCCAATGATGATAAGTGGAACACACTGGCGAGTACCTGTCAGCAGTTCCTTGGTGGTTGTTTCCGTGAGGTCCCTTCCCACCTTGCACACACTTTTTCAGTACACCTTTAGAAATGGAAAGGTGGTTGGAATACGTGAAGACACAGACACAACAATGATTTGGGAAAATAGAAATGAGATAGGCACACCCTGTTAGTAACGCAGAAATGCTGCATACTATAAATATCCTCACTATTAAGGAGGCAGGTGTTGTTTTGAGAGAGCCTATTACAGATGGGACCGGATTTGTTGATGATAGTACTGTGAGTGGAGGGTAACCTGTGTCTCTTTCCCCCTCTTGGCTCCTGTTTTGTTATCATTTTTTATCAAGTGCCAATTGCTCTTGCCTGAGCCTAAGCCTAGCTGTCTCAAGTTAAAGACATTGGTATTCCCTATCAAAAGAGTGGCCCCTCTTGCTAGATGCAGAGGTCCCTACAGACTGTCCTGAGTGATCTGACTCTGCAAAGGGAGATGTAGATCTCCTTGCTAAACTCTGCACTCTTTCAGGAGGGTTGAAGAGGGGGCAATCTTGGCTTTCTCCACTGACTCCCGAGAGATCTGTCTTATCCAGATGGGACCCATCTTGGTCGTCCTGGCCAGGGTTAGAGTCTAAGTCATAAAAGGTGTCACCTCCTAACCTGCCTTCATTCCCTGTCCCAGATTATCCAATCTGATTTTGGGAAAATAACCGCATGTGAAAGGCACACGGAACAAAGTCGAATCAGCAGTCTGGAAAACCATCCCACCTTTGTATTGCATCCTGAGGTGGTGGTGGGCAGGAGCTAGAGAGTGGCCATTTGATCCCTGAGCTTGTAGAGAGAATGGTATGCCCGGGGAGAGCTGCCACTCCATGTCTGCATCTACCTTTTATAGCCCTGTGCCAGCGGTACTCAAATGCCATTTGGGCTCTGTAAATGAACTGGAAACAAGGAGCGGTTTGTGCCCTTGTCAGACTCGCTGCTTTTCCCAGTTCCAGATGAATAGTAGATTGACCATTATGGCTTGGTGCCACATCTAAATGTAAGGCCACACATGATAGGGCAGCAGACAAACAGTGGCTGCTTGATCCCCAAGTTAAATAAAGCCAGAGGAGAGTGGCTGCTCCGTCTCTTCATAAGCCTTTTGATCTAGGTCTAAACATTTTTACGTGCATTTGGCATCTATAGGCCCAAGTCACAGGGAATATGGGCCAATCAGTGATCCTGCCGACTTCTTTGGCACTCCAAGTTCACATATGGATGTTAGTGTACGTATAGATTTGCATTTGGTTTATTTTAACATTGACAACCGTTTTAAATAAATATGATAGCATTGTGCATGATTAAAGCTGGCATTTTGTTAAAAAAATTAGAAATGACAACGAATGCAGCATTACTTCGGTGAGTATTCATGTTTTTTAGATTATGTTGTAAGCAAAAGAGCACAAGTACAAATGTTAACTGGTTCAATACCTATTTATTTATTTAATTCAAACATATACCAAGAAACACCGGAGTTTACTGGCTCTGTAGATATTAATAATTCATAAAACAGCAATTAATGAACTAATGATTGAAAGAACTGAGGGCACATGGCTATCTGCACCTCAATCTCTTAGTAAAATCATCAAATATATTTCCCCATTGGTCGTATGGACCTTTGTTAGTCGACATGAAGCATTGTAAGGGAGTTAACATAAGAAATACATTCCAAACTTATGAAGCCAATCTGACTTCACAATGAAGACCAAGATTCAATTAATTCAAATCTTTGGCTTTATTTTAAAGCTTAAATCCAATCAGAATATAAGAAAAGTTAAAATAAATGTTGAAGCTATAACAACATGGTTTGAAGGCCAGCATGTGGCAGTAAGTTAAACATAAAAAAAATTATTAAAAATACTAACAGCCACAATGCAAAGGAAACCAATTGTTGTAATAAGTTGTTCCATAAAGCAGCTTCCCTTTTCTGATTCCTACCCGGGAGCATAGTAGATGTCAGCATAGAGTGGAACTCCTGCTGAAGTTCAGGGAAATAAGGGCCAGATGTACGACTTTTTTTGCATTCGCAGATGGGAAATCATCTTGTTTACGACTGCAAACCGAATTAGGATGCACCCGCCACAGTGGCGGGTGCATCCCGCATTTTTAACATTGCGGTGGGCGGTGCTGAAAGCAACACCTGCCACAATGCTAAAAATGCATGTTGTGCGTTTCAAAGCACAACACTTTGAAACGCAGGGGGGTACCATAGGTACCTCCCATGTCCTCCCCCCCACCTGCCCATGTGCAAACCCTATTTTGCGAGTCGGTAACCTATTACCGACTCGCAAAATAGGGATTGCAACTTGCCATTAGAAAAGAGCGTGCCAAGGGAATCCCTTCCTAATAGTGAGTCCACTGTAATGTACAATTGATTTGTGACCGCAATTGCATAAATAACAATTAAAGAAAGTTATTCCCTTTGTAAAATAATTTTTACCCTATGATATCTCACATGTATTGCCACTAATTCACATCGCACTTCTATATCTAAGTCTCATGGGGAAAAATACATAATTTCTCTCTAAATATACCCCAAAATTTCAGAACGGAGAACCTCAAAAGTACTATACTCTAAATCAATAGTGATTAAAAAACAGGATTGGCCTTGACAATGTTGTACAATTTAACTCTGTTTTACTAAAATAATGTATCAATACTCATTATAATGTTAAAAACAATAAATTCACAATTTGCATCATATAGTGAGATTTCTAAATATCATGTACATAAATTCATCTAAATCAGAAAAAAAGTTTATAAAAAAAATTGAATTGCTAGATTGCATAACTGTAAGAAAAATAAATATTTGATTCAAATATTCAATACAGAAACCAGAAATGTGTCAACACGTTTCGGTGGATCTTGCTTATATGCACCACCTTCCTTAGGACAATATTAAAAACATTGCAATCTGTGAATAAAATTAAAACAAAACACAAAATAACTAATAAATCATAACATCGTTTTTTTGATAAAACATTGCATGCATTGTGAAGGTTAAGCCACTATTTTTGTTATATGTAATAGTACTTTCTTTAAAGGGATTAGAGAGGTGAAAAGGAAAGAAGGGAAAATCCAGACAGAGACCTCCCAGATTTAATCTGCCATCTCTCATTTATTTATCCTTCTATATAGAGACTATAAATAGTGCACATATACACCTTCTATCATTACACAGAGTTTTTGTCTATCCTTTATCATTCTAATGATCACATCATTCATTCATTCATTTTCCTACAAATAATAAAATAAATATGTGTGCATACCTTCAATTTTAGTATTACATCGTCCTGTATTCAATCTGGGAAGATGATATCTTGATAGATCAATGCCTCTCCTTACTTCTAGAACGTAAAATCGATTATATTATAGGACCTTCTGATGTTTCATTTGATAAATCTATGGGGCCGATTAGGATGGCGGACGGACTTTGTCCGTCCGCCATAATGGCGGAGGTCCCGTGCACCGAATTAGGATGCACCCGCCACAGTGGCGGGTGCATCCCGCATTTTTAACATTGGGGCGGGCGGTGCTTAAAGCACCACCCGCCGCAATGCTAAAAATGCATGTTGTGCGTTTCAAAGCACAACATGACAGGCACCGTGCGGTGCATGCCATGTTGTACTTTGAAACGCAGGGGGGTACCATAGGTACCCCCCATGTCCTCCCCCCCACATCCCCCTTCACCCTGGGGGCCCGCAACGGGCCCCCAAAGCAAAGACCGTATGCCTTCCCGTGGCGGTATTGCCGCCACGGAAAGGCATTCCCCAAAGCCCATCCTAATATGACTGGAGGTGTCTGATAAACACACAAGATGATGGATGGAATGTTGCACAATGGCAAAACATGCACCCCCAGTCACAGATCTGGGTTTAATACATCGTTATTTTGCTCACCAAGCCACCCCACTTCAGACATGGCCATATGCAAATCAGTCTTGACCCTGTGCCTCATGGTAACAGTCCAGCCCGAACTGCCAAGCCATGTCTTTCCTGATAGACACCGCCACCATATTAGACCTTTTCCGCCACGGTCGCAAGGCGTCCGCGGCAAAAAAGCGGCGGACGGACTTTCCGTTCGCCCCAGTCCCCCCCGCCATTCTAATAAGGCGGGGGGAAATAGGTGGCGGATGGGCACGGATGGCGGACGGAACGCCACCGCCTGCATGGCGGTGGCGATCCGTCCGCCATCCTAATCGGCCCCATAGTTTGAAAAAGTCTTGCACTCACCATATTATTCGAGGCGAGGTATGAATACATATAGCTTTCTTAATCATTTACAAGCTACAAAAAACATTATCCCTCTTATTGGCGCTCTTCTTTTGGTCAAGATGCTTATTATGAAGAAAGGCCATATTTAATATTGGTGCATTTAGTCTTCCCTCTCCTATTTAATTTAATTCTGCCTTCAAACGTTTCAAAGCAAGCTTATTTTCAAAGCTGCATGGACCCAACCTCGGTGATCTGTGACAGCAGCTCTCACCCCATGCGTTCTACACACTCCTTCAGGATCGGTTCAATGTGTGTACATGCGCTCTTTCTGGTGGTGCGTAACTCTGTAGCAGAACCACACTGCTAAATATAAACCAGAAATCTTTCAACAAAGAGGAAAGATGCAGGTAAACCATTTAATTTATATCGGCAGTTCAATCCTGATGCTTTTCGGTTTTCACAAACTTTTTCAAAGGAATGCCGACATTTTTATTGGCAAGTCACAACCAAACTGTAACAATTGCTCATTTTATACAGTTGGCCCCCTGGTGAACCTCCATAGTGGATATAGTAAAAGCATTGTAGGACTCATGGTCATAAAGATATTTCATAAACCCTCCAGTGGGAATTCAATGCCATTTGTAAGTTATATGTATAAATGATATATATATGCGTGTTTGTGTTTTGATAGACAATGTGATCCTCGGATCCTGTGCGCTGTACAACGGGTGCTCTGCGTAGGGGCTGGACCATGGCCCAAAAATGACAGTTTTAGAACCAAAGACGAGGCACTCGGGGCTTAGGATTGTAGCTTAATTTAATAAGACTTTTGTACCCAAACCAACGCGTTTCAGCCTGACCTCGGCTTTGTTCAGGAGTCCTAACTTTACTACTCCTAAACTGAGAAAAATCCTAACTTTAAGACTTTCGGTATTCTCTGAAGGCATTTAGGAGTCCTAAAGTTAGGAGTCCTAACTTTACTACTCCTAAACTGAGAAAAATCCTAACTTTAAGACTTTCGGTATTCACAGAAGGCATTTAGGAGTCCTAAAGTTAGGACTCCTAACTTCTGTGAATACCGAAATGAGAAAGTGCCTTCTGTGAATACCAAAATGAGTAAGTGCCTTCTGTGAATACCAAAATGGTAGTAAGTTTAGGATTTTGTCTTAAGTTAGTTCTGTGAATCAGGCCCTTAATTCGTTTAAATGTAATACACAAGTAAATGAAGTTAAGTCACACATGGAATACAAATGTCATATTTGAACATCTAAATGTATATACATGATGTATACAGGGTGGAGTGTTAAATAAGCTGCTCCACAACAATGTGATTATATAGACCACTCAGCTGTGTCCTTGATACAAACTAAATATTGTTTTTTCAAATCAGCTCTAAATTATTGAATCAGACTATTGAGCCTGGTAGCTGGTTACACCTCTTTACTCCTGAGAAAGCCATGGGAATCCAAATTGTTACCTCTGTTACCTTGGGATTACAAATTTGAGATTCACTGCAGAACACAGCGCCTTTAGGGGCCTACACATCTGAAAAGCCGAATACTCGTTGATTACCTATATGACTTGCTCTAACAGAGCATCCGGTAATGACAAGAACACGAGCAGAATCACCATCACATCTTGCATTTATTACCTGAACTCAGTAAGTTTCGGCCTTGTAAACAACATACAGTAGCAGAGTGACAGTGACATACTGAGGCATCAGGAATTGTCATTTGTCTTAAATACAGGCGAGCAGAAAAGAAACGTGACTAATCCATCTTTGGTCAGAAGTGTGTCTCTTTAAGCGTCACTCCATCAATTTGATGGCACAGGAAATGATGGCAAACTGTCAGGGAGGCAATTAATTGGAATGAAGTAACAGAGAGCTCCCATCCCTAAAATAGTTTTCAGCCTTTCACATTAACTTGACAAGAGCAACATAGCACTTGGCCGTTAAGAGCACTGTTGTCTGCAACAAAAGCAGAGAAAGGCGCGTGAGGTGAAGCATCTTCCTGCTTTCAGAAACGACCTGGAAGAGTAAAGTGGCATCAAACACACTGCGGGGGCTTTTTGCTAAGGTTCTATACAGGCGTCCGTGCGGCACATTGGTGACACATAATATTGTGTTGATTTCCTTATCACTGGTAAAGCCTGCTGGTGCAGAGAAAAATTGCACATGACCATGTGATTCACCCACTCAAGTCTAGTAAATCTAGGTCCTCTTATTGTGAATTATTTCAATGACAGGTTGTAGGAATTTTGAACGCGCATCAGTATTCAAATTTTATGTCTTCATCTGAAAAAACTTCAAGAAGCACTACTAAGAAATAAGCTTTGTCTTTACTTTACCCACAAGTTGATCTGGCTGCTTATGCTTATTTATTTGGCAGATATTAAGTTCTACTGCTGCATGGGTGAGTGGAGGTGGCACCTGCAGGCCACCGAGCTCAACCGCAACACCAATAAGTAAAACTAATGGTGCATTAATTTACGCTCAGTCGCCAGTTAAACAAACACTAGAAATTCAAGTCTTTATTGCTAAGCACAATCTAGGCTTTTACGTTTTATAACACAGAGATATGGTTTCTCGTAAACTCCTGACCAGACATCGAAACTGACACACCCTCCAACTATAAAATTGCAGGGGCATGCGGTTACTTTCATTTGCAGGAATTAATTTAATGTATATAACCTTGAAATTAAGGCAATCCCTCTTGTGAAATCCCTGCCCTTATTATTTCCATTAATGCTAGCATCACCTTCCAAATAGTGGTAATCTATTGCCCCACTAATTCAATTGCTCAGTTTGTTGAAGCATTTAATAAAATGTCAGCCAACCGACAACCCACCCCAGTGTGCAAACCCACCCTCTCTCTGCGCTTGGTGTAAAAAGTTCAATCGGGTCGGGGACAATCGATATTTGCCCGGCGGTATTGCCTCTGTGACCCCCTAGTTATTTAAATCAATGAAGAGGCAGGCGCTGGAGACTGGAAAGCAGGAAACAAGGTTTTTTTATTCTCTCCGGAGGAGAACACAACGAAACGGACAGAAGGTATCGTTCTGAGGTGCTCTAACTGTATTTCTGAGGCCTGGCCTCTTATACCCACATTTATGACTTTATTGTAGATTACACATACATGTTAAAACTTTGATGTACGGAAAAGACATTCTCGGAACTCCCCTTTGGGCCCGTTCCCACACACATTTACAGTTGAAGTCCCCACCCTAGTCACAACAGGTGATGAGCATCGCGCAGCTGGATAATCCGCCGATTCACGGAATGTGGGGAGTTTGATCGGATCTCATGGGGTGGGGGCTTTGATCAACCCGGGGATTCTTTGATGGGGGAAGCTTTCTATTGTACGGGGAGGGGCAAGGATGGTATCGGCAGAGCTGGGTGTCGGCTTGGGAACGGGGAGGACAAAACGGGCACACGGGGAAAAGGGGGTTTGCATCTAAGGGCCGGAGATCATGAAAGGAAAGCAGGGAGGTGTTGCGCTGGGAACAGGATGAGGGCCTGGGGCCGAGCAGCGCCGAAGAGGGGTTTATGACTCAAGGCAGGTGCAAGCAGGGGGTGGTCAGCGTGCAGGCTTAGCGAAGGCAAAGGGCTATGTCAGGGGCCAGCGGCATGCAAAAGGGTTTGTTCTGATCGGGGCATCTTAAAATGGCGGGCGCGCACGACAAAAGTGTGGCATCAGGGGAAGAGGCAAGATGGCGCAGATAATGTTCACCAAAACGCACTAATTTTCCACAGTCCTCCCTTTAACATATTCAAGACATCTTGCTGGTTCATTTTCTATTCTGTTCTACTGTGGTGAGCATGAGAAAGAAAACGGTAGGAACCCTAGATGAAAAAGAGTTGTAAACAATACATTTTGAGGTTTCTAGTTTTTAGGAGGTGCACCTATTTGATAAACTTTGATAAATTTGTTCAGCAGGAAAGTCATAGGAATGAAATACAAAAACGGCGAGCAGCAAGTACATATCATAACGTGAACTGGCAGGTTAATACATATTTCAGATTCGGATTGGAGCAGGATCAATACAATGGCGGCTGGGAGAGAAATGAGGCATAAAAAACGGTGATTGAGGATGTCAAATGTTCGAAGTTTTATGAGTTCTCATTGTTCTTTGTGGTCTTTCGTTGGCGCTGTTGAGCACCGGCGGTGGAGCTACAAGTCCAGCTCTGTTCTAAGTTCTGCGTTGCAGGGCACGACCCTTTCCTCGCGTTTCTGGTCGGAAAGGTCCTTTTCGCCCTGTGTCCTTTGAGGTGATTGTCAGAAAGTTCCGATGGAAGAAGAGCGTTCAAAACAGTCCATAGGGTAGGTCAGAGGAAAAAGGGGGATGGAGCAAGGCCAAATTGGGAACAAACTAGGGGAACGAGAGACTTCAAATAGGCGGGCGTGTGACGGAATTCAGAGAGCGGGGACTTGTCGACAGGCACTGGACGTCTAGCAGGGGCATCAGGTCGACCCTTTCTTTTCATGCTGTCGAAAACAGTGCCTCGTCCTGCAGCTCTTTTCAGTCGTGGTCTCGCCTTGGCTAATGTCGCAGGTGTTCCTTAGTCTGCAGTCAGGCCTCGTGCTCCCACATCCGGTCCTTCTCTCCTCCAACAGCAGTACCCTTAAACAAGTTTGAAAAGACAGTCTTTAGAAAATTTGCAGATGAAGATAATCAAAAAGTCTATTTCTCTCCCAGCTCCAGGCAAAGAATGAAAATGTCCGTCATATTTAATGTTCACAACTGGCATATGAATGACCGGTGGCGGACCTGTTGGATTTACTATGACTTTCCTTCATAATTATTTATTACAGGCATGACAGTTCATCTGATGGTAACCCACCTTCGGGAGACAAATCTGGCAAAGATATGCCGTTCTCTAGAGTTTTACATTTACAAAAGGGTACAGTGAGTCGTCAACATGGTACTACACAGGTATTTTGCTGAGAGACGAACATGGCTAAACATTTCCTTTCTATCGGTGCATCCTGCTTTTCAACTACTGCGGGGTTCATTTTGATGATTTCTTTACCTTGGTCTAGTCTGTTAACCTTGTAAAACATCATTCTGGGTCCTACGTAACCTTTTACAGCCCGGTTACTTAACTAGGAAGGACAGGGGTTTTATGGGAAACAACCAGGGACATAGACAGGGGAGGTAACGGGGGTGATCGTTTTTCTGGTTTGGGTATTGCGACAATTCGGGGAGGGGAGGGTCGCGTATTCTGAGGTCCTTGTTTTATACTATAGGAGCCGTTTGACATGTAGTTCCCTTATTTCGGGTCAGATTAGGGAACCTCTGTCGTTTTACCTGTCCTTTCCCTTACGGCCCAACCTGGGTTCATTGACTTCTAGCGGAAAAGGAGAGGTAATGACGCGGCTTCAGGGTGATTGTATTAGAGACGAGCGTTTGTGCAAATACTGACGGTATTTGAAGCCAATTAGGTGGTGTGCTAGGGGTGGCAATCTGCCAATTTCGGGGCTAACCACTCGGAAGAGTGGTAGTGAAAAAAAAATAGAGAGAGAGAGAGAGAGAGAGAGAGAGAGAGAGAGAGAGAGAGAGAGAGAGAGAGAGTGCAACGGCAGGCTAAATAGTACACGTGCAACAGAGGGGGTGGCAGTGTATTCAAGAAAGGCTATTTAGGGCATTACACAGTAAAGGGTATTCACGAGTCCGCGTTAGAATCTTGTAATCATGCAGTTTGAGCATTAGACAGGGTAGAGGGGACGTGCTTTGAGAAAAGGAAAGAAGGAAAAAGGAGGTACCATTTTGTCGCACTTTCTCGCATTCTCGGTCCTTTGACCAGTTGGGTCAACGCCTCAGTCACACACACACACATTCCCTCACAGTTTCGCATCATACGTGACATGGGTTCATTCGTCCGGTCTGGTTTAAGGGTGATCACTTTCTATCAAGTTGTGCTAATTTTCCGGGTCTGTTCGATACGTGAGTAGTTTGCAGGCGTGCTTAGACACCACCCTGCGGCGCTAGTCCGTTTCGTGTATTTAGACATGGCAAGGTCTCAGATCTTCGCCACACCTTGGCTGTAATCTCTGATGTAACCTGCAGAGGGAGGAAAAAAGGGGGGGGGTGGGGGAGACAGCATTCGCGCGCATTCAAATACATGGATTCATAAGTCCTTTACTTACCTCTTACTCGTCTTTCCTCCTTGGGGCAGGGTCCCCGGGGATATGGTTTCCGGAGTCGAGGGGGGGGTAGTGTGTTCATGTAGGGCGTGTGCGGGGAAACATAAAAAGGAAACCAGAGGTGCCTAGTGCGAGGTATCTAGTCAAAGGATATATCTCACTATCGGGATCCTTAAACCTCTTTCAACGCCGTGGCGTTCTAAAGTTCTTCGGTTCTTGGGTCCCTGCTACTTTGGAACGTTGTACTTTATAATATTTACATTATTTCATTTCACCCTCCTTTTACATTCCCTCATTTACACCATTCGTTTTACCCATCCTTGGAAGTCAAGGTCTTCCTCTACGCGAGAGTTCATGAGTCAGTCGCGTACTTTGAAGGCGGAGTGTCGTGTTGTCGATCCGATCCGTCCTCCAGGGCTGGGCAACCATCTTCTTTTAACCTTAAAGAGAGAGCAGAGTAGGGTGCACAGAAAAGAACTTTCCCACCCATCCCATATTGTTTTAAAATAAAGCATGCAATACCCGTCCATAGTTTCAAAGACTTTATTTTGCAAAATCATTTCAGCATATGGATTATGAGGGTGCGGTCGTATTTGGTCGGTCGTGGCAATGGCTAAAGTGCGTACAGTGGGGGGTGTCGTTTGCAACAATAAAAACATCGGAAAGTTTTACTCATTCATTTGTAAGAGACTAAAACGTCTATTAATTGGCTGGGGGTTCGGGGGCATATGTTTTCATAATTTAGAAGCATAATCATAACAGTTGTAATCAGATTTCCTATATGCATACCGTACGTGTGCGTCGTAAATGGGGTTTACATCAGTTATAAAAATATAATACATTGTACATTCGTAATCAACATTTGTAACGGGGATCTTTTCACACTATTCGTCGAGTGAGTTCTCTTCGTCTCTTCTAGCCAAGTGTACAAAGGATCATATAAAATCTCAGAACATCAAGTTTATATTAGTGCGAAGGAACACCACGAGGTGTTCGTAAGTTCCGATTGATACCAGCGCCATTTTGGGCGGGGCCGGCACAGTCCGGAAGCAGCATCAGGGGGAAATGTTTCCATTACTGGCAGTTTGGACCAGAGTCCTTTTCGGCAGTTCTAGAATTCACGCTAACAGAAGGTGTGGCAATGTCATGTTTGTTTCGTTGGCGATCGAGGCAGCCGTCCCTTACCGGAAACCTGCAAAGGCCGAAGGTTCCGCCGGGGACCTTTGTATGATCTTCAAGGCTGCGGAGATGCTGTCGGAGATGGGGGCTCGTGCTCCATGGGACAAATGTTCGAGTTATACGGCTGGCCAAAGTTACTCTAGTGGCCGGGGCCCGCCTTCCAGCGGATCCAGACGCCATTTTGAGGCCCTACAGGGGCCACTCTCGTCGAGTTTGCAAGAATGGAAGAGACCCTTCGGAGTGAAAGGAAGAGGTCCCTGTTTTGTGAGAGCGGGACGTTCAGCTGGGGTGCAGCTGTGATGCCCCCACCTGGGGGGGGCGAGGGAGACTCGTTCACATCGTCTCCTTCTCCCGGTGCACTCCATGCCGCTCCTTTCCATCGCCCCGCATGAAGGCCTCTCCACATCCGGTGTTCCCCAAGTGCCACCATTGTACGTTCGGTGCTGCGCAAATACTGGGGTGCCACCATTGTACGTTCGGTGCTGCGCAAGTACTGGGGTGCCACCATGGTGTGTTCGGTGCTGTGGAAGTATGGGCACCATCGCCTGACTGGGGGTGTTCGGCGTCGGGCTGGGGGCTGGGAAACCTCCTACCGGTGGAGGTGGGAGAGGCTCGTCCGCGTCGCCTCTCCCTCCCAGCCCAACTTGGACAAATTGTTGTGGAGGTACGTGCAGGACATCCCGCCGTCCAGGACTGCTGCGGCTGTGACGGAAGAGAAAAGGAAGAGGTGCCTCGTTCTCCTCTTGGACATGTGGCGGGACTACCTTAGTCTTTCCCGGCCCGTTGCGGCCGGCCAAGGAGACATGTGGCGGGACTACCTGCAAATGCCCAGGCTGCGGGCTCCTGCCTCTCCTCCGGCTCCCCCATACGTTAAGATTTCCTGACCAAGAGTTGGCGGCGGGGCTCGCCTTATATGGGTTGCCGTTGGTTGGGCGTAGCCGTAACCCTGCCCTACTTTGGAAGGTTCCAGAATGGGGGGGGCGAATGTTCTGTTTGACTTTCATTTTCTACAGTTTATCGTTATTATTCCTTGTTTGTTGTGTTAAATTAAAAGTTCAAGTTCATTAATGGTCTACGGATTTTGTTTCACCATTTCTTTCTTTCCAGGTTGCTTTTATGCTAAGTTTCTGCTAACAGAGGTCGAGTAACACGGAAACACGTGTAGAGGGATGACGCAGATTTGTACATTACATACACACGAACTCAGACGGGGGACAGTACAAGTACGACATACAAAGACCCAAGACAAATATAAAAACAGTTATTGGTCATAATTATCTCTTTCCGTCTGTGAATTTTAAACGAGGCTGGGTTCCCGTCTTGACATTGCCCGACCTAGGAGAACTTGAGCATGCCGCTGAGATTTTCCTGGCGAAATCTGTGCCATCGGGCATAATCAAACGTGGTGGTTCTGTCTGGTCTGTCTATGTAAGTCGGGTTCTTCTCTGTCTCGCGCCTTTTCTCGTACTGTCGGTCTGTCGTTCTTGTCGGCCCTTTGCCTTTACTCACGCTCAGTAGAGTCGGGCATTGGGCTTTCCAGTGTCCGACATACCTACAAAAAGCGCATTGGTCTGACCCTAAGTCTGGTCGTCCTTTGCATAGTGTCGGGGGATAAGTTGTGGGTAGCGGTGTCCTGGGGTTGTCCTGTCGGTATATTTCCCTACTTGGTTTATCCTCGTCTTTTCTCTGTCATTTCGTAGCCTCTCTGCGCCACATACCGAGACTGTCGAGCATAATTGGCGTCGTCTTATTATTTCGAAGGGCTATTTCTAACGTTTCTATTTTATCAAGGTCAAAGGATCCTGCCAGTGGCCACTGTTTGTCTTGGCTATCTTCGGTATACCTGTGCCATAATTTATTATAAGCTATGGTGACTAACCCATAGTTTATGAACATGTCCTTATTAGGGGTGCCTTCTAGTGGAGCTATATGGTCCACCTCTAACACCCGGTCCGGGCTAAACAGGCTATTTATCAGTGGGGAGAAGACAGACATGACGGCTCGTAACGAGGGACTAAAAAGTCAGCACTGCCTATCTTATCACTAGGTGCAAAGACTAGACAGAATATTTCTATTCTACGTTGTTTGCAGGTAGTGAATACCTCATGGATCAAAAAAAAATATAAAACCAAACGACCAATAAATAACAATGGGGAGAATGAGTAGGTCCGCAAAGATCTGCGTTACCTACCCTTTTCACTATCTGCAAAAAGGGTGGTCTCTTCCCTGCTTGCAGACAGGGAATCTCCAGGAAACAATAGTTTGTGAACAACAGTTCAGTTTCAAGCAATTATTGAGTGGGGGAGAAAAAGAACAAGCACGGCTGCTACCCTACCTATCCTCCACTGCTTGCAAAGGGAGAGGGAGCCTGTTGTTTCTCCGTTTGCAGACAGTGAATCTCCAAATAAAAATAAACAGAGCAATACTAGTATTTTGAACAATCAAGCAATCAAAACAAATTTTTTTCGCAACTTGTCGTGGCAACACGACCTTACCCGGACCATGTGGACAGTTTCTTGTCTTCCGAATCCAGCGCCCGATCGTCCTCTTTTTCTCGTATTTCTCACGGCACTCCTGATGGTTCCCAGTCAGGACCGTAGATCACTCGAGAGAGGTCTGTTCGGAACTAGTGAAGTTCGGATGATCGGCTGCCAGACGAGGGTCTATTGGGCAAGAGCTCTCCCGATCGTTGCAGTCGTTCACTCTGTCGTCGGGACCTCTCCCACTGGATCCACGAGTCGCTGATGGGCCCCACGCTTGGGACGCCAATTGTAAAAAGTTCAATCGGGTCGGGGACAATCGATATTTGCCCGGCGGTATTGCCTCTGTGACCCCCTAGTTATTTAAATCAATGAAGAGGCAGGCGCTGGAGACTGGAAAGCAGGAAACAAGGTTTTTTTATTCTCTCCGGAGGAGAACACAACGAAACGGACAGAAGGTATCGTTCTGAGGTGCTCTAACTGTATTTCTGAGGCCTGGCCTCTTATACCCACATTTATGACTTTATTGTAGATTACACATACATGTTAAAACTTTGATGTACGGAAAAGACATTCTCGGAACTCCCCTTTGGGCCCGTTCCCACACACATTTACAGTTGAAGTCCCCACCCTAGTCACAACAGGTGATGAGCATCGCGCAGCTGGATAATCCGCCGATTCACGGAATGTGGGGAGTTTGATCGGATCTCATGGGGTGGGGGCTTTGATCAACCCGGGGATTCTTTGATGGGGGAAGCTTTCTATTGTACGGGGAGGGGCAAGGATGGTATCGGCAGAGCTGGGTGTCGGCTTGGGAACGGGGAGGACAAAACGGGCACACGGGGAAAAGGGGGTTTGCATCTAAGGGCCGGAGATCATGAAAGGAAAGCAGGGAGGTGTTGCGCTGGGAACAGGATGAGGGCCTGGGGCCGAGCAGCGCCGAAGAGGGGTTTATGACTCAAGGCAGGTGCAAGCAGGGGGTGGTCAGCGTGCAGGCTTAGCGAAGGCAAAGGGCTATGTCAGGGGCCAGCGGCATGCAAAAGGGTTTGTTCTGATCGGGGCATCTTAAAATGGCGGGCGCGCACGACAAAAGTGTGGCATCAGGGGAAGAGGCAAGATGGCGCAGATAATGTTCACCAAAACGCACTAATTTTCCACATTGGCCAAAGGCCGTGAGCAGCAAGACATAGACATAGACATTCACGGAAAACACTGAGGTTACAGTGGAGTTATGTGTGAGGAAGGTAGTAAGATTTTAACTTTTTTTTCTTCACAAAACTTTCCACAAAAAAGGTTGGGGTATATTATCTAGGGACGGGGATAAATAACTCAAATCGTGCTAGGCGCTTTTTTATTTATTGCCGTCCATCGCTGGAATTTATCGCCCTGGTAGCGCATTAATAACAACACGTTTCTCCAGGGCAATAAAAATTCCAGCGATAGTGGGGAAATCGCTGTTTTGCGATGTTCCCTGCAAAATGGCGATAACCTTGCTGATATGACCATGTGGTCATATCAGCATAATCCACCCCAATATTGGGGATATGTAAGTCTGCATTTTAGCAGACGTTAGTTTTTGGCGAAAACAGCGCTTTTCTCCAAAAACTAACGTCTGCTTAAATGCTAGGGCAGCCTTGTTAATATCGCGATGTGCATATCAGCGATATTTGCAAGGTTGTACTGCCCAGTGACGCCCACTTTGCATCTCATTAGAGATACAAAGCGAGGCGTCGGTAACAAGGCTGCTAACATGCGCTAATGCATGTTTGCATTGCCTTGTTAATAGGACAAAAACATTATCTCTGCTTTTTGGCTTTTAACGCCCAAAAAGCAGAGATAAGGCCTTTGATAATATGCCCCTTTATTCTCTAACTCACCTCCTTTGTGAAAGGCTTCTGGGTAGTCCATCAAAAGAAAAATGGGTGGGTCTCAAAACACATTTTCCACATGCAATTTTCCATACGAAAATTAAACAGCTCTACAGCCAAACCAACTAAACAGAATTACACCAAATTTGGCAGAAATCTAGATTATTACCCAAAAAGCATGCTTTCTGTGATATGCTTTAAACGCATTCTGTACTTTTTGAGAAATTAAGGTTACAATTTTTAAGTAAATATAAATATTTGGAGGTGGTACTAACGCAAAGTGCTGCCAAACTGAAAGCTCAAAACACATGATCTGACTGGCCGCAACATGAAGGGAAAGTTGCTACTGCCATTTTATGACTGTTAATGTTAATTTCCATAAGAATTTTAGTAAGGGATACAGAAAAAACAGCTGAAAACAACTGCTCCAAATTTCCCAAAAAGTTAGTTCTTTGCTCAGAAAGCAAAAGCATGCTTTTTGTGATTTAGTGTAAATCCATTCAGCAAGTTATAGTTGCTTCAGGTAACCCTAACTATTGGATTTCAGTGTTTTTTTTAGTTTAAAATATAAAATGTTAACTACTGTCATTTTCCCTTAACTATAACACTTTAACCTTTGTTTTTTCAGCACACACATATATATATATATATATATATATATATATATATATATATATATATATATATATATATATATATATATATATATATATATATGAAAGGAACTCCACCCTTGCTTCGGTAACCTCTGCAGGAACTGGAGCATGGACCACAAGTTGGTGCAGCATCAAAGTTATATTCCTCTCGTTTGTACACCATCAGCATGATACGTTTTGACTTCAGAGGGCCTTGATCACATGACGCTCAACACGGTAGGTTGTTTCCTTACATACCATTTATTTCAAAAGTTTTTTTCAAAAAGTATTTTTCTTAAAGTGACATGTGGCAATATTTCGTAAGCTAAATATAGACATACTCAACAGATTTACGGTTTACATGGACGCAGGTTTCTGGTTAATCAGGTAAAATGCATAAATATTTAAACCTCAAAACCATTGTTCCTAAAATACCATAAAATTATCATAGTACTTTTGGATGTTAAAAGCAATAATACCTTATGTACATTTTGCAAGATTTCCTCGCTATTGCTGCTTGAAAAAAAGCATCCGAGTTTAAATACCGAGGACTATAATTCATCCTTTTCAATTAGAGTAAGCAGATTGAAAGTGCTAGTGCATATACTGTACTCTTGAATGTAAATATCTGACTTGTAAACCTTATTACTATAAAAAACATGTGCTTGTGCAAAAATATTAAAAGTGGTAGGTGCAAATCCTCCCCAAGTATGTTATTAGTAAAACCCATCTAAAACTGTGTAAAAAATCTAAGATGTCGGGCTTTTGGTGGTTTTCAGTTTAAACCCAATGGTTGCATACTAAGTGTTTGATGGTGTTTAGCTCCCTTCTCTGTGCAAGATTCTCAATCTCTCTTGGGTCCTATATCAATCTAGAGGCATGTATACAGGCCCTCCGTGGCATTGAGACCCCGGGTTGCATGGTGTCGAGGTATGGAATATAACATGTTTCTAGACATCTGAGGGCTTTGACCCTATCACCCCCTCTCTTATTCGGTGGAATGCTATCAATCAGGAAGTATGGCCTTGAAGCCCATAGGAATCAATGTGAAATACCGAATCGGTATTTACAGATTCGGTAAATACCGAATCCCGCAAGGGTGCAGGGGGTGTCACTTTGACACCCTCTAGCACCCCAAGTACAGACATGTGTGCCATGTGGCACACAGACATGCCCTAAGGGCATGTCTGTGTGTCACATGGCACAGGTGTGCATGCACAGATGTGCATGCACACCTGAATTCGATATTTTACCACCCAATAGGATTGGGTGGTAAAATACCGACTCTTAAGGGCCTGTGGCACTCTTAAGAGTGTCACCTACATATGGATTTACAGAATCGGAATATTTACCGATTCGGTAAAATACCGAAGTGGTAAATTTACCGAATCGGTAAATATACCGATTCTGTAAATTCAGACCCACCTACATCTCAAAAGCCAAATACTGGTCGGTAATGGCCGAAATCGGCCGTTACCGACCGGTATTTGGCGACCTACATCTGGCCCTTAGACACTTATATACCCATTTATTCTTCCATCGACCTTAAGATATATATATATAAAACATATTTAATTTTCAGAAAAACACACATTCACTGGATGATGTCATCAGTGATGTCATTTGAGATGTCATCAGTGATGTCATGTGTGATATCACTGACCATGTAATGAGTGATGTAATATGTGATGTCATCAGCAATGCATTGCGGGAGCGCGAGTTATAGTTAGCTGAACTAACTATAACGGGGGAATTTCTATGGGTTTGTACGAGTAAAATGTCCAACTAACTATAACGCCCCTGAAACCTATGATTTTTTTCAGTGAATTATATATATATATATATATATATATATATATATATATATATATACATATATATATATATATATATATATATACATATATATATTTTTT
Source organism: Lissotriton helveticus (assembly GCF_964261635.1). Lineage (NCBI taxonomy): Eukaryota > Metazoa > Chordata > Amphibia > Caudata > Salamandridae > Lissotriton > Lissotriton helveticus. Next base: position 1,075,314,469 of record NC_136065.1, on the reverse strand, counting down.
TATATATCCAAAAAACTCCCAAATTTTGATGATAACATAAAAGGTCGGGCACATACTCCCATTTGTGTGTTTTTTTATTTCATTTCACAATCCATATGACGCGTTTCGGCCGCAGTCCTGCGGCCTAGATGATCACAGGTGTGCTACGCGAATCTCACTTTCTTTTATTTGACGCTTTTTTGCATCTTTTACATTTATTTGATGATTAGTTCATTTTGTTCCACTCCTTGGCAGCTGAATCACATGATTATGACACACTGAATATACACATCATAGACAGACTATATAATCGTCTTAGACATAAAACTGATGGTCACATTCCTGTCCATTTTACAAGTTGCTAAAGGCTATAATACCAACAGAAAAATATTGCAGCTAAATGCTATTAAATTATCATTTGGATTCCTAAGAAGTATAACTGTTTAGTGCAATAGGGAAACTAAACTTAATGTAAAACAGGTAACGTCTATTATTCTATTCAAGATTATATTTAGACGAAGTACATTATATTAATCTGAAATACCTGTTACATAGCAAAATTAAAGTTGTTAATTTTTTTTAAAACGAAGCAGTAGCAACAAAAATGGAAATAGAAGAACCTATGCAGTAGTCATAGAATTGAATGAATCTCAAAACTGCAGTTCATGATATGCAGGTTCATGATCCAAGATGGTAATGTGTCAAGGCAAATAAATCTAAATAAGTGCACGCCTCGGGGTAAAAAGTGCTGAGTGAGTGAAGTGGTAGCTAAAGTGGAAGATCATATAGAGAAACCATCAACTCAATTAAAACCTGGAGACAGTACTGTTGTGCAAAAGTGGATGTACAGGACTAAAACTCATCCAATCATAAAGTGCTCAGTGTGAAAGCTGATATGCACATCTCTGCTATAAACGGATGTACAGTTTTCCAGCCAAAACTGACAACCCCCACTAAAAATGGGAGAAGTTCTGAATGTTAAAAGATACAAATTCATAGATTCATCAGTGGGGGCCACTGCTACGATAAAACTGAATAGACATTCTCAAATGCATTACTGTGGATATAAATTTGAAAGATGTCTCATAGTTGTAAAAAAAAGTCTCAGTAGAGCCAGGGTAAACACTATAAAGCGATCTACGCGTCATTAACCATGAAAGCTGTTCAACAGGCACTTACAAGAGGCTGATATCATTATAAATAGTTATACAGATACTCACTCATATTGAACCCAGAAGGTGTTTTGGTATTGAGTTCTAATATATAACGTGTCTCCAACTGTTTATACAGTCTTTCACTATTACCACCTCGTCTTAACATAGGCACGTCATCAATGACAAAATATTTAAGATGGTCGAGGTTGTTGTTGTGGACCTCTTTAAAGTGCCACCGGATATGTGTGATCAGAGTTGACAATTGCCCTAAGGTGCTGTAGAATTCTCATGCAAACTTGTAGTTTTGTGCTCCCCATGTATTGGAGGCCACAGGTGCATTGTAGTACATAGACAGCAAATTCAGTTCTGCATGTGTATTTCCGATTGATAACAATAGGTTATGAGTGGAACGTCTCACTGACCTGGGTGGTGTTACTGTTAAAACAACACGCTCAGCATGTACTTTATTTATAGAAACCCTTCTTGTCAGTCAGCAAATTTGTTTTGACAATCACCTCCGGACTGCTTTTAACCAACGCATCTCTCATGGAGTATTCTAGGCGGTTGGTGATAGTTGGCCGTTTGGGAAATATGGGGCATAAAATTGGGTCTGTCAGGATAATGTACCATTGCCTGTTCATGATAGGTCTGATAGTTCTCTCTTCTCGTCTTTACTGTATGTAATGATGAGGCGTGTGTCAACTACACCACTCTCCCTAGTGTCTGAGGCAGCTGCATCATTCCCCTGTTCTTGGGCCATAAGGCCATCCAGAAGCTGTTCTCTAGGTGTTGCATTGGCTCTTTTAATCGCCTTAGAAACCGTCTGCTCAGTGTAACCACGTGCCCCTTTTGTACCGCTTTGTTCACCATAAGTTGGCCGGGTATGCTTAGACATGAGTCCCTTGCTCACTTTGCCACTGGATTCAAGCAAGCCTGGCTGAAGATGCTGTAATGCCAGAAACCGGTCCTAGGAAGCTTGAGTCCGGTCCAGGGAAGGCATGGCTTGGCAGTTCGGGCTGGACTTTTCCCATGAGGCAAAAGGTCAGACTGATTTGCATATGGCCATGTCTGAACTGGGGTGGCAAAGTGGGCTAAAGAACGGTGATGCATTAAACTCAGATCTGTTGACTGGGTGTGAGTGTTTGATTGATTCAGATGCTCCGTCGATCACCACCCCCTTTTGTACCGCTTTGTTTGCCATAAGTTGGCATGGTATGCTCAGACGTGAGTCCCTTGCTCACTTTGCCACTGGATTCAAGCAAGCCTGGCTGAAGATGGCTGTAATGCCAGAAACCGTTCCTAGGAAGCTTGAGTCCGGTCCAGGGAAAGCATGGCTTGGCAGTTCGGGCTGGACTGTTCCCATGAGGCACAGGGTCAGACTGATTTGCATATGGCCATGTCTGAACTGGGGTGGCAGAGTGGGCTAAAGAACGGTGATGGATTAAACCCAGATCTGTTGACTGGGTGTGAGTGTTTGATTGGTTCAGATGCTCCGTCCATCACCACCCCCTTTTGTACCGCTTTGTTTGCCATAAGTTGGCAGGGAATGCTCAGACGTGAGTCCCTTGCTCACTTTGCCACTGGATTCAAGCAAGCCTGGCTGAAGACGGCTGTAATGCCAGAAACCATTCCTAGGAAGCTTGAGTCCGGTCCAGGGAAGGCATGGATTGGCAGTTCGGGCTGGACTGTTCCCATGAGGCACAGGGTCAGACTAATTTGCATATGGCCATGTCTGAACTGGGGTGGCAGAGTGGGCTAAAGAACGGTGATGGATTAAACCCAGATCTGTTGACTGAGTGTGAGTGTTTGATTGGTTCAGATGCTCCGTCCATCACCACCCCCTTTTGTACCGCTGAATCTATTGTGGACTTCTATTTGACACTGTCTCAGATCACTTTTCTGACTTCAAATTCTACAGAGCCGTAGCATTTCTCCATAAGGGATACTTGCTATGAGGTACCTAGGGTCAAAACTTGATGTGTATAGTGTAGAGTTACCCTCTGTTGCTTTACGGTGTAGTCTGGACTGAAGTGAATTGTTAAATACATACACAGTAACATCAAGAAAGTATATGGCATTAGTACTCATATTGGCATTACATTCTAGATTCAAGTCATTGTTGTTTAGAGCAGAAACAAAAGTCAGTGCACGTTCTTCCATGCAATTCCACACAACAAATACATCGTCTCTATATAACAAAGCCATGTTATAACACTGGCATTCCACTCTTTGTGGTGAACTGACCTGAGTACCTACTTCTCCCACCAACCCACATGTAAACATGAGTAGCTGGGGGAGAAGCAGGCTCCCATATCCACACCCCTCAATTGCTCAACCATTTCTTTGTCGAACATAACAAAATTGTTATTGAGACACCATTCAATCATAAACAAGATTAGCTCATATATATATATATATATATATATTCACTGAAATAAACAATAGGTTTCACACACCTTATTGTTAGGAATTAGTATTTAAAAAACCTTAGAAATTCCCTGAAAAAACCATACGTTTCACACATGTTATAGTTAGCTGGACATTTCACTCATACAAAACCTTTGAAATTCCCCCGTTATAGTTAGTTCAGCTAACTATAACTCGCGCCCCCGCAATGCACTGCTGATGACGTCACATATTACATCACTGATGACATGGTCAGTGACATCACTCATGACATCACTAATGACACTAATGACTTTCTAGGAAGAAGCATCTCTTCTGAGAATCTTGTCAAATAGAACAAAGTTTACCATAATAACAGCAATGGACTCATCTTCCAGCCATTCTTCAGAGGAATATTTAATTCCTGAAGAACCTCCAAAGAGAGGAAAGAAGCTCTAATTTGGCAGTTTTTTACTTTTCCAGAAGGGCAAAAAAAGGTTAATGCTCCAAAAGTAACCTGTATAAATTTCCAAACTCCTTCAAGGGGTGATCCATCTCAAAAATACTCCTTTGGCACAGCAAATATGGAGCAACACGTGAAGAACTTACACCCCAACAACTTTGCTCGAGCTGTGCAACACAGAGGTTGAAGAACAACCCACCTGCTACTTCACCAAGCTCATCAACTGCTGCAGAAGCATTTTCAGCAAGCACTCCACACCTACAAATTGATCCTGATTTTGCTAAAGTTAAAATTCTATGCATTTATTGCAGTAAACTTTTGAGTTATGGGAAACAGTCTATTGACCAGATAAAACACAGGAAGCAGGAGCATCGCTGTCCTCAACATTAGTTTTTTTTCCTTCATTCTTTTGTTCCTGTTGAACACTTCCAAGCCCCCCACTATAGAAAAAATTGCCCCCGGGATTTGCCCCCCCCGGGAGCTAATTAAGGATAAAACAGACTTCTAGGTGTTTTTTTCCTTTTCCACCACGTACGAGTACAATACGCGTACCCCCCCCCCCCCGTTTTTTAAATTTAAAAATAACATGTTTCTACCCTGCCCCCTTTCCTTATTTTTCAACTTTCTTTTTCTGGTTTCTTGTGACTCGGTGCTACCGAGGCACAAGATGGCTGCCAACACTTCCTGGTTTGGAGTGTTGACAGACAGTTGACATCCAATCAGCATGCAGCTCGTGCTCGTAATTGTACTGATTTTGGTAGGCGTGCAGTACTTCGTCTCTAGATATCGCTATGATTTTACTTTTGATTTTCTCAGGAACTACTGAACGGATTTACACAATTTAACAAAAAGCACAATTTGCGAACAAAACTCTACCTCTCTGCCAAATTTGGTTTAATTCCGTTCAGCCATTCGGGCTGTAGCCCTGGCTAAAGGTCCCTATGGACAATTGTATCAGGAAAACATGTTTTGGGACCCCCCTTTTTTCTCTGCCCCCACTTGGCAAATCACCCCCAAACTTTCAGGGAAGGAGCGGAGCCGAGCAGGCCATTTTCTTGGAGAAATGCGTGAAGATTCGTCCACCAGCGCCAAAGTTATTCCAAATAGAATGTTGAGGATTTCCTATGGAAACTAGGTCCTAACTATAACTACCTATGTGTATATATATATATATATATATATTCATACCGTTTTGTGTGCACACAAGATCCTGCACACTCCCAGCTCTGTGTTTTCAAAAACGACAATTACACCAAAAGATGTTCACTGTTATTTAATTGTCATAACAGTATCCCCTGCAATATCATCGAGATCATCTCGTGATAAAGCGGCATGGGCCGCGAAACGCGTCGAGGAGTATTGCAGGGGATACTGTTATGACAATTAAATAACAGTGAACATCTTTTGGTGTAATTGTTGTTTTTGAAAACACGGAGCTGGGAGTGCGCAGGATCTTGTGTGCACACAAAACGGTACGAATCCAACAGCAGCAAGGCTCTGCTGCTCCTGAACGCACCGCCACCAGAGTGCTTGGGAGTCCTGACCTTGGGCCAATCAATTTGGAAAAATATATATACATATATGCATGTGATCAAGGGCTCGTGGAGCCCGAAACGCGACTTGCCCTCTTGCTACCAACCTTTCCTGCAATAAAGACCAACCTGTGATTTGTAAGATGTGGTCCGTCTCCTGTTTGCTTCGCTAGTCCTGGGTTGCACTGGGATTGGAAGTGGCGTTTCTTGGAGTCTGCGCACATATATATATATATATTTTTATATATATATATATATATATATATATATATATATATATATATATATATATATATATATATATATATATATATATATATATATATATATATGCACAACAGTTCCAAATGCTAAGTGCAGCAGACTCAATTCCGCCGCAGCACCGCCAAGAAACAGGAGACCCAAAAGATTCCGTGAGTAATTGTTTATTCTGCAACGGACAGCATAACGTTTCGGCCTTCCAACGGCCTTGGTCACAAGGCCTTGGTCACATATATATATATATATATCCTTTCACCAATCTCTTTCGAATCAAAAGATACTCCGACACCTTCCTTCTGCAAAGAGTGATTTATTGCGGCAACAAATGTATATATATATATATATATATATATATATATATATATATATAGATATATATATATATATATCTATATATATATATATATATATCTATATATACAGCGCTCAACTCCAGAATTTTTTACTTTCCAAAGAACCGCACTCGTGGAGTCAAAGTTTCTTGTGCTCACACCATCAAAGTTTAATCACACGGATCACGAATAATCCGTGTGATTAAACTTTGATGGTGTGAGCACAAGAAACTTTGACTCCACGAGTGCGGTTCTTTGGAAAGTAAAAAATTCTGGAGTTGAGCGCTGTGTTATTGCGGTGGCCCATTACCGCATGCCGCACCCACCCGCGAGTGCCCCGATTTCTAAGTGGGACAGAGAGCAAGATATATCTATATATATATATATATATATATATATATATATATATATATATCTATATATATATATATATCAATGCTCGAAGGTATCCACCTTTGAGTAGCACGCGAACAGCAGCTTGGTTTATGTATAGGTGAGGACGGGGATCCACTCGTAGACGCCGCTCCGTACGGGATCTGCCCGACGCGTTTCGAAGCTCCATATGCTTCTCTTTAGGGGCTTTAACGGAAGCGGTGTGCGCAACCGCCAACCCACTTCCCCATTTTATATATAACACAGCCACCGATGGGAGGCTCAAATGAGACTGTGCATTCTGGGAAGTGTGGTCCGGGAAGCACACAATCAAGTCCTGTATGGACTCCACAAGTGGGCCCGTCCTCGATTCCAAGTACGACTGCTGCTTCACTTAAGTGACCCCCAGGGTACCGGGGTGGTGCATACTCCGCGGCTGGACGGCCGCGTATAAATCAATGCTCGAAGGTATCCACCTTTGAGTAGCACGCGAACAGCAGCTTGGTTTATGTATAGGTGAGGACGGGGATCCACTCGTAGACGCCGCTCCGTACGGGATCTGCCCGACGCGTTTCTAAGCTCCATATGCTTCTCTTCAGGGGCTTTAACGGAAGCGGTGTGCGCAACCGCCAACCCACTTCCCCATTTTATGTATAACACACCCACCGATGGGAGGCTCAAATGAGACTGTGCATTCTGGGAAGTGTGGTCCGGGAAGCACACAATCAAGTCCTGTATGGACTCCACAAGTGGGCCCGTCCTCGATTCCAAGTACGACTGCTGCTTCACTTAAGTGACCCCCAGGGTACCGGGGTGGTGCATACTCCGCGGCTGGACGGCCGCGTATAAATCAATGCTCGAAGGTATCCACCTTTGAGTAGCACGCGAACAGCAGCTTGGTTTATGTATAGGTGAGGACGGGGATCCACTCGTAGACGCCGCTCCGTACGGGATCTGCCCGACGCGTTTCGAAGCTCCATATGCTTCTCTTCAGGGGCTTTAACGGAAGCGGTGTACTACACAGAAGTCTCACTGGAGCCTCCCATCGACGGGCGAGTTATATAATTGGAGAAGTGCAGCGGGTGCGCACACCGCTTCCGTTAAAGCCCCTGAAGAGAAGCAGATGGAGCTTCGAAACGCGTCGGGCAGATCCATTACGGAGCGGCGTCTACAAGCGGATCCCCGTCCTCACCTACACATAAATAAAGCTGCTGCTCGCGTGCTACTCACATGGTGGACAACCTTGGAGCGTGAATCTATATGCGGCAGTCCAGCCGCAGAGTATGCACCACCCCGTTAACGTGGGGGTCACGGCAGTGAAGTAGCAGCCGTACATGGAATCGAGGACGGGCCCACTTGTGGAGTCCACACAGGACTTGATTGTGTGCTTTCCGTACTACACTTCCCAGAAGTCTCACTGGAGCCTCCCATCGACGGGCGAGTTATATAATTGGAGAAGTGTAGCGGGTGCGCACACCGCTTCCGTTAAAGCCCCTGAAGAGAAGCAGATGGAGCTTCGAAACGCGTCGGGCAGATCCATTACGGAGCGGCGTCTACAAGCGGATCCCCGTCCTCACCTACACATAAATAAAGCTGCTGCTCGCGTGCTACTCACATGGTGGACAACCTTGGAGCGTGAATCTATATGCGGCAGTCCAGCCGCAGAGTATGCACCACCCCGTTAACGTGGGGGTCACGGCAGTGAAGTAGCAGCCGTACATGGAATCGAGGACGGGCCCACTTGTGGAGTCCATACAGGACTTGATTGTGTGCTTTCCGTACTACACTTCCCAGAAGTCTCACTGGACCCTCCCATCGACGGGCGAGTTATATAATTGGAGAAGTGTAGCGGGTGCGCACACCGCTTCCGTTAAAGCCCCTGAAGAGAAGCAGATGGAGCTTCGAAACGCGTCGGGCAGATCCATTACGGAGCGGCGTCTACAAGCGGATCCCCGTCCTCACCTACACATAAATAAAGCTGCTGCTCGCGTGCTACTCACATGGTGGACAACCTTGGAGCGTGAATCTATATGCGGCAGTCCAGCCGCAGAGTATGCACCACCCCGTTAACGTGGGGGTCACGGCAGTGAAGTAGCAGCCGTACATGGAATCGAGGACGGGCCCACTTGTGGAGTCCATACAGGACTTGATTGTGTGCTTTCCGTACTACACTTCCCAGAAGTCTCACTGGAGCCTCCCATCGACGGGCGAGTTATATAATTGGAGAAGTGTAGCGGGTGCGCACACCGCTTCCGTTAAAGCCCCTGAAGAGAAGCAGATGGAGCTTCGAAACGCGTCGGGCAGATCCATTACGGAGCGGCGTCTACAAGCGGATCCCCGTCCTCACCTACACATAAATAAAGCTGCTGCTCGCGTGCTACTCACATGGTGGACAACCTTGGAGCGTGAATCTATATGCGGCAGTCCAGCCGCAGAGTATGCACCACCCCGTTAACGTGGGGGTCACGGCAGTGAAGTAGCAGCCGTACATGGAATCGAGGACGGGCCCACTTGTGGAGTCCATACAGGACTTGATTGTGTGCTTTCCGTACTACACTTCCCAGAAGTCTCACTGAAGCCTCCCATCGACGGGCGAGTTATATAATTGGAGAAGTGTAGCGGGTGCGCACACCGCTTCCGTTAAAGCCCCTGAAGAGAAGCAGATGGAGCTTCGAAACGCGTCGGGCAGATCCATTACGGAGCGGCGTCTACAAGCGGATCCCCGTCCTCACCTACACATAAATAAAGCTGCTGCTCGCGTGCTACTCACATGGTGGACAACCTTGGAGCGTGAATCTATATGCGGCAGTCCAGCCGCAGAGTATGCACCACCCCGTTAACGTGGGGGTCACGGCAGTGAAGTAGCAGCCGTACATGGAATCGAGGACGGGCCCACTTGTGGAGTCCATACAGGACTTGATTGTGTGCTTTCCGTACTACACTTCCCAGAAGTCTCACTTGAGCCTCCCATCGACGGGCGAGTTATATAATTGGAGAAGTGTAGCGGGTGCGCACACCGCTTCCGTTAAAGCCCCTGAAGAGAAGCAGATGGAGCTTCGAAACGCGTCGGGCAGATCCATTACGGAGCGGCGTCTACAAGCGGATCCCCGTCCTCACCTACACATAAATAAAGCTGCTGCTCGCGTGCTACTCACATGGTGGACAACCTTGGAGCGTGAATCTATATGCGGCAGTCCAGCCGCAGAGTATGCACCACCCCGTTAACGTGGGGGTCACGGCAGTGAAGTAGCAGCCGTACATGGAATCGAGGACGGGCCCACTTGTGGAGTCCATACAGGACTTGATTGTGTGCTTTCCGTACTACACTTCCCAGAAGTCTCACTGGAGCCTCCCATCGACGGGCGAGTTATATAATTGGAGAAGTGTAGCGGGTGCGCACACCGCTTCTGTTAAAGCCCCTGAAGAGAAGCAGATGGAGCTTTGAAACGCGTCGGGCAGATCCATTACGGAGCGGCGTCTACAAGCGGATCCCCGTCCTCACCTACACATAAATAAAGCTGCTGCTCGCGTGCTACTCACATGGTGGACAACCTTGGAGCGTGAATCTATATGCGGCAGTCCAGCCGCAGAGTATGCACCACCCCGTTAACGTGGGGGTCACGGCAGTGAAGTAGCAGCCGTACATGGAATCGAGGACGGGCCCACTTGTGGAGTTCATACAGGACTTGATTGTGTGCTTTCCGTACTACACTTCCCAGAAGTCTCACTGGAGCCTCCCATCGACGGGCGAGTTATATAATTGGAGAAGTGTAGCGGGTGCGCACACCGCTTCCGTTAAAGCCCCTGAAGAGAAGCAGATGGAGCTTCGAAACGCGTCGGGCAGATCCATCACGGAGCGGCGTCTACAAGCGGATCCCCGTCCTCACCTACACATAAATAAAGCTGCTGCTCGCGTGCTACTCACATGGTGGAAAACCTTGGAGCGTGAATCTATATGCGGCAGTCCAGCCGCAGAGTATGCACCACCCCGTTAATGTGGGGGTCACGGCAGTGAAGTAGCAGCCGTACATGGAATCGAGGACGGGCCCACTTGTGGAGTCCATACTGGACTTGATTGTGTGCTTTCCGTACTACACTTCCCAGAAGTCTCACTGGAGCCTCCCATCGACGGGCGAGTTATATAATTGGAGAAGTGTAGCGGGTGCGCACACCGCTTCCGTTAAAGCCCCTGAAGAGAAGCAGATGGAGCTTCGAAACGCGTCGGGCAGATCCATTACGGAGCGGCGTCTACAAGCGGATCCCCGTCCTCACCTACACATAAATAAAGCTGCTGCTCGCGTGCTACTCACATGGTGGACAACCTTGGAGCGTGAATCTATATGCGGCAGTCCAGCCGCAGAGTATGCACCACCCCGTTAACGTGGGGGTCACGGCAGTGAAGTAGCAGCCGTACATGGAATCGAGGACGGGCCCACTTGTGGAGTCCATACAGGACTTGATTGTGTGCTTTCCGTACTACACTTCCCAGAAGTCTCACTGGAGCCACCCATCGACGGGCGAGTTATATAATTGGAGAAGTGTAGCGGGTGCGCACACCGCTTCCGTTAAAGCCCCTGAAGAGAAGCAGATGGAGCTTCGAAACGCGTCGGGCAGATCCATTACGGAGCGGTGTCTACAAGCGGATCCCCGTCCTCACCTACACATAAATAAAGCTGCTGCTCGCGTGCTACTCACATGGTGGACAACCTTGGAGCGTGAATCTATATGCGGCAGTCCAGCCGCAGAGTATGCACCACCCCGTTACCGTGGGGGTCACGGCAGTGAAGTAGCAGCCGTACATGGAATCGAGGACGGGCCCACTTGTGGAGTCCATACAGGACTTGATTGTGTGCTTTCCGTACTACACTTCCCAGAAGTCTCACTGGAGCCTCCCATCGACGGGCGAGTTATATAATTGGAGAAGTGTAGCGGGTGCGCACACCGCTTCCGTTAAAGCCCCTGAAGAGAAGCAGATGGAGCTTCGAAACGCGTCGGGCAGATCCATTACGGAGCGGCGTCTACAAGCGGATCCCCGTCCTCACCTACACATAAATAAAGCTGCTGCTCGCGTGCTACTCACATGGTGGACAACCTTGGAGCGTGAATCTATATGCGGCAGTCCAGCCGCAGAGTATGCACCACCCCGTTAACGTGGGGGTCACGGCAGTGAAGTAGCAGCCGTACATGGAATCGAGGACTGGCCCACTTGTGGAGTCCATACAGGACTTGATTGTGTGCTTTCCGTACTACACTTCCCAGAAGTCTCACTGGAGCCTCCCATCGACGGGCGAGTTATATAATTGGAGAAGTGTAGCGGGTGCGCACACCGCTTCCGTTAAAGCCCCTGAAGAGAAGCAGATGGAGCTTCGAAACGCGTCGGGCAGATCCATTACGGAGCGGCGTCTACAAGCGGATCCCCGTCCTCACCTACACATAAATAAAGCTGCTGCTCGCGTGCTACTCACATGGTGGACAACCTTGGAGCGTGAATCTATATGCGGCAGTCCAGCCGCAGAGTATGCACCACCCCGTTAACGTGGGGGTCACGGCAGTGAAGTAGCAGCCGTACATGGAATCGAGGACGGGCCCACTTGTGGAGTCCATACAGGACTTGATTGTGTGCTTTCCGTACTACACTTCCCAGAAGTCTCACTGAGCCTCCCATCGACGGGCGAGTTATATAATTGGAGAAGTGTAGCGGGTGCGCACACCGCTTCCGTTAAAGCCCCTGAAGAGAAGCAGATGGAGCTTCGAAACGCGTCGGGCAGATCCATTACGGAGCGGCGTCTACAAGCGGATCCCCGTCCTCACCTACACATAAATAAAGCTGCTGCTCGCGTGCTACTCACATGGTGGACAACCTTGGAGCGTGAATATATATATATATATATATATATATATATATATATATATATATATATATATATATATATATATATATATATATATATATATATATATATCCATACTACTATTATAAAGAGAGAGCCCAAACCTTTGAGGCGGGTAAGCTCAAGAAGTACAGCAACAATCACAACACCCAATACAGCATTGGAAAGGACAGTTGCAGCAGATGTACATAGGCTATACGGCTGCCCACCATAGACATTACAAAGGTAAAAGAACCTTAGGGTTAAAGTAGTCCCTTGTGGGCGTGGGCGTTGTGCTGTCAGCGATGGGCGCGGAAAAAACAACCCTTCACAGTACTCCCTTGTGGGCGTGGGCGTTGTGAGAGGGGCGTGGCCAAACACCAATGGGCGCGGCATTGACGGGGCACAGCATTCACGTGGCATTACTGGTAAATGGGGCGTGGAAATACTTCCAAAAAAACAACCCATTACAGTACTCCCTTGTGGGCGTGTGCGTTGTGCTGTGGCCATACAGCGATGGGCACGGCATTAACGGGCCGCGGCATTCACGCTGCATTACTGGTAAATGGGGCGCGTCAATCCTTCCAAAACACAAACCCTTTACAGTACTCCCTTGAGAGTGTGTGCGTTCTGCTACACATGCTCACGCTTTAACATATTGCTCCGGGACTCAGGCGGGAGCTGAGGCGAGGCAGCGTAGCAGCGGAGATTACACACTTACCAATTTCAGTGCCCTGAACTACAGTGGGAACACACGCTCACGCCTTAACATATTGCTCCGGTGCTCAGGCGGAGGCTCAAGCCAGTCAGCCTACCAGCGAGGATCACACACTTCAGAATTAACACTGCCCTCAACTACAGCGGACAAACACGTTACAGTATATGACCAACTTCACAAAACAGGTAAAAGACGACGTGCAAGCTCATTGATAAAGAACGCAACAAAAAATGTTGTGTACCGTGAAATCTTGAAATAAATTTTGCTTGCCTATTACAACCATTGCACACATTCTATTTCATCCCTGGACAACGGCGGGACGGCCTGCTAGTATATATATATATATATATATATATATATAGGAAGAACTCCTGCAAGTACAGCAAAGATCCACAAGCCACACCAACCGCAAGTGTTGATAAAGTTTATTTAATTCAGGCAGAACAACACGTTTCGACCACAGCCTTGGTCTTGGTCAAACATAAAGAAGGGTGCCCTCTTGGAGACGTCACTTGAGGAAGGGTTTCTGCACACAACCGTCAGGAGCAGCAGCCACAACTTGCCCTCTCACTCCCATCTTAAAAAACTGCCAAACGCATTTCGAGCACTGTGTCGCTCGTGATCACTGGCTTTTCAAAAATGCAGAGGCAGCGGTATTTCATCAGAAGCTATTTTATTCAAATATAGAAGTCCCACCCCAATGGGCGTCAACACTCAAGATATTACTTGAGTTCCGTAAAAAAGCGCCAGTGGGTCCCGCTTTCTCATATGCAATTTTGCCCCAGTGGGATTGTGCCACAATGTTTTTGCCCCCTCGGCGTGGAAGTTTCAGAGGTGCAATTTGTTCGGCTCACCAATAAGCTACAGAGGTCAGGGCCCTTCCTCTCCAGAGGGTGCGCGCTGTTGCGAGGACCAAGGATCCGCAAAACCAGCAGTGGGACATCTCTGTGGCGGGACCAGCCGCAAGACAATAAAACAAGAAGGTTGCCCTCATGGAGATGTCACACAAGGAAGGGTTACTGCCCACAACCTCCGGCAGCAGCAGCTAAAACTTGCCCTCTCACTCCCATCTTAAACACTGCCAAACGCGTTTCGAGTACTGTGTTGCTCTTGATCACTGGCTTGTAACAAATGCAGAGGCAGCCGTATTTGATCTGAAGCTATTTTATTCAAATATACTAGTCCCACCCTAATGGGCGTCAACACTTAAGGCATTATGCAATTGATAGTCCAAATAGTTTACCCAGACTTGAGTTCCGTAAAAAAGCCCCAGTGGGTCCCGCTTTCTCAGATGCAATTTTGACCCAGTGGAATTGTGCCACAATGTTTTTGCCCCCTCGGCGTGGAAGTTTCAGAGGTGCAATTTGTTCTGCTCACTATTAAGCTACGGAGGTCAGGGCCCCTCCACTCCACAGGGTGCGCGCTGTTGCGATGACCAAGGATCCGCCAAACCAGCGGTGGGACATCTCTGCGGTGGGACCAGCCGTAAGACATTAAAACAAGAAGGTTGCCCTCATGGAGATGTCACACGAGGAAGGGTTACTTCACACAACCTCCAGCAGCAGCAGCCACAGCTTTCCCTCTCACTCCCATCTTAAACACTGCCAAACGCGTTTCGAGCGCTGTGTTGCTCTTGATCACTGGCTTCTTTAAAAACCGGATCTAGCAGGGCCTTACCAGGGAAGCGCCATTGCCTTTCATAGCCACCCTGCCTAGGGATTGTTAAAGTTAACACAATAGGGGAGTGATCCGATAGCGTGCGTGGAAGAGTGGAAAGGTCATCCACCCAGCCTGTGATGCCCAGGGAGAGGAGCCAATAGTCAATTCTAGTGCTAGTGTTGTGGAAACCTGAATGATGTGTATACTCGGGTGTATTAGGGTGCTGTCGAGCCTCTATGTCTATTAGGGAGAAATGAGTGCAAAGTTCTGCAAGCACTGATCGGGCCCGGGTCTTGCAGTCCGGGGAAGGGGAAGTACTGTCTCTGTCTGGATTCATTAGCAGGTTAAAGTCACCCCCATCACTAACAGATCTATATCGGAGTGGAGCAGCGTCAGTTGGAGGCCCTGAAAAAAGGCGGGGGAATCCACATTGGGACCATAAACTCCTACCAGTGCGATCTTGTACCACAACAACACTCCTGTGATCAGCACATATCGACCCTCCTCATCTGTCGTACTACCAGTTAATACAAAGGCAACACACCTGTGCACAAGTATTGCAACACCTCTGGCATATCTGCTGTAGTTCGAAAAAACTCTGTGTGCAGCCCATCCCCGAGCCACCGAGGAAGCATCCGCCTGTGCCAAGTGAGTCTCTTGTAGAAAAAGGACACCAACCTTGTGCAGTGCCGCATAGTTCAGCACCTGCTTACGTTTTCGTGTAGTGCTCAAACCACAAACATTCCAAGACATAAATGTGAGTCTGGACGGGCCAGACTGTAGACCTACCCTGGCCATAGCGCTACACCAAAAAAAATTACAATCATGCGTGCATCCGTCAGTCCACTCCCATAAGTCTCGCAAATACTCACAAACAAAAAGGACCATACAAATAAAACACACCCCGCCCCTCACCCGCCACCCAGCCTCCCAGCATCCCCAGAGAGGCAATCCCTGAACAAGCGCTGACTAAAGGTGCAAAACACAAAATGTAATAACCATACCATGAATCGATAATGCATAAAAAAATTAAACCCCAAAGAAGTAAGACAAGAAGTAATTCGCCATAGGGGGTAGCAACGCCACACCATGCGGGCATCCAAACCAAAGCGATCCCAGAATTGATGACAATTGAACAAGTGCTGGAAAGTCAACATCCAGTCAGAAACATTGTGAGCAGGGCCCAGAGATTACTCAATAAAGAGCGATCAGCCCGACCGGTCTCAGCAAATAGGTCAGCACTGGACTGCGTGTCGTTCCAGGCCGGAGAGTGTGCAGCGGTTCCTGAAGCCGGTGGGGAACTCTGTCTTTTATAACCGTGACAAAAATCCTGAGCTTCCGTGGGGGAGTCAAAGATGCGATATCTGCCATTTACATCAACCTTCAGTCTGGCCGGATACAGCATACCGTACTTTAAACCAAGATTGCGAAGAGTTGCTTTGACTCCATTATATTTGCGGTGGGCCTCCTGAACCATTAGCGTGAAATCTGGGAAGAAGGATAAAACGCTGCTCTGCCACCGCACCTCACCGGCCTCTCGGGCAGCGCGAAGCGCAGCGTCTCGGTCTCGGAAGTTCATGATCATGGCAATTATGGGCGAGGTTTAGGACCCAGTGATCTGTGTGCACGTTCGACTACAAAGCCAGCCGTGAAAGTGTCCTTGCCGAACAGTTCAATGAGGAGATGTTCAACAAAAGTGTCAAAACGTCCCGTCGCTATTGTTTCTGCCACACCAAGCATACGAATATTGTTGCGCCGGCCACGCACTTCCAAGTCCTCATTTTTCATGGCCACGTCTTTGAGAATTTTCTCAACCCGTTCCAGCCTCTTAAGCGCTTTGGTGGCACCATCTTCCGCATCCGATATCCTGGATTCTGCCACATCCAGTCGTCTGTCATGGGTTTGCACTTTGGTGCCCATATCAGCAATTTTCTGGTCGAGGCTGTCGAAGCGTGTATCAGGCGCCTTGAAACCTGCGCGCATTTCACTCATCATGGCAGCGACCATGGCAGCGGTGTCTCCCATGTCCGCGGAGCTGGCAGCCCCGGTAGACGAACCAGGTGGAGGGTCTGTCGCGAGGAGGGACGTTTTGTCGAAGCTCAGTTTCCTCTGATTCGGGTCTCTTTTCCCCATGGCCAAAACTGTGATAGCTGCGCTGTGCCCGGAGAAAGAATGCGTGGCGTCAAACAGCGCGGGAGGATGTAGCAGAGCAATACCAGGCCCCAGGCAGATTCACGCCTAAACAGGCCTCAAAGACCGGGCCGTGGGGCGCTAAAGTGTTGTTGAGTATATCCAGCCCCGCGTCCACACGCCGACAGTGTCAGGAAGCCGTGACTGCCATGGCCTTGACGTTGCTAAAGGTCAGAGCTCATCGGTGAAGTGGAACTCGTGTTGGGCGGTGTCATGAGGGAGCCTCCCACTCCCGGGGCCCAGCACAGGAAGGTGGGAAGGAAATGAAAGTCCCCACGTGTGGTTCTCATGCGGGGCCAGCACTGTTCAAAAGGGAGCGCCCCCCGGCGCCCCTACCGCCGCCGCCCCCCACACCCGCCGCCACCGAGCGAACGGTCCCGTCCACCGCCTCAGCCCTGCCGCACCCAGGAACCCGATGCCCCCACCCAAGAGCCCACGGAGTTCCAGCGGCGAGCGCGAGCGTCCGTATACAGCGCGGGGTGAGACCGAAGGCCCGGCAGCAGAGCGCCGCGCAGCACTCACCCAGCGATCTGGCGCAGAGAGAGAAGATGGCGCCGAGGTCTGGAAGGCCTCGATTCTCCTCCGCCGTTGACACCACTAAGGACGCACCCGTGTCTCCTGGAGCCACCCAGGGGGTCAGGGTGGGTTCCACATGCGGATCTTTAACGATGTGGGGGACAGGGACAGCGGGTTACATCTTATTTGTCGCCGTCGGGAGCCCGCATGGAGGAGCTTCACATAGAGGCCGCCATTCCGATTGCCTCCGTGGCCACGCCCCCCTGGGTGGAAGTATCATAGGTGCAATTTGTTCCGCTCACCAATAAGCTCCGGAGGTCAGGTTCCCTCCACTCCAGAGGGTGCGTGCTGTTGCAAGCACCAAGTATCCGCCAAACCAGCGGTGGGACATCTCCACGGTTGGACCAGCCGCAAAAAATTAAAACAGGAAGGTTGCCCTCATGGAGACTTCACACGAGGAAGGGTTACTGCACGCAACCTCCGGCAGCAGCAGCCACAGCTTGCCCTCTCACTCCCATCTTAAAAACTACCAAACGAGTTTCGAGCACTGTGTCGCTCTTGATCATTGCTTTTAACAAATGCAGAGAAAGGTGTATTTGATCGGAAGGCATTTTATTCAAATATACAAGTCCCACCCAAATGGGCGTCAACACTCAAGGCATTATGGTACTGATAGTCCAAATAGTTTTCCCAGACTTGAGTTCCATAAAAAAAAACATTTGGTCCCACTTTCTTCATATGCAATTTTACCCCAGTGGGATTGTGCCTCAATGTTTTTGTCCTCTGTGGGTGGAAGTATCATAGGTGCAATTTGTTCTGCTCACCAATAAGCTCCGGAAGTCATGCCCCCTCCACTCCAAAGGGTGAGCGCTGTTGTGAGTACCAAGGATCCGCCAAACCAGCTCCAGGACATCTCCGTGGCCGGACCAGCCGCAAAACATTAAAACAAGAAGGTTGCCCTCATGGAGACATCACACGAGGAAAGGTTACTGCACACAACCTCCGGAAGCAGCAGCCACAGCTTGCCCACTCACTCCCATCTTAAAAACTGCCAAATGTGTTTCGAGTGCTGTGTCGCTCTTGATCACTGGCTTTTAACAAATGCCAAGGCAGCGGTATTTGATCGGAAGCCATTTTATTCAAATATACAAGACCCACCTTAATGGGCGTCAACACTCAAGGCAATATGGTATTGATAGTCCAAATAGTTTGCCCAGACTTGAGTTCTATAAAAAAAAAAAAACATTGGGTTCCGCTTTCTACATGTGCAATTTTACCCCAGTGGGATTGTGCCACAATGTTTTTGCCCCCTGTGGGTGGAAGTATCAGAGGTGCAAATTGTTCCGCTCACCAATAAGCTCCGGAGGTCAGGCCCCCTTCACTCCAGAGGGTGCGTGCTGTTGCGCGCACCAAGGATCCGCCAAACCAGCGACGGGACATCTCCGCAGCCGGACCAGCCAGACCAGCCGGGCCAGCGGAGGCTGCTGGGACATCCATTGCTACTAGGAGACAGTTGTGGCTTAAGCCATGGAAGGCAGAAGCAGCCAAAAAGAGTCACCTCATGAAAATACTCTTCACAGGTTTCAAGCTGTTTGGGGATCCCTTGGAGGCCACGACGAAGAAGACAGCTGAGGACAAAAAATTGTTGGCCCCTGTCCATAAGCCCCAAAAGGGGATGTTTGCTTGCTATAAACAGGCTTTTGGACAAGCTTGTCAAAACAAAATGGCCCTTTTGTGGTAGGGGACATGGCCAGGGAGTCCCTGCCTTTAATAAATCCCGGGGCCAGCAGGCAGGTTTAGATTATGCCGGTCAAGCGAAATCATGACTATCCTATATCTCTGGAGGGGGGCCTGGTTGGGGGTCAGCTCAGAAATTCTTTGACAGTCTGGGTGACGTTTGTCAGGAATAAGTGGGTCCTGCAAATTATCAGACTGTGGTATTGGATAGAGTTTTTGACTCCTCCCTTTGAAGTCTTCCATTCTACCCCAATTCCGGGGTCACCAGTAAAAAGACGGGCCCTGTTGATGGGGCTTCAGGACCTGTTGGACAAGAGAGCCATTGTAAGGGTCCCGGTGGAGCAACAGGGCAAAAAAACGTATTCAATAATTTTCTTGGTCAAGAAACTGAATGGGGATTACAGACCGATGTTGGATTTAAAGCCAGTGAATTTGTGCAATCAACACAAGTCATTCAAGATGGTGACACTGCAATTGATCCTTCCCTTTCTGTCAGTGGGGGATTTTCTACCCTCTCTGGATCTGGAGGATGCATTTTTGTGTGTGCTGGTGCACCTGTCCTCACAGAGGTTTCGGAGGTTCTGTATGTGTGGAGATCATTTCCTGTTTCTGGTATTGCCATTTGGTCTTTCTGCTCTCAAGGATTTGGCTTCTTTGGTGGGGTTGTAAATGTAAATGTATTTCGATTTATATAGCGCACGAATCACCCAGGGGTCTCAAGGCGCTTGCTTAGGGAACCCGTCCTGGTATTCCCCTGTGAGATACCCCGGCAGGGTATTCACAAGGTGAAAGCCAGGCATCCCGCCGCGAGGGGCCGTAGTGGAGATTAAGCAAGCTATTGCCCAGAGTCGCAGAGTGTGATCCCGTGAGTCGAGTAGGCACCGGAGCGAGAATTGTCGAGTCCGTGGAATTTTTGTGCCCAAGACCCACCGAGGCGGGGAATCGAACCCTGGTCCATGGCTTATCTCAGCTTCCGGGTCTGCCGCCTCTAACCACTGAGCATGCTATGGGGTTCCAGGTGTCACCATACTTGGATGACTGGCTGATCTCTTCCTTTTCGTTTTCTAAGACTCAGTCCCAGATTCAGGAAGTCTGCAGTCTTCTACAGAGGTTCGTGTGGTTGCTGAACCTGGAGAAGTCTCATTTGATTCCGTCACAAGAATTGTTGTTCATTGGAGTGGTCTTCAACATGAGGGTAGGGAAGGTGTTCCTTTCTGAACCAAGGAGAATGACTCTTTTGAAAGAACTGAGGGCAGTCTTGTCCTCTACAGCTTCCACAGCGAGACAATGGTTGAGGGTACGTGGGTTGATAGCTGGTACTGTCATGATTATTCCTTGGGCCATGTTGCATTTGTACCCCTTGGTGAATCACATCCTTCACCTTTTGTCTGCCAGGTTGCAGGATTATGACCAGTTGATTCTCCCACGAGTTGGCTTGGTGGTTGGGTGTGGGGAATCTCATGAGGAGTTCTCCGTTTGTGCACCAGCGGATGCCATCAAACTGGGTTGGGGGCTGTCATAGCTCAAGGCTCGGGTCAGGGGATCTGGTTGGTCCAGGAAGCTCAGATGTCTTCCAACTGGAGAAAATGGAAGGTGGTCCAGTTGGCCCTAGTTCATTTTCTAACGTTAGTGGTCATCAGGAAGTTCTGTTATGGACGGACAACGTAGTGATGGTGTGCTATGTGAATCATCAGGGGAGAATGAAGGTGGCTGTTTTGAATGGGTTAGCTCAGCGGATTTGCCAGTGGGCAGAACAGAATGTATTGTCGCTGAGGGCAAATCATCTTCCTGGGATGATGGACACAGATGTTGATCGCTTGAGCAGGATATTATCTTCCCTTTCAGAGATGAGTTTGGACAGAGGAGTGTTTGGGGTCCTCATGTAGAAGTTTGGGGTTCCCGAGGTGGACCTGTTTGCGACACCAGAGAATGCTTTGAGGAACAGGTTTTGCTCTTTGAGTCAGTACAGCAGGGTTTAGAAGGTAGATGTATTGTTGTTTGCATGGGGGGACAGGTTGCTGTTGCCATTCCTCTGATTGCTGTGATTCAGAGTATTCTGCTGAAGGTCAAGCAGGGCAAAGCATTAGTGATCCTGGTGGTGCCGGGCTGGAGCAGGAGGCCGTGGTTCCCTCTATTATTGCAGTTAGCAGTGTTGCTGTGTTGGAGGGCTCCCCTCGACCTGTATCTGCTGAGCTTTCCCATTCTGTCTCGGGAGTGTCTAGTCCAAAAGCAGTTGGTGGGCTGCTATTGAGAGATTGAACCTTGTGGATTTTGGTTGTTCTCCTTTATTCAACAGTCTAGGAAGTTGTCTATACTGAAATCTTATGACAGGCATTCGGTTTTGTTTCAGAGCTGGTGTTCTGAGAATGGCTGGTCGGCGTTGAATGTGGACACAATGAAAATAAATTTGGGACTTTCTGAAGGAAGGTTTTGATTTTGGCTTGGCCGTTTCCACTTTGTGGGCGCAGTTGGCTGCTGTGCAGGCGTCTAGGGATCCAGACTGTGAGTACATAGAGCCGCTGGTGGCATGGCTCTTGAGAAGTTGTTAAAAAACAGTGGTTAAGTCCTTGTCTCCTAGTTGAGACGTTTCCGTTGGTATTGCAAGCATTGTAATCAGCCTGTGTGAGCCTCTTGAGGAGGTTTCCCTTAGGTCTCTGACTATTAAGGTGAGTTTCTTGGTGGCTATTACATTGGTGAGGCATCTTGGAGAGTTGGACCTGTTGCTGTGTTCAGAGCCATTTTTGAGGTGCTATCTGGATACGGTTGTTCTAAGGCCTGATCCTTTAATTTCTTCCTAAGGTACCATCCTCTTTCCATTGTTCGGAGGAGTTGGTCTTGCCTGTTTTGTGTGCTGACCATCAGTCTGAGTGATGGAGCAAGGATTCGCACGTAAAGTGACTTGCTTGTATTCATGAACCTCGAATAACAGTATTAATACATAACCAACATGTTGTCATACTAATTTTGTATTTTCCCCTACATTCCGGGTGTCCGAGAGAAGCTTGCTTATGTGTTTACTAATATTAATTCGCTTGCAATCTAAAATGGCCGCAGCTACGCGGGAATTTAGAGTGCGCATGCATCGGTCATACCCATGTGACGTGACGTATTCGTTGTCTTGGTGGGAAACTGTTTGCACTTGCGCACTAGAGTTAAAATGACTGCTTTGTGTTTTCACATGCCATAAGCTTGCACTGCTGCTTTTGCTAAGCTGCTCGTTCTGCCTAATCCTAATGCTATAGTTTATTATAAAGTAATGGATATAGAGTAGAGATTCCTGGTATACAGTGTTTTCATTTTATTCAGTGTTCTAAAATTGTTTCGTTTACTTTTCATGCATCGTAATCTTTGGGCCTGGGAGGTGCTTTTTACTCCATTTTGAAAACCATTACTGCGCATGACAGTCCGCAGCAAGAAGATAAACTCTGTGTTATTGAACGCAAGCCAAATGGAAACACCAGCCAAGATGTGCCTGGGAACTCACGTCTGACCCCACTAAGAAGAAGTCAAAAGACTGCAACGTATTTGTCAATAGACTGTTCATTGTTATATGATATGAAGACATCATGAGAACCTGAATTCAATGGGCGGGAACACTAATTTGAATAGGAGACGGCGAAATTCTAAAATATTAGGTGGTGTGATAACCTGTCCTCTTCCTTGTCCAATCAAAATTGGGGATTCTTACACTTGCAACATTTGAGGGGTGGTACACTGACCTGGAAAATAGTATAACTAGCGTAGGGTTAGCTAGAGAAATTGTCCGACTTGTCTGAATAGCTGACCTGTCACTGACCCAATGCACTCAATAGCTGATCGAGAACAGAGGTGCTGCAGAGCACTCTGTCAGAAGACTCGCTGACCCAATCGGGGTTCTGGGACCTGAAGTGCTGGCGAAGCACTTTGCTGGGGAAATCAATAACCCAATCGGGGTTTTGACTGATAGCTGCAGAGAGGGAGTAGCGCAGGCGTTGCAACTGAACTGCGGGTGCTGGTCTCAACTTTGGTGGTCCGGTTCTGATCCAAATCTGGCTTTCCTGTCCTGTCTCTTGCTGGCCTACTGGCGTTTGCAACTTTCGAGGTTTCTGTCCTTAAGTGACCCGTGGCCAGGGTTGGTCTTCACACCGTTCTAGGTAAATATAAATCTGTGTGGGAAACAAATAGTATATTTGAGTCCTTTTTCTTACCCTTCCCTAAATCTTGCTGAAGTTATATTTGCATATGTTCCTTTTCTTTTCCCCATCCTTTGTAACAAATAAGAATGTCGTGTATCTTGCCTTTATTGGCATGCTCCATTTTTTCCCTTTCCTTAGAATCAGGATCTTAAGTACCGTCTTTGAATAAACAGTTGATCCCTTTCTTTACCCTCCCTTTAAGGAAACCTGAAGTGGTTATTCTGAATTATTAGCGTGTTCCATTTTTACCTTCCCTATAGTTATATGGTAAACTCAATTACATCATTATAATTTGTGTTCCCTCTTTTTACCCACCCTCTTAAAAACGATTAAGCTGTGACATTCTAGCATGTCCCTTATTTTTCCCGTCCTTTAGAAAATACCATTCCAAGTCTGATTTCTATACGTTCATTTCAGTATGTTCCTTGTTCTTACCTTCCCTTTAGACTTCTAAATGGTTGGCATAATATATCTTTTGCATAGTTATACGCTTTTCATGATTCTGATTATTGATAGCTTGCTGGCTGTAAACCTTTGGCTCATGACTTTTGATGAAGATTAGATAAAGGTTTTCAAAACTCCTCGCGTCTGTGATTATTATATGAGTGCTTATTGTCGTTTTGCTACCATCCCTATTATGCTATACTCCCTGATCCCATAGGTTCCTGGATACCAGTTACCAGGAGTGTAAGTCAAAAGGTATTGGACCTAGGAAATACTAATATCTGATAGCCAGTGCCCAGGTTACCTGATCTTGGAAATAGTGGTTTAAATTTGGGAATGGGCCTAGGTGAGTATTTCGTAAAATTATAGACGGGTGACCTGCGCGCTCTATCATGAGGATAAAGGCCTTATGCAACATTTGGATGTCAAGCAGGTCATTTGTGTGTATTTGGATCATATTTGCCCTTTTTGAAGGGTGGATTCTCTTTTTGTGACCTTAGGGTTGTCAGGCCTGGGTCTGAAACCTTCTGTATCTACTCTCAGTCAGTGGCTGAAGTGGGCTATTGTTGACAATATGAGTCCATGGGAGAGTCAGTGCCTGGGTTGGTTTAGGGTTGTTCTACCAGGGGGAGGGCTGCTTCCTGGGCAAGTTTTGAATGAGGCCTCGATGTCTGATATGTGCAGGGCCGCCATTTGAAGTGCCCCGCACACCTTTATGTCAAATTACCACTTGGTGGTTGGTGGGAATGTGTCTACAGGATTTGGGAACATGGTTTTGCATTCTGTGCATTATTTCTTATGTGCTGCTTGTTGTTTTGCAATAAATTCTGTTCCTGCACCAGTAGTGTATGAAACCGATTATTGCTTGGATGTCTGCTCAAGTATGTTAGGACTGTGATGGGGAGGTCAGACGAGGAGGTAATGGCTGGTTACTTACCAGTAAAATTCCTTACTCTGACCTCTCCGTCACAGTCGTGGTTCCCATCCCTCCCTCAGTGTGTTCGGCTTCATTTGCATTTGGATGCCAGGATTTCCAGATGTCAGGTCAGTGGTTATGTTCCACTGGATGTGGGTGTGACCTAGAGGGTAGGGATTGTGGCTCTTTGCGTACTTTTGCTTGATTAAGTCTGCGGAGGGAGCAGACATTCACGTATGTAAGGACTGTGATGGGGAGGTCGTAGACTCAGAGTAATGAACTTTACCAGTAAATAACCAGCCATTATCAATTTGTGTATACTAAATCATGTGGGGCTCCCATGTTGAAGAATTTGGTTCATCATTTAACTCTAGTAATAGAGTAAAGAGCTTTTGAGAAGTCTGTAAATGCACAATGCAAGGGCAGTGCCTCACAAGTACAGTTCTGAATGGCAATGATAGACCACACCATTGAATTATTCATGTTGAGTAACCCTCTTTGAAATCTGAGAGGAGCTGGGAGATTACTTCATTTAAATTCAACCAATCAAGTATCTCCTTTGAAAGACTTTACCTGGTGGATGTAGCTTTGTCCGCAAGCAATAATTGCTGAGGTAGTATTTGCCCCTCTTTGTAAATGAATACCTTTCATGCTGATTATAAGTCATCATGTATTTGCCCGGATGACGTATTTCTGCTTGTGATCACATTCTGCATCAGTTCTCAATTTTCAGCAAGTACTCACCTTGTAATCCGGATCCAGTGGGGGCAAAGACTATTTCTTCAATCCTCCACATCCACCGTCAATGGTGCATAGTAGCAGTTTGCTGGTTAAGTGTAGACTCAGGAAAGGGGAATGTGATATGAGACAAAACAAAGACACACTCTAACTCTTCACTGTGCTGGGCACTGACATCAATATGTTGTGCTGTGCATCTAAAACCAAAAGGACTATCTTTAGAATCTGATCACTATATCGAGTCATCTAACACTTGCTATGGAAATGTAATACCTTCCAATTATCTCTGTGTTTCAGAATCACTACGTTAAGATGGAATATTGTATTCATGCAACTGGAGCATAAACAATGGCGATGTAATAAATGTTATGACGACCCTTGGTATAAACTCACTTTATTCAAATTTGTAAGCACCTTTCTCTGGTGCATGTAGAACTTGAGAGCTGTATTTTCACAGACTGTAAGTAAGTATGTAAAAGTGTATTTGCATAGGTAATAAAAACTATTGCATACAGCTAATAGCAATAGCGATTCTTAGAATAATGGCAAGTGGCACTCCAATAAAACACATAAAACTAATAGGAATAACGATTTTTGCAATAATATCAAGCGACACTCAAATAAAACATGTAACCGTTCTAATTACATTTATAAATAGAATGACCAATATCAATTTTTTTTAGACTGATGAACATCTTGCGTGTGAATCGTGGGATGACCTTATTTGTCACGTCTCTTATTATGCTCATTTTGGTCCCATCCTCATATTCTGCAAAGGAGCATTTTTGGTACGGTTTCTGGGTAAATAAAATTAATTTTATTTTTGCACGACCGAATCCCGCTCCTATGTGCCTTTAACCGGGCACAAGAGTTGCCTCCTTGAGCTCGGGAGGTTCTTCTTTTTGTGCCCTTGTTTTTGGACGTAATGTGTTTGTGCAGATCTCTTAAAGTGCCTGCTAACTGGGTCCATTCTCTATCCCGATGCCACTAAGTTACTTCAATACCGGTTTTAAAATTGTTGTTCCCTGGCAAGCTAACAGGATGGAGGCGCCACTCAGCCAAGTGGTTACGGCTTGCAGGAGCAGATGTGAAGTTTTAAGAATATTGGCTTCAATTGTTCTTCCGTTGGGCAATGACCACGCAAAAACATAGGATATGTAATGCTGACTCTTGTTTTTATCTGCATAGGCGGAAACCTGGATTAGGCGACAGGCCCTTCCAGGTTGGAATGAAATCTTTAATGTCTATGTGACTGAAATGGTATAGCATGAACTGATGTTTTAGGGCCGGTGAAAAGTTGGTTAACATTTACTCCTGGGGTCTCAAGCTTCTGTAAGAGTTGATTACTGTCCAAGCATGCCGTCTCTTGGCAAAGTGATTCTCATCATTTAAATTAGACAGGTATTTGGTTGAAGAGTTAGTTACTCAACAAAAGGCTGTTCTTTCCACGTTACTGGCCAAAATGTCTCAGATGCCTAGTTCATCTATTGCCTGACCTAAGTATTTTCCCCAAGAGTGTTTTTGTTTGTTCTTCAACTATTCCTTGATTTCCATCCAACACAGTTTCTTTAGGGAACCCCACACAGAGGCACGCGATTTCCAGCATAATTTGACAAAAGTATACATTTTTTGTAGTTTTAGATTTTTTAGGCCAACTTCAAGGAAATCTTGGGCTGGAGAAGATGATTTTGGTATGGAGAATACTGCTTTGTAGGCTTTTGTTTGGAGTTTGTTAACCATTTCTATTCTCCCACCATGGATGATTTCCATACTATATGCCACAGTTGAGATGATTTGGGCTGCCATTACAGTTACTAGGTGACCAAGTGTGGGGGGGGGTGGCAGTAGAGTTTCTTTTTCAGCAGCTTGAAAGCAAATATCAGCGAATGTGCTTTTACCTGCAGGGCAGCTAGGTCGTGTTTGAAGGACATCTGGCGCGCCATATTGACATCCAAATACATGAATGTGGCTTTTTGTCCACTTTTTGTTCTTGATGGTCCAGGTGAATTACTTATACTAGGTGTCGACCAGACAGACCAATTTGGTTTTATGTAAGTTTAGCTGTAAGCCTTGCTGGTCCATATAGATTTTCAGTGCGCTCATAGTACATTGCTGGACAATTTGCGTTTGGCCCAAGAGTATAATATCATTTACATACTGTAAGTATACTATTTTCTCTGTTGCCAAACTGGGGGATGGCTCTCCTCGTGTGGAGTACGATTTTCTAAATTGGTGAGGTATAAACTAAACAAACTTGAAGCAAGGACTCATCTCTGTTTCAGGCCATTCGTTGCGTCGAGCCCGTGTTTCATTGTACAGTGCTATAATTGTCTTTAGCAGGTTTCTTGGGATACCCCATTCTACCAATTTTGTCCAAAGGCGGCCACAGGGGACCCGGTCAAAGGTCAATTTAAGGTTGACGAAACATGCAAACAGCCAGGTTTTGTGCTGTTTTGCTTTTTCAGCTAAGATGGTAAGTGATGTTAAATTTGTAAGCATCCCCATGCCTGGTCAGAACCCAGTTTGTGTTTTTGGTATCAGTTTTTTTGTGTTGACCCATGCTTGCATGTCTTGAAGTAAACATGAAGTGTATAGTTTGCTTCAATGTCAATGAGCGCAATTAACCTATAGTCGCTCAGTGAGGATTGGCTTCCATTCTTATAGATGGGGTGAAAGATGTTTCCTTTCCATGAATGTGATACAATGTTAGTATGGAAATGTTAGTATGGACATTTTGATTAAAAAGGGGTACTAGGTAGCTGGTCCAGAAGGCAATGTCCTGCTTGAAAAGTGCATTTGGGAGGCCGTTCAGGCCCGCAGCCCCTTCTTTTTTCAGTTTCTTTAGGATTTTCTCTAGTTGCTTGACGTCAGTCATGGGTGCTGCATTTTGTGAGTAGTTGCTCATTATACTGTGTATTCCTGTGAGGCTGGTTTGGTTGCTGTGGGTTGCAGTTTCTTGGTTTGCCTCTTTGGTCTCCCTGCTGTCTCCTGACCATGACAGCATCAGATTTTGATTGTTTTGACTGCCATCTACCATCCGGCAGTTGGTTAGCGGGCCATACATTTAGCTAATATAGGTTCCCCAGACCTGATCCGCAATCCCTGCATTTTGATGGTGAGCCTGTTCCATTATCAGCCCTTTAATCATGTGCCAGAATTCTTTATAATTTGGTACACTCTGTAATATAACAAACTTTCATCAGAAATACAGAACTCTTGCAGATGCTTGTCTCTTCTTTTGATACTGGTTACTACCTTAATACAGAATGTGTTCTGTGAATATTTCGAAAGAGTCTTTAAATGAAGAGGTTGTGTTTCATTAAGAGCCTAAGTTATGACCTGATAAATATGCGCCGAAAATAGAGTTCAGTACTTTTCCAAGGTAATTTGAGTCAGTGCTTTAAGTTAGTTTTCAAACATGAATGAATTCCTACAGTACTGTTATGGTCCGGGTTTCCTTTTACCATTATACTTCCATGGAAAACAAACAGTCTCCAAAGTTCCCAAAAAACCTTGAATCAAAATCTGGCTGCTGCATCAAAGTATCTTGGATGCCTGGCAAAGACGATGAATAATGTCCTATTACATATGGTAATCTTCATTACTCCGTGTCCCGTAGTCCTCGACACCTTCATGGACAAATGAGATTTACTATATCTCCGACAGAAAAAAAGAAAGAAGGAATGCTGGACCTAAACCCCCCCCCCCCCTCCCGCCGGGAGTACATAAGGGTACAAGTCCCAGCATTTCCTCTGAAATACCAAGCCCAAGATGAAGGCCGGCACAAAGGGAGGGAGGGAGGGAAGCCATGAAGGTGTAGAGGACTACGGAACCTGGAGTAATGAAGATTACCATACGTAATAGGACATTACCCCCAGGTCCCTCCGTTGTCGACACCTTCATGGACAAATGAGACATACCAAAGCAGCAACCCGACATTCATCCACAAGAAAAAAACACAACAAACCACCAGGACAGCACAGAAACCCAGAGATTTATTGAGAACACAGAAATCAAGGGCGAAAACAATCAACACCCCCAAAGCAAAACCGCCCTCCTCACCCAGCAAATTAGGAAGGCGATAATGCCGGATGAAAGTATTGGGAGAAGCCCAAGTGGCCGCCCTACAAATCTCGGAGAGAGGAACTCCCCGGACCTCAGCCCAAGATGCTTGAACCCCTCTGGTAGAGCGACCCTGAACACCCACCGGAGGAGGAGAACCAGAAAGAGAGTAGGCCAAAGAAATTACCTGCTTCAGCCAGTGACCAATTGAGACAGAGGAAGTCCTACGCCCACAGGAAGCAGCCCCAAAGGAGGAAAAAAGGGAATCGGAAACACGAAAGGCCGAAGTGCGCTCCAGATAAACACGCAAAGCCCGGCACACATCCAGCAAGGACCAACAGGGACCACCCGGGGAATCCAAACCTGTGCCCAAAGCAGGCAAGACCAACTCCTGGGACTGGTGAAATTGAGAAGCGACTTTAGGAACGAAAGAAGAATCAAGGCGAAGAACCATCCCACCCTCCGAAAAGGACAAGAAAGGCTCACGCGCCATCAAGGCCCCCAACTCACCAAGGCGCCGAGCAGAGGTGATGGCCACCAGAAACACAACCTTCAAGGTAACAAACTTAAAGTCAACGTCCGACAAAGTCTCAAAAGGAGGACCAATCAAAGCCTGAAGGACCAAAGGCAAATCCCACAAGGGAAAAGAAGGCCTGGACACGGGACGAGAAAGGGAAAACCCATACAGAAGACGAGAAACCAAGTCCGCACCGTCCGACAGGGTACCCCACGGGGAACGAAACGCCCTCACAGCCGCCCACTGAGCACGCAAAGTGGACACAGCCCAACCCTTCTCGAAACCTTCCCACAAAAACTGAAGCAAAGCCTGCAAGGAACAATGCAAAGGGGAAAGGCCCAACGCCGCACACCACCGACTGAAATTACCCCAATGACGATCATAAGACCGGAGGGTAGAAGGCCTATAGGAACCCTTGTAGGAAGTAAAATCCAAACCGTGCATAAAGAAATACACTCTCTACAACCCTGAAGAGCCACAGCTAAATGCTCAGGGAAGCCACGTCGCCGCCACCCCTGCCTCTCAACCTCCACACCGACAGCCACAACCGGAGAAGAGACAGGGACAGGGACGAACGCAGGGGAGACGGGGACAGGGGGAGAAACCAAGGGCCCTGGACCGCCAACAGAGGAACCGTCGGAAACCAAGATCTCCGAGGCCAAAAGGGCAGAATCACAACCACCTCCCGAGACTCCAGACACAGGCGGGACAGAAACCGAGGAATCAGCGCCAGAGGAGGAAAAGCATAAAGCAGGCGAGATGGATAAGGAACCGACAGGGCATCCAACCCCCAACAACCCTCCTGCCAAAACCGGGAGCAGAAGCGAGGCAGCTGAGCATTCTGCCGGGAGGCAAAGAGGTCCAGAAAGGGATGCCGAAACCTCACGCACACAAGCCGAAACACAACCCGGGTGAGAGACAACTCCAACGACCCCGGAAAGCAACGACTAGGGGCATCCGCCACACAGTTGTCCACTCCCCGAATGTGAATCGTCGTCAGAGACAGAATGTGACCCTCCACCCAACAGAACAGGGGAACAACCACAGCATTCAGAGAGGCCGAACGGACCCCCCCTTGATGGTTCAGATACGCCACAGTCACCATATTGTCGGAACGCACCTGAACGTTCTGACCGAGGAGCAGGCCACGAAACCCCATCACAGCCCGGCAAACAGCAGTCAACTCCCTCCAGTAGGAGGACCGGCGATACTCCAGGACGGACCAATGACCCTGAAGGGACCGAGACCCCAATGTCGCCCCCCACCCCAGGGAGCTCGCATCCGTTGTCAAGACCAGAGAAGGGGAAGGCTGCAAAGGTAGACCCTGAGACAGATGTAACCGGGTCGACCACCAAAGAAGAGTCGGGAGGACCACAGTAGAAACAGGCAGAAGGAACTCCAAATTCCCGGACAACGGATTCCAGTGGGACAGAAGATAACCCCACAGGGGGCGCAGGTGTAACCGAGCCCAAGCCACCGTAAAGACTGTCGCCGCCATCAGACCCATAAGACGCAACCAGAGGTGCACAGGAAAACACCCACCCGCTCGAAAACAGCCGAGCCAGGGACACCAGGGTCAGGATACGAGGGACAGGGAGGAACACAAGGTTGAGGTTCGTACGAAACCGGGCCCCAATGAACACCAAGTCCTGAGACGGGGACAACTGACACTTCGGGAAGTTGATAAGAAACCCGTGCTGACACAACGCAGAGAAAACCACCTCCCTGTCCTCCAACAACAGGACCCAATATGGAGCATGGTCAACCAGTCGTCGAGGTAGGGATACACCATCACCCCCTGAAGATGAAGCCAGGCGACCAAGGGAGCCACCACCTTCGAAAAGACCCTCGGGGCAGACCTCAGACCGAAGGGCAACACCTGGAACTGGAAGTGACGCCCCTGCACACAAAACCGCAGGAAGCGACGGGACCGAGGATGCACCGGAACGTGGTAGTAAGCATCCTGAAGATCCAGGGTACACATGAAGTGACCCGGAAGGACCAAAGGAATCACCCTTTGCAGAGTCTCCATGCAAAAGGGAATCCGAAGAACCCACCGGCTCATCACCCTCAAATCCAGAACTAGGCGGAAACCCCCGTAACCTTCGGCACAAGAAAAATCAGGGAATAGAAGCCCAACCCCACCTCCGCAGGAGGGACCTCCTGAATGGCCCCCTTTAGAAGAAGAGCCTCCACCCCTTGAGAGAGATGAGCCCTCTTGAACCGGCAAGCATGCCAGGGAGTTGGGCGGACACCGGAGTCTGAGGGGGAACAGAGAAATCCACCACATAACCCTCTTGCAGGACATCCAACACCCAAGCGTCGGAACTGGACTGAACCCAGGCATCCAGGAAGAAGCACAGCCGCCCTCCTACCAACAACCCAGGAACCACAGCCAAAGAGTCAGGAACGAGGCTAAGCAGGAGGAGGGGACCTAGCCTTACGATCCCGACCCCGACGAGAAGCAAACCTCCCCTGGCCCTTCTTAAACTGCCTACGAGAGGAAGGACGAAAGAAAGGCTTAAAGGGAGCAGGAGCAGCAGAAGAAGTCTTAAAAGAAGAAGAGTGCTTCTTTTCCTTAATCAGCTTATGCAACTTGTCTTCCAACTCTCCCCAAACAGCATAGAACCCTGAAAGAGCAAACGCAAAGCACAAGCTTTTTGCGCAGTCATTCTTCCAGTCCTTAAGCACAAGACTACGACGAGCCGCCATACAAGCACCCCCAGAGAGTGCAGGAGCACGCACCACGTCAAAAGAGACATCAGAAAGAAGCTCCACCTGATGCTCAATGTGCCCAAGAAGACCGGAACAGTCCGTG
Organism: Lissotriton helveticus; assembly: GCF_964261635.1. Classification (NCBI taxonomy): domain Eukaryota; kingdom Metazoa; phylum Chordata; class Amphibia; order Caudata; family Salamandridae; genus Lissotriton; species Lissotriton helveticus. Next base: position 1,075,281,631 of record NC_136065.1, on the reverse strand, counting down.
GCATCATCCATCGACTGATAGAGGGACTTAATGTCGGACAGCAGAGACTGCGACACATAAGTCCCATACACACCGGCCCTCAAGGCCAGATGGGAGCCATAATAAACCTTCCGGAGAGCAACGTCAGCCTTTTTATCCACAGGATCCCTCAGCACAGCGTCCTCCGACAAGGAAGTGCGACCCACCAAACTAGCCACAAAAGAGTCAATGGGGATCAAATCCAGGAGTTCAGTAGTCATATCCTGCAGGGGATAAAGGCGGGTCATAAAGCGTGGAACCAGAATACGATCCGGATCAGCCCACTCCCTCTTCAGAACATCCTTAATAAAGGGATGCACCGGGACATCCACCATGGCAGAACTCTGAAACTGCCTCAGCAAAGAACCCCCAGAGGTACTGGGAGCAGGCACAGCAGTGAAACCCATGTTCTCCTTAACATGTTGCAAAATCTCCGGCAGGGCGTCCTTGTCAACATACTTCCCCTTAAGGTCCGAGGCCCCAGCCCAGGCAGACTCATCACCAGAGGACCCAGAGGAAACCGGAGCCACGGGCGTGCCCTTGCTGCGTGCCCTACCAGCACCCATCTCCGAAATGGTCTCCTGAATCAAGCGCTCTAAGCGCGCATCATCACCCCCACCATGGCGTCTGGACCTGGCAGGAGAAGGAGAGCGAGAGGAACTGGACGAAGAGGAAGAAGACCTCTCCCTATGACGCCTCTTCTTCAAACGTTTGCCCATCCTGAAAATGAACAGAAGACCAACAGCACGACAGAACAGCAAGCAATAAGGAAATAGCACCAAAAACCGCTATGCGGTACGCACCACTGCCCCGCGTTTCAAACTGCCAAAAAAATGCCGGGACAGGAATGCCTGACTCCCCTGAGGACGGAAGCTAGGCAGCAGTAAACCGGAAGGCATCACATCCAGCCAGCCAATCCGGATCCGCACAGGAGGCCATGCCCCCCAGTAAGCCCAGCAGACCAGGAGGGGCGGCCATCGGGCAAGCGCCAGGCCCACGCGGGCCAAACAACCCCGCGAGGCCATCCAGCACGAAAATCAGCCCGCACCACTCCCCCCAAGCCCGGCAGGGGGGGAGAGGCCAAAGAACCAGAAGAACGGATCCAAAAGGAAAGTCCAGCGCAGGAGCGTCTTCAAGCTCCTCGCGCTTCAATCCTTCCTGTCAGAAAGACAGACAAGCATTGAAAATGCAATAGGTCTCGCAATAGAAGAGTTTGACATTTTTCGTTTTGCATATAGATGAGTGGCGTTGCGTGGATGAGTGGCGTTGCGTGGGTGAGTGGCGTTGCGTGGGTGAGTGGCGTTGCGTGGGTGAGTGGCATTGCGTGGGTGAGCGGCGTTGCGTGGATGAGCGGCGTTGCGTGGCTGAGCGGCGTTGCGTGGCTGAGCGGCGTTGCGTGGCTGAGCGGCGTTGCGTGGCTGAGTGGCGTTGCGTGGCTGAGTGGCGTTGCGTGGGTGAGTGGCGTTGCGTGGGTGAGTGGCGTTGCGTGGGTGAGTGGCGTTGCGTGGGTGAGTGGCGTTGCGTGGGTGAGTGGCGTTGCGTGGGTGAGTGGCGTTGCGTGTGTGTGTGGCGTTGCGTGTGTGTGTGGCGTTGCGTGTGTGTGTGGCGTTGCGTGTGTGTGTGGCGTTGCGTGGGTGAGTGGCGTTGCGTGGGTGAGTGGCGTTGCGTGGGTGAGTGGCGTTGCGTGGGTGAGTGGCGTTGCGTGGGTGAGTGGCGTTGCGTGTGTGAGTGGCGTTGCGTGTGTGAGTGGCGTTGCGTGTGTGAGTGGCGTTGCGTGTGTGAGTGGCGTTGCGTGTGTGAGTGGCGTTGCGTGTGTGAGTGGCGTTGCGTGTGTGTGTGGCGTTGCGTGTGTGTGTGGCGTTGCGTGGGTGAGTGGCGTTGCGTGGGTGAGTGGCGTTGCGTGGGTGAGTGGCGTTGCGTGGGTGAGTGGCGTTGCGTGGGTGAGTGGCGTTGCGTGGGTGAGTGGCGTTGCGTGGGTGAGTGGCGTTGCGTGGGTGAGTGGCGTTGCGTGGTTGAGTGGCGTTGCGTGTGTGAGTGGCGTTGCATGTGTGAGTGGCGTTGCATGTGTGAGTGGCGTTGCATGTGTGAGTGGCGTTGCATGTGTGAGTGGCGTTGCATGTGTGTGTGGCGTTGCGTGTGTGTGTGGCGTTGCGTGTGTGTGTGGCGTTGCGTGTGTGTGTGGCGTTGCGTGTGTGTGGTGTTGCGTGTGTGAGTGGCGTTGCGTGTGTGAGTGGCGTTGCGTGTGTGAGTGGCGTTGCGTGTGTGAGTGGCGTTGCGTGGCTGAGTGGCGTTGCGTGGCTGAGTGGCGTTGCGTGGCTGAGTGGCGTTGCGTGGCTGAGTGGCGTTGCGTGGGTGAGTGGCGTTGCGTGGTTGAGTGGCGTTGCGTGTGTGAGTGGCGTTGCGTGGTTGAGTGGCGTTGCATGTGTGAGTGGCGTTGCATGTGTGAGTGGCGTTGCATGTGTGAGTGGCGTTGCATGTGTGTGTGGCGTTGCATGTGTGTGTGGCGTTGCATGTGTGTGTGGCGTTGCGTGTGTGTGTGGCGTTGCGTGTGTGGCGTTGCGTGTGTGAGTGGCGTTGCGTGTGTGAGTGGCGTTGCGTGTGTGAGTGGCGGTGCGTGTGTGAGTGGTGTTGCGTGGGTGAGTGGCGTTGCGTGGGTGAGTGGCGTTGCGTGGGTGAGTGGCGTTGCGTGGGTGAGTGGCGTTGCATGGGTGAGTGGCGTTGCGTGGGTGAGTGAATGGTTAGCTGTTGCTTATGCGACGTATAGCACTTAATACTAAAGTAGGCAGACCTTCTTAGCCTTTGTGAGAATAATAGCAAAATAAAAATAAAAACCAGATCAAGTCAAGGACGCAAACGGCACCATGCTATTGTTTATTTACTCAGATGATTTGCATAAAAATGTAACTTGTGAGCACGTTTCTCTAACTCTCCAATAATCCCATTACAACACTTTGTACAAATGAGATTGGGACTCATCCTTCCGAAGTCGAGAAAAATGTGCAACGCTGTGTTGAAGTTAATTTTTTTAATTAACAAAATGCAAATAATGTGGAGAGATTTCAAGTGATTCAGGAATGGGCGCCCTTGTAAAGAGAAAGTACGGCCGGCCTGGGCAGTGATAGGGGAGGAGGGAGGAGAAATGCGAGTCACGGCAGCAGCAGCCTTTGATGTGCCTGCCGGCCGGCCGTGAATAATTAGGGGGTGAGAAATGCGCTCGGAGGGCTGCCTTTGATGTGGTAATGCGAGGCAGGCAGGCAGGCGGCTGGTGGCATTGTGCACGCGCTTTTTAGGGCTTGCGCAAGCGCAATGACCTAAAAAGCACATGCACTTGAAGGAATCGCCAGTGGAATCGCCAGTGGATAAACACTGGATAAGCCCCTATAGAGCTTCGCCAGCTATGCGCTGAAGCGCATCAGCAGGCGAGCCCTAAAAAAAAGAACAGAGGGAATGCTGGGACTTGTACTTTACCCTTATGTACTCCCGGCGGGAGGGGGAGTGGGGGTAGGTCCAGCATTCCTTCTTTCTTTTTTTCTGTCGGAGATATAGTAAATCTCATTTGTCCATGAAGGTGTCGAGGACGGAGGGACCTGGGGGTAATGAGGAAACTTAACCTCATGGCAGAGAATTTAATTTTACTTACACATTGAATCTCTCTATCTGGCTGTTTTAAAACTCAGATATTTTGGCCCTTAAAGTAGTGATGGTGAAGTCTTTATCTTGTGATATTATTTTTTATAGTATCAAAAGAGAATGACAGCAGGCGCATCATTAGTAAAACCACTTCTAATTATTTTTTCTACCCTGACTTTTCATTTAAAAACATATTTCTCTTTCTAGACTACTACTACTGGGGATGCAATATGTATTCTAAATAGGAATGTACAAAATTTAAATTTCACACACAAACCTTTCCAAAATTGACAAACAGCTGTTTGTGAAGGATGCTAGCTCCTCAACTTTGCAAAACGTCTCCTGCAAATGAAAATTCTCTCAAGCATTCTACAAAAAAATTCTCTTCGTAAACAGTGATTTGTGTAGGACTTTTAAAAACAGTTTTAAGGTGCTTAGGTCACATTAAAAAAAATAAAAAAAGCAACCTTCACAAAATGTCTGAAAAATGTGAGACGCCGTCACAATTTTGCACAATCCAAATATTCAGTCAGCACTTGATTTTAAATATAGCACATCAAAAAACATGTCTACAATGCTTTACCTGTTCAAAAATGTTGATTTCTGAACTAGTACAATTCGACTTGAATTGAAGACGGTCTATGTTGGGTCACTTAAGGGTTAAAAGGGGGGTGTGCGTAATCAGCAATAATGCATGTCTGATGATGGCATAATTGACCTATAACATTTAGAACCCATCTGTAACAGACAGGTCTCAGATAAGCCAGAGGCATGGCCTTAGCAAACTGCGGTTCTTGAAAAATGTGCTCTCTGCAGTTAATCTGGGATATCCGAGAGAGTGTAGCCTAGAACTAGGCAGCTCTCTTCTTTCACTTATCAGCCGAACGTCCAATGCATTAAATGAGCTTGCCCTAGGCACTGGCCTGGACAACATCCCAAATGAATATGACTAAACAGGCTTCGAGAAACAGTACAGAATAAATGATTTGAGATAATTCTTGAAGATTAGTATTGAAGTTTAGTCGGACAACGACGTGGAAAAAACAGGATCTCAAATTAATAAATAACGTCACGAGGACATTTGTGTTAAAAAATACGTTCTTTGCGTCCTTTCTCTCTTTTTTCTCACAAAACGTTACAGCAACATTCACCCTAGGGGGCCGATTCACAAAAGCATTTATGAGTATGGCAAGCAGTATTTCAGGAGTGCTCTTTTACTGTGCTTTACATGTTTTTGTGAAGTGGTCACGACCTATTAGTGAAAGAGTAAAGAAAGCACATTCCTTTCATTTCTCACTAATGATATGTAAATAATATTTGTAGATAGGTATTTTATTCCCATTTTGGATGTCTGGGGTCAACCCACAAAGGCATGTCAGAGTACGTAAAAAGAGATATTCAGAAGCACTACTTTGGCGCCGCGGCCAGGGCGACTGACGCTGGAATCTGGGGACCACGGTTCGATCCCCGGCTCCGGCGGCAGGTCAGCCCAGCACCATGTGACTCTGGGCAATAGCTCGCTTAATCTTCCCGACGGCCCCCCAGCGCCTAGAGACCCTTACGGGTGGTTGTGCGCTTTACAAATGTGGACTTTACTTTATGTACTCCAAAACGCCTATTTTGAAGAGGCCCCCAAAATGCTTCACAAAATGACAACCTGGGAATATTGACATTGGATCAAGTCTATGTAGAGCAAAACTTATGCCCCAGTTTTGCAATTATCGACTAGTACAGACTGGCTAGTGCCAAAAATCGCAGATTTTTCAATTCAAATTGCGTTTTTGCACAAATCTGTCCGAGCAAAAGCCATTTTTGCAGAAGTTGGTTCATGAAATATTGTTACACTAGATAAACTTTTTCCATGTATTACAATATAAAGTGTATGGTAGAAATGGTTGGTTATAATTACTGATAATCAATATGTCACTAACAAACAAAAAAAGTTCTCATTGCATATCGTGATAACACCATTGTGTCATTGGCTAGTTCCTTTTGATTATATAAACGCTATAGGGGAAGAGAACTAGCTTTCTTGTTCCTCTCTCTCTCCTTGATACCGTCATCCACAACACAAAATGTTTGATAAAAAAATACATACATTCAGTAACATTATTAATCGTTCAGTAGCTTTCATACAAAAATGTCAGTCTACATTAAGAACTATTCTTTATTCTATGTAGCAACTAAAATTATTATGAGCAACCTCTCAATCTCTTCACCCACCTACACAGCAATTTAATTGGGTCTCCCTCTTTGATTCATTGCTTTTAATCAACGGAATTAACTCAAAATTCGGAGATGATGAACGCATTTAATTTATAAACTTGCTGAGTAAAGATTCATGAAACACTGGTGTACAGGTAGATTTGGAGAAGACAATCTTGACCTGAGTTATCTCAGGTCATGTGACCTGAGATAACTATAGTATGATGTAGTTATCCTTCCAAGGTACAACTCAGAAATGTATTCCTCACCATTTAGTTAGTATTTACATATTTCAGTGCAAAGTGTCTACTGTATATTGCTGAAGAATTGAGAGAGATTTTTACAAAGGTGCTTTGAAGGGGTGGTTTAGTAAGAGTCTGTCACTAGAAAGGTGAAATATTTTCCAATGACAAAGATTTCTGTGCTTTTATTGGTGCTAGCATTGATGCGGGTCACCAGGGTAGTGCATTTGGTGGACTGGATTAGTTGGTGGCAGTTTCGCACAGTCTGTATGAAAGTGCTCCTCTCTGCGTTGTCTTGGTTAGATTTCCATCTACACTCCAGTTGTTTGAAGTGGTGTTTTATTATCCTGCATTCCACTGTGTACCATCAGGCTAAAGTCTGGATATGGTTGAGATTCTGTTCTTAAGGGGGGACCAGGGAGTTGGCACAAGAGGTGATCCAGTTGTTGAAATTCTTGATAGCATTGGACAGGCTGCTACCGTGTTTGGGTCGGAAGGTGTTGAGGGTGGTTCCATGTTTCAATATCGATTACAAAAATATAGTTTACAAAAATATAGATGTAAAAATATCGATTACAAAAATATCGACTCCCTATACTTAAACAGGTAAGTACAATAATATCGACTCAAAAATATAGATGTAAAAAAAATCGATGTAAAAAACATCGACTTTAAAATATATTATAACTTAAATTAAATAATTAAATAATATTAATATTATTAACAAAATAAATTACATTACATTTATATTTTAACTATTTATAACAAATAAACTTAATTTAATCAATAATAACTTAATAAATGTGTACATATACATATATTTTCTTAAATACATTTTATTATTATCTTTATTTAATTTATAAACTTTAATAATTATATAAAAGTAAAATAAATACATATATAAAACATACATTTTGAATAAAATAAAATTTTCTATATTTAATTAACACATAAAATTACTTAAAAATAATAATACATACATTTAATAACAAAATTAAAACATTAGTAGTTAAAACATTTGATAGCGAAGGGGTAAAAATTACTATTCCCACTCCAAAGGGTGCAACAGTAGGGAAAGCGCTGGATAGCGTAGGGGTAAAAATTACTATTCCCACTCCAGAGGGTGCAACAGTAGAGAAAGCGTTGGATAGCGTAGAAGTAAAAATTACTATTCCCACTCCAGAGGGTGAAACAGTAGGGAAAGCGTTGGATAGCGTAGGGGTAGAAATTACTATTCCCACTCCAGACGGTGCAACAGTAGGGAAAGCGTTGGATAGTGTAGGGGTAAAAATTACTATTCCGACTCCAGTGAGTGCAACAGTAGGGAAAGCGTTGGATAGCGTAGGGGTAAAAATTACTATTCCCACTCCAAAGGGTGCAACAGTAGGGAAAGCGCTGGATAGCGTAGGGGTAAAAATTACTATTCCCACTCCAGAGCGTGCAACAGTAGGGAAAGCGTTGGATAGCGTTGGGGTAAAAAAATACTATTTCCACTCCAAAGGGTGCAACAGTAGGGAAAGCGCTGGATAGCGTAGGGGTAAAAATTATTATTCCCACACCAGAGGGTGCAACAGTAGGGAAAGCTTTGGATAGCGTAGGGGTAAAAATTACTATTCCCACTCCAAAGGGTGCAACAGTATGGAAAGCGTTGGATAGCGTAGGGGTAAAAATTACTATTCCCACTCCAGAGGGTGCAACAGTAGGGAAAGCATTGGATAGCGTAGGGGTAAAAATTACTATTCCCACTCCAAAGGGTGCAACAGTAGGGAAAGCGTTGGATAGCGTAGGGGTGAAAATTACTATTCCCACTCCAGAGGGTGCAACAGTAGGGAAAGCGTTGGATAGCGCAGGGCTAAAAATTACTATTCCCACTCCAGAGAGTGCAACAGCAGGGAAAGCGTTGGATAGCGTAGGGGTTGACATTTAATAACAAAATTAAAACATTAGTAGTTAAAACATTTGATAGCGAAGGGGTAAAAATTACTATTCCCACTCCACAGGGTAAAACAGTAGGGAAAGCGCTGGAACTCAAAACAATAAAAAACACAAACTATCACATTTTTTATTAAATTTAATTTCCAATATAAACATAATTAATATATACATTTAAATATATTATTATTAACAAAGATAATAAAAAAAATTTAATTACACATTATTTAACACTATAATATTCACCACACACCTAAAATTAATTACACAATTACATTTAATATTTACTAATTAATTCATGAAAATTAAAGTATTTTTTAATTAATTAATTAATTATGTAATTGACAGCTTTCACACCATATACACTTATAAACACCATAACACATACCTAAAATTAATTACACATTTACAATTAATAATTACTAATTAATTAATGGTAATTAATTTATAAAGTATTTAATAATTAATCAATAATATTTTAATTACTTCACACCATTTACACATATAAACTCCACTACACACACCTAAAATTAATTAAACAATTAACATATTTAATTAACATAATTAATTAATTAACATAATTAATTAATAATTGACTAATTAAAATTAATAAAAAAAGAATTATTAAACAATTATTAATAAATTAACACATTAATTAATCAATTAATTTTATATATTTAAATGACGTCCCACCCTATTCCCCTATAAACCCACAACCCGCTACGGAACTAATAACACAAAATTCAACATAATATACATTAATAACTAATAGAATTCTACAACATATAATAAAATGACAAACAATTCTAATTTAAAACACTAAAATACATAACATTATTAAAAAATCGATATTTTGGTAAACTATATTTTTGTAAACGATATTTATTACAACTATATTATAGTTATCGATATTACTTACCTGTCAGTCGATATTCTGGTCAAACTATATTTTTGTTGTCGATATTTCTTCAAATCGATATTTCTGCGAGATATTTATGTCAGACGATATTTCTCCGTCGATATTCCTGCTCTGCACCGTTGAGGGTGCTGTAGGGAAGAGTGCCAGTCAGGGAGTAGTTGGCAGTGACATCAAGATTGAGCGATAGGTCTTTCATGTCTGTGCACAGATGGGCTTGCTTTTGGCGTGTATTGGGTAGGCTAGTGGTGCGTTCACTGTATGTCCGCTCTGCGTCCACCATTAAGTAGATCATAGAATGGGGAAGAGATCAAGGAGCAGTGGATGGGGCTGGAAGGGGCACTGGAGACAGGAAGTGGGAGAGCAAGAAACGGGAGAGCCAGAAGCGTGTGAGAAGTAGGTAAGAAGCTCATTGAGAGGCAGGGAAGCTGAAAATGTGGTAGAAAATTCCCCCAGGTCAGGGAAGGATACAGAAGGGTCAAAGCAAAGGTGAACAATGTGCTATGAATTCGGAAGATGTGGCAAATTGTGGTGTCCTACATTTTATTACTCAATCTTAGCTATTTTTCCATGGTTACCGTGAGCATGAGGGGCTGTTGGATGCTTGAGTGAGTTCTTTGATTTATTTGGAATTTGGAGTCAATGCTCAGTGGTTCCCATGGAGCCCAGTTCTCTGAAATAATCTTGTGGAACACTGGTACTTTGCTGAGCTAATAGGAAGATCGGACAAGATGGTTAATAAAACTTTCTATTTATTCTGGCACCATATATTTCCCATGCCTGAGTTATTTTCTTATCTGAGAAAACTACCGTAGATTGGGGGTCTGTGGGGAAATTATGAGTCCACTGAATGTGCGTTCCCCAATTAACGTATCACACAAAATGCACAACTGTGGACAAGGTCATGTGTATATGATAAATGAGTAAGTCAACCTCTCTCATCACCCATGTGATGTCATGCACCTAACTGGGGGAGACATCCCTTAAGGATAAGAACCCTCACTCACCCGAGGGTGACATGCTTCATCATATGGGTCCCCCTTACCAGTGTAGAAATCCTAGTCCACCCTGGGAGCTACTACTCCGGGATCTTAAAGGAGGAGCTCAGAGATATTTTTTTTGGGCAAAGGGATAATAATCCCATATGTGAGCAAGATAGGTGTAGTGAGGATAGCAGCGCTGTGTCTGTCAAAAACAAGTGAATATAAAAGCGATTTTTGTGGTTAGTATGGATTCTTTTAGATCCCCATTATCTTTATTGATTTCTTCAATTTGTTTTTTGCAAGTTTCCTCAGCTTGTTTTTTGTCTGCTTGTTTTTTATAAACTAGGCTCACAATAGCCTGTTTGATGCTCGCCTCAAGAGTTTGAATTTCGACCAAAATCAGATCTGCTGCTTTCTTAGCCGTTGTTATGATCAAAATTAACCAGTCTCTAGTACATTTCCACGCAATCAGAGACCAGTCACGTAAGAAGGTTTTGTCATTAAGGAAGAGACGTGGGGTGTTGGTTACTATTAGACCGGATGGGGCACAGTTAGCCCTAAAATATTCGATCATAATAAGCCCATGTATTTCAGTCCTTGAATGTGATTTCTTTAAGAGATTTAGCTTAGTCCAGTCGTCGATGGCTTTCGATCCATCCGTTTGAATAGTGTCTAAAATGCTAGGATTGCTTAATATTTCTCGTGTCATTTCCTCATCAAAGGACAGGCCCAGTCTCTCTGCCATGATTACGATTGTTAATGTTGGGTATAGTGCCAAACCCTAAAGAGCCAAAAAAACCCTTCTAACTGTGAACCTAAAAATAGGAAAGTGTTAAGTCAAACTGATGACTGAATAGGTATTATAGAAGACCCACGGCCGAAGGCCGTACTAAATATGAGAAAACTACCGTAGATTGGGGGTCTGTGGGGAAATTATGAGTCCACTGAATGTGCGTTCCCCAATTAACGTATCACACAAAATGCACAACTGTGGACAAGGTCATGTGTATATGATAAATGAGTAAGTCAACCTCTCTCATCACCCATGTGATGTCATGCACCTAACTGGGGGAGACATCCCTTAAGGATAAGAACCCTCACTCACCCGAGGGTGACATGCTTCATCATATGGGTCCCCCTTCCCAGTGTAGAAATCCTAGTCCACCCTGGGAGCTACTACTCCGGGATCTGATTGATATAGGTACTTCCAGACCGTGGTCAATACAAAAACACACGAACTGTAACAGTGACCATGTAGTCTACTTGATTTGGTGTCCATGCCTGCTCAGGTATGTGGGTATGACCACCAGAAAAGTCAAAATTCGTATCCAAGAACATATGAGCACCATTAGATGTGGGAAACGTTCCACCAAATTGACTAATCATTTTTTGGATAAAGGACACCGTGACACTGATTTACACTGGGTGGTCCTGGATAAACCTTATATACCCTCCCACTTGACAGACTCTACCAATGATCTACTACGTAGAGAACAAAAATGGGTATATACTCTTAAAACTGATACTAGAGGGTTGAATGATGATATACCATGGGTGGCGCTATGAATATATGAAATGTGGATCCTTAGGCTTCCCTATTACTTCAAACACAGTTACATCTCCTTGTAAAATATTTCACATAGAAGTAATTGCCACATCTGTGAATATAACATACAAGCTGAATCAATTATATTCTGCACATGGCATTTGTCGATACCATGCCTAAGAAGTACCTATTATGACACAGTCTGGCAGTACATACAAGATACAGAACTTTTCCTCTTGGGACATTAACAGGTCTCTCTGCCGCGTCTGTACCCTAATTTTCGTAGAGTAGCTAAATAATTTGGTTTAATATATTGGGATATCCTGAGCATGAACTATCCACGCTCTGAGTTGTTAATACTGGTACTGCATCGTAGTACTGCCGTCTTAGAAAACTCGGCTTCGGGGCAGTCAAGGTATTTTTGTGCATGCGTGGGACCCAGACACTACCTTGTTGAACGCGAGCGCGTTCAACAGAGTGTAGTGTCTCGTTGTGTTAATGCGCATGCGCAGTCTTTCTTAACGGATCTCTAGCGCATGCGCAAATCCAATACAGGCGATTAGACCAGACGCCCTTTCAACATCAGGCCCCCGCCGCAGCAGCAGCGGGCAATCTACCAAACGCTACATAAACAGGGAGCCTTCCTGCCGTTCGGTACCTCCCGGGGCTAGCTCTACTCGAGCCACGAGGTACCGACGGACAGGTAAGACTCTGGGGACAGAACCATTACTTGGACTTTTAATCAGAAGTTGAGACTGAGGGAATAGTTTTCTCTCTCCTCTAAATTGTTTGCTCCTTTTTGCTTTTTGGGTCAGTGCTTTTAATACCCGTTTGAGTGCCTTAAACTCCTTTTTTTCAGTTGAGCCTACTTTTGGAAATTGTAGTATGTACCTTTTGGACATTTCTGCTCCTTGCAGTTAAAAGATATAGATACATGAATATATATCAATTTTTCCCCTTAGTGCGGGGCCTCCTCCCAGAGCAGCTTGCCAGGTAGAGGTGAGGCAGGATTTCCTACTCAATGAGGGTAAGTCCTTATGAGTGTAATAACCCTAAGAAACTTTTACACCATTAAAATATATGATACATATCTAAGGTACATATGTAATTCTGAACAAATGTGTATATGTTTTCTCCTTTTTCTCCTTGTGTTTTGCTATTCACCCTGCAGATACCTGGGTATGACCTGATCATCAGAATAAAAGACAGGAATACCGGTGGAGTATTTATAATTCCAATTTAATTTCTTGTTTTTTCACATATTGGCAGCAGCAACATCACATTTTTCCAACTGGTCCTGAAGAAAGCCGATGATACTTTTGATCAAGAGGCTGAAACATGTCGACCACCTAGTGACAGTGGTTCTACCTCTATACCACTGTGCTGTTACTTTTTAATCCTGTCAAGCGGAACACATCAATAAAATAATTTAGTGTATCCCCTTAGATAGTTTTATATTCACTTGTTTTTGACAGACACAGCGCTGCTATCCTCACTACACCTATCTTGCTCACATATGGGATTATTATCCCTTTGCCCAAAAAAACATCTCTGAGCTCCTCCTTTAAGATCCCGGAGTAGTAGCTCCCAGGGTGGACTAGGATTTCTACACTGGTAAGGGGGACCCATATGATGAAGCATGTCACCCTCGGGTGAGTGAGGGTTCTTATCCTTAAGGGATGTCTCCCCCAGTTAGGTGCATGACATCACATGGGTGATGAGAGAGGTTGACTTACTCATTTATCATATAAACATGACCTTGTCCACAGTTGTGCATTTTGTGTGATACGTTATTTTCTTATCTGGCAAGGAATTTTCTTAGTAAACCTCCAAATATCACTGTGGCACTTGTCCTGAAAACATTTCTGGCTGTCGCAAGAGGATCTTCTAAGATGCTACTTAAATGGGTCTGCAATTGCCCCAATACTCATGTCATCTGGTTCTATCACTGTTTGTTGCCTTATCTTTTCTCTCTTCTGTGCTCTGCATAGACTATAGCCATTTAACTGTTCATCTATTTTTGGGTGTTGCATGTCCGAATATATGGGCCGATTATGATGGCGGACGGACCTGAGTCCGTCCGCAACCCCAGAGTAGGAGGGACCGTCCGCAGCGGCCGTCCCTTCGTGCAAATTAGGATGTGACCGCCACCCTGGCGGTCACATCCTGTAAATTTAACATTGCCGCGGGTGCTGCTTGAAGCAGCACCCGCCGCAATGTTAAAAATGAAATTTGTTCATTTGCATGCACAAAGCGGCAGGAACCGCGCGGTGCCTGCCGCTTTGTGCACGCAAATGCAGGGTGGTACCATAGGTACCCCCCATGTGAACCCCCTACTCCCCCTTCATCCCTGGGGGCATGCAACGGACCCCCAAACAAAAATCCGTATGCCTTGCACGGCGGAAATGCCGCCGTGTAAAGGCATAGTACTCCAGACATCCTAATATGGCTGGCGGTGTCTGATAGACACCGCCAGCCATGTTAGTGCTTTTCCGCTGCGGACGGGAGGCGACCGCGGCGGAAAAGCTGCGGACGGAAAAAAGATCCCCCAGCCATCCTAATCTGGCGGGGGGCCTTTTTTCAGTCCGCGGCGGTGGCTTCCGCCGGCCCGGAGAATGCGGGGAAAACCGATACCATAATCGGCCCCCTAGTTAGGAAAATATCCTCTGGCAGTAATACTTACTTACAAATATGGTGAAGATTGTGAGATAGTGAGAAGTTGGAGGGAAGAGAGGCAACAGCTATTTTGGTGTTTTGCAAAATCTGAAACTGTTGAAAAATGCAGATGTAAATAAATGATCACGGATTTAAAGTAGACAACACAATGAGTAGGTGTAATGGTGGACATTAGAAGCATTTCTTGCAATTAAATAGATGCCACAACTATTTAGTGATTGTAGTTGAATAGTGGGAAGCTAAACTGTTTAGACACGCTCTACCAACAGCCAGCCATGTATCAGTTGTAACTGGCATACATTGTCCAGTGTATGGAAAGCACACATGGCACGCCACGCATCAGAGGACATAAAAAGTCCTCCAGTTGGATACATTGAATGTTGAGCGAGGGATTGGTGTTTCCTCACAGTTTCCTGCCAGTCAAAGTGTTAGTGGATTTAGTGAGACATTAGGCGAACAAACATTACAAAACATGTTTTTATTAAGTCGATGATGTCAGTATACTTGCTCATAATTGTAGCAAGCAAAACTGTATAAGTGAACTCTGCAGATGCCCATATAGGAACAGGTTGCTGGTTACCCATGCTAAAGAATGCAAGCAGAGCCCAAGACTCACTGGCCAGCATATGCCAGCCAATGTTTGCATAGAGAGAGGAGACTGCCACACTGGGCAACATGCATAACATTGCAAAGTATGCGGCATGCCAATGTAGCAACTCTAATATGCCCTACCGCAGAGACATTCTGAGCTCTGCCTTACATTGGAATGGGCGAGTCTTTGCATTGAACACAGCTACAGATTATCAGCACCAATCTTCGGAATGGGGAGGCAGTGAACATCCTCTCTGTAACATGTTGCAGTATGATTAGATATGGGCAGGTTGTTCAGTACACATTGCCATATAAAACACTGGGAAGCAATAATCTAAATTGCCTGGAATGATACACAATGTACAGTATCTATAACTACCGGCATCTATTATGTACATGAAACATGGGATGCAGCCTTGAATCAGCCTGCAACGTGTGTATTGTATAGTATTGTTATGAATAAAAACACATTTCATAAAAGCAAAGCACATTTCCTTTTCTATGTATAGAAATTGTATTTGGGATGCAATACCCCCATAGTACATTGTAAGACTATTGCGAGCCACTGAAGAGTTCCCTAGCCTTTCAGAGGCACGAGGTCAAAGGCTGCATGACTTTATAAGGTCCTAGTACTCCAAGGTTACTTGCACTCTCTTAATGTAAAATTAGGCGGTACTTTATTCTTATAAGGTCTGGAGGTTTTTTTTTTTTACTCTTGAACAAAACTGATTAATTGGTAAATATATTTTACTTATGTACTTACTATAGGTAAAACTGCAGAGTAAAGATTTCGGCTTTTGAATTTCCCAGTCCTGTTTCAGAGATCCTGCACTCTCCCTCAACACCCACCTCCACCCCCACCCCCGTATTGTTTTCTCATTCATTGACACTGTCCTGTTTTGGTCTAGCAAAAAATGACTTGCATGTAGTTGTTTCAATTTCTGTTTGTCCCTCCTGTTTATCTTCCCACCTCCTTTCGACACTCACTATATACCTTTATTATTTATCTTTATAAGGCACGGGTCTGGTTTGTTTTTTCAGCACCTGTGTTCTGTATGCAAACATTCAGGGTATGTACGAGACTTTCCTACAGAAAGATTGAGGGGCCTATTAACACCAATAATTATTGCTGGCCCTGGCCTAGCGCGAGTTTCCCTATCGCTGGAATTCATAGCCAAGCTAGAGCTGTATTTACAACGCTTAGCGCATTGGCGATGAAAATTCCAGCGATAGCAGGGAAATGTCCCAACATCGCTGGAAAACCAGCGATGTTCCCTGCTAAACAGCGATGACCTTGCTGACACGACCCTGTGGTCGTAACCCCACATTCCACCTCCGATGCAAAGTATGCCTAGTACTGGTTTTAGCAGGCATTAAAATCCAGCGTTAATGGCCGGTTAGCGCGATTTTGTTTATCGCTACGCCGGCTGGGGCATTGTTGTAAATATCGCGAAGCTGCCTTCGCAATATTTGAGGCACACCTACTTTGCATCTTGTTAACGATGCGATGCAAAGCAGGTGCTAAATCACGGCAACACGCGCTAGCATGTCCTTGCTAATATTGCGATAAAATTATCGCCGCTTTTCGGCCGAAAATGGACGCTAAAGCGGGGATCATTTTTTCGCGCCCCCTTGATAATATGCCCCAGAGTCTTTCTCTAAGATAGATAGGAGTCTTGGCACCCTAGTGGTCTTACTTTCAGTAGAAGTAGAAACTGTAGGGCTTATTTACAACTTTTTCTATGGGAAAATGTGACGCATCAGTGGGGCAAGGGGATTTAAATAAGCCCCTGTGTATTTTACAACTTGCTGTGACAAGAGAGACCGTTTTTGGACCGTAACATTCCAGCTTCCCTTATATTCTTAGAGTGAAAAGTGCCGCCTCTGGCGTCTGTAATAGGAAATTAAAAAGCAGGACGTTAGAGGAAGGGTTCTGTCTCAGCGTATTACATACAATGTGCTCCATGTCACAGTAATTGTCTACAAAAAAAACACGTGTCTGTGCGAGTATTCTTTACATGTGATAGTCTTTTCATTTGGGGGATATTAATCTATAAGATATACTTCCATAAAAATGTATGTTTGAAAATGATTTTATGAAAATATTGAACCATATATATATATATATTTCCAAGGAGCGTATGTCTGAAGTTAAGAATAGTAAATATATACTTAGCTGCATACACCTGCCTTCGTGTTATTTTGGTTGTTGATATTCTGGCTAGAATATGTTAGTAGCATGTTGTTTTGTATTTGATACCTTGACACAATATCCTGTATAAAGGAGCAAGGACATTCCACGAAATTCAAGCCATGCTTTGAGTGAGCAATTTAACACTGCACACCCTGTAGCTTTGCTGCACGGCCAAATAAAAAAGATGGAAGAAGTGTGACAGAGATCATGTGAAGCAAGTGGTGGATTTACAGGCCAAGGACTTCATTCTATGGCTCCCGTACCCTGCTAGGAATCAGGTCTTCATTACTGTACCCAAACCAGTGAAGGGCATGATATGGTAAAGGCATACAAGCACTTGCACTTGGCAAGGTAGCAAGCTTTAATTATTCTTTCAACTACTATAGATTTTAGAGATTCAGTTTGGTACATTTAGATAGATGGACACCTTAAGTTAAATGCAGGCAATCATCCTTATTCACACTTCTTCGAATTTTAAGGTAAATTAGTTTACTTTTATGCATAAGTAAATGTATTGTAAACATTTTTACCAAATGGTCTTGTGTGTTATTCAAAAAATGACAATTCAAAGTTTCCATATTTTATTAAACAAATAAGTAGCGAAAATTCAGCAATACATTATGACATCCCGGAACGGAATTTTGGGTTTGTATTAATGTTTTGAGCACAGTGGCCATCCTAATAACTGTGGAAAACAATGTAAACAATATTCTCAAGTATTTGAATTATACATTTTAAACCAAACTCTAGTATTCAGGGTGAATCACATTTAAATAGAGTAGTAGAAAGCTGGTAAATCACTTTAACTAGGACTATGCAGAACTTGAACACTACGGGCTGAGTTGCAAAGTGATAAGGTGTTTATGACTTCCCATCTTCTAATATGTAAATTTTTGTGAGCTTGGCATAATTTCAACTCGGGCCACTTGACACAAAAATGTTTTAAGTACGCAAATGTTTCCACTTTTGTGGGAACATGTTCTGCTTTGCAGTGTTAACACCGCAAAATTACCTTTTAAGAGTTTGGTTTTTTGTTCAAAATTTCAAAATAGACTTTTCAAATTCGAAGGACCTTTAACCTGTTTCAGAGTTCAGAGAAAACTAAAACATGGCCCCAAGGATTTTCACCCTCTCTGCTAAAACGAATATATCGAAGACATATAAGACAAGTGGATCTCACTTTTAATATGCTTGCTGCCACGTGCCAGCAGTTTTAGAGAACTTTAAAAAACCTATATTGTTTTCACTGAATCGTAAAAGGACAGCATAGCTAACAATCCAAATAGATTTCCATCCTAAAATCACAAAATAACTACATCTCATTTGAACAGTTTTCCAAACATCTAGAATTTTTGCCTACGTGGATTATATATGTTGTAATATCTTAGAAATTAACTCATTAACAAATGCTATTTTATTAAATTTTTCGATGAAATGCGTTATTTTTTACATTTCTAGAAAGGATGATTACAGCGATAAGTTTGAGAACCAATAGGAAAGCTCTTCCATGGATATACATGTGGACAGGTAATGATTGTAACAGAGTAATCTAATAATATCAAGCATCCATTTTCTTACAGCACAAGAGTACATGAAATGTGCCTCAGGGCCTGGGGATCTTATCTCCCGTTTATCTTCATAACACCGAGTTTAGAGAGGGGAATGAGCGAATATATAAACTCGGTGACATGTGATTAGCATATTAGAATGATTTCAATGGTTAATTGATTGATGTGTTTGTGGTGATTAATATGGTGACAAATATCAAAAGCCTTCCATTTTATAATGCAATAAAATGGCACTGATGTTTGTTTTTATCAGAAACTGTTGCCTACTGTTCGCTGGCTTAGATTTGGAGACACTTGTCACCTTATCACATCACGAGGCATC
This sequence comes from Lissotriton helveticus, assembly GCF_964261635.1. Lineage (NCBI taxonomy): Eukaryota > Metazoa > Chordata > Amphibia > Caudata > Salamandridae > Lissotriton > Lissotriton helveticus. The sequence continues at coordinate 1,075,262,808 of NC_136065.1, read as the reverse complement.
ACATGCAGGCAGGCATTAGGGAGAAATCCCGCCAGTGTAATGCAGACCGTGCTGTGCTACTCATTATTCACAGCAGAAGGATATAACGGAAAATATTTATCCATTCTGAAGAATTTTCTTCTGCACAGTCTTCAGATACTCAGCGGCATAGCAAGGTCAGGTGGTACCTGGTGCGGAAAATTTCTTGTCACCTTCGGCTTGATAAATTGTCAAAAATATGTGTTTAAAAACATAGGGACAGATTTACAAGCCCCTTGCGCCTCATTTACGCCGCCGTTGCGTCACTTTTGTGACGCAGCGGCGGCGCAAATCTAGCACCATGGTGCGGGGTACTTACAACGTGACGCATCTGGGAGATGCGTCAGGTTGTAAAGCCCTGCGCCACATATAGGCGTTCCTGCGCAGGGGGGGCGTTCCTGCGCCGGAACGCCTCCTAAAAGTGGCTGAGTGAAATCTACAAGATTTCACTCAGTCACTTTTAGGCTAATGCTGCGTCAAAATCCTGTGTCTGCTAGAAGCAGGCGTAAGGATTGACACAGCATTTGCAGGATAGGACACCCTAGAGCTTTGCTGGAGCTGCGTCGCACTTGCGACGCAACTCCAGCAATGCGCCACTTTTACGACACAGATGCGTGACGCATCTGTGCCGTTTTTGCCTAATGGTGCGCCGCATTGTAAATGCGGCACATCCATTGTGACGGAGGCATGGCGCACAATAAGTGGCGCATCCCAGCTGATATGCAGGGATGCGCCACATCCCTGCTGATATGCAGGGATGCGCCACTTATTGTAAATATGCCCCATACTTTTGCCATTTTGTCACCCCCTCAGTGATGACACCCGGGACGGCCCACACCCACTGCACCCACCTTCCTACGCCACTGCATACTTTGCTTGACCTACTGTGAGCATGGATTTAAAAAAGCTCTTCGGAAAAGTAGGCCTGGGTGAAAGTTTAGTTTTGCCGTTGCAATTGGCGTAATTTTGCATAAAGAAATTTACGTGCAATTGTGGAGATTATACCAGCTCGTGTAACAAAGCTCCCATTTGGGGAGAAATCGTAACGCAAAATGCAAGGAAACAATGTGATTGAGACGAATGCATCAGCACCTTCCCAGTGAAATGTATGTTGACCTTCCCTGAAATGTATGTTTACCGCCAGCGTAAAAGAAAGTGCCTCTGGGCAGTTCCTTTATCGCTGGCGGTCAACATGCATTTCAGGTCGATTTTTACCTAGGTGGACGGGGCAATGTTTTACCGCAAAACTACAGAATCGAGCACGAGTGGCAGGTCTTTTAATGGAAGCGATGGTCAAATCAATTCAATGTTGCATTTTTAAGTTGAATATTTACCTAATTTTTTTTCAGCAGACAGATAGGCCCATTGTGAGGCCACTGAACATAGAGTAGCACCTTCCTCTTTCTTTTTTTGTTTAACATTTTTTTATTAGGGTTACAATTCTTACCTCTGCTTTGTGCAGCCCTTCATCATTTAGAATTTGTATTTTGGAGGCAAAGCATCATTCTTTTATTGTCTGCTATCTCTGCTGCGTCCACACTCTTGTGATTTTAACTTTTTGGGAAAGTCAAGTAAGTTCAATTCATCACTTTCCAACACATTTGTTGTTAGAGGGAGGGCAGGCACCACTATTTTTTTTCTTCTGTTTGTTTTCTTATTTGTTGTTAAATGGCCTGGAGTAAGAAGTAGGGGTCCTGGTGGCATTAAATTATTTTAAGGGAAAATGTTCGCAATTGTTGAAGCAACTTTTATTCACTAGCAAAATGCTTAAATTAATAATGTGCAAAGCTTCTGTTTAGGAAAAATAAATTAAGTGCAAACATGGGGGGGGGGGGACAAATGGTGGCTAGTGGACCGTCTTATCCAAATGCTACTACCTTTTGACATTATGACGTACGAAGTCAGCAAGAAGGACAGTACAATCAGCTAAGCAATCCAGATGTTGCACCTGCTGCAGGAAAATTTGCAAAAGGTGCAACAACCCAGTACCATGTAAATATGCTCTTAATTTTCAATAAAAAATTACTGAAATAAAAAAAAAAAAAAAGAAAAAGAAATGTCAATGAAGAGTGCCTTGGTTAACAGCGTTCTCCTTCACTTGAACACTTTTCAAAGGATGTAAAAAGAGATTGTGTCCTCTCAAGAGTACATCTGTGCCACAATACTGGATACACAGTACAAAATAGTGCTGTCCTGTTTCATTCCTTTTTCAGATTTGGATATCTTCATTAACAATACTTTGATCATCAGGAAAGTAGGTGATGTTAGCGAACATGGACTGTAAGTTAGAGGCCAGAGAGAACTAAAGTTTAGCCTTCAACCTCCAAAGAGGGAGATGCAGTTGGCTGTCATTCACTACAGCAACAACAAACACCATCACCAGCTACTAAACCTACAGCAACAAAAGCTTGTTGTGTTATTGTGTATTTGTAAACTGCACAAGTCACAAGGGTATCCTGGCGCTGAGCAGGTGTGTGTGCCAAGCTGTTTTTGGTAGCTTGCTTAATTGAAAATCTAGGTCTTCAATTTTTTTCAGAATTCAAGAAAGAGAAGAGGGGGCTGAGATGTGGAGTGGGATATCGTTCCACGCTTTAGGAGTGATATAAGTGAACACCCATTCCTCATGATCTGGTCCTGTATATACATGGGATGTGTGTGAGTAGGACTCCTGCAGAGCAGAGGTGTCTGGGTGGTTGGTGAAAGGAGACCCAATGGTCCAGGTAGATTTGCCCTCAGGTGCGTAGTCCTTGAATGTGTGTGTGAGGAGTTGGAATAAAGCATGTTTGAGTATCGGGAGCCTGTGTAGTTCCCTGAGGTGTGGTGTGATATGGGTTCTGTGTGGGAGGTTGTGGATGAGTCTGGCTGCCGAGTTCTTTAAAATAGCTCCCTGGAACGCGGTTGAGCCCATGCTGACCATTAGAGGTCAGTGTGAACCCCGTGATGTAGCAGGTCAGTATTAGAGTGGGTGAGGGTTATATAGGAGTGGTGTAAAGGTGTGGCACATAAATTCCTTTCGCCGTCTGCAAGTGCCTTTGCTCCAGAGGGATACTCTAGTGTTAGTAGTATGTTTGTGGAAGGAGGACATATCCCGTAATCCTTGTTTAAAATATCGCCCACTCGTCAGGTTTTGGTAGGTTTCTTATAAACCTCCGGGCCATTGGTTTGAGTATATTATCATGTAACCTTACCAGTGATGTAATTTAATTTAATTTAATTGCGGGTTTATATAGCGCTAGGAATCGACTCCCGGAGGAGTATCTCCACGCTTCGACCGCTGGGGAACCCGTCCTGGCTCACCCTGAGAGATGGTCCCTGATGGGTATCTCTAAGGTGTGACCAAGCATCCCCGGCGGTCTGGGGGGGCCGTTGTGAAGATGAGGCAAGCTGATGCCCAGAGTTGCCGAGTGTGGTTTCTGACTAGAGTAGGCACCGAGGCGAGAATTATCGAGTCCGCTGACCCTGGTCCACGACCCTGCCGCGTCGGGAATCGAACCCTGGTCCCAGGCCGTTCTCTGCTTACGGGTCTGCCACCTCTAACCAGTGAGCCACACTTCTCCACATAATGTCTCTTAAAATGAATAGAGGAAGAAATTAAACATTTTTAAAACGTAAACAACATCACTTGCCTAGCTCTGTCACATCCATGCTGAGCGGGTCCGGCTCCCTGTTGATAATACCAGCCTAGCAGTGCATCACCTACCCTAGGAGCGGGAGACTACAGTGTGGTGCTGTATGCAGTGCCATACTGTCTGTCACCATAGGTTACGCTCTGCCACACTGTACTGTTGCCCTGGCCTGCTGCCTGCTGTCTGTATGAGGAGGAGGTGACCCTGCACATAACAAATTAGCATTGCCACCTTTGCCTCACTGAAAATGTGGTGTGGTATTACCCCCTCATGCAGCCATCTACTACAGGAGGTGTGGGACTCCAAGACAGTAGTGCTATATGAATCTGCCATAGGTGGGAACAGTGGAATGGAGATAACTACAAAGAAAGAGAGCAAAAAAATGTAAATAAACACATGGGTCATATTATATATATATTTTATTAAATAGTTGAAAAAAACAGCGACCTGGACAAGAGTGGGATGTATGGAGATTAATGGGGCCTAGCGAGCCAAAGACTGTAAGGGATAAAGCAGGAGGAAGCTGGAGTAAAACAAAATGGCTGCACACTTGCATACCGTGGACTGATGTTTATCCTATTTTTGGGATGAGAAATGCCTGGCGGTGTTATTTTTTGATGCAAGGCACCAGAGGTAAATGTAACTAATTTCATGTCATTTCACATTAATTAAGTGAAAGGAAATTATGCATTTTTTGCGCGCTCCTACAATTAACTTGATCACTCCAAAAATTGCAAGAAATATAAGTGAAATAAAAGAGTCTGTATTAAGTTTTGGCAAATAAAAACTGTTATCTGCCCTCTTTAAAAGTGTAAATGACATAAGAAAATCTATATTTTATATAAATGATAGTCAAAAGGAGCTGCCTGACTCTTTCGTCTCAAAAATGAAACAAAAAAAAAACACACACTGCCATCTATCCTTGCTTCAAGCCACCATTTTTCAGAATAAACTCGGATCAAATTATATCACAAGAGACACAAGCAAGTGATCTAAAGATTAAACAAATTGTATAGTGGTTTATATAGCTATGGTAAGTATCTATGTGAACATATGAAAATAAATCCCAAACAAAATATCTCATAAGATTGATTGAAAAATCAACTCCATTTGTCCCCATTTGTCCCAACCCAATCGAAACAGTGTGTGTTGTGCTGATAGAATACCCATTACTTTTACAGTCAGCTTGTGGTGAAGAAATTATCACTTACAGCAGATAACCTGGGAGAAGTGCATTCATGCTAAGGAGAGACAGCTGTTATATATTACAGAGTGGTGGTAGCCACTCAATAGTTATAGTTAGGATTTCAAGGTATAGGAATTCCTTGGAAATCTGAACGGTAAAATCTTTGCACTCATTTGATGAATCTCCACAAAACTTTCCAGAGCTATGGTTTTTTGTACATTGACAGCGGATGGAAGGTTTTGCTGTGATTGGTCACTGAGGTTGACAGGTAAAAGGGGCATCCCAAAACTCATTTTCCACCAATGCATTTTCCATAAACGTTTGTATCTTGCCTAGCACGAAAATGTCAGAAATAATTTAAATGAAATTTGACAAGATTCCACATTATGGTATGCAAATTATCCTTTCGGGTAGTACAGGTAAGTAGGATAAGTCTTTTTTTTTACATTTTAAGGCATTTCAATTTAGTGATGTTTGTTGTTACTGTATTTTCATGAAATTTCATGTTACTGCGCTGAAGTACTGCGGTACATAGCAATGATAAGTCATTATGTGATTGGCGAATTACTTCTTTTACAAAAGTTAAAAGCAGCTATGTTGTTTTTAGGTACACTTTGCCTGTTTTCTGAGTTTCACACTTAGATATAAGAAAATAATAGGTTTGATATCTTTCCCTACCTCTTACCAATTTATTAAAGCTGTAATAGGTAGGGAAACATGTTTATATGTTTCTATATATATTTTTTAATGTATGGAGTATAGCATTACTACCTAAAGAGCACCCTGGTACCTAAAATAAGTGCAAAAAAAACTTTATGGGGACAAGAAAACATAATACTTACCTATATCTAAGACCGTAACCCAGAATGCAGTGAAATGTAGTACCCAGCAAAACTGTGGAAAAAAACGACATGACTGTGTTTTATGTTTGGTAAACTCAGCCATTTATCATCACATAATGCCTTATTATCATGCACATGTACCGCAGTATACCGCAAACTTACCACGGTATACTGCAGCACAATATATAACAAATTATTTTAAACATATTATTTAAACACTACTATACTATCAAAAGTTATGATTTACACATAATTATGTATTTTCCTGGCAAATTACATCTACATCATTCACATACTTTCATGCTATGTCTATTTCAAAAACCACACTCCACTCTATACCACTGAACATTACGCCACTCTACTCTGCTATTACAATCTACACCACTCCACTCTAAGTCACTCCACTATACTTCACTCTACGCTATCCACTGTATGCCACTCCACTCCACCCCACTCCACTCTATGCCATATTCCACTACACTGTATGCTATTACTATTTACTCCACTCCATTTTACAACACTCCAGTAAATGCCCCTCCACTGTACGCACCTCCACTCTACACTACTAACCCTATGCTATTCCACTGTACGCAACTCCATTCTACTATACTACAGTCTACGTTATTCTATTCAATGTTACTCCACTGTATGCCACCTCAATGTACAACACTGGACTGTACGTAATTCTAATGTACACCACTACACTCTATGCCACTCCACATACTCCACTCCACTATATGCCACTACACTGTATGACAATCCACTGTACGCTATATACTGTACATCACTTCATTATACACTACTCCACGCAAATCCCCTCTATTGATATTCCACTGTAAGACAGTCCACTCTATACTACACAACGCTATACCACCATATGCCACTTCACTCTATGTCACTACATTGTACGCCACTAACACTCAGCGTTACTTCACTGCACAACACTCTGCTGTATGCTACTCCACTGTATGCTGCTGTACTCTACACCACTCCACTCTATGATCCTATACTCTACCCTTTTCCACTGTATGCAACTCCACTCTACAACACTCCTCTGCAGAGGCGCAACTCGAGCCACATTTCGGGGGGGGGGCTGAGGAAAAATTTCGGGGGGGGGGGCTGAACCTTTCATTAATAGGCAGAGTTAACATGTAAATGGTCTTAAAGACTTTGGAAGTGCTCGGGTGCGGCGGTGTGTGTGCCCGGGATGCTATCTCATCCCGGGCTGCCACACACGATGGGGGGGCTGCAGCCCTTTCAGTCCAATGGGTGTTGCGCGCCTGCTCCTCTGAACACCACACCCCAGTCTGCTATTACACTGTACACCACTATAGTCTACCAGTCGTAACATCCAGTTTACATTTGTAGTTTTGCACATAAATTCAGATATGCAATTGAGGATGATTAATGCTAATCATTAATCTGAATACTGATTTTCTTTCGATTTTACACAATAAAGTTTAGATATAACTGATGATTTTTAATGCATAATTTTAATGGTTTTAATTATCTAGACACAATACAAATTCTTCACTCTCTTGTAAATAGGAAAGTTTCAACAAAAATGACGATTTTTAATACAATATTGTAATAATTTTAATTACAATTACAATTGCTTTGTGGAACAGCGGCTGTCCCGCCAAGCATATAGGCGCCTCTGGACCACCGCACCAAGGTGGTCTCAAGGTGTCATAATGGGGCAGTCACAAGACCACCAACACCACAACACCATAAGTCTGGTGGTCCTCGGCCCGTAAGACTCGAAATAGCTCCCTTAGTGAATTTGGCCCTTAGACTTCAGGTCGAAAGTTTGACTTGAGATCTAAACTTAGACTTCAGGTCTAAGTTTACCTTTGTGAAGTGGGCCCTGTGTGATCTTGGGCAAAGAACGTTAACTTCCTTGACCTCTGTATATGTAAAAAACAGGGAGCACATAGAAAGATGTTAACTAGTTTAAAGTGCTTTATTATTGGGAAGCTACATTTCATGCTGGCAATTGCAGCAGAGAGGACAAGAACTGTTTGATCATTGATTCTCTACTTCACCATTACCTTCTGTTAGAAATGGAGTTTCTGCTTGGCTAGGGTATGCATCTAAGCCAGGCAGAACCCACAACTCTAGTCAGGATAAGGGACTTACACGCCCAAGATAACACCTGCTCACCCCATGGAAGCTTGGCAGAGCAGTGAGGCTTATCCCAGAGGCAATGTGTAAAGCATTTATGAAACACACACGCACCAGTGACACACCAGGCACACCACAAATAAAGACCCCACACAAGATTATATAAAAATAACACATTGTATTATAGGTAAAATACATTAGACCACAATCACATAAATCACTGCGCCACTAGTCGCTGGACATGATGTCATATAGATCATAGATCATTTTGCAGTATGTGGAACACACTAGACCACAATTACATGAATCACTTTGCCACCAGGCAATTGTCATAAAAATGCATATAAATCACATAGTTCATCAATCAATGTGCTATAAATCCCAAATCACCTTCCCCAATTAGGCAATTGTCGTAGCACATGTAGATCATATAAATCACCTTGATTCACTTTACATCGTCACTGTAATAAAAAAAAATAGCATGCTTCCATTTATCACAGCATCAGGCATGCTGTCCTAAAGTCTAAAAACTCTGGGTGGAACATCCACCTCCCCAGAATGGCACAGCCCTGGTGCATCCTCAATAACCCCTTCAGGGTGCTACCTTCCAGGGACACAGCACTTCTGTGCTTCTTCTGGATCCTTACAACTGCCTCAGCAGGGTTGGGACCTCCATCGAGGATCACCACCCTGACCTGCTAGCGGATCTCGCATGTCCAGAACCCCGAATGTCTAGGCCTACAAGCACCGGGTCTGAACGGCTCTGCCTCACCTTTCTTCCTCGGCCTGGGTCACCGCATTTACCTGCTGCTCCCCGTGCAGCTCTCCCTCAGTCTCTGGAATGTGAGGGGTTACTCTTCACTGTGGTATGCGGCCCGGCTGCTTCCTGATGTGGTGTCAGACTCCTGGCGGCCACGTTGGTTGCTGGGCAATGCCGGCTACGCTCCCTCACTGGTGAGCCCATGGGTCTTCCTTGTGCTGCCTGGACAGTGGCTTCACACTCCAGGGAGGCAGGCAAGGCTGTACTTCTGCTTCAGCTAGTTGCTAGGCAATGCCTGGTATTCTTGCTGCACTCTATTCAGGGGCGGTTGCTGCACTTGGCTTTCCCTCCTCTGCTGAGCGCATATCACCACAAGTGAAAGCTCAGCCCAGAATGCGGGCCTGCGATATTGAACAGGCTGCCAGTAGTATCACAAATATGGCCTTTCTCCATTAAGGCACCAGGTGATCCTTGACTTCCAGTAAGTGAAAAGTCCCTTAAAGTTTCCAATAGGCACATTCTTCCAGGCACTGAGTCTTTTTTTGAGTTGGAAAAATACACCACTCCCCACACGCTGCGGTGGGCATAAAACAAAAATGCTCCTCATGGGCTTTACTTTTAAAACTAAAAGAAGGGAAGAACAGTCCTGTCCTTCTTATGCAGGAGCCGCAGCTGCAGGCCAACCCTATCCTCTAAACTATAGAAGAGGGGTAGCGCTCCTCACAGCTCTTCAACTCTCCTTTCTGGCAGGTTTCTGTTACATCCCTTCTGAAGTCTTTTGTATCCTTGAGACCTCCAACAGGAGGCCAGCACACACAATCCCTTGGAGATTCTTCACAAGTAGGACACCACAGCAGGGCAAAAGTGTCAGTCCAATTCCTCCACCACAGATAGAAGCAGCAACTTCAGGTCAACCCACCCCTCACTCAAAAAAGGTAGTGCTCATCACACATTCCTTCCGCTCTTCTTCTTTTCAGGGTCCTCTTGTTCCTTGAAGTATTCTAAAGTCCTGGGGTTGTAGGTGTAATACTTATACCCCAAAATCTCTGTTCTATTTGTGGGAAGGGTCTGTGAATCCAGTCAAAACCAGTCCTGTCCTCCCTGGTGCAGCATGACCACAGGGGGCAGAGACAGCATTGTGCAAAAGGAGAAATAGCCTATTCAGGTGTAATCAAAACTTCAGAACAACAAATAACTGTGGGTCTAATGATAAACTCAAGACATGCTATGCGTTGCTGGCTATGTGTCTGCTACTACTATTTAAATAGAAGACAGACTGGACAGTTAACCACTGTGAAAAATGTCCATCAGTTACTCGTTCTTGGGCACCCAGTACATCATTTGGTCTACTCCACAGTAGTTTAACCACCACTCTATCCCCATAGATATATATTGGAGATACGTAGTGATGGATGGATGTCGGTAGGTTTTGTTTGTTTGTAACTGAGAGCAGTGCACAAAAAGTGAGTGAAAGAAAAAATAAATAAGTGTAAGATTGGATAGTGCATACAATAATCACTTTATTCTAGGGTCATGCACCTCCAATATTAAAAACAACAATAGTGCAAAAAAGTCAGGTGGTTCAAACAAATACCTTCTGACTGGGCTATCTGGTCGACATGTTTCTGCGGGTAATGGTCAATTACTATACCAACCGCTTCCTCAGGACCCATAAACTTAATTGCTACTGCTTACGTGGTAATATGTGAAAAACAGGACATTTGTGAACAGAAAAAAGTGTCACCTGTACACTTCCATTATCCTCCTTAATTTGTAAGGGGAATTGCCTCACCTCACCTGGCCAACAGCGCAGGAAAATGAAGCACCGCTCTCTCCGTCGGTACTTCAAACAGCCAGCCGGCTGGGTGCCCAAGAACGAGTAACTGATGGACATTTTTCACAGTGGTTAACTGTCCAGTCTGTCTTCTATTTAAATAGTAGTAGCAGACACATAGCCAGCAACGCATAGCATGTCTTGAGTTTATCATTAGACCCACAGTTATTTGTTGTTCTCTAATACTTGCGTGGGGGGTTATAACTGTGCCCAGGTCTTTAAATACTTCCCTTGAACCCTCGAATAATTGTTTGTTGATTGTAATCAAAACTTCACCCACCACTCTAATTGCAGGGCTGAATAGACCTGGTCTGCATTTAATCACCCAGGCAAGGCAGGGCACACCTCAACCCCCCAGTGACTGTCTAGAGTGAATGCACATCTCAGCTCCTGTCACTCACTCACCAGACATTGAATACACAAATAGCCAGAGGCACACAGAATAGTAAAGTAAGAAAATGTCCACTTTCTAAAAGTGGCATCTTCAAACACAGGATTTTAAAACCACCTTTACCAAATGGTGTGTTAATACATTCTGAGTTCAGAGACTCTAAACTCCATTTTCCCATCTTGTCTTATTACAAGTTACACATGTACAAATGTTACCTTGCAATCCCAATGATAAGCCTATGGGACAGATAGCCTTTCAATAGTGAAAGCGAATTACACAGTATTTCACTATCAGGCCATGTCACACATACCAGTACATATCCTACTTTTCACATAAACTGCACCCTTCCCAAGGGGGTACCTTGGGCCTACCCTAGGTGTGTCTTACATGTAAGGACAGGGAATGTTTGGGCCCGGCAAGTGGGTGCACTTGCCAAGACAACATGGCAGTTCACAACTGCGTGCACAGACACTACAGTGGTAGGCCTGTGACACATTTACAGGGCTACTCATGTGGGTGGTACAACCAGTGCTGTAAGCCCACCAGTAGCATTTGATTTACAGGCCCTGGCACACACAGTACACTTTACTATGGACATACCAGTAAATCAAATATGCCAATCATGGATAACCAATCATTGTCACAATTTATATAGAGAGCATATGCATTTTAGCACTGATCAGCAGTGGTAAAGGGCCCAGAATCCTATAGCCAACGAAAACAGGGTCAGAAAAATAGGAGGCAAAAGGCAAAAAGTTTGGAGATAAACCTGACAAAAGGACTAGCCTAATACCTTCCTTTACAGTTCTAATACATATGATTTGACAGTGGGGAAGCTAATGCCACTTCTCATAAGGGCTGATGTTCTTCAAAGTTCTTTCAACAGGATAGCACCAGTTTTTCTCAGCAGACAGGTTATACTTGCAGGGTACTGCATTGTATTGTGGCATTTATATAGCACTCCAGAACCCTAAAGCGGGGCCACTGTAATTATGCAGCAGTGAAGCACCAAATTATGCAGCATGATTGATCAAATTATGCGGCAAGAAAGGGTATATTAAGCGGCCTTATGCTGCACATTTTTTGATAGATTTTCTTCATTATTTTGTCATTTTCACACCTGGTAATACAGTCTGGGTAAAGATTTCACCTCATTAGTATCAGTTTAAAGTAAATACAGAAGCTACTGAGAAATGATTAGTTAACCTTTAAAAAGGGCCTTTGTCTGTGAGGGAACATATGTTGCAACATTTTTAGTAACTTCTGAACTGTTTGAGCCAGAAACATTTATTTTGTTAAAATGTGCAGATTACACAGCAGATGATGGATTATGTGGCAAATGCGGAAAGTCAATAATTATGAGTCACGCCAGCTGAATAACATAATTCCAGTGGCCCTGCCGTAAAGTGCCACAAAGTTCTATGATTTGCATCAAGTTATTTGCGCACTTTCAGAGTGCATGGTTGATAAGGTGTAGGGTAGTTAGGTCTATTTAGGAGCTGTGAAGAGGAATAAGGTGCACAAGGTTCAAAGATGTATTTCAAACATGATGTGGCTAATGACCAGAACTAAGTATAGTATGGTATGAGATAGACACACCCATGCATACCTATCCTTTTAGAAGCTGTCAGTATCATAACGCTGAAACTGTCCTAGGATGCATAGCACATAGATGGATGGAGTCCATGATGAAGTATAATACATAGGTAAACCCAGGAGTAACAAAGACTCAACTCTCTGTGGCAAGGATAAACAACCGGGGTATTTATTAGGGGTGTGTGAAAGTGTGCACATTTTCCCCCCATAATTTAGTGAACATTTTCAGAAATAATGTGAAATTACAGTTACGGTGTAAGATGTTATTTGCTGGTATCTCGTGTGAGTTCTACACAGTTATTTAACTCCTGTAAAGCACAGGAAACTGGTCCCAGTAGAAAATGGGCACATTCTGCACCAATAAATCTTCTGCAGGCAAAAAATTACACTAAATTGTTTAATGTAAAATGTCGAGAATTTGTAGGTATTGCAAACGTTATGAATTGTGCAAATTTTTCGTAAGCCTTGTATATAACATATTGGATGCACCCAGAAGTAACAGAAGCACACACCGGAGAGCCCTTTTAATCAACCAGGATATTCTGCAGTACAATAAATGGATCTAGGTTTGCATCCTGGAGCACTTTTTATCCAAGAACTCTGGGTTCAGGATGACCTTTGAACATTTGGGTAATCAACTGTCTCTACTTCTTCAAGGGTGTTCACATTATCTCACGCTAACCGACATGATTCCAGGACAAACGATGTAGGTAAGGTTTATTTTTTTATTTTTATTATTTATTGCCACAGAAAAAAAATAGACATGAGTAAATATAAGGCAACATTTTCAAATACAAATACATCAATATGAATATGCAGAGCATAAAGGAGCATTTATGGAGAAAAAAGAAAAAGCAAGCAAGAAATAAAAATATTGAAAAGGAAAGAAAGAGGGGTAGAAAGAAAAACACAGGGAAAAAAGAAGAAAAAAGTATGAAGGGAAAGAAAGAGAGAGGGAAAGAAGGGAATTCATACAATCATTATTCCCACTGCTGACAGGACCAAACCGTACGCAATCTTAACAAAGATCTGGGGCCTCTAGCTTTTGCCAATGAAGTTTCCATTTCGAAGATTTCTCTCATCAGAGACCAAAATTCGTTAATACATGGAGGTGTAGCATGTATCCAAGAGCTAGCTAAACAGAAACGAGCACAAGAGGCAATAATAGAGGCTAAGGGTTTCGTAAAAAACCCAGAATCACTGACTAGACCCAGCAGCAGCTTTTTCCCCCCCGAGGCCGGGCTATCATACCCGACTCAAGTTGACAGAGCCGGAGCAATGTTAGACCAGAAATCCTTCAACAGAGGGCAGGTAAAAAACATCTGGTTTAAACGACAGCAAATTCCTGACATTTAGGGCAGTTGGTTTTAGCAGCAGTTGAGTTATTAGCCAATTTGGAGATTTGCTCAGTAGTGTAATACAGCATAAAAATAATTCTATGCTGTTGTAATTTTAGATTGACGGATGTTACAGCCGAATCAATGGTTTAAAGAGACCTGGCTAAGTTTAGCTGCAATTTGTAAACCATCATCACCGACAGCCCCAATGAGTTTTTGATCAATTTTACCGATAGCTCCTCGCCCTCTGGTGCCGACAAGTATAGACAAGATCTCACATTAGCAGGACAGCTCAGATAGTCCCCACCCTCGAGTAAGATTGTCCCTAACTTGCAAATATTTGAAAAAGTGGGAGTATGAGAGATCAAATTCTTCTTTTAGTGCTGAAAAAGTTTGAAAACCCTGATCGTCATACAGCTGACCCATCCGCGTTATGCTCTTAATTTGCCATTCTTTCCCAATATAATCGTGGAATATATTAGGAAACAGATTGTTCCCCCATAGCAGCTTATATTGGTGCTAGTTGGGTATTGCGTAGGTTTTGCAGATTTCACGCCATATTTTGGTAATGTCTCTGACTACCTTACAGCGAACTCATTTGAAATAGTTAGGGTCGGATGTTTGGTATAGAAAAACCCAATATTAGGCCCACATGCCAGCAGATATAGAAACCAATTGGGATTTGTTTCAGTTCCTCTAAGTAAATTTTGTAACCTTCCCATGAATGCTGCCTAAAAGTATAGCTTAAAATAGGGGAGTTTAAATCCTCCCTGTATTTATGAGAGTTTTAGAAATCGAATAGCTCTTCTAGCCCGTCGATATCCCCAATAAAACTGCATAAAACATTATCTAGACGTTTGAAAAAAGAAAATGGTATAATTAGTGGGATGGTACGGAAAAGATATAAAAATGTTGGCAAAATATTAATTTTAAGCTCATTGCACCGCCCATACATACTGAGAGGGAGACGGTGCCAGCTCCGTAACTTCTCTGCTACTTTCTTTAATAATGTATTATAGTTTAGTGGGACATTTTTGTTGACTTGGCTACTAAGACATACCTCCAAAGAGATAGCTGTCTTTGTAACACCAAGAGTTACTGAAGGGGGATTAGATGAACATTTAGGATCGTCTGTGTTTTGTGTAAATTTAGCTTGTAGCCAGAGAAGAAGCCGAGTTGTTGTGCTTCATTCATGATTGCGGCCATAGCTTTGACAGGTTCGGCTGAAAAGATCGCAATGTCATCTGCAAAAGCGGTTAGTTTTAAATTGGTCCTGTTCAAAACAACGGGATCAATATTGCCATTGATCAGTAGATGTTGGATAAAAAGCTTGATATAAACTGCAAATAATAAAGGGGATAGAGGGGATAGAGGGCAACCCTGCCGGGTCCCCCTTTGAACTGAAAATGATTAAGGAGAAAGCCCATTAAGTTTAATTGTAGCTGTTGGGTGATTATATATTTTCTGAATCGCCAAGATAAACCTTTGACCAAAGCCCATACAAGACATAAATATCCATAGTGTTTCCCATGTCACCAGGCCAAAGGCCTTCTCGGTGCCTAACATCAGCATACCCATCTGCTGACCTATCTGACCAGAGATATCGAATGCGGCTATTGCAGTGTTGATATGAGCGGAAGTGTCTCTTCCGGGAACGAAGCTGTGCTGCTGCTCTGAGACTATTAGGTGAATTACTGGAGCTAGACGGGCTGTAAGAATCTTAGAAAAGAGCTTAGCGTCGGCATTAATCAGCGCTATTGGTTGGTATGAACTCATATCATCGATAGGCTTCCCCTTTTTGGGGAAAACAACAATGTTGGATGTATTCCACGAGAGAGAGAGACCTCTACTCCTTGAAAAATAGAGTTACATACCTTAAGTAAGATGGGGACCAATATATCTTTAAAGATACTAAAAAATTCCAATGGAATCTTGTCTTCGCCGACTGCCTTGCCAGCCGACAAAGCCTTAATAGCTTTCCCGATTTCACATCCATCACAAACCATGTGTAAGGTTTCTTTTAAGTAGCATAATTATGACATTTAAAAAAATAGAATTTAAGGGATAAGATATTGGTAAGGGTAATGGAGGGTAGAGGTAAACGAATATAAGGTGTTTTTAGAGCCGGGTAGAGGTAAAGAGCAGTAAGGGACTTTTAGGGTTCAGGGTTGCGTAGAGGTAAAATGAGTTATGGGTTTTTCAGCATTCGGGGTGGGAGGTTAATGTAGAGGTAAAGGTAGGTAAGGCTTTCTTACGGTTTGGGCGCAGATGGAGGTAAAGAAAGGTAAGGGGTCTTTAGGGTTCAGAGCATGATCAAGGTAAAAAGGGTAAGGAATATAAAGGGTTCAGGGGAAGGTAAATGGAGGGGAAACGGTATTTAGGGTTCATGGCAGGGTAGATGCAAAGGGAGGTTAGTGGTTTATAAAAAGGGCGTGAGTAAGGGGTTTACCCCCCTAAAAATGGAAAAGGGATTTAAAGGGAGGTTGGTTTGTACGAAAGCTCATATATAGCTATACATGCAGTGGCGTCAGTAGGGTTGGTGTCACCCAGTGCGGGTAACTCATGGTGTCACCCCCTCACGACTTACCGCATGGCCCTTCTCCTGTGGGCCCTCTCCTAAAGAGGTATCCAAAGTAGGCTCACAAGGGTCTGATCGACGCCCTCCCGGGCTAGCGTAGCCGCCTTTGAAGCTGAAGAACCAGGTTCGAATCTGGCCGGAGGTTCAAACATCCTGTGATTCTGGGCAAATCACTTAATCGCCCTGTGCCCCAAAAAATGAATGTGTCCGTCTGTAAACGCAACTGATGCTCATATAAAGCGCTGTGATATTTTCAGGTCGAGTTCGAGCTATATAAAACTGCACAAAATAAAATCGAGGCCAGAATTTCCTTATAATCACTATGTAAATATTCCCCACTTAATTCACAGGGTCCAGTTCACAACACAAACCCATTTGGTGATCCCTATCAAATGGATAAGGAGCAGCTATCTCGGGAGGGGAGGTCCTGGAAACTTTGGGAACCCGCACAACTTTAGAGTTTATGGGTATACGGGTTCACACACAAATCTGAGTGCTTGTAGATTTCAAGAACACTAACAAACCTGAGTGAGGGTTTGTAGGTATTCGCAAACCTCTCCGTGATTAATTCATCACACATTGGGAGGATTCAGGGATTCACTCCTGTTATGGATAGTAGTAAATCTGTTTTCATGGTGAAAATAGGAAAGAAACCCCTCAAAACTGGTGTGGCTTTAGGGGAAGGAATATCGTCAGTGACAGAAAAGGAGAAGGAATAGTGCCACTAATAGAAATGGTTTCCTCATGGCGAAAAAAAATAGAATAAAAAATGCAACTTCACTAATGCAAATGCATTTACACATGAGCAGGTGTACAAGGTGTAACATACACTACGAGTACAAACCAAGAACTGGTGCTAAAGTTGCCAAAAGAGAGCTCTGCGGCCACACTAACTCTAAACATATTTTAAATAATAAGGCTAAACCTTTTCCAGCAGTACTCTTTGAAGAATTGTGCATTTGGAGAATTTGTAAATCTGCTCGAAAGCCTAGTAGTAAACCTACAGGTGCAGATTTACAGAGCTGTTTGAGAACCAGGCTCATTGAATTTACATTTCATGGATGTCCTTAGAGTCCGGCTGGAGTGCGGTCCCCGTGGACCAACGCTGGACACCACGAAAGATGAATCAAAGTGAATAGTCAAAGTTTTGGGGGTGAGTATGGATTTCGAGTATTCAGACTGCATTTAATGGCAATCCCCATTACAACAAAGGCCTTTCTTTTTGCTTGGGTGATGCATACGTCATTGTGAGACTCTGGAAGACTGAAAAATTATTGGGAAATCCACCAAGATTACTCTACCTTTCATCCATCAGCGATGGCAGCCATCCACAAGTGATGAAAGGTGGAGCAGGTACATTTTGACATACTTGAAAAGATGTCCTGCATGAGGTGGTATAGGTGAACTCACTTGCTAGTCAGAAAAGAGGTCAGTAGCTTTCCAAACATGGGGCAGAGTCAACATTATTTAGTGGCTACATGTGAGCTTGACATGTTGACTCACAGAGCCACAAGTAAAGTGTAAAGGTCTCTGGTGAATAAAATACAAGGTGCAATTCTGTGTGAAGCACTTTTGTTGTTTGTGTAATGGAGTAAATATAACCTTTGCTTCAGTGCAAAATATGTATCAAATTGAGTAAGAAGGGATAACAAACATTTCTTCCAGTTTAATAAGAGCACAACAAATCCACTTGAGGGTTCTTAAAAGTGCAATTTATGGATTACGATTCTTTCGTAAATAATACAACTCAGTTAAGATCATTAAGTATTGCATGCGTTGCCCACGGTTTCGCAATCCAGCTCCTTTTATCGGCTGGTTCAAAAATCTTTTTCTGGAGTGAACTGGAGCAAAATGTATTTTACTATTCTCTACAGCATGTGAAGAAAATGGATCAAAATAGTTTGTCCTGTATTTAATTTGAGTTACCTGAGCGAGCGGCAGTAAATACATACAGTGCCGCCGTAAGCCCCCTCCTCGAGGAATTATTGTGCTAGTGAGTGCACACGATCAAAAAACACATTTCCGGAAACTGTATCCATGGGAACGTCAACAGCTTTGCTGAAAAACAGTTTAGCAAAAACACTTACGCGGACACCAGGCTCTCCTTTTCTTTAGATTGGTGTCACCCCTTGTGATGGTGTCACTCGGTGCGGTCCGCACCCCCCGCACCCCCCTAGTGACGCCACTGTATACAGGGATGAGTTTAACTCACGTAATTCAATGTAGATCAATCATTCGAATTACCTGAGAATTCCAGAGATTATGCTTAATTATGCAAGAAGACTAATTCAGCAATTAGCCTTATTTTTTTAGTGGAAAAATGGTTCCTCGCATTCAAAATGGGCATGAGAATGCATTTTTAAGAAATAGCGCTAAATGAAACAGAACACAGGTAGCGTGTGTGAGAAGCGGCTCACACTCACTAAGGGCCAGATGTAGGTAGCCAAATACCGGTCGGTAACAGCCGAAATTCGGTAATTTCGGCCGTTACCGACCGGTATTTGGAAAATGAGATGTTGGAGTCAAAATACTACCGAATCGGTAAATACGAGTCGGTATTCTACCGATTCGGAATAATCCGAATCCTTATTTACCGAATTTCTAATTACCGAATCGGTAATTAAGAAATGGTAAAAAGTGACTTTCGAGATGTAGGAAACCTAAAATCAGGAGTGCTAGAGCCACTCCTTCTGGTGGAGTCTTCTGTGTCCCAGACACCTTTGTCTCCAGCAGTGGCTGCGTGGTGTGTGAGCAAAACCTCCATGGCAGAGGTGACTCTCCCCATCCCCCTCGACAAAATCCGTGCAGCAGTGCACAATGTCATCCTGCATGGCGACAGAGCCCCGGCATAGCAGGGAGGTTGCTGTGGCAAGCCGGTTCATGGCTTTGGTCTGTGGCCACATGCACTGACGATCCCTGTGCCTCTCGGAGTGGTCACTATCTAGTTTTTCACAGAGGGCACTCATGCCCTTTGCCATCGAGTGCATGCTCTCTGTCATGGAGCCAATCCCCCTGTCAATGTTGGGCATCCTGCTGTTTAATATGCGCATCTGTCTGTGCACTGCTAAAATGCCCTTTGCCTGCAGGCGCTGGACTTTCACCATGGTGGCCTCAAGACCACAGAAGACCCCCCTCTCCATCCTGGCCTTCGCCTCTCTCCCATACCCTACGGCCTCTGACATCGGCATGCACAGCTCCAGATGAAGACTGCTGCCCAGCGTTGTCAGCCAGAGGTGGATTTGTTGGTATGAGAGCCTCCACATCTTCCTCATCTGACGTCTCCAGGATCCTGAGAGGGGTCACATCATGCCTCCTTGGCCTTCCCAGCACAGATGACTCTGAGGTTGGTGTGGGGGAAAGTGCTGGTGGTTCCAAATGTTCCAAACAGCAGAGGTGACAGTGGGTGTGGTGTGGTGGGTCGCTGCGGTGTAGTGGCTGCCTGCGCTGGGGGTGTTTTTTGCAGAACAGTGCTTGGACCTAATCTTTCTGGTGTTTTCTCCCTCATCTCCGTTGCCGGTGCCCTCTCTTCCCTTTCCTGTGCTGTTCTCCGTGATGACTCTCCTGTGGACAGATATGAACAATGGGTCAGTGGTGTTCACATTATTAAATCACATTCCTATCACACAATTGCCTAGTCCTCAACAGCTTATGGATGTAGTGTGTGGCATGCCATGCTGATTTCTATGTTGACTGCATTGATGTATGTTCCTATGACTACGTCTCCCATGATGAAAGGCTGGTAAAAACTAAAAGCAGTTCTGGAGTGTTATGCAGACACACACATCGGGGAAGGGGGTCAGGGAAAAGTGTGGGGATTCAAGACCATGCATCTTACCTTGTTTTCTTGCAGCTCTGGCTGAGCTGTCAGCATCCCCGATCCCATGGATACTGTCTGGCTCCAGGGTGGATTCCACCAGCTGCTCCAGGTCTGTCAGTCTTGGTGCACGGCTCCTCCCTCCACCTGTGGCTCCGGCTTCTTTCCTCTGTGTTGCAAGTTTCTTTTTGGTAATGATCCGCAGATCATACCACCTTTTTTTAGGTCATCTATGTCCCTGTGTATGACCCCATTGGCATTGACCTTGGACTGGATCTCCAGCCAGGTGTTCCATTTTACAGACTCTGCAACATGCAGAGACTGCTTTCCAAAGAGCTGGGTGTGGTGTTTGACCACCTCCTCCACCAGCACCTACAGTTCTGCTGGGCTGAATTTCATCTTCCTCTTACGCTCTGCTCCATCCTTCTGGCCATCCTGGGACTCCATTATGCAGCTTAGCTGTGCTCAGGGCAGCCTGCTCCTCTGTGTTTCTTCCAGCTCTCCAAACAGTTCAGTTGCTCTGCACCTGCAGGGGTGTGGCCACATCCAGGCACTGGGGAGGGGTAGTTGCATCTGATTGGTTGGTTCCTCTGTTGCTTTTTTGTGGGGTGTGGTGGGTGTTCCTGATTGGTTGACTGGCTCACATGGGTTCTTTTTTTTTTTATAAATACCGATTCGGAAAATCCCATTCATTCCTATGGGCCTGGAGGACCATAGGGTTAAATGGGAATTACCGAATCGGTATTTACTAAATTGGTATATACCGATTCGGAAAATACCGATTGGGAAATCCAAATGTTACCGAATCGGTAATTTTTACCGATTTATTTGCTACATCCCGTTTTCTGATTCTGAAATACCGAATCGGTATGATTCGGTATTTAAGAGTCGGTAAACTGGGATTATCTACATCTGGCCCTAAATGTGCTCTTGGGGTAGGATTTTTCCCCAACTTCCTACTGGTATTTAATGCTATTTGCTCAGCACAAAATGCCGTAGAGCGCAAACAGTGAGAATAGGCGACTGCTTGTACTCGCTAAATGTGCTCCTAGTTACATGAGCAGGATTAATTGCGTAAATATCAATACTTCCACATTAAAGAGTGAGGCAGAATTACCAAAATTACTCCGATTACTCTGGCATAAAAGATATTAGGGCCAGGCCTAGTAAAGACATGCATTGTAAAGTTCAGTGTGATATTATAATGCATTGTAAAGGTCAATGCGGGTTAAAGACGGGTGGGATAAAAACCCATGGTGAAAAGTCTGATATTCCCAGCAGAGTTCTCTTTACATTTATCCTAAAACTAAAAGGAGACAATCATTTAGGGCACAGTAATACAGAAAATACAATAGGATAAGATGCACAAAAACACAGATACTGCCAAATTAGTGCCATGTCGAAGTTGATCAGAAACCAAATATAAGGACGTAAGCAGGAGCAGTGCAAATTTTTATAAGTGTTCCACTGAATTTAAGCATCACAAGAGAGGTAAAACATAGAAAAACAAAGTGGGCAACGACAGCAGAAGCTATGCAGCCTTTTTAAAGGCCCATATGTTACATATTCCTCCTAGTTGACAGGAAGCCAAATATTCAGCAGGAGTTCTGATTCCTGCTTAAACAGGACACTTCAAAATGAATGAAATGATGCTAAGTTCATGAAAAAATAGTTGGAGCAGCACTCACTGCTGAGGATATGAGAGAGAGCAAGACAGCTTTTTACAGACACAAAAGATGTTTTCATAGCCCTCTTGAGCATGGAACGTGGGGCCAAGGCCAGTGGGACCAGAACCAGAATTACCCGGAACACTGCACTAGATGGACCAGGGGCACGGTAACGGCACAGAGTTGGGGGAAGACCAGAAGGAGTAGAGAGAGCAATGGAAGGGGAACCTTTGTTCCCTTGTTGTTCTTTCGGGTTGTTCTTAGGTGGTCTAATCTCAGAAGGGGCCAGGTGTATTACTCGTGGGGATTTATCAGAATTGTCAGTTGACCTTGGATTACAGGTCTTTCTGACATGGGCAACTTCATCTATCCCTCTGTCAGGTAAATATATTACCTTGCCATTAGTTTTTAACCCCTGTGAGTCCATGTTTAATGATTCTTCTACAGAAGAAATCTGTTTTTCTATAACACCTACTGCCCCCGTGAGATAATTTACCAGGGTCATATTAACATCTTTCGGCTTACTAGGGTGTTTAACAGGATTATTATTTGTTAATTTTCTTTTCCCAATAAGGTTCACTCCACTGCAAAATAATCACCCTTGCTATCTTAACTACCCGAAAGTATGTGATACCAATACTTCACTTACACAATCCCAGTGTAAACTATAAATCATTACCAGTATGCCCCCCTTAAAAGGCATGTAATGATTATAAATCTTACTAATGGCACCAAAGATCCAATGAGTACAATATTCAGCTTATGTCCAACAATATGGTTTTCCCCAGGCTTCTCGATTTCTTGAATAATAAAACTAAGAGGGGGTGCCAGCCCAGCCTCATCCAGCCTCTGACGGGCTCAAACGGGCCCGCCCTTGGCCCGGGCTTCGCTGCGCCCGTCCCGCATCCGTCCCGTGCAGTGGTGGGTTAAGCTTGTGATATACACCCCCTGACGCGAGCGCTGTGGGCAATGCAGTCCCCGTAGCTTCCCTCCAGGGAAGATAAAGTGCGGAGTGCTCATGATGGGGGCTGGAACAGTTGGGAGACACAGTTCCCATGTCTCAGAGTCAGGAATAGTTAAAAACACACAGATCCAGGATCCTGAGAGGGGTCACATCATGCCTCCTTGGCCTTCCCAGCACAGATGACTCTGAGGTTGGTGTGGGGGAAAGTGCTGGTGGTTCCAAATGTTCCAAACAGCAGAGGTGACAGTGGGTGTGGTGTGGTGGGTCGCTGCGGTGTAGTGGCTGCCTGCGCTGGGGGTGTTTTTTGCAGAACAGTGCTTGGACCTAATCTTTCTGGTGTTTTCTCCCTCATCTCCGTTGCCGGTGCCCTCTCTTCCCTTTCCTGTGCTGTTCTGCGTGATGACTCTCCTGTGGACAGATATGAACAATGGGTCAGTGGTGTTCACATTATTAAATCACATTCCTATCACACAATTGCCTAGTCCTCAACAGCTTATGGATGTAGTGTGTGGCACGCCATGCTGATTTCTATGTTGACTGCATTGATGTATGTTCCTATGACTACGTCTCCCATGATGAAAGGCTGGTAAAAACTAAAAGCAGTTCTGGAGTGTTATGCAGACACACACATCGGGGAAGGGGGTCAGGGAAAAGTGTGGGGATTCAAGACCATGCATCTTACCTTGTTTTCTTGCAGCTCTGGCTGAGCTGTCAGCATCCCCGATCCCATGGATACTGTCTGGCTCCAGGGTGGATTCCACCAGCTGCTCTAGGTCTGTCAGTCTTGGTGCACGGCTCCTCCCTCCACCTGTGGCTCCGGCTTCTTTCCTCTGTGTTGCAAGTTTCTTTTTGGTAATGATCCGCAGATCATACCACCTTTTTTTTAGGTCATCTATGTCCCTGTGTATGACCCCATTGGCATTGACCTTGGACTGGATCTCCAGCCAGGTGTTCCATTTTACAGACTCTGCAACATGCAGAGACTGCTTTCCAAAGAGCTGGGTGTGGTGTTTGACCACCTCCTCCACCAGCACCTACAGTTCTGCTGGGCTGAATTTCATCTTCCTCTTACGCTCTGCTCCATCCTTCTGGCCATCCTGGGACTCCATTATGCAGCTTAGCTATGCTCAGGGCAGCCTGCTCCTCTGTGTTTCTTCCAGCTCTCCAAACAGTTCAGTTGCTCTGCACCTGCAGGGGTGTGGCCACATCCAGGCACTGGGGAGGGGTAGTTGCATCTGATTGGTTGGTTCCTCTGTTGCTTTTTTGTGGGGTGTGGTGGGTGTTCCTGATTGGTTGACTGGCTCACATGGGTTCTTTTTTTTTTTATAAATACCGATTCGGAAAATCTCATTCATTCCTATGGGCCTGGAGGACCATAGGGTTAAATGGGAATTACCGAATCGGTATTTACCAAATTGGTATATACCGATTCGGAAAATACCGATTGGGAAATCCAAATGTTACCGAATCGGTAATTTTTACCGATTTATTTGCTACATCCCGTTTTCTGATTCTGAAATACCGAATCGGTATGATTCGGTATTTAAGAGTCGGTAAACTGGGATTATCTACATCTGGCCCTAAATGTGCTCTTGGGGTAAGAATTGTCAGTTGACCTTGGATTACAGGGTCTTTCTGACATGGGCAACTTCGTCTATCCCTCTGTCAGGTAAATATATTACCTTGCCATTAGTTTTTAACCCCTGTGAGTCCATGTTTAATGATTCTTCTACAGAAGAAATCTGTTTTTCTATAACACCTACTGCCCCCGTGAGATAATTTACCAGGGTCATATTAACATCTTTCGGCTTACTAGGGTGTTTAACAGGATTATTATTTGTTAATTTTCTTTTCCCAATAAGGTTCACTCCACTGCAAAATAATCACCCTTGCTATCTTAACTACCCGAAAGTATGTGATACCAATACTTCACTTACACAATCCCAGTGTAAACTATAAATCATTACCAGTATGCCCCCTTTAAAAGGCATGTAATGATTATAAATCTTACTAATGGCACCAAAGATCCAATGAGTACAATATTCAGCTTATGTCCAACAATATGGTTTTCCCCAGGCTTCTCGATTTCTTGAATAATAAAACTAAGAGGGGGTGCCAGCCCAGCCTCATCCAGCCTCTGACGGGCTCAAACGGGCCCGCCCTTGGCCCGGGCTTCGCTGCGCCCGTCCCGCATCCGTCCCGTGCAGTGGTGGGTTAAGCTTGTGATATACACCCCCTGACGCGAGCGCTGTGGGCAATGCAGTCCCCGTAGCTTCCCTCCAGGGAAGATAAAGTGCGGAGTGCTCATGATGGGGGCTGGAACAGTTGGGAGACACAGTTCCCATGTCTCAGAGTCAGGAATAGTTAAAAACCCACAGATCCCTGGATTATGGCCAGGTGTATCAGCAGCAGTAGCAGAGTGAGCAGAGCAGAGCGAGCAGGAGCTCCGGCTCCGGCTGCAAAGGCAGCGAGTATGACGGCGAGCGCAGTTGCGGTTGCGGCTGCTAAGGCTGGGAGAGGCCAAGAGGGAAACACCTAACAAATGAGAAAGACCCTCCTGCGAACTCGCGAACACCCGCGGCACCATTTGCATCTAGAACCTGCGGTCAGACCACGGCGTCCTCTTCCCCGCGAGTACGCGCCTGCCTGCCTGCCCGAACCAGAGCCAGAGCCCACATTAACTGCTAAATGAGTCTGCAGGGCCATCGTAGAACCTTCATCAAGTGAAGTATAGCACCTCTTGCCCCCCTCCCCCCCACTGCGGCACCAGGGAACAGCAGTGTGCAGCACTGGGAGCGGTGGATGGTGATAAGTGAACAGAGCAAGGCGAACACAACTATTTTGACGGCTGTGCCTCAAAGCCGCGATGCAATAGAACTGCAAAGGAGCGGGAGTCGCAGACTTCTGTGCTACATGCCAGGAGAGAAAGCCAGGAGGGAAGCTGGATTGAGAGATCGGGGAGTGCGGACAGCAGAATAGCGGGAGAGGGATCAGCGATGCTTGGATTGATGAAAAGTAGGGCGTACCAGGACGAATGGAGCAGAGATGGAGAGGAGCGGTGAACGGTGAGCGGTGTGTGGCAGCGGCTTAGACTGCGGCTGAGTCAGCACCGGCGAGTGGCTGAGGGGAGAGAGCAGGCGAGCGGTGAGAGGTGAAACCTTCAAACGTTTGCCACCTGTCTGATTTCATCCCTCTACTGCCGTCTTTCCATTGTCTTCTACAGTTTGTTAAGTGTTGCAAGATACTACTGTTAGTCACCAAAAACATACAGTTTTTATCTTCACTGTCAAATGGCGTACAAAAAACTGAGATCACAAACAATTTTTATAAAAAGACTGGGCACGGAGCAAGCAATTAGGAGGAGTGCCGGGACGTCAATCCAACTAGGAAAGTCTATAACGACCCCTGGATCAACCAAATACTTCATGAAACGAAGTACAGAGGTGCAGGAGCAAACCCAAAAAGTTCAACAAAATAATAGGAATAAAGAGGAGGAAAAGAAAGTAGCAGACTCTAATGACCTCACTCAAAATCAAAAAGCACCAGAGGCAGTCACAAAAAAATCTACCCCTAGAATCCTGGAAGAACTAACCAGTAACATTACACTCTTGGAACCAACAAAATTAGAAACTCATCAAGCACAGCAAACTCTAGACTACGATGTCACCTGTCCAGATATCAAAATTAAGATAAAGAAGCACCAAAGGAGACACGGATAATCCATAACAGTACGCCACAAAAATCATTTGACCCAGAAGGGTCCCTCTGTCAATCACCAGACTTTTCACTCCTAAAGATCATGGGACTATCTAACCAATATACTCTGATATCTAAATCTTTGTTCACCCTTCAAAGAATTCTGGAATCAGTCCTCACCCATCTTGGGAATATTTGGGAAAACTCCGATCAGATGCTGGATACCCAAATAGGAATGTTAAAATACCTAGTGGAAAAAAAGGAAGAATGACCAATTAAAAACAACACTACCAGCAGAAAAAGTTGAAAAACCATAATGCGGAAACCTCCCCAAACCTAAAGATGCACTAACAACAAAAGAGCTTTCTCCATTGAAGAAAGAAGTAGCAACTCAAACAGGTCAGAGTATACCAAAAGCAAAAAAGGGAATACAAAACCTCAATCAGATATATTCCCTCAGAAATCTCTTCAAGGAAAATAACAAGCTGGCCACTTACCAACCGGCCATAGCATATTACCCAATTTTCACCAACATAAAAATTAAAGCACAACAAAAAGTGAATAACTCAACTGCATCTAATCAACAAGCAACAGAAACTACTGAAATTGTAACCACTGTTTCTCCTGGCCTAGAAACATCGGACAATGAAAGGAAACAAAAAAGATAAATCGGAAAAGGACAAAGGAAAGGGCGATAAGAAGGATCGCAAAGAACATCACTGGAAAAAAACAGGAGAAATTAGCTTTAATTATGGAGGACCGACCAGGGATAGTGGCCCTACAAGAAATGTGGTCAACAACAACTTTTGACCAACAAGACTACTGCGTATATGATATCCCTGCAGTGCAGGTCGAACGGGGACATGCAAAAGGTGGGATCGCAATACTTCTTTTTTTTTTTTTTTTTTTAAATATATTTTTATTGCAGAATCAGGAATAACTAAGACCAACAGGCCAACCTATACACTGATGGCCCTCAACATTCAGACTGATAGTAA
The DNA here is from genome assembly GCF_964261635.1 of Lissotriton helveticus. Classification (NCBI taxonomy): domain Eukaryota; kingdom Metazoa; phylum Chordata; class Amphibia; order Caudata; family Salamandridae; genus Lissotriton; species Lissotriton helveticus. The sequence continues at coordinate 1,075,235,377 of NC_136065.1, read as the reverse complement.
CATAATACACAGCCGATTAGCCCACATCCCGGAGGCTGGGCGGCACATCAATGAATCAGTTCGCTGGAGGTACCTCAGTGTGTGCCCTATCCGGGCCATAGGTCGAATGTAACATTTCGTGTCTGCTTTTACCCCATAACAACCTACTCGTCCCACTCCAGCCAGCCCTAGGTCACTCCACTGTCAATCCTCCTAATCGTCATAACTACCTTCCAGGGCCACCCGATTCCGGGAGGCTGCCGCGGGCCGGCAAATCTCCCCCCCCATGACTCCCTCCCAACGTCCCTCCCTCCCCACCAACTGCTGCTAATGCGGGCTCCAATATTCCCCTCCTGCTCTAGGGTGCCAACTACCAGGAAGTTCTGACATTCAAACAGTCCCATGGAATCCCTTCCAATACCTAATCGGACTCCTCGCCTTCAGTTAAGTAGTCCCTTAAAGCCTGCACCACCCGCTCCCAGGACCGCGCCAGTTCTAAACTTTTCTCGTTACCAGTTCTAGTCGCCTGACGCATCCTTAGCATACTCTCACAGCCCGACCATTTCAGCAATTCATTCCTCCATCTCCGCACAGACGGCCCCTCTTTAGATTTCCAGTGCCAAGTGATTTCCCGCTGTGCCAGTATTAAACCCAACCCAATGAATTTGCTCGTCACCTTGGTCTTTTTGGTGTGCGGGAACCAAAGAAGCAGACATGCAGCCATGTCAAAGTCTACCTCCCGATCCGTAACAGCGTTCAGGAGTTCCCCTACCTCAGACCAGTAGTTCCCTAATCTTGGGCATCCCCACAGCATGTGGTCCAGATCTACCGCAGGCACCAGACATCTGGGGCACATGGCGTCAAGCACCTGGAAGTGTCGACGCAACCTCTCCGGGGTCAAATATGCCCGATGGATAACGAAAAAATGCACCTGTTGAAACCTCGCGTTCCTCGTTCCCTTCCAGGTCCTGTGCAGCACCTGAGCCCATACGGAGTCTGGGATTTGTTTACCTATGCTGGCCTCCCATCGCGATTTCAACTCAACCAAAGGCACCAGTCCCTCGTTTAACATTCTGTTGTGGAGGCAGGTCACCGCCTTGACGGTGCCCGCGGCCATCACCACGTACTGGCACACCATCGTCACCTCCGGTTCCACCAGTCCAGTCTCCCAATGCCGCTGCATCGCCGCGGCAACCGCCGCATGCAACAGGAAGGTACCACTCGGCAGGCCGAATTGCTCATGTAAAGTCTGGAATGGGGCCAGCGTCCCGTCCACATAGAGGTCTCCCACCATCTGCAAACCCAGGTCTTCCCATGCTAACAATTGGGACCAATCACCTCCGTGCGGCAAGGCAGTCAGCATTCCCAGCGGAATCTCCGGTGCATACGGCCGGCGCTTCCCAGCCCTCTTCAGGTGCCTATTCCAACATAATCTAAGCGTCCTCTCCTCCATCGTAAGATCCCTATCAGCCAGTCTCTGTTGCATCACGATAGACGACAAGATATCTCTCTGAACGCCGATCCCTCGGCCGTTATCAGGCCCCCTAAATTCCCTAGCCACATTCTGGGTCAGGACCTGGAGCTGCGCCGCTAAATAATATAACTCAAAGTCGGGGACTGCCATCCCCCCCTCACACTTGGGTCTCATCAAGGTGGTCAACGCCACCCTTCGGCGACCCTGGCCCCAGAGAAAGCCAGTTACCAACATCCTCAGCTCCCTAAAGACCCCCTGCGGGATCCATACCGGTAATGTTCTAAAGTAATAGAGCAGCCGCGGGAGTGCCACCATTTTCAACAGCGCAACACGACCCAGCACTGACAGCGGGAGAGATGCCCAGAAGTCCATACTACCCCTCAACGCTCGGATGCAGCACCCCACATTCCCCTCAAGGAGGTCCGCTGCGTCATGGTAGATGCGCACTCCTAGGTAAACAAAACAAGAAGGTTCCCACACTACCGGTCTCGTGAGCAGCGGGCAGAGCGTGGTCTTCCGCAACGGAAACACACAGGTCTTAGTCCAGTTCACCCTGAGGCCTGAGAGCCTCCCGAACCTGCCCAACATGTCCACTGCGCCTTCCAAAGCCCTCCCAGAGTCCGCTAAGTACAATAACAGGTCGTCGGCATATAACGAGATATAGTGCGAGTCAGGACCCTGAGCTATTCCGTCGTAGATAACGCCTGATCTAGCCTGCGCTGCTAGCGGTTCCATAGCTAGGGCAAAGAGCAGAGGGGATAGCGAGCAGCCCTGCCTCGTGCCCCTGCCGACCGGATAAACCTGAGAAACCAAGGTCCCCAGCCGCACCCGCGCCTTCGCCGAGGAGTAAAGTACTCTCGTCCAACCTCGGAACCCTTCCCCAACTCCGAACTTCAACAGCACGCCATCTAGAAAATCCCATTCCAAGCTATCAAACGCCTTCTCGATATCAACCGTCAACACTACCGGGCCCCGTTCCGCCGCAGCTGCACTATCAATAACCCCGATCAGCCGACGGACATTCATCAAAGTGCTCCTAGATGGGATGAAGCCCGCTTGGTCCCTATGCACTAAGGAGGTCATCAGCGGCAGGAGCCTGGTAGCTAGGATACGACTCAAGATCTTGTAATCTACGGTTAGCATAGACAATGGACGATAAGAAGAGACATCCAATGCATCCCTGCCCGGCTTCAGCAGCGGCACTACCAGCGCCTCCCTCATTGAGTCGGGCAACCGCCCCAATTGTCTCGCTTCCTCATACACAATCTGCAGCCTGGGTGCTAACACTTCTATAAATTTAGCGTAGAACTCGATCGGCAATCCATCCACCCCAGGGGTTTTGTTCCGTGCCATATGACCAATTGCCCCTCTGATTTCCGCCAGGGTGATGGGACCCCCCAGATCCCGGGCTTCCTCCCCATCCAGTAACGGTAAAGGGATTTGATCTAGGTAATCATCTATTTCCGTAGCTGTCGCTTCGAGGTGGCTGGCATACAGTCCCGTATAGTAGGACTGGAAGCGCCCCAGGACCGCTGACTGCGAATAGACCACCTCCCCGTCCTCCTGTCGCACACTCATGACCGGGCACCCCCTAGGGTTCGGATCAGCCAGCTTCGCAAGGAGCGTGCCCACCTTATCCCGCTCCTCATGCACTTTCACAGCATATAATTTGTAATCATAGCACCGCAATCTCTCTGTCTCAGTCGCCACAGTCTCCTTGGCTTGCAACAATCGGTTCTGAATCTCCGGCCTCTCGGGTCTCTGCTGTTCCACCCCTCTCAGCACTTCCTCCGCTTTCGCAAGGTCATTCAGCACTGCCCCTCTCACGGTCAGAAACCGCCCCATACACACCCCTCTCACCACCACTTTCTTTGCATCCCATTCAATCGCTCTAGTCGCTGTCGACCCAGCATTTTCCACAAAATAGCCGTCTATGCCCTGGCGGACCGTGTCACAGAACACCGGGTCCTCCAGCGTCTCCGGACGCAGTCGCCACGTAGGGACTGCCGATCTCGCCAGCTGCCATTGCATAGAGAGCAACAGGGGGTTATGGTCCGAGATGGTCCTGGACAAATACTCAGAGCTAGTTACCACCCTCGCCAATGATTCACTACACAGTACTGAGTCCAGTCGAACATGTAGATCATGCAGCGCAGAGAAGTAGGAGTAATCTCAAGTTTCGGGGTGTTGCGCCCTCCACACATCCACCAGACCCCACTTATCTTGCCAGTCCCGCCTATGGGTCGCAAGTCGGCGCACTGGGGAGTCCACTAAAGGCGGGTGTGACCTGTCCATCAGCACATCAGATATGGAATTAAAATCCCCTGCCAACAATACGGGGCCCGCCAAATAATGCGCCAGTGACCGCGATAAACCCTCGAAGAAACGTGCCTGATCAGCGTTGGGGGCATAGATGTTACACAACACCACCTCCCTACCATGTAGCCGTCCCTCCACTACCACATAGCGACCCTCTGGATCTATCCTCTGACTCGTGACTTGGAATGGCGTCCCCGCCCTAATCCATATCAATACCCCTCTGGCGAATGCCGAGTAAGTCGTGCCAAACACCTGACCTCGCCACCTCTTCTGCAACGCTCCACATTCCTGCTGCGTCAAGTGAGTCTCCTGAAGCATCGCTATTTGATCGCCCCGCCTCACCAGGTAGGCGTGTACCTTGTGGCGCTTCACCATAGTTCGAATACCCCGGACATTCCATGTGACACATTTCAGGTTAGGTAACGTCCCCATAGAGCATCAATCCCAACAGTGGCGCACGCCAATAAGTGTGACCCGCATTGCAGCAATGGTACATCCCCTTCAAAACATGTTCCCCAACACCCCCCAACCCCCTCCCCAGGACAGGGCCTAATAACCCAGCTTCAGCCCCGTTCCAAACCTTCAACACCCAACACATCACACTAACCTGTGGTCGTCACCACAGAAGACCTTAAGGGTCTGATGAGGGCTATGGAGCCCCTAACCAGGACGACAGAGCAACCACCCCGCGCCCGTAGCCCCACACTGCTAGTGCAGCCCCATACCTGGCAGTCCAATAGAGGTCAGGATTGTTCGCCCCTTCAGGCCACCCAAAAATGTTCAGCAGCCACGAGCATCAGCCATTAAAGATACCATCTGACGTCTGTGGGGTGACCTCCGGCCCCAGCCCTCCACCCACTTCTGAGTCATCATCACCGGATTTCTCTCCTTCTCCTTCCGATGCCGAGACTCTGGAAGCGTCCTCATGCTGCGACCCCGTAATGCTAGCCGTGGCCTCCAACGCACTCTGTCTATCGGCCAGCATTTGCGCCTCCCGTTCGGCCCGCTGGCGCCTATTCCTGGAGCGGATACGCTGGGACTTCCTGACCCTGACCGGCTGCTGCCGATCCCTGGCAGGCCTGTGTGCACGATCTGTTCCTGCACGATACAGTTCCAGCCAGGACCATGCTTCATCGGGTGTTTGGAAAAAATGAGTCCTGTCATCAACTATGACGCGCAGCTTGGCCGGAAAAAGCAAGGAGTATTGGATTCCCTCTTCTCTTAGCTCTTTCTTCACCGACAGAAAGGAAGCTCTGCCCCGCTGCTCCTCCTGCGTGTAGTCCGGAAAAATCGTCACCTTGCTGTTATCCACCTGGAAGGGCCCCAGGGATCTCGCCCGTTGGATCAGCAGATCCCGATCTTTGTAGTGCAGCAGCTTGACCACCATCGGTCGGGGTGGTCTGCCCTCCAGGGGTGGTTTGGCGGGCACCCTGTGTGCCCTCTCCAGCGAGAAGAAGGGGGACAGGCCCTCTGGCGCCACCACTGTCCGAAACCAGTCCTCCATGTAGGCCACTGCGTCACCCTTCTCGATTTTCTCCGGAAGCCCCACCACCCGCACGTTGTTCCGTCGGTTGCGTCCCTCCGCGTCCTCAGCTCGACGCTCCAGGATCGCCAGTCGATGAATAACGTCCTCAATTTTTTGTTCCGCAGTGACCACTGCTGGTTTCAGCTCCTGGAGCAGTTGTTCGTTGGTTTTCACTCTGTCAGAGAGCTTGGCGTGGTCCGCTCTCAGTAGGCCAAGCCCCGTCGCCACCTGCGCTATGTCCTGGTGCAGTTCATCCTTTGTGGCAGTGATCGCGGCCAATATAGCATCAAGGCGGAGATTCAGCCTCTGTTCCTGTGGCGATGGCCCTGTCGAGAGACCGCCCTCCGTGCTCCCAGATCCCCTGCCTCCACTCTCAGGTGGCGCGACGACGCCATTTCCATGCGCAGCCATCTTGAGCGCGGGAAACCCGCCGCGCGAGCATCTCCCACTGAAGACAGCCGACGGTGGCGGTCCCTCCGGACGTTCTGATCCTAGGCTCACCCTGTGATGCCCAATGGGATATCTGAATGAGCGTAACTCTCCGATGTCCAGGCCAAACACGACCACGCGCGGCCAGCCGCCCCTCCTCCACGCCCAGCCGTTAGCCTCCAGTCCAGAGGTGCACTCCGTGCAGTCCCACCGACAATCACAGTGCGCCTATACGGCCCCCCAAGCCCAGGGGGCGCAAGCCCTCCCGAAACGGCGGGCAGCCGGAAGCTCGTGTCCCCGGGTAGGCCTAGCCCGCCGTCCCCGGTAGCGTCGTTAGTTGTGAGTCTCAGCCAGGATGACCAGGCGCCCCCGCTGCACCAGGACGGGCCTCGTCCCAACCCGCTGTCCCTGCAGAGTTCGAGATATTTAGTCCACTTCCCTGTGCTAGGAGAGGGTCGACCGAGAGTGGCGGGAGGTGCTTCTCAAGTTCTGCACGCAGGGATAGTCAGCTGTTGATTCAAGAAAGCAAGTCAATCAACAGGCAAACACTGGGCTGATAGTGGCATTTCATGCCTGGCCCTACTGCAGGTCCTGCAACTCCTCGTCGGGGAGCGTTCTCACCCCCTGGAGCAAAACGTAGTCCCTTTTTGCGTAACGCACAATGTCCCAGTTGGAGCCGTGAAATTCAGGCCACCCCGGCCTCAGCGCACGGTGGGGCCGAAATATAATGGCGCTGGCCCAGCGTGCCCCTGCCGGCCACCGGGTGGGTCCGACACCGGCGACCGGTCCGCCAGCCGCCGCTCGGTCAGTCCGCCCTTCGGGGCGCCCTAGTGCTGCGGGCGGCCCCCACTCCAGCGCTCCGGCAGCTCTCCGTCTTCCACTGCGCCTCAGCGGCCTAAGCTGCGGTGTTCTCAGCGGCCGGGCGGCCCCTCGCTCCAGCAGCACCCTCGCCTGCTCAGCGCGAGCCGGGGCCCAGCTCTCCAGCCGGCCGGGAAATCAGGTGGGGGAGGGGCGCCGCTCACCCCCTTTCACCGCGCCGATCTCCGCTGCTGCTCCGGTCCCGCACCTACAGTCCGCCTCTCAGCTCACCGCCTCGCAACAGCCCTCCAGGCGCCTTCCAATGGTCCCGTGCCTCCTCACCGCTCAGCCCTCGGCGCTCTCACTCCGTCGGCGCCGCCATCTTGCCGTCTTGTTCTGGCCAAACCGGTCCAGTCGCCAGGTCAGCCCACACTCGGCGTCCAGGGGCTCGACGGGGTTCAGACGCAGCCCACTAGGTCAGCGACCCTCCAGGACCTCGGATTCCGCTGTCAGGTAACCCGGGGCTCGGGTTTACAGGAGAAAATGCGGGACTTGGCGCGGAGCAACTCGCTCACGCAGCCATCCCGGTCGGCGCTGAAACCACGCCCCCCGGGATCGCAATACTTCTTAAGGAAGATTCTAAGTGGGACCAAGTAATTATCCTCATAGACTCAAAGAATTTTCAATGTAATAACCTCATCGATGCGGCGCATATTTCCACTGTGCGCTAACCGCAAACGGAAACCTATGCGTTCATGACGAGCTCAGCTCGTCATGAGCGTAGGAGAGGTGTACCTCATGACGAGCTGAGCTCGTCATCAGCGTCGAAGGTGTTAAGGTCAAATTTGGGATTGACCCACTAGAAATTCGGAAAGGTCTCCTCATCTTTAATGTCTATATTCCCCCCGGGTCAAAAATGTATGTATTAGCAATAGAAATATTCAAGGAAATAGAAAAGGTAATAGATGGACAAGGCTACCCGTCAGTCTTCATAACAGGCGACTTTAATGGAAAAATATCGAACAAGTTACTCGCAAAAATGGGTATACTATGAAAAAGAAGAAGCCCTGGGAATTACCACTCCTTTTTTCCCCAAAAGAAAACAAAGCTGATTAAAGAGGTAAAATCTTGCTAGCCTCACTCCCAATTCTAAACGGAGTAATACTAAATAGCAACGTAGAAGGTGATATTCCGGCATCATCCACAAGAAAAGGGAACTCCAGCTTCTCAACCCCGGACTATATGATCGGTAGCTTGGATCTGTTCAGTGCAGTCTCATATCTTAATATTAATATCGCACCAGGAAGTGATCATGCAATCCTTCAATTAGCTACTGAGTGGAAAATACAATTTACATCCTCAAGCAAAATTATGTATCTCCAAAGTACTGTCTTGGTGAACCAGGTCCAAGGCATTTTTCCTCTCTTCTTCAGGTATATAGTGCTAAGAATTCCCCCAGTACTATCATACGCTCTTGAATACATCCCACTAAGTCAATGGAAATATCTGGACTTCAAAGAAGGAAAAGTCCTCCGGAAACTTACAAAGATGTCTCAAGCAGTTACGGTACAAGTTCTCCGCCTTGAACTTTCACTAGTTATCTCTTTTGCAAGAGGAATTAGCAATATTATCAGATGGGCATATAACCTCATCCATGCAGAACAAGGAAGGCTATGATCCCTATTAAAAATAAAGACTTTCGAACAAGGTTAGCTGAAATATGTATTTTGTAGGAATGTCTCAATTGCTTTTAAAATATCAAATGTTAATATAAATATGTTGCAATCTTGGACTCCTGCCCAGTTGAAGCTCTTTTTAAAACATCTGACACCAAGGTTAAGCTTTGATCTCGACACTCAGCACTGCTTCAAATGGACACTATACAGAAAGCATGCTGAAACAATTGCTTATAGGAAAATACAGCAGTATATCTATTTTAACCTTAAGCACAGTGTCAGACGATTGATTATAGTATTCTGACTCGGGATACTCCCATTAAAATCTCTTACCTACAAGTGGCACCCAAAAGAAGAAACTAGCACTTACTGTAACCTATATATTGGTGGGGAGCAAGATCTGGAACATAAGTTGTTTGTTTGCCCACATGTGACAGTTGTAGAAGCAAGAAAAAGGTTTATACAACCCATTCGAACACAATGCAAAATTGATTCAGTTTGGACCTTGATTTCGCTTTGTAAGGTACCGCCAAATGAATTTGTATGTTACAAGTTATTTACATTTTCAAAATCTTTTTTACCTTTGTACTAGAATGACAACTTTCATCATCTTACTGCTAAATTTAGCCGATAACTAAATCAAATAACCTTAACTTGAACTTGAACACATATCCCTGGTCTCAAACTCTAAAGTGCAGCGTGCAGGTTGAAAACAGCGACTTGCAGCATCACAGTCAAAATAACATGAAGTATTTTGAAAAACATTGAAACACATGTACGTTTCTAGAGAATGAAATAGTTAATAGACCTTATGCCTGTTACATCGAAACTAACTTTTTCATTAGCAAAATAAAAATGATATAGTGTCTTGATTCAACAAGGACCTACATTTTTTTAGTAGCTCCTTTCTGTACTAAAGATCCAATGCCCTGGGGCTTACTTGATTGATTTCTTCTATTATGAATTTTTATATCTGTTAATTTACATTCACTAAGCACAATCTTGTCAATGTGTCTTTTGTGAGAGAGGAATTTTCTTATGTTTCTTTTTGCTCTTTTTTTTCGCTAGACAGCATGGGCACATTTCATGTCACAGCCTTAGCTTTATGACAATTTGGTCCTTTCGTTAGGCTTATGCCATGGGATAGATTCGATTTTAGCACTTAAATACTCAATATTAATCTTATAATGGTAAGATTATTGTTGCAAACTGTGTATGAGTGAAAACTCCCCCAAGTTCCCAAGTATAGTTAGGCATTGCTTCTGGAAGTGTGCCACAATTCCAGCGTGTCCCATGGAACAGATTGTGACATCTCTGACTCTGACTTATTGCCCAAGGGTTTGTGAAATGGTTGCCACTTATTCCTTTGGATCCATAACTTGCTTAAAGAGATCATTTGTGTCTTTTAGCTGTTAAGAGAGTGGCTACAAATTCAATGTTTATGTTTGGAGCCAGTTCTAACCCACTGCATCCTTAAGTCAACTTGCACTGTCAATCAGTCGGCAAACAGGATTTGTATAGTGCTACTAATCCCCTGTGAGGTTATCCAGGTGCTGGGATCAGTCGAAAAGCCAGTCTCTTCCTGAATTCCGCGAGCAAGTGTGATGTCCGGAGGTGGAAGGGAACTTTGGTTCTGCGGATGTGAGGTGTCTGTCTGTGGGCCAGGGAGGCAAAACTGGATGGTTGTGGAAGTTCAGGTGGTGGTTGATTTATGCTGGTCCTAGCAGGGCCTTGTAGGCATGTATCAATAACTTGAATTGCCAACTTTTCTGGACCGGGAGCCAGTGGAGGTTCTTCTGGCGTGGGGTGATATGGGTCCAGTTAGACAGGTTGAGGATCATTCTGGCTGCTGGGCTCTGGATCGTCTGTAGTCTCCTCATGAGTTTGGTGGTGGTTCCTGCATACAGTGCATTGCCAGAGTTGAGCCGTCTGGTAACTATGGCTTGAGTGACGGTTTTTCTTGTGCTGATAGGGAGCCATTTGAAGAGTCTTCAGAGCATTCAGAGGGTGTGGAAGCAGGTGGAAGAGACTGCGTTGATCAGTTGTTTCTTGGTGAGTTTGCTGTCCAGTATGATGCCAAGGTTGCAGTAGTGGTCTTTCAGTATGGGTGTGAGTTTGACGGGCCACCAAATGTCGTTCCCAGGGGAGGCGCTGTTGCCAAAGATTAAGCACTTCGGTCTTGTCAGTGTTGAACTTCAGACAGTTGGTCTTCATCCAGTCGGTGATGTTCTTCATGCAATTGTGAAAGTTGGTCTTCCTGGTGGAGGGACCTGCTGGGAGTAAGAGGATTAGCTGGGTGTCGTTGGCGTAGGATATGATGTTGAGTCAACAGCTCTGACAATGTCAGCTAGGGTTGTCATGTAGGTGTTGAAGAAGGTGGGGCCGAGGGATAGGCCTTGAGGGACGACAAAGATGATGCTCTTGGGTTCTGAAGTGAAGGGGGGTAGGGGGATTCCCTGAGCTCGTCCCGTGAGGAACAATGCCATCCATCTGAGGGCATCTCCCTGGATCCCGATGTGGTGCAGTCTCATGATTACTGTGTGGTGGGATATGGTGTTGAACTGTTATGAACCCCAATGTACCCCAATAGAGGCCTAGGTAGTTTCACAACCTTTTACCTACATTTGTCCTATCATTGTTCTACATAACGGGTTTTGGTGCTGACCTTTTACCTAGTTAGGTTGTGCATACATGTTGTGTGTTTTTCTCTGAAAAGTAGCTTCATTTATTATGCAGGAGGATTCTCAGTATCACAGCAGGATCACCATCTTCTGCATAATAACACTGTATACGGGTCACCACTATCATCATCCTTGGCTGACATGCCCACAAGTACCATGACACATTTAGGTAAAACCCCTGAGGGTACCTTTCGGATATATAAGTACCACATCTTCGCTGGGTAAATCAGAGGAGAACAAACTTCCATGCTGACAGGCTGACACGAGATGCTGAGGTCGCTGCATGCAGACAGTCCAGCACGCAGTGGTCTGACACCCCTTGCGGGGTGTCAATTTCAAGGTCAAGATGGGGTCCTTCGCTGTCCCCCATCAAGTAATGGGGTTGGCTCTATCCTAAGTGGATTTTTGGTTATGCACCTACATGCATGCTAGGTACATTTAGGTACATCTAGTTAGGGATTGCATCATAGGAGTATGCATTCTATTGTTATGTATATATATGCCTGCATATATTCATTGTTTTAGCACTATGGTAGTACTCTACCTTTTATACTCTGTTGGTGCTTATAACCATATACATATGTCTCTGTCTAATCGTTGTTGCAGCAGACATATTTTATACTAGAATGACGCTGGTTCAATAAATACTTATTGAAAACATCCCCACTGTTTATTCTATATAACTCTCTGAGACCGAGTGAGCACGAGTGACTGAGCCAACAGTATTGTACTGTTGCCACAATCCCTGAGGGATCAGGGTTGTCATGTTCAATAGTTACCAGAAACTATTCACTCCTTGGCAAGGTTGTGAGGCTTATAGTGGCACTGTGTGCTAGCTGGTCTACAGACTAACATATCCTTTGGGGGTGTCTGGAATCAGTCTGGACACCAGTCCCTTAGTTTATGTTGTCTAAAATGCACAGATCCTATATAGATTTGTAGGAACTAAACAACAGAACGCTCTGAAGAGCTCGAGGAGGACAGGGCTGCCAATTCTTCTCTGTTGAGGAGAGTGGAGATTTCGTCAGTGGTGGCGATCAGGGCATTGTGTGCCCATTATTCATTGTACCAGAGGTACAATGCTCCTTAAGTTTGAGGGGTTCTTAAAAGGTACTCAGAAATGACAATAATACATGAGTGTGTTGGAAAATTCTCATCATAGCCAGTGGTTCCAAAGATATCACAAATATAGTTTTTTATGGTCCCCTATTGTGACACCCTGGCCCTGAGGGCCATATTTATCAGTAGAGTTGTATCACTATTGCACCACGCAATTTAGTGCAAGCATGGCACAAGTCCAAAATACGATTTATGAACCCACACAAGGCCCTTGCGTGGCCCTGAGTGGCTTAATAAATCTGGAGTATTGCATTGCATTACTCTGCCCTGAGAAGAAGTTTCATGGGAATTGCATGGGTGTTCTCATGAAATTGCTATAGGCCTTCATGCATTCCTAGATTTTCCAAAAGTGGTAGACCTGGAAATGAGTCAAAAAGATATGCCTTCCAAGGGGAGCCGTAATGAGGAGAAATATCCTTACTTCCTCTTTCGATGTGTGCAACATTCTGCCTTACCCATAGAAAGAGGAATATGCCTCTCAGGATTATTTTTGTTCAGAAAGGATAAAATAATCCTGCATGCAGCACAGGTACAGGCACTAAGCAGCCAAAATTACACCAGTACAAGGACAAAGGCAGGGATGCGATGTATTCTTTTAAATTCTGTGTATTTCTGCCCTTTCCTTGTAATGCAAGAAAAGCAAGGTGATGCTGTGTTGCATTACTCTGCCATAAATAGGGCCCTAAGTGTGTGGAATCAGGATACCTAGTACCCAGCAGCAGTCTTTGTAAAATGTTTTAAAAGTGACCAGTAGGCATTGCTATATGCCGATTTTGATTCAATTGTTATATTATTTTAATTGATTTTACCTTATTTCTTGGAAAGTTCTCATGAGGAATATAGAATTTGGGTACACTGGTGCACAAACAGGATTTGTTGCCTATGGCTTTGGGTTATCTTACTCTAGAGGGCTTCCTTGGGCAACAAGGTCAAGAAATCAGCAATCTAGATCAGAGGTATCCAAATGATGATGATGAACTGTCATGGGATAAGATTGAGTTAGTGTTTCTGTCAGAACGTCTTTCAGAGGGCCATGGTGCCTGCATAAGCTACTAAGCCCAACCATGGTGGTTGAGGTATTTTACTCCTGATAACCTGTGGCCCGATCTACTATGGCTTCCACTCAACTGGGCCAAGTACCCCTTCTGTACTTGACTCTCTGTGGTAGCTGTGACCGAGCAGTCAAGGATCTCTTGGGGGGTATGGAGATACAGATCAGTGATCACGACTAATAACTCAAAGTGCAAACAGAATGACCAATAATTTAATGTCCAGCCAAATATTTGCTTTTATAAGAAAAAATAAAATTTTATTTCTAATTCTGCACATGCAAAGAGATGCAGCATTCAAATGCAATATTGTGATCCCCCTTGAGGTAGAGGTTCTAGTAGTTGACAGGCCACTCCCTATCACACCCTACTTTGTGTAATGTGTTCAGGGTTATTCCCCATTCACTATTGGCTCCATAAGGGAATGCAAACTATTAGGCTGTACTCAAGAGTTCTCCCTTCTGACTCTTTAGGAACTTAGGGCCTGATTTAGATCTTTGTGGGACTACAGTCGTCCCTCCCTGCAGCATTTACAAGTTCTCCGTCAAGTTGACGGATTCCCGCCCGCCCTATTTAGATGTGGGCTAGCTGATCCTCTGTGAGGCAAAGAGTTTTCTGTCGCATAAGCAGCTTACAGCTGTCTACCTGGCGGACTCGTCTACTGAATAACGTTACTCCATCACCGTCAAGGTGACGGGATTGCGCCAAGTATATTTAGATTTCTCAGTTGTTCTGGCATTGTTCTAGCAGAGGTTTCTTGACGGAGAGATTCCGTTGCTGGGCACATTCAACCTTGTAATATTCTTGTGGCTTTTGGATGGATGCTAGCACATGTGTTTTGGCAAAAAAAAATAACTTGCATCCCTCACTATAAAACACACTCCATTTCAGACCATGATCCTTTGTCATTCCACTGCAGCCGAACATTGTCCCTGAAAAATGTGTCAGTGATGTCATGACTTTTTTGCTTTCTCTGTTTCTCTGTTTCTTGTTAATTTTGTTCTTTTGTTTTTTAATATCTTGTGAGTTATTGAATGTATTTGAGTTAATTAAATGAGAATGGAAGGGAGGAGAAACCCACCTTTCACTGAGGGAGAATTGTCAGTCATGGTGAATGTTTTATTAGAGCAGAGCCACAATTGTTTGGAGACAAAACACAAGTATAGCTCCGTAAAGGCAAATGTGAGCTACAATAATTGACAGTGAATGCTGTAGCAAACAACATGTGCACACAGGAGGAAATTAGGAAGAGGTGGAATGACCTATGGGAGACGGTGTGTTCCCTGGTGGAGTGGAGACTGGCAATTTATACTTTTGAATATGTCACTAAATCTAAATGTTGTTTTTGCTTTAAATTTAGCTTATTCTTATGTGTTTTGCACCTTTACTAAATATATAAAACTCCATATAATTACTTTTATCATTAGGACTTTTGGAACTTTTTTGGTGCTTCTTTCGTTTTGCTAATTGTTAATATGTTTAGTCACAATGTATGTTTTTCTCCATGGTCTTTATTTTTTCTTTTGCCTTGTTTGTTCATTTGTTTGAATGTATTTTGTTGAATTTAAGATTACAGATTCAATCCCCATTAATTTTCACATGATGTAATGGTGCTTGTTATTTTTTTTGCTTATTTATCTAATGTAATAATACGTGGATTTGCAAAATAACAATGTATATTGTGATGAGTCTATATACTGTAATGTTTTGTGCAAATTAATTGAGAATTGTGGAACTGTGGAAATGCGTATTTGATAATATTTATACAAAAAATCAATTGTGAAAAAATCTATTTTTCATATAAAGAAAAAAAGAAAAAATAATCAAAGAAATTAATGTGTTGAGACAACCTTTGCTCTAGATTTTGAAGCTTTTGATAGCCAATGGTAAAGTAATAGACGTCGGCTGGGAGTTTGCTTTTGCAATAATATACTTGTTCCTATGGTGAGCCATAAATCTTGCTGTACAGGGACAGGACCTCATCAGCAAGCATCTCAACCTTCTCTGGTGAAATGCTTGGGGCCCTGTCTCCTGCTTTGCATGGCTTTGTTGCTCCCAGAGGTCAGAAGCAACAGCAAAGGTTGAGGAGGTGTTCAAAGAAATTGATGTCTTGAGACAATCTTTGGAAATTGCCCTAGATTTTCGATCTTTTGATAGCCAATGGTAAAGTAATAGAGGTCGGGTGGGAGCTTGCTTTTGCAATAATATAAATGGTTCCTTTTTTCCTCCTGCTCCCATACCTAGTAAATAGGGGGTTGCCTTTCTTATGTTGTTACCAGAGGAACAAGTACATGTTTAAAATAAAAATGTACATTTGATTAACTTTTGTTAAAATGTAAACACCGGGTAGAATGTCCCTTTTAGTTTCTGAGTGAAGTGTAGTGATTGTGTCTCTCGACGTCTCTCCTTTTATGTTCCCACACGCTCCCTGTGATCCTTGGCCTATGCTATGCTCAGGTTCCCCGTTTCAAGCTTCAGAGGATAGGGGGCAGCTCATTTGAATTGAAAGCGGCTGCTGCTTGGAATGCTCTTCCTCTGGCCCTGCGTACCATCCAGGACCCAGCTGTATTTAAGAGGAAATTGGAAACACATCTATTTCCATGAAGCTTCTGCTTATACCCCGTTAGGCTTCGCGTCGGGACACTCATGAGTAGCCGCACACGTTACAAATTCATATAACATAACATAACATAACATTGAAGTGAAATATCAGTTTTTCAATTACATACAAAAATTATGGTGTGGATTTTTAAACACATTTAGATTAGACAACATCACAACATTTGTATGTGTGGTGTTTTGGAAAGAATATAGCTATGGCGGAAGATTTGAAGGGCTGGGAGGCTTCAGATACTCTGATTATCAAGACAAATGTTGGTGTGAATGAAATCACACCACGTACATTGCATCCCAGCGGAAATACAACCAGCATCAACAAAAGGGAAATCTATTGCAAAGATCCTGACATAAGGCGGTAAGCTTATCCTGACCTAAGGAGGTAAGCTGTTGGTGGGAGGCTACCTCTTTACAAATTACCTGGAGGTGGAACATACCCCTAGATGGATCAGGATTTTCATTATACTAAATGTATCGCGTCCCAAACCCCCTGCTCCTGAAACAGTGAGCAGACAACACCAAAGCATGCTCTAAAGTAATGTGTCTAATTTCTATTACAAATGTGTTGGATGAATACAAAGAGTTCATGCTTCAAATCCAGACTTTGATTGATGAGTTAAAAAACTAAATAGATCAAGATGAAACTAAGCAAGTATTGGAACTAGTGGATGTGAAATTAAAATCTATGAAAAAGAAGTAATTGAGAGAAAACAATGCAAATTCCAATGCGATGCACGAGATTATAAGGCAGGACAAATTTTTACATTCGTTAGAAAATTTGATAAAGCCAGAATGGAACTAACAAAAGATAGAACATTGTGAGCAAATTAATAGAGAAAGTGGAGAATCCACCACAGATTTGAGCTAGAATCTGGAATCTATTTAGGTTCCATCGACCAATCAAATGGAAGCAATGCCTTTTTCTGAGGAATTTCACCTCTTACAACAAAGCAATGAACACTCCTTCAGAGGAAGGCAGAGAGGAAGGGGCAGAGATGGAAAAAACAAAACCAAAGACAATGGCAACACAGAAAAAGACAACAGCACTGGCATTGGAAAACGTGGACAGGGACAGTGGAATCAATCATAGCGGACACTGCTTCTTAAATAGCGGTAATACATCTCTCAAGTAGAGAACTTATAGATTTTGAAGTACAAGTCTTTCCTTTTGTCCCGACATGCCATTAGAATATGTGGAGGTGTGCATTGACTTGTATCAATTTCAATGAAAATTAAAACTACACAAGGTAAATGTATCAAAGAAACAAATGACATCATCCCCGAGTCCACCTGGTATTATAGCAGAAAAATCCCTTCTCTCTATTAGCGATATAAAGACACTACATGTGTTGGCTGAAAGAGTAGATCTTTAGGGGATTATACTTCTAGTGAGACTTGTGATCCATTTGATACACTTTTTTTCAACAAAGTTAATTGATTCATTTGGCTTAGACATTGGAGCAACCAGTGGGACAGCTTTAAGACCTACATCCAAGCATTTCCCATGGGCAGCGAAAGATCATATTTATGTTTTCTGTCCAATAGTAGCCAATGATATACTTGAGCTCACGAATAAGCCCCAACAAAGACAGAACGTGACAGAAGAACAACGGAGGGCAGTTATAGCCCTACAGAAAGATCAGAATCTAATAATCAAACCCACCGACAAGGGAGGTAACGTGGTCTTAATGTATAGAGACAATTATATACAAGAGGCCTATTGACAGTTAAATAATACTGCATGTAAAATTAGAATTGATAAAGCATATTTAATTGATTTGCAAACACATGTATTTTGACTTGGTGCAGGGATGGTATGATGACCAACATCTAAGTTGGGATGAACGACAGTTCCTTAGAAATGAAACACCTATGACACCAACATTTTATTTGCTTCTTAAAGTAAACAACAGTCTAGTTTACCCCGCGACATCCCATAGTCTCGTCAAAGAATAGTCTTTTCGAGAACACATCAATTTATGTAGATCATTTATTATTCCCTTTGTGAGAGAACTTAGGGCCTGATTACAACAAAGCCACGCAGGCACCGCCTACCGTCTTACGAGTTGCAAATGTGCAGCTCGTAATACGGTTGGCAGTTCTTTGCTATTCTCATGTTGGTGTCTGAAAAACAGACCCAGCACGGCATGGACGTGGATGTCCATGCTGTGCTGAAACTTTGTGGGGGCACCAACGGGGGGCACATGTTGTGCCCCCCATGTATCAGCATAGCGGGTGGCCATGGGGGCCCTGTAGGGCCCCCTTTGTTCCTGCACCATCAGCCTTTTCATGGCTGGGTTCTGCCACGAAAGGCCTGGTGGTCCAGGAATTCGTAATATACTGAGCGGGAAGGCGCCAGTCCCCACTCAGCATATTGTGTTGTGCCACTCCTGTGCCACCGCCTAGGAACAACTGTTCCCTGGCATAGTCGACGGTCCACCGCTGCAATGACTTTAGAAGTCGTACTAGGGTGGACGGCAGTAAGAAGTCAGAAGACTCGTAATCAGGCCCTTAATTCCTATATTAGGGATACCAAAGATTTTTTACAAAAATATAGAATCTTCACTGGGGAGAGGATCATTGGATGGTATGCTTAGATGTAGTGAGTCTCTACCTGAGTATTAGACATGCATATGGTCTCAAAGCATGTAAACATTTCCTAAGAGCAAAGATTATTAGCATATAAGAACACAGATACATGATTTTAGGGAGGATTGACATTTTCTATAGCATAATGTTTTTATGTTTGAAAAAGAATGGTTCAAACAGGTGCAAGGGACTTCAATGGCGACCAGCTTCAACCACAGCTATGCCAAATTAGCAGTTGGCTGGTGGGAGTAGCAGGTGCTATGAAATAATGGTCTGACATATTGGACTAACAGAGTCGATATATTGTTGATGTGTTCTTTGTGTGGGGAGGCACACAAAGAACTGAGACTGATTTGAAGTTTTTTTTCACAAGTTTGAATAGAAGTGATGTTAATCTGAAATTCACAATGAGGCACAGTCAGAGTTCCATTGAAATTCTGGATTTAAATTTGCTGATGTAGATTGGGTATTACACACTGATCTATGCAGAAAGCAAACAGCAGGAAATTTAAACCTGCATGCTGCAAGTTGTCACGCTCCGAGTTTCAGGTGGAGCATCCCCTATAGTGAGTACCTTCGGGCTAACAGAATCTGCAGCTCGGAACAAATGACAAAGAGACCACATGTGAGGAATTATCCCCACAAAGCCTTGAGACACGGAAGTATGAAGGCAAGTAATGTCATAAGGGAAGATGCTCTATTTCAATCCCTCATGCTAAATATGAAAAACGGGGAGGGGAATGACCCGATAAGATTTATCACCAAGTATAGTAGTCAAGCGGGGAAGTTCAGATAAATTCTTAAGAACAGATGGAGTATCGTGACACAAGACCCTGTCTTAAAAGAGAAAATAGAGAGAATCCCTATAGTGACATATCAAAAAACACTTATAACTGAAATATATGTTGGTGCATAGTCACCTTTCCACACAGAAGACTAATTGGTTAAAGCTAGGGAAAGGTTTTTGCCGATGTGGCCAATCCAAGGCAAGTAGATGTAGTCACAATCTTCAAGAAGTCCCCTTACTGAGGACAACAAAAAATTGCTTATCCCTAAGTCCATACATTGTGGTACTGATTTTGTAGTCTATGTCATTACCCTTGTGGGAGATGGTACATAGGTTCTACAACCTTACCAGTAAAGAAGCGTATATTAGTGCATTCGAGGGCCATCACCCATAATGATCAAAGTTATGGCACAGCAAAGCATTATCAGGAAGCACACAATGGAGACTGGACATTAGCCAGATATTTTGACATAGATTCAGTTCCAAAACATTTCAGAGGTGGGAATCACACCTCTACATTACACAGATTGGAGTCCTGCTTCATTTTGCAGGCTGTGTGTGTAATCCTACAAGGGATGAATAATGATGAGGAGTTGAATTGACATATTTAACCTCACTCCACTTTCTCTTGCTAGGAGACATCAACCAATGGGAGTGAGAACAGATTCAATTAAATAGGCTTGCAACTGATACTAATCTTGTTAACCAGTATTGAGAAAGGCAATGTCCCAAAACGTGTCTACTTGGTTATAATAAAGAAATTTGGAACCCGCAGAGTGCTCCTGTGTCCCTGGTGGATGTGTGTTGAAAAATTATTTTACGTTTAGGCCACTTATCATGAAGGAGGCACTTGTCCTGCAAAGTGCTCAACAGAAATCAAGTGGCTTTTGTGAGACAATTACTTCAAGGACTGTTAGAACCGCTGCCAAATAAATGAAAGGCATGCCTGCTGACACAAGGTTGGAACATTACTAAATGTTTAGTGTCAGTTACTAAAACTGGCACTTAGAGGTACGTGCCCTTTGTGTTAGAAAAGCACCGGACAAGGGATGCAAATCGATATTGCTTGAGCCTGCAAATGTTAAAGTGGCTAAAGGAGAACTGTAATCGCACAATATGACAGTGTGTCAGAGAGTCGTGCCATATATGTGATACATTATGGTTTAAACATCACTAAATAATGCAAAGGGGCAAGCATAATGCCATTAATAAAATCAACAAATATAAAATTCAACACGTTGTGATGGCGGATGTTAATGTTGCCAACTTGAATAACGTCACTCCACTTTCTCTTGCTGGAGACATCAACCAATGGGAACGAAAACAGATTCAATTAAAAAGGCTCGCAACTGATAACAATCTTGTTCACCAGTATTGAGAAAGGCAATTTCGTCGAAACGCATCTACTTGTTTATAATAAAGAAATTTGGATCCCGCAGAGTGCTCCTATGTCCCTGGTGGATGTTTGTTGAAAAATAATTGTACGTGTAGGCCACTTACCACGAAGGAGGCGCCTGTCCTGCAAAGTGTTCAACAGAAATCAAGTGGCTTTTGTGGAACGATTGCTTCAAGGACTGTTAGAACCGCTGCCAACTAAATGAAAGGCATGCCTGCTGACACAAAGTTGGAACATTACTAAATGTTTATGTCGGTTACTAAAACTGGCACTTACAGGTACGTGCCCTATCATGTTATAAAAGCAGCAGGACGAGGGATGCAAATCGATATTGCTTGAGCCTGCGAATGTTGAAGTGGCTAAAGGAGAACTGTAATTGCACAATATGACAGTGTGTCAAAGAGTCGTGCCATATATGAGATCTATTATAGTTTAAACATCACTAAATAATGCAAAGGGGCACACTTAATGCCACTAATAAAATCAGCAAATATAACATTTAACACACTGTGATGGCGGATGTTAATGTTACGAACTTGAATAACGTCACTCCACTTTGTCTTGCTAGGAGACATCAACCAATGGGAATGAGAGCAGATTCAATTAAAAAGGCTTGCAACTGATACCAATCTTGTTAACCAGTATTGAGAAAGGCAGTGTCATCGAAACGTGTCTACTTGGTTACAATAAAGACATGTGGTTCCCGCAGAGTGCTCCTATGTCCCTGGTGGATGTTTGTTGAAAAACGTATATATATATATATTACCTACTGGCGGTCGCCAGTAGGTAGTTATAGTTAGGACCTAGTTTCCATAGGAAATCCGCAACATTCTATTGGGAATAACTTTGGCGCCGGTGGACGAATTTTCGCGAATTTCTCAAATTAGGTGGCCAGCTCCGCTCTGCTCCTTCCCTGAACATTTGGGGGGGATTCGTGAAGCGGGGGCCGAGATAAAAGGGGGGTCCCAAAACGTGTTTTCCCCATGTTAATTTCCATAGGGCGGTTGGACTCACTTTTAGCCCGAACGGCTGAATGGGTTTCCACCAAACTTGGCAAAATTGTAGGGACTGGTAGCCCGATGTGCCTTTGCTATGTCTCAAGATATGTGCTCTAGTTGATTTTGAGTAATTTAGGTTAAAAAAAATATATACATCTATAAGCGCGCCCTGGTACGCGCACCGGGGAGCGCACCCGGCGCGTAACGAGAGTTCGCGCGCGGAAAGCTGATTGGCTCTCGGGTGTCTGTCAACAGTCCAGAGCGGCCGCCATCTTGTGTCTCGGTAGGATCGAGACACAAGAGGTGGCAAAAACAAAGGGGGAAATGACCATAAGGGGGCAGGGTAGACCCCCCCTGACCCCCTAGGTTTGATGTGGGGGTCATAAAAGGGCCCCGCTGGTACCGTTACGCATACCGTTGAGAAAAAAGAATGACAGAGTTTTTTAAAAATGTTTTTTTTTTTATAAATTAGAGGTAGTTCTAAAAAGAACTGTTTTTTTATTCTTTTTGTTGTTTTATATTTTTTTATTGTTTTTTTGAACATTTTTTACTTTTTTTGGCTTTTCTGAACAGTTTTATATTTTTTTTGTATTTTCTTTGGGGAGAAACAAAAAACAGGGAATTGAAAATGGCTCAACTGGAGCACAAAAAAAATCAGGACAAATTAAGGTTTCCTCAGGCATTTGTGGTTATCTATAGCAACATTGATTAGTGTAATGCTCTGCTGACCATAACTAATTGATTTGTTACAATATATACAAACAATTTTGTATCCCCCAAACTTTGTTTGGATATTTGGGACCGTCTCCCTTGCCTCTGGACCCGATGGAGTGGGTTCTTTGGATGTTGAGGGTCTGGATGTTGATTGGGGTAGGTTTCTGCAGAGGTCCCTTACCTCTGCTGCAGAATAGTTGTTAGGGTGCAAACGCATCATGTGCCGAATCATAGTATGATTCCCAAAGGAATATTTTTTGTTAGGGTTCCCCCTGGACAGCACAGCACCACAGATCAGACAAGTCACCTTCGCAGCGTTGACTTTTTTGAAACCCCTTGGGATTTTGTAAAACTCCCATATGAAGTGATCTTTTGGTTTGTATGGGGGATTATCTTCAGGCAGGAACTGCCTTGTCTGTTCCTCCTCTTCATCATCCTCCTCCTCTTCTTCTTGACCACCAATGTGATCTTCTGGTGGTCTTTTTGATGGTGGTGGTGGTGGTGGTGGGGCAGATGCTCCAGCTGCTGATATGACTGTAGCCATCTCTGTAAGGAAAAAGCAGGTCTTACTCACTCAAATAACAAAGTGAGAATGAGGAAAAAAGGTGGGGGCTTTCATCATTTGGAAAACAAAACTGTTCTGAACCAATGAAAAGTGTTATTTTCAAGTCACATGATCCGGGCTTTCATCATTTGGAAACCAAAACTGATCTGAACCAATGAAAAGTGTTATTTTCAGATCACATGACCCGACGCGCTTACGCTACTCGCCCCGGTGCGTGCCCGGGGGCGCGACCCGGGGCGCGCCCGTAGTCACGCTCCGGGGAGCGCCCGGCGGCGCTTACGTTGCGCGATCGTATGCGCTCGGGTGCTTCCGGGTGCGCTTACGCCGTGCGTCATATGACGCATCACGCGGCTACGCGATACGTCACAATGTTGTTTTCGTTCGCAGCAATAGCGCTAACGGACGCTCACCGATACGCGCCCTGGGGCACGCCGTAACATTGCGCTTACCGGTGAGCGCATCGGTACGTGCCCCGGGAGCGCTCCGGGGCACACAAAAAATAAATAAATAAATAAACATAAAAATAAATAGTATTACATAATTATAAAATATAAAATTCATTATGAAAAATATTACATTTCATACCTATAGAGATTTGCTATTAAAAAACCTATGAAATTCACTGAAAAAACCATAGGTTGCACATCAGTTATAGCTAGGAATTAGCATTTAAAAAACCTATGAAATTCACTGAAAAAACCATAGGTTTGACACCAATGAAATTCCCACGTTATAGTTAGTTGGACTCACTATAACTTGCACGTGCAATGCACTGCTGATGACGTCACATATTACATCACTCATGACATGGTCAGTGACATCCCTCATGACATCACTGATGACACCATCCTTGTGACAGAGTGACAGACCTCTTTTCACTGTAATGTAACCCTTGAAACACATATTCAAAAATAGAAACTACATTTTTCAAAAAAATGGAGATATCCATACCAGTTACAACAACCAATTCAATAATTCCACCATCTATATACACCTCCACTCATTGTCCAACAGTTCTATATAGTCACTCATACATATACTCACTCATCATATGTAGTGATACACCTATACATCCTGTTACACACCGACAGTCATCCAAAAGATACTCTCACACATACTCACACATGCAAATAAATTATTGAACATCCATTTATTTGCATATACAGCTATACACACACAACCACCTTACTTCTAAGGAAACTTACACATACTTACTCTCTTAAACAATCAC
This sequence comes from Lissotriton helveticus, assembly GCF_964261635.1. Lineage (NCBI taxonomy): Eukaryota > Metazoa > Chordata > Amphibia > Caudata > Salamandridae > Lissotriton > Lissotriton helveticus. The sequence goes on along the minus strand of NC_136065.1, from coordinate 1,075,211,432 downwards.
TTATAGAAACACATACTTATTTAAACAGGAACTCTTACAATCTCTTACTCTCACATATACTCACTTATATACATCAATATTCACATATATTATATTAAAACATATGTAGTTACTGATAAAGATACTAGTGAGACAGTCATTCAGTCACTAACACACACATATATACAGTCATCCACCCATACAGTCCTGCACATATGCTGTCTTCAAAACACATACAAACAGAGAGTCAGTCACTCATGCATCTATGTGCTAAGTAATACCCCCACCAACTCATACAAACACTCATACTGATACTAAGAAAAACATCTAATAACCCATATACCTACACATGTAGCTACTCACCAACCCATGCAGCCACATATACACAAAGTGAAACACTAATCCATATATTTAAATATTTAAACATTACTCACTAATATATGTATTCACTAAGATACACTTAATAAGCAAGTTAACCAATCAAATTTTTTTTTAAAAACATCCATGTAAACACTATTTAAACATTTATTCTTCCATCAACTTTTACATATACATATATAACACATAATTATTTTTTAAAAAGACACACATTCACTGGATGGTGTCATCAGTGATGTCATGAGTGATGTCACTGACCATGTCATGAGTGATGTAATATGTGACGTCATCAGCAGTGCATTGCACGCACAAGTTATAGTGAGTCCAACTAACTATAACGTGGGAATTTCATTGGTTTTATGCGAGTAAAATTTCCAGCTAACTATAACTGGTGTCAAACCTATGGTTTTTTCAGTGAATATATATATATATATATATATATATATATATATATATATATATATATATATATATATATATATATATATATATATATATATATATTTTTTTTTTTTACCTACTGGCGATTGCCAGTAGGTAGTTATAGTTAGGACCTAGTTTCCATTGGAAATCCGCAACATTCTATTTGGAATAACTTTGGCGCCGGTTGACAAATCTTCGCGGAATTCTCCAAGAATATGGAGCGCTCCATTCCGCTCCTTTCCTGAAAGTTTCGGAGTGATTCATCAAGCGGGGGTGAGAAAAAAGGGGGGCCCCAAAATGTGTTTTCCCAATGCAATTTTCCATAGGGACCTTCAGGCGCGGCTACAGCCCAAATTGCAGTACTGAATTACACCAAATTTGGCAAAAAGGTAGAGTTTGGTTCACAGATCACGATTTTTATTAAATGGTATAAATCCGTGCAGTAGTCCCTGAGAAAATCAAAAGTAAAATCATAGATATATCTATGGACGGAGTAGGGTACGCCTATCCTCCGAGGATCATGTGCGTACCCTTACGAGCACGAGCTGCATGCTAATTGGCGGTCAACTGTCTGTCAACACTCCAAACCAGGAAGTGTAGACAGCCATCTTGTGTCTCGGTAGAACCTAGGCACAAGAAAACTGAAAAACAAGTGTGCAAAAGACGCAAAGGGGGAAGGGTAGAAACACCCTGACCCCCTAGGCCTGCTCAGGGGGTCCCACAAGGACCCACAAAGCCCAAAACATTTTTTTTTTAAATGGTAGGATGCGCGCTTGGTGCGAAAAATAAATGAAGTGCGGGCTCCCGCACTTTCATGCTAATTAGCCCCCGGGGGAGGGCAAATAACGAGGGCTTTTTAAAAATAAAGTGTGGGGGGGCCCAATCCCCCCCACACTGCCCCAGGGACCGCCACCCCCCGGGGAAAAGTATGTATAATAGCAGGGAGCACACGGACCCCCCGCAGCCCCAGGGACCGCGATCCCCAGGGGCCTAAAAGTATAATGATGGGGGGCCTCTAAGGCCCCCCGAGCCCCGGGCACCACCACCCCCGGGGCTCTACTAAATTGAAATTGCTGGGGGCACACTGCCCCCCCGCAGCTCCGGGGACTGCAACCCCTCCTTCAATGAAGCAAAGCTGATTGCTATTCCACATGGGGAGCAGCACATTTGCTGCTCTCCATGTGGAAAAGCAATGCCAGCTCCTGCAGGACGCAGGGAGCCGGCTGGGACTGTGGGGGGATTGGAGACCCCCACAGTCCCCAACGGAGAGGAACAGCCCTGGGGGATGGGGTCCCCGGAGCTACAAGTGGCCCGGGAGGGGGCCACACGGCCCGCCCCCAAAAAAAAATCTGGCCCGGAGTATGGGGTCTCCGGGGCCATAAATGACCTATGGCTCCACCCCCTCCCTTCACCACTGTGCAAACACACCCTGTGGCGCGTTGTAAGCTGGGGAATTAAGTCCCTTTGAATCCTGGGGGTCCCTGGGGTCCAACTAGCCCACCAGGTACCAAGTTGGGGAAAAAATTCCACTTCAAACCTGAGGGAACATGAGGGGCCAAGTAGCCCACCAGGTGCATCCATGAAGCGCCACTGCGCTGCGTTGCAGAGAGGTGGTGCAGGCCGTGCCCCTTTTAACATCTTTCTGCTACGCAGCTCTGTGGCGCTTACTGGATGTACTACGAATTCCGATTTACTCACCTGTTATCAGGATAGACCTCAGTGCAGCATCTTTGAGCCCAGTACTGATCCTAAAAAGTAATTCTAACCATACTTACCAGTAACTTGAATTTCCTTCCATAGGCTAACATTGACTGGTTTCACTCAGAAATTCTTCTAAGTGTGGAGTTTTGCAAATTTAAAATATTCACCTAAAATCACCCGAACAACAAATTCCAATTTGCTCACCTGTTCTCAGGAGATAACCCAATGCTGCATCTTTTAGCCCAGCACTGACACTGAAAAGTAATTCTAACCATACTTACCAGTAACTTGTATTTCCTTCCATAGGTATCCATTGTCTGGTTTTCACCAGAAAAGTTTGAGTCTATTTTCACAAAATACAAATATTCCTAAACAATCGCCTGTATGACTTAAACGCATTCTTTCAACTGTTTACAGGAGATGCACCAGTGCTGGATCCAGGATCCACCACTGAGTAAGAAAAAGTAACGATAACACTACTTACCTGCTAAGTGAATTTCCATCCGTAGGGTAACATTGACTGGTTTCACTTGGAAATTTTTCTAAGTGTGGAGTTCTGGAACTTTAAAATAGTCATCTAAAATCAGCCAAACAACAAATTCCGATTTACTCACCTGTTATCAGGAGAGACCTCAATGCTGCATCTTTCAGCCCACTACTCATCCTGAAAAGTAATTCTAAGTGTACTTACATTAACTTGAATTTCCTTCCATAGGCTAACATTGACTGGTTTCACTTGGAAATTCTTCTGTGCGGAGTTTTGGAACTTTAAAATATTCCTACAAAATCAGCTGAACTACAAATTCGGATTTACTCACCTGTTATCAGGAGAGACTTCAGTGCTGCATCTTTCAGCCCACTACTAATCCTGAAAAGTAATTCTAACCATACTTACAGTAACTTGAATTTCCTTCCATAGGCTAACATTGACTGGTTTCACTTGGAAATTCTTCTGTGTGTAGTTTTGGAACTTTAAAATATTCCTATAAAATCAGCCGAACTACAAATTCCGATTTACTCACCTGTTATCAGGAGAGACCTCAGTGCTGCATCTTTCAGCCCAGTACTATTCCTGAAAAGTAATTTTAACCGTATTTACCATTAACTTGAATTTCCTTTCACAGGATATCATTGCCTGCTATATAAAATATATATAAATAAAAATAAAAAAAATAAACACATATTACAATTTCAATATTTTTAAAAACATTTTTTTTCAATTTAGATAAAAAATATGTAATGTAATTTAAAAAATAAAATATCTAAAAATAAATAGTTTAAAACAATGTAGTAAATCAGTATAAAAAAATAACAATTAATACATTTAAAAATTATCATTTACAAAACCTTTGAAATTCACTGAAAAAAACCATAGGTTTCAGCCACGTTATAGTTAGGAATTAGCATTTGAAAAACCTTAGAAATTCACGGAAAAAAACATAGGTTTCAGCCACGTTATAGTTAGGAATTAGCATTTAAAAAACCTTAGAAATTCACTGACAAAACCATAGGTTTCACACATGTTACAGTTAGCTGGATATTTCACTCATACAAAACCATTGAAATTCCCCCGTTATAGTTAGTTCAGCTAACTATATATATACTGGCAGCCCGTCCCGACGTTGTCTGGGAGCAATTAGGCTTTAGGGCCCCCGCCCGGCCCGACGTGTCCGTGGGTCCCCCGGAGCCTTCCTCCATATATTGCAGTATTATACCTCTATGTTTTTTAACCTGCACACGTCACTTTTTCCTCCTGTAATGCAGTATTATACCTCTGTTTACTTTGTACGCTTTTGTAACCTGCACACGTCAGTTTTTCCTCCTGTAATGCACCATTTGGCTCACTTTTGTAATGCACAGTTTGCTTCCTCTTGTATTTTGTTGGCTCACGATTGTCATTTTTGCTTCATTTAATGTAACGTTTGCTTTTGTATTTTGCCGCCGCTCACTGCTCCTAAATAAATAAATAAATAACCTACCTCATCCGCCGCTCACCGCTCCTCCCCGCCTGTCCGCCGCTCCTCACCGCCTGTCCACCGCTCCTCACCGCCTGTCTGCCGCTCCTCATCGCCTGTCCGCCGCTCCTCACCGCCTGTCCAGCGCTCCTCACCGCCTGTCTGCCGCTCCTCCCCACGCTCATGTCCACCGGTCCTCTTCGCACTCCTATACGCCGCTCCTCCCCGCGCTCCTAACGTCAGCACGCACGTCGCGGCCGGTTCTTCCAAGGGACTACTTTTTTTTGTGGTAAATGTTTGAAATTACGTATATTTATTACGTTTATATAGCCTATGTCCATCTGCACACCCTGACGATCACAACGATGTATCGGGTGTGTGGATTGGCGCTGTGGTTCCCGAGTTTACCCGCCTCAAAGGTTCAAAGTTCTTCCTTTGTAATAGTAGTATAGATAAATAAATATATATATATATATATATATATATATATATATATATATATATATATATATATATATATATATATATATATATATATATATATGCAACACCAAACCAACTTCCAAAAGAAGAGGCACGCACTCCGGTCTGTAAATATGGGGTTGATTTAATGAAGTTACAGGTCACCCACGACCAAGCAGTGAAGAGAGAGACGCGTTTTACCTGCGCAGCAGGCTTTATCAATCTGAATGGCGCCGACATTTCACAGGTATAAATAGCCTTCCCCTCCTTCAATCATTGGTAGACATAGAAAACAGATTGTGCGAAACAATTCACTGGTGAATAACAAATGCAATTACTCCGCCCAAATCTTACATGAGTAAGCATTTTCTTTAATATATACAAATATCGGCATAATGCGCAATACTTTGCTACATGGTTAAGAAGAAAAGGACCAATCTTCTGCAGTATGATCTTACAAACACTGAAAAAGACATCTACTCACGGTGGAGGCATGTCCTAATGACCTAGAAGGAGCTTTAATTAAATAACCTGAAGCGGTGCCAATCCTCTCAATGCGTGCTGCCCTACTTGTAATTCATACATAATAATACCTGCACAAATACAGTGAATAAAACACGAGCTGTGAAATAAACATTAATTTGTAAAAAGTTCTAAATCTTCAGTTGAAAACAAAGGACACCATCATCCTGTTATAAACCCTGGTCCTGGTAAGAGTGGCATATACACAAAGGAGTTGTAAGGGGATAAAGAACAGGTTGCCCCCACTCTCAGAACTATAACACTAAATGGACCTGATCTTTAGGTGAATGAAGTATTCGGAGATCCCACCCTCAATCTATGGTCACTCAACTTTGTGTGACTGAACAACGGCTACAGTTATACCGTCTGTTCTAGGGAATAGTTAGTCACCTATTTTTTTTAAAATGTTTTTAAAGATTGTGTATGTGGGCTTTGTCTCCCATAGTCTGTACCACCCTTTCGAGTGAATAACAAAACAATAAAAAAAGTTAAGAGTGGAACATAACTGAATTAAATTGCAGCATGCTGATGCATGCTATAACAGACACACACATGGCATTGCATAAATCTGGTAGTCCAATATCCATGGTGCTTCAATCCTGCTATCCCCACGGAACTACGAGATCCATAATTCCCCTTCACTGGCCTTGGAATACCAAAGTCTGTAAGCATCTGTCATCAAATTAGCAAATGTTCCTTAGGTTTCAAGAACGAAATAACAGACTGGTTTTAAAAGTGAGTCCAAAGTCAAGGATAGGCAATGAGAATAATGACTCACAAACAATATACACCAGCAGCTCGAGGAATAATTCCATGATGGGCATATATATATATATATATATATATATATATATATATATATATATATATATATATATATATATATATACATATATATATACATATATAGATATGTATATTCACTGAAAAAAACACAGGTTTCAGGGACGTTATAGTTAGAAATTAGCATTTAAAAAAAACCTAGAAATTCACTGAAAAAACCATAGGTTTCAGCGACGTTATAGTAAGTTGGAAATTTCACTTCGTTGAGCTAACTATAACTCGCGCCCCCGCAATGCACTGCTGATGACGTCACATATTACATCATTCATGACATGGTCATTGACATCACTGATGTCACAGAGTTTTTGGGGCCCTGGGGTCCTCCCTGGACTGGAAACACGCATCCTAGGATAGCTTGACTCCAGTGGCATGGAGGGCACGGGACCCACATCTGGGCATACCCGTTCCACTCAGGGTGACAAATGCAAAAAGAGCAATTGATGGACAGAATGCAGAACAATGTCACACATTCACCCCAGTCCACAGATATGGGCCTAAATCCATTGTTTTTTTTGCTCATCATGCCATTCCAGTATGTACCCAGCCATATGCAAATCAGTCTTGACCCTGCACCCAATTGTAACAGTCCAGCCCAAACTGCCAGACCAGGTACTCCCTAGACTGGAAACAAGCATCCAAGGACCGGTTTCGTGCTTCCATCCATCCTCTCCTTGTGTTTGCTTTGTTCGCGGTAGTTGGCAAGGTATGCCCAGACGTGGGTCCCTTGCTCACTTTGCCACTGGTCCCAGGATGCTTGTTTCTGGTCCAGGGAAGACATGGCTTGGCAGTTCGGTCTGGACTGTTCCCATGAGGCACAGGGTCAAGACTGATTTGCATATAGCTCTGTCTGAACTGGAGTAGGTGAGTGAGATAAAGAATGGTGATGGATTCAACCCAGATCTGTGACTGTGGGTGAGTGTCTGAAAACTTTTAGCGCTCCGTCCATCATCTCCTTTTGTTTGCCTTGGTTTGAAAGTAAGCCTTCAGCTCAGTCTCTTCATAGTCCGAAAACACCTCATCAGGCAAATGCCATGCATTGAGGCTTCACATGGGCCGCCTGGCCAGGTCTGAGACTCCCATATGTAATAAGAGCCGGGAGTGGTTGGAAATCCCCTGTGGAAAAATACCAACCTGGGACATCTGCAAAACATCTGTGGCTGAGAGGAGCAGCAAATCATTCCGCAATGTTGTCTTATGAGCTTCTGAGGTGTGGGTATTAGTGGTAATGTGGGGCTGCCACACCCGCCACGCATCTAAGAACCAACAGGAGTCGATCCATGTCCTGAGCTGGCGGGAGCGAGACTCGCACCCCACCACCGAAGAGGCTGGTGGAGTCCAACTCTGAATTAGGAACCACATTGAAATCCCCACCAATAACAGTGGTGCCTGGTGGGAAGCCCAAGAGTACTGGTGACAGGGATTTCATTGCAGGGGCAAGCAACTGGTTTTAGACGTAGACCAACAGAAAGTTGTACAATTTGGATTTGGGGAGCCCCTACACCCCTATATATCATAGTAGGTATTGGTAGCCACAAGGTAGATGCCCTTGTGCGGGAGAATCACCACACCATGTGACCCCCCCGGTAAACCCAGCGTGGTAGACCATTTTGTAGCCATAGTGTTGGAGGAACAGGCAGTCCAAAAAGTGGGTCTCCTGCAAAAGAAGGACAAAGGGTTGGAAGTGCCTGGCATATCAAAGAACAGTTGTGTGCCTGATGCAGTCCAACAGGCCATTCGCATTCCTGGGCAGTATTTTAATCTCCATGGCGGGAATGACTGGTTGAATGCAAAATGGGCAACGTAGGAGAGACACCCCAGGAGGCTACCCACAATGCAGCGGTATAGGGTCAGGGTCCTTGATAAGGATAAAGGTTCAGCAGGTGGCCTAGGCAGCTGTGACATAAGGACTGTAGAGTCAAACAAAAACAAAAAAATAACAGAACCCCCTCCCCACTGCCTCCTCCTCATACTTCTACCATTGAAGCATCTGTCATCCTATGCAAAAGTATACCAACACCCTCTACAAAACACAAAATAAAACAGAGACATAAAAGACCTCCTTGATTGCAGAATCATCTATCAACTCAACACATGTGTCAGTGCACCATCTGAGTGTACAACCCACCTCCCCCAGAAGGGACACCAGCAACCAGCACAGGTGGCAGGAGCCCACAGATTAGCCTGAAGGGCCATCAAACGGGTCAGTGAGGTTGGGGAAGAGCTCCGGCATACACTCCAGCTGCTCCAATCCACCCCCCCCCCCCACTGGTGGCTTTGCGCCCTGCATCAGAACCAGAGGAGTCTCGACGGCCACAGGAGGTATCCCTCAACCCATGGGACTCTCTCCTTTTGTTCCTGGAAGAGTTCAGCAAAGGCAGGGATTGCTTCCCGCAGCCATCAAAATGGAGGGGCTAACTTCATCCGTGCCGCTAATCACATGCCTTTCAGCTGCCTATTCCCAGTCTTGTTCCGGAGACTCAAAGATGTACATTTAGAATTGAAAATCGCCTTCAGTCTTGCCAGGAAAAGGAGCATATACTGAAGAATGAGAGCGCAGAGCTTCACTTTGACTTAGTCGAAGGCGTGTCTACACCGTTGGGCCATCTATGTGTAGTCAGGAAAAATCATTATTCGTGAAGCCTGAAAAGAAAGATAGAGTCACCCCCTGGCCTCATGGAGGATGGTAAATGTAAATGTAAATTGATACTTGTATAGCGCACTACTCACCCACAAGGGTCTCAAGGCGCTTGTACGAATACCGCTGTGGAACCCATCCTGGCTTTCCCTGTGAGGTGTCCACTCCTGGGCACCCCCAAGGTGGAGGCCAGGCATCCTTAGCGTTGTGGGGGCCGTTGTGGAGATTAAGCAAGCTATTGTCCAGAGTTGCAGAGTGGGACTCCATGATTGGAATAGGCACGAGGCGAGAATTATCAGGTCCGTGGAATTTTTGAGGCCAAGACCCACCGAGGCGGGGAATTGAACCCTGGTCCCGGGCTAGACCTCTGCATCAGGGTCTGCCGCTCTAACCATTGAGCCACACTTCTCCACATGGTGGCTAGGAATATGGGTAAAGAGTGGGCACACCAGGGCCCTGGGTGAGGGCCTCCAGGCCAAGGACCTGTGTGTACGCTCCACGACAAACCATGGGGACAGTTTACCCTCAGAAATGCAGGACCACATCCAGCATGTAAGAATCACTCCATGTTAGAGGGCTCCAAGCTCTCCAGGAAGCCACCCGAATGCAGGTTATTCCCGTGTGAACTGTTCTCTGTGTCCTCAGTGCACCCCTCCGGTACCACTGTTGCCATTAGTAGCTTGAAGACATACTGTTTAAGGGAGCTCACCTTATCCTTCACTAAGGATACTCGCCCCTCTGCCTCAGTGACTCCTGAGATCGTGGCGTAGAAAAGAGACATCCACCTTCACCTCCACAACTTTTATTTCCACTGCCTCCCTAAAGTCTTGGATTCCCTGGAGGATCGTGGCTAGGTTGGAATGGCCAGGATTGAGGTGCAACACCGGGGGGTTGCTAGTGGCCCCTATAAGGCCAGAAGCCACATTGTGTACTGGTCCATGGTCATCTGCGCAGGCGCAGGTGGAGCAGGTCTTTCCCTCCGCCTGGTCTGGTGCCGGGAATGAACTGAAGGCAAAAATTCCTTGGCCTGCTTGCCCTGGGGGGCAACATGAGCAGCCAGGTCTGAGGCCTTCAGCATACAGCATCACCTTGCATCCATTGCAAAACAAGGCTCAGCGCCACCAGCAATTGCCGGTCAAACAAGTACATTAGCGGGGAAGGAAGAAGAAGCACCCTTACTGGTCAGGATTACTGCCACAACACCCAGTCTCTAGTCACCTCAAGCAACAGGCAGGGCGGGAGGAAGGGAAACCCCCTAGAAAGGCCCCCAGTGACAAAGAGGAATCGTCTCCTGCACCCCAGTTTAGAGTACATCCTCAGGGTGTGGCAGCAGTGCGATGCCAGTGCCTCCAGGCCACACCAGTGGGTCCCTCATGACTGTCTCTGACTATAGTCCCCAGAGGAGGCAGCACAGGATCATCCAGGGCCCTCTCATTCGGGAGAACAGACCAAGCCAAACTGTGGAAAGGATGGTGGGGCTGGGGCCCCTGCAGGGACAAAGCAATCAGTCAAAGTCCAGGGTGCCAGGAGTTAGCCCCCGCAGGGTTGCCTACCACCGCCCGGCCCCCGGTACCTTGTGGCAGGCAGGCCTGCAGCAGTTCAATTGGGTCTGCATCACCTCGCCTCTGCAGGTGGCAAAGTCAAGACAGGCAGCACCCCTTCAGGTGGACTGCTTGGCCACACCCGGGCATTGAGGCCCTGTAGCTGCTATCATGCATAGGCTGGCCTCCCGGCTCTGCCACTTGCCCCTGCTCCCAGCGTCTTCTGCCTCCAAGATCTCCATCATGGGAAACTAGGCCTCCCCGCACAATAAGGAAGGTGACGGTGGGGTGCACCAATGTGTGTCTGGGAAGTGGATGGTGCAGGATACAGAAGAAGTCAGGAGACAAATCGAGTCGCGCCCTTCATCTTCAAAACCGTGGCCACGCCATCCAATTCACGTATTGGTACAGATTCATGGTCACCTTACATATTAGTTAACAAGGAAACATGGAGGGAGAATTTTGCAGAGACTATTAAATGAATGTTAAAACCTCTGAACATTGACCTAGGCCGAAACCCATGTTTGGGGAACAGAACAGTGATATTAGAATTCAACTGCTGGAAAGCTTTGAGAAAACGGTAGATAGCAGAGAGAGGATCCTCATTGTTAGAGCACGCAAACTAATGTTCCTTATATATAATTTTATATTCCAACAGTACAACAGCTTTTAGTGTTAAGAGAAAGTGTGTACAATTGTTACTAGAGTAATATCTGAATGTGTGTTTCACGAATGGTTTAAAATTACACATGGAATACTATTGATGCAAAGGCAAAACCTGCTCTACACAAAGTTAGGAATATTTCCATGATTATTTGTGATGAAGTGACAGATGACCTAAAGAAATACAGGATGCGGTGATCTTAGAGCTGGTAGAATGATCAGACTAGATTTTGCCACTGGAAGTGGCTAGATGAATCAAAGAAAAGATTAGATTCTGCATAGATCTAAGAGACCTGAACAATAACATACTTGCGATAAGTTTCTTTCTCACAGAATAAACTGTTGACCAAGGCAAAGGAGTACAGTTGGTTCTCAACAGTCGACTTATTGTCCACCTGCTGTTAGGTACGTTTGAACCACAAAAGCCAAAATTGAACAACATTTGTTACCCCTAATTGGATACTTCCACTTTGTAAGAATGGCAATTGGAGTAGCATCAGCTGCTTGCTAAGGTGTATCAGTGATAACAAGACAAAAGCATGACATCTGGAGATGGTTCTAGGAATTTTAAAAATAAAGAGGCATACTGTGGAGTTCAGTAAGTCTGATATATTGACAGACACAGTGACATATCTAGGTCAAAAGATTAGTGAGGACAGAAGTAAACAGAAGGAATAACTAATTGAAGCTGCCAAAAATGTGCCAGATCCAAGCATTAAATGAACAGAGATCTTTCTTGGGTTTTTCTGTGCTTTATTCAAACTCTATCAGAGGTTTTGTGGAAATGACTGACCCTTTAAGACAACTGTTGAATAGCAAGTGAAAATGTGAGTGGTCTCCGGAATGCCATGAGGATTTAACTAAGATTAAAGATTCTACTTGGGGAGCCTTTGAATGGGTTTGACCTTAAGGTAGGAGTATCAATACTACTGATGTAAGTGGCAAGGGATTAGGTGCTGTTGTTACCCAATTTAAGAATATGGACTCAAAGAAGTGATAGCGATTGCTTCCCATCCCTATCTCCTATGCAGAAGTGCTACTTTGTGATAGAAAGGGAGATACTGACATGTGTGTGGGGTTTGGAATACTTTCAATTAGTTGTGTGGGGAACAGGATTTGAAGTGGTAACCAAACACAAGCTCGTTACCAAGATGCTCACCACCTGCAGGATGATGCTATCCTGCACCACAAAGAAATTTGGCTAGATAAAAAGAATATGAATGGGGTTTTGAGAAATTTTTGGGAGGTTAGAAAAAAGTTAACAGAAAATTCAGCTTTTGTTATGAGGAGGGACAAAATAGTGTGTCCAGCTGTTAGTAGTTTGAAAATAATAAACCTTTGTCGCAAGGGACATTTGGGCATGGTATAGAGTAAAAGAAAAATCAAAAACTCCTCTTGGTGTCTGGGTATGGATGTGGAAACAGAGCATATTGTGCATGAGGGCGTTAAATGTGGAAATTCAGATACATCTGTGGATCGAGTAAGTAGTCCTAAATGTCATAGGAATAGTGGGAGATAATACACAAAATTCAAATGGAGAGGCCAAGTAGATCATGGTTATGGCTGACCCCTTTTTGAAATGCACAGAATTGGAGATGGCTAAGTATGCTGATACTGAGTCTGCGCTAAAGTTTTGTCTTATTTAAAAAAAGAAAACTTGTACATATTTTTATTGATTTTACTCAATGCAGACAATTTTACATCATTCACAGTAGGTGGTTATACTCTACATCATATTACCGGTTTCCAGAGGATCCAGATACTCTTGGCATTAGGATCAATCACTACAGGAGGCAGTAGTTCAAAACATTCCATAACTCAATACACTTGTAGAAACAATTATAACTGGCAGGTCATAACAGGTACAGACATTCAAAATCACGGCATCAATGATATGCAATTATACTGGCACTTGTGGGCGACTACTGCAGGATCCAAATTTAAGCGCAAGTTAAATCATAAAGCATAAGACCGTGCCTATATTTGCTATATATCGTATGACTCACCATACTTAAGTATACACAAAGCTACTGTACTGTGATTTTTGTCAAACCTATAAAACTCAATAAAATTTGTGTTAAAAAATAAATAAAAAGTTAAATCATGAAGCAAAAGTCATTTGGCAGGACAGTACGGCTGCCAATCTTTTCAGACCAAGAGACAGCAGGGAAACGTGGGGTGGAGAAGAGGAGGGATAATAGGAGACCTCACAGAGTATGAAATATTGTATCTGGCATTGCAGCCCTCCAGCTACTGCAGGATCTCAGCGCTCCTTGGAGAGTACCTGCAGCTCTTGAAGTGTGTCCCACTCCAAGGCTAAGGGGAGTGCGCAAACCCAGAACTTCTTCCCTCCAGAGCACAACTGATTTGTCCTTACCCTTTTTCAGGGTGGCCACATACCAGTAAGTTAGTCCTGGAAGGTGAGCTTCTTTCCACTTCATTTCAATGGCTCTTCTAGCTATAAGTAACCCTGGGCGGGTAACTCTGATACCGCCAGCGGAGTTTGCGAAAGTTTGCCTACTCGGCCTTCCGTGGCGAACCCGGAGTAGGCAAAAACTCCACCTCGATGGCAGAGTGGAGTTAGGCACTTCCTCCCCCTCCAAAATCATTAAAAAAGATTCAAAGAAGGAACTTACCTGTCTTTCTGCCTCCTCCCCTGCCTGGCCGCTCTCCTTCCTGCTCCACCTCTCTCGCGTCGTCCATCTTCTTTTTAAAAAAACACTACATTGTAGGTCTTGCGTGTGCGCATGTGCAAGACTTACAACTTAATATTTTTTCTTTTAAATAAGATGGACGATGCGAGTGAGAAGTAGGGAGCTGAGCGGCCAAGCAGGGGAGGTGGCAGAAAGACAGGTAAGTCACTTCTTCATATCTTTTTAAATGATTTGGGAGCAGGGAGGGAGCAGAGCGGAGCTACGCGTAGCTCCACAGTTTTCTTTTAAAACTCTGTGGAGCTACGCATAGAGGCACTACGCCAGCTCCGCCTAGGGTTAGCTATGAGTAGAGCCAGGTGTATAAAGCAATTAGTGGCACTGCCTGCCTTTCGATGCCTGTGTAGCCCCAGTAAACTCAATCCCATAATGCATAGGTTATCCCTTCCCATGATGGTGGCCAGGGCATCCGTGACCACCTTCCACAACGACGTTGCCTCTGGGCAAGTACAAAACATGTGTGCCATATTAGCGTTTTGGGAGCTACATCTAGGACAAGTTGGTGTAGTGCCATATATTCTATGCAAGAGTTCACATGTGATGTACTCTCTGTGCAAATTGTGTGCTGTAAATATTGAAATTTCTCATTGAGAGAGAGTTTACGCTAGTATAGAAGAACCTTGTCCCACTCCTTCTGCAACAGGGCACGATCTATGTCATGCTCCCATTGTTGTCTAATGTGGTGCAATAAGTCTTGCAGGATGAATGCCAACTCACTTGTGAACCATGTGATAAGGCAACGTCTACTTCCCATTATGTGGAGCAAGTGTACTAGGAAATGCACGTCTGGCTCAAGAGAAGCCAGGACAATAGTTGGCCTGACTTGTCACCCTCAGCATGCATCTTGGCCTGGTAGACCCTGAAATCTAAACAGCGCAATTGGTCCACTAATTGGGCATGTCGCTTTCTAGCATGCCAGAGTTCTATGGGACTCCATTTCCAGGGCACCCAGGAAGTTCAAGGGCAGTCAGTTCCCTGTGAAGATCAACCCATATCCCCACCACAGTGTTGACACAATGCCCTCAGAGCACCACTTTGAGTGCCTCCTATTCTATAGGTTTAGATGTGGCCGTACCCTAGTTCTCTGCCGTGTATCAAGACAACACCTCCCGGTTGTGTCCCGGAACGCTATGTCCTCCAGCATGACTGGTTGAAGACGACAGGTAGGTATGGACGGGTGAGGGGCTCCCCAGTCAAGATGCAGTCATAATGGATTATAGTCGGAGAAAGTTTGACCAAGTTACTCCCCATTCATAATCCACTTGTGAATGATCGGATGACAAAGAATACAGTCCAGCTGTACATGTAGATCATATGGCGGGGAATAGTAGGAGTAACTCTTGGCGTATGGATGCAACATGCGCCAACTGACTAAAAGTGACTAGTGTGCAAGCCAATGTGTATGGCCCACTGCAGTTGTCACTATGGGGGAATTAGGTAGCAGTGGATGGGAGCGGTTGAGAACAGGGTCAAGGACACTGTTAAAGTCCCCGCCAATGGTCCATGGGATATGTCCCCATTTTGTGAGGGTAATCGTGAGGTGGACCAAAAAGGCCTGATGAGACACATTCAGCTCATACATGCTACGCAACAGGAGCGGGCGACCATCAAGTTGGGTCTCCACAAACATGTATCGACCCTCAGTGTCTATTTCTGTGGTGAGGCATCTAAAGGGAACTGCAGGATGTTTCCAGATTAGCGTCCTTCAGGCAAACCCAGAATATGTAGTACTATAGCACTGCCTACGCCATCGCTTTCGTAAGCAAGCATCTTCTCCACCCACTATTTGTGTTTCCTGGATGACTTGTATGTGGGGAGTCTGTGCTAAAGTTTTTTTAATGGGATTTTGCTAAGGGAAGCGTGACAAAAAAATGTAATAAGTGAGAATAGTGCTCAATGAAATTGATGGAAATGACGAAAATGTTATTCACTTATTGGATGGCTCCCTCTTCAAGAGGGAGAAGTAGTGAACCATTTATCAAGGAGAACCTTTGGTGGATGGCAAAGTCAAGGCAAGTGGAATGGTCCTTTGCAGTGATGAGGAAAAACAAAGAAAGAGTAGACTGTTTACAAGGAATGTTACGATGGGAAACACTGTGTTAAGATGCATGTTTCAAAGCACATTAAAAATGACCAATACCTGTCATTCTTATAGCTTTGGGGGGCCTGAAATAGTCAGAATTGTCACACTTATAGGAGTATGATAGTTAGTAGTTGTGTTGGTATTGTAATTGGCAGCACTGATAGCAGCCATGAGTGGAGCAAGTGGAGGTGGCTATCTGAAGAGGGCCCTGGCACTTCTATTTTTACAAATAAAGCACCGGTAAAGGCTTTGAGGTAGAGAAGTGTACGTGGAAAGTTGTTCACAGCAGCAGAGTGGGTCAGCCTGTATTTACGCAAAAAAAGTCAAGCATTATGTGATAGAACGTCACTTACTCCTAGAGGAGCTCTTCATTTTCTATTTGTCTTTGAGATACTTTGTTAAACAAGCATTTACAATGCAATGGTCTCTGCATCATTAAAGGTAGAGCTATTGGCATTGCTCATGACATTTCTTTTTTTTCTTTAAATCATAAATAAATGGCATTGTCATTTACATTGCCAATACACAGCACTCTGCACAACAGCACTCTGCACAACAGCACACAGCACTCTGCACAACAGCACACAGCACTCTGCACTCAGCAGCACACAGCACTCTGCACAACAGCACACAGCACTCTGCACAACAGCACACAGCACTCTGCACAACAGCACACAGCACTCTGCGCTCAACAGCACACAGCACTCTGCGCTCAACAGCACACAGCACTCTGCGCTCAACAGCACACAGCACTCTGCGCTCAACAGCACACAGCACTCTGCGCTCAACAGCACACAGCACTCAACTGCACACTCACTCTGCATTCTTCACTCTGCATTCTGCACTCACTACTCTGCACTCACTACTCTGCACTCACTACTCTGCACTCACTACTCACTACTCTGCACTCACTACTCACTACTCTGCACTCACTACTCTGCACTCACTACTCTGCACTCACTACTCTGCACTCACTACTCACTACTCTGCACTCACTACTCTACACTCACTACTCTACACTCACTACTCACTACTCTACACTCACTACTCACTACTCTACACTCACTACTCTACACTCACTACTCACTACTCTACACTCACTACTCACTACTCTGCACTCACTACTCTGCACTCTGCACTCACTACTCACTACTCTGCACTCACTACTCTGCACTCTACACTCACTACTCACTACCCTACACTCACTACTCTGCACTCTGCACTCACTACTCTGCACTCTGCACTCACTACTCTGCACTCTGCACTCACTACTCACTACTCTGCACTCACTACTCACTACTCTGCACTCACTACTCTGCACTCTGCACTCACTACTCTGCACTCTGCACTCACTACTCTGCACTCACTACTCTGCACTCACTACTCACTACTCTGCACTCACTACTCTGCACTCACTACTCTGCACTCACTACTCTGCACTCACTACTCACTACTCTGCACTCACTACTCTGCACTCACTACTCTGCACTCACTACTCACTACTCTGCACTCACTACTCTGCACTCACTACTCACTACTCTGCACTCACTACGCACTACTCTGCACTCACTACTCTGCACTCACTACTCACTACTCTGCACTCACTTCTCACTACTCTGCACTCATTACTCTGCACTCACTACTCTGCACTCACTACTCTGCACTCACTACTCTGCACTCACTACTCACTACTCTGCACTCACTACTCACTACTCTGCACTCACTACTCACTACTCTACACTCACTACTCACTACTCTACACTCACTACTCTACACTCACTACTCACTACTCTACACTCACTACTCACTACTCTGCACTCACTACTCTGCACTCTGCACTCACTACTCACTACTCTGCACTCACTACTCTGCACTCTACACTCACTACTCACTACCCTACACTCACTACTCTGCACTCTGCACTCACTACTCTGCACTCTGCACTCACTATTCTGCACTCTGCACTCACTACTCACTACTCTGCACTCACTACTCACTACTCTGCACTCACTACTCTGCACTCTGCACTCACTACTCTGCACTCTGCACTCACTACTCTGCACTCACTACTCTGCACTCACGACTCACTACTCTGCACTCACTACTCTGCACTCACTACTCTGCACTCACTACTCTGCACTCACTACTCACTACTCTGCACTCACTACTCTGCACTCACTACTCTGCACTCACTACTCACTACTCTGCACTCACTACTCTGCACTCACTACTCTGCACTCACTACTCACTACTCTGCACTCACTACGCACTACTCTGCACTCACTACTCTGCACTCACTACTCTGCACTCACTTCTCACTACTCTGCACTCATTACTCTGCACTCACTACTCTGCACTCACTACTCTGCACTCACTACTCACTACTCTGCACTCACTACTCACTACTCTGCACTCACTACTCTGCACTCACTACTCACTACTCTGCACTCACTACTCACTACTCTGCACTCACTACTCTGCACACACTACTCACTACTCTGCACTCACTACTCTGCACTCACTACTCTGCACTCACTACTCTGCACTCACTACTCACTACTCTGCACTCACTACTCTGCACTCACTACTCACTACTCTGCACTCACTACTCACTACTCTGCACTCACTACTCACTACTCTGCACTCACTACTCTGCACTCACTACTCACTACTCTGCACTCACTTCTCACTACTCTGCACTCACTATTCTGCACTCTGCACTCACTACTCTGCACTCTGCACTCACTACTCTGCACTCTGCACTCACTACTCACTACTCTGCACTCACTACTCACTACTCTGCACTCACTACTCTGCACTCTGCACTCACTACTCTGCACTCTGCACTCACTACTCTGCACTCACTACTCTGCACTCACTACTCACTACTCTGCACTCACTACTCTGCACTCACTACTCTGCACTCACTACTCTGCACTCACTACTCACTACTCTGCACTCACTACTCTGCACTCACTACTCTGCACTCACTACTCACTACGCGCTACTCTGCACTCACTACTCTGCACTCACTACTCACTACTCTGCACTCACTTCTCACTACTCTGCACTCATTACTCTGCACTCACTACTCTGCACTCACTACTCTGCACTCACTACTCTGCACTCACTACTCACTACTCTGCACTCACTACTCACTACTCTGCACTCACTACTCTGCACTCACTACTCACTACTCTGCACTCACTACTCACTACTCTGCACTCACTACTCTGCACACACTACTCACTACTCTGCACTCTGCACTCACTACTCACTACTCTGCACTCACTACTCTGCACTCACTACTCTGCACTCACTACTCTGCACTCACTACTCACTACTCTGCACTCACTACTCTGCACTCACTACTCACTACTCTGCACTCACTTCTCACTACTCTGCACTCACTATTCTGCACTCTGCACTCACTACTCTGCACTCTGCACTCACTACTCTGCACTCTGCACTCACTACTCACTACTCTGCACTCACTACTCACTACTCTGCACTCACTACTCTGCACTCTGCACTCACTACTCTGCACTCTGCACTCACTACTCTGCACTCACTACTCTGCACTCACTACTCACTACTCTGCACTCACTACTCTGCACTCACTACTCTGCACTCACTACTCTGCACTCTGCACTCACTACTCTGCCCTCACTACTCTGCATTCACTACTCTGCACTCACTGCTCACTACTCTGCACTCACTACTCTGCACTCACTACTCACTACTCTGCACTCACTACTCACTACTCTGCACTCACTACTCACTACTCTGCACTCACTACTCACTACTCTGCACTCACTACTCTGCACTCACTACTCACTACTCTGCACTCACTACTCTGCACTCACTACTCACTACTCTGCACTCACTACTCTGCACACACTACTCACTACTCTGCACTCAATACTCTGCACTCAATACTCTGCACACACTACTCACTACTCTACACTCAGTACTCACTACTCTGCACTCACTACTCTGCACTCACTACTCTGCACTCACTACTCTGCACTCACTATTCACTACTCTGCACTCTCTACTCACTACTCACTACTCTGCACTCACTACTCTGCACTCTGCACTCACTACTCACTACTCACTACTCTGCACTCACTACTCTGCACTCTGTACTCACTACTCTGCACTCACTACTCTGCACTCACTACTCTGCACTCACTACTCTGCACACACTACTCTGCACACACTACTCTGCACTCACTACTCTGCACTCACTACTCTGCACACACTACTCTGCACTCACTACTCTGCACTCACTACTCACTACTCTGCACACACTACTCTGCACACACTACTCTGCACACACTACTCACTACTCTGCACACACTACTCTGCACTCACTACTCACTACTCTGCACACACTACTCTGCACACACTACTCACTACTCTGCACACACTACTCTGCACACACTACTCTGCACACACTACTCACTACTCTGCACTCACTACTCACTACTCTGCACTCACTACTCACTACTCTGCACACACTACTCTGCACACACTACTCTGCACACACTACTCACTACTCTTCACACACTACTCTGCACACACTACTCACTACTCTGCACTCACTACTCTACACTCACTACTCACTACTCTACACTCACTACTCTGCACTCACTACTCTGCACTCACTACTCTGCACTCACTACTAACAACTCTGCACTCACTACTCACTACTCTGCACTCACTACTCTGCACTCACTACTCACTACTCTACACTCACTACTCTACACTCACTACTCTACACTCACTACTCTACACTCACTACTCACTACTCACTACTCTACACTCACTACTCTGCACTCACTACTCACTACTCTGCACTCACTACTTTACACTCAATACTCTGCACTCAATACTCTGCACTCAATACTCTGCACTCAATACTCTGCACTCACTACTAACTACTCTGCACTCACTACTCACTACTCTGCACTCAATACTCTGCACTCACTACTAACTACTCTGCACTCAATACTCACTACTCTGCACTCACTACTCTGCACTCACTACTCACTACTCTGCACTCACTACTCTGCACTCACTACTCACTACTCTGCACTCACTACTCTGCACTCACTACTCTGCACTCACTACTCTGCACTCTGCACTCACTACTTTGCACTCACTACTCTGCACTCACTACTCACTACTCTGGACTCACTACTCTGCACTCACTACTCACTACTCTGCACTCACTACTCACTACTCTGCACTCACTACTCTGCACTCACTACTCACTACTCTGCACTCACTACTCTGCACTCACTACTCACTACTCTGCACTCACTACTCTGCACTCTGCACTCACTACTCTGCACTCACTACTCACTACTCTGCACTCACTACTCTGCACACACCACTCACTACTCTGCACTCACTACTCTGCACTCACTACTCTGCACTCACTATTCACTACTCTGCACTCACTACTCACTACTCTGCACTCACTACTCTGCACTCACTACTCTGCACTCACTACTCTGCACTCTGCACTCACTACTCTGCACTCACTACTCTGCACTCACTACTCTGCACTCACTACTCTGCACACACTACTCTGCACTCACTACTCTGCACTCACTACTCTGCACACACTACTCTGCACTCACTACTCACTACTCTGCACACACTACTCTGCACACACTACTCTGCACACACTACTCACTACTCTGCACACACTACTCTGCACTCACTACTCACTACTCTGCACACACTACTCTGCACACACTACTCTGCACACACTACTCACTACTCTGCACACACTACTCTGCACACACTACTCTGCACACACTACTCACTACTCTGCACTCACTACTCACTACTCTGCACACACTACTCTGCACACACTACTCTGCACACACTACTCACTACTCTGCACTCACTACTCTGCACTCACTACTCACTACTCTGCACACACTACTCTGCACACACTACTCACTACTCTGCACTCACTACTCTGCACTCACTACTCTGCACTCACTACTCTGCACTCACTACTCTGCACTCACTACTCTACTCACTACTCTACGCTCACTGTCATTAACGAAACTGTTAACTCGTATATATGGTATAAAGAAAATATAGAAATACACTTAATTTCTGTAACCAAGCCCTACTTGAGCATTTACGTTCATGAATAACTAGCCATGTACAGATAAACTTACCAAAGACCAAAATGTCGGTGGGCATGCAGTTTTAAACATACTGGCCATATTAAAGTGTAACGTATGGGGACTCGGTACTCAATCACGTGCTCACTCAGATCGTGTTGATGTTCTTTACAGAGGAGCGGGCGTGCACGCCTGTCACACTCTCCAGCACACCCCATGCACAGCCTATGCAGCAGGACCCCTCCCTGCAGAGGGAAGGCCGCCCGTCCAGCAGGGTGGCACCGGGGCCACTGTGCACTGCACTTGCACCTGCAAAGAGGATGGCATGCTGCTCTCCTGCGCACGCCCAGCCCAGGAAGCATATGCCACCGCAATAAAGATATCAATGGGCACCCGCAGTGCACAGCAGCATCTCTCGGCTCCCATCAGCCGTGGGAGTGGACGCCCTGGCACAGCCCACGGCTGGTCCCCCGTAGTAGTAAACAGAAGAGAAGCATCTACCCCCAACCCTTCTCTAGCCCTAAATACTTGCCCTCCTCGCCTTAATCCTTCATCGGGATGCGTCCGCTCTGATAACCTCCATCTTCCTGAGCTCGTCGCTCAGCTGCTCTGCACCCTGCGTAGGATGCAGCTCAAAGCCCCAGGAACGCCCTTTACGTGAGCGTGCACGGAGGCTGAGGATCGCCGACGAAAACACTCAGAGCTCCGAGTCTGCCTGCTGCCGAGACTGACCAAAGAGCCCGGTGAGTTTGGGGGGTCGGTGAGTGTGTGTGGGGGGGTGTGTGAGTGTTGGGGGGGAGAGAGGGAGGGGATGTGTGTGTGCCTGTGTGTCTGTGTGTGTGCCTGTGTGTGTCTGCGTGTGTGTGTGTCGGCCGGCCTGCAAAAAGCGCGTCCCCGGACCCTGGTAGGCTCGTGCACCGCCCTGTCCTCCCTTGAGAGCTAACTCAACTGCAATAGGTCTCGGCCGAGACCTAAAAATGTAAAGAGATATTTTTGCCGTTAGTGACACCCATTACTGTTTTAGAATTCAGGAATGTTTTACCATTACAGGGGGGCAGGAGAGGGTGATATGTTTAGTGCCCACCAGTATTCTATGTGTATAGTCATGTATATGATTACCTCATTTAGAATACCACCCATGGGAAAGAATGTTTTGTTTGAAAATGGTGGCAATTGACCGTGAGCCTTTGACCTATGATGAGTTGCCTCACAGGGCTGAGAATAAAGGAATACGGAATTAATTCTTGATATGGTTCAATATGATCCGTCCTTACACTCCGTAAAGAGGGTTTAGTGGAGATTCTTCACAATGGAGGGAGAAGACGAGAAGCAAGAGCAGTCAGTATCACAGGAGAATATAGCGGCAGAGACAGAGCTACAGTAGCTGAATGATCGCCGTTCTGATTGGCAAAATAGGCAGGAAGAACATAGGGCCACATGCATCATGCAATTTTGCATTCACAAACGGTGCAAATCGGTAATATCGGCAATTTATGAATACAAAATAGCCTTTCAAGATGTATGAAAGGCTTTGTAGTTGCAATTTTAGGAAATGTCAAAAAGTGTGATTACCTAAAAGCGGCTACAAATGGGAAATCGCAGTTTGATATTTCCTTAGAACATGTACCAAGCATTTTCTAAACGCAAACTGTGCATTTAGGAAAATGCTATTACTATCGACTCCAAGTCGATGGTATCCATGTGCAAATTTTAAAAGCTGTGCAAAATGCGTTTTTCACAGTGCCATGTAGCACACACATGCCCATGGGACATGTATGTGCTTTACATGTGCACATTTTATATTATGTCCTTGAGGGGGCCCTTAGGCCCCTGGGTATCCTTGGCTTTGCATTACCTAATTTGCGATTACCAAGTAGGTAATCGCAAATTAGCTAATGCAAAGCCATTCGCACCTATGGCCTACAGGCCCATAGGAAAAAATTGAGTGTTTTTACCTAATAGCGATTACCTATTTACCAAATCGCTACTTGGTCATATTAAGAAATCACGAAATCTTTGGCGATTCCTTACATACATAGCATTTTGCAATTACCAAATAGCGTTTCAGTAAAAATCACAATTTGGTAATCACAAAATACTATTTTCATACATGAGGCCCATAATATCATGCAAAATGACACAATGGGGCTTTCACCCTTTAGGCCACATCCCAGCAACTGGCTGTTTAGATGAGTGTTTTTGTTCTACTGAGCAACTTACTTCACCTAGTTCACCAAACAGACTGCAGTTTGTGATAGCTTCAATCACTGATACATCTGGATGGTTTCCTGCTAGCAGCCGGAATGCAAAGTGAATTAAGACCTTGTTCTACACCGTTGAGCCCACAAGGGCTCATAGTCAAATATACTTTAGTAATCCTCTTTCACACAAAGCGTTGCGCAATTTAACAGTACCTTTTCCACACGTATACCATGACCTTTTCACATGCCAAAACACTGTCTACTGGTAGGATTTACTCTTGGAAGCGATACAAAGTCACTAGAAGCTCTCTGAGCAGCCAAGAGTTTTCAGTTCGGATTTATTAAACACATACACTTAATTGCAACTTCAATTAATTTCCTAATCATCTCTTATTCTTGTGCTGTCCGTCTACAAGAGGAAATAAACAAGGAAGCGGGCAACAGTGCTAAAATAATAAATGTGTAAATAAATGTGTAATCCACGTTAATTGATTTGCAACATTTCGCGCTTCCACGGCATCCACAGCAAATACATTCGGTGTGAGTCTGCAGGGCAACGTGTTTAAATGTCGGTGTCAGCAAGCTGGAATAAACAAAGAGCTCTCAATGCGCGATTTCTCAGTGCAAGAGAGATATTCTAATAACCTCAATGAGGCGTTTTCGAGAGCAGCCTCGTGTGTATTGCTGTATAAATTGACAATGTTAAGATTCTCCCTGCAGTGTCTGGGAAGGTGCCCCTAAAATGAACACCACTTCATAAAACAGGTTTGTGGCTTGGAGGAGGGGAAACAGCAATGACAACTTTTAAGGTGCTTAACGGTATGGATGATTCTGCAAAGAAAAGTATTACATTCAGGCAATAAATTTGGATTATGAATGTAAGATTTTACAACCTGATTCCAATTTCTTGGCTAGTTTCCTAAAATGTGTACAGGGCAGAACTATTTTGTCACCAAGCAGTGGCAGTAATCATTACAAAAAGTGGTGAGGCGGTGAGTGCGGGAGGCTAGGCACCACCTAAAATAATAATACTTTTTTTTTTTAAGTTCAACTTACCTGCTGCCTGCCACCTCCCGCCTCGTCCCTCGTTGCTGGGACTTCCTTGTCACAGAGTCCCTGTTCAATTCAAGCACTGCAGAGCAGCACAGGGATTGGCCTGAGCTGGCTTGAAAGATGCTCCTCTCAAGTCAGGGAGTCTGTGGGGTTTCTCTAACTCAGCTGTTCAATTAGAGAAACCTAAGTACGCATGTGTGTTTTGGTCAGTTGAGACGGCTGGCCAAACACACACGAGCACTTAGGGAGTGCATGTAGCACTCCTCCTCCCTGCCCCTCCCGGAACATGCTGGCTGAGCCATTACAAATAAAATGATAAAGAAATATTGTTTTATTTTTTTGCTGCTGGCTCTGAGCCAATGGAGCGACGCTCATGCTCAATTGCAGAGGAGTCGGCCCTATCACCAAGTATGCTTGAAAGGGTTTGTATGAGTGCTTAAGGTAGGGTGACCAAATTCTGAGAAGTAAAGACTGTTGACAGGCCTGATAAAGATCAGGACTAAAGGCTGACAATGATCAAGGTATATATCTGACCTGTCCATGTTTTTGTATATCCTTGGGGAAAAAAATATATAAGAATTGTCTGAATTTACCTTTTTCTTTCAGACGGCGCAGGAGGAGGTCATAG
Source organism: Lissotriton helveticus (assembly GCF_964261635.1). NCBI lineage: Eukaryota > Metazoa > Chordata > Amphibia > Caudata > Salamandridae > Lissotriton > Lissotriton helveticus. The sequence continues at coordinate 1,075,185,502 of NC_136065.1, read as the reverse complement.
GTAAAGGTGGTAATGTAAATGCATCCATGGCTATGTTTACTTAACATTGGTAAGTTAGGACCTCCACCCTGTGTCCCCCTGTCAGGGGCCACAGGAAGTAGTCACTGCCTGGCATGAGAAACGGAGCACAGGGGAACTACATCTCCCAGTGGCAGCAATGGACGTATGATGTCAGACGCACTGTTGTGCATGATGTCTGGAAATCACTAAAAAGGAGGATTCGGGAGGAGACGCTGCCCAATATTCGTGAAGGTCCTGTCTTTCATGCTCTCGAGTTTGTGGCAGACTTTGAGCATCCTGGTTGGGTAATGGTGCCATTGAGCACCGCTTATATTCTTTTGTTGGCCTTGCTAAACTCTCTCAGTGTGACTGATCATTCCTGTAGTCTTACATATATTTCCATACGTTGGAGAGTCTTTGCCTTACGGACTCATGCGAGGGACATATATTGATTGTTCTTGAGTGTTAGACCTTGCGCTCATTATTTAAGCTTAAGGGGTTTCTCCTTTCTTCCCCTGTTCGTGAGTCTGTGGCTGAGACTCATGCAGGGAGGGGTCTATTTGTCTCATTATTGACCAGGCTTTCTACTCACGGAGAGTGATTATGAACTCTAAAAAACATTGTGCTTTGTTGCTTCATATATTGATGCAGTATATGATGATGCTATGAACTATGCAGTGAATGTATTTAACGTCAATTCTGGCTTATGATTTTGAACCTCTTGACAACGAGCATTGTTTCACTATTTGCTCCGGTTTGTGTTTACATATCCACAGTGGGTGGTTCGTGGCAGGTGTTTTTTTTAGTGCTCTCAGCCATCTTACACAGATACAAAGGGTAGGTGTTCCATGCAAGGAGAGTTATTTCATACACTCAAGGGATATTGCAGTGAGGTAGGAAGTATAGCAAGTATAGATTCTTCTATCTTGTTCAATTGCAGTACACTGTCTAAGGCAGCAAGATCACCTTCTCACCACCCATTTCTGCAAGGAAGCATTTTCTTTCTTTACAGGTTAGTTGAAGATGGGGTCCATGCAGTCTTTGAGGGAGGAGTCATAGATAGCTCATATGGATGTACGCTTATTATGATATTTCCTTGTGTGTTCACAGGTCTTCCTCCCCGCTGTTCCCATCCTTTCCTTCCCCCGCTTGACCATCCTAAAGTCTGCATCTATTCGAGAGGTGGATCCCTAAGAGCATTGGTTCAATCCTGAGGATACTTTCAGGCCTTGGACACTCCCTACCCTCCTTCCCACGTTGCTGGGAGCACGCAGTTTACCTCCTTCTGTGCTGCCTGAAACAAAAAGATAAATTGCTTGACCCCAAGCATACCTTCCAAATTTGCTTTCAAGCATAAGTTGACATATGTTCGAAAAATCGTTATGTATCTTTAAATTAGAAAAGTGTTGGGACGCCAGGTCAATCCTCTGAAAACCGGCACTGTCCAGGAGTATCAGGATGTCTAGTCATCCTAGCTTAAGGCAATGTTAAGGATGAATAAACAAAATTGGTATTTGATAGAATAGACTGAACAATGCAGATAAGAGTCAGATAAATGAGATCTCTCACCTGGTGCCCAGTTCCAACACAGCATGAGGGATATTTGGAAGTTGATGGGTAGTATTTAACTCAAACACTAGGCAGATAAGATAGAGGTGATGGTGATGGGTGGATAAGAGGCAGGTGTTCAAGTCCTTGGCTTGATTCCTACTGCCTTTCGAAGTCGTTGTAACCACATTTGTCTTTTTTGCTGTGTTGGTGATTCGGTGTCTTAACAGACTTCACAGTTTTGCTAGCCAACCAAACCTCTGTATTGGGAGTCTTTATCAGCAAAAAAGAAAGAACAAATCCGTACTGCCCTGCACGGGGCATTTATGACGGAGTACCTGAGGAAGAATGCGGCACCACGAGGATTCATGGTCACGAATGAACCCGGACTGTTCTTAAATAATAAAGAATTCAGGATCAACTGGTCGAGCAAAGCCTGGAAATCCACCAAAGACTGGCTGGTGTTGATTATCAATACCGCCAGACAGCTAGCAGATGCCCTGTAGGTGGAAATACACCATAGTGAAAGCAAACTTAAGACCTCAGTTCATGTGACTGTTTTCAAAAAGAAACTTGAAGAAATAAATAACAATCACTCCGCATATAGGGAGTATCTTACACAATCAAAGATCACCAAATTACAAAAAGATGACCAGAAATTCAAATGGGAGACAGTGTATCCCTACACAACTGATGAATACTACGATAAACCCCAACAACAACCAGCACAAAAACGCCAACCACGCTTCAGATTCACACCCCAGAATTGGACCTACAGCTCAGGGGAGGAAAGGAGCGATAGCAGTAGTGACGAAAGCACGGGGGGCAGACCCGGAGGTATCAGAACCCCAACCAACCAATGTTTGCACCACCGATGCAGCCATTAGGATTCTAGCCGCAGCAATTCTACCCACTGTGATTTGGGCTTCAACAAGGACAGCAACCTTTTTTATTCAGGGGCCAAGGAAGAGGAAGGGGCAGACAGAAACCAAGAAGAACCACCAGGGTGCAATGGGAGGATGAGGCAACCACCAGCGGGGCAGTGACACAGAGCAGAGGCAGGGGCACCTCCCTAATAATGAGCAAAGAATGACGAACGTCGTGCACCTGAGTAATCATACACTCAGCTCAGAAGAACAGGCCATTCTCGCAAAAGGCTTAGGCTTCCTCCCTACCCCAAACAATGATGCTTTCTTCCTTAATACAGAACTAGCCCAGTTCTTTAGGAAAATCAAGTTGAAAGACTTCTTCGGTGAGGCACAAGGATTGGACAACAACCAAACCAACACTGGTCTACAGAAAAAGTCGACTTTCTCCCCTACAACCCAAAACATTTCTTGTAATGTTCTGGCTTTTGAACAGGCAGTCCTCAATGAGGTTGAAAAAATTGATTTCAAGAACTCAAGGTGTTTCCAAAACATGTCCAGAGGCGAGAGAACGACCCTTGAACACCTCAAAAACAACCACGAGTTGGTTGTAAAACCAGCGGACAAGGGAGGGGCAATAGTCCTGATGAATTTTACCATGTATAGGGAAGAGTGCCTACGCCTCCTATCAGACACGATGAGCTATGAGGTACACCATGAAGAACCCACACCCCGGATCTTCAGCAAAATCGAAAGTATAGTCAGTAAAGCAGATACCTGTGACTGGAGCACCAAACATGAGGCTGAGTTTCTCATCAACACTGAGCCCAGGACACCCAGGTTCTAAACCCTTCCCAAAATCCACAAAACAGGATGCCACCATCAGGAACACCAATAGTGTCGGGAATAGGTTCGGCACTAGAACCTCGCTCTCAATTTTGCGACTGGTTCTTGAAACCAATTGTGCAAAAATCCCGGTCTTATTTGAGAGACACCAAGGACGTACTATGCCATCTAAGAGACCTTGAGAAAAACATCAATGATGATATGTTCATAACTATGGACATCGAAGCGCTCTATATGAGCATCCCCCCGAGACGTACATTGGAAGTGGTGGAACAATTCCTTCAGGACCAAGAATGGACATACATGAAACCTTTGCATTTCATCATGGAGTGCTCAGAACTAGCCCTCACTGAGAACTTTTTCAAGTTTGAGGACACACTATACCACCAGGTGAAAGGCACGTCCATGGGCAGCACTTTTGCGCCAAGCATGGAGTGCCTGTACGTCCATCAGTTTGAAGAGGACTAAGTTTTCAATCCCGCAAATCCTTTTACAACTCAGATGAGAACATGGAAGCGGTATATAGATGATGTTCTGATCATCTGTAAGGACACAACAGATGAAGCCGTGCAGTTTGTGGAGTGGGTCAACAGCAGAGACCCCCACCTAAGATTTACTCACACTATTGAAAAAAACCATGCTGTTTTCCTTGATCTGGACATAACCCTGACGTCGGAAGGGATCTCCACCAAAGTACAAATAAAACCAACAGACAGGAACAGTCTCCTCCTCTATGAGAGCTATCACCCGAGGGCTCCACACACATGCACAGTTAGCGGGACATAGTAGCGATGAGTTTACATTCGCAAATGTGACACGGACCATAATAGAGTAACGTGCATGCGCATGGCTTGGACAGTGACCGCAGCGCATGCCCAGCAGCGATGAGATAGGATTCGAAAATGTGATGCTGGCTTTAAGAGAATAGCGCGCATGCGCGGAGCATGATCATTGACCCCTGCGCATGATTAGCCACGGTATCAGGCCCCGTAGCTACGCTGGTCTAGCCATGTGTTTTCTATAATTAGAAGCTTGTGCGCACCCTGGGATCACTAACAACTAGGTGGAGAAACCTCGGTTTCACCCAATGCGAGCAGGCGAACTTAGGCACACCCCACACCAGGAGAGACCCTAGCGAGACACAGTATGTACACCATGCATTTCCAATTTCGCGTATTAAACAATTAATCAACCACAGTATTTAAACCCTCCGGTTTCTCACCATTCTCTACCAACGGGTAGACCGAGAGGACGCCTTTAGATGGAACTGCTGGAAGCACTGAATTTAGACAGTAAGAGTGTGATTGCCACGTATGTTTGTGAAGGTGAAATTTCACTTCACCTTCTGTTGAAAGCATGTGTGTGTTTTGCCTACACTGGGCATACAATTTTTAACTGCATAATGTTGTGTGTTGACCTTTTGTGTCACAGCTCTGTGGATTTACAAACAGGCTCTGACCCACTGTACCTTTCCTTTTTTTTTTTTTTTTTATTTTATTTTTTTTATTATTATTGCAAGAAAAAAAAGAACTTATAATTACATGCCATGGTAGTAACAATAAAAGAACAGATAAACATGAAATTATCATCACATAAGCAGTACGAAGAACAGAGGAGTGAAATAATGCAATTTAACAAAAGCAAATGTAGTTTTGACAAAAAAAGAGAAAGAGAAAAAAAAGGGTATACATCTCCTTAGACTTAGCCTCTTCAGACTGGGTTGCCTTGAAATGAATATTTCAAAGATCAAAGACATTTTTCCATATTTTTTCCTTCTTTTTTATTGCCTGTGGACCTCTATGCCTTGCTAGTGAAAGTTCCATTGTTCTTATTTCGTTTATCAAAGTAAACCATTGCAGTGTGTTTGGAGATTTATTTTGAAATCCATGATCTTGCTATTACTAACCTGGCACAGGCGAATATTATAGTTATCAAGTCTTTATGCTGACAATTATCGTCTTGAATGTCCAGTAGCACCAATTGTGCTGTAAGAGGTGGAGTACTAATTTGTTTATTATTTAGAACAACCATTATCCCTTTCCAGAATGTAAGTAGCCCTGGACACGAGAAAAGCATGTGTTCTATGCCAGCTGCGTACAAGCCACATTTCGGACATTTTGCTCTGTCATTTAATTGGTTCCCCTGTGCCCAGCTTGATATTCTTTGTGGGTATAATATAACTGCATAATGGTTCTATACGATTGTAGTCTTAGATTATATGAGTGGACTATTGAGTTTATATGGCATAATGAAGCTGCAATCTGTATGGGATTGATATTCATATTCAATCTGGCATAATGAAGCTGCAATCTGTATGGGATTGATATTCATATTCAATCTACTAGTCCATTTAGACGCTATTTTAATACAGTCATCCATTTTACCCCTAATTAAGTGTCCATAGCCCAGACTAATAAGTGATTTTGTTTTGTCGGAGTATAAGCATGTTAGTAAGTCTGATTGGGCCACTTTGAATATTTTCATCTTTCGGTGCAGATAGTCTCTTATTTGAATATATTTAAAATACATTTCATCATTTAAATTAAATACTAGTTTTAGTGTGTCAAAGTCCATAAGACCATTCGGGCCTTATAGATCACCCAATATATTAATGCCACGTCTAGCCCAAATATTTCCTGCCCCGTCTGAGAAAATATCCGGTAGGCCTGGGTTACCCCATAATCTAAGTTCCGCATTGAAGAAAGAGATATTATCTATGATCATGATTTGGTCCCAATTTTTTTTTATATGATTAGCTGTCTTAAACTTTACTCGTTTAAAGTAGTTAGGGTCATGTAAGCGAAATAGAAACTGATTGCTATCGGGTCCCAGCATGTATTGATGGTAAAGTAATGAACTATCATCTTTCAATAAACTTCTTATACGATGAAGAAAAGTCGCAAGGAAATATTTCTTAAAGTCGGGAAAGAAAGTCCCCCTTTTTCTATTGGTAATTCTAAAAGATTTATAGCCCTACGTGCTTTTTTGTATCCCCATAGGAAGCTACTACAGATGCCATCTAGTTTTTTAAAAAGGAGTCTATTAGGTTGTAGGGGTATGGCCCTAAATAAGTATAATAATTTCGGTAAAATTTTCATTTTTACAAGATTGATGCGCCCTACTAAACTAAATGGAATCTTATGCCATTTTTTAAAAATTAAGGCAATTTCTTTTAATAAGGGGTCATAGTTGATAATTATTATCTTATCTATATTTGCTGTTAGTTTGATTCCTAAGTAAGTCGCACTTTGACATATGCCTGGTATATTCTCTGCTGGTTTATAGTTGGAAATAATTTGTGTCTTATTTACGTTTAATTTGTATCCTGACACAATACCAAACTGTGCAGCTTCTTCGACTATTTCAGGCATGGCTCTAACTAAGTCTGACGTGTATACTGCAATGTCATCTGCGAAAGCAGTTATTTTCAGACTCTTCCCGCCATGGTAGGTTGGAATAATATTAGCTTGTACCACCAGTGCATTTAGGAACAGTTCTAAAGATAGAGCGAAGAGCAGAGGGGACAGAGGGCAGCCTTGCCTTGTTCCCCTCCCTATTTGAAAGTTAGCTGACTCCTTTCCACCGTAGCTAATCTTGGCCAGTGGGTTGTCGTAAAGTGAAGATACCCAAACAAGATATTGGCCCTGAATTCCCATCTTCTTTAACACTTCCCACAAGTATTCCCACCCCACTCGGTCAAATGCCTTTTCCGCATCTAGCATAACCATTCCGAGTGGGGTGAGAGTTGTTGAGGCTACATCGAAAGCTGTTATTGCAGTGTTTACATGGGCCGTGGTGTATCTTCCCATCACGAACCCATGTTGCTGCAGATTAACCAAATCCGGCATGATGGGGGCTAAGCGGTTTGCCAAGATTTTAGAAAACATTTTTACATCTGAATTGAGTAAAGAAATTGGCCGATAAGAGCCACATTCCTCTGGAGGTTTATTTTTTTTAGAAAAAATATTATTTTAGCTATTATCCAAGATGTAGGGGCTTTTCCAGATGTAGCTATCGAATTAATTACAGATTCTAAGAGAGGCAGTAGTTCTTGTGCGCAGATCTTATACAGCTCCAAGGGTAAACAATCTTCTCCAGTAGCTTTTCCCAGAGGTAGGGCAGAGATAGCTAAGTTTATTTCAGCTAATGTTATTTTTGAGCTAAGTTGTTGAAGAGTTTCTATATTAATATCTCTTTGGATTGATAAATGTTCATTAAGATATTGCAGTATTATAGCTTTAGTGGGGGTATTATCTGGGGTATATAGTTGTCGATAGTAGCTAACAAACTGATCTTGGATCTGATCTGGTTGTTCATACTCAAGTTGGTCAGGACCCTTAATAGTTCTAACTCTAGTTTTTGCTTTTTTGTCTGCTACCTTATATGCCAGCACTTTACCGATTCTATCTCCCCCTTCATATTGAACCATTTTATACTTATGAATCTTAGTACAGTATCTCTCTCTAAGAGTTGTTTTAATAGATGATTGTAATTTACACAGCTCTATTCTTAATTCATCAATCTTAGATGTTGCTTGTGTAGTAGCTTCGGCAAGTTGCAGTTCTGTTTGCAATATATTAGAAGTAATTATCGTAGTGGCTCGGCGTTTCTCAGCATTTGACCGCAAAATATATTGCTGAGCGAAACCCCTAATACTGCATTTACAAGTGTCCCACACCATGTTTATATTAGCTGAATTAATATTCAGCTCTATAAATTCTTTAATGTGCTCTTTTAGTGATATAACAAAGCGAGATTCTATAAGTAAGTATCTTGGAAAAGTAAATTGTCGTGTCTCCCGCCTCTGATCTTTTACTTCGATTTCAAATATTATCGGATTATGGTCAGCTGTAATCCTTGGACATAATTCAATGTTGCAATGACCGATTATTTGGTCCGTTGCCCAGACCATATCTATTCGGGAGCAAGATCTATGAGGCGCCGAATAGTATGTATGTCCCGCTATTAGAGGGTATTTAGAGCGCCATATATCCTTCAGATTATGCAATCTACCCAGTTCCAAAATCGCAGATCTAACTTTGCGCATTTTGCCTTGGGAGCCCTGCCCAGTAGAATCTATTTTGTAATTAATGACACAGTTAAAATCACCCATGACCAAGAGCTCCCCCTCCCATTCTAATAACTCTATACTTAGCTGGTCGTACAGTGTTGGGTCATCTATATTAGGCCCATATATCAAACATAGAACAAATTGTTTACATCCAAATTTTACTTGAGCAATCGCCCACCTTCCCCGTGCATCTGAAGCGGTCTTAAGAGTTTCAGCCACCATTCACTTTTGTTTAAGAATGCCCCCCCCCCCGGATGGAGGCTCCCAAAGTTGAGCATACCACCAACTCATAGCCCAGTTGAGATAATCATTTTCTGTCCTGGTAACTAATATGTGTTTCTGATAAAAACGCGTACTGGGGTTTATTCATGTCAATTTCCTCTTGTACTAATCTTCTCTTTTGCTTACTATTGAGGCCTGCAACATTCCAAATTAATAGTCTTAACTTAAACATTTCTTATATTGATAAGTTTACTTCTCCTCTGTACATAGTCTTTATTGAACAAACATAGCTTGCTTTTCTCTAATGCATATTTCTTTCTTGCAATACAAATTTTCCCCCCTTTTTTGCACCCACCCTTGCCCACAGCCCAACCCCTCCCCTTCACCCTCACGTCTCTGAGGGGGGAGCACCCCTCTATCCCTTGCTGCCGCTGAAGGGGCAGCGTAGTGAAGTGTTAAGCATGGAGACTACCCCACCTGATTCCAACTTAAAGGTCTTCAATTTGTCAAAAAGAAAAAAGCGTAAAGAAAAGGAAAGAGACAGACAAACAATAAGAGCCGATAAGGGAAAGAAATGGAAAAGAAAAGAAGATGGAGAAAGATGAAAAGGTGTAAAGGAAGATCTTCCCTAAACCTGTTTCAATTAGCACTACAAAATCGAGTATTATTCGGATCGTCAGCTCGCCCGAGGGTATCTCTTATGAAATTATTTCAGTTATCTCTTTCTATCCTAAGCGTGCTTCATTTATCATTGGAAATTCGTGTGCTATTCAAAGAGTCAAGTAATCAAAAATATGTCCTATTACAGTTATTTCACTTGTCTCTTTCCGCTGTAAACATTTCCAGAGCCTGGATTGCTTCTTCAGGTTCGTTAAAAAAGAATGATTGGCCGTTTCTGATCACCTTAAGGCGAGCAGGCTCTTGTAAGTATACTGTACAGTCTATGGCCTTAAAATAATCAATCATTTTGCGAAGCTCCCAGCGTCGATCCATAGTGCCCTTACTCAGGTCCGAACGCACAAAAAAGGTAATGTTATCAATAGTGACCGGGCTATTGGGTTTATCTTTGAGAGATACTGCCTGTCTCAACACAAAGTTCCCAAAATATATCAAAAATGGTCTAGGAAATGTATTACTTTTGTTCTTTTGAAATAAAGGCAGCCTATGCACCCTTTGCAGTTGAGAATCCCAGTCCCAAACCGATAGGTCACTGAAGGCTTTTTGAAATAATTTCACAATAAATGATCTGGGGTTGGCCCCTTCCATGCCCTCGGGTATTCCAAAAAGTCTGAGGTTGTGTCTGCGCGCCCTATTTTCCATGTCCTCCACTTTAGCTTCTAGCTTAGTTACACGTGTTGAATGAGATCTTGTTAGTGACTCCGACCGAGTTGCGCCTTCTTCCACCTCCACGATCCGTTGTTTCAAGTCCTCTATCTCCTGTGTGCACCTCCCAGCTTTTGACAGACTTCACTCATAAATGCCTGCAGTTTGGTATTATCCTCCCTTAGCTGTAAGTAATGTTGTTGGCTTTCCTGCCTTTGTGCCAAAAGAGTCTACATGATTAAGTCAGTGGAGGCAGAATTTATGTGGACTACAGTTTTCTCCCGTATCTCTAGTTGTACCTGTAATTGATTTAAAACATTACTATGATCTGGAGTTAATGGCGACTTGTTAGCAAGAGAAGAGCTAGGAGAGCTGGGAGAGCTAGGACTCATATCTATCTTTTCTTTTCCAGTATTTGATGGTTCCAATAAACAGTTATCAGATTTTGTTTCCAACGGAGTTGAGTTTGACTTAAAGTTTGTAGGATCTATTTGCGGGCTAATAAGAGTATTAGCTGCTGAGTTGTTAGTCACATTTGCAGATACAGTTTGACCTAATGTATTAAGCTGATTAACCATATGAGAATCCGTGTCACTGGATTCGTTATTAGTCGATGAAGTTGGCAAGGTTGTTGTAACGGCCTTCGTTGATAGCAATTTTTTTTTGTAATTTCCTCTCTAGTTAGTATAGCTTTGTCTCTTGAACGCAGTTCTTCCTCAGGGCTGGCTCCGGAAAGTCTTAAGGCCATGTTCTTTACTCCCCCTTTAGCCTCAATCCATTTTCTCAGTGGACTATCATCAACTATAGCTTTGCGCCCTTTCTTAGTTCCAATAGGGTCTTTACTCTGTGGTTTGCGTACTGTAGTCTTTGATTTAGCTTTAGTTTTTGCTTTTGCTCTTCTTAGTCCAGTCAATCTGCTAGCATTAGATCTGTTATATGAGGTTTCTGTATCAGTTTCTTCTTCGTCAAGCATTTCTTCGTATTCTTCATATTCAGGATTAAAATCCACATCGATTGCCTCAGTGGCATCGGCAAGAAACCTCACTGTAGTGTTTTTTCCCCCAGATAAACTTTCACCACATTGTTTCTCTAGTACTGATCCACCGGTAGCTACATCTACCATCTTCTGAGTTGTCTGTGTTGCTTCAGTGTAGTCAGGTCCAACCCTACTGTTCGTAGCAGCTCTTGATTCAGCTGATACAGTATTTAGATGAGCATTTATGTCTGCATGCACTTCAATGTTTTCTAGATCTATCATATCATTTCCACTGATCATTTCCTTGCCCCTTGTAGGCACATCTTCTTTAGCTGATTTATCTTTGACACAGGGTTCAGCTTTATCGATCTTGTCAGCCTTGTTTGTGTCTTTGTCAATTACTCCAGCTTTATCTGCTACAATTGAAATGGCTATGTTTCCGTCTTTTAAAGCGACAGCGTCTAAATCGTTAACTCCTGTTTCCTCGGATTCATCTGGAGATAACAAATTCGAATGATTTAATGTTATACCGCTGCTACCCTGTAAGTCTATATTATTGCTAACATTTATGTTGAGCATAGCCGGGCGAATTGTTTGTTTAGTCAGCACGATATTAGTTGTGGCTTTAACTCCGGTCCCCATGCCCGTGGTCGTTTTACTTTTCAGAGCAGATTCACCCTGTGCTGCTTTAGTTTCACATGTGGAGATCGTGGACATCGTACCTGTGCCTTCAGTTTTTCCCGTCTTTCCAACCCTTCCAGTCCGAACGGATCGGGTGTTCTGCCGCGATGTCATCAGACCTGCCGCTTTCCTCAGTTCTGTTGTCAGAGGCGGCGTCCGTTCTTCATTTGGCGCCGAGCACAGCTGTGGGTAGAGCAGACCGTGACCCGCCCTACAGCTCGCCCTGCTGAGTGCACGAAGGGGAAAGCATTTCTAAGCCTCCAGACCGGCAGGATACCTCTGCTAATTCGACATGCAAGCTGCAGCATCAATGCGTGATTATAGTAAGAGACAGCTTCTGTGAAATTTCTCGGCTTTGGAAGATTTTAAAATGGTTCTTATGACTTTCTCTTTGTCCGCAAAATCGATGTTTGATTTAATTTATCCAGCTTGAAGTCCTGTTACGCCGTTTCTCAAATTGTTGGAAGCGGTAGGGAGCTACTCCACGCTAGCTCCTTCACCTGGCGGCATCAACCCGCCATCTTGGCTCCTCCCCTCGTCGGACCCACTGTACCTTTCCATTGCAGAAAGTCACAGTATGCCCTTCCACCCTCGACCTCCCATGGAGCAAGTAGGATAGTATCTTAGGGTAAGAAGCGGATTGCTATCATTTAATTGGTTGTATGATGACACGTATAATTGCCGCGTGTCTCATAAAGACCATACCACACGCGCAATAGGTGTGACGTTGCATGGATGGCAAAGTGTGCCACTTGTAAAATACTTACACGTCTGATTTGTATGTCTCTTTTAGTTTCCTTTTTTCCTACAGAATCACTTACACTGGTACTACACTAATCGGGGAGCTTGATGCCCACAGCCCGCGTCTTTTTAGTGGCAGGTCCTTTTTGCACTAGATGCGAATGGGAAGTGCCCATAGTTAGAAACCCTTTGGTCCTGACGAATGCTACATACCCTTCGGGGACACAAATGCAGAAACATGTTGACCACACTTAACACGGTGAAGGGAAAGTAACGTCCCAGATCACCGTTCACCTGTTTTAATACTATACATTTGCTTCTTGAATAAACACAGTCTATTGACAAATGTAATGGTTTTTAGATCACTTTTCATAATTTCACGGCCACCACTTAGCTTTAGAAGTGCATCCCTGTCTCCAGGTGTAAGCCTGCCCTCTATCAACCGAAGAGTTTAGAGGGCGAGGACAGCCGATGATGAAGCATGACACCGGGCGGTGTGTGAGGCCAGTCCGTAACTTTTTATGAGATGCACCCACTGGTGATGCATCTCAAGATAACTCTATAGGAAACCATAGAAACCCACACTAGGAGCAGCCCATCTTTGTGTATACTTCCCACATGAAAATTCACAATCTCACAATGTGGAGTAATAAATGGGTTGGCTTCATTGTCTTTAGGCTGGATTATGCCAACTCTGACCGAATACGTTACACCATTTGCAAGTGATTTGCAATTAGGCAATCAGGCTAGCATGGAGGTATAACGATTCAGTCGAAACTGCCTGTCACTAAAAACTCTGTATTGCGTTCCTATTAATGTTGGTTATGTTCTGTGTACTTTTCAAAAATCACTTTCTGGAAATGCCCCTATCTTTATTCAGAAGCATATTCTTTCTTGTGGTCCTAACAAAGATCTTCATTTATTTGTCAGATAATCTTCTCTCTAACTTCAAATTCATTTAAGCAAGGTAGAAGGGGCAATGTTTTTCAGTTCTCGCTGTGAAGTACTGGAAGACCCTTTCACATAAAGAATAACTGCTTCTTTGGGTATTTTTAGAAAGTCCTTGAACACCTGCCTCTTACCCAGATGTTTTAGCTTTGTTTAGCTTCTTTTATTCTCCCACATGAATGGACTCCAGAACCATGACGCAGTAAGCAATGTTGCTCTCAGACTGTTGAAGTAGATCCTTATGGAGATGTCAGTAGGGCCTGGTGCTATAGGCCACAAAATGTTTCACACTCATTTTAATCTGCCCTGATATCCTTCCATGCTTTGAAACTTTAACTAGATTGCTAAGTCACTTCATTACCATTGAACTTAGTTCACTCTCCTCTGATTTGTCATCCCTAACCTTCACACTTCAGAAAGGATCACACCTGCTGCTGATACAATTCACTCTCTAACCTAGACCTGTCTCCAACATAAATCAATTTTTATGGATGCATTATTTTATATGGAGGCAGCACAAATACCTATGAATGAAAAACGTATGGATGCATTACCGTAACTATCTTCATGCAGACCTCAAAGATTGAATAGCTTCTAAGTTTTAGTAAATGAATTCTAAAACCTAGATATACACCCAAGTACACTTCAGATAACATTTGATATACTCCCGCCAAAACTCTTCAACGTCATATGATGTCCAAGTTTTAACTGTGATAAATATATACATATATATTTTTGAACCCAAAATGTGCATGCAGTCCTGTAGTCAACAGTGTGTACTATTAACCAACCAGTGCAACACACATTTGTTCAGTTAGTCCAAGCCAGTCCATTGTTCATGGCCACAATATTAGGCTTCAGGATGGACCTGCTTCATAATTTAGATTCTAACCAAATGGAACAACCACTGCTTGAACACGCCTTTACATGACCGCTGACAAGTTGTGAAGTTGAAGAAAATTCTACAAAGTAGACACCCTGGCAGTTTCACTCTTCAGGTCAACAGACTCTGTTCTAGTGTACTCTGTAAGGTGTCCTGCATAATTTCTGAAGGGGCTCTTGAGAAAAAGGTTCAGGGATGTAGAAAACTAAGGGGCTGATTACAATGGCTGAGGGACTGCCACCGACAGGCTGTCAGTGGCGGTCCCTTGGCCACCATAACAGGGATCTCCGTCCGCCATATTGCAATGGCTTCTGGACGGGTGGTGGTCGGAAACACCAACCACCACAATCCTGACAGGCATGCTTTTTCCGACCACTTGTTGGACATCCATGTAGTCCCGGAATGGCAGTGGTTCCTGTCAGGCACCACCGTAGGGATTACAATATCCCTTTCTGCTGGTTGTTCTGTGGCAGTCAAACTGCAGCAAAAAAGCAGATGGAAATGGATTTGGGGGTCCGTAGTCAGCCCCCCTAACCCCATTTGCCAGGTACAAAGGCCCTGGGGTCACCTGTGGTGCCCTATATATCCCTACACCATGTGGTAGGCACCGCATTGGGCCTGCCTTGTAGTGCAGGGATATGTGTGGGGTGTCTGTTTTGTCTTGCGGTGGCAGCTGCAGAGCACAGCACCCACTGCAATACAAAACATGGGCAATGCAATCGCCACAGTGGAAGGCGCATCCTAATTTGCCGTGTGGGACAGCCGCCTTGTAGGCGGGTGGTCCCAAATTTGATTGGATGGCGGAAGGATGGAAGTTTGTCTGCTATCCTAATGACCCCCTAAACAACGTGCCCTGAGGAAATCCCAGTTCTTTCTAAACACTATAGAGGGAGACAGAGTCAGAGGTCTGATAGTGCTGCTACTCGACCACAGTTAATGTAAAGTGTTTTGTTGGAAGAAAACAAAGTGAATAACTTTATGCCTGGGTCAGTAAAAGCGCCTAATTTGGAAAATGAACCCAGTTGGACATTATAATCGAAATGTAAATCCTCCCAGCATTCCATACACTGTATATTGTTTTGATGAAGTACAAGAACTACTTTATGGAATATATTATAGAAGCACGCTTTATGCAGGTTTACAGCTATATAAAAATGCCTATTTGAACACTGGAGGTTAGTCCCTGAGGAATGAAGAAATAATGCTGGCAGTGATTACCCTTCAAACAAAGATTTCAAAAATCTTCATGGAATTAACAATTCTTGAGTGAGAAAAATGCCCCAAAAGCTCTCCAATAACTTAGTGAACCCCTTGGGGTCTATTCACAAACTTCATTTTGTGGTACTTTAGTAGTACTAAAATAACACTACTAAAGTAATACAAAATGATATTCGCAAACCTGCAAGTATAAATCTCCACCTCCACCTCTCCTTTCTTTTCAATAAAGAGATCCTCACACATTCCTCACACTTCAGGTCGGATGCTTTCCGAACCACATCTCGGTTTCACTTCTGACCGCCTACTTACAGAAAGTGAAACCGCCTGGTCATTCCGTCTGGATTCCGATGGGCTCCAGGAGCCCTTCAGCAAGTCGGAGACCACAGCATAAGCCCATATGACAGCGTTTCCGCTGTCTGGATTACAATGTGGGTTTCCAACAGGCTTTCCATGCTGACTTTCCAACTTGGAAAAGCTTGTCGGAAAGTGACTTTGGGGGGGCCTAGCATGGCCCCCTTCTCCCTGCTGCATCCGATGGGGGAGCGAAAAATCCCTGCACTGTGGAGTGCCTGCCACACGCTGCAGGGTATTGCACATGCTCCCATTTTTCTATGAGAGCTTGTGCTATGTCCGGTTTACGGTCGCAGCACAAGCTCCCATTGACAAATGGAAGTATGCGACCAGACCATGTGCAGTCCCATTGTAATTGCGGTGTCGGTACCACCGACGGGAGTTCGGTCAGTGTGACGATGGTGATGGTGTTGAAATCGTAATTGAGCCCATAGTAGTAAATGTGGGAAGGGCCATGGGAAGTAACTGGAAAAAGAGGGATATTTACTACTAAATGGAAGGGGTTTAGTGAGGAGTAAAGAGGGACTTAGGGAGGGCCACGCACCCACCCCCTAAAGAGTATGCCCATTGCTATCCACAAACTGCTGACCTTTCAGTATCTGTATCCATTTTTCTCTGCTTCCTAAGCTTGCTTTGGTCCTTAACCTGGCTCTCCTGGTGCTTAAATTAAGAAGGACTTCCAGAGAGTAGGTCCTTTACCCCTTCATGTCCCTGGGCATGTGGCCCATTTCAAAATGATAGTGCTTCCTTGTTTCATTTATGCCTTCCAAAGTTTCACCCTCCCTACCCCTACCCAATGGTTGACGGTCCCTAACTTCATCATTTGTCTCTTCCTTTGAGCGGGGGGCAATACATGTATTGTCTTCAACAGTTGCCGACAGTCACCTTCTGATGGGGGTATGAGAATGGCAGACCTCCACCACTACTAGATTTCACCCCAGGTGATTGTGGTGAACTATTGACTTAATTATGATTGGATCAACCTGATCTACAGTGCTGAGATGGCCCTGCTGGTACTTGACCGAATAATGGGCATCCTGTACAGTTTTCCAATTTCCCGGTCCCTTCCGGACATTACGCATGTGGTCTCCTTGAGCTGGTGAGCGGTGCTCCGCCTTATGGGCTGGGACCGTAGATTGAAATGCATTACCTCTTTTTGGAGGGCACCTGGCTACATCACATCCTGGGACAGAATAGTATGTCCCAGCTCAGGGATGTCTGGGCCGGGCAGCTTTCAGTCGTTCCAAGCTCTACAAGAGCAATATCAACTTTCTAATACTCAGTTTTGTAAGTATCTACAACTCCTGCATGTTCTTCTAGCCTACCTCTCCTTGGACACTCTCAGCACCGCCCGCCGCAATGCCAAGAAGGCATGTCGTGCACTTCCATGCCATGTTGTGCATGGAACTGCAGGGGGGTACCATAGGTACCCCCCATGTGCACCCCCCACCCAGAATCCCTGGGGGCCCGCTGCGAGTCCCCAATTGCGTGAACCGCCTGCCTTTCCGTGGCAGTGTTGCCGCCACGGAAAGGCATGTCCCCGCAGACATGCTAAAATGGATGGCGGTGTCTCCCAGACACCGCCACCATGTTAGCAGCTTTTCCTCCCGGTCGACTCTTCAACTGGGTGGAAAACTGGCAGACGGACTTTCCATCCACCGGTGTCCCCCCCGCCATGGTAATGTGGCGGGGGGAATTTGAAAGCGGGCAGTGGTTTATGACGGGCGGATCACCACTGCCATACGGGCGGTGGCGATCCACCCACCATAATAATGACCTTATTAGTGTCTAGTTTTTAGGCACATTATATCCGGCTGTGCACATCTCTTTTATTTTCTAGGATATTCGATTTAAGTCCGTATAATCCGTTGTGTATCAAAAGTTAATGCATACAAAATGAGGTGTTTGTAGCTCAGGAGTAGAGTTCATTAGTGCTAGACATCGAACTCCTCCTGTTCCTGCATTTTTCCCGTGTGACTGGGTTGGGTATTTGTCAATCACTAGGTTTCCAGCATTTTCTTCTTGCATATCCTCAAGAACTTTACCTAGGAACAGTTCAATTGAGGGCCGCTGGGTGCGAAACATGCCAGAACAGCCTGCCTCCTGGTTCAAACCCCTCCCTGGTTAAATTTAACTTTCAGCAGTTGTTTCAGTTCTTGTGAAAGTTCTTTGCAGGAGCCTAGTAGATGCAGCAGATCTTCCGGTGATGAACCGCATATGCGGCAACTAGGGTCCATCTTCTCCTTTATCCAGGGTGGAAGATGCTGAATGCAGGGTAGCAGAACAAATCTATGCTTCATAAAACTGATTTTTGTATGCTTGACATAATCCAAATTGAAGTACTTCTGAGCAGGTGGCTCTCAGTAGGTATTCAGAGTCATCCATCCGTGAGACCTTTCTGAGAGTGAGGCTTAATCCTCCAACCACAAAAGGTGTTTGACTGTTTTCCAAACCAGTTTCTTAAGCACCCTGGAACTTGTAGGTTTTTCCCAGAGTTGGTTCAATCTCAATTTGAGTAAGCCGTTTTTAATATATCGTGCTGCGGGTGAAGCGGTGTATCCCCAGTAAGTGATTGGCTTATTCCTGAAGAGAAGATGCGGTGGAGATGCTTGACTGCCAGTGTTTGTCTCTTTGGCCTATTAAGGGACTGGATTACCAGTGCTGTCAACATTATTCTGCCCCTCCCCCAAAGCATCAAATCAGCCACTTGCAGGTGCTGCTGTGGCTCCTGTGCCATGGGTGCAGCCCAGCGTCTTAGGCTCCCTCCAAGAGAAATATCAGATCGCACCCTGAGGTGCAAGCCAAAGGTCAGTGGCCTAAGGGTCTTCCCCATCTCCTGGTACACTATAGTGGCAAGGATGGACCTTACAAACTCCTGGGGAATGCCTTGGAAATACCAGCCTCATGCACACCAAACCAGCAGACGTTTGCCATGTGCCACAAAAGCCATGTGCTCGGAGGCATCTACCACAAATAGACTGTGACAGCTGCCACCCAACCTGCACTTAAGACCCCAGCGCACAAGTGTAAGTGGGGATTGATAGTAGCTGAAGGTGAACTGATAGAAGGTTTCGTGAGGGGGTGTATCTAGAAATAAGACCATTTATGAATCCAGGGCCCTGACCATACAGTGACTTAAATACCAAGCAGCAAATCTTAAAAGCACAGCGTTGGGGCATAAGAAGCCGTGGAATTCCCTCAAAAGAGGGGAAGCATGATGCCACCTAGGTTGCCGGTATATCAGTCTGAACGCCTGGTTTAGGACTATCTGCAGCCGTTTCATAAGACCAGCTGGTAATCCAAGGTAAATTGCATTAGAATAGTCGAGCCGCGATAGAACCATGGCCATTTGAACCTGTACCAGCGCGGCTTGGGTCAGCAGTCTGCTTATCTTTCTGATTTTATGTAGCTGGTGAGCACACAAAGATATAACAGAACCCACTTGCCTTTTTAGGGACAGGTTATTGGATATTGTAACTCCAAGGCTCTTGGCAGAAGAGGAGGGGGTGGGATATGGTCCCAGTTCTCCTGGCCAGTAGTGACAGCCCCAGAATTTCTGGCTTTCTGTCAAGATTAATTCAGTCTTTCCTGGGTTTAGTTTTAGAGGATTTCTGTCCATCCAGTGACTGATAAACCGCAAGGGTGACTGAAAATCCGAGACTGAGATGGGTGAGTTATCAACTGTGAAGAGTAGCTGCAGGTCATCAGCATAGTTGAAGGTAACTGTTTTTCTTTCCTTCAGTGACCTGATCAGTGGAAGGAGATAGAGGTTGAATAAAAGTGGAGAGAGTGAAGATCCTTGTGGCACCTCACACATGGTACTTTGCTTGGGCACCACAAACTGAGCCAGGCGAACGGCCTGGGAGCAATCCTACAAAAAGGA
Source organism: Lissotriton helveticus (assembly GCF_964261635.1). NCBI lineage: Eukaryota > Metazoa > Chordata > Amphibia > Caudata > Salamandridae > Lissotriton > Lissotriton helveticus. The sequence goes on along the minus strand of NC_136065.1, from coordinate 1,075,165,945 downwards.
ACAAATGCAGCTTAAGGCTGGCCCCTGGATGCCCACTTCCTTGACACGGTCCACCAAGATACAATAGTGGATCATGTCAAAGGCTGCTGACAAGTTCAGCAGCACTGGGCTTGAGGAATCCTCTTATCAGCCTTTTCCTGTAGGGCATTCATTACTGCAGTAATGACTTTCTCCGTGGTATGGCCGGGACGGAAACCTACTTAGTGAGGATCAGAAAAGTTAGTTTGTTCCAGAAAACTGGACAGACACTTTGCCACATGAGCCTCAAGCATCTTACGATTCAGAAAAGGGGGTGGTGATGAACAGAGTGTCTGAATTAAGCAGACCACTCTTACCCAGTCCAAAGATCAGGGCTTGATCCATCACCGTTATTTATCTCACTGCCACATCCCAGCTCAGAACCTGGCTATATGCAAATTAGTCTGTCCCTGGCCCAGTGCATCATGGGAACAGGGCAGACCAAACTACCAAGCCAATTCTTCACCAGAAAGGAGACAAGCTACCGGGGACCGGTTTCTGGCATTTCAGCCTCTTCGGCCCGGCTTGCTTGAATCCTGATGGAGCAGTGAGAAAGGGACTCATGTCTGAGTATACCCTGCCACACCTATAGTGGCCAAAAACGATTCAGAAAAGGGGGTGGTGATGAACAGAGTGTCTGAATTAAGCAGACCACTCTTACCCAGTCCAAAGATCAGGGCTTGATCCATCACCGTTATTTATCTCACTGCCCCATCCCAGCTCAGAACCTGGCTATATGCAAATTAGTCTGTCCCTGGCCCAGTGCATCATGGGAACAGGGCAGACGCCTGAAATGGCAGAAACCGGTCCCCGGAAGCTTGTTTCCTTCCCAGTGTAAGAATTGGCTTTTGTAGTCTGGTCTGCCCTGTTCCCATGATGCACTGGGCCAGGGACAGACTAATTTGCATACAGCCAGGTTCTGAAACTGGGATGGTGCAATGAGCTAAAAAACGGTGTTGGATCTAGCCCTGATCTCTTGACTGGGTGAGAGTACTCTGCTTAATTCAGAGACTCTGTCCATCACCACCCCTTGTTGTAAATAATTTTGTCCACCCTAAGCGTGGAAGGGTATACTCAGATGTGAGTCCCTTGCTCATTGCACCATCAGGATTCAAGCAAGCCGGGCCGAAGACGCCTGAAATGGCAGAAACCGGTCCCCGGAAGCTTGTTTCCTTCCCAGTGTAAGAATTGGCTTTTGTAGTCTGGTCTGCCCTGTTCCCATGATGCACTGGGCCAGGGACAGACTAATTTGCATACAGCCAGGTTCTGAAATTGGGATGGTGCAATGAGCTAAAAAACGGTGTTGGATCTAGCCCTGATCTCTTGACTGGGTGAGAGTACTCTGCTTAATTCAGAGACTCTGTCCATCACCACCCCTTGTTGCCTCAAGCATCTTAGCCAGATATGGGAGCAGGGAAATGGGTCAATAGTTGGACAGTGTCAGGGGATCGGCTCCAGGTTTCTTCAAGAGGGAGATCACAGTAGCTTCTTTAAAAGATTTAGGTACATAGCCCTGAGATAAAGAGTCATTTAGCAGGGCAAGAGCGGGGCCTGGACAGAAAGTAAAGACCTCCTTTAAGACATGTGGGGGCAATGGTCCGTAGGAGAGTCAGAGCTGACTTTAAGCAGAAGGCGCTATGAAAGGTCTTAGAATCAATGGAGGAGAAAGTGTCCAAAGAACATGAGTTTTTATATATGGAGGCGGAAACGTTTTGGGTTATGTGAGTAGGAATGCTAGCCTTCATAAGGAAGATTTTCTCAATAAAGTAATTGTTCAGTTTATCACATAGAGTTTGTGAGGGAGTAGGCTTACTTAATACTTTGTCTGGATTAGACAGTTCCTCTACAATGTTAAATATTTCTTTAGATTAATTGGTGGAGGTAAGAATTCTGCATGAAAAGTAGGCAGCTTTTGCATTTAGGATGCATTTTTTATATTCTCTCATAGCCGTTTGATAGGATACTTTGTCTTCAGATGAGTTTTTAGTCCAGGCGAGAACCATCTCTGAGCCTCAAAACGGCGGGTCAATTTTGATTTTTTCAAAGGTGCATGTTTGTTACTAGCATCCAGTAGCCAAGCTGAAATATTTTCCTCTTGAGTGTTAATGTCGTAAGTATACTGAGGTATTGTGTTTGCCAAAGTGCTACTGAAGTTAGTCATATCAATAGTATTCCATTTACGTACCCAGCTCCCCCCTTTGGTTTGTCTTTTGTTCCTGATGGGGACCTCTAAAGTAAATTTTATCAATTTGTGATCTGACCAAATACACGGTCCTACATAAAGGTCTGATACTACCAAATGAAGTGACCAGATTTGGTCCAAAGTGTGTCCCTCAACATGCGTAGCTGATGATACTTGTTGAGCAAATTTCAAATTATTTAGCAATTCAGTCAGCTCAGCAGATTGCAACCCACCTTGAGTATCGTTTGCCCAGTAATTAAAGTCGCCTATCAGTAGAACTCTCGCATGGTCAATTGCCAGATTGGCGACTTGTTCACCCAAGGAGTACGGAAAGGAGGGCATATGCTGTGGTGGTCTGTAAAGAAGGATACATACTAATGTGGCCACATCTGATTCCAATTTGATTACTGTATTATCAACTGCAGGTAGACAAAGTGGGATAGGTGCGCTAAATTTAAACTCTTGGCGTATGATGGCCGCGACTCCCCCCCCTGTTTTACCTTGAGGGCGGTTGGTGTGGAGGATATAGTACTCATTAGGCAATGCTGCTAGTATGTCAGGAGTGGAGTCAGAGGTGAGCCATGTTAATAAGTAGAAGAATATCCAGTTTTCAAGATCCAGAAGAGTAAAAATATCCAGTTGGTGCTTAACCAATGATCGCGTGTTCAAATAATAAATTGAAAGCTTTGAGCACTTATATTTTTGTTGCTGTTCTACACTGTGATGTAGGGGATTGTTAACCTCTGGAAAGGAGTTTCGTGGTAGCCAGATTGAGTGAGTAACCAAATTCATGCTGATATCTAGATTTAGTGCTAGGGAGGTGGAATGAAGCTTTCTGAGTTCAAAGGAGGAGTAGGTACGAGTTTGGGCATAGTAACAGGGCCCAGGGCACGGTTGGGCGCAGACGGGCTTGCCTTTGGTGCGCATTCGGTGCGCTGCCGGCGCTCCCTGCGTTTCGCCTGCATTTGTGCCATAAGAGTGGCTGACACACCTCCCCCTGCCCTTCACTATTGGTCACCCCAGCTAGGAGGGACCAGCAGGCTGGAGTTAGGTGATCGCCAAAGGCGGCGATAATCTAACAATGAAGCGCAAGCTCGTTCAGGAAGTCGGAGATTTTAAAATACAGCATATAAAAGGTACAAGTAATTTTAAATATATATATATATCAACAACTGCATCAATTTAAAAAAAAAGCGTGGCAGAGTAACAGGTTGCTTGCAATCAGGGTAGCGGCATTTCTTAAGCTCTGTAAGTGAATTGCTGCCTGGAAAATACCAGTCCTGACCATGGACCGGTTGCTGGCGGCCTGAACACCACATTGTTGGCCCCTTCAGGCCTTATAGTGCTGGATTATACCAAACGCTGGCTCTGCATGACTGTTCCCAGTGTTGTAATGCTATTAGCCCTGTAGTACAGAGCCCACTAATTAGGTGAAGAGGATTGAGGAGAGACACTGCATTTAGGAAGCCCTGGCACCCAAGTGAATCAGCTAAGCACCCATCCAGCACTTCCCCTAGCACTACACACAAGCTGTACACTGCTCTGCTTTCACAGACCTCCAATCCAATACACTTTACTGCTGCCACTGCCCCGCTGATGGACATGGAGCATGGGGGTGCCCGCTGAGGGTGGGGTTCAAAGACTCAATGAACAGTCATCAGCCCTAAAACAAATGATAAAAACTGATGCCTTTCCCAGTGGTGCATCCATTCAGAACCAACCATGAGAGACTATACCACACAGAGACCCTGATGGTTTGTCCAGATAATGGCAAAATCACAGTGATCAGGAGATAAAAAATGAAGCACTTAATTAATTTTGATGGCTAATTCACACAATGGCATGTGGGCCATGAAACAAAGCAGGCTGAAGGAAATGGTGGGACAAGTGAACATTCTCTGCCAGCTCCCATTAAAAGATGGATGTCAACTGATTAGGGCAAAAGATGAACATAAAAGTGATAGCATGGGGAAGTGTTGTTGCAAAGAATACTGACCCAGTTATATGCCAGCAGACGCGACCAGCGGTGGGCCAGACTCGTACCAGTGGTACAGAGCTAGAATATCGATGTATAAATATCGATATACACAAATATCGAGGTAAAAATATTGTAGGTCATAAATATTGATGGGAAAATATCGTAGACAAGAATATCGATTGTCAGGTAAGTAATATCGATTACAAAAATATCAAAGTGTTAAATATCGTTTACAAAAATATAGTTGTTAAAAATATCTTTTTATTATTAATGGTATGTATTTTAGTATTTTCTATGAGAATTGTTTGTATTTTTATTATATGTGTTAAAAGAATTTAAAATACAATGTTGCGTTTTAGGTCTATAGCAGGTTGTGGGTTTATAGGGGAATAGGGTGGGAAGTAATTTAGTTATATAGATTTTATTTATTATTTATAGTAGTTAATAAATTATTTTAAATAAAATTTAGCAATTTTAGTTCCGTATCGGGTTGTGGTTTTATAGGAGAATAGGGTGGGAAGTAATTTAATTATATGAAATGTATTGAATAATTTATATTCATTAATAATTGTATCATTGTGATGTTATTGAGTTACATGTATATATTAATTAATTAATAATTGTATGCTAATTAGTTATTGATTAATTTAAATTAATTAATTATTAATTAATTATGGTAATTGTTTAATTAATTTTTGGTGTGTTTTTGGGTGTTTATAGGTGTAAATGGTGAGAAGGGTGGGAAGTAATTTATTTTTTATTGATGAATTATTAATTATTTGTTAATTCATTTGTATTAATTAGTTAGTAATTAATAATTGTAATTGTGTAATTATTTTAGATATTTGTTGTGGATGTTATAGTGTTAAACAATGTGTAAATAATGAATGTTTATTAACTTTTTTTATAATAATATATTTAAATTTGAATATTATTTATGCTAATAATGGAAATTAAATTTAATAGATTTTTTTTTATTAGTATGGTATCCAGCACTTTCCCTACTGAAGTGGGAAAAGTCATTTTTACCCCTCCGCTATCTAACACTTTCCCTAATTTTCACTCACTGGAGTAGGAATAGTAATTTTTACCCCTCCGCTATCCAGTACTTTCCCTACTGTTGCACTCACTGGAGTGGGAATAGTAATTTTTACCCCTCCGTTATCCAACACTTTCCCTACTGTTGCACACACTGGAGTGGGAATAGTAATGTTTACCCCTCCGCTATCCAACACTTTCCCGGAATTGCACTCAATGGAGTCGGAATAGTAATTTTCCCTACTGCTGCACTCCCCGGAGTTAGAATGGTAATTTTTTCCACTCCGCTATCCAACACTTTCCCTACTGTTGCGCTCACTGGAGTGGGAATAGTAATTTTTACCTCTCTGCTATCCAATATTTTCCCTGCTATTGTAAGTTTTGTGCTGTGAAATGTATTTTTTACTGTTTTTATAATCGTTTAATGTGTTAATTATAGGATGTTTTATTTTATTTTAAATTATTGATATATATATATCTATTTTATTTTCTATATCATTTAAAAAGTTTATAAATTAAATAAAGATAATAGTTAATAAAATGTGTTTAAGTAAATATATGTATATGTACACATTTTTGTGTGTTTTTAAATAAAGTTTTTTGTTATATTTAGTTAAAATATATATTAAATGTAATTAATTTTATTAAAAATATTAAGATTATTTAATATATTTTGTTTAAGTTATATATATATTTTATGTCGATATTTTTTACATCTATATTTTTTACTTCAATTTTTTGATTCAACATTATTTTACTTACCTGTTTAAGAATAGGGAGTCAATATTTTTGTATTCGATATTTTTACATCAATATTTTTGGAAACTATATTTTTTACATCGATATTTAAACATGGAACCGCACCAGTGTGCCATTTACAGGGTGCAATCTAGAGACACTTAAGAATAATCATAGCCCTCGTGACGTAACAATCTGTGCAGATAGTAAATACCAGTACCACTGAGATAACTGTTCGACCCACATTACAGTCCAATAGTCGTGGCATCATACTTTGCAGCTGGTATGATGAAATTACCATTGTGGTAAATACCACCTACGTAATAAAAAGCAATATGGGCAATTGTTTTCATTCATAATGCTGATGATAAAATTATTTTAAAATTATTATTTTAAAAAAACTGTTATCTCCAAATGGCTTAAGGAAAGATAAAAAGTAATGAATTTCGGACAAAATCGTTTCAAACAGTATGTGATGTTAGACCATCCAAAAGCGGCAAGAATGTTAAACCGCTCCTTGAAAACAACAATTCATTACTTGCAGCCAGATAATTATTAAATTGTTAATTGTAAAGAAAATTATTGTATAACAATATCTTTTCTTTAAGTCATGCTTGGATGTTCGTTTTCTCACTCCGGTCTGCCTCACATTTCTTCCACGCATGTTTACTCGAGAAAATTTTCCATTGACAGTTTCCTTTTCATTCAGCTAACACATTCCTTAAGCGCTTAGCTGCTCGAGCGTTATAGTTGAAATTGACCGAAATGATTTTTACTAGATTCAGCCAAGTAAATTACATGTCTTTAGATAAACTCATATATTTTAAGTTTCATTTTATTTTTACTCCGCATGTTTCCAATTGTTACTTGATAATGTTATTTAAGTGTACAGTCTTAAAATCGAAAACTGGATGCCTTCTTGCGCCAAAATTACACACGTAGCCACTGTAATTTACCTTTATTCTTGTGGATTGGAGACGCTGTTGGCATTGGTAATTCTTACAAGGCTTCTTTTAGATGACAGTACACAGCACGCCTGTTGTTGAGCTGTCTGTTGAGCTGGACACTGGTGGGGCAAACAGGCGTGAATTCTCACATACTTGACATGTTAGACTTCTTAATATTGCTTTTTCTTCCTTTTGCTTGACTCTTGAGTGTAGTTCTTCTTTATTGGTAGGTTCTTTAAGTCCGACGTCGCCAAAATGTAGTGGGCTTGTCCCACAGGTCCAGGTGTAGATAGGAAGACACAGGATACCAGTCCAGATGTGTATGGGTGGTGTTTATTAGTAGATAAGAAGTAACAGGATAATAGCCCCACCAGGAGCACCTAACCAGGTACTCAGCTCTAATCTAACTGACATTTACTGCTCCCAACATTCTATATTGCATCACTGATGTATGGTTCCACTGACACAGCATTGCACATGTCAGGTCAGGATACTACATATTGCATACCAGAAAATCAAGGATGTAAATGTCGTCCTGACTAGAAGTGTAGATTTAGTAATTTAAGTTTGAACTGACGTGCCTTGAAAATATATTTCGTAAAAGGACATTGACGTGGAATTAAAATGGTGGATCTATAAGTAGTCAATATTTGTAGGACAAAATTTTCAGCCGCAATATTCTGGGACTATATTGTAAAAATACTCCTGGTGTAGGTTGACCAAACAATTGTAAAAATATATCTGGCTAAACAATCATTTCTCTCGGGACAGAATCAGAGGTTTTTTACTTTTTTGCCTCTGCACACATGACATGAATGTCTACGGAGGGTTTCCTTGCCACAGAATGTGACTCAGAGCAAGGTTCTGTCGCTAGGAAGCCAAAACCATCTGCATGCTTTTATGCAAGCAGGCTGTAGACGATGCACAATGATGGCAGCAACCACTTATAATGCCAAGACAGACCTTTTTAGGATTCCCCTAGACGGCACGTGCACTGTCTCTTCATGACATTTTAAAACACACAGTGGGTTTACAGCACACCCATAGCTAGCCATATGTAAGCTTCATTTGCTTTGCTTCTGTTTGTCATGGCATGCAGGCAACATTTGTTCTTCTTCTGTTTGCCCTCTGGAACGTGGACCAAGTATTTGTGTCTATCTGCTGTTTTGGAAGTTACATTTTTTTGTTCAAGCATTCCATATGAGTGCTTATGTTTTCCTGTCCGTCTTCCATATGCCTCCTATTCCCTTCCATCCATTCCATTACCATGTTGCTTCTTTCCCCTCCCCCACCTTGTACTCTACTCTATTCCACTACACTCTTCTCTACACCACTGAACTCTGCTCAATGCCAGTGCACACTACACCACTCTCCTCTACTCTGCACCACTGCATTCTACACCACTCTACTCTACTCTGCACCACTGCACTCGATGCAACTGCACTCTATTCCATTGCACTCTAAGGCACTCTACTCTCCACCACTGTACTCTATGCCACTATACTCTACACCACTTTACTCCAGCCTTCATCACTGTACTGTACACCACTGTATTCTATGCCACTGTACTCTTCTCTGCGCTACTCTACTCTAGACCACTTTACTCTAGACCACTCTTCACCGCTGTATTGTCAGTCACTGCACTCTATGCCACTCTACTCTACTCTACAACTTTATTCTATACTACTGCACTCTAGTCTTCATAACTGTACTCTACACCACTGTACTCTATGCCACTGTACTCTTCTCTGCACCACTCTAGACCACTTTACTCTAGACCACTCTACACCACTGTATTATCAATCACTGGTCTCTATGCCATTCTCCTCTACTCTACACCACTCTGTTCTATACCACTGCACTCTACGCAACTCTACTCAGCACCACTTTACTCTCCGCCACTTCTTTCTATGCCACTTTACTCCCATCACTATACACCACTAGAGTCTACTCTGCAACACTCTATGCCACTACACTCCATGACCCTCTACTCTGCACCACTCTACTCTATGCCACTGCCCTCTACATCACTGCACTCTATGCAACTGTACTCTATGCCAGTCTACTCTTTTCTGCACCACTCTACTCTGCGCCACTGACTTTATGACACTCAACTCTGCACCCCTGCACACTGTGCCACTATAGTCCATGCCTCTGCACTTTAAGATACTGCACTCTATAGGCCACATGCATCGAGATTTGGAATAGTGATTACCTAATTGCGCTTTTTAGCCAATTGCAATTAGGTAATTACTATTCAAAATGTATGAAACTCCAAGAATTTCAGTTAGCAATTTTTATGGGCTCGCAAATCGACCTACTTCATTAATATTAATAAGGCAGCTCACAATTTGCGACTCCCTAGAAATCGCTAAAATCACGGGGAAGGTGGCCTGCAGGTGCCAGCAGACCACGGGTCTTAGTGAGAACCCCTCTGAAAACAAAACATCCTTGAGTTCCACCCTCGCAACGAGGAGGCTGAAGCCCACACCATGACTAGGATTCATGGTGCGAGGAGGATTCCCTATGATGAAGCATGCCACCTCTGGTGGGTGAGGGAAACTGTCCTTTAAAGGGACGCCTTCTTCTTAGTCTGCCTTTGTTACCCACTCTACTCTATGCCACTCAAAGCCACTTTACTCCATGCCACTGTAAGCCACTGTATCCCGCTGTATGCCCCTCTACTCCACTCTTCTCCACTCTACTCTACTCCACGAGACTCCACTCTACTCTGCTCTGCGAGACTCCACTCTACTCTGCTCCACCACACGCCACTCCACATCAATCTATGCAAATCTTCTCTATGCCACTGCACTTTAAACCCCTATACTCTGCACCACAGCGTTCTATGACATGACATGCAATGCCACTACAATCTATGCCACTCAGCTCTACTCTGCACCACTCTACCCAATGCAACTGCACTCTACGCTACTCTACTCTTCTCTACCCTACTCTACACCACTAGAGTCTATGCCACTGTATTCTAGTCTACCCCACTGCATTCTACACCACTGTACTCTAAGCCACTCTACTGTGCATCACTCAACTTTATGCCACTGCAGTCTATGTCACTGCACTCTAAGCTACTGCCCTCTTCACTACTTTACTCTACTCTGCACTACTGCACTTATGCTATTCTACATCACTATGCACCACTGTGCTCTTTGCCATTGCACTCTATGCCACTCTACTCTGCACTACTCATCTCTATGATACTACACTCTATGCAACTGCACTCTGTGCCACTTCAGTCTATGCCACTCTACTCTGCACAACTGTGCTCTACACCATTGCACTCTACTCTACACCATTGCACTCTATGCCACTGCACTTTACACTAGTCCACTGTAATCCACTCCAATCTACTCTATGCCACTCCACTCCACTCTACACCATTCCATGCCACTCAACTCTATGCCACTTCACTCCACTGTACACCATTCTATGCCACTCTACTCTATGCTACACCACACAATGCCACTGTTCTGTACGTCACTTCACTTTACCCCACTTCACTCTACGCCACTCCAAGCCACTCTACGCCTCTTTAGTCTACACCACTCCACTTTCCTGCACTTTACTCTATGCCACTCTACTATATTTTACTCCACTCCACTCTATGCCAGTCCACACTACTCTACACCATGCCACCCAATTCTACTCCACTCTGCGCCACTCCACTCTAATTCACTCTGTCATTCCACTCTACCTCCCTCTACTCTACTCTACTCTACTCTATGTCTCTTCCCTCTGCGCCACTGCACTCTACACCACTGACCCTGCACTACTTTATGCCACTTAAATCTAAGGCACTCTAGTGTGCACCACCTTAATCTACACCACTACACTATGCACCACTCTATTCTACTCTGAGCACTCTACTGTATACCAGTTTACTCCATTCTACGCCAGTCCACTCTACTCTATGCCACTACACTGTATGCCACCCTTTGCCACTCCACTCTACACCTCTTTACTCAATACCACTTAGGTCTACTCCACTCTCCAGCACACCATGCCACTCTACTCCACTCCACTCCATACCTATGCACTCTCTGCCACTCCACACCACTCTACATCATGGCCCTACACTCCATGCTACTCCACTTTACACTGCTGTACAACATAGCTAGAGACATTGGCACAGCCAACAGCTCTCACACGGCATATCCCTTTGGCTTTGCCAATGCTTGTTATTGACCCTGTAATCTGCTGGGGAGAGTTGCCTAATAGATTTATGTTTTTAAATTGGGCTGACAGTCCTCTACAACTGCTCCATATGGGAAGAGAGAGAGAGAGATAGATGGAGAGAGAGAGAGAGACAGAGAGAGAAAGAGAGAGAGTGTGTCTCTCTTTTTTGTGACCTAGTTTTGGGTCTTCCCTAGCAATAGACTCCCAACTCCACTCTGTCAATCTGCTGACACTGCAGCAAACAAACCATCACTGGGGCCATTCTGAAAGTAATATGCAACCATCAGGAACGGCTCCAGACAGGTCCCAGATCTGGACTGTTAAAGTACTTTATAGCACTCTATGAGTACATTCCGTCTAGGCAGTATTTTGATTTTTATGAATGAGATTGCCAAAGGAATGACTCTGGGGTTCTTGTTAGGGTGCAGTGGAGTTTGCTCATTTTCCTTTCTGTAATGGCTATATTTCAATTTGCTCGTGGTTTTCCTACTACGCCTTCTGTGAAGTTACCTAATGTCTTTGTAGTTTTATGCTGTAATAGCTCTGGCTTGTTGGTATATTCTACCTGATCATTCACAATTTGTACATGTATCATTAGTCCTATCACACCCCATATCAGTATTCTTCAGGACCTAGGGACATCACTGCTTATGTGATGCCACATTATGCGGTCTCCAGCAGTTCCCGAGTACGTAACCAAGCAGAGTCGAAGTCTTGACGAGAGTGTGACTACAGACTTCACTGTCCACCAAAGGAACCATGAAGCAATAGCTGAAATGTGTTAATAACTCGATAAAGGATCGCGGGGGCGTGGCTTGACGCCGATGGGAGAGGTCGTCTGAGCGCTGGGCTCCGTGTTCGCGCCCCTATTAATCCTGACAAACAGCCTCTGAAGACCCGTATCTCCTCTTGAAAACCGGGGGAAGGGGTTCCCCAGCGTCGGAGCAGTGAAGCGCCGTTCGAGTAGCTCTGGGGACCCGACGAGGATCGCTGGCGCACTGGCCGGGGTGCCTCAGGAGAAGTGAACAAAATGGCGACCATAAGGAAGCGCTGAGACCCCGGGGGACTGTGACCGCGGAAGGGCCTGCGACTGCCTGGGCTCCCTGAATCCGGCGCCGGAGCGGAAGGACTTCGGGGGTGAAACGGTTGGTGTGCGAGGGAGCCGCGAAACGGATCCGGAAGGCGGGATCGACCGGCCCGTATTTGGGGGAGCTGCGCCGCTGCTTTACTGACTCTTGTGGTGGGGGATGGGCGGACAGGCCCTTCCTCCGGTCCTCATCCAGGGCGGCGGTGCTGCTCCCGAGAGATAGCTGAGGCATGGGGCGCTGATGGCGGATCCACCGGGTTGGATCTTGAGGACGCTGAGCCCTACTGTGTGCGTCGGCGGCGGGGGCCGCAAGACACCCCTTTGAGGTGCTGGCTGACCTTGGAGGCGGGAGGAGCCTCGCAATTCCCACCGCCGGGGGTCGGAGACGGTTCCCGGGAGCATTCGCGACTGAGGTGCGCTAACAGAGGCGGGGACATCGTAGAGCGCTGAAGGGGCCTCCCTGAATTCCCCCCCTAGGCCCCCAATTGCCATTGCCGAACTGCTGAGGGGACAGACCCAGTGTGATTCAGAAGCTGGGGAGCCCGGGGCATCGGGCTGCAGGCGTGTGCTGGCAGTGACGGCACCCAGAACCCTGAGGAGCGGGCGTTGGGAGGCGGCTTTACTAGTTCCCCTGGAGCGGTGGCGTCGGGGAAGGAAGGGCTCATTTCAGCAGGAACAGATCATGGCCAGAAAAGCGGTATCGGAGGCCGCGGAAGGAGCACTGGGAAGCGGACACATAACGAAATGACACAACTCCGCAATGGGGACCCCTGAGGAGGACCCTGCGAGAACCCATGAAGGTGCTCCCGAGGCGAACCGACCCCAAAAAGAAGGTGAATGAGAGATATCTCGTAAGACTCTGATGGTAAGAAATACTACGTAAGAGAGCGGAGAGGAACTGGACAGGGGATGCAACAGGAGGGGTAAAGAGACTAAAGGGACATACCAGCGTTATTGATGATCCAGGACACACACGAGCGTACCCTTCCTCCCCCCCTTTTTGGGCCCCTGGACTCTGAGCTACACATGAAGGGCCAGGAAATAAGCGAGTGGGGCGCGACTGAGAAGCGTGGACCTATAAACACGTGCAGGGAAAGGTAACAGACCACTAGACAGTAACCGGGGGTCACACAACGTCCGAACTTGAATACACTTGGTCCAGAGTGGGGTTTGTGATGGTGGCCAACAGTCGGCTTGACCCAGGGAGGAGACCGATGTAATTGCTGGGTGACACTGAGACTGTTCTGACCTTTACACATCAAGTTACCGGTAAACTACAGATCGTGCTGCTCTGCCCTGCTGGAGTTGATAACCGTGTGACGGTGGACTTCGCGACCATTGCCCAGAGCTGCACACCTGTCTAGACCCCGATGGTCCCTGAAACCGATGTCATTTGATCGCAACTCGAACAACCAATAAGGTGAAGACTTGAGGACTTGAGAACGCTAGACTGTGCAGAGATCCGTAATCCTGAAGCATATCATCCTTTCCATTAACGGGGAGTGTTGGACTTGGCCCGCAGGGCTGGTTCACCCTGAACTTTTTGCTGTTATGCGTGACCCTGTGTCAGTGATTGTTGGGTCTCTGCGCACTTTCCCTGGGTCCCAGAGTGAAAGTGCGTGCGTGAAGCATGGCTGGCCTGCCCTCCCATAGGAATGCATGGGGAATGTGTGTGTCCCTGGTAGTTCCTGATGCGTGGGGAGTGCAGGCTCGAGTTTAGTATGTATAAACTCGTGAGAGTGAATGCTGCGAGATGGTGTCTGCGGCATGTATGTGTCTAGAAGGGAAGTGCTACTTCTGGACATTGAGATATGTGTGCGTGTGCTGTGAGGGTGCTGGAGCGTGATTGGCTGGAGCTGGCTGGCATGCCAGGCTTCAGGAAGTCTGGATGGGTCTGCCCGGTGGTGAGTGGGAGATTAGCATGAGTGATGTGTGGGAGGAGTGTACCTGTGTCCTGGATGGGCTGGGTTTTCCCCACACAATGCTGGCTCCGCCCCCCTGTGGTGTGTCTAACGACCCTAGCCTCCCCAGTGAAAGAAATGGGTGGTTGGGCCATCAAGAGTGCTCCAGAGCCAGCTGAAACTGGTTTTCCCCCCACCCTGCACCTTGAAACAAAGGATTTGTTACTATAAGAAGGGGCTGTGTCCCCGTAGAAAATGTTCTGCTTTTGGATCCTGCCAGAGGGGGCTGTTGCTGCTGCTGGGGCCAGGAGGACCGCCACTTGGACTGTCTCCCTGCCTGGAGACCCAGTGTGCTGGCTCTGGCCCAGCCTTGCCCCCCTGCCTGCCTCCAGCCCCTGCTGGAGCCTTGTCCTGTCCTCCAGTGCTGGGGAGCACTGAGGACTCCTTGCCTGCAGCCTGAGAGCGCTGAAATCGCCTGCCTAGCGCTTGGAAGCGCTGGATTTTGGCCATAGCGCTGTGAGCGCTGTATTCTGTCCTGGAGGCGCTTGGGAGCGCCTACCCTTCGTTACTAGCGCTGCTAGCGCTGGGTGTGCACAGCCGGTGCCCACCCGGCATCTGACTGCCCCGTGTGGCGAGTTGGAGGCGCGGGTGCCACCCCGCTCATTGCCGCTTTCATTGTGCCCAGGTCCGTGATTTATTGCCACGAGGAAGCTACTCCTCGGATGGGAGCCCGCCTGCCTGTCTAAAAGTGAGCCGCCGCGCTGCCCGCGGCGACCCGGAAGTGGTGAGGCGGCCGACCAATCACAGCGCAGCCCCGGAGAGGCCGACCGGAAGTCCCGCCCCGCTGCCGCACCCGGAAGTCAGGCAGGCCGGGGGCAAGACAGAGAGGCAACCGGAAGCGGACGGGAGGCCACCCCGCACTCCGGTGAAGAGAGAAGCCGGCGTCTTCCCGTTTCCTCCCCAGGCTCCCAAAGTGAGGGAGAGCCCAGGGAGAAGTGTCCAGAGAGCCCCGAGGAGCGGGAGCTCTCGAGGAGCAGAGCCTGCCGCGTCGTGCCTGGAGCCCCGGGACGAGAGGAGAGGAGCCCCGCCTGCGGCCCAGCTGATCAGCCGGTGAGTGCGAGGGCGGGTTCGTGTGTCCTGCGAGCGGCCCCATTGAGGGAGGGCCGCTCCACTGAGAAGAGCCCGTTCTGTGTTCTGTGAGCCCGAGAGACTCTGGGGGCATTTTCTTGTGTCCTGAGTCCCCCGTGAGGGACTCCCAGACCTCGCAGTTGCTACAGAGCCCCGAGAGGCTCGTGGCCCCCCCCCCCCTTGGCTCTAAGTCCCCCGTGAGGGACCCCAACAGCCCAGTGAGGCTGCACCTTTTTGGTTTTGAGCCCTGAGAGGCTCGAGGTGGCAGATTGCTTTGTGAGCCCAGAGAGGCTCATTGCCCATTTGTTCTGAGAGTCCAGTGAGGCTCCGCAGTGCCACAGTGGTGGTTCTTGAGCCCAGAGAGGCTCCAACTTTGCCCTAACTTTCCCTGAACCAGTTGCCCAGCACTTTGTGGGCAACTGCTACGTTTAGGCCCCTGACATTGGGACACAGGGACTGTCACAGGTGGTGACTGATCTAAGTTTTGCGCAATGTTATTGCTACACCTCTGAATGTTAATGCATCATGTGTTATGTTTTACACCCCTACAGGAATTGAGATGTGTAGGTGGTTGTTTTTCTCCCTAGTACAGGTGGTGCTAGTGAGGTCCTGTTACCAGTGATTACTGGTTGAGTGCTCTATGTTTATATTGTGTGCTACACTGATTTTACTTTCTAAAGTGCTATTTCTGAAAGTATTATTTCTAAAAGTGCTGATACCCCTGACAGTGGTCCAAGTGGCCCTGTCCTGTGCAATATCCCTTGTAAATTCCGCCCGTGCCTGTTGGCACAGTGTAACAAGATGTGTGTTTTATCTGATGTATATTTATTATAATACAAAGGCTATTTTTATATAACCTTGTGTGGAGTTTTCTAAGCATGGGCGGATCTAGCGGATCTCGCGTACGCGAACTTGCGGATTTACGGATTCGCAATCCGCGAAGATCCGCGAACTCTAGCGGATTTGCGGATTTTCCCGTTTTTTGTGTTGGCGCGTGTTCGCGCCGATTTTGGGACAAGTTCGCAATTGCGAACTTACTTTTCGGCTCGCAACGGCCGCGACTATGTTGTTTCTACGTCTGGTTTATCATCACAGGTTCACAGCACCCTCTGTTTCACCACTGCCACCCTCTGGGACACCCATGCCACCCTCTGGTACATCCTCACTGGCACCTATTAGGTTTATTTATCACTGTAGATTATGGTGGTTGAAAAAAGCAAGCACACCTGCCCTTCTTCAACTGCCATCAATTAATTTGTGTTTCATTAATGTGTCAGTAATTTTGAAAGTTCCAGTCTGGCTGGCACCTGCTTCCTTCCTTATCTGTAATTTGCTTTTTGTTGCAGTGAAATTTTTTTTTCACAGGACCTTTATGGTCTACTTGTAGCTATTCTATGAGCCTGCTGTTTGGGTCATAGCAGGGTCATAGAATAGTTGCAAACTCTGGAGGGGCCCATCAGGAAGCACTACCTTGAATGTTACTAATGTTAAGTTTGAACTTTTGCACCTGCTCATTGCTTTCAGTTTAGCTAAAATCGTTTTTTTCTGCAATTTCGTGCGTTTTTTGGGGCGCGAATCCGTGCGAGATCGATTTCGGAAGCCGCGAATACGTGCGAATACAAAATTGTTTTTATTGCGACGTGTATGTTCGCGTGATCTTGCGCGTGTTCGCGAGGCGCTTCTAGCTATACGTTTGCCAAGTTACCCTATCGGTCGTACACGGGCGCGGCCATCTTGTTGGCATGACGTAATTCCGTTTCCGCCCGCTATGTGTAATCTCGCAAAGTGTGCTGCTCGCTAGTACAATTTCGCGCGTACTCGCAAGGAAAATCTCGCGCGAACTTACCCACGCGGTCGTGAACGGGCGCGGCCATCTTGTTTCTCATTCATTGCTATGGTTCTGGGCATGCTTTCTCTATCCTCTCTCAATCTCTGCCATCCTTTGCTTGTTTGAAGTTTTTTTGATCTAATTTTACTTATTATCTATCCCTCTATTTTTCTACCTCTATATTTTTGTGTTTTCTGCAGCTTTTAGTTACTTTTAAACTACTTTTTTAAACTCTTTTCTTTTCTTCTTCACTATTCTATTTCTTCTTTATCATTTAAGTTTATTTCCGCCCAGACCATGGTAAAGGGAGCCGGGAAGCACCCTGAGAAGGGGAAGGGTCCCGCACCCCGTGCCCGGCTCCCGTGCGGGCGTTTAAGGGGGGAGCAAGTGGTCCCGAGGGGGATCTTCAGCGCGGAGGAAGTGGCGGCACTGATCTTCCACGTCCAGCGCCGCCTCCCCAAGACGATCCTGGGAGGCGGCAAGATCGCGACCGGCTATGGCATCCGGGAGCGTCGCAAGCGGTGGGAGAAGGTGTGCCGGGCCATGTACAAGATCTCTGGGGTCCGGCGCACATATAACCAGGCCACCCACCGCTGGACCGATGTCATGGACCGGGAGCGGGACTTGCTGGACGCGCTCGGCGTAGAGGTCCCCGGGCTTGGTGAGTAGTAGTAGTAGTACATTTACTACTCTGTTTTATCCTGCTCTGTTATTTGCAAATCTTTGTTCTTTACCAAGAGCAATAATGCTGCCGATTACATTGAGGTAAATTATATTTCAAAATCTTCTATGCATTTCAGGTGCACTGCTCTCCTTCTCAGTAGCCTTGCTTGCTACTATGCTTCTTTGTTTTGTATGTTGTGTTCAGAAGCATTTCATTGGCCTGAGAAATTATGTATGAGTGTACTGTAAAGAAAAGAACTGCGTAATGCTAGACAGTAAGGGTCATATTTTCAATTACCGGCGCATCCCTGCAAAGTAGCAGGGATGCGGCAGTAATTGTGTGCCATGCCACCACCACCCATTGGCCCAAAACGTCACAGAAGCCTTACGCATCTGTGCCGTAAAGGCAGCGCATTGCTGGAGTTGCGTGCCAACGATG
This sequence comes from Lissotriton helveticus, assembly GCF_964261635.1. Lineage (NCBI taxonomy): Eukaryota > Metazoa > Chordata > Amphibia > Caudata > Salamandridae > Lissotriton > Lissotriton helveticus. The sequence goes on along the minus strand of NC_136065.1, from coordinate 1,075,147,804 downwards.
GCGCAGCTCCAGCAATGCTCTGGGGTACCCTATCTCCCCAATGCTGCATCAAGCCGTACGTCGGCTTCAAGCGCGCAGGGTTTGAGTCATGCATCATTGTCCTAAAAGTGACTGATTGACATCTTGTAGATTTCCCTCAGCCACTTTTAGGATTCGTTCCTGAGCAGGTACGCCCTCCCTTGCGCCGGAACGCCCCCTGATGGCGCAGGGCTTTACAACGTGATGCATCGCCCATATGCCCATATGTGTTTTTTTTTTTATATATACGCCGCACCAACACCATGGCGAGTCTTTTGTTCTGCCGCTGCGTCAGAAAAGGCACGCAACAATGGAGGAAAATGAGCCGCAACTTCCGCAAGGGACTTCTAAATCAGCCCCAACAGACTGAAGTCCAGTCCTTCCTTTAGACACATGGCTACAAGAAGAAATAGTGGCGGTGGTGGCGGGTGGATTGATAGTTTGAGTATTCACTGATCTGCAAGCAGGATGGACTTTGTCTGTCACGTGTTGCGCACTGCTGCCTGCAGTGCCAGGCCTAGGCAAACCTCTTTAGTAGTCTGTTTATTGAGTTACATAGGAACTTTCTAAGTCAACGTTCCGCAAATCAGGCAATACGAATAACGTAGTATACCACATGAGATAGATCCCGTGGAATAGTTGTCTATCTATTTGCTATTTTTCCAAAATATGTTGTTATTGTTCTTTTGAAATGTTTGATTTGGTTGAAAAATCTCATCCATGTTTTCTGGTTTTTCTTTCTTTCATGTTGTACATCAGCTCCCCCCAAGGGCAAGAGGACACAGGAGGAGGGTGCTGAGGATGCAGGCCAGGATCGGGCAGGCGAGGGCTCCTTTGCTGGCCCCAGTAAGTTTACATTTTAATAAACAGTACCTATTTTTTCCTAGCGTTCCTCATTCGATTTTTTCTAAATCGTCTTTGATCTTCTTGTAGACTGGATATAAATTCTTATCCTGCCTCGAATATGACTCCCTGTGGTATTACTAGACTATTCTTATTAGTCTGTCTGTGTAGCTAACTAAGATTGGACATTTGGCAATTCCATTGGACTCCCATTATATTCAGCAATACCTCTATGCACTGTCTCCTTACTGACTAGATAGTGTGGCAGAGTCATTCAGCTCCCGAAGTCACCGATTATAGATCCCCAATGATCTCTAGATTATCGTACGCAGGACAAGAGAGTAGTACGGAGTCACAGCACAGTCAAGAAGTGTCAGAGGCACTCATGCTTGCAAAAATTCCAAAACCTTTAGCTCATCCACTCTAGTCTAGAGGAACAAAAACCACAGAGTCTATTTAAGTTTAAAAGCTTTATTAAAAGTAAACACATTTATTAAAATCTACTTTGTCATAAAACTATTTAACTGTAAACGGAAAAGTGGTTAGTGCTGACGATTAATTGGACACATTTCTTGTGGTCGAGCCGAACTCTCACCTGGTTTGAACTTGATCCTGGTCGTGTTCTTAGGACTCAGGAGTCAAGCTTCTGTCTGTTAGGAGAAAAGTGGTGCGTGTTAAAAATCAAAAGCAAGCATTCATCAGTTGTGCATAAAAGTGCAGCAAGACAACAGCCTTCCCTGGAAAATGGGACATTTTTACTATGGAGTAGACAGTCACAAATTATTACATTGTATTCTGTTTTTTTAACATTTCTCCTAGACCAAATATTATATAGTAGTGAGTGGTGTATTCTAACATTCTTAAATGTACTTTGTAGGTGTAACATCTGGTGACGGGGCCAGCGCGGAGGTGGCTGTGTTGGACCAGGACTCGGAGGCCTCTGGGGAGGAGGCGGCGGTACAAGAGCTGGCGGACGTTCCTGTGGGGGATCAAACGGTGGTGGCGGAAACAGGTAAGCTATATATTCCTTACTTATTGAGATTGAAGACTGCATAGTGTGCTTTCTGCACGGGTGTATTACAATTACAAATCAACCAGGTAGTAGCCTCCTCGAAATGTACTTCGACTTAGCTGTGACGTTTTTGGTGAGAAGAATCCCAATAAGTTCTTAGACGAACGTGATGGATGGGATGAACGAAAAGCGAAAGAAGGGTGTAAGTAAGTGGGACGCGAACTTGTATGATGGCTGGCAAAGAAGAACGATATGTGTTTGCTTGGCCCCCGAGGTGGCTGGGAAGGAAAGAATATGGTATGGTGCATGGCTGGGTCAATGATGAAGCAAGGATGGGTGGAAGGACAGCAGCCTGGGTGGGTGAAACAGAAACTGTATGTGTGCGTATACTTTGACTGAATGGATGCCTGGAGCATGGTATTCTCTGACTCTTAGATAGCACATGTGTATCTAGAGAGAGTAGATGGTCGCCAGGTGAAGTAAGTGTTACCTTGAAGAGCATGTACCACCGCACCCGCACGTCCGTTCCAGTGCAGGGAAGGCAAGGAAAAGAAATTGTAAATGTGTCCAATACTACCATGAATAGTAGCAGTACTTTGTATTGCGTTTGCATTCACAGCATATATCTGGTTATTACGGTGGACACTCCGTACCTCTCTTAATAACTTTAGTTTACTTGTAGTACGTCATTCATGTGTGGGTGTATCACTGTTCACTCAATATTAAGCAAAGCACCTAAAGTCATCTCATCTGTCATTAAATACGTCCCATGTGAAGTGATAGATAATCAAATTAGTTAGCTTCTTCATTTTCCTTTTCTAGTACTCATTTGCACTGTAGGGTGAAAGGTAAATTAATTAAGCAGTAGCCCTTGTAACAGAGTATTCTCAGTGCCACCCGTAATAGAAAAGTAATAGCTTCACCACCTGCATGTACTGGACCGGTACAGTAACGCAAGTCTGTCTCACTCATCATGGTGTGCAACTTTTTTTCTCGGGTGCAAGTTCACTGTGCTGTCCATGTCATTCTGCCGGCTTGCATAAGATAACGTACCCATTTCCCTAAACAAGAGAGAAGAAGAAGAATAAGACTGGTGTACTGTCATAGTCGACTGTAATGGAAGTCCATAGTGGTCGTAGAATTAGTTCATTAAACTACCACTACTGTTAGAGCAAGGATGCAGAAGTGGGAGGTTACATAGATACTGTCCTCAATAGTTATGTACTGTGCTTTCAATTTGCTACTTGTACTCTGTGACCCAACTTTCGGCTCAATCACTTTGTGTTATTAATAAGGAGCATTGGTTACAGACTATGTCTTTCTTTCTTCATATAGTTGCTCCTTCCAAATCAACAACAAGGAGGGAGCAGGCTAGATTGGCCCGGCAACGGAGGCTGGAGGCCACAGTCGCCGAATATCGGCGGCTGGTGGCCCTGGAGGAGGAGGAGGACACGCAGTCGAGCGGGGCAACATCCTCGACTGTGACCACTGCATCCTCCTCCGTGACTAAGCCAGCGGGACCGAGCCGGGCTAAGAAAGACGACCGCCACCGCCAAGCAACCGAAATACCAGCTGCCCCCCACAGGAGCTGCAAGGAACGCCAACGCCGCCTACGAGTCCGCATGTCCAACCTGGAGCAGGAGGTCCTGAGGTATAAGAACTTGGTTAAGGGCCTCCGCTCCGAGCTTGTCACCCTCCGCAAGGAGTATGATGCCCATGCCGCATCATGCACCAGCACCAGCACCCTCCAGTAGTGGAGTGTCCCTTGCCCTTTTTTTATAGACTTTTGGGGGGTGGGATTTGGGAGTTGGGATCGTTTTGGGACGTTTCAGAGACAATCGTTGGGGTTAGGGTGGGTGAGGGAGATTATTTTGTTAGGGCTAAATAAATATATTTTTCAACTTTATCTGACCATACCTGTTTTTTACTGCTTTTCAGTCTGGTGGGTGGGGGGCGGGGGTGTAACAGTAACTTTGTTTTCCTGAACAGTCGTAGGACTTTAGTAGTACAACCGTCAATCTCTTGTCTACTCCGAAATAATACTCCATTATACTACCTCCCACCAAACGCTTATCTTACCTGTAATTTGTGTTAGAAATTAGGGCTAGGCCCAGGGCTGGCTCCAGGTGAAATGGGGATTAACGTTGTCAATCCTGGGCGGGTGACATTTCCTCATTGCGGTGGTACTAGTGGTGTGACACAGTGGCAGTTGCATGCCTATGGAAAAAAAGAAAACGAAACCTTGTTTGTCCTCCTTACTGTAGCATTACAACGGTTACGGTACGATCGAGAAAATAGCAGGTGACAGTACACTAGAACAGTGCCATAATGTAGCCTAACAAATGGTAAAGTATTTGCTTGCAAGTATTACTAGTACTTGCGTTGAATTTATTTGACATTGGCTACTACTACTAGAAGATATAGTACTGAAGCTGAGTAAGTCTAGAAGATATCCTCGTATTCCTTCACCAGCCTGTTGCTGCTATGACCTTCTCCTCCCCAGCAAGTGTGTGGAATTATTGATGTCATTTTAGTCAGACATCAAGCAAAACAACACAGCCCGGGGGAAGAGGGTTAGGGTTTGTAAAATGGATGGGAATGGGGGTTTCTTTTTGGGTAGGTTTTGTTGAGAGAAGAAAAAAAAAGCAGAGCATGGACAAACAATAATTGAAGATACAGACAATCTTTGGTTACAAACTAAAGGTAAGCACATGCAGTCACACTCATAGAATAAAAGACAACAATGGATACTGTATCTGTATTGCGTATGTTGTTGGAGTTGTCCTGTTGAATTTGGTAAGTAATAAGCATGCAGCAAACAATTCCTCTTATTGGCGGCACTCCTCCATTCCAGCTGACGCTTCGTCCATCAATGTGGTGACCACTGACAGAAGACACCCTGTCCACTGCCTGCCTGGCGGATGTTGACTGAAACCCGGCCTGTAATTATTGAACGGAAAACAGGAAGTGCTATTACAATACCACTGATAAATAAATAAAAGGTATGTACGCTGTGTGGTGCAAAAAGTCACACTTTGATTTCCCTAATAGACAGTACAATATTTTAGAAATTGCGTGCTCTGTCTGAGTCACCTTTTTAAGGATCAATAAGTATGGCCAAAATATTATAGCGGATCTTTCCCCTCAAGGTAGGTGTACTACTGTGTTTTAGAACAAATTTTGACCTTGAAAAAAAGGCTGTTCCTTATGGATTTTGTCCAAAACACTTCTATCCGGTATTAGACCTTCCCAGGAATGCCCCAGGCAAGACCCGCCGGCGCCAACCCACCCGCAAAAAACCACCCGACAACACCCCCAAACAGCGAAAAAGCTAAATCTCATACTTACAATATCTCTCGGCCTTCGGTCCAAATGCGGCGCTGTTCAGCTAGGTCATCATCATCATCAATCATCATAACTCCTGTTTTCCACCACGGATTTCCTGAAAAGCAAATGCAATCAAGATTAGACTGTCGCAGCAGTGCTTCGACAGAGACCCCGGCCGCAACCCACCCACGAACAGCAGGAAGCCCCCCAAAACGCTACATTGAGCAAGGTGTCAGAAGAAATAGCAAAAAAAAGGCTGTTCCTTATGGATTTTGTCCAAAACACTTCTATCCGGTATTAGACCTTCCCAGGAATGCCCCAGGCAAGACCCGCCAACCCACCCGCAAAAAAACAACCGACAACACCCCCAAACAGCGAAAAAGCTAAATCTCATACTTACAATATCTCTCGGCCTTCGGTCCAAATGCGGCGCTGTTCAGCTAGGTCATCATCATCAATCATCATAACTCCTGTTTTCCACCACGGATTTCCTGAAAAGCAAATGCAATCAAGATTAGACTGTCGCAGCAGTGCTTCGACAGACACCAAAAATTACCCACAAACCCCCGGAACCCCGCCAAAGAGCACCTCAAAGGCAAGCAAGTCAGCAAAAACGGCAAGACATTTCCACCTCATATTTGGTCCAAAACACTTTTGTCCATTATTAGAGCTTCACAGCAATGGGCCCAAATCCGTCAACTCACCCGCAAAGAAGTACAACACCCCCACAAGTGCTGAGTCTTTCTTCATTGGGCGTAATCCAGCACTCTGCTTGGAGGGAAATCGCAGTCTGGAGGAGGAGGATAGAGGAGCATGTTCTTCGGAACTTGTGAACCTGAGGAATGTAGACTGCGGCACCTTCAAAGCAATAAGCAAACAAGTGAAGACAGTTCTGATGATGGTCTTGTTTTTGGGATTAGGTGATTAAAGTTTGAATTAAATTAACTGTGCAAAACAAAGAAAGAGAGACACAAAGCACACAGGAATAAAAGGGAATAAGGACGAAAAAGAAAGTTCTTGATTGATTGTCTCATTTTCAGTGCTCGGTGTCAGGGAATAAGAACAAGATTTCGTCATCATACTCTGCGAATTCAGGCTGGATGAGGTCAGTGCCACCGAACAGAGAAAAAATCCCCTCATCTACGTTGCCGTCCTCCTCGTCTTCATGCGGCGTGCTTTCTCGTACTTTGTAATCAGGTGGTATGAGGTGCTGATTCATCTTGATCATTGTCAGCCGCTCCACATTTTTGGGCGAGAGGCGGCTCCGTTTGGGAGTTACAATGCCACCAGCAGCACTGAAAACACGTTCAGAAGACACACTTGCGAGTGGGCAAGACAAATAGTTTATAGCCAGGTTGTAGAGCTGTGGCCACAATTGTTTTTTGCCATGCCAATACTGCAATGGCTCCTCATTAACAAAGACCACTGTTGAGTCATTCATATAGTCCTGCACCATCGACTCAAGGTCATCAACGGTTCCTCCACTTTGCTTACTTTTTGCTGTGGCTGTGACATTTTTTCGAGAACCATACCCCATCAAACTTAGCCAATCCTCCTCCGCAGCCACTGTTAGTGTTGTCATTGTGTGTGGTGCAGATGATCCAGTTGCCGGTGTCTTTAACGGCTGAGAGGTCACTTGTGCCCCAGCCACAGGTGCAGAAGTGGATTCTTGTGACTGGGGATGGCCTGCTGATGCTGATGCTGATGTACTGGCTTCTCCTTCAATAACCTGCCGTTCTTTTTCAAACCTCTTGGCTGACCAGGCTAACCAATGTTTGTACTTTTGAACATCTGCATCATCAAAAGGAAAGAATGCTTCGCCTGCCAGCGCCTTTTTGTAGCGTGGATCCAGAATAGTAGCACAAATGTAATGCTGATCGGACTTGATCTTTTGAACACGTTCATCACCACGTAGGCGCTCTAATAATTTCTCTGACAAAATGAAATGGTTTTTTTTTTCTTCATCTTCTTTTTCAAACTCAGAAGACACCGCCATCAGTTGGTGCTCCAGCATGCACAACAATGGGATAGCTTTTCCCAAATTACAGTCCTCCTGGCTGACTGCACGCGTGAAGAACTCAAAAGGACGAAGCATTTCTGTCAGGCTTTTAACTATGTCCCATTGCGCCGCAGTCATCCGCAGGTCCTCCTTCTGAGATTTACCCTCTGTGAAGAAATAGTGATCGAGTACCGTATACTGCTCATACAGACGCTCAAGCATGTAGAAGGTTGAGTTCCAACGTGTTGCCACCTCCTGGATGAGTGCTTTCACTGGCATTCTACGTTGAAGTAGCAGTCTCCGCAGATGCTTCCGGGCCTTAAAAGAATGGCTGAAATGGTTGGACATTTTGCGGCAGGTGGCCATTACCGCGAACGCTGCACTGTCTCTATCACTCAAGAATTTTTGAACTACCAGGTTGATACAGTGCGCCAAACATGGCACTCTGAAATAGCCACCCTCCGACATGGCCTTAACTACATTGGAGCCATTATCCGTGGAAACATAACCAATCTTGCGTTTTAGGGGGGATAGCATTGTCAAGACCTTTTTGTTAAACTCTTGCAAAAGGTTTTCTGATGTGTGACTTTTCTCCAAGCCAAACATGGCTAGTGTTGCATGTTTCCGAGCAGCTTTGAAAACTTTGTCCGGGTCAACACCTGCGTTTAGCTTTGCTTTAACACCTGAAAAAGAGACCCAGTGTGCAGTGATGCACATGTAATCATGGCCTGGGCCACTGGTCCACATGTCTGTTGTCAGATGTATTGTGTGAACAGCACTCTTCTGCAAAGCTGCCCCAATCGCCTGCAGCACATCTTCATGTAGTGCTGGAACCGCAACTCTGGCAAAATAGAACCGGCTCGGAACTTTCCATTTAGGGCAGAGCGTTGCCACTAATTCAAGAAAACCTACCGCTTCTACAAAAGAAAAAGGTAGAAGGTCCACAGCTAGCATTTTAGCCAGCTTAGTGTTATACAGACGCGTCAGTGGGTGGTTGCGTTCATATGGCACGTCTGAAGTAAGCATTGTTCTAATGTTGCCCTGGACCAAGCATTTACGGGCTGATAATGACTTCGTTGACCCAATTTTGCTCGCTGGTGAACTTTTGTGCGTTGGTGTCTCACTCGCTCCAACACTCTTAGTGTGCCTCACATTGGGTGTGCTGCTGACAGGGGTACTGGGTGTAAGGGAAGTGTTTGACACGTCTTCTTCCTGCTCGTCATCATCAGATGAAACATCAACGTTTCCTTGATTTTGGCCTTTCTTGATCGCATCTAGGTGCGCAAACCATTTGACAGCGTGCTTTCTCTCAAGATGACCACTCTGGCCGCCGGTACCATAGTTGGTACCTGACTTACCACGACTAACTGCAAGCTTACAAAGGGTACAAATGGCAAACTTTGGATTTTTGGGACAAACAGTAAAGAAGTCCCAAACTGGGGACTTGAAGTGTCTGTGGGACCTGGAGGAGGCGGCGATACTGGTGGTGGTGGTCATGAAGCTAATGCCAGATGAAGTGGAGGATCTGGATTGCCCAACTTTTGTACGTTTTGCACTTTCACCGCCACTAATTAAGGTCGAGGTTGACGGAGGTCTCTTCTTGCCAGAAAGAAATATGGAAGCGGGACGAGTTGGTGTACTACTTAACTCCAATGATTGTGGTGTTTCCACTGCCTCCTCATCGACAACATCATCATCATCATCACGCGCAGCAGCTCTTCGGGCTAGGGTCAAAATGTCTGTTTGCTGCATGCCCGCTGGGGCTGCAGTGACCTTTATGATGACTGGGTCGTCGTTGGCAGAGTCTTCATCAGCAGCAGTATCCGCCACTTCTTGTTGAGCCTCATCACACTTCATAACTCTGAGACTTTGGACGAGCTTCCTTTTACGCTTAACTACCTTTGTTGGATCATGGTGTGCCTCACTCTCAGACGGCTGTGGTGCTGGTTCCCAAGTTTGATCCGTATCATCAGAAGGAGGTGTGCTTGAAGAGGATGTAGACACCACCCTTGATCTCTTCCTTGCTAGGGTTGTGGAAGACAATGAAGGATCATCAGGAGGAGTGGCTTCCTCAAATGATACCTCGCCTTGATTGTCGATTTCCTGATGTGCCCCTACTTCGGGAGGAACAACTATTGTGGGCACTTGTGACCCTCCATGCACCTCTGCTTGCGCATCTCCTTGCGCTGCCTCTCCTTCCACATGTACTTGGGCTTGTACTTGCACATGTGATTGTTGTTGCGGCTGTGGTTGTTCAACACTCGTCAGATGAGCTACAACAACCTGTGTTGATTGAGGGACATTGCTGCTGCTTTCTTGAGATGAGCCAACATCACTGGTCGATGGTGATTGAAGAACTATACTGGCTGCCTCTGCAGCACTCAAGGGCTTGGACTTAAGTTGGCGTGGTGGTGGTGGTGGCACTGAGCCCAATGGAGCGGGGGGGGGGTGCTGCCAGCTTGGTCCCCAGCAGATCCCGCTGCTGCTGCTGCAGGCATACTTTTTTTTTTACTCCCAAAAAAAGGGGCGGGCGGCACACCAGTCTCCTTGGTAACTTGCTTCTTCTGCTCCTTACTGGCACCTTTCTTGCTAGAGGAGCTACGGGTTACTTTTTTTGGGGCCATCCTCTTCAGAGCAGGTCAGCAGGCAGCAGTTGCACGAGTTGCAGAGGGTTCTGTGTCCAGACGTGACGTCGCGTGACGTTATGCTGCACACACCGCTGCAGGACTTCTTCCTGGCACTGGTGGTTCTCTTGAGTCTTCTTGTGCACCTAAAAGCAACGGAAGACAGAGGAACATCAGTTCAGTTATACACCCCAAAAATTCGACAAAACACAGAAAAATGAGCACAATCCCATGCCATCCTTGATGTTTACATTGAAGACACCCCACAGAAAGACTACGGACATGCAAGTATGCAACACTCACTACCCCTGGGCATAATGGATGAAAAGTAGGCAAAATAAGTGCAGGCCTCAGACACTGCCTCTCCTCAAAATGGCCCCCGCCCTTACACCCCAAGCACATGTTGCCTGTACCAGCCAGCACTCAAGATGGCCACCACCACCACCCACATGGCCAGTCCACATCAACAGTACACCCCCAAAAAACAGAAAAACAGCCAGAAATCACCACAATCCAATGCCATCCATGATGTTTACATCAAAGAGAGTGAGACCACACCACAGGCACACTCAGTCCATGCACCACCACCACCCCTGGGCAAGCAAAAGGCCACACCAGCAGCCCCCCAAAACCGACAAAAAACAATAAAATAAGCACAATCCCAGCCCATCCATGGCCTCAATTATGTTTAAATTCAAGAAGACACCCCACAGAAAGACTAGGCCCATGCAACACTCACCACCCCTGGGCAAAGGGCCACACCAGCAGGCCCAAAAAAACGACAAAAAACAATAAAATCTGCACAATCCCAGCCCATCCATGGCCTCAATAGAGTTTAAATTCAAGAAGACACCCCTCAGAAACACTAGGCCCATGCAACACTCACTACCCCTGGGCATAATGGATGAAAAGTAGGCAAAATAAGTGCAGGCCTCAGACACTGCCTCTCCTCAAAATGGCCCCTTACACCCCAAGCACATGTTGCCTGTAGCAGCCAGCACTCAAGATGGCCACCACCACCACCCACATGGCCAGTCCACATCAACAGTACACCCCCAAAAAACAGAAAAACAGCCAGAAATCACCACAATCCAATGCCATCCATGATGTTTACATTAAAGAGAGTGAGACCACACCACAGGCACACTCAGTCCATGCACCACCACCCCTGGGCAAAAGGCCACACCAGCAGCCCCCCAAAAACGACAAAAAACAATAAAATAAGCACAATCCCAGCCCATCCATGGCCTCTATTATGTTTAAATTCAAGAAGACACCCCACAGAAAGACTAGGCCCATGCAACACTCACCACCCCTGGGCAAAGGGCCCCACCAGCAGGCCCAAAAAAACGACAAAAAACAATAAAATCAGCACAATCCCAGCCCATCCATGGCCTCAATGGTGTTTAAATTCAAGAAGACACCCCTCAGAAACACTAGGCCCATGCAACACTCACTACCCCTGGGCATAATGGATGAAAAGTAGGCAAAATAAGTGCAGGCCTCAGACACTGCCTCTCCTCAAAATGGCCCCTTACACCCCAAGCACATGTTGCCTGTAGCAGCCAGCACTCAAGATGGCCACCACCACCACCCACATGACCAGTCCACATCAACAGTACACCCCCAAAAAACAGAAAAACAGCCAGAAATCACCACAATCCAATGCCATCCATGATGTTTACATTAAAGAGAGTGAGACCACACCACAGGCACACTCAGTCCATGCACCACCACCCCTGGGCAAAAGGCCACACCAGCAGCCCCCCAAAAACGACAAAAAACAATAAAATAAGCACAATCCCAGCCCATCCATGGCCTCTATTATGTTTAAATTCAAGAAGACACCCCACAGAAAGACTAGGCCCATGCAACACTCACCACCCCTGGGCAAAGGGCCCCACCAGCAGGCCCAAAAAAACGACAAAAAACAATAAAATCAGCACAATCCCAGCCCATCCATGGCCTCAATGGTGTTTAAATTCAAGAAGACACCCCTCAGAAACACTAGGCCCATGCAACACTCACTACCCCAGGGCATAATGGATGAAAAGTAGGCAAAATAAGTGCAGGCCTCAGACACTGCCTCTCCTCAAAATGGCCCCTTACACCCCAGGCACATGTTGCCTGTACCAGCCAGCACTCAAGATGGCCACCACCACCACCCACATGGCCAGTCCACATCAACAGTACACCCCCAAAAAACAGAAAAACAGCCAGAAATCACCACAATCCAATGCCATCCATGATGTTTACATTAAAGAGAGTGAGACCACACCACAGGCACACTCAGTCCATGCACCACCACCCCTGGGCAAAAGGCCACACCAGCAGCCCCCCAAAAACGACAAAAAACAATACAATAAGCACAATCCCAGCCCATCCATGGCCTCAATTATGTTTAAATTTAAGAAGACACCCCACAGAAAGACTAGGCCCATGCAACACTCACCACCCCTGGGCAAAGGGCCCCACCAGCAGGCCCAAAAAAAGGACAAAAATCAGCACAATCCCAGCCCATCCATGGCCTAAATGGTGTTTAAATTCAACAAAACAGTTGTATCATGCACCCCTAACCAACCCTGGTCCTACTGGATACTGTGGCTACCCACAATATAATTTATTTAATGTTCTGAAAAAGTTCCAAAATTTTACTTGCAGCAACTGTAATGCCCCAAACAAACTTACTTGTGAAAGTTGATTTCTAATCCAAAAGTGATCCAAAGACAGTCAAAAAGGCCTCAAATCCAAATATCCAGCAGCACCCACAAAAAGTAATCCTTCCAGCTCCAGATCCAAATGAAAGTGACCAGGAGATGGACAAAGCACTGGGAGGAGCCTGCTGGACAGGAACAGGAAGTTGGAGACTGTGGGGCACTTCCTTCCTCCCCCCCCCCCCCCAAAATGGACTCCTTGCAAAAAAAAGGCCATGCAAATGTCAACCTGAGGAGTGATTCTGATAAAAATCATAATTTTCTGAAGGTTTATCCTGTTTGCTGGTGATTTTCTTGTGCGAAATTGCAAAATCTCTATTTCGCAAGTGCGAGATTGTTCCTTTCCGCCGCAACTACGTGTTCGCAATTGCGAACTCTCGCGAGGTGTGCTGTGCAAGGTGGCAAGCCGCGAGTACGTATTCGCGGGCGCCAAACTCCCGCGGGAACACGCAGCAAGATCTAAAATGGCGCGTCACTCGCAAAGAAAAACAACTCGGCAAACGCTAAATGACGGAAAGTGAACGCCGTGCACCACGCCGCGCGCCGCAACCAAGCAAAAAATCCGCCGCGAGCGGATTCACGGATTTTCGACAAATTCGCGAGCGTTCGCGGATTGCGGATTTGCCGAAAATCCGAAAAATCCGCGAGCGGAGCGGATTTTACGCCCATGCTTAGAGTTTTCCTTTGTGGTGGGCCTTTGGTTGTTGTTGCTGGGGTGCGTGCGCAAATACTTAACTTACATCGCCTCCAAGTTTAGCCTTGCTGCTCGCGCCACGTTACCTAGAGGGTGAGTAGGGGTTATCTTGGCGTGTAACTCCCTTGCCCTGACTTGGGAGTGGTGGTCTCTGACTGACTTTGGCGAAAGCCCTGGCCAGCCAGGGATCCCATTTCCAACATTGGCGGCAAGCGGTGGGATAAGGATTTGTGTTTGCGTTGTACCACAGTAGCGGCTGGCCACACTTCAAAGCTCTACATTTTGAGATAACCACATTTTGGGGATTATTGTTTTTGGTAAAATTCCATTGTTTCTTCTCCTGAAGATTGTCATTTTATAATTGTGCTCAGTGCATTTGTCCCCCGCCCTGCTTCCAGAGTTTGGTACCTGTGTCACTTTTGGTCAGGTTGAGAAGTCAGGGGTGGTAGAAACTGCCTTACCGATCCGAGGGGAGGGTGTGTGTGGATGAATGGTGTGTTTCCCTGGACGCATGAGTGAGTTCTTTTTTTAAGGAGAGTGTGGAAGTTTTGGAATTGTGTACTCCTACTTCAGATTGCTAGATCTCTTGTGTTGCACGTGTCTGTGAACATCCTGTCAAGATGGAATCTCCTTTTAACCTTTGTGGCCTGTTTAAGTACAGTGTGCATGAGTTGGTACGGTTATGTAAGGAGAGAGACATCCCAGTGAGTGAGTCAGACACCCAGTCCAAGCTTAGGGATAACATGATCCTGTGGCAGAAGAGTGACTGGGAGCGTGAGCACAGTGAGAGGGAGAGGGCCCGGGCCGCACACCATGAGGGTGGTGGGTCTGAGGGGAGCCCTGAAGAGTCTGATGTGGAGAGTGAGTTTGACAGTGGATGGGCGCCAGCAGAGAGTGAGTACCCCCTAGATAGGGAGTCCCTTGCTGGGTCCAGTGTCAGATGTAGCACCCCATCCCTTTCCCTGTCCCCAGAGGAGTGGGTGGATAGGAGAGAAGAGAGGGAGCACCAGCTGGCCATGGAGAAGCTCAGGTTAGAGTATGCCAGAGAGATGGCGCAGCTGGGTGTGAATGAGCGGACTGCAGAGGCTGAGAGGGCCTTGGCCAGGGAGAAGATAGCCCTAGAGTGTAGGTTATCCCCTGAGCGCAGTCTTAATTTTCTGGATCCCCCAGGGAGGGTTGAGTCCAGTGGTGGCAGCTATTTAAATCTCAGTCTAGAAAGTCCCAGTTCCCAGAGTATGGTTCCTGTTTCCCCAGAGGAGGAGAATAGGTTGAGGTTTAGGAACCTTAGGAAACCGTCTCATCAGTCTTGGGAAGACTTTGAGGATGACTGTTGTGGAGCCCTGTGTGATTGGGTACGGGAGCCCACGAAATATGATTGGGACATATTGTTCGATATGTTTCTCAGAGAGCAGTTGCTCAGTTGTTGTTCACCAGGGTTGCGCCAACACCTGTTAGGGTGTGGATTGTCTGAACCATGTGAGCTGGCAGAGGAAGCAGACCGCTGGGAAGGGACCAGAGGTTCTGTAGAGTCATTGGTGAGTGACTCCAAAAGTAGTGGTTCAGGGAGCTTCCAGCCCAGCGTGGTGGAAGAGGCTCAGTGTAGCCCAGCTAGGTCCCAGGATAGCGAGGAGGGTGTAGGGGCTCACTGCCTGGCTCAGTGGAGCAGGAGTGAGGGGGAGACCGAGGTTCCCCAGACGCCCGAAGCCCTGCCTCAGGACTTGGATGGTTTCTTGAGGGAACACCAGGTTGGGGACCTAGGCTGTCCTGTTAGCCCATTTGAGGAGGATCTCCCAATGAGTAGAGGACCTGGAGCGTCTGTAACCAGAGCTCCTGTGGTTCTAGAGGCTGGCAGTACTGCTCCGGTAGGGAGGGTACAGGAGTCCAGCGTGAGGAGTGATTGGGGGATGAGTTTCCCAGTGGATGCACCAGTGGACCAGAGACTAGCCAGTTGGGCTAGATCTTCTTGGAGGGACCCGGGTGGCGCCACTTCTGGTCTGGGGGATCGTCACGCACTGTCAGGTGGACAGAGGCCGGGAGATCTACGCCAAACAGACAGTCACACAACAGATGTGTCATCTGTTAGCCTCAGGGGGATTGTGTGTGAATCCCCAGAAGTCCTGGAGTGCCAGGCAGTTGTTCCACCAAAGGTTTTAGACCGGAGGTTGGATGGCCAGGTTCAGGATCAGCCTGACCTGAAGGGTAGGACGACTGTAACCAGTGTCCTGACCGGTTCTTCTTCCAGAGGAACTTCTCCAGGTGGGAGAGGGCAGACCTCTGGAAGGGGGTGCAGAGGGTGGGAGAGCCCACCTCTGACCCCGGTGCAACCTGAGGGGTTAAACCCTGGGTTGGCATGGTGTTCTAGGTGTCCCCCTCGCACGGGGAGGAGGAACCCTAAAAGAAGAGGTAAGGGGAGGAGAGCCTTCCCTGAGACTCCTGGTCCACCTGAGGTTGTAGACCCTAGGCTGGAGAACCAGTGGCAGTCTAGCCCTGTCTTGCAGACAGGAGGAGTGGAGAATGGCTACTATGTGCCAGGGGTTACTACCCCCCACTTCGTGAGTAGGCAGGAACCAGTGGCACCTGGGTGGCCTAGGGCCTGGCCCAGGCCGCGGACAGCTGAGGAGTACCAGTGGGGTAGTCCAGCTGGTCCTTACAGTAGCTTTAGAAGGAACCCTAGGGGTTCACCGTGGCATAGAACAGGAGGGTGTCCCAGCAGTGGCGGGCCTGCGTCCGTGTTCTATCGCCCCAAGCAGGGAAGTCCATCACGGTGGTGATTGTTCTCCCCTGCGTTTTGGCTGGAAGGGGGTTGTGTTGGACTTGGCCCGCAGGGCTGGTTCACCCCTGAACTTTTTGCTGTTATGCGTGACCCTGTGTCAGTGATTGTTGGGTCTCTGCGCACTTTCCCTGGGTCCCAGAGTGAAAGTGCGTGCGTGTAGCATGGCTGGCCTGCCCTCCCATAGGAATGCATGGGGAATGTGTGTGTCCCTGGTAGTTCCTGATGCGTGGGGAGTGCAGGCTCGAGTTTAGTATGTATAAACTCGTGAGAGTGAATGCTGCGAGATGGTGTCTGCGGCATGTATGTGTCTAGAAGGGAAGTGCTACTTCTGGACATTGAGATATGTGTGCGTGTGCTGTGAGGGTGCTGGAGCGTGATTGGCTGGAGCTGGCTGGCATGCCAGGCTTCAGGAAGTCTGGATGGGTCTGCCCGGTGGTGAGTGGGAGATTAGCATGAGTGATGTGTGGGAGGAGTGTACCTGTGTCCTGGATGGGCTGGGTTTTCCCCACACAATGCTGGCTCCGCCCCCCTGTGGTGTGTCTAACGACCCTAGCCTCCCCAGTGAAAGAAAAGGGTGGTTGGGCCATCAAGAGTGCTCCAGAGCCAGCTGAAACTGGTTTTCCCCCCACCCTGCACCTTGAAACAAATGATTTGTTACTATAAGAAGGGGCTGTGTCCCCGTAGAAAATGTTCTGCTTTTGGATCCTGCCAGAGGGGGCTGTTGCTGCTGCTGGGGCCAGGAGGACCGCCACTTGGACTGTCTCCCTGCCTGGAGACCCAGTGTGCTGGCTCTGGCCCAGCCTTGCCCCCCTGCCTGCCTCCAGCCCCTGCTGGAGCCTTGTCCTGTCCTCCAGTGCTGGGGAGCACTGAGGACTCCTTGCCTGCAGCCTGAGAGCGCTGAAATCGCCTGCCTAGCGCTTGGAAGCACTGGATTTTGGCCATAGCGCTGTGAGCGCTGTATTCTGTCCTGGAGGCGCTTGGGAGCGCCTACCCTTCGTTACTAGCGCTGCTAGCGCTGGGTGTGCACAGCCGGTGCCCACCCGGCATCTGACTGCCCCGTGTGGCGAGTTGGCGGCGCGGGTGCCACCCCGCTCATTGCCGCTTTCATTGTGCCCAGGTCCGTGATTTATTGCCACGAGGAAGCTACTCCTCGGATGGGAGCCCGCCTGCCTGTCTAAAAGCGAGCCGCCGCGCTGCCCGCGGCGACCCGGAAGTGGTGAGGCGGCCGACCAATCACAGCGCGGCCCCGGAGAGGCCGACCGGAAGTCCCGCCCCGCTGCCGCGACCCGGAAGTCAGGCAGGCCGGGGGCAAGACAGAGAGGCAACCGGAAGCGGACGGGAGGCCACCCCGCGCTCCGGTGAAGAGAGAAGCCGGTGTCTTCCCGTTTCCTCCCCAGGCTCCCAAAGTGAGGGAGAGCCCAGGGAGAAGTGTCCAGAGAGCCCCGAGGAGCGGGAGCTCTCGAGGAGCAGAGCCTGCCGCGTCGTGCCTGGAGCCCCGGGACGAGAGGAGAGGAGCCGGCCCGCGGCCCAGCTGATCAGCCGGTGAGTGCGAGGGCGGGTTCGTGTGTCCTGCGAGCGGCCCCATTGAGGGAGGGCCGCTCCACTGAGAAGAGCCCGTTCTGTGTTCTGTGAGCCCGAGAGGCTCTGGGGGCATTTTCTTGTGTCCTGAGTCCCCCGTGAGGGACTCCCAGACCTCGCAGTTGCTACAGAGCCCCGAGAGGCTCGTGGCCCCCCCCTTGGCTCTAGGTCCCCCGTGAGGGACCCCAACAGCCCAGTGAGGCTGCACCTTTTTGGTTTTGAGCCCTGAGAGGCTCGAGGTGGCAGATTGCTTTGTGAGCCCAGAGAGGCTCATTGCCCATTTGTTCTGAGAGTCCAGAGAGGCTCCGCAGTGCCACAGTGGTGGTTCTTGAGCCCAGAGAGGCTCCAACTTTGCCCTAACTTTCCCTGAACCAGTTGCCCAGCACTTTGTGGGCAACTGCTACGTTTAGGCCCCTGACATTGGGACACAGGGACTGTCACAGGTGGTGACTGATCTAAGTTTTGCGCAATGTTATTGCTACACCTCTGAATGTTAATGCATCATGTGTTATGTTTTACACCCCTACAGGAATTGAGATGTGTAGGTGGTTGTTTTTCTCCCTAGTACAGGTGGTGCTAGTGAGGTCCTGTTACCAGTGATTACTGGTTGAGTGCTCTATGTTTATATTGTGTGCTACACTGATTTTACTTTCTAAAGTGCTATTTCTGAAAGTATTATTTCTAAAAGTGCTGATACCCCTGACAGTGGTCCAAGTGGCCCTGTCCTGTGCAATATCCCTTGTAAATTCCGCCCGTGCCTGTTGGCACAGTGTAACAAGATGTGTGTTTTATCTGATGTATATTTATTATAATACAAAGGCTATTTTTATATAACCTTGTGTGGAGTTTTTCTTTGTGGTGGGCCTTTGGTTGTTGTTGCTGGGGTGCGTGCGCAAATACTTAACTTACATCGCCTCCAAGTTTAGCCTTGCTGCTCGCGCCACGTTACCTAGAGGGTGAGTAGGGGTTATCTTGGCGTGTAACTCCCTTGCCCTGACTTGGGGGTGGTGGTCTCTGACTGACTTTGGCGAAAGCCCTGGCCAGCCAGGGATCCCATTTCCAACAGGGAGACAATCAGCAGGCCCCCACTATGGGGAAGCCTAGAGGGAACAAAGGTGGCACCCAGCCGACGTCGGACACTGAAGCACCTGACAAGGAGGAGCACCCTGACTCTGGACAACTGCGAGACCCCCAACTACAACTTCAATTGGACAAAATCCTGACCACGATAGCAGACTCCTGCATGGCGCTGCAGCAAGATATCCCACAAGTGGCCACGGGTCTGTTGAGGGCCGATCATGGCAAATTGGCCGACAAGGTTAAAACAATAGAAGACAAGGTCCATACCCTTGAGCCAGCATAAAAAGACCTCAAAGCTTCGATGTCTAATGTATTAGACCGCATAGACGCGCTGGAGAGAAGAGGATGCTGAAGGACGCAATCGTCGGAACAACATCCGAATAGTGGGACTTCCGGAGAAAGTGGAGGGACAAGACATGGTCCGCTATCTTGAAGGCTGGCTCCAGATGGTGGTAGCACCAGAAGGTCTATCCACTTTCTACACACTAGAGCGGGCTCATAGAGTTCCGGCCAAGCTGCCGCAACAGGGTCGCCCCCCGCGCCCAGTGGTGGCCTGACTGCTGCATTACCGGGACAGAAATCTGCTGCTCCAGAAGGCAGGAATGAACGGTCCCTATCAGGTGGAAAACAGCAAAATTAACATCTTCCTGGATTACACGTATGAAACGCAATGTCGGCGGACCTCTTTCCTGGCTGTTAAGAGAGAATTAAGAACTGAGGGCCTACAATACTCCCTTCTCTTCCCAGCTAGACTACGAGTAATTGTAGACGACAAAACAAAGTTCTTTGATACTCCAGACGATACCTGTGCTTGGGTAGAATTGTACAAATCCGGTAAAGATGCCTATGAACAAAGGCCCAGAATGGGCTCAGAAGGATTACCACCGCGAAAGTCACGATGGCTCCGCAACAGACAGACTGGACTGAGGAGACCTTCACTACCGGAGACGACGGCAGAACAGCGAGGGGTCCTGGAGATGGTATCCGCACTGTCAGAGACACAGGACGCCCCATCACAGGATGAGGTGGAATCTGAAAAGGATAATGACCATTCAGATACTGAACGCTCAGAAACGGACAGTGTGCCCTTGCCTGTGGTCACCCCAGCGACGGCGGAGGGAATGCTGGATGAAGGATAGAAGCATCCGGTGAGATGTGCAAACTTGTGGTGCAAGCCATGGCGGACTGCTGACTGTGGACTTTGGGAGGGAATTGCTGATTGCGGGTGAGAGATGGTAGGTCACTGAGATGCTTATTGATCAATCAATGAGGAGCTCGGAGATTGGGCGGCTGTCCGTTGGCAGCCAGCTCCCCCTCAGTGCCCTTAAGGCACACCCACAGTGACTACTGTGGGATTAGTCAAATGTTAGTATTCAGGAGTGTTTGGACGGGAGCTAGATGGAGGTTACTAGGTCCTGTTCTGGGGAGGTAGGGAGTTTGGGGGTGTTTTGGGGTGTTGGTGGAAGGGCTCATCATTGATGCTGAAGTGTTGTCACGCTTAGGGCGTCTGGGGAGTGATTGCTGTGGAAGGCACAGACCATGGCAGGACAATGGGTGAGTTGACTAACCTGAGATGTATAACCGGGAATGTGAGGGGGCTTAATACTATGACTCGACGCCACATGATCCACACCTACCTAGTACGTGGAGGAGTGCAGGTTGCACTGCTTCAGGAAACACACTTAACGAAGACTGAAGGACTAGCATTACAGCGGAGATGGAGGGGTCAAGTATACAACACGACATATTCTGCTTTTGCCAGGGGCACGCTAATCTGGATTAGAGCTGGGGTCCCATTCCAGGTGTCCAAACAGGTCATAGATCCAGAAGGAAGGTTTGTAGCAATAGAGGGAAAGTTACGAGGTAAGGACATTACCTTCTGCAGTGTCTATGCACCTAATGTTGATCAGCTGACCTTTCTGGCGAAGTTATTCCTTGTAGGACCGTTATTTATGGGAGGGGACTTTAATTCTGTGTTGGACGTTTCCCTTGATAGGTCACACCCCCCACTTGGAGATTCTCCGACGAACCGCACGGCCAAAGGCAGATGAGAATGGCAAACAAGGTGGGGCCTAGTAGACGCTTGGCGAACACAACACCCACACGATCGAGATTACTCCTTCTTCTCGCTTATGCATGACCTCCATGTGAGGCTAGATGCAGTGCTGTGCTCCCCAGTCCTAATGCCAGCGATTATAAGAACTGAGTACCTGTCTAGAACAGTGTCGGATCATAATCCTCTGCTGATTGCTATGCAGTGGCTTCCTGGTGTCTCCTGTGTCCCCACTTGGAAACTGCGCCCAGAGACGCTTGAAGATCCTATTTTTCAAGATGCCGTAGAGGAGGGAATTACGCAGTACTTGGAGGAAAATTCTGGCACGACTGCGGCGAGGGCAATGGAATGGGATGCCTTCAAGGTAGTCATAAGGGGATTATGCATAGGAAAACATGTAGGGGTGCGGAAAGTACTTCTAGATGACCTGGAGAGGGCCGACAAGAAACTCCGTGAAGTGGAACTCTTAAGACCTGGGCATCCTGAACTTCAGGATAGAGTTAGCGAGGTGAAGGAAGCGGTTGCAGCGGAGACGGAGCGCTTGCGCAGCTTCGATTATAAAACATACACAGTGAGATCCCATGCAGAGGGCGACAAAGCAGGAACCCTATTGGCTTGGCTTGCTAATTCCACGAAAAGAGGCTCCCCCATAGTGACCATGCGCACAGCGGAAGGGGAAGAGGTCTACACCCAGGATGAGATCTTATGCTGCTTTACAAGCTACTATGAAAATGTATACAAAAGTAAACTGGAGACCAGTACCCCAGCCATAGATGTCTTCCTGGAAGGGCTTTGTTTCCCAGAACTAGATCATGAACAGGCGAAGGACCTGGGCAAGGATATAGAGATAGGAGAAATAAAAAGCGCCATAAAACACATGGCACACAACAAAACCCCTGGTCTAGATGGGCTACCCATAGAATTTTAGGGAAGGTATACTGACCTGCTGGCACCTCGACTATTAGAAGTATATAAGGAAGCAAAACTCTTGGGGCAGTTACCACAATCTATGCGGGAGGCGCTGGTAATACCCTTATTAAAACCGGGGAGAGAGAGTGGGGATATGGCGTCGTATAGGCCACTATCGAGGCTAACCACGGATTACAAAATACTAAGCAGCATCCTAGCAGCTCGCCTGTTACAACATATGTCTACTCTAGTTCATGAGGACCAGGCTGGTTTCATACCGACGTGAAATATGACCGTGAATATACGCCGATTGATCCGATTACTAGAGGGAGATCACTTGGAGGCTCGACAACCAATGATATTGTCGGTAGATATAGAGAAAGCGTTCGACAGCCTTGAATGGGAATATCTTTATAAGGTACTGAGACGCTTCGGAGTGGGAGGGGATTACCTGAGGTAGACGGCAGTGCTGCATACTTCGGCGGTAGCCAGAGTGCGAACGGGTACGCTCATATCATCGCAATACCCGGTGGAAAGAGGTACGAGGCATGGATGTTCACTATCTCCGTTGTTGTTTGCTCTAGCAGTGGAGCCCCTCGCGTTGTCAATCCGGACAGGATATCATTATGGGGGATTACAAAGCAGGGTTGGGCGACAATATATATTGCTCTATGCAGATGACCTCCTGCTCTTTCTTGAAGATGCTGATGAGGCACTGAGGGGGGCTGAAAAATTGCTAACGAGCTTCGGCGAAACGTCTGGCTTGAAAGTGAACTGGTCCAAGACATGATTGTTCCCGGTGCGACGAGGGGAGACTCGGCCCTCGACGACCCGAGAGGTGCGATGGGAGCCTAATTGCATGAAATACTTGGGCGTGTATGTTTACCACACGACAGCTGATTTATTGGAAGGTAATATTGGCCGTGGGATAAGAGCTTTGAAGAGTAGTATGGCCTTTTGGGCTACTCTACCACTGTCGCTAGCAGGCCGGATAGCACTACTTAAAATGGTTGCGCTTCCAAGGATCCTGTATTACTTTAGGACATTGCCAATATGGATACCTGCCACTATCTTTAAGGTTTTAAAGTCCATGATAGTGTCCTTCCTTTGGGGGGGCGGGACGACGAAGAGTGACACAAGCGACGTTAATAAGACCTAAGGCGGAGGGCGGACTGGCGGTCCCAGACTTTGAGCTGTACTACTTAGCAGCTCAACTACAGATTTACACACAAGAAATTGCACGAGAGTTTAGAGGACTAATTTCTAATTTCTAATTTAAAACATTTGTAGAGCGCAGCGTATACCGTACGGTTTCTTGGCGCTAGTAGTTCGTTTGACTCCTGAAGAAAATAAGACCGGTCTTGGGTAGGAAGGGGCATTATACAGGGAAGGCTTGTTTGAAGAGAAAGGTTTTTAAATCCTTGCGGAACGAAAGATAATGGGTAGAATAACGGAGGTGATCAGGGAGGGAATTCCAAAAAGTGGGGGCAAGAGTGGCAAAGTTGGTTCCGCCCCATTTTTTACGTTTAAAACGTGGGGTTAGGAGGAGGGATTTGGAGGAAGAACGAAGCTCTCTAGAGGGAACGTATTCCTTTAGTAATGAGGCAATAAAGGCAGGGGCAGTGCCTTGTCGGGCCTGAAAGACCATACACCCGGTCTTAAACAGGGAACGTTCTTTAACCGGGAGCCAGTGAAGCTCTTTGAGGAGGGGTGTGGAGTGGTGGTACCGTGGGAGACCATAGACCAGACGGGCCGCCTGGTTCTGGACCAACTGGAGTCTCCGCAGGCTATATAATGGGATGCCGTTGTAGATGGCATTAGCGTAATCTAGCCTCGAGATGACCAGTGCAGCCATGATCACCTTAAGTGCCTGTGGGGAAAAAAAACGGGAAACAGAGCGGATAGTGCGAAGGGTGAGAAAGCAGGAAGATACAACGGTGCTGATTTGTGAGTGGAGGGTGAGCTGGTTGTTGATTTTAACCCCCAATGTTTTAACTGTGGGTGACGGAGAGGGGGGGGGACCTAGAGAGAGTGGCCAGAAATGAGAGTTCCACGGACTGGACGAACCACCGGTGAGAACCAACTCGGTTTTGTCCGGGTTCAATTTCAGCTGGTTGTGGTTCATCCAGTCCCTGATGAAGGTCATAGTCGACTGAAAATTAGAGACAGAAGAAGGGGAAGTAGACAGATCGAAGATGAGCTGGAGGTCGTCCGCGTAGTTGTACACGGTGACCTCCAGCTGCTGAAGAGCAAAGATAAGAGGAGAAATGTAAAGGTTAAACAACAAGGGGGAAAGAGAAGATCCCTGGGGGACACCACAAGTGACAGGGATGGGAGTGGACGTGAAGTCACCCGACCGAACCGCCTGGGTGCGGTCCCTCAGGAATGAGGACAGCCAGAGCAGGGCTGAGCCCTCGATTCCCGCCGCCCTGACACGGGACAATAAGATGGTATGGTCAACCGTGTCAAAGGCGGCGGAGAGATCGAGAAGCACCAGGAGTATAAAAGAGGCCGAGGTATGCCTCGCCGTATCCTTTCTTTTATTGCGCTGCAACAGAAACTGGACCTCAGGGATCTAACACAGGAGGAAAAAACTATTAGATTGTGATGGAATCGTTCGCAACGCAGGGCAGGCGTGCTACACCCTTATGCCCCTAATTTCCCAATAGGAATGCTGACGGCACTTCCACACGGTGGTGACTGGTCACAGCTACAGGAATGGGAGGAAGCGGGAGTCCAGGTGCTGGGGGACTTATATGAAGACGGCGCACTATTGCCGTACCCAATATTATTAGACAGGTTCGATCTGCCGAGAGGAGGTTTCCTGCTGCACGCAGCATTGACACGAGCAATACAGTCACACTGGAGTGAGGGACTGATAGAGCCGAGAACAACAACGGTTTGTCAATATACAATGATGGCAGCGGGAACTTTCAAGGCAGTCACGTGCCTTTACTCTAGAATGCTGCATGAAGGGCTGCCACCGCTCGAGGCGCTAAGGGGAAAATGGGAAACGGACATAGGGAAAGTCATCCCTGAGACGGTGTGGACGCAGACAATGAGGAGGGCCTGGAAAAGCACACGGAACGCAAGGTTCCAGTTAGTGCAATTCTACATCCTCCACCGAGCATATCTGACACCAGGCAAGATCAAGAAATATTTTGATGTAGAGAATGCCGCATGTCCCAGATGTACGCGGGTTGGGGTAGAACTGGATCATATGTTATGGACATGCCCAAGATTAGAGCTCTACTGGAAGGAGGTGGGAGATACTCTAAATGCAATAACGGAACGGGGCTTGGAATTTGATATGGCCGTGGGTGTTCTGCACTGGTTCCCCCATACCCCCAGCAATAAGATCATAAGTAAATTTATAGACATGGGGCTTATACTGGCAAAACGAGAAATTACAAAACACTGGAAAGCGACAATGGGGCCCAATGGCACTAGATGGAAGAACGAGTTTCTTAAATGAGCCAGCGACGATAGCGAATTGAGATTCCAAACTGCGCGTAGGCAGCGCAATGAAAAGGCGCTAGAAACAGCTCAGGCGTGGGACGCATTAGTGCAAGCACTACGTGACTATTGGACACAAGCAAAAGGAGAGGAATAGCGATAGGACTGGGGACTATCCCCCGAGACATGACAGGCACATCACACAGACCAACACCTGATCATTCCTGTGCACACAACTTAATATAGTTAAACCAATTGCAGACATCGATGATGGGGATCCAGGGAGGAGGGAGGGACTATAAGGGAGGTTGTTAGTAAAATAGGACAGAGCACGTTGGGGCTCGACTTTACTGGGGTATTGTACACATCACCTGGATCACATCCTACCCACTACCGAGACTGTAGCTAAGGAAGGGTGTAATGTGAGCTTAGGGAAACATGGGAAATGTACTTGATTTTGTATGTTATGTGGAACAAAACCCAATAAAATGTGTTTAAAAAAAACTTGATAAAGGATCGCGAGACAGGTGGTATAAGTATATTCACCTTTCATTTGAATGAATTGAAATAATTGTCCAGTGCATGGCCAGAGGAGTGGAACCAGGTAGTTGACATCACATTAGCAGTGACTTCACTAGGTCCAGAAGAATAGCCGATAGGATTATGGCTAGAAACCATTTAGGAATCACCATTTTTTTTGCCAGGGGCAAGATGGCCGCTGACAGACCGTAGGAGGAAAGTCGCACACTCCTTCTCTCCCGTCATGGACTGAAAATGATGCTCTGAGTACCCTGAGTACCCTACAAAACCCAGGCACTGATGTGTAGTATGCAGAGTATGCAGTACGTTTTACAGTGGAACGCGGAACGAAGATTCAGGCTACAAAAAACTAATCGAATAAACGCTTACCCGAGAGTAGCGCTCCGGGGCTGGGAGCACCTTGTAGCAGGCAGATCACGGCTGTGGTTGGAGGCCAGCAAACTGTGGAAGTGGAGCTGGAGTGACAAGACGCAGACAATGGAACCTCGAGGAGCAAAGCCTAAGGAGCCCAAGGAGCAGACAGTGGCTACAGGAGCAGGAGCAGGAACTGTAACCCCAGTGTCCGCCGCCGCCACTGCACGAGTGGGAGCAGTGAGTAAGAAGGCAATTGTAAAGGCCAGCAGCGCTGGGTCAACCGGGGAAGCTCTGAAGTCTGTAGATCGCGGCATTGGAGGAAAGGAGGCAGCGCCCGAGAACATCAGGAAAGGTGTGAGAGGTCGGGTGCCTGCAGCTGGGAAGACCGTGATGGGTAAAGACGCGCTCCAGCAACCGACGCTGCATGAAGCTTTCCCTTCTGCCAGAACGCTACCAGCACCAAATCCAGGGGAAAAGTCGGCCCAGAACCGGCAAGGTATCGAGCAGGAAGCCAGACAAGAGGAGCGGAGCGATGCGGAGGACGACTCTAGGGATACCGATGCAGAAGGGCTGAATGAGCCACATGCAGGCAAAGCGAATGGAGTCACGGAGGGGGCTCCTGGAGAGGAAATAGGAGCAAGAGCAATGGCAGCGGAGGCAGCAGACCAGCGGGAGAAAATGGGAGAATTAATTCACCAGCAGGAGGTAAGGGGGGCTGCAGAGGAAACAGAGACTGATAAAACGGGCACATTTAGAGTGCAGCAAACCCCACAGGTGCAGGAAGATGAGCATGAGCTGGAGCAGGCCCCAGCAGCAACCTCAATAGAATTACCTCTGGTTAGCGAAATTACATGCATAATTCCCCAAGCCCAGACATTGACACAGGGGCCAGCCAAAGAATAACGGCACCAGTTTAGAAAAGACAAAGACAAGGCATTAGATCCCACTGAGTCCGGGGCAAGGGTGCACACGAAGTTAAAGGAAGTTGCTAGCCACCTGGGGATCCTTGTAGGCAAAAAATCACGAGAGCTCAAAAGCCATAGCAAACACAGCGCCTGGAAATAAGGAGCCTGGGGGAAGGCTGGGGAAAACAATACCTGGCTCTCCGAGCGATGACTGTTTTTACTCATTAAATGAGGACACAGGTACCTCAGTTTCTAGTAGGGGTAGCTATAGGAATCAGATTTTGAGTCTAAGTCTGGTACAAATTCTGACCCCGAGACATCCACTGAAGAGAGCAGCTCCGACCATAGAGGGTCTATTGGGACAAGACAACGTCGAGAAGGGTCCAGGACTAAACAGAGGAAAACGGTCAGCCTACAGCAAAGAGATATAGCTAAAAAACTGGACTGGGACTACGCTGCTACATCTCAGTTGTATGTAGAGAATGGAGGGTCGGACCCACAGCAGGGCGCTGCCAATAATACTCCCAATAATACTGCCAATAATGAAGCCTCAAATCCAGCCGCAAACCCAGCTACTTTAGA
Source organism: Lissotriton helveticus (assembly GCF_964261635.1). Taxonomy (NCBI): domain Eukaryota; kingdom Metazoa; phylum Chordata; class Amphibia; order Caudata; family Salamandridae; genus Lissotriton; species Lissotriton helveticus. Next base: position 1,075,120,343 of record NC_136065.1, on the reverse strand, counting down.
TCTATTGTTTGTGACCCTTAAACAAATGCAGGGTGAAGCCAGGGCTGAGTCAAGAAAAGCCAGACATGAGTCGAAGAAAATACAAGGGGCTATCAGGAAGATGAACAGGCTCTACACAGAAGTGGCAGGAAGAGTAGACCTGGTGGAAGAGCGAACAGGAAATCTAGAAGACGAAGTATCTAAGTGGCAGCAGTTCAAGGAAGACCAGGAAAAGCTTGCTGAAGATATGAGGTGGAAGCTCGAAGACTTTGAGAACCGCTAAAGGCTCGATAATGTAAGACTCTTGGGAATAGCCGAAGGAGTGGAGGGGCAAGATGTTCTGGCTTTCGTGATCAACCTATTGGAAAAAGCTCTCCCTGAACTGAAAACTTGGAATTGGGAAAGCGAGGTTCAGAGGGCGCACAGGTTTCCCTTGTTTCAAAAAAAGGGCTCTGCCGGTGGCAACAAGCCTAGGATAATCTTGGTCTTTCTCGGGAACTACATTTTGCGACAGGAGGTAATGGATTGAGCAAGACCAGAAGCAAAAAGAACAGTTGATGGGGTTACCTTTTTCGCACGACCGGACTTCTGTCATGCAATGTTTGAAAGGAGATGGAGACTGAGACAGAAGATTCCGGCGTTCCAGGCTTTGGGACTCGAGGCTTATTTACTATTTCCATCAAGACTGAAGGTTTTGATAAATGGGGGTGTTGGAATGTTCACCTATGAAGTAAAAGCACAGGAGTTTCTGTCAGAATGCAAGAAGAAACAAGGGCAAGTAGGGCAGGGGTAGAGAGCATTTCAGTAAAATTGACATAAGGAGCTCAAGTAGGATTAAAGTAAGATGACTTGGTAGGGTACAATATGGTATGAGGGACTCAGGGATCTGAAATAGAAATATAGACTCTGACGGGAGGGGGGATGCGACTGCCTGCGGATACACAGCAGCTACACATAGGTCATGCATGACCTATTTGCCCGTAGGGGGGGGGGGTTCTGTGGGTGGGGGGGCTGGAGGGGAGGGGGCTGCATGGCACATTTTTGGGGGATGCACTGGAGGGGTTGAACATGTCACAAGTAAAAAGATGCTTAGCAGAAGGACATTAAGGGGTGAACCAGGGGCACGAGGAAGAGGAGCGTCAGAAGTATTAAATGGCTGGACAAGAAGCAGAGGGATTAAAAAAAAAGGGAAACCAAGATGAGCACTAGAATACTTACCATTAATGTATGTGGGTTGAATGACCGTGTGAAAAGACAGCGTGTGGCCGCCTATCTCAGAGCATCAGGAGCGGACATTTTGTGTTTGCAGGAGACACATATAGAGGGTAGCAAGGGGTATCTTTTGGATCAGCTAGGTTTCCAGGTGCTAGCATGTTCCAAACAAAGTGCAAAGACAAGAGGAGTGGCAATACTGGCTAAAAGAGACCAAATCGCAGTCAGGAAAAAAATAGAGGATGTATGGGGCAGGTGGGCTTTAGTGGAATGTCAAGTAAATGGGGAATGGATCACAATAGGCTTGATTTATGGATTAACAGAAGATGACCCAGAGATATTCTCATTTTTAGATACTGAATTACCAGCAGGGGCCCCAACAGTAATCTTGGGGGGTGATTTCAACATCAATGGCATAGGAGGGCTAGGTCTAGGGGGGTCATGGAATTACCAGGGGCGGAAGAAGAGGGTATGTAAGGCAATTGTTGAGATGGCAAAAAATAATTCCCTGGTAGATGTCTGGGATACAATCAATCCACTGGATGATGGTCCAACATACTTTTCTGCACCACATAGAGTTTTCGCAAGGCTAGATTACTTCATGATATCCAATAGGTTGATAGGGAAAGCTAAGGTGGAAAAGGCACCCCGTATTGAATCAGATCACAATCCGTTGTCACTTATATTAGAGAATAAAGTAAAAATCGGGCCGATACGAAAAGGGACATTTGAACGAAGATTATTAAAAGACAAGCAGTACATTGAGCATTTGGAAAAGTGGATAGAAAATTATTGGGAGACGAACTGGCATAGCACCACTTCGGCCTTTACCTGGGATGCTTTTAAGGCGGGGGTACGCGGAGAAACTCTCAGCTATAGTTTAAAAAATCAAAAAAAAGAAAGGGCCAAGGTGACCAGGTTATATCAGAAGGTTGCAGAAGTGGAGGCAGAACTAGTGGCATGACTTAGGGTAGGGGCAACGGTAGAGCAGACCCTGATAGATCTAGCTAGAGCAAAGGCAGAAGCAGGGGAAAATATAGCAGCAAAGGCAGCAGAGTTATATACGGCAAAAAAGGAACACTGCCATGAGTATAGTGAAAGAGTGGGACACACATTGGTGGTTAGGACTAGGCAGATTGAGGCAAGGGGGGAGATAAAGGAGATTATGGATAGCAATGGGAGTTTGATTACTGAAGCAGCTGGAATTAGAGAGGTGTTCAGGCAGTACTATACTAGACTCTATAATGAGGATCAGGAAACAGATGAGGATTTAACCCAGGAATATCTGGCAAATATAGTAGCGCCATATCTCACCCAGGAAGATAGGGATGATCTGGACTCACCAATACGGGAAGAAGAGGTGAGGCATGCGCTGGCAAGCCTACCAGCAGGGAAAGCCGCAGGACAGGACAAACTGCCAGTGGAGTTTTATAGAACTTTTCAAGCAGGAATTTTAAGCACATGGTGGAAACACTTCAGCAGGCACAGAAGGGTCAGTCAATACCAAAATCATGGGCAGGGGCAGAAATTGTAATCATTCTTAAAAAAGGTAAGGCACCTACAGAGGCAGGCTCGTATAGGTCAATTACGCTGTTAAATGCAGATACCAAAGTTTATTCCAAGGTTCTGGGCACTAGACTCTCAAGAGTGATAGATAGCATAGTGACTCAGGCGCAGCATGGTTTTATCCCATGGAGGGGTACGAGGAACATATACGGAGAGTAATTACACTTTTCGATGCCACAGAAGTCACAGGGGACCCGATGTCGGTTATGCTGCTAGACGCCGAGAAAGCGTTCGATCGAGTCTCCTGGGACTATCTGTGGACATCTTTGAGCTGGGCTGGCATAGGGAATAATTTTATAAGGGCCATTCAGGTGCTTTACCAAGCCCCAACTGCACGGGTGAGGGTTAATGGGGAATACACAAACATGTTAGAAATAAAGGGCACTAGGCAGGGATGCCCATGTTCCCCGCTGCTCTTCACTGTATATTTAGACCCACTATTGCGTAGGTTAATAGGGAATAGGAGAATTGCACCAGTTAAGTCTATGGGGGCCGAAGCCAAAGTATTGGTATATGCCGACGATGTTGCGGTTATCTCATCAAATCCTATGGAGGCAGTAAGGGAAATAGAGGGAGAAGCCGCATTGTTTGGTAAAATAGCCGGCTACTCTTTAAATAAGGCAAAAACACAGATTATTATAAATAAAAAGGTACAGTGCTTAGATAGTCGAGTGGTAGAATCAGGTATATATTTGGGGATAGAGATAACAGCGAACCTAGATACAGTGGTGGAAAGAAACATTGAACCAATAATTAAGAAAGCCAAAAGGGATCTAGACAGATGGCATAACCTACATTTTACATTAGTAGGGCGAGCAAATGTAGTAAAAATGTTGTTGTTGCCAAAATTGCTATACATCTTTCGGGCAATTCCACTAACATTTGATCAAAAATGGTATGGCTTTCTGGAACAGATGGTAAACAGGTTCCTATGAGCACATGGGAGAATGAGGCGAGCCCAGAGATTTATGGCACTCCCTAAAGAGAAAGGTGGATGGGCAGTTCCAGATTTCAAAATGTATCATTGGGCGTCAGTTTTTCAATAGATGGTGGAGTTAATTGGTGGAGTATCAGGGCAAGTGGGTGTGGGTAACTCGGTATATGCAGTACTGTTAGGGGTGGATGACATAAAAGATCTGTTTTTAAAGTACACTGAGTTTAGCTATTATAAAAGAACTAAATTTAAAACTCTAATTGCGGCATACAAGATATGGGCTGCATTTAAAAAGAAATATGGATTAGGAAGATACAACGCATACACACGATTATCAGACAATAAAACGCTACCTCCGGAGATATTTGCGGATTCAGTATTCAGAGAGTGGGCTCAGAAGGGCATTGTAAGCATCAAGGATTTGATGGGGGAACATGGTATATACCAATTTGCGGAATTACAACAGAAATACGGGGTGGAGACAAGAAGGTTTTATAAATATCTGCAAGTGAGGAGCTTTTTTGCTATGAAAAAGGGAGGCCCAGCTGGATTCAGTGAGAATGTGGTGATGGAGTACGTGGAGAAGCAGGGGGGCTGTACGATTAAAAGAATCTACTTTGAATTGATAGAAAGTAGAGAGGATGATTTAATGAAATAAGGAGGCAAATGGATAGGGAGACTGGGGGTAGGACAGGAGCACTTTCAGACATCACTGGAATTAGGCAGAAATACCCTATGCTGTGCAGCCTTGCAGGCGCTGCATTATTAAACCATCTTCTCACTCTATTATACGCCAGCAAAAATTGCGCAATGGGGAGGCACATCTGGAATTACATGCCCGCGCTGTAATAGTTCGGAAGCTGGGATGGTGCACATGTTTGCAACCTGTCCAACATTGCTACCACTACATAAAGAAATAGAAACGTTTTTGGAGAACGCTATCATTACAGAATTGACACCAGCAAGGCTGATCCTGGGAGTGGATGGGCACTGTGCAGCTGATAAATTTTTGTTCATAGCTATGGCGGTGTTGAGACTTTGCGTGACATCAGCTTGGAAAGATCCTGCACCACCCATTTTTCATCAATGGCTGGCAAGGCTACTCCATATATATAATTTGGAGAGGGAGATATATGCAAGGAAAGGTAAAAGAGGGAGAAAGCTAGGTTTAGAAATATGGGAATCTATGGAAATTTGGAAGAAGGGATGAATGAGGGTAATAGGGTATGGGTTTATTAGTAGATGTTTTCCCCTTTTTTTTCTTTTTTTTCTTTTTCCCTTACCCTTATCTTCTAGGAAAATCTCATGTATTTATTTTCTTGAAACTCTTCCACTTTTGTGAACCTGGTACCTTTGCTATTACTATTTTCTTTTCTTAAGTTTGTTTCTTCTTTTTCCTGTCTTCACTGAGTCTTTTCAATATAAATATTGAATTTTGTATATGTAAAACAATAATTGTGTTATGTTACGTGTAAAGTGTCATGCAGCCGGGGGGGGGGGAAATGTGGGGTAAATATCTAATAAAAATATTTAAAAAAAACAAAACAAAAAGGAATCACCATTTTTTTTAAACGTTTTTAATCAGACTGACTAGGGCTAACACTTCATAACTAAACCTACTAGCCAGATATTTTTTTTAAATACTTCACTCCAGCTCCAATCACAAACCCCCCCCCCTGCCCCCCAATACACCCTCCTATATTATCTTGTTAATCATTGCATAGTCATTGAAAGTGCTCCAGCGTAACCTGGAGGACACAGCAAGCCCCATTCTGCAGTGGAACGGGATGGACTCAATGATGAAGCATGCCACCGAGGGGCTTAGAAAAAAAACCTTGTGTTTTTTTCATTTAGAGAAGTTTAGACTACCTAGATTTTCTGGGTGCTTATTTTGTGTTATGAAGTTATTTTACAAAAAAATTACTATTTTGACACTCATCAAGGACAATTTGCAAAGTTATTATGTAAGACTTAGATCTCTGATTGATGATTCAATCTGTCCTAAATGTTTGTTTAACAAAGAAAAATTCAAAGATCATTAACAAGATGTACATCACAAGACTATGTTTACATTGGACACTATCTCAAAGACATTACAGCTGTTTCCCACTATGGATATGAACATTGAACAGGTACATAAATCCCTTTTATTTTTAATACATATCCATATCACGGGGAAATGTGATTTTTACTGGGGTAAATAAAATGTGCTATTGACTTCAGACTGCTGTAGCATGAACACATGAGGTAGAAACACAAGGACGACAACTAAAATATAAAAAAAGACAAAGAACAGAAACAAAAGAGTCACTGGCAAATTAAAGTATTGACTTCTAATCCCGGCACTGAAGTACACTTCTTTTTAGATAGATTTGTACACATGATCTGGTAAAATGACTGACTACAGTTCCATAGAGCCAATGGCTGCAGTGAGCTGACCCATTAACCTGACCGTAAGCTTTTATGCGCTGACGCAAAATGTGAATGATGCTTGAACAACCCAATCGATGATGGTGGTTGGCATCTAGCTACTCAGTGTGTGTGTGTATAAATGTATATGTTTATGTATTGCTTTTTTATGGTTTCTTTTGATCATTTGAGGCTGACGAGAGGCTTGGGAGGCAGCTAATGCTTCCTCTAAGCCAGGCTAAATAAACATTATTTCCAATGATAATTCGGGATTTGAGAGGTTTGCCTGCATGCTTTCACCAAACCCTTGGTGCGCATGTGTTAGTTTAGTAACAAATTCTTTGCCCAACGATTATAGATAATCTAGAACTCGTTTTATAGAACATGGCAAGTAGGAGATGTGGCCTTGGGGCTAGAGCTGTCAACTCGGGGACCTAAGAACCTAGGATCAAATCCCTGCCTTAGCTTATTATTCTATATTGTGTGATTCTGGACAAATCCCTTCCCTGTCCCAGTGTCTAAAATTGTGACATACACCTGAATATTTATATGGGCATTGTGCCACCGGTGCTTCACTTTTTACGATGCTCCAGTTGCACAATGACCTACTCCACAGTAACAATGCCACGCTAAGCCACTTTGCGTGGCTTAACACAGCATTGTAAATATCATACCCTTTCATGCAGTTTTCTGAATTAAAGGGACGTGCAATGGATGTTGCTGTGGACATACCCATGCAACACCAATTGCTTTTTGACACTGCCCCAGATTTACATGGATGTGTAAATCTGAGACAGTGCCAACAATTAATGCCATTCAAAAGGAGGCATTAGGGTGGCGCAACGAGGAGAAATACTTTAATTTCTCCATGTTTTTTGCTCTTTCAGTGTCACATAGGAGAACATTGAAATTCATTTTTGTTTATGTGCAGGAAGGTGTCCCTTCCTGCACATCAACAATCATCCCTGCAATGCAGGCAGCCTTGACCATGGTCCAAGGGTGCCTGCATTGGCGCTAGGTAACTTTTTTTGCGCAGGTGCAGGGATGAGCACACAGATGCGCCGTATTCTTTGTTAAAATTGGCCTGGGTGGAGTTTGCGAAGTTCGCAAAGTGACAAAAAACCTCTGCCGTGCTATGCAGAGTTCTGCAAGCATTGGAGTGCATTAACTTGTGCCGTTCGCATTGATTTTAGAGAGCAAATGGCATAGTGCACAGGGGGGCCCTGCTTCTTTCTGCCACTCGAGTAGAAATTCTTCTTGAGCTGCAGCTTCCTCAACATGAACAAAAGGTTTCTCAACATGAGCAGTAGCGACTATCCACGACCGCCCACATTGAGAAATGTCGCTGGGAGGTGGTGTAGCATTGGATTTTGCTTGCTCACCAATTCAACATTGGCGAGCGAGGAAAATAGGGCTTTAGGGGGGTGGCCGACCAACGGGAGGCCTGCCTCCCCCGGGGAGTTTTGGGGCAGGGGGTGCAGCCAGAGCCCAAGTGGGCTTGTTTGGGCTACACGTGGGCTGTTATTGGGCTGGTCTTGGGCTGGTTTTGGGCTGGGGGATATTTAACCAGCCATTTTGTGACACCAGCCACCATTTCGGTGGAGTGTCACGACAGCCAGTTGGGGACCAGGCAGGGAAAGTAATTTTGTCCCACTCTCCCGTCCCAATTTTCACTGTTTTTCCCAGGGAGGTGGGGGTGGTCTGTTCGGCCTTTTGGGTATAGGACTATGGGCAATTTTTCGTTTGGATTCGGTGGTTTGTTGGGAACAGGTGCATCGGGTGGGAAAACGTACATTTGATTGTCGCTTGAAGCAGGTGCTGGTGGTGTGTTTGATTTATTGTTTCTGGGGGCGTTTTTCCTGGGTAATAGTTGGTAGATCTGTTTACAGTTAAGGTTTATTGGTTGGAAAATGTCACTCTGGGAGCACGCAGGAAGGGGAAGTAGCATAGGAAGGTTACATAGATAGTTATGTTAGGAAATGATAAGAAGTTACAACTTTATCGGGGCAGCAAGGAGGACAGATTTGGCGGTTTAGAAACGGTTGCAAAGGGGAAAACTTTAGGGGAGGGGGTGGGGGGTAAGTCAGGAGGAAAATATTTAGTGAGGTTTAGTTTTGTACGGCACAGGCCAAGGAAACTGTTTGTAAGATGCACCTGTCTTCAATAAAGCGCCCTTTCTCAAACCTAACAAGCTGGTTGGTGGTCTGTGCTGTACGCCCCCCCCCCCCCCCTTTTGGCCCAAAACTATGCTCCACAAGTTTTTGGGCGCTCCGTGACCTCTGCAGGGTGCAAAAAACTCTGCAAACTCCGCAAATGGAGCAGAGTTCACCGCCGAGGCCTAGTTAATACGGTGCATCCTTGTGTTTTTTAAATGATACAGCTCGGAGCAGCAGACTTGCTTGGTGCGCCACGCTGCGCCATTTCACTGTAAATTCCCCCCATAATGTGTAAATTGTATGTATGTACGTAATCCCTTGTACACGATCTTCTAGATCATCTACCTTTCCCCGAGTTATGTACAGGTTCCGTTCCCTTCCAGCTAGTCTCGCGCTAGATAAATACACATACATACAAATGAATGTGATTTATCAAACAAAAGACGCGCAATTCAAAATGTTCCTATTTACATTTATAGGTGATGAGAGATAACTGCATGAGCAAATCTTTCATTTTGCAGTATTATACTTAACCGTCTGAAGAAGCTGATTTACAATATTCATCTACATAAATCACATTTATTCTAAGGCACAGCATGAAGTCTGAAGACCGTGACACAAGGTTAAAACACAACAAATCGGCTAGTAGGCATTTCTCAACAAAAGAACTCTGCTGTCCTGAAAATGTAAACGAATGCTCGTGTGTCTTCTTTTTTCATGCAGTGCATGAATTAAAGAGTGACAAATCGGCTCCAGGTCTGAACTTCAAAGTGAGTACGCTTTTTCCCAAGAGACACAAGACTGAGCACTTGAACATAAATTGATGTGTGTTGTGACACGGTGGTGCGCAGTGCTGGTGATGATTGTCATCTTTATCGACGTGCTGTCCGCCCGTGTGTTGTTCGTTTGGCACACTGCCTGGCTTCATGAGCTACCAGAGATCAGGGAAGCAGGGCCAAATAACACAAACGGATGAATACATCTGTGATGGGCAGCAGTTACTTTCCTTGATTGCTGCTAACAGGGTAGCCTTGCACAGCCATGTTTGCACCTTGGCAGTGAGCCATTGCCTTGGAGCAGTGAACCACGTCCGTCATGTTTCCTCTATCCACGCATTGTCACTTGATGCACCTGCCTGATGCCTCCTTCTCACGGATTTGCTTTTTCTGGCCTCTTACAATCTTCCCTGTCCACTGCGGCTTCAGGTATACTTGCCTCGCACCTGACTGTGTCATCAACTGCAGTCATCACATGGAGTCACCCAGATCATAGATCTCCTTTGTATATCGACCTGACGCCTTTGAATCTCCCATCCTCTATTCATCAATAATCTCATACTCCAATTTTTACCTCTAGTTACCTCTAGTCTCTCTGTCATGGACCGAAGCTACTTCCTGCATCACCCCCTTGCCTTCGTTCCTCCTTATTTTGTATCAGTTAATAGTCATTCTTTTAATAAGGAAGCCTTCGAGGGTGAGAAGACGGGACTCTTACTCCCTGTCTACAACTCTTAAATCTGTAGCAGCTCTCTGTTGTCTCTCAGCTGTTTTTCATGTTTGCCATCGCAACAAATGGCAATTGTAGCCATCTCCCAGTACTTAATTTGTAAAACTTTTTTTATGAATGCAATGCAAAGGACCAAGGGGCATATTATCAAGGCAGGCGAAATTAAATTATCGCCCCTTTTGCAGCCGTTTTCGGCCGCAAAGCGGCGATAATTTCATTGCCCTATTAGCAAGCTGTCGCTAACATCAGTTAGCGACAGCTTTTAGGTGACAGCGAGCGGTTTGGGGCCCGCTTTGCATGTCAGCGATATTTATCGCTAATGACATGCAAAGTGGGCATACCCAACCAGTTAGCAACGGAAAGCAGTCGCTAACGTCGCTATCGCCTATTAGCAAGGCAGGCGTAGCAATAAAAAAAATCACGCTACGCGCGAATATCGATAAAAACTAATGCCTGCTCAGACCAGTTCTTAGCCATTATATCCAATGGGAGGTGGATATTCTGGCTAAGACCCTATTGGCGATGATGCGTGAATATCGCTGGTTTTCCAGCGATATTCACGCATTTCGCCGCTATCACCGGTTATTTTATCGAATTGGAGATAAACGTTGCTAGTAGAACGTTATCTCTGCGATAAAATCCGGCGATGCTTGGCGATAAAAAAAAATGTCGCTAAGCTTCTTTAGCGATAAATATCGCTAGTTGTTGATAATATGCCCCAAAATATGTTCTTAGGAACCTGTCACTGCCTAATGCTGTGGTCGCAGAATACCAAGGCTGTCTAGTCTTGACTCTACTTTGTACCTCTATCTTCCACCACCCTACACTTAATATCTTTTTATTTTGCTTCTAATTGTTCTTTTTCATTCCTTCTTTTTCCTATTTTACGATCTTTTTCCGTTTTCTGTCTTCCTCATTCTTGCTCTATGTCAAAGGCTGATGATGAGAAATAAGTTTCTGCACGAGAAAAGGAGTGCAGGTTCCAACCCCATGCCACCACCGCTACAAATTAAGCACTGTTGTCACATTTCCTTACTTGCGACCTGTGATCTTTGGCGCTCAAACATCAATTCTGTATGTTCATTGCAGTCCAAGATTTCACTGAGCACCTTGTTTGGTGATACAATTTATTTTTCATGAATTCAATCATCTCTTCATAGTTCAGGGGTATCCAGCATAAGTCCAAGGGATATGGGTCCTTGTCAGATTTTAGAGATAACCATATAATAAGAGTGTTTTATACAATTAATATAAATGTGACTCTTTACCATCGTGGTTATACTCATGGATCTACACTGGCAATTTCTGCTGAAGATTTACGCTGTCTCAAAGTGGTCTAAAATAGCACAGATGTGCAATTGATTAATAAAGGAAGACTTTGGGAAGCTGCATTGCCCAATGAGTTCAGTCAGCACACTTTCAAACTGACACCAGTTTGTTCACATGAACACCTTCTGGTCACAAATATCCCTATCAGCAGAGTTCCGTGCTGTCTCCTGTCATCTTCAACCTATACATGGAGTGCTTGGTACTCACAGATGACATCAATATTCACCAATATTCCAATAATACACAAATATCTTTGCTTCAGACATCTAAATGCCTCAGACACTGCTTGCCCATCAACCAGACCTGGATGACCAACACCTATCTAAAGCTCATCATAAACAAGGCAGAATTCCGATTATTTGCCAAGAAAACCAGACGAAATACAGTACAAACGTGGCCTAATGACATGAAGGTTTCGAACATAAACTTTCACTAAATTCCAAGTCACTTTAAATTACCCTCAAAATCAACCTCATCCTTAGGGAACACACTGCCAAACAAACCAAAGACGCCTGGTACCAGCTTTCTCTTCAAAGAAAGTCAACCCCTCTCTTTCAGAGAGCAGCTTCAGAAGAGCTGTTTAAGCTCTCACATCTGGATGGTAGTAATGTCCTACTCCATGGCCTCCCAGACTTCACACTAGCACTCCTTAGGAGCATCGCACAACCTGAGGACATCTCATCCAGCAGGTCCTCATGCCAGCTCCCCCTTCGACAGTTCTCCTGTCCAGCATGCCCGTTGTCTGCTACCCTCTGCTGCCTGTCTATGTGTTACCCACTGTTTGTGCCACCCCTGCTATTTTTTTTCTCTGTTTTACCTTTTCTCCTCCTTTTTCTGCCCTTTGATGTCCCTTTTTTCTGCTCCGTTTTCTGTCCTATTTTGCCTTTCTTACCAGTTTTTCTTCCCTCTGTTTTGCCCTCTTCTGTTCCATTTTGCCTTTTCTGCTCATTTTTCTACCCTCTATTTTGCCTTTTCTACTCACTCACTTTTCTGCCCTCTGTTTTGCCTATTTCAGTTAATATCGTCCCTCTTCCCACTGTTCCCTCAAAGCCTGGCTTCTTGAGGGAGGCCTCGTAACCCAGCGCCCAGATACCCCCAGGGGTTTCAGTGCAGCACTCTACAAATGCTGATTGATTGATTGGTCCAGGGCCTGAAGAAATATGATTACATCACATCCATGCTGATAGAGCTCCCTTTTCCTACCAGCACCATTTTCAAAACCAGCTGCATCATTTACAAATCCATTCCAACCAGAACCCTTGTTAATCTTGCAGACAAGCTCACCATCTCTGGTGGTTCTTGGCACAGCTGCAGTTAGGACACAATCAGACTGCAGACTATGGCGTGTAAAAATGAAAAAGAAGCAAGGCAGCAGGCTTTTACTGTCTAGGCACCAGGGATCATGAACAACATCCCAGTATCCTTCAGAACCGCTCCAATGCTGCTGCAATGTAGAAAAGAGTGGCATATTCCCCTCTCTAAAGAACATCACAATGCATTAACAGGCCACAACTCAGTTTCCTCTCCCATTACTCACTGACTTTATACTTGTCTTTGAACCTGTACAGGGCTCCACAGATGTTTGGCTAGGTTTTTGTAATATAAACTTCAAATATCTACATACATACATACATACATACATACATATGCCAGGAGCTGCATGTAGTAAGGAATGATCCCCTTATGACAGTAACTTTTGGCTACTAGTGCCTGGATAAAAGATATTTTGCTATGGTGAAAGTAGGAACTAAAGAGAAGTTGGAGTTGGGGTGCTAGGGGTTGGAGTGAGAGTTTCACTGGTATAGGGGAGGGAGCTTTCAGACCTGCTTTTGCCTAAAGACAAGAAAGTGGTTTCTTACAAGACACAGTTTAAGTCTTTCAGTGGGGTTAGGGTTACCTGGCCTGACCTGTCATTACCTTCTACAGACATTAGTGAATATGTTATAGAGGATGCCACCTCATTTATGCAATCCATACCAAGCACCTGAGAGTTTTATAATATTATGGAGCGCTGGGTTGGATGATGATATGAGGCTGGCCTAATCAGTCTTGTTCAGGTAGGCCAGCAGTTTGCTAACCATTGTTTGACTCTTTTGAGCATTTTCCAGGGTACTGATCTGGGAAGCGCGTTAGAAATGGCCCAACTGGCGAGGGTCTGCTTCTGGGAGTCTTCAGAAGTGTGAGAAGGACTTAGGAGTTGGAGCCCTACAGTAAACTGAGGTGTCAGTCAGGCGTGTGATGCAAAAATTGGGGGCCTCATTTATTAGTGTTTGCCATAGGGCGGCGCCACAGGCCTTCCTGCTGCACTGCCCTATGACAAAGAAAAAGGGCAGAAATGTGACGTATCTATCAGATACAGTGCTTTCCTGTCCTTCTCCCATGCGCTGCGGCATAATGTGATGCCGTGCAGCAATGCAGGCACCTTTGCACCATGGTGCAAGGGTGGCTGCATTGTGGGATGATTATTTTTGTGCAGAAAGGAAAACCTTCCTGCACAAAAACAATCACAAGAGGCTTTTTTCCTCTTTCTATGTTGCATAAAGTAGCTCTTGCATGTCACACACAATGAAAGAAGGGTTTAAACCTCGTTATTAGCATGATCATATGGTCAATGCCTACCCACTTTTTAGGTCTTGCAGCAGACACATTTGGATGTTTATCAGACCTATTATTACTAATTGCTTAAAAACATACAAATAGGGGACTCTGAGTTAACCCCTTTCTGCTGTTGGCTTCCTTGGTTTATTCCCTGTCATTCACTGGGTCGTTTTCCTGCCCCTTTCTCCTTTTCTCTGCCCAGTGGAGCATTGCTCACGCACCAGTTTTCATTGGTGGAAACTTGTATTCTGCCACTTGATGCCATGGACTTTTTTCCTCTTGCTTTTCTTGCGTTCATCTGTTGCTTGATCGAAGCACAGCTCTGAAGGTGCTTCGGCAGCTCAAAGCCCACTCTTACATGGAAACGAGTCTTTGTTGCTCACTGCTGTGTATTGTTTCGCAGCTGCCGAGCTTCATCCCCATCCGTTAATGTCATTTTTAAACTCTTATTTATTCCGTGTTTGCTCACTGCTCTTTATTGCAGGCTGAAAGCATTTTTTTCACAATGTTGATGCCTGCAAAGCTCTGAACCTGCAGCTCATTCTTTCATTTGATTTGCTTTTCATTTGTTATGTTCCTGCCAGTTCTGAATCTAATATTTCCTTCCCAACAACACAGCCAGCAAGTAAACTGCATCATTCCTTTCACAGACGTTCATGGCAGGCAAGCTCCTCGATTGAATGTTTATTTTGAACTGCAACAAAACCCACCTGTTAATAAGTGTTTCATTATAATAAGCTGACCACTATGGAAATGTACCCACAATATACCCAAGTGGCATGAGACAAAGGCATTATGCCGGATGCCAATCTAACACCAGTTTACCACATTAATGATCTTCCAAATAGCTATTTCTTTTACACTCAGTGGAAGTATTATGGCATCCAGTGCGTTTCTGGAGTCTGGGTTAGAGCATGTAAATAGCATCTGTACTGGTGTGTTTGACAAGCAACTGCACCTGTTGGAAGACTGCTCAATGCTGCAGTCTGGCTGGTTCTGGGGCTCAGCCTGCTTGATTGTGTATATAGACTCCAACTCTCTCCGTTTGTTCAATAATCTTGGGGCATATTACCAAGCAATAGCGATAATTATCGCTATTGCTTGGTTAAAGACTAAAAATTATCGCTGACCTGCGGCGATTTTTATCGCAAATACCAAGGTTTATCGCAAATGCGATAAAAAACGGCCGCAATGCATGAATATCGCTGAAAAGTCAGCGATACTCATGCATTACCGAGCTAATGCTCTTAGCCATGTTATCCACCTCCCATTGGATAACATGGCTAAGAACTGCTAAGGCAGGTGTTAGCTTTTGGAGATATTCGCGCTTAGCGCGAATATCTCCAAAAGTTGGTAATAGGAGATAGCGATGTTAGCGACTGTTTCCAGTCGCCAACATCTTGGCACGCCCACTTTGCATGTCATTAGTGATAAATATCACTGACATGCAAAGCGGGGCCCAAGATGGTCGCTATCTCCTACTAGCTGTCGCTAACTGGTATTAGCGACAGCTAGGTCATAGGGAGATAATTTTATCTCCGCTTTCTTGGCTTTTAAAGCCAAAAAAGCGGAGATAAACCCCCTTGATAATATGCCCCCTTGTTTTCTGTCTTGTGTGTCTTGTACATGAAATCGTTTTTCAGATGACATCCACTTCTTGGCCACTAAATAAAAATGTTATGACATAAGGACAACCCTATAACCCTTCCCCCAGCACCAGCCTGCGTCCCTAAATCCCATTATTAAAGGTCTGGCTACATAGGATGTAGGGCCCAGGTTGCCAGTAAATGGAAAACTTTAGACGATATTTTTCAGCTCTGTTAACATGTTGGAGGCACATTCACCACACTTCTGAAGATAGTGGGTGTGTACCCAAGGCTGATTTGCTAGAGCTGCAAACTGGGGATTGATTGATGGTTGCCTTTTCTGTAAGTGCTGCTATAATGCTTTTGTGTAAGGGGTTTTAGTGGTGGCAATGGCTGTTGCGGCTGCACATACAATATCTAATAATGAAGAGTAACAGACGTCTTGGGATTGCACACCATTTTATTGACTTTCTATTTTCTATATTCTATGCCAACATCATTTTCAAACTGCGACAGAGAGAGATCGAACATCAGCACTAGATGATGATTGAATGTGATCTCATTTTTATTTAAAGGATGAGTATGTGAAGGAACGAGTCATGTACAATTCTAGATATAATGTTAGCATGTCATTTATATTTTTCTATTCAATCCATTAAGAGTATTAAAAAGGCTTATTTTAAACTGAGGATAAATAGTTGGGGTAAAAAAAAAGGAAAATGTGGCAATGTATTTTTGTTGAAAAAATCTTGACTGTCCAACATACAAAGGTGAAAGGTGCCTAAATGCGTTGGTATTTGAATAACCTCATTATGGCATTGGTTAGGATTAGGAAGAACAAATGAAAAAAACATTTTATTTGGGAAGTATACAAAAGAGTACACAGGTTGAAAGTATTAACTTGGTATAAATATTTAAAAAGTCCGTGGCGGAGAGTTTTAACGTGGTTGCACATTCAGTGACAACAGAATAATACCCAATACTTTGTTTTACTTTCGTGTTTTTTTAGCCGTGAACTATGTGATCTTATTTCTCTTGCAATTCAATGAAAAAAATCATGCAATTATGCTGTTGCAGCGAAATGTGATTTCCTGGTATCACGCCTCACTTTTTAACCTCCGAGGCAACCTGTGTAAAAAAAATAAAGTCTCACCAGATACTGGCAAGAGAATGGTTTCAGTACAAAATGTCTTTCTATGTGGACCAGTCTCCCACTGGTATCCTGCGAGATTTTTTTTATCTTGAGAGACACACTAGGGGGAATAACAAAATCACGTAATGGGTAAATTGGCAAAATCCGCAAATTTAACTTAAAATGTCACCCAGACGTAGGATGCACAAGGTAAAGTAATAGTGTAATTATTAAAAATGTTAGCTTACTTCCACTGGCACGACAGTCTCACAATTCATTCTCATGCCTTCTGACCACAGTGTACATGATCTAAATCAGTGTGGTGTCTAAACAACATTTCATGTTCCCTCTGGAGGGTGGTCTCTGTAAGTGTTAGACCTTGCTCTGAGGAAATTCCAGACGCTCTTATTTTCCCTAAATACTCTCCGAGTGATCATGCTTATGAAATGGCATTTCACAGATGCCCCGCGCAGGGATGCAGACAGCTGTAGGGTTTAGTGTTAATTAGAAATGGCCGTTCTTTAGAGCTTATTTGGCTGGGAGGTTAAAACCTGAGGCCTGTAAGCTGATCCCATAATGAGTGTGTGTAGCACCAACACTGGCTGCCCCGATGGGATTCACACTGGGGCTTCTGAGGACCTGTCTCTGCTTTACTGCAGTCACCACTTGCCCTGAAAGCCGGCCCAGGCTGCTGCTTTTGCTTTCAGGGCCTTTCCCAGATCTTGTAACAGTGGGCAGCTGGAGCAGCGCTTAGCTTCTGTGCCAGAAGAAAGGAAAAGCAGCACTGAAGTTCAAGGGAAATTCCTGGGGCAGTGAGTGCCAGGTTCTGCGAGCTGGATTGCTTCAGACTTGCCCGGAGGGAGGTGACAGAATGGAGACAGAGGTGCTCATGATGAATGCGGTTACACACGAATGCATATTTTTGCCTCTGACTCCTAATATTCGAAGATTGTTTACATGATGTGTTGTTCTACAAAGTGTGCCCACAGCACATGGCACTCTGTGCAGAGTGCACTGCTGAGGACGCACTTTCATTGGAATCAAGGTTACACATTAGTTTTTCTCTGACTGGGATATCAGCCACAATCACCTGCATTCTCATTGGTCGGCATGAACTCGAAGGACTACACGGACCGCCACACCGGTCTCTTTGCCCATCACTACCGGAAATTGCGACCACCTCTGTCTGGACCATACATTTTACCAACCTGAACTGGGATTGAAACACCAAAAATTCTACAAATTTACGCCATTATAATCTGCGCCTTAAAAAAAAGACAGAGGCGTGCGCGCCAATAGGCCGAGGCACAAGTGTTGGCTGTACCTTAGGACTGAATGTGCAACATGAAATATTGACTGTAACAAATCAAGCAGGAAGAAAAAAAAACAGTTTCTCCTGGAAACATTGTCTCTCGTTCTCCCCGCTCTCTCTCTAGCTCGCTCTGCCAGAAAAAACAAAGGTTATAGTAAAGTTATCGGTAGATGAAGTTCAGTAACAACGTAACAGTTTAACTCTAAATCCACAGAAATTCCCCAATTAGAGTTACATTTATCTCGACTAACTAAAACTCTTGCACGATAATGAACACCAGCTGCATAGAACCTCTAAACAATTAGCTGGAAATTTGCTCTCTCTCCGCTGCGGTTTCCAGGTGATTGTGTGCACACAGTGTGATATCTGCTCCCAAACAGGTGACTGTGGGAAGACTTTTAGTGATGTTCTGGTGGTGCTATGCCTTTTTCCATAGCCACTTTCAGTAGCTTAACGCCGCCTTGTATATATGGTCCCTTGATATGCTTCTCTTCACGTGAAAGGGGCAGACAATGGGTGTTGCTGTGGGCGTTCCAACACAACACCCGTTGCATTTTGAGGCTGCCCCAGATTTACAAGCATGTGTAAATCTGAGACAGCACCAAAAACGAATACCATGCTATAGTAGGTGCTCGACTGGCGCAACGAGGAGAAATATTTTTGTTTCTCCTTGTTTTTGCTTTATCTATGTGTGATGCATTATACAGCACACATAGAGAAAGCAAAATGCCATTAATAATTGTTTATTTGCAGGAAGGTGTTTCTTCCTGCACATAAACAATCATTAAATAATGACGATTTGCTACTTTTATTTGCGCTGCAGAATGCAGTACACATAGAAGTAACAAATTGCCCTTATTGATTGTTGATGTGCAGGGAAGGACACCTTTATATACATAAACAATGGTTCCCTGCAATGGAGGCACCTCTATGGTACATGGCTGCCTGCGTTGGCACTAGGCAGCGAATTTTAGCACCAATGCTAGGAAAAAGACAGGGGGTGCCATATTGTTGTATTGCATCCATGTAATACAGGATAAAACCATGCAGTAAGTGATTTTAAACAGGAGACCATGAATGTGTATTTGCTGTTTGAACTTGCCTCATAGAAGTTTACTGACTGGTGGACTCTATGGGCACAATCTGTAGATGTAATTAAAGCAAGTAGCCCAATCAATCTACTATATATTCTTCTAGCAAGTCCAAGCAATTGAAATTATAAAAGAAATAGAAGTGGTATATTACTACTCCCAAAATCTGTCCTAGTGATTTGCCTGTGTCCCGTGAACCCCTATATGTTAATTATTTCTGCTTGCTCACGGGTTTCTCTTACTTACTGTAGTCATCATGCTGTCCCACGTCATCTGTCCTCTACATGAAAACGTAATACACACTGGATGTGTGATGAGGCAGTCACATGGTGACGGTGCTGCATAAGCTCATCTTTCCCTGCCATCTTGTTGTTTATTCGACTGTGCCCAAAATATAATATAGTCCCTAATCTTTGTGGAGAGTATTACTGGGTTTTCAGGGATAGGTGAATTACATCATGTGTATAATATTATACAGTATAATATTATGCATACTTTTCACCAAAGAGTGGCCGGTAATGATGTCAAACTGGTATCCTTATTTATTTTATGGGATGTGCTCCATGCCCTCAAGTGGAGTTACCTTCATCATCTTCTGGCTTGCAATTGTCTAGAAGTGGGGCTAAGTGTGCCTTTACAGCTATTGTATGACAGAAGTACATAACCATGGGGCACCAGAAACTCTAAAGAGGTGTTTGTATTTTATTATTGAGCACTGCATACTGGTCTGTACTCAGACTTTTATTGTGTGTCTTAATTCTTTTAGGACTGCACCCTGAAGTAGTAGAGTACACCGTACACACTACCCCATTAGGGCTTTGGGGGGTGGCCAACCAGCGGGAGGCCTGCCACCCCCGGGGGGTTTTGGGGCCGGGGGAAGGGGGGTAGAGTCCAGCACTGTATGTGGGCTGGGTTTGGGCTATTTTGGTAGTCTTGGGCTGGAGTGGGCTAATTTTGGGCTGCATTTAGGCTGGTTTATTTTAAAACCGGCTATTTTGTGTCATAGGCCACCATTTCGGTGGCTTGTGACACAGCAGCCGGGCGGGGGGTATGGCAGAGAATAATTATTTTCATAATAATTCATTTGTTTTTACTTTGCGGCTTTTCCTGGCTGGGTTTCGTTGTTGGGCGAGTAGGTCGCGGCCGGGTTGGGCGGTAGTGCAGCTGGCCTCTGTGTCGCGTTCACGGTGGGGCTCTCTGGGCCTGAAAGTGAGTGGCGTCGTGTTGCGTTGTTTGGAACATGAAATTTTGTTTCAAGCTCGACATGTGCCGGGGGTGGACAATGACATTGCAGATGCTTTGTCTCATTCACAGTGGCAGAGGTTCCATGGGCTAGCCACGGAGGCGGAGGAGCACAAGACGGTGGTGCCAGAGGAATTGTGGTTGGTAGGAGACGCCGGGTCGTTCAGCTGGTGAGAGCGTCGGTGGCAGCGTCCACTTGGAAGGCCTATGTGCAGACATTGGAGGAGTTTCGGCGGTCGGGAGCGGTAAGGCAGGGGGATTGGTGGCATCGGGAGGAGCAGGTGGTGCAGTTCATATTGAATTTGACGGACAGAGGGCTATTGAGGGTGACGATTGCGGGTAAATTGTCGGCAGTGGCATTCATGCGGAAGTTGTGGTGGGGTTAGTCGCCGTCGGCGGGGAAATTGGGGACACAGCTGTTAGAAGGCTGGGCGAGGGAGAAAGGGGCCAGGGTGAGTCGGTGGAGGCCCATCACTGAGGGCATGCTTGAGGGGCTGTTGCACACTTTGCCGACGGTATGTCGCGGCCGGGGGGAGGTCACTTTGTTTGCCACCATCATGTCTTGGATGTTTTTAAGGGCCTTGAGGGTCTCGGAGTTGGTAGGTTTGAAGGGTAGGCCAGGAGTGCTTTGGGAGGAGGTGGACATGAGAGGGCATGAGGTGGCAGTGAGTCTTCGGTAGTTGAAAACTGACCAACGGGGCGAGGGCACATGGGTGGTGTTGGGCCCGGTGAGGTGCGAGGCGGTCTGCCCGGCAATGGTGGGGGCAGCAGTTGGCGTCGGAACGGCGGGTCTTGATGGGGGAGGTGTTTGGTCAGGAAGGAGCTAACAGGGTGTCTGCGGCACAGATGTTGTGGGTCCTGTGGCATGCCCTACGGTCTACGGGTGAGGACATGAAGGCGTTCGGGATGCATTCCTTTCGGATTGGGGCCGCGACGGAGGCTGCGCATCAGGGTTGGGGGAAGGAAGACATCTAGCGTCTTGGGCGCTGGAGGTCGGACTGTTATCGGACGTATGTCAGGCTGCGGGTGGTAGGGGTGGAACAATGACATGAAGGACATTTCTCGCCTCTCACATGTGTGTCTTTTCAGGTGGAGTGGCGGGGCCAACTGCGGCGGCGCTGGAGATTTATATTGTGGGACACTCATTTGTAAAGCGAGCAGAAAGGGCAGAATGGGACAAGCATCGGAATCTGAATTTGGAATTGGACGACAGGTTGTTTCATTGTCAGTGGCAAGGGAAAGGGAGCATGCGCTGGCATGAGTTATTGCCGGCCTTGTGTAAGGTGGTAAAGGGGGGGTGTCCGGACGCAGTGGTAATACACCTAGGTGAAAATGACTTGGTGCTGTGCAAAGGTTTAGCGTTGGTTAAACAGATGAAGAGGGACCTGTCAGAGATACGGCGCAGGTGGGCGGAGTGGCCAGCGGCCATAGATAAGACCCGGAGAAAAATTAACAGGGAAATGAAGGCTTTTCGTGAAAAAGAAGGTTTTGGCAGGTTGGAGCACCCGGAGCTTAGGTACGGGGCGGTTTATTTTTTCAGGGAGGATGGGGTCCACCAGTCCTGGTATGGAATGGAACTTTATATAGTGCAGTTGAAGGAGGCTCTGGATCAGGCTATTGGTGTGCGAAGATATCCGAAAGTGCAGGAGTCCTAGGGGAGGGTCGAAAGCCGTTAGCACGTCTTTCGGGTGCCGGTTCTTCCTAATGTATGGGGGAATTGTAGGAGATCTGTTTTTGGATTATCGGGGGTAAGTCAAGCACAATAAAGTATTTAGCTAGGTAGAGAGGCAAGTTGACGTTTTGCTAATTGTTTCCTGTTTGTTGATTGGGGTGAGCCAGTTTAGGGGAGGGGATGGGGGGTTGTTAGGAAATTTCATGTTTAGTGAGGTCTAGTTTTGTACGGCGCAGGCCAAAGGTTTCATTTGTAAGGTGCACCTGCTTCCAATAAAGCGGCCTTTATCACACCTAATTTTGAGTCTCTGGTCGGTGCTGTTTGCCCCCCCCTCCGCCCCCTCCCCAGTCGGGCCACAACAAATGAGGCTAGCCCATGCTATTTCATCATTAAGCCCCTTATATTTATTGAAAGTTTGTAAATCCATCTTTGTTCTTTCTCAAATAGGATTTTGGGAATTTTCTTGTGGGTCCATTACTCTGTACTTGTTCAATGATTGTCCATTGCCACTCTCTCTTTGTCCCACTGTTATTTAGTGGTTTGCCATTATTGCCATAGCCCCTTACTGCAATGCTACCTTATGTGTAATTTTACCTAGTCATCCCTACACAGAAGAGACTGCAGCGGCATGTAATTAGATAAACAACATGGGTTGAGCTGCAGTTTGCTTGTTTTGTTTGGATCCACTCCTTTTCCATTCCCAAGTTTAACTTTTTGTAGCTTTAGTTTAGTCAGGCTGTAATTACCATAAGGATTGTTGCCCCTTACTCTGGGTGTGCACCATAATGTCATGCCAGTAACATTTTTACTCATCCTGTATGTACTAATGTGTCTTTCAAACTTCTACCTCTTATATGGGCAAACATTTTTTTTCCAAGGAGAGACTACCTGTGTTCAAGATTTCCCATTTCTTTTTATTATCTTTTTGACCTGGTTAGAGAGATAATGTGATAAGTAGTAGCACATATGAGCTGCTTCTTGGTTTCTCTGTGTCAATTGTGTTCTATGAGTGGCCCTGCTTTGTTATTCCAGGCCCGATTACTAATCCTCTTTATGATTTACTCTGGAGAGTAGCATTGCCTTATCTCATCACTCAGTATCTTCCCTTGTCAGTGGAAATCCTCCATCCTACTGCAGTTTCTTCGTAATCTCAAAAATTGCCCATGTGGAAGATTTTCACATAATGGGCAAGGGTGAAAGCTGGCAAATTTCAGTAAGTTGTTCCTGTCAGCATGTTTATGGTGAGTGTCCATACTCAAACCAGCATTATTGTAGAATAGTGTCACATCCAGGAAACAGTATATTCCTGTTGATGTAGTGTGCAAACTTAAGGTAGTCACTCCATGTGTTTATCCATGTAGTAACTTCCATGGCTGATTGCCAATCTCCATTCCAGGTAATGAGGATATATAATCAATATATCTTTTCCACAACTGTATGCACACATCTTAAGGGTTTTAGGGGCCCAAGGCAAAACATATTTAGGGGTTCCCCATTCAGAACAACTTTACATTTATGATGCAGTTTCAGCTTTTTTATGCCCTTTTTGGCAAGGTCAATGACATTGCACAGGCCCTATCGTCCAAAGTCTAAATGTGTTTACATATAATATTCAGGGATAGTGATATGAAGTTTCAATATTGTAATAGAGCAGCAGCTCACTAATATTACTGAAAATAATGTCGGTGACACCCTCCTATTCCTCACATGTGAGGTCCTGTTTTGATCTAGAATAAACTTTGTTATGGATGCTGCATGAAACATAACCCAACATTTCTCTGCAAAATGTCTGTAATAGACTTTCACACATCACCCGATAAAATATAAAGTAAATGAAAATGGTTTATAAAAGAATAATTATTCAAAGTCATCAGGGCAAGACTCTGCAGAGCTGTCTCTATCAGGGAGTCCGATGAAAAGCTGGGGCCCTAGGCCAGTGTACTTGTAGGTACATGTTTTTCCTCAAATTTAAAAATATTTTGTGTCAGGACTATCTTCATGCATTTGTAACTGGTTTATTTGTGCTGGGGTCACTTCTATTCCGGTGATGTAATCATTTCTTTGGAATCCCTGCATGTGTATATTTTTGGGAATGTGATGATATGATTTGCAGCTGGAGCTTGGAGGTGAACGGTGGCTGGGGTATTTCTCCTGATATTTGTAGCCAATAAACTATTTGGATAATTACTATAACACTCTTCGTCATCATCTTTAGCAAGAATACACTTTGTTACACTGGCAACAATCTGGTTTGATGGACCTACTTGAAGGAGAAGCGGAGAAGACACCTCAACATCGGTCTGTGATTTGGCAACCTCAAAATCGACTTGGATGTTGGCAGCCTCTACCCCTCAAGCTGTGGGGAGATTTATCTGGTGCTGGTGTGGACTTTGCGCTTCTCATTAGCTGTTTTTTCCTGACATTAAAGTGTACCGTAGTACTGGGCAGTTACGGGCTTGTGCTCCCCTACTCTCCTGCATTTTTGTCTCCTGTTTGCTTGCGCCTCTGCTCATGCCGTGCTGCCTTGGCTGCCTGCTCCGGTGCTGCCATTGTATTCATCAGCAGCCTGGTGATTCCAGCGCCATTCCTCTCACTAAGTGGTGTTCGTGAGTCTCTCCGGTGTTATTGTTGTTTGTTCCAGTGACAAACCCCACTGCCTATAGAAAGTAATGATTTTGATGGTGGCAAGCCCCATCGCCTGCAGAAAGTGCTGTATTTTGACGCATGCTGCGGCCATCTTTATTGTTTGGGAGGTCAACTTTGAGCAGACTGTCTTTGCAGCATTTGAAGTTATTTCTTTTTGTCGATTGGGAATTTTCCTTCAGCGATAGGCACGCTTGGAGTCTGAAGCTTGTTAATCCTAACCCAACTTCACTCAGGTCATTTATTTTAAGTGCTTTGAAGGATATTCTGCACTTAATTTCATCTTTTTCATTTTGAGCTGTTTGTCTCTTTCCAGCGACATGCACGCAGTTTCAGCTCTGCGGTTATACTACATAAAGTATTTGTTTCTAAATTTCTGCATTACCATGGCCGACACGCTTGATGAAACTTTGTGTGCAGATTGTCGTGGAACTGGAAGGTGTTGCAGGTTGGGTTCAGTATTTCTATTTTTGCAGCAATTGGCCCACTAGATACAGTTTTGGTACAGTACTTCTATTTTTGCAGCGATTGGCACACTATATGCCTTGTGTCTGTTAAACTGCTGACCCTCACATTGAGTGTCTAACATCTGTTTGAACTTCTGATCCCTGTATTATATAGTGTTTTGGTGGGGTGGTACATTGTTTTTTTTGTTATTGAAGTTTTAGCACTGTTACAATGCAAAATGTACCTGCTCCTCCGTTCTTTTTGTCTTTTCCTGTTGAGCCAACGATCAAGTGGAGAAAATGGAAGAAGGTATTTGAGCATTATTCTAGTGTATGCTGTGCTTCCTTAAGTTTTGAGCGCTAGACAGCTTTGTTCTTGCATTGACTGGGTTCTAAGGGGCAAGAGGTCTTTGATCATTTACCAGCTCTCTCTGATGGGGATACAACAGACTTGAGCGAGCATGAAGTGTCTATCAAAAAACTACATATTCATTACTTGTCCAAAGTTAGTACTATTATAGAGCGATATCATTTTGGAAGGTGTTTGCAAAAGGGAGGGGAGTCTGTGGAGAATTATGTCATGGACTTACGTCAACTGGCTTCATCCTGTAGATTTCTAGATACATCATCAGAGAGGAACCAATTTATTCCCAGATGTAACATTAAAAAGTTCAGGGATTACCTTTGGCTTAAGGACGATCCATCTTTGGAAGACATGCTAGTGATCGCAAAGAAGATTGAGCATTCTTTGAAATGCGTTGAGGTCATTGAGACGGACTCGAAGGTGGAAGTTCAGGTTGTTAAAGATTAAGTGGAAGACATATGCAGAAAACAAGGGTGGTTGGCAGGCAAGAAGGTTGACAAAGGAACAGAAGGGATGGTGAAAGCTAAAGATGGGAGGAAATGTTTTAGGTGTGGCTTCCTATAAAGAGTGCCCAGCCCTCAAGGTGGTGTGCAGGGGCTGTGCTAAGAGGGGTCATTTTTATACTAAGTGTCAAAACAAAGATGTTAAAGGAAGTATGAAAGGAAAAGAGGTGGAGGTTGGATATAGTGAGGATTCCGATTTTGAGTGTGGTCATATAGTACTGCAATGTGATGGCAGCTCCTGTAAGTGTCCCATTGATGGTATTTTGGTGGATAGCAAACATACTAAAGTTTTGTTCGATTCAGGAGCAAAAATCACTTTAATGTCAAATTAGTTTTTCGAACTGAATTTGGAAAATAGTGTGAAATTGTTTAAACCTCACAATAGACCATTGGCCTATGGAGGTGAACTGGTCAAACTGAGATGGTATTTCATGGGTATGATTGAATATAAGGGGAATGGGCTTGCTGGAAAGGTTTATGTGTTGTTGTTCAGCATACTGAACTGGTTTTATCAGCTAAATCTGGCTGTCATGCTTGATCTTAATAGTGATCTGCCTTTTATTGTGAAGAGTGAGGTGCAAACTGATGCACGTGTGGAGAGTGTTACATCTTCGGATGGTTTTAAGCGGGGTTGGTTGATCAATTCCCATTCGCATTCAGGTCTGAGTTGGTTGCCTCAAGGGGTATTGGCATAGGATTAAGTTGAGAGATGGTGTACATCCCTAAGTGCGGTAAAATACGTAATTTGCATTTTTCTGTGAGGAATGGGATGCAGTTGGATTTGGATAAATTGCTGAAGGATGGTGTAATCGAAAAGGTCGAATAGACTGCTTGGTTGGCTCTGGTTGGGTTGGGGTGGCCAAGAAAAGTAGCTGCGAGTTGCATTTATGTGTTGACTTGCGTGAGCTTCACAAGGGTGTGGTGACTGATAAGGGTGGGTGGAATTTGCAAAATTGACTTTCGCAAACTATCGCGAACTTGCGCAAAATCTCAGCGAGCAAGCGGAACTTTCGTGAAGATGCGGACATTGCTTTTCCCACCTGTTCGCGATGTGTTTTTGCGTGGTGCGGGGAAATGTACCTCTAGCTTGCCCATGCGGTCGCTAATGGGCATGGCCATCTTGCTTACGCTGCTTATTTCCTGTTCCGGGTCGAATGGCGTGTTCACGATTGCAAAATCGCGCGGGATAGCGCGACCGGTTACCAACAACCCAACATCTCGTGGCGCACGCGAACAGATAGGAAAACTCGTCTGACAACGCAGGGACCCGATAAGTCGCTACCGCGCGCGCAAGAACACATTTTTAAAGTGCAAACAAGAAAAAACTTCCGTTTCACGGCAGATTGCGAAAGTTTTGACATTTTTGCGCTCTCTGCGGAACCTGAAAATGTCAAAATATCGCAGATTTCGCGAGCGTAACAAACTTTACCGCCTAGGCCTAGTGACTAACATATATCCCATTCCAAATTTTACTGAAATGCTGGTATCGTTGGGTGGTGCTGAAGTGTTCTCCACTATCGATTTGAGAACAACTTATCACCAGATAGAGCTGGAAGAAGATTCCAGGGATATAACAGCTTTTAAAACACCTTTTTTTACCTACCAGTTTAAGAGAATGCCTTTTGGTTTGGTGTCTGCAGCCTGTGTTTTTCAGAGTGTCATAGAAAGACTATTAAAGGAAGTAGAAGGTGTCAGGATTTACCAGGATGATATTATGATTTTCGGTCCTGGTGCTTTTTAGTGCATTATGAGAGGGTGAGGCTGGTGCTTAGGAGATTGGAAGATGTGAATTTAATGATAAAGAGGGAAAAGTGCAAGTTCAGTTAGTCCATCATTGAGTATCTTGGTCATGAGGTGTCTAAGGATGGGGTTAAACTGAAACTCACTTTGGTCAATGCCATAACGGATTTGGCGTCTCCTACTGGGAAAGGGGAGCTTCTCAAATTCTTAGGAGTGGCAGACTATAATGGCAAGTTCATTCCTAATTTTGCTTCGAAATGCACGAGACTGAGACTGCTGTTAAAAAAAGGTTTGTCTTTCTTTTGGATGAGGATTATGAAGAAGAATTCAAGGTGTTGAAGAAAGAGCTTGGCGAGGCTCCTAATTTGAGGAGTTTTGATCCTAATTTAAGAAGCACTATTATCACTGATGCAAGTGTTAAGGGCTCAGGAGATGTTTTGTTGCAGAGTGAGGGTTCTAACACTAGGACCATCATGTTTGAGAATGTGAGTAGGAGTTCGTGATCTGTGATCCCTCCTAAATATTTGAAGGATGATGTTCATGCAAATACATTTGTGTGATTTCAGTATGGCTTTGTGGGTGTTTTGTTACTAGCCTTCAAAGTGTTATTATCTTTGTGTCGTTTTTTTTAAATTCAATTTAGGTGTTGTATTATATTAAGGGGGGGAAGGTGTGTGGTAACTGGTTTCTTTGTGCTGTGATAATTTCTATCCCTGTGATGTAATGATTGTTATCATTCCTTTGGAATCCCAGCATGTGTATATTCCATTTGAATGTGAAGATATAATTTGCAACTGGAGATTAGTGGTCAATGTGGCTGGGGTGTTTCTCCTGCTAGTTGTATCCAATAAACTATTTGGATAATCGTTATAACACGCTTTGTCATCATCTTTACCAAGAATTCACTTTGTTACAGTTTTTTGTCAGGCCTATCTTCATGCATTCCAGGACAAAGTGTGAGTGTTATCTTCTACATTACAGTAACTCCTCAATCACCCTCAGAGTTTCATCCTAAGGTAGAGATGTATAGAGGCTTTCCACATCCAGACCAATGAGAAGATTCATCTCTGGACCAAACTTTATATCTTTCAGGACCCAAAGTAAATCCTTCATGTCCTTAATATACAATAGGATATTTTTCACCATTGCACATAAAAGTAATCACTAAACCTGGATAATGATAGGAGGACAGAGTTGACCCCTGACCCTACAGGTCTGTCTGAAGGTGATGTCTTGTTCTTACGGATCTTCAGCAGAGTATAAAAATGAGGGATGAACTGATGATCTGCTTCTATAAAATCCACCTTTCTCTTAGAAATCCACAGACCAGCCTCTGCTTCCCCTACCAGATTGCTGATCTCAATATTTAAAGATTGTGTGGGTTCTCTTCCAAGGACCTAGTAGTTCTTCGTGTCCCCTACAAGCATAGGCACTACTTCCTATAGCTCTGTACATCTCAAAGGACTGTTTCCCCTCCTTTGTTTGCCAGCTTGAATACCAACTGATCATCAGTTCGTAATGAAGACCTCTTTATTCAGATTTTGTCATGTTATGAAAGACCAGTGCTTGTGTGGTGTCAATAGCCTCAACCTCATGGGTTACAGTTTGTTCTAATGCCTACATTTATATGGGCATGGCATTCTTAGGTGGATTAAGCAACAATTTATTTTCTGTAAGCCTGCATCATTGTCCTCCCCTTCTCTTGGGCTGTCAGTGAAGAAAGCTCTCAACTTTATTTTCCGGAAAAACTCTGAGAGTTCATAACATAGTTTAAATGTGTCCAGTGTATCTCTTTTTTGTTTACCGTTACTATGGGTTTACTAGAGTGTTTAAATAAATGTACCTAATTTAGACCCAATGATGTCAACAATGAAATTAAGACCTTAGAGAACATATTGGGTGTTGGGCAACTGAAGATTGTTTTGTGCCACATTGTACTTTCACACGGAACCTGCATGTGTTTTTAGGTTCTTTTCTTTTCCTGGGATGTAGTTTGAACTTGCTAGACAAGGTCAAACAACAATTCCCCTAGTTATTCTCTCTGGTCAGACACTAGCACCTAGACATAAAACGGGAACGCAGCTGTTGTTTGTGAGCACACATTTTATCATATGACTGAGTACCAGAGTCAGAGAAAACACACTGAGCGAGGGTCCTGAGATGAGGCTGCTACATCAGTTGAGATGTAAAACGTGTATCTGTGTATGCTAAGGTACGGGGTCCACAACTAATCCCAGAGATGTTTGTTATATAATCATTTAGCCTTAGTAGAAGAAAAGAGGAGGTTGACTAAATCTGTCTTATAACATGATCAGGCTTTTATAGTATATGGGTCATTAGCCATCCTAATGGTATTTTTGATATACATTTGTTTTGAAATAGTTGCACAAATACTGCATTTTAGAGCACGATTATTTAAATAAAGAGTCTAAACTTCCTTTGTGTCTCTTGTTTATATTATTGTAGATGAGTACGAGTGGGAAAAGCGAAAGGGTTTGTCCTTTTAGCATGATCCCTGAGAGGGTCGAGAGTGATGTGTTTTGGGGTGCCACCTCACTTGTTTCTCTGGTATGGCTAGGAAGGCAAGTGAGACCCTATAGCTAGTTGGACTCCGGCTCATAGATAATAATGTAGTTTTGTGGTCCAGTCCCTACATGCTATGTTCTATGGTCCCAAGCATAGTTCTTTTCCTGAGCAGAATCCCTGAAACAAAGAACAGGGAAAAAAACATAATGTCCACCGTTACTAGGATGGGCAATGTAAAATCTTTGCTCCAACTGTAAAGGTTTGTACATTGTTTCCAATGGTAACTTTGTACATATTTGTAATTTTATAACTGTACGCATGATGGTTGCTAGCATAAGCGCACTTCAGGAGACCTCTGTTGTTCATGGTGTCAGGTCGGTGATAAAGGCTGTAAGCCTTATTAGATCATTAAGACACGTCAGATTTTATAGGTTTGATCTGTGTATTATGAAAGTTTATAATATAGTGAGTAGGGCTGACTTACTTATTGTGCAAAGCATGTGTTAAATAGTGGATTGTTATTGCACCATGTGCACAGCTGATGAGCATGTATTTTGTTTAATGGAATCTCAAAGCAAAGAAATCAGATCAAAAAAATGCTGTCACTCACAGGGCAATAAAGCCAATGGCTGAAGCACTCCACTTGCATCCATGATAACTTTCAGAATGGGGAAATGGGTTTGCCACTTAAGAAATTGGCTTTATTGGCCCATGAGTCATACCATTTTTCTGATAACATGCACATCCTCCTGAAAATAGTGTGCATGAACCAGTGCCAGGACTGGCAGCCCAGTGCTTCAGTTTCCATTTGTTTCTTTCACTTCTTTCATTCTCATCTATTTACTTCCATTGTTAGAGCATATTACAGCTTCCCAGAGAGTGCTAACATGCTACGTGCTTGGTGTTCATTTCAGCTGCTATGTGCTGCATCCCATGTTTCTACAGCTTATAGACCAGGCCACCGTCATGGAATGGTATTGTCCATAGTTTCATTATTTCTCATTCCAAGATGGCAATCCATTGGTTCTAAACGTGGCTGCCATGATGGATGAATGCATGAATACTAAGATGAGTGATAGAGTGCATGTACATGTGCTTGGACACCTACCTTGGTTGCCCGCCCCTATCCCGAAGAAGACCCGCAGGCTGAGAACCCAAATAACCCTCTATGCCACAAGTCGGGTCGAAACGTCGACGCCCACACAACTTGAGCCTGGACCACTAGCCCCCTGTTCCATCGTGCTAATAAACAACAATTGAAAACTTGTAAACAGTAATTGTATGTAAAGTGACATAGTGTGGGTAGGCTAACTAAGACTGAGATTTTACTATCAATCCAACTATTGAACTATTGAAAAAAATCCCTTTTCCTTTTTTCCTGTGCACCTTCACCTGAGCACTCATTGCACATTCCTCTGGAGCAACCACATTTCTGTTCCTTTTTAAATCATGTTTTTAATACAGCACATTTGTTTACAGCTGCTCTAAATGATGGAAGATAAAATGAGTTTCTTAAATCTCTTTGGTTGTTTCACATTCCTAAATTGTGATTGGGATTTGATTGCCCAGAGCTGATTGTTTTACACGCTCAGATTTGTTGAAAGATTAATGTAATATTGATTCATATTTGCTTAAACCAAGGTCTAGGATCATTGTTTTTCTTTATTGAAGGCAGGCAATTCGCCCAGACTTTGGAAGCACAACAGTTGCAGGATGAGACATCTTTGGGACAGTTTTGATGGGGAACCGCCGACAGACCATCAGGGCTGGTGCCCAAGCCAGGTGCTCTTCCTCAGTCTTCTTCTTTCACGGCACTTCAGTGTCGTTCTTTGTAGGCTGTCAGGATTTCAGGACCACGTTGGGACTGTTGGCCCACTTCAGCTCAGGCTAGGCAGCTCGGGTGCAGGGATGATTTTTGCTGTCTTGGAGCCTCAGAGCTCAGTCTTTGGTACCTGCAAGATGCAGAGAAACAGTTTCACTGTTCCACTGGAGTTCCTGTGTCTTTGGAGAAGTGCTGGAAGGCTTCCCCAGCTTTGGAGTATCAGAAGCTTGCAGGGCGTGCCAACTTTGGTGCAATTGTCAAGAATAGGCAATCAGGCCGGCAGAGGTGGTGCCAAGTCAGTTGCTTCTTCTGCAGTTCTTACTGTTGCTGCTCTTCTGCCCTTCTTCTGTTGGTCAGCAGGTTCTGATTTCCTGGTGCCAGGGCTTCCCTAAATACTGAATTTGAGGGTGTTAATGAAGTGTAGGGTTGTAGCCAATGGTCTACTTACCCCTGGGGTCATGCTCTCCCCTATATGACCACTTCCAGGGGAAGTTGGCATAACGCTGTTCCAAAGATCCTCAATTTGCCATCGCCAATTTGGTCACTTCTGAAAAGGTGCATCCACTTCAGATAGCCTAGTTCAGGGGTGATACTCATCTGAGGGTGGATACTCCTGTCTTCCCCAGCTAATTTTCCCACCTTTCCAAGTGTCACAGGGGAAAGCATCCATTACAACACAGTCATTACAATGACCCAGCTTTACAATGCAACTGTTACAATGCAACTGCCTTTACATCGCATGCCAACACAATGAATGCCACTACAACGCCTGCCATTTCAACGCATACCATTACAACGTATGCCATTACAATGCATTATAAGGTAAGTAATGGAGATTTGTTTAGTATTAGGGTGGGTATGGGTCTTGGGGTATATGGGAAAAGTAATTTTTACCACTACACTATCCAACACTTTCCCTACTGTTGCACTCACTGCAGTTGGAATAGTAATTTTTACCCCTTCACTATCCAACACTTAGTAATTTTGACCCCTACACTATCCAACACTTACCCTACTGTTGCCCTAAAAGTATTATGAGTTGTAATTATATGCATTGTAATGGAATGTGTTGTAATGATAGTTTAAAAAATGCGTTGTAAAATCATGCATTGTAATGGTAGTTGCGATGTAAAGACTGCGTTGTAAAATCATGCATTGTAATTGCATTTGTTGTAACATCATATATTTGTCACAGGACTCTGGACTAAGGGGGTTGTTTTTCTCACCTGTGAGAGAAGCTGAATTTGAATACCAAAAGCGGTGGGCCTCTTTGAATCCCCCCGGCCTTGGAATGCTAATTCACAGGTCATCCTGTGGGTGGGGATGCTAAGCACCCCCTGTTCAAGTAGGTTTGGTTTATGACCCCGAAGAGAATCAGCCCTCTCCCTTCGGGTCAAAAACTTGCCTCAGCTGATCAGTCAGCACACCAGAGGTTGGTAAGTTTTCAGATGGACCCTCTAAGGTGCCCTCTGTGTGCATGTATTACTCGATCTGACACTGCCATCAGTGTGGGTTTATTAATACGAGATGTTTGATACCAAAATTTCCTTTTTTAAGTGAAGTCAAAATGTAGCTGGAGAACTCGTTTCTACTTTCTACCAGTATCCAGCACATGCTTGTAAAAAGGTTTCCCTGTTCATTTGTACTGGCAGCAATTGAACTGACCAGCTCAGAGGCATACCTGGCCTGCTTGTGCTGTGGTGCCCTCACATGTTGCATAGTGCACTCTGCCTTACTGCTGAAGTGGTGACTTATCTATACTGCAAGCAGTGTTGTTATGTATGGCACACAGGCTTTGTGACATGTCATGTTTTCACTTTTGTTTGCACCAAGACATGCAGCCTGTAGTGGCAGTTTGCATGAGGTCAGTGAGGGGGCCCTTAGGGTGGCACAATTGGGCTGCTGCCCTTAGGGACCCTCTTTAGTACCTCAGGCCATAGGTACCAGGTGTACCATTTACTAGGGATTTTCTGAGGGGACTAACAGTATTGCCAATTGGGGAAAACAATTGTACGGTATTGGGAAAGAGATCTGACACTGGGGGCCTGGTTAGCAGGAATCCAGTGCACTTCTAGTCGAAAGCACATCAAATACCAGGCAAAAAGTGGAGGTGACCATGTCGAAAAGGGCACTTTCCTACAAACAGGTTTTAAGCCTGCTTCTCAGTGCAGCATATATGGTCCTCTTTTTAGGCTCCTGAACAGAATAAGTCAGCAGTAGTGCTCTAATGTATGTTTTTTTTATCAACCAGTCTTACAATTTGCGCAACTGCACAGTACTTATTTGATCTGTGTAACTTCATGTTTTGTATTCAGATGCACATATATAGGCTGTAAAAATGCACTTAACAACTACACGACAAGTTCTACCTCCAACTTAAGTCCTGGAAACCATATTTAAAACCAAAGTGGTCAGTAGCGGCTCACACAGGTGAGAGCGGTGTGCTGCGGTGGGCGGTGCGGGGCAGGGTGGTGGAAGTCGAAAGTTGATCGGATAAGTAATACTAAATAAATAAAACCACTTTACTTGTGCTCGATGCATCGCCTAGTCGGTGATGCAGCAAGCACAAGGCAAGTGGTTTTAATTATTTATTTATTTATTTAATATTGCTTATCCAGTTGTCTGTCGACTGCCTCCACCCACCACCCGCCCGCCGCTCTTACGTGTGCGAGCCTCTACTGGGAGTGGCGCAAAGTAATTTGCACTAATGTCCTATTTAGCATCAAGATACAAATATACTAAGCATGGTTTTTTCCCTCCGTTACTTTTCATGGCCGCTCTATTGCAACAACAGTCCGTGTTTGTAGTTTGCTTTCAAGAGACCCGTTTAAATAGTCCAAAGTGCTGTAGAGCAGTTTTGTTCCAAAATTTTAAATTAGCACCTCCCCGGAGATCACATTTAAACCAAATGGCAGATGCAAAAATTACATTTGCATTAACGAAGTCGCAAAATTTCACTGCACCAGTTCACACTGCGTAGTTAGGCCTTTCAGTTCTGCTACCACTTGTCGAAACCTTGAATAAGTATTTGCTTGGTAAGGACTTATAGCAAAAAATGTTAAGGGTTGGAAGAAGTGTAGGCTTAAGGATTACTATGTATGAAAACTAATGATTTACCACTGCTTAAACAGAAGGATTTCGACGTTCCACTCACTCAAAGATCCTTAATTGACAGGGAACTTTTACTTGACCGTGCTCGGCTCTAAACATTGTAATTGTTTAGTATTTGGAAGCCTTCACGCCCACGGTGGCTTGTGCTAGCCTTTAATTAGTCCAAGCGATGACTAGGCATCACCAGTAACCTCTTGAAGATATGCCTACCTCTGTTCTTTTGACAACTGGCCTGACAGCTTTGTAAAAAACACACACAGGCTGCAAGACAAGCTTCTTTTGGTATTTTCCTCTCCCCTTTTGCCCCCAGTTTTGTTATGATGTCAAGAATTTCTTTCAGTTCAGGGCCAGCGCTGATGAAAGAAGAAGGTGGAACAGCATGGCGGAAAAAACTGAGGAATTCAAAACTAGCCGGCCTGATCAGAGCGAGGGCGTTTTTTTTGGCGCTGTGTTTTCAGTGGTGTGTTCATGAGCTGTCGATAAGGTGATAGCAGAGCTGCTGAGAGACTGCTTCCCTCTGATCCTTCGCTCTGCTGACTAGCTCTTACCTCACCGAAAAAGGTGAAAGAAATGTGCATTGCTGAGGCCCTGCGGCAACATCAGAGAATGGCTGAGTCAAATGTAAATGTTTTTGTAGGGCTCAAAAGTTCTCACAGTTCTGGGCCGACTTAATATCAAGTCATGCTGCTCTTCCCCAAAATTCAACAGCACTTGGGGATTAATGTAATGTTTAATGGATGGTACTGCGTCTATCATGGTGGCGAAGAACAATAGGTCCACTCAGTAGCGGCTCGTGGAGGGAGTGCTGTGGGGCGGTGGGGCGGGCGGGCGGGGGAGGAGCAGTGTGGGGGGTAGTAAACTACGGAATACGGCCAGACGGAGGTAAGTAAACAAATAAATAAATAAAACGAATTTCGTTGCATTTGGCAATGCAGCGCGCACAATGAAATTCGTTTTATTTATTTATTTGTTTACTTACCTCTGTAATCATCTCATGGCAGGAACAGCCACCAAGAACTTAGAGCTGTCCATCAGAAGACAAGGATGATCACTATATGCCAGGGGTGCCCATCAATGTGCCACAGCCACCATTATGTCAGTGATAGGCATCTCTGCACAGACTAATTGCACACACAGAGATCACTTGTGAACACACAGACATAGACACACACACAGGCTCATCACAGATATACAAATACTCCTCACGTAATTTTGTTTGAAATTGATACCTCACGACTGTCACATGTATTGTGCACAAGCAGGGCACCAGTCGGGGGTACACGCAGGTACACGGCGTCCACCACCCACTCTTTTCACAGGGTGGATGCCGTCCCCCCTGCCAAGAAGTTGGCCCCACAGAAATATGCTGAACTTGTCCTGGGTAAGACACCGGGCTGGGACACGTTCAGCAGCTCCTGCACGTTGCCTGCTTTCCATTTCCAGGAGCAACTTTCAGGCAGCGAGGGGTGTTTTGTTTTTTTGAGCTCCAGCCAGGCCAAAGTTCAGGTTGTTTGAATATCATGACTGAGGTGGCCTGGAACCTCACACAAATGTAAATGCCACAGAGGGACACAAAGGCACACCGCTTGCTAGCTCTTCACAGTTACTTAAGAAATGCATGATTTTGCCTTTGTTCTGTCCCTGCATATAAGTGCAGACACTGTAAGACTCAGACGGGTTGGTCTGTCCCAGCAATTACACAAATTATTTAAATAACACAATTTTATCTCTTTTATAGCGCTAGTTCGTGATGTCATGTGCTGTGATGGCACGTGTCATGATGTCACTTGCATAGTGTCTAACTTTGTCAGTCCCCCCACTTCTTTTTATAGGACTTGTGCCCTGTGCAAAAATGAAATTTTGCTAACATCACCATCCACCCTCCTTGCTGATTATGCTCCACCCCAAACACGCCTTAGGATAGGGGTGGCTCCTCCATACAAGCGGAGGAGAGTCACCCACAGGCCAGATGTGAACAATAAAATGGAAATAACGGTTATTTATTACCATTTTTTTTCAGAAACTGACCCGCCCTGAACTGAGTGACAGCATAGGAAAGTGCTGGCAAGTGGCTGCAGAAGGGAGCTGTGCACTTTAAAATGTGCATGTTCCTTTGGACGGCCGTCTTGCGATGGCCAGCCAGACATGCACATTTTAAAGTTCTCTAGCGTAGTTGTCTTGGACAGCTAGGTTAGAGAAAGTGCAGGCCTCCAGTGCTCTGAGGAGCGCTGAGTGAGGTCGCTCCAACCAATCCTGGGGCTGCTCTCATGCTGTGAGAGCAGTGCTAGGATTGGTTAGTGCGGTTGCCTGGTCCCACTGGAAGAGAGACGACCGGTGGAGGAGGACGTTGCGTCCTGCCTTCAGTTCAGTATTTTGTTTTTATTTTATTTTTTGTTTTTTCACGTCCTCCTACCCACACCACCCTCTGTACATGGCACTCGCTACTGCCTTAGAGTGTACCAGTGCCAACCATGCTTCCCCTCTGAAAAACATAATCCATTCTTTGACAAAATGAATCTTGTAGCCCACATAAATTCATTACTCTAAACGTTGCTTCTTTAGTAAAATGACATGACTTGTTTGATTCTATTACACATTAAGTTTTTGTAATTTTTATGTGCGCCAGTTGTCGGGTTTGAATGTTAGGATTAGCCAAAAAATAAATGTACACATTTTGCACACAGGCTGTAATGAATTCATTTTCAAAATCATTGCACATAGTTCTGGGCAGAATTACGATGCTGCTGGAGTAACTTTGGAAATTCTGCATTTTCCTTTGAATCAGAATTACCAATAATTAGGCAATTACTCCTCCTTGCGTAATTAAGAGTAACTTAGAGAGAAAATCCTACTACGAGAGCACATGTAGCGAGAGCGGGTGGCTGATAGTGTTCGCTATTCGTGTTCTGCTGCATTTAGTGCTGTTTATTTGCGCAAAATCATCCCTAGCGTCCATTTTGGAGTCAAGGATGAATTTTTTGCTAAGAAAAAAAGCTAAATATGGCCTGTAAATTGGGGGAAAATCCAACCATAGGAGCACATTTAGCAAGTGATTGTCTGCGCTCATTTTCATGTTCTGTTGCATTTAGCGCTATTTCTTAGTGCAAAATGTAACCTTGCATCCATTTTAAGAAAGAGCACTAAACAGAAATTTGCTAATCTTGCATAATTCAAGCGGAATATCGGGGAATTCTTAGGTAATTACCCGTGATTATGCTACACGAAATTAAGCGAGTTACACCCACCCATAGTTGCAAAGTATTGCGGTGGCTTCCGGAATTTAATATGCTTTAACCAACTACAATGAAGCATGCAATTGATATTAATTAATAATGCAGCCTTGCCTTCCAAAAATGTAAGTTCAATATAGAGCAGAAATGTGGCAATTCGATTTCAGATTTTGACAAAGTACTAGCAGAGCCAGCAAATACGCAGAGCAAGTTTGAATGGAACAAAAGAAACCAGCTACTCTTATTGTCCTAAAATAGTTCCACTGACTTACTGCAAGAAGAAAGAGCAACATGTGACAGCTCTTTTCATAATTAACTCGAAAGGTCCCACTTAAAGCAACCAAAAGTACTGTTCTCAGCTGGGGGATGCAGACAGCTAGCGATGCTTTCTCCGCTTCCATATGCTTCCTGCATTGATCCAGAGATCATATTTGGCGACCATTCCAGGGCCAGGCTTTGCAAACCCCATGCACATCAGCAACTGCCTTTGAAATCTTGCCAACTCCGTGTGCCTGAAAAAACAGTGAGTCCCTGTGATTCCCTGGGGGTCGAGGTCATTGTGCCTAGAGAGTGGGAAGGAGGGGAGCCCGGAGTAAGAAGCAGGCGAGACTTCCTCGGAGCGTTCACAGATAAGGAGGGGGGGGGGCTTAGTACAATGCAAGTAAACGGAAGGAGGGCGAGCCATGCTTCTTCCTCTTTTTACACAACATTTGTAGAATAACGTGAAACATCTCACTTCTAATATAATGATTGTTGTAATTATTATTGCTGGGGTTGTTTGGTTATTATTATTACTATTACTATTATTATTATTATTATTATTATTATTATTATTATAATTATCATTATTATTATTATTATTATTATTATTATTATTATTATTATTATTATTATTATTATACTATTATTATTCTCATTATTAAAAAAATAATTACTATTAGCTTTCTCTTTATTGGTATTATTTTTTTATATTATTATTTATATGTTTTTTAACATGCGAACCAGGCTACTAGAAGTGCTTAAGGGATGTAGATGTGTTCCTTTTTTTACTCCATATTTGTTGCAAGACATTACTGTGCAAAAGAGCAATCTGTGTTTGAAAGATACGTGCGACTTCTGAGAGTGGAACGACGTCTATTACTAAATTGTGAGACACAAACGACATTATCTACATGAAAATTATTGAGAGAACAACTCGGTTCTTAGGTTTCTGTCAAGTCGTTTGGTTGCTGTTGCTCCACGATCAATGGAACACTCGGATACGTCTACGTACGTATTTATTCAGTTGTTAATTTAGCATTCCACCCACCATGTTACGCAACAATGAATATAAAGCAGCACACAACATGGCTAGTGATTGAGCTAATGCACGAGACTGACAGGCGCGGTGATTGGATGAAATATTACTATTCAAGGCAAATACCCAGAAATGTTTCCTATTTTCTGGCACATTTGACTAATAGTCATTTATATGTATAATTTTGTATGTTTTGAAGGCGGTGAGAGGCCCAATGTATGACAAGGCACTCAAGTAACTGATATAAAATGTTTAAATGGGTGTAAGTGACAAGCAGCGAAAAGAGATTTGTGACTGAGCCTTTTCAAGTGGGTTTGGTCATAGATGTATGAAACAATACTAAAAAAGGCTCTCAACGTTTTCTTCTAACCATCCCTCTTGCGGAAACCTCAGCTCAAGTCCCCAGAGCTGCCGCCTCACAATCTGAGAGTTTTTCCCTGTGGACTCTGGTTGGAATGCATAGTGGTCTTATTTAGAGCTTGGCAGAAAGAGTCGTCCATCAGAAAGGTAACAGAGTATCCTATCTGCGAAACCCTCAGTTTCACTGCACTATTGTGAGTGTGGCTGACCATCATCTTTCCAACGGAAGTACCACCACTACATTCGCCATCGGAAAGCTTACTCCAACGTCCCAACAGAGTTGATGCCATCGGAATAAGGACATCAGACCACCTGTCCTACTTAAAGTGGACAATCAGAGGATTGTTAGGTCAGGCCTGAACAGCGTATCCACTGCCCTGCAAGGCATGCTGTATTGAGGTAGGGACTTAAATCCGCCCACTCTCCGCCTGTATTTTTTAATTGGCTTGTGTCATTGTCCAATGTAAAATGTGGCTGTTCATTGGTCGATAGGCTTAATAGTCCCTCCTTAGTTCTTCCTTGTCTCATTTTGTAACCTCCCATGGCGACACCCCCTGTTATGGGTGCTGTTAGTCAGTAGGCTTTAATTACAGCCTCCAAGCATTATTATCTCAAATAGCTTTGTCCTGCCTGCTATTGCAGGCCGGAAACGCTCCTAACGCTTTTAAAAAAAATGTATAGCACAGCCGTCGAACACATTTGCAATACACTAGGTCTCGTATTTGTGAGAGTTTAAGCTATTGGCATTGTAAATGGCAATGCCTTTTATTTATCTGTTTTAAAAACAACACATAAGTAAAAGGCATCGTCATTTACAATGCCAATAACTCAAACTCTCGTAAATGCTACACCTAT
Organism: Lissotriton helveticus; assembly: GCF_964261635.1. Taxonomy (NCBI): domain Eukaryota; kingdom Metazoa; phylum Chordata; class Amphibia; order Caudata; family Salamandridae; genus Lissotriton; species Lissotriton helveticus. The sequence continues at coordinate 1,075,079,722 of NC_136065.1, read as the reverse complement.
TGCATTGCAAATGCATGCTATTTTCAATCAGTCAGCACTAAGAAAAACTTGATGGTTATGGACCGAAGTAAATAATGATGATCCCCACACCTTTGGCGAGAACTCTCAGGGTGTGGAGGTCATTAGTTTTTTTGTTTTTGAGAAACAAACAAACTCCTGCTTCAGGAGTCTATGAATCAAAATGTTTGGTTTACAGCTGCATAACAGATGGCGAGTGTCTAGCTATCAAACTTGAGGCACAGAGATCACCCTGAGCTGGAGGTGACCTCTAAATTTGGCAGTGACTAGTCTGTCTGGGTGACAGAGGTAATGACCTTTGCAACCCTGATGGACAGCGGAAAGCCATCCAAATAATAAATTATTTGATTTGATGGGACCACCTGGATCACACTTTCTCTTAGAAATGGGTGACGCCAGGGTAATTAACTTTAAGGCTTATTTCAATCTAGTACATGCATCATTATGGTCATGCATAGTCCATTCAACGTTTTCATCAACATGACAGGGACACCTATTGAATGAATGAATGAATGAATGAATTTGGGATTTGTATTGCGCGACTTAACCTGGAGGCATCAAGGCGCATCTGATGGAAACAGCGGAGAGGTGGGTGTCACCCGATGAGGGAAGTTACAGGTAGGCTTCTGCGAAAAGCCAGGTTTTTAGACCTTTACGGAAAAGGGCGAGGGACGGCTGGCCCTTAAGGTCGGCTGGAAGCGTGTTCCACAGTTTTGGGGCAAGGGAGAAAAAGGCCCTACCTCCCCAACTAGCCTTGGTAGTTCGAGGGATAGACAAAAGGTTTTTGTTAGCCGATCGCAGGGTCCTGCCCGGAGTGTAGATGGACACGAGAGACCCAATGTCCTCCGAACCCAATCCGTGTAGAGCGCGGTAGGTAAGGACAAGTACCTTAAAGTTTATCCTGGCCTGTACGGGCAGCCAGTGAAGGTTTTTTCTGATCCCGGATCCAGAGGAACGTCTGGGGGCATCGACTACAAACCTAGCTGTTGCATTCTGGACGACTTGTAGGCGATGGATGAGCTTTTTGTTTATACCTAGGTAGAGGGCATTACAATAGTCCAGTCGAGGAGAAATGAGAGCCACCGCAACCTGTTTCCGGGCATCCGGGGAGAGATAGTGTGCGAGTTTCCTAAGGATCCTTAAAACACCACAGCAGGTGGAAGCAGTCCTTTTAACTTGTTTATCAAAAGCAAGTGTGGTGTCGATGATAACACCCAGGTTGCGGGCAACTAGGGAGGGCTTGGGGCATGTTCCAAGGGCAGGCGGCCACCAATCAGCCGACCAGACATCTTGTTTGCCGCCAAAGATGAGGATCTCGGTCTTTTCCCTATTTAGGTTGAGGAAATTTGAGGTCATCCAGCCTGCCACGGTTTCCATGCAGTTCCTAAACTTTAAGGCCGTGGTCTCAACCGAATGAGATAGGGAGACCATTATCTGGGTGTCGTCAGCGTACGACAAAACTTCCAGTCCGAAGGATCTTACAAGTCTCGCAAGTGGGGACACATATATGTTGAAGAGTGTGGGGCTCAAGGAAGAGCCCTGTGGGACCCCACATTGCAAAGGCTTGGCGGATGAGAGGAAGTCGCCCAGTTTGACCCTTTGTGCACGATGGTTGAGGAAGGATGTCAGGAGACCCAGAGCCAGTCCTTCCACTCCCATCTCACCAAGACGAGTGGCCAAAACGGAGGGGGACAGGGTGTCAAAGGCAGCCGTAAGGTCGAGCAGGATCAGAAGGGTAGTCTGACCACTGTCGACCTTGGCGCGGATGTTGTTGACCACCACTGTAAGGGCTGACCCTGTGCTGTGCGCCTTCCCAAAACCATGCTGAGAGGGGTCTAGTAGGCTGGCTTTGTCCAGGAAGGCGCTGAGATGGTGATTGAGGTGGGCCTCGAGCATCTTGGCGGGGGCAGGAAGAAGGGATATGGGGCGGAAGTTTTTTAGGATCCCGGGATCCAAGGTTGGCTTTTTCAGAAGAGGCTTGACAATGGCCAGCTTCCAGGTCGCGGGGAAAACACCATTCGAAATTGCCAGATTCATTACATCTAGAAGGGGGGGGAGCAGGACCTCTCTGCAGTTCTTCAGAATTTTAAGAGGGCAGGGGTCCAGAGGGGATCCCGATTTGAGTTTATTAAGAAGCTCATTTAAAACTTCAGCGGTCAGAGGGGGAAAATTGGACAAGTTACCTCGGGGAGCCGAAGGCGGACTCGGCGAAGGGGGAAAAGCACGTGGCGAGACGGGCTCCTGGATGGACTTGAGGGCTTCTAGGGCGGTATAGATGTCCACGATTTTGGTGTGAAAAAACGAGGAGATCTGATCGCAGAGTTCTTGAGATGCGACAGTGGGATCGGGATGCTGAACAAGAGAGAGGGAATCCACAATTTTGAAAAGGTTTCTAGGGGAACTGAGGGAGGTTGTCAGATTGGTAAAATATGACTGTTTGGCTGCCAGGATTGCAGCCTTATATCCTATAATGAGGGTTTTGTGTTTAGTTCTTTCATCTGGTTCAGGGTGGGCTCTCCAGAACCTTTCTTGCCTCCTACACTCCTGCCTGAGGAGTCTAAGGGAATCAGAGAACCATGGGGCCGACGGGCGTTTCCTGGCGCAGTAGTGTAGTTTGGCAGGGGCAAAGATGTTAACTGCCTCCGAGATAGTATTGACAAGTTCCCGAGCAGCAGTATCCATATCAATTTTGGGAGAGAACTTATAATTGGTGATGATAGGGCCAAGGGATTCGTTATTCAGTCCCCTATAGTTCCTTTTCAAAGCCCAGTTCTTATTGTCCTTTGCGGGCAGGTCCCGCAGTCCAGATGTGAACTCAATAGGGACTGCCTTATGATCAGACCAGGAGAGGGGGAGGGGAAGGCCTACCTCCAGTCTAAGGTCGTTGGTAAAGACCCCGTCCAGTGTGTGGCCAGCGGAGTGGGTAGAACTTCCCACTCTTTGTAAAAGACCACAAGAGGCCAGAGAATCTACCAGGGATATAGTGTCAGGCGATTTAGAATTTTCCAAGTGAAAATTAAAATCACCAAGAATGGTGAAATTGGGCATATCAATGAAAGGTTGAAGAATTTCTAGGAGTTTCGCGGTAAAGGCAGGCCTGGGGCCAGGGGGTCTGTAGATGAGAATGCCCGGAAAGGACACCGTGGGAGAGGGGCTAAGGGAGAAATGAGCAGCCTGAAAGGAGTTCTGAGGGGAAGGGAGGCACTCAATACGGCAGGTTGATGAGATCTTATGTAGAATGCCAATCCCCCCCCCTTTTCGGCCCTCTCTGTCCAGTCTTACAAAGGCGTAACCATCGGGGATGGCATCAACCAGGTCAGGACCAGATGATTCTGAGCCCCAGGTTTCGGTGACAAAGGCCCACAAAGGCTTCCTCTCTGGGATGAAATCTCTAAAAGCAGTATTGTTCATCACCAGGGAGCGAGCATTTATAAGAAAGCCCATTTCCCCAGGGAGGGGGAAAGGGGACTGTGTCCCAATCACAGTCGGGGCGCCCGGGTGTGTGGGTGGGGATGTGTTGCTCAAGTCCCTAAGGCACCAACACTCAAAACCGTCTCGCAGTTTCTCCGGTACAAACTTGTGATGACAGCTTTGCCAGAGTGGCCTGAGTGCTCTAAGGGTGCTCAGGGAGTAGACTGAGCTTGTAATGGGGGGAGCGCGAGCCATCATTCTCCCTGGCCCCTGGCGCCTCCTTGGCGCTGACGGGCGCAGACGGGCAGGACTCTGGCACGACTCCGGCGCAGGTCTGGTGGGTCCGCTGAACGCGTCCGCTGCGCGGAGACATATCCGTCCCCTTTTATGCACAGCTAGAGCGCGTCACAGTGCTACTACACACCCAATATGGCCGCTGTAGTGAGATCGCCAAACCGGGACCGATCAGCGATAATGGTCGGCTGAGAGTGGCCTGGGCAGCGAGGCGAAGGGGAGAGGTGTGAGGAGGATTAAAAGCTTAGTAGTCAAGCAAAGTGTCAGGTAGGATTTTTAAAAGCAAAATAACAGCGCAACAGACTTCCCGGCTTCCACCTCAGGAGGGACACAAACACACAATAGGATCGAGCGCAGGGCTCAAGGAATGCCCCTTTTATGCACAGCTAGAGCGCGTCACAGCCCTACTACACACCCAATATGGCCGCTGTAGTGAGATCACCAAACCGGGACCGATCAGCGATAATGGACAGCTGAGAGTGGCCCGGGCAGCGAGGCGAAGGGGAGAGGTGTGAGGAGGATTAAAAGCTTAGTACTTTTTGCACCAATGTTCTACCTAGTATCCTTGTGCTGGATAAATCCTTGTGTGATAGTCACAGATTTTCAGGGAGGTAGTGTGGGGGTGTTCGAGCTCGGTACTTAAAAAATCAAACAACTGACTCCAAAACTTTAATGTCCAGCCCAGTGTTTGTCTTTTTAAGAAAAGGAAAGTACTTTCATTACACAGCAACATTAAATATTTTTGTAAACACTTTTTTCAGTTGTGTTATTCATGGAACAAACACATGAACCTTCATATAGTAGATCTGAGATGCAAAAAGGAAAGAAATGTGGCGATAAACAACTCAGTTGCAGGACATAAACTAATAATGCAGGCTTGATCAAGTACACTGCTCTCAGGGTTAGCAGTAGTAAATATAACACAATTCAACTGAGCATACAGGTTGTGATACTGGTATGATCCTCACTTGTGGGGTTACACCTTGCTAGTCTCACCTGGGCAAACCCTCTTAGGCTGATCGCCCATTTAGTAGCCATGCAGAAGTATGATTCAGGCTCAGGTGTAGTCTTAAGTTCCCAACAAGTCAAATTCACACCCCGTTCATGGTTTTCTCAGTTGTTATTCCTTGAAGGATTAGTGGTTGGACAGTAGACCTTCCCTCACTCCAGCAGCCCAGACACAGGTGTGGTTGTGGCTGCTGCAACTTCCACACCTGCCTGATGTTTGTAGCTGCAGCCACATTCAGGCTGATGCGAAGTCCACAAAAGATACAGCATGCACCAGGCTGATGGCAAATATAGCAGTGAAATGATCATGGCAGTTGTAGCACTGATTCAGTCTGTGGGACACGTACTTGTAATAGTTACCATCAGGAACCATTTGTGAGAGACAAGGGAGATCCTCTGCAGCATGTTTAATCTCTAGGTCTCTCTCACATAGGAAGCTCTGCCTCGATGACAGTCAGGGAACATGCATTACACTGTGTGAGCACTTCATCGGCATGGGGTGCATATTATACTGTTTGTTGTGTGGGAAGCTTGAGCAGGACTACAGAGCTCACAATTCTATTAACAGCAGAAGGAAGCATGGCACTGTAACTATAAGGCTCGCTTGATCTTCTCGCAGCACAAAAAACACCTGTGCTGTTTCCAGGCCAAGGCCAGGCCAAGTAAGACGCATCTGAGCCTGTCAGAGTGTGGGTCTTTGCTTGGGTATACATGTCTGAGTGGGTTTATAAGTGGGAGTGAAAGTGTCTCCATGCGTCTGTGAGTGGGTGCATGATTCTCTGAGTGGGTCTATAAGTGTGTTAGAGTGTTTGAGGAGGTCTGTGAGTGGGTGTATAAGAGGGTTTGTGAGTGGGTGTGTGTGTCTGAGTAGATCTGTAAGTCAGTGTATCAGTGTCTGAGAGGGTCTGTCAGTGGGTGCGTGAGTGCCTGAGTGTTGAGGTTCTTTAATTTTGACTCCATCTTACATTTGTCATCAATTTGTGTTGCCTTTACACAGGCTGCTCTATTCATGAAGTGTCTCTGCCCTTTGGACTGCAACGTGTTGAAAACCCCCCTCTGTCCTTGCTTTGAAATCAATCTCAGACACCACCTGGCCTAACTGCATACAGACATGTCCTGCCATTATTGATTGACCTATAGGTGCTGTAATTAATTTACTTGTGGGTTGGGCAGAAACACGACGTAAGGGGGACGTTCTGGTTATATGATGCTTTTTTTTTATGTTCTCCTATTGGCTAATATTTTGCAGATCTTGTATGTCCATATTAGGTATTTTGCATGCTTGCAGAAGCTAGGACTGCCCCTTTCTTTTATGCTGAGTTTGTAACTCATAGCATATAAAAGGCTTCTGTGTTTTGTACTCTTTAGACTGCCTCATTCAGTTGCTAAGGCTTCTGTGTGACGTAGTCTCACTCATTTGAGTTTAATAAAAATATTCTCTTTATGTTCCAGCTTCTGTATCAGATTCTTCTTTTGTATTAGTGAGACCCCTGAGAATGAAGATTACAGTTCTTCAAATGGCGCGGCCAACGTGGGCTTCATCAGAGAAGTGACTTTCTGAAGGAGTGATCTTGTCAGGAGACTGAAATCTACTGAGGAGGACAGGACGGGACTCTACTACTCTGTGCACAAGGATTTTGGAGATTCTTTGTCTTTGCAGCCCAGTATATTTCTGATCTTCCTGATTTTGATCCTCCACATGATGTCACTCCTGACTGAGAACCTTTTTGGCGTGAGTATTCTAAAAAAGGACCGTTAGGTCATTTAGAACTTGGCAGTTAGAAATTGGACAATCTTTTGATTGGTAAGAGTAAGGTAGTTTAGTAACGCTTACTGTAGCTTTGGAACTTTGGAATTTGTGTTGGCCAACTTTTGATTTGTATGGATTTGATATGCAAATTGCAATTTGTGTAGACAGGTAATGAGGAGATTTTTCTCTATTTGGTTTTGTTGAACGGTGCACGTACGAAAAGTACATTAAGCACTACTTTGATTATAATATTGAATATTCTACAATATTTTTGGCATGTCTGTTTCAAAGCTCACAGAGAGGAATGTGTTGCTTTATTTGGAAGGTACCATAGTGTGATGTGAAATTAATTAGCCGGCTCTCCTAGAAGGAATACCTAAATAGGTAGGTATACAAACATATTTCTTCCTTGGTGATTCTGTATCCCCAGGGAATTAAAGTATGGACATAATACATACAAGGATCCTTTGTTCTGTGCAATTTTATGAATGAAGATATGCAGAGGGATTTTTGGTGTTCTGCCAGCCAAAGCTAGTGAATTGAGTGTGTTTTGGCTTCTTGGATATGTAGCAGTCTGTTTTTGCAGTCTTTTGGAACACAATTGAGAAGTGTTTCTTGTAAATATGACTTACAACTAGTATTTACAAATGGTTTGGTTTAAGTACAGTCTGTGGGCTGTCCTTTGTTTCTGTTCTGAGTATTGGTTTGTGGGTTAAATGTGTGTTTAAATGTCTATGTGGTTTTCCCATTAGTGCAATTTCTGTAAGTGAATAGCGATGGCGCTATTCACGAAATGCATGGCTAAAACACACCGTATTGTGTGTCCTGAGTGTTTGACCCCTTTCTGTTTATGTCTGAAATGAGCTCAAATGTGTGTTTGTGTTTCTTTTTTGATGTTTTCAGTCTATTAAGCAAAATGTATAAAAGCTTAAAAACTAAAATGTAAATTCACATTCACTAGGAATAAAAAAGCCCCCAAAAACGAAATTGGGTGTTTTGCAAAAAAAAAAAAAAACTTACAGCATTTTCCTCAGATACATTGCATTAGATATTAACAGGCAAACACATCATCTGAATACATTGGACCTTGCTGAATTGCACACGCATTTTGAAACTTGAAATGTCTTAGTTTTAGTTTTAAATAGACAGCCACCGTGCTTATGTTATAAACCTTGAGAGACAAGCTAAATAGACAAGAATATTTACTCAAGCCAGGACTTTGCCCTCAGTTGCACGGGTGAAACTTTGCATTTCAGAATGTTGTTTTAAAAAGGTTCCAAAACTAAGGTTCATTATTTTGTATTATAGGAAGACATTGCAATTAAGGGTTTTCCTCTCTTTAAGCATTTCTGTAAGTGTATTCTTGGCTCTGTTGCTAAATAATAATTAACCCATGTAATGAAGAAACATTTAAAAAGAAAGAAACAGTAACAGATGCTGAAACAAGATAGGGCAAGTCCAAGGAAACTAAAAAGTTAACGATGTCTTGAACATTGATTGGCAATCTCAGATAAAGATCAATCAGGGAAATTGGCTTTGCGAAGTCAGTTTCGGGTGAAGAGGTCAGTTTCTTACAGTTTAATCTGGTTAATGTGTACATGACCTGGGGAGGCCAGGCCACTTTGTTCGTCAGGCTATCTTTGCAGGCCTACGTGGCACAGAGCAAAAAAAAGAAAAAAAAGAAAATGAAGTCAGATTCAAGGAATTACAGAGCCTTAATATGTGGAATTATCAAAAATGATTTGGTTATAAAAATAAGTGCTACAAAATTCGTTTTTTACTATTCATGAAGCTTAATACTTATACTGTGACCTCCTAGCATTATAATTTAATTTAAGTTATGTTATACTGCATAATGAGGACATTAGCATATAAAATTTCACTTGGCGCAGGCGTGAAAAACTCATTTTTCTCAGGATTTGCATGAGATATGTCTAATGTCCAATCTCTGCAATTTATAAAGAACATTCTGAAGATGATTAATAAGTAATGCAATTGTAGGATCTTTATTTTTAAGTGCCCCAAATATCAAAGTCGAATTTGGGTAAAATTTGTGCATTCTTGCCATTCAATAGCTTTAAAGTGCTTTAGGCTTCAGTAAATGCATACATTTAGGTATAATACAAATTCGCAGGTTGTTCCCATTTGGGTTTGCTTTTAAATGGCTCAGTGAGCCAATGTGCCTGGTGCAGAGGTTTGAGTTTAATATCAGGGTGGAAGGTTTTAACTTTTGCTGGACCTAACTGAGACCTTCATCCATTTGATAAAATGAGTACCATTGCAAACAAGCATTTGTTCTAAAAACTGGTATGTGTGTTATTATGTTCTGCGAATTATTCACAGTAACTGTTTTAATAATCTAAGTATAGAAATAAATTGTAGCCCCTAACAGGAGTAATATATATACTATGTGTTTTTAAATAGGGTTGGTTATTGCAGGTTAGAAAGAGTTGACAAGGTTTTTTATCTTTTTCAGCCTTAGAGTGAGGAAGAGATAGAGGGCTGAGGAGCCCGCAAGGCAGATTTTGACCTTAAGGTCAATGAGGTAGGATAGGAGTAAGTGTAAACAGATGGAGAAATCATTGCTTGGAAAAGCAGGGCCTCAAAGGGTGTTGGCACACGGGACACGCAGAGTGTCTGTAAAAGAGTTTTTGGGACGTCACAATTAAGGTGGTTTAGCATGTTTTCAAAAGATGGTTGGTTACAGTTGATATTTTGTGTGTTATGTGCAGTGTCAGCAATATGTTGAAAAAGATGTGTTTTTTTTATTATGACTTCTTTTGAAAAGAAATGTTCGTGCGTTTTACATATTTTTGCATTTTATCCTTTTATGAATTGTTCCTGCTGGTTCTGTGTGTCAGAAGCGACACAGTAAGTTGTGTTTGACAGCCAAATCTCCACTAACTGGTGATCTGCTACCAAAAGGAGGGTGAGGATTTTAAGCCTGACAAATTAAGCAGGCCTGAATATGCTGTTTTGGGCTGCAGGGTCACAGTGCATAAAGTGCATGCAATGTTGTTGTGTGTTACCGCTTATTTACATATGCTATTGTACTTTGTCTATGCTTTTTGTATTTGACATACAGCGCGTATATCTGATGGCTTGGCATATGTGTGTTTTTTTTTATTTTATGCATGTTTTTGTTTTATGTTGCTGCTTTAGATACTATTACAAGTTCACCTGTGTTGTGAAGGGTTCTACATGATGATGTAATCGCTGCACAACAGTTGGGGGAATTTGCGCTGATACTAAATTTCACAGATATAATTTTTCGTGCTGTGAACAAAACAGACAACACTTCACCAGTGTATGTCAAAGTTGGCTATATAGTATTGAAGTAAAATAAAAGAGATATATAGGATCAAAGTGTGTCACCTGATGTTAGTCACGATACTGTCCCCTTCCTTTAAGGAACAGGCAGCCCTAAATTTATGTATCCTGATTGGACGTAAGGATACAATTATAGATTTTTGACTCTTGTACATGGTGACCTAATTTTTATATTACATTAGTCAGTTTTGTTCTGCTTCCTAGGTAGTGTATGGCTTTGTACCATAAAGGAAACAAGGTTTCATTTTTCCCTGAAGAAGGAACTGGAACATTAGCTGAGATTACCGTATATGGTTTAGCGGCCAGTGGTAGAGTTATTTTTGATTTTTGTTCACCCAAGTAATTCCTTGTTCTTCCTATAGATTTTTCTTTTGTTACTTCTCCCCTGACCGATGTCGCATCGTGCCTAGCTATTGGGGTTTTTAGCTGTGTCCTAGTTCCATTTCTCTTTTCCATATTCCTTTCACCAGTTAGCCCTTTTATTATTTTTGTATTGTTCAGATTCACACTTCCAGATTGCAGTAATGTACCAGAGACACCCATATTATGTATAATTCCCTTTTGTATTACCAGACTGGTTTTCAAGAATTTTCTTTAGGCCTACTCTGATGTTTTCCAGTCTGACTGTCAGGGTAGTGATGGACTGGTTAACTGACTCAATACTATAGTAAGATAAGTTTTCCACCTCAATAGGAGACACCTTACGTTTTTTTGAATATGACAAATTCAATGCCTATTCTAATTTGGTTTTTAGTTCCTTTTTTCTGCTGCTTTAATTTTTGGTGGATTAGATGTGTTCCAAATCATGGAAATACCAGGACTCTCTAGTTCTTGTCTTTTGTTTCCACATTTTGATCATTAGATTTTGTATTGCATAGTTCACCTGATGCACAATTATTAAAAGGGAGGTTTCTACATGTCCCTGATAATATGTATTATGCGATTTCTCTTTTGAGGTGTTGTAGATAAGGAATTAGGGAACACCTATATGTAATCATTGAGAGAAAAAAATGTGTTTCCCCCATTAGACAATGCCACCATGTGTGAGGACATCCATTCAGATAGAATTCCCATGTCGCTATCTACCCTTAGATGGTAGAGGATATGCTCTCACATGGAAACCCAATTAAAGAGGCTAGAGGCACTGTTTTGCCTAATGCCTTTGTCTTTGTATTGCCTTTGAGAATGACAGTGTATTTTAGATCACAATAGTCCCATGGTGTATGGCCATTCCTTTGAAGATTGCAGGCCACTTGCTTGCAGTCCCCTTGTTATACAATGAACTGTTTTTGTACTAAATTGAAGGAAACTAACAACTGTGTCACATCTCCTACGACACTAGGTTCTGCGCGATTAAATCATAATAACCTGCGGAACTCACCCACAATCCCATCAGTGACAGCTAACAGATGAAAAGTCCCAGCACCCGACAGCGATCACCAGCGTTCCATCAATGGTATCTCCAAAGTATTGTGCTTGCTTCATCAGAAGGCGTTGAACATCAGAAAAGAAGGAGGAGCTGGTTTTGCTACAGAACCAGAGTTTCAGTGCAAAAGAGCGAAAGAATTGAGGCTTCAGTTTTCCACCTGTCATGTGCTGGTAACCTCTGACAGTGTGCAGTCCCTTGAGCCCCTTGGCCTGAGTTTTGGCCACACACCCCCTTTTCTTTGCTCCAACGGAAGTGCAGTGCACCGGAGGATCCAGGATTGGCAAAAGGCACTACATTGTGGTACCTATGATTAAATGAAAGAGCAGCCCGAGCATCCTCTGACACTGAATAGAGAGTGTTGGAGCCTGAAAGTGTTGCTGATAGTGACAGTCTGTTGCTCTTTCCCGATTAATAGTACTTGGGTCTGCATGAGATGATCTGTGCTCATGACTAACGAAAAGCACAATATCTGTAGTGCCTGCAGCACAGGAAATATATTGGTGCACTGCATTGAGACATTGAGACTTTCAAGTGAGCTGTGAGTGTTTGCCAGGAAGGCACTCCAACGGATACTGAGTAGCACCATTTTCATGAAAGGCCTGAATGAAGAGGCCCATGCGGAAGAAAACAACAGAAGCAGATTTGATGGACAATAGAAGCCTGCCAGAGAGGCTTCGACGGACTCTGGGTATTTCCCGGGCGATTGCATAGAATGGGTGTTTGGAGACTGATTCTTATTGTTTTATTGGCATTGTCAATAGTCGCTGAAATAACTAGGAGCCCTGCAAATGTTTGCAAAATAATTTTAGGATTTGCCTGTGTAATGGCAAAAGGAGGGACTGAGGTTCTTTAATTTTGACTCCATCTTACATTTGTCATCAATTTGTGTTGCCTTTACATAGGCTGCTCTATTCATGAAGTGTCTCTGCCCTTTGGACTGCAACGTGTTGAAAAGCCCCCCCTGACCTTGCTTTGAAATCAGCTGGCCTAACTGCATACAGACATGTCCTGCCATTACTGATTGACCTATAGGTGCTGTAATTAATTTACTTGTGGGTTGGGCAGAAACACGACGTAAGGGGGACGTTCTGGTTATATGATGCTTTTTTTTAATGTTCTCCTATTGGCTAATATTTTGCAGATCTTGTATGTCCATATTAGGTATTTTGCATGCTTGCAGAAGCTAGGACTGCCCCTTTCTTTTATGCTGAGTTTGTAACCCTAAGCATATAAAAGGCCTCTGTGTTTTGCACTCTTTAGACTGCCTCATTCAGTTGCTAAGGCTTCTGTGTGACGTAGTCTCACTCATTTGAGTTTAATAAAAATGTTCTCTTTATATTCCAGCTTCTGTGCCAGATTCTTCTTTTCTATTAGTGAGACCCCTGAGAATGAAGATTACAGTTCTTCAGTGTGTGTCAAAGTGTCTGTTTGGGCGTGTTAGTAGCTGTGTCAGTGACTGGGCTAGAAAGGAACCGCACCTGCCTCTTTTTCCAACAAGAGTCCACAGTATTGCACAAAATATCTACCCAAGTGGAGTACTTTCTACTGGTTAATTATTAAATGCTACCTCCATGGGTAAATATCCAGTACGTTTTCTACACCGTCAGCCTGTCTAGTTGCAGAGTCCAAAGTGCAGAGAAACCCCTTCGGGTGTGACTCAGGCGCTATATAAAATCTACATATAAATAAATAAATACACTACAGCTGCATAATTGACCATGAGAAAATTTCTCCAGCAACCTTGTATTCCTTTCGGCAATGTGATTGTTCCTCGTGCATCTTTATCCAGAAAGATGTGATAACATGAGTCATCTTATAGAGAAGACAACGAGACTACTAAGAGGCAGTGCACTTCCTAACATTGCTTTGCATCAGGGAGGTGTTCCATGGTTGGTGGATGGGAGTTCTCGTGCATCCACCCATGGATTTTGATGTGAACCCATTTTTATAAAGAGTTGTAGCGTGGATTTGTGCCAAAATGGTGCACTTGTCTGAGGCTGGCGTAACAAGGAGAAATATTTGTATTTCTCCTTGTTATTTCCTCTCTAAATGTGTGCTGCATCTTGCATCACATCTACAAAGAGGAAATTTCCTCAGGGATAATTTTTGTGCAGGAAGGTACCCCACCCTACAGAGAACCTATCCTGACCATAAAACAGGCACCCTTGCACTATGGCACTGAACAGAATGGGACCATTTCTTTGGAAATATGACGCAGTTCTGCTCTCTCCCTTTCACACAATACAGCATAGAAACTTCACTTGCTGTACTGTGTTTCATGAAGTGTTTGTAAATCCAGGCCCTAACATTTTACCTGTCTCCAAGAACGTTTTTAAGATACAGTGAATGAGTACCTAACACATATTTATATCATTTATTAGAATCTTGATCATTAAACTCAAAAATAGTGATGCTTAAGTCCATTAGTGACACTCTGCACAAAATTACATCTAATCAAACTAAAACATCTACTAATTTGCATACATTCAGTAAATATTCACCACTTCTCAGAAATATTTACAGATAGTTTTAAAACCTTGGGGTTGATTCACATAACCATTTACACACTCTCTAACATGCCTTTGTAAATCGGTCACGAAACATCCAATTCCTTTTCAAATAATTGTGCATGACTATTCTCTGCTAGTCCCATTTGGGATGTTTCGGTCAAACCACAAAGGCATTTAAAGTACTTAAAAGTACTCTTCTATATTCTCCTTTTTGCCTTAGTGGATCAGCCCATAAAATCCAAATGCACTATTGACAATGCTTGCTTTTATCTAATAAATACATGCAAACAATCATTATCGATATGGAATACATATATCTATAATAATAATGTTCTGACTCACTCTTTATATATATATATATATATATATATATATATATATATATATATATATATATATTCCAAAAAGATTCAATAATTCGCGCTCTCAGGTTCCGTATAAAGGAAAGGCTTATTGCTCAGGGTAGTTTTCAAAAGGAGGGAGAGTGATCAATCGATCAATAGGGCACAATTACCACTACGGGAAGTGGAAGGTCCAGTTTCAGCTAGTGCCCTCAACAAGTATGGGTCAACAATGTAAGGTGCTGGACTGTTCCTTAGAGGAAGGATTGTGTGTGTCTGGCGTGACCGGAGGTGTAGATCTCACACCTTTGGGCATCCATTTTGTTGGATGTATTTGCCTCACACACCCTTGCAGGTGTCATGCTTCATCATCGGCGTTGCTCCTCGTCGGGGAGGCGGTGCAATCCCCGATGGGCTCACCTCAAAGAGGGGCTCTTTCGTGGAGATCTTTTAATCCAACTGCCTTTTGGTGAAGTGCGGGTGTGCGGGTAATGTGGTGTGTAGCCTGGGTGGTGATTTAAAATGTAGTAGAGGGTACCGGAAACCACTTTATTCTGGATGTCCCCCACTACAATTAAAAACGTGAATCTAACTCACTAGGTGCCAGAAAGTTAGGTGTACTGGCCCTAGATTAGATTAAGATTTAAAAAGGTTTGGTCGACATGTTTCTCGCCTGGGTAAAGTACCCGCGATTCATCAGGACCTACGATGGATGAGGACAAGGTCTACAAACAATCAATAACATGCTAGTGTCATGTGCCTAATACCAAAGTGCGGATATTATTACCTCTGTAGCTTTATCCTATGCCTAATGGTCTGGAATTATTTGCCACAACAAGGCTGAACGGGTTGGTACATCAGGGTGGAAACCATCAGGTGTGGCTCTCTACTCCCGTGTCCTTACTTCTTCACCTACCCATCGCCGCCGAGCTCGGCGGTGATGGGTAGGTGAAGAAGTAAGGACACGGGAGTAGTGAGCCACACCTGATGGTTTCCACCCTGATGTACCAACCCGCTGAGCCTTGTTGTGGCAAATAATTCCAGACCATTAGGCATAGGATAAAGCTACAGAGGTAATAATATCCGCACTTTGGTATTAGGCACATGACACTAGCATGTTATTGATTGTTTGTAGACCTTGTCCTCATCCATCGTAGGTCATGATGAATCACGGGTACTTTACCCAGGCGAGAAACATGTCGACCAAACCTTTTTAAATCTTAATCTAATCTAGGGCCAGTACACCTAACTTTCTGGCACCTAGTGAGTTAGATTCACGTTTTTAATTGCAGTGGGGGACCTCCAGAATAAAGTTGTTTCCGGTACCCTCTACTACATTTTAAATCACCACCCAGGCTACACACCACATTACCCGCACACCCGCACTTCACCAAAAGGCAGTTGGATTAAAAGATCTCCGCGAAAGAGCCCCTCTTTGAGGTGAGCCCGTCGGGGATTGCACCGCCTCCCCGACGAGGAGCAACGCCGATGATGAAGCATGACACCTGCAAGGGTGTGTGAGGCAAATACATCCAACAAAATGGATGCCCAAAGGTGTGAGATCTACACCTCCGGTCACGCCAGACACACACACTCCTTCCTCTAAGGAACAGTCCAGCACCTTACATTGTTGACCCATTATTGCTCAGGGAAACACGTTTCGAAAGACAAGCGTTCTTGATCACACAAAGTGCTCAGTGAAACAGTGCATTTACATAGACATGTGACTCAGGACATTAGCATAGAAAATGGACTATACTTCCAAGTACATGGTCCGACGCAAAGAGAAATTTTGTCGGCCATTTTGTAATAGCTTTTCATACAGGCATATATGGTGAACACATATAATGCAAGCATTGTTACTTCACGATAGTTCTGTATTTAGAAAAGTTGTCAAAATAGTAATGATAACTTGCTAACTTGGACAGTTAATGAAACAGTGAATAAATAAATATGTGCAGTTACACAGGATATATGGTTCTAATCAAAACAGTATATGCACAGTGCTTGTAAACAAAAGTTCCGTAAAATTCAAGGATATCGAGTAATATGGAGGAGATCCTACCATGGACCCTATCGTGTGTTACTGTCTAATTCTAAGCACATGTGCGCCTAACATGACAGTGTCCTAGTAACCACAGAGACGGGCACACTAAGCACTGTGTAAGACATGACAAGGTAATCAATACGGCATAAATGAGCCCGGTACGTGCATGTGTGTGTCTAATTAGAGTACCGAGGTATCTTGCTGTGCATATCACACAAAGGCCAGCTATGTACCAGAAATAGCAATACTTGCGCCAAGTGGCGGAAAGTCTTGTACTATTAGTCCAAAGAGTCAAATAACAAGGAACAAACACAGTGAAAATTAAATAAAGTGAAAAAGGAAACTTCCTTATCTATCAGTAGGGGGTGCACTCCCATACAGCAGGGAAGAAAAGGGTAGGTGGCCCGTGAAGTGACCGCAGTGAATCGGTGAGCCGCTTCCTTTCCTCCTGTGAAGAGAAACAAAGGTACAGTATATTAACCCCTTCAGCGCTAATGACAAGGGTAACTCGTCATGGACTTTCCATTGATTTCAATGGAAAGTCAATGGAGCTCAACCAACACCCTTAGCAGCCAAGTGGTTAAAACCAGAAGCAGTTAAAGTAACAGGTGTATATAGCAATGTGCATTTAAAAACATTACAGTTAAATTTTACAAGGTAGAAGTACTTGTAATGAGACAGAATTTAGACAATGGATATTATTAGGTACATGTGGGCAAAGGAAAGTGCGAGATAAGGCAATTTTTCTTATATAGAAAGGCAGGGAACAGGAAACTAAGGAGTTTGTCGCCAGACTCAATGAAAATACTTATAACATTACACTCACATACACACTCAACAGACAAGAGATTGAATTCTTAGACGTCAAAGTTAGATCTACACACAACACAATACAAATGAGTTTGTTCCGTAAAGAGATGGCAGGCAACAGCCTTCTCCATGCTCTCAGCAGCCATCTGGAATATTCCGTACGGGGAGCTGATGAGAGCAAGAAGAAGCTGCAGTTCTGAGGAAAGCTACCTCATGGAAGAAAAAACATATCACTCTTCAAAATATGAAGGTATCCAAACTGGGTACCAGATAGGGCAGTGTCCAAAGTCAGAAACACCGACAGACAGAGCACCCTGCAAATCAGAGACAAAGAAAGTAATGAACCCCCTGAGACCAGATTGATCCTAACTTTCAATAGGGACTCACAGAAAGTGAACAAAATCCTCACAGAGAACTGGAGCATCCTGAAGAGTGATAGCATAGTGGGACCGACCATTAGTGAGAGACCGAAAATCTCTTATCGCAAGGGCTATATCCTTAGGGACATACTCATGCATAGCGATATTACTGAATAACAGAACAGCAGCTCATTTAATCTCAAAGGTTTTTACCCCTGTGGCCACTGCAAGGCTTGCCGCTCATGTAACATGGTAAAGGATTTCAGTACACCGAACCCCAAGAAAAACAGGCTTATTACACAATTTCTGACCTGCAGCATGACACACGTTAGCTACACCTTGGAATGCCCTTGTAAAATGAGATACATAGGCAGCACCAAACTGATGGCTAGAAAGAGGGTAATAGAACATCTGAGAGCCATTACTAATAAAGATCCCCATAACCCTGTCGCAAGACACTTTGCCGACTACCATCTGTCCAATAGCTCACTACTGTGATACTATGCTATCGAACAGGTTCTGGTGGGTCCTAGAGGAGGAAACAGAGAATTCATATTACGGAAAAAGGAATCCAAATGGATCCTCGACCTCGAGACTCATTATCTTAAGGGACACAATGTTTATGAGGAATTAGCAGTACACCTAATTGAAGAATAGCCAGGGTGGCCTTATCTCGCTCTTTCCTTTGTCCACATGTACCTAATAATATCCATTGTCTAAATTCTGCCTCATTACATGTACTTGATAGAGCGCGCAGGTCACCCCATTATAAATTTACCATACTCACCAGGGCCCATAATCAATAACACATAATTTTAATCAGGTAACCTTTGCTCTACTACCAGTTATTTTTAACTACTAGGGCCTATACCATTGACTTACCAATCCTTGTCACTGGTATCTGTAAACCTATTGGATCAGGGTGTTAGCATAATAGGAAAATAACATTTGCACTCATATAATAACCACAGACTCTGAAAGGTTTAAACTTTTTTATCTAAATTTCTTAATTGGTATTGATCCACAAATTAGACTCTCAATAATGAAGATTAGAATCAAAATATAACTATGCAAAAGATGTATTAAACTGATTTTGATCATTTAGCAATAGGGAAGATAAGAAAAGTAACATAAAATACAATCAAAATTATTTAGGCATTTAACAAAGGGGAGTGGAAAAAAGGAACATGTCAAACTTTATCAATAGGAAGGGTAAAGAGAAGGAACATAATATACAAGCACTATTACCAAATATGTAACATTTAGGGAGGGGGAAGAGAAGGAAACAAATTAATGACAAACCCTCACGAATTTATATTTACCTAGGAATGGTGTGAAGAACTAACCCTGGCCACAGGTCAGTTTGAAGGACAGAACCCCGAAAGTTGCAGTCGCCAGTAGGCTAGCAGGTGCAGATCAGAATCAGGACAGGTAAAAGCAGATTTGGATCAGGACAGGACAACTTAGCAGAGTGGAAGGTCCAGTATCAGCCAGTGCCCCCCACAAGTCTATGGAAACAAAGTGGGTTGCTGAACCGTTCCTGGTTGACAGAATTTATGTGTATTTGGCGTGACCTTGGGTGTACATGTGGCACCCTTGGGCATCCATTTTGTTGGATGTATTTGCCTTGGTTACCTCCGAGCTCGGCAGCGATGGGTAGGTCACAAGGCAGGAACACAGGAAGATAGAGCCACATCCAAAGGTTCTTCCCTGATGTTTACTTACCGCCGAACACTCATGTAGTACATAATCCCTGACCCTGAGGCATAGGATATTACTACAGAGGTAACCAAAACTTATATTGCTTGTATTTCACACATGACACCAGCATGCTGTTGAATGACTGCATATTCCATAAACTTTATAGGTCCTGATGAATCGCGGATAATTCCCTGATGCGAGAAACATGTTGATCATCTCCTTTTCCATCCTCATCTAGTGCCATCATACCTAACCAGGTGGTACCCAGTGAGTTGGATTCACGTTTTTAATCGTAGCGGGAGACCCCCAGAATAAAGTAGTACTTTTGGTACTCCCTACTACATTTTAATCACTTTCTAGGCTATTTGCTCCAATTCCCACATACCCGCACTTCACCATAAGGCAGTTGGATTTAAAAGATCTCCGGTAAAGAGCCCCTCTGCAAGGTGAGCCCGTCGGGGATTGCACCGCCTCCCCAACGAGGAGCAACGCCGATGATGAAGCATGACACCCATTCGGGTGTGTGAGGCAAATACATCCAACAAAATGGATGCCCAAGGGTGCCACATGTACACCCAAGGTCACGCCAAATACACATAAATTCTGTCAACCAGGAACGGTTCAGCAACCCACTTTGTTTCCAAAGACATAGAGCAGCCATATTATTACTAGTACGCAGAAGCAAAAAGATTCCCTCCAAAGCAAAGAATACGTCATGTTCCGTGAGTATGACAGACGCATGCGCAGTAGAAACCCTCGCGTAGCAACAGCAATCTTAGAAGCAAGCCTATTACGGTTAGTAAAACACATACGCAAGCCTCTCTCGGACACCCGATGTTTATGAAAAATTAGATTTTAGTAAAACAAAAATGTTGATTAGTGCTTTTAACGTTATTCGAGGTTCATGAATACAAGCAAGTCGCTTCATGTGCGAATCCTTGCTCCATCATACTTCCTCCATGTAAAATGTAACTTTAATGTTTTTATATGCACATTGTTATATACACCTGTTACTTTAATCGCTTCTGGTTTTAATATACTGTACCTTTGTTTCTCTTCACAGGAGGAAAGGAAGGGGCTCACTGATTCACTACGATCACTTCACAGGCCACCAACCCTTTTCTTCCCCGCTGTATGGGAGTGCACCATCTACTGATAGATAAGGAAGTTTCCTTTTTCACTTTATTTAATTTTCACTGTGTTTGTTCCTTGTTATTTGACTCTTAGGACTAATAGTACAAGACTTTCTGCCACTTGGCGCAAGTATTTCTTTTTCAAGTACATAGCTGGCCTTTGTCTGATATGCACAGTGAGATACCTCGTTATTCTAACTAGACATGAACATGCAAGTACCGGGCTCATTTGTGCAGCATTGATTACCTTGTTATGTCTTACGCAGTACTTACTGGGCCCGTCTCTGTGGTTACTAGGACACTGTCACGTTATGCGAGCGTGCGCTTGAAATTGTTGTAGACAGTAACACACGATAGGGTCCATGGGAGTATCTCCTCCATATTACTCGATATCCTTAGTTTTTGGGTAACGTTTGTTTACAAGGACAGGGCATATACTTTTTGCGTAGAACCATATATTCTATGTAACCGAACACATTCATTCACTGTTTCATTAACTGTCCAATTTAGCAAGTTATCATTATTATTTTGACAACTTTTCTAAAGACAGAACTATTGTGAAGTACCAATGCTGGCTTTATATGTGTTCACCATATATGCCTGTATGAAAAGCTATTACAAAATGGCCGACAAAAATTTCTCTTTGCATGGCACCATGTACTTGGAAGTATAGTCTGTTTTCTATGCCAATGCCCAGAGTCACATGTCTATGTAAATGCACTGTTTCTCTAAGCTCTTTGTGTGATCAAGAAAGCATGTATTTCAAAACGCGTTACCCTGAGCAATAAACCTTTCCTTTATACGGAACCTGAGACCGCAAATTATTGAAGCTTTTTGGGATTGGAACGCCAGTCTAGCTCTACCGGCATTTCGCGCCACCAAACTACGGGCGGATCTCCCAGTAGGAGCAATCGGGAGTATATATATATATATAAAATACTGATAAGAATCATCAACAGACTCCGCATTCTGAAAGACATTCTTTAAACCGTAAGATTTAGCAAGTCTATGCCCATTCAGGGCCAAGAAACAACTACATAAGAGTGAAACGGCCCTTTCAGGGCAGAAATGAGATAAATATAAAAAACAATTATGCACTTTATTCATGTTCAAAGCAAGTATTGACTATGAGATGGTATCAGTCTGCTGTTACATGTTTTTAAAGAGGGCAAGCACTAGAGCACTTTATTTAAGAAACGCCATAAAGAAAAGGACATAAAAGTATATGTAAAGTAACATACTATAAGATGGCCGCCACAATTGATATACTAATGTACCACACCATCTTCTATGTTGATGAATAATAATGTGAAAATGTCTTTAAAATGGCGCGAGTAAAAACACGCAAACTGACACTGACAAGCTTTTTTAAGCGAAACGCGTCTGTTGAGGGTGACGGGGTTGCAATAAAATATATCAAATCGGAGACCTGTGTGCTGGCCTGTTTTCAACCTTACCGGAGTGAAAAGTGTTTGAATATACATATATATATATATATATATATATATATATATATATATATATATATATATATATATATATATATTCAAGCTCCCATTCCCAAAAAAGAATCCATTGCACTCACGGGGTCAGTTACATGATTTTATTAGCGAGGTCACTTTTCGGCGTTTAGCCTTCTTCCTGCTCGCATTTTTAAAAGGGGACACAACCCATCGTGCACTTTTAAAGTTCATACATAATCCCCATTGGATAAGGGAATCAGTAGTATAGAGGAAGGACTACTAATCGCAAGGTCCCGAACAAATGTCCAGTTCCCCCAGCCTCTTGTAACAGCTTGCGCAGTGTGTGGTCTAGCGATATTCCCAAATGACCCAACACTGCGCAAGCTGTTACAAGTAGCCCTTCCTCTATACCACTGATTCCCTTATCCAATGGGGATTATGTATAAACTTTAAAAGTGCCCGATGGGTTGTGTCCCCTTTCATAAATGCGAGTAGGAAGAAGGCTAAACGCCGAAAAACGCCCTCGCTAATAAAATCATGTAACTGACCCCGTGAGTGCAATGGATTCTTTTTGGGAATGGGAGCTTGAATTTTTAACACGGACCCACCGTGACATTGCAACAGCCTGTGGTGGATTTGGAGCGGTGATATATATATATATATATATATATATATATATATTCACTGAAAAAACCATAGGTTTCACACCAGTTATAGTTAGGAATTAGCATTTAAAAAACCTATTAAATTCACAGAAAAAACCATAGGTTTCACACCTGTTATAATTAGCTGGAAGTTTTACTCGCATAAAACCATTGAAATTCCCACGTTATAGTTAGTTGGACTCACTATAACTTGCGCGTGCAATGCACTGCTGATGACATCACATATTACATCACTCATGACATGGTCAGTGACATCACTCATGACATCACTGATGACACCATCCAGTGAATGTGTGTATTTTAAAAAATATAAATATGTGGTATATATGTATATGTAAAAGTTGATGGAAGAATAAATGTTTAAATAAGGGTTTACATGGATGTTTTAAAAAAAAAATTGATTGGTTCACTGGCTTATTAAGTGTATCTTAGTGTATACATATATTAGTGAGTAATGTTTAAATATTTAAATATATGGATTAGTGTTTCACTTTGTCTATAAGTAGCTGCATGGGTTGGTGAGTAGCTACATGTGTATGTATATGGGTTATTAGATGTTTTTTTAATATCAATATGAGTGTCTATATGTTTGGTGGGGGTATTACTTAGAACATAGATGCATGAGTGACTGACTCTGTTTGTATATGTTTTGAAGACAGCATATGTGCAGGACTATATGGGTGGATGACTGTGTATATGTGTGTGTTACTGACTGAATGACTGTCTCATTATTGTCTTTATCAGTAACTACATATGTTTTAATGTAGTATATGTGAATATTGATGTATATCAGTGACTATATGTGAGAGTAAGGGATTGTAAGAGTTCCTGTTTAAATAAGTATGTGTTTCTATAAGTGATTGTTTAAGAGAGTAAGTATGTGTAAGGTTCCTTAGAAGTAAGGTGGTAGTGTGTGTATTGCTGTATATGCAAATAAATGGATGTTCAATAGCTTATTTGCATGTGTGAGTATGTGTGAGAGTATCTTTTGGATGACTGTCGGTGTGTAACAGGATGTATAGGTGTATCACTACATATGATGAGTGAGTATACGCATGAGTGATTATATAGAACTCTTGGTGAATGAGTGGATGTGTATATAGATGGTGGAATTATTGAATTGGTTGTTGTAACTGGTATGGGTATCTCCATTTTTTTGAAAATTTTAGTTTCTATTTTTGAATATGTGTTTCAAGGGTTACATTACAGTGAAAGGAGGTCTGTCACTCTGTCACAAGGATGGTGTCATCAGTGATGTCATGAGTGATGTCACTGACCATGTCATGAGTGATGTAATATGTGATGTCATCAGCAGTGCATTGCACGCGCAAGTTATAGTGAGTCCAACTAACTATAACGTGGGAATTTCAATGGTTTTATGCGAGTAAAACTTCCAGCTAACTATAACAGGTGTGAAACCTATGGTTTTTGCAGTGAATTTAATAGGTTTTTTAAATGCTAATTCCTAACTATAACTGGTGTGAAACCTATGGTTTTTTCAGTGAATTTCAATGTTTTTTTAATAGCAAATCTCTATAGGTATAAAAAGTAAAAATTTTTATAACGAATTTTATATTGTATAATTATGTAATAGTTTTTTTATTTTAATTTTATTTTTTGCCCCGGAGCGCTCCCGGGGCGCGTACCGGTGAACGCACGGGTAAGCGCAATGTTACGGCGCGCCCCGGGGCGCGTACCGGTGAGCGTCCCGTTAGCGCTATTCTCACGAACGAAAACAACATCGTGACGTTTCGCGTAACCGCGTGATGCGTCATATGACGCACTGCGTAAGCGCAGCCGGAAGCACGCGAGCGCATACGATCGCGCATCGTCCTGACGCGCTTACGCTACGTGCCCCCGGGCGCGCCCCGGGGCGCATAGCGTAAGCGCGTCGGGTCATGTGATCTGAAAATAACACTTTTCATTGGTGCAGATCAGTTTTGGTTTCCAAATGATGAAAACTCGGATCATGTGACTTGAAAATAACACTTTTCATTGGTCCAGAACAGTTTTGTTTTCCAAATGATGAAAGCCCCCACCTTTTTTCCTTATTCTGACTTTGTCCTTTGACTGAGGAAGACCTGTTTAGAGATCTGTCTCTAATCTTTTCTACTTTAAAATGGCTACAGTAGCAGCAGCAGCTGGAGCATCTGCACCACCACCACCACCACCAAGAGGACCACCACAACATCACTTTGGTGGTCAGGAAGAAGAAGAGGAGGAGGAGGATAAGGAGGGGAGAAGGACATTCCTCCAAGAAGACAATACCCCATATAGGCCAAAGGAGCACATAGTATGGGAGTTTTTTTCTATTCCAGAGGGCAAAAAGAAAGTCAATGCACCAAAGGTGACTTGCCTAATCTGTGGCATGGAACTTTCAAGGGGGAACCCTAATAGAAAATATTCATTTGGTAATTACACCATGATTAGGCATATGCAGCGCAAGCATCCCAGGAACTATGCTGCTGCAGAGATGAGGGAAATGGCCAGTAACCTTCCCCAATCTTCACCCAGCACCTCCAAAAGAAAGCAACCCACTCCATCGGGACCAGACACAAGGGAGACGATGCCAATCATCCAACCACGGTTTGGTGAATTCAGGGTGACTTGTATTTTTTATGGTAAGACCATCAGCTATGGTGAGCAAAGCGTAAAGCTCATCGTTCTTGCTGGTGACAACCACAATTGCCCCAAAAAACCCTAATGTTTTCCTGATTTTTTTTTTTGCTCCAGTTGAGCCGTTTACAATTCCCTGTTTTTGTTTCTCCCCATAAAAAATAAAATTTTTTTTTACAGTGTTCAGAAAAGCCAAAAAAAGTAAAAAATGTTCAGAAAAACAATAAAAAAATATAAAACAACAAAAAGAATAAAAAAACAGTTCTTTTTAGAACTACCTTTAATTTATAAAAATAAACCTATATTTTTAAAGAATCTCTGTCATTCTTTTTTCCTTAGGGTACGCACACAGGGGCGCGCACCAAAAAAAAAGAAAGAAAAAATTAATGAAGGAGTGAGCATGAGGGAAGAACACAGAGAGAGTAATGTTAAGAGGAAGAGAGCTAGAGAGAGCAACACAGAGGGATTGTTTATTACATAGTAAAAAACAGAGAAGGTATAATAGGATGTTATTGAGAAAAGGAAAATGAATAAGGGAGCGAAATTATGGAAGAGAGACGAAGAAGAGTAAAGTAGAGGTACTCGGAGAATGTGAGTGGGTGTTGAAAGAAAAAGGAAGGACAGTAAAGAATGGGGAAAGAAGGGTAGTGACGGAACCGGGATAAATGAACAATGGTGAGGGAGGGTGAGAAAAGAGCAGCGAGTGTAAGTAAAGAGGGGTGAAAGAGCGTGAAAAAACTGAATTAGGGTAAGCCATGGGGAGTGACAGACAGAAAAGAGAGAGAGAGTAAAGGAAACAGTGACTGAAAGGGTCTGAGTGAAACAGGAAAAAAAGGTAAGTAAGGCAGTGTGGGTGACTTATAGGAGTCAGTGGGTGTAGGTGGGGGTGTGGGTGTGTAACGTGTGTGGGTGTGAGTGTGTGGGGTGTTTGGGTATGGGTGGAGGTGTGGGTGTGTAAGATATGTGGGGGGTGTGAGTGTGGGGGGTATGTGTGTGGAGTGTGTGTGTGTGTGTGTGGGATGTGTGGGTGTGTGTGTGTGAAGAGTGTGTGTGTGGCTGTGTGTGTGTGAGGTGTGTGTGTGGTGTGTGTGGGGGTATATGTCAGAGGTGTGTGTGTGTGGGGGGGGGAGGTGTGTGTGTAGGAGTGAAGTAAATGATTAAGGTAAAGAGAATGAGTGAGGGAGCAAAGGAAGGGAACAGAGGGTAAGGGAAGTAAAGAATGGGGACTGAAAGAAGTTGAATGTGGGAGGGGAAATAGGGAAAGGGTATTAAACATGGAGAATATGAATACGTGAGAGAAGCAGAATAAAGAAACAGGAGGGAGGTAGGTTGAGAAAATAGTAGTTAGGTTAAAGCAAAGGGTCATGACAAACTACATTTTTTTAGTCACACTTACCATATAATAAATGTAACTTTAATTACATTTTTTACTACATTTTGTATCTGTAAAGAGAGAAGAAAAAATAAGTTATAATTAGTAAAATATGTGTTTAAAATTAAAGATACAAATGAAGAGGTTAAAAATCATAACAGTGTATTTAGAAATAAAGTAAGGTAGAAGGACAAAAAGAGGGAAAAAGAAATAGAAGGAGAGCAAATTACTAAGAGTAAGGCATATAGATTCACTGACCAAAAGGAAGAGAAGAAGAGAAAAATTAACTGAAGGTAAGAAAGATACTAAAAGAATATGAGTTAGCAAAACTAAATCAGGAAACAGGAGTAAGTAAAAATATAATGACTGAGAGGGAAAGGAGTCTAATAAAGGATGCATTTAGAAGAATGAGGAATGGAAGATAACTGAGAGTAAGTGAAGGAGAGTCATAGAGTGAAGGGATGAAGGGAGAGAGGATAATATAGAAGAATTGAGGGAAAAGGAGTGAGGAAGTTAGTAGACAGAGAGACTAAGGGAAGGACTGAGTGAAGTGGAGTACAATGAGTGAGGAAAGAAAAATGAGTAAGGGAGCAAAAGAAGGAAATAGAGGAGAAGAGGACTAAAGTAGTGGTTTAGTTCAGACACACACACCAATATTTCTTTAGCAGAGCAAAAGGTATGTACTCCAGCCACTGCAACCATGAATGGCACAGAGAACCTCTAATTCTACACACATATTCCTCATGGTAACCAATCAAAACTCTTCCCTCTCTATTTTCAAATCAATACCCTTCCCCCCCTCAGCCCTTTCTACCTGTTACCATAGCAACTTCCTCCTCACTGAGCTCTCAGGTTTAAAAGTTTATTCTACAATGTTGCAATTCAACTTAGCAAGGATGTTTGACCTCTTAGTACCCCAGCTTATCCCGTGCAATGTTTCTTTAAATGACTTTTTCTTAACCATTCAAATTGCTTCTTTCACAAAACAGAACCATGCACCCTAACTTTCATTTTTCAACTATCTGAATCCACCAATCATTGCTTGTGATTCAAGAGCACTGAAACTCCACAGTTTTTTTTGCAAACTCCTACTGTTCAAACTGCCATTTCATTCCCACACTTCATCTGACTGCACCAGAACCTCCTCTTACCATGTATTCTGTCTGGATTATTGGACATAGCTACATCCTCTGGGCTCAAAGGTATGCAGCTATCAGAAATTTTCACAACCTTGATTTACCAAATGTGAACATTAAATGGATTGGCCAGAGAGGATTGAGATGTCATCAATTGATACCATTGGTGAAAACCTTTTTGCATCTGCCACACCCTCACCTCATAATTCTGCACTGTGGTGGAAATGACTTAGGCACTTTGACTGGGGTAGGTCTGGAAATGCTTTTAAAGGACACCTTTGAACAATTGATGGCACTTTTTCCTCAAACTGCCTTGGTATTTTCCAATATATGCCAAAGACAGAAATGGAAGTGGTCCAACCAATTTTGTCCACAATTTGAGAAAGCACGGAAACATGTGAATAAATCTGTTTCTGCTTACATGAGAGACTATGGAATGGGTTCAATATACAACAACAACTTGCGTTACAACATGCACGATATCTACAGAGGAGATGGTGTGCACTTCTCAGATGATGGGAATAGAATATTCCTCCTGAATTTAAGATTGTGCATTGGAACCTACTTGTAGGTACCTAAATCAGCCCCAGAACCCAAAAGCTCTTTTCAGGGCTACCCTACATCTTATCACTCAAAATGATTATTTTACTGTAACTTTTTTCACTATTTTTCACCAGAGTACGCTCCCCGGTACGCTCCCCGGTGCGCGTACCGGGCGCTCACCCCGCGAAAATAAAAAAAAATTTTTTGGGGGGGGGGCCTATATGGGCCTCCTAAGCCCCCCTCAGAAAACCTAGGGGGTCAGGAAGTGTCTACCGGGCCCCCTTTTACCCATTCCCAACATTGTTTGTCCTCCATCTTATGTCTCAAATCTACCGAAACACAAGATGGAGGACTCCCGTTGCGCTGCCGGTACGCGTACCGGGGCGGGCACCATTGAGCGCTCCCAAATTTTTTTTAAAGTTAATTTACATAAAAACCTCCGTAGAGATGTTCACCAAATATAGAATAGGCCATACTACATACCAGTCCCTACCATTTTCCCAAATTTGGTGGAATTCCATTGAGCCATTTGCCCTGTAGCACTGTCTAAATATCCTGAGGTAAATTACATGACAAAAACACATATGAACAGTTAGGATTTACAACCAATTAAAATGTTACTTTCATTTTCTACTATTTTTTCCTGACATTTGATTGGGGGGACGTCATTCAGACCTACCTGTGTGCCGTGAGGGGAACGGCCGACGCCCTGGTCAATCCAGCCGTGAGGGGAACGGCCAGCATCAGTCTCCCATTGCCGTGAGGGGAACGGCCAGCATAGCACTACTCTCCCCAGCAGCCCCGGCACCTCGGCGCTCCTGTGACGCTCACGCAGCGCCCGCTAGTGCTTAACAGCGTGGTGCACCGAGCGGGGAGCGGGGGACGTCATTCAGACCTACCTGTGTGCCGTGAGGGGAACGGCCGACGCCCTGGTCAATCCAGCCGTGAGGGGAACGGCCAGCATCAGTCTCCCATTGCCGTGAGGGGAACGGCCAGCATAGCACTACACTCCCCAGCAGCCCCGGCACCTCGGCGCTCCTGTGACGCTCACGCAGCGCCCGCTAGCGCTTAACAGCATGGTGCACCGAGCGGGGAGCGGGGGACGTCATTCAGACCTACCTGTGTGCCGTGAGGGGAACGGCCGACGCCATGGTCAATCCAGCCGTGAGGGGAACGGCCAGCATCAGTCTCCCATTGCCGTGAGGGGAACGGCCAGCATAGCACTACACTCCCCAGCAGCCCCGGCACCTCGGCGCTCCTATGACGCTCACGCAGCGCCCGCTAGCGCTTAACAGCGTGGTACACCTCCCGCGTCGCGGGACGCGCGTGGGTGTCGCCGGGCTGAGCCCGGGCAGAGGGCGGGCCATCTGTGGCCGTCAGAGAAGAGGACGGGCCGGGCTACCCCACTTGGTGTCATCAAAGGAGGAGGTACAGAGACGTTTTATCCTTTTTAATCATTATCTTTTGAACTGTTTGAACTCGTTTTCTTTTGTTTCCGGGGTTCTGCCTCCAAACTAATATGTCCATCTGGGAAGAGCTGAATGCCCTGTGTGGCACAAATTATGTCCCGGATGCACCTACCCCCCCCATAGCGGGCAGAGACACTGATCAGATAATCTGTACGCCCCTGGATGTACCTTCATCCCCCGAAACAATCCTCTCTCAAGTGGATACCGATCAAATGTGCTGTAGCCCTTTTTTATCCCCCCCAACCCAACCTCACTAGCGTCGGATAAGGCTGGGACTCGAACAAATGATTCTGTATCCCCCCTCCAATCGACCCTACTAGCCCAAATCGAGCGACTGCTAAACGCTGCTTTATCACCGCTGGTTGCAAAAATCAATGAGTTGGGGTACAGGTTGATCAGGATAGAAAAAATTGTAACAAGGACCCATCCACCAACTGAAAACACTATTACATCCATATGCCCTACTGTCACTAACATCCAAGAAAAGCCGACGAACATTGCTCCCAGGAAAGTTCAAACTTCTGATTCCCCCATTACAACACGCATTCCAAATGGCCGCAATGCTACTTTTAATTTCGGACATGCCCCTCACAGAGTTCCTAGGATTTCTCGAGAAAGAAGGCATCGAATTGATCTACCCCCCCGAAGCCGCCCCATATGTCACCGTCCTCTCTGGGGTCCCTGCACTCAGTTCAGGCAAACGAGAATTACAACAGGACCTGCTGAATAAAGCCATCTTCTGGCTCAAAAACAATAGACCGTTACCACCTGCCCTAGATGGCGGGATCCTGAGCGTCAGGAGGGTGGGGTGGCTAGGTTCGGTGCCCAAGGATATTCCGGGGGACTTGATACTAATTAAATTTAAACACAGGAACATTGCCACTTATTTGCGATCTACCCAGCCCACAGTTGGAGACGGTCCCATCTGTATCTGGGACCTGTATGATTTTTACCCTGGCCCCCAAGCACCGAATCATAATACACGGTGAAAAAGGGAACTCTGTGTATCCTGGGTTATTACTTTGAATTGTCGATTACTTTGAATTGTCGATTCATTAAATTATTTTAGTTTGTTTTAAATAGTTAGTTTTCTTTTAATCTTGTAATGAACTGCTGAGTTATTTTTGCATGTATGTATTTCATTTTGTTGCTTTTATGGTTTTAAATCTGAAAGCCGAATAAAGCGTATTTGATTTGATTGTTATGTACATGAATATAAATGAAAAAAGAGGGAAACACAGCCATTTTGACTACAACTACCTGAGGTACACCTTGAAAGGATTTTTCACATTTTTTCTTCTTCACCTCTCTCAAAAGTAAGTTGTTAATTTGTAAGGAGCACTTTAAATTAATTAGTAAAAACGTTTTCTGATAGTTATTTATTGTCCCTCTGTTATAGTTATAGCTTGGGATACGCTTCTCTATTATATTTATGGATTAAGTTAGGCTTCTCTAGTATAATTATTTTACTTAGTCTTCATCACATGCACTTTTTAATAGTTCTACTTCCTGCCTGATACCATACACTGCCCAAAGATAACTTCATTGTTAAAAACTCAGAAGTACCTGTCTGAACTTAAACCTAACAGTGCCCTATCTCTACTGATATATTTATTTTTTATGCAATTTACAGCAACAAAATGGAAGGAGAAGCAAAGAAATTTAATATTTCATTTGAAATTGATCTCGAGAACAACCCAGAGGAAGAGATTGATGATTTAGACTTTTTGGATCAGTCTCTTGATCAAGAGTTTCTTAAATATGTGGAAGAAATGGAATCATGGAATCCAAATGAGGACATTCCTGATGAAATAATGTTGGAAGTGTTATTAAATTTTGAAAAATCAGAGCAATACATTTTTATTTAATAATTAAAAATTGTTCCAGACATTATTCTTTTTTTATATGTAATTCATAAAATAGTACCACAATGAATATAATATAATGTGAGACTTATAGTATACTGTGCAACTTTTTTATGTTACATAGTAATTTTGCTCATAGTTACTTCCTTTCTCCCACTATATTATCTCCAATGTGTATTTGACATCTCTTTTTCATCTCCTGCCTCCATGTTGTTTCTACTTTCCTGACAAACTATGGTATGGATTCCATATACCACAATAACTTCTGTAACAACATGCAAATTATCTACAGAGGAGACAATCTACATTGAATTTAAAACTCTGCATTGGTACCTACATGCTGGTACTTATATCACCCACACAACACAACAACTCTATGCAGAGCTACCCTACCTCTAAGCACTTTAAATTATTATTTTACTGTTTCACTGGGTTTGATTTTTGGTACGCTCCCCGGTACGCTCCCCGGTGCACGTACCGGGCGCTCCCCCCTCGAAAATCGAATTTGTTTTTTGTTTTTTTTGCCCCGCGGGGCCCTTTTATGGCTCCCACATCAAACCTAGGGGGTCAGGAGGGGTCTACCCTGCCCCCTTATGATCATTTCCCCTTCTGTTTTTGCCACCTCTTGTGTCTCGATCCTACCGAGACACAAGATGGCGGCCGCTCCGGACTGTTTTGAATGTTGACAAACACCCGAGAGCCAATCAACTTTCCGCGCGCGAACTCGCGGTGCGCGCCGGGAGCGCTCCCCGGTGCGCGTATCGGGGCGCGCCTATAGATATATATATTTTTTTTAACCTAAATTACTCAAAATCCACTGGATCACATATCTTGAGACATAGCAAAGGCACATCGGGCTACCAGTCCCTACAATTTTGCCAAGTTTCGTGGGAATCCATTCAGCCGTTCGGGCTAAAAGTGAGTCCAACCGCCCTACGGAAATTAACATGGGAAAAACACGTTTTGGGACCCCCTTTTATCTCGGCCCCCGCTTGACGAATCCCCTCCAAACTTTCAGGGAAGGAGCGGACCACCGCGAGGCAAATGTGAGGAAAATTACAGGCAGATCCCTAAATCTGCGCCAAAGTTATTCCCAATAGAATGTTGCAGATTCCCTATGAAAAACAATCCTAACTATAACTACCTACTGGCGACCGCCAGTAGGTAATATATATATATATATAAATATATATATATATATATATATATATAGAGAGAGAGAGAGAGAGAGAGAGATGTAGATATTTAAAGATATATATATATAAAACCAAAGGTTATAGGGACGGTATAGTTAGGTTTAGATCTTACATACAAAAAAACATAGAAATTCAGCAGTTATAGTTACAGTTATGTCAAGTAACAATAACCAGTGCCACTGGAAATATGCAATTGTGCGGTCACAGTGATTTTTGCATAATTACAATTTTGTCACATAATCCATTATCAGCCATATAATCTACAGGCTGTAACAAAAATGTTTTTTTTGTTTCTAGCTCAAACAGTTTAAAAGTTACTAAAAATACAGCAACGCTTGTTTCTGTGCAGTTGGAGGCCTTTTACAAAGCTGGATTGGTCAACATTATGTTGCTTACTGCTATATGTGGGTGTTAAGCTGCTACAAATGAGCTCCTAACAATGCCCAGACAATGTTTCTAAGTTTAAAAATGATGAAATAGTGAAGGAATACTATTACAAAATTTACCGCATTAAGCTGCATAAATCACTCAACACTGCCACATTATTTGGCCCTCTCCTGCCACATAATTCCAGTGAACCTGATTATAACTCGTACACTAAGGTAACCATAACTTGTGCACCTACCGTGCACAGTTTTCTCATCAATAATTTCACAGCAAATGTTGCAGTGACATTATCAATGATCTCTTAGAAGATGTTATGAGCAATGTAATATGTGGGGTAATTAGCAGTTCATAGTGAGGGCACAAGTTATAGTTACCTTAGGGCACAAGTTATAGTTACTTGAAATAACTGTAACTATAACTGCTGAATTTCTATGGTTTTGTATGTGTAAAATCTTAACCTAACTAAAACGTCTATGTAACCTTTAGTTTATTAGTAAATTTCTAAGGTTTTAAATTCTATTTTCTATCGATAACGTCCATTTAACCTTTGTTTTTTTCAGTCAATTTTTGTTTTTTAATGCTATTTCCTAACTATAATGTTTTTTTTTTCCAGTGGATTCCTATTTTTTTTTTAACATAAAGTAATATTTAATTACCACGTCTTAATCCAACCACCGCCACACATGGCCTTTGGCTGTGCACAGCAGGGGCTTGGTCACAGGGCAGGCCAGGCCCTGAGGCCAAACCCTCAGAGTCAGCCAACCTGAGGGCCCCCTCCCTGGCTCTTTTGGCCCCTTACACCTCGTCTCCGGGGTCCGGTGCATTTTTTAGGGGGAAGGGGCATGGTGCAATTAATTTGCAATCAGAACGGAAATGCAAGTTTACACACTTAAGTAACACTTGAGTGAGTAAAAATATTAATCATTTGAGCAAAAACAGTCTGCCTCTCAAAACATGGTGAAAAAAACTCAAGAAAGATGGCAAGAGGAAAGGGTTGGAAGTATATATTTCCTTTTTTCCATTTCTCTTTAAGACTTCCTAAACGTGTCATGACCTAAATGCTCTTTTCAGTCTAATCCTTCAGTACAAACATACACCAACATGCTCATTTTACTCTGAGACAGCACGCTTCAGCAACATTTGTGCAGTCTCTTTCTTTTGACACATTTAAGTCTGTTTGATAACAATCCTAAGAAAAGGAAGGCATTCTCCAATTGCCGGCCCCAAGTGGATTCTTACTGAGAGGACAATGCACACATCAGATGTTTATTTTTATACACTCAGCAGTTTAGGCTCTTAAAACTTGAAATGGCTCCAGTGCGGATTAGGGGAAAAGGGACAGAGAGAGGTGGTTCTAACAAGCCTCATTCAAACACTCTCGACAGAATGTGATGGACTGATGTTAGAGAGGCGTCTCAACAGATTATTAATGATGCCTTTGTACACAAACGTGCATATCTTTAGACGCTTCTGTTTTCGGTAGACTGATGAAGCTTCCGCGGGAGTGGTACATCCTTTATGAAACTTTAAGCTCAGTTCATTCTTCCACCTCTGTCTGAAGAGGAGCCTAATCAAAGTTTAAGAGTCAACAAGTCATCGCCATAAGCAATTTCTGCCTTATTTTTGAGATCATAAATTTGGAAAAGCAAAGGCAGGGTAAGACTTATGACTTACATTGCTACCACTGCCCAACGCCAAATCACAAGAAAAGGCTTGAAAATTTCACTTTTCCTAGTAAATTGTAAAAACTCTATAGGCAAAATCCTTTTTGCCTGGAGTGCGGTATATTATTGTGCTATTCTTGGGCCTGTCCTAGAGACAACACACAATAACATCATGGCATATAATGTAATGATACAAGAATGGATATTTATCAAATCAGACCGTGCTGTGAACATTTAAAAAAATTATAAAATGCATAGACATAGTGAGCACAAAAAGAGACTGATTGCAGAGACATTACACAAATAGTCTGTTTGGGCATGCCTGGGTTTGCATAGGTTAGTACACCAAAGCAAGGGCGCTAGATTTTTGCAAAGCGTGTTCTCAATGTTCTTGAGTTTTATCGATTTTACCATTTCTATCTCTAGTTCAGCTTGGATAGGGTTTGGTTAAGATCCAGATTTTGAAAGAAACGAAGAAGTAGTCTGATGAATCCAATTTTAGGAGGGCTAACGTTTATAAGGGGTATTTTTAAATACATGTTAGGACCAGAGAAGAGTACAATAGGACAATGCTGATCACATTGTTGTCTGATACGAAGCATTTGAAGAGGTATTTGTGGGCGTATTGTTCTATTTCCAAGTGGCGGGTGAAACGTCCCAGGAAAATCTGATCACAAGAGGTAATGAGTTTGTCATTCTAAATATCAATGAAACTATCAATTTAGCACTTTTGCTGACCGCTATGTGGTACTAGATGCACCGTTTAAGTCTTAGGTACTGTGTAATTTCCACAGTGTGACATTGGAACGATGCAAAGTGTACTGAGATAAATAGTTTGTTTTTGAGGTACTCATTCTACATAAAGGCAACGTGGTATTTTGTTCAGTTCTATGAAGGTGGAGGATGTTGTATCTCATAGTGGTATCAAAGATGAGCAGAAGCAGGTTTCTGTGAGTTCAATAATTTCAAGGTGATAACATTGGATGAGGACAGATATGGAATTTACATTGGAGACGCAATCAAAGAGGACAGCTTTGATGTGATGGGTAGGAGATCGTTTAATGGGTTAAGAGCAGGTGATTCATCTCAGGTTGCCTGGGCAATTTGAGCTTTACTTGTTTTTTTAGTATGTCAGTCTCTGAAGATTGTGGCAATAGGAAGCGTGGTGTCTGTAATCAAAGGTTTTTGGGGGTGGGTTGCTCGTAATGTGCATGGACTACTGCTCTGAAGCACTGAGGTGTGGGCTGTTCTGGATTCTTCATGAGTAGGCATGTCCAGTGAGGTGTAAGAAGGGGTGAAGAGCTGTGGAGTGTTTGTGGGAGAAAGATGGAGAGAGTGTTTTGCAGAATTTGCATTTTCTCATGCAGGTAATGCAGGTACAGTTTGTTGTATACTGGTTCATTTTGGGGAGTTGGTAAAAAAGTTGTGCTCTTTTCAGCAGTAAGGGGATGTCATAAAGTATAAGGTGAGTAATCGCAGCTCTCATGTCAGTCATTAGGCTGGGTAGTTGAATCCTTGTTTTCAGACTATTGTTTTAGTGTAGCCAGACAAGACTGAAAGGTTGGATGACAAAGTGATGGTGATGGCTACCGGGATGGCAAATAGTTTTGTACTTTACAATATTTCAATCTGGGTCAGATTTATATGTTGATGAACAGGTGTTTACTCACAGACAGGTGTTTAATCCATCAGGGTGATGAAGTAAAGCACTCCGTCGCCCTGACAGAGAGTATGCCCTCAGTTAAATGTAAGTCAGTTATGATTGTGCCTAGACTGAGGCTGATATGTATCACTTGTTAAGGTCGAAGGAAATGAGCATTTAGGTTCAAAGTCACATTTTGATGCAAAATCACCTTTGGTGCAACATCAAAAAAGTGTGAAAACACATGTAGGAGCAATAATCGCATTTAGCTATCATAGTTAAGTGTGAAAATTCAACAAGAGTGTGAAGACACACTTAAGTTCCAAAAAGGACCTTTTGTACAAAATCACCAGGAGTGTAGTATCATATGTAGGTGCAAAACCTAGTTAGTATGCCATCACATTTGGCTTAAAGCACATCGTGGTGCAAACAAATCCCACTGATACATCCTCAGTAAGCATGTTAAATTCTGTTAGGATCACAAATCATATGTTACTTTTAGGTGAAAAAAATCATATTTGGTATAACGTAAAGAGTGGAAATACTTTTAGCAGCAAAAATGCACCTTCATTAAAGTCAATTGATACTGCACTTCACCTCCCATGTACAGCATTTGGAGGCAGTCTTTAGGCAAGTGAACTGACGCCCCATCACACAGTTGCTAAAGGGGAAACAACCTTTACAACGCACTACCATTACAACAAAACTTTTACAACGCAACATCCATTACAACGCATGCATTTACAATGCAACCATTACAACGCAAGACACTACAACACACACCACTACAACGCATGTCATTACAACTCAGTCATTACAACGCATAACATTACCATCCAACACTTACCCTACTGTTGCACCCCCTGGAGTTAGAATAGTAATTTTTACCCCTACACTTTCCAACACTTACCCTACTGCTGCACCCCCTGGAGTTAGAATTTATCATTTTTACCCCTACACTATCCAACACTTACCCTACTGTTGCACCCCCTGGAGTTTGAATAGTAAATGTTACCCCTGCACTATCCAATACTTACCAAACTTGCAATGTAATGTAATGCGTTGTAATGGTAAGCATTGTAAAGGTAGTATGCGCTGTAATGGAATGCGTTGTAAATATAGTTTTTAAAATTTTGTTGTAATGGCATGCGTTGTAATGGATGTTGCGTTGTAAAAAATGTGTTGTAAAAGTGTGCGTTGTAACGTCATACATCCTTGCTAAAGTGCTGAAATGCTTCTTTCGTCAGGTCCATAATGAAATGTCACTTTCTTCAAGCATTGGCTGAAGTGAACGGTCCCAAACAAATCAGTGGCTGATGGGAATCGATTCAGAGACCTTCTCTGTGAATGACTTTTGTGTTGATGACGTAACCTCTGTTAGAAAGCAAAATCTAACTGCAGCCCGATCAAAAAAAAAAGTGAAAAATTGTAACTGGGGTACAGGTGGGCCAGGTCCAAATGTTGGTAGGGAGAGGGGACGGTGGAAATAGGTTAATTTAAATATGTGCTTCCTGATCAGGTGTACAAGTGAAACAATTAGATTTACCTTGAACATTTAAATGTATTGAAACTGTGAAGGTGCTTAATAAAGTAATGGAACTAAAAGCAGTCCCCATCAGTTGCTCATCTCTTCGACCTCTGAAACAGGCATCAGCATACCTAGGCAATAATATAAAGGCATTTTCAGCTACTCCTGAGCGAGCTATCTTCTATTAATCTAGCCTTTTTAAATCCCTAGGCCCATCATTCAATACATCTAGAAGGCAGCAAATACATCTAGAAGGCAGTTCTCCTGGGCATGTGTCACGAAATAGGAACATTGGTTCCAACTATTGCAGTGTATGAATTAAGTAGCATCAAAGCACCCAGAAACATTTAAATATTACCCCAAACTTTCAAAAAGGGATAGCATTACAACCCTAAAATATAATGCCTGTGTTAATACATGGAATCATATTGTATGGCGAAAGACTGTGCTGAAGCATCCTGATTATCGAGTTCCCTTCAAGAAACAGAAGGGATTTACGTTAGTGAAATGGATGCCAGCACGTTCAGGGATTCCCATAGTCAATAAAGCTGGATAGTTTTTTGGGCATTCAACAGGAGTACACAATTAGGAGGATCAGGCACATGTAGGTTCAAAAGGACCCTTTGTGTACAAAGTCAGCAGGAGCATCGGCCCACATTTTGTTGCAAAACTACTCAGTACAGAATGAAAACGTGTCAGCGGAATGTCACAATATGTGTAAGAGATGCCCATCAGTAGAACATCACACTTGGTTTACAGCACACTGTGGTGGAAAAGTTGCCAAGAGACCTCAATGTGTGGAAACCAGCAGGGAATTCAACCGTGTAATCGAGTGCATCCAAGGATTCTGTTTAAAATATTCTTGCTAGGCTTTTGTATCGTAAATGTAAATCTTTTCAAGATCTATGCTTCTGAGGATAGGTTTATGAACAGTATAGTCTGCACTCTTGTATTGTCTTGAGAAGGGAAAAATCACGTTACTGCTACTGACGCTCTGCTTGGAACACCGCCTGAGAGCAGTGGTGGTTCTGGTCTTCCTGCCCACTATAGTATGTACATAGAATGGTATCTGACTCATGCCTTATGGTCTGAGGCTGGGTCTGAGAAGGAGCCCAGAGAGTAGAATGTGGTGAGTTCACAGTGGCCCAAAGTAGCAGGGGTGACAGTTGGAGAGACAGAGTATAGTAAATTAGATGTTGGATGGATGAGGTCTCTTGTAACTGATAAACTATTTGTTTCAACTCATCACTACAGTTTAAGTATGTTCCTTCTTGTGGGTCCCTTGTCCGCCCACAAGTGTTCATTACAAGATGACATCTGAGTAGTCATGTAGAAGCAATAGGGACTGGTTATGGAATTGCTGTCTCGGATTTCTGATGTCATATGGGAGAAGAATATGTTTCTTCTATTTCCCTTTGATTAAGAAACAATTTCTGTTTCTCCCTCAAGTACATTGATTAAGACAATACACGAGCATTGTGCCGTTGATTCTATAAAGTCAATCCAACAATTTCCAATTCCACAGAGTGAAGAAATTGCACATGTAACAGAGAGACTGAACCAAAAAAAAGAAAAACAATGCTCGCAAAAATACTATTGCTAAATAATCTATCCATAAACATCCTGCTATTCCTTCCTAAATACAATGTTCCTGTTCAAGCATAGGACTTGTATCAGGAGATTGACCAACATGTTCTTGTTTTGTGAATCACATGTGCAGAGTTGCCAACGTTTGCAAAATTCTCAGAGTGTGGAGGGGGCGAGACCGTAGAGCCGGTGTAGATGTGTGGCAAGCACTTTATTTGGGCACTTTAAATTTACCTGCTCCCCCTTCAACACCAAAACACAAAGGTTTGAATACTTCACACTCTGTAGTGGACATCGGCCGCACAGAGCATTGCAACAATTAGTTGGAGCCAGCTAATTGTGTGCACGCCATGTGATATTGTCTCCTCTCCAGGTGACCACATGAGGGTAGCCGATATCATTTGACACACAGTGGCACCATGTGAGTAGGAACTTTGACTGTGTGTGTCATTTGATAATATGTTTTAAGGATAGATATGTTGAGTAGTAAAAAATAGTACCTCATACATAAGGTTATGCATAACATTCATGTAAAGGGAGTAACTCAGGAGTCCACTATGCTGTGTAAATCAGCCATGTTGTACAGATTTCTGTGTTCTCAACATGTAAGCCTAATCTGGCTCCAAGTGTACAACAATGGTTGTGCCTCAAGATTGCAAGAAGCTAAGCATAGATCTAGTAGAATCAAACTTGTTGGACCTACAATCGCCTCAATTGTGGATCGATTATAGATTTGTTGAAATCACAACTTTTTTGGGTTCAACTCCTAAACCTGCCTTACAAGGTTTGCGTGTTAGGAGGGTGGATTTAGGGACAAAGTCACCTCTAAATACTTCAAACTTATTTATACTTATTTTAATACATCAACTAAAATTAAATCAAGGAGGTTCATCTCTAAAGGGTCTGGATTTGCTATAGTTTTACATTTCTCCTTGGGGCCATCCCAAACAGCTGCTGCTTGGGGTGTGCTACGGCTTGGGAAACTACCAAGGAGCACTTTGGTGAAAAAAATGTGTAGTGCTGTGCCATTAGGTGCTACATTAGACATTTTCTTCACAAAAGTGCTCCTACGTAGGTT
Source organism: Lissotriton helveticus (assembly GCF_964261635.1). Classification (NCBI taxonomy): domain Eukaryota; kingdom Metazoa; phylum Chordata; class Amphibia; order Caudata; family Salamandridae; genus Lissotriton; species Lissotriton helveticus. The sequence goes on along the minus strand of NC_136065.1, from coordinate 1,075,039,370 downwards.
TGCAAGTCTCAGCACCCCCCAAGCAGCAGCTTCTTTGGGATGGCCCCAATGATGAAGCATGTCACCTAGCGGCAACCCTGGGTGAGTGAGGGGACTCAAGAAAAGGATTTCTCTTTCCTTAAGATCGGGGCTTTTATCGCACATTCAGCGGAATCCCCATCCATTTGGTTAGGTTTTCGATCTGACAATTACAGATTTCTTTTGAACTATATGTACCTTGGGTGGTGAACTTAACCGTTACCTCCATCTCCCCCCATTTTTGAGAATATGTATCTGACACTGGTGGGTGCACTTTTCCGAAACAAACACCAAAACCAGGAGTTAGTTGCTGAAAAGAAAATGAAAGATGTGAAGAACATGCAGGGTGATTACTTACTTTCTGAGCGTCAGGTAGATTTTTAGATTGAGTTTACTAGACAACGTGTGTGCTGTCTGTTGTAATCCATATTGTAGCTTACAAAGAACACATAGGGGCTTAAAGCCTGCATCTATTGCTTACAATTGGTCTGCTTTCCTTGCACTCTCATTTGCCTACTTCCTATTTTTGTGCCAGCATATCAATGTTGTATTTTGTCCCTCCCAAGAAGCGTTGCCTCTTTACATTCTCTTTGATTGGTTGGCATTGCTGCTTCCATTGATTGCTTTTCAAGCAGTACTTTTTTCTTTTGTGTGAAGCACTCCAGTAGAGTATATGTGTTTTTGAGCTGTCTCCCTCATGTACGTATCTCCCCCTGAACTCCATGTTGCTCTCTGTTGTACAATTGCTACTCCCGTCCCTCCCATGTCCTCCATGTTGCTTTCAACTAGCCCCTGTGTTGTTTTCATTCTTGCCCTTCCCACTGTTGCTTTCAAGACCTCTCCAGCCCTCCCCTTATTGGTTTCCCTTCACGGTTTCCCTGTGTTGATTTGCCATTTCATCAACCCTCTCCCATGTTGTTTCAACAACCCATGTCCGTCCCTTTTTTTAAAAAACAAGCTTTTATGATTTTAATTTTATTTTTATTTACTGATTCCAAAATGACAAGAGCAGACACATCAAACTTTTTTTGTTTATTTGTTTGTTTATATTTAGCCATCCAAGATGATTTGCAATGTGGCTAAGACCATTGACAAACCCAGTAGATCACAATGGCGCAACCTATTGTCTTTGGCAATGCTTGTTACATTTTCCTGCTCAGAACCACGATGCTGCACCATTCATGACAATCCCAGGAGGTGATATCAGGGCAAGAGTCCCACTCTACATGGTGTAGGACTTCCGCCATTGTGACGCGGTTGCCCTGTGGTGGGCGGGTATGGTGGACGTGCTGTTGGGCCAAGATTGTTTGCCGACTGAGGTTCCACTGGCCAAAATACAGCAGTTCCCCTAGCTGTAAATGGATTGAATTCAGAAGTGCGAGAAAACTGCTAATTTATAGTGGTGCTCAGAAGAGTCAAACTCTAAATCTGTCACATCTGTCTTTATTCAATCATAAACAATCATAAAAGACACATATAAACAATACAAGGTAATTAAAAATTCATGAAAATTCATAATAGCTTCTTTTTTTTAAAAAACCATCTCATATAAAATCCCATTAAAATTCTGAACACCTCTCACCCTATAAATATAAATCCTTTTCTCTTAAAACCAAAATATTCATAAAAGAGATTTTATCCATGATACACAAGTTAAGGCTAAACACTTCATTTTTGTAAGCAGAAAGATTAGAAAAGACTAATAACACAGTGTGCTTAACTAAATCATGTTACAGTACCATGCAAACTATTCCTTCTAAGGGCCCACGTCCAACTCCAAAAGATAGCCATATCAATAACTATGACTTCATAAGTATCAGTTCTTAAGATACGCAAAGCCGTTTGACAAGATCTTGTTCCTAGTATAACACAACCCGGATTGAACCATTTATGGCGAGGGCCCTTATATAATCAGGGCACACAAACAGAACATGCGGTAAGGTCTCTTCCTCACATGGGCAAAAATGACATTTTGTATCTTGAACAATCCCCCACTTTTTGGTAAACGATTTTAGGGGGAGTGTGCCCACTCTGAATTGGTGATAGAGTTTCCTGTCACCAGGGCTCGTAATGGTATCCCAGTAGGCCTCCAGCCTGTATCCGATTTTGTGATCCAAGAAGAGACCTGTTAGGGAAACGCCATTCACCACGGGAAGAGACTTCTGGTAGACTATGTCCCTATATAATGCTTTAAAATCTGTTTTTGAGGGGAAGGAGATCCCTTCTCGGTCCTCCCACAAGTGGATGAGGCCCATATCCAATAGAGTAGCCTTAATCTTTTGTAACCATATGATTTTATTAGCTTCTCTAATAAACGTAACTGCTTGCGCATAGGGTGCTAACTCCAGGGTAGTCCAAAGTCTACGCCAGTAGGCAAGAGGTCTAAAGCAAGCGGCCTCCTCAAAGGAAACACAACCCAGATCTGAGAGTAAGGGTCTGAGCGGTGTTGATTGAGGAAGGCCGGTCAAAACTCTAAATTACCTTTATAGTTTTTTGAGTTGGACTGATACTGCTTGAGATGCCATGAAAAAGTGCCATTATTTTCCTTCAAATTTTATTCAATGATGACAACAGAGAACAAGAGACGCACATTAGTCAGTCATCATCAGCCTTAGCTGTTGATTGCTTTATCTCCAGAGAAGCAATCCCTAAAACACTGTAAAAAAAATTAAAGATCTCGTAGAGATCGCTGTGTAGTTGCCAAACTTAGCAAGAGAACGCACATTTTAGTTGAATGTTTTATCCTTTGATTTGTTAACAAAGATTCCTAATATCTTCTTTTTAAATGTACTTTCCTGGAGTTATTTCTACATGTGTTCTACATTCATGGGTCTATGGGAATCTAGTAAGAATTACAGTACTCCTCGAATTCGACAAAAGCAGATCTAGATCAGTACTATAATGTGCTAGTTTTTCTGCATGAAGATTTGTAATGGATGTTCAATTACAAAGACAGTAAGTTGATAGAGAAGAGCACTGGAAGTCAAAAATACTTTTCTCTGCATGGGGAAAATCTTTTTCTCCGTGGAGAAATGCCTTTCTGCACAACATTCGCGATGTTCTTTACCCATTCTCATTCTGGACTCACACCTATTCCTACTATTTCCAGCAATAGATATGTATGCATTTCCAGGGTGGGCATCATCCTCCAAATGATTGTTGATCATGCAGAAACCTATGAGTTTATATTGATCAACCCAGGAGCTCATACAGGACACACACTACTGTTAGACTTATGAGTTTGAAAATGCTAGTGCAATTTCCTGACTGTCAATTTCAATTAGCTTGGGGAAGCATTCACTGTTCCTGGTTTGGTGAATGACAAATTTTATTTTTGTGTGCACTTAAGTTGAAATTTTGTACAGAAAAACAATTCGGGGCACGGTCCCAGGTGTGCATGCCCATGTCTGTCAGGTATACTTTTGTAATGGGTGCATTATTCACAGGTTGGCCAGAGGAGTAAGGCTTTAATCGTAAAATAACACAAATTACAATTGTTGTACACTTACTAAAGATTCAATCTTTATTATATGCTTCCATCACCTCACAGAATCACAGGGAGGAGAAAATCAGCAAGAGTAAAATTCCTGTCCAGTGGTAATGAGGGATGTTGATGATAATCAGGATCAAAGAGTAAATATAAAGGGAACTTAAAAGACTGAAGAGCAAGTCAGCATTCAATGGCATTGTTGGAATTTTTTCACGTGTTCCATGCAGTCAATCGGCACAAAAATACCTGCATTTCTCTGTATTTATAAATAAATTCACAATGAGTAAAGGACGGGGTTTCCTGTCTGTATTCCCATGTACATGTCACTAAAAAGAACAAACTGTAAGCTTTTCCTATAAAGAATACATTTGAGAGGAACATAAAGTGACACAGACTCAAAATGGCTATATATAGGTATCCGCGCTCAGGCGTCAACCCCCCTCACTAATTTGAGAGCAATGTGGTTAGATGCAATGGAGCAAGCTATATCTGATAAGGCTTGGGCAAGTATACTGGAGCATCCCAAAAGAGTGTCCCAAATTGCAAAATTTTAATTTATACAGTGTATGATACTGCACAGCTCCTACTTAACCCCACGCTGCCTACACCGGATGTTCCCTGACACTCAAGACCATTGCCCGCACTGTAATGCCGAAGAGGCGGGTTTCACACATATGTTGTGCGTATGCCCTCAACTTGGAGAATATTGGGGGGGGTGCGTAGCGCTGTGACGGAGGTGACACACCTGCAAATAGCAGACAATGTAGAAGAATGCCTGTTAGGGCTCCGTAAGTGCACGAGTGCCCAGAAAGTCCAGCTTCGCTCTCTGGATCTTGCGCTCATATTAGCAATAAGAGCCATACCAATGAGGTGGAAATCTGTAAGGTCCCCTGCACTATCTACTTGGTAAGATAAGATGGTTCGATGGGGTAACACTAAAAGTGTGGCAATTAGGCGAGAAGAAGCCCCGGAGTTGCGCAGGCACCCAATTTCCATGGAATGGGATGTCACACTGGAGAATTTCAGGGCAATGGACCTCAATCCGCAGCACGTCACCCCAGTCACACCGTAGCCAACCCCTGAGATACCGCAATGGCCAACGCAGTTAGAGGAATGAAGAAGGACACAAATACCCGCACAGAGTGAAGTAGAACAAAATAAAGTGAAAAGGAGCACTGTGCGACGTCCAAATGCGCAATAGCTAATTCAGTACCCAGATATGGTAGGCCAGAACACGGGTGGGGGAGGTTGTAGGGGGGTATTGGTTAGCAGTTATATTGATAGCCTTATCCTATCTAGGGCATTTTACTAATTGTCACATTATACAATATTTCATTGCAACAGTGTGATGTGCTTATATGAGTACACTGTACTGATTATGTTACAGTGAGTCAGCGGTATAAAGACAAGAAATGCCAAAGGAAAATGTTTGTAACTATTGCATATCGCTCCATGGCAATAAATAAAGTTTGTTTTAAAAAAAAGTGACACAGACTTGTGGTATCACTGCACACTCTCGTAAGAATTGTTTCGATAAAATGCTTATAGCAAAGACTTGCAACTACTGCCCAATGAAGGACCTTGTGCTGTAACAAGTAGCCTTATTTAGGAGAGACTCATTGGCACCATTAGAGCTTGTTGATGCTAATGCCCTGTACAATAAAAGGGACTTAATGTTGCATGTGCAGGAAATAACCAGAATAGGTAATTCATCGGTTTTGCCTATATATTGAATAAAGAGCTGTTTTCATCAACCAACGTCTTGGAGAAGGAAAAAGCTCCCTGACAGATAACATGGGAGTGGAGAGGATGTGGCGCAGTTGCCAGAGCTGCTGACTCAAGAGCTAGGGATTCCGGTTCGAGTCTCGGCGGCACCACACAACATCCTGTGATTCTATACAAATCACCAAGGGCCAGATGTAGGTAAAACTTATTTACCGATTCTTAATTACCGAATTTTACCGATTCGGTAATTAAGAATCGGTAAATAAGAAGTGGGGGTATGTAGGAACATCCAGATGTTCCAGTTACCGAATCGTTAAGAATCGGTATTTACCGATTCGGTAAATACCGACCGGTAATGCTCCATTCATTCCTATGGGCTTTGAAGCCCATAGGAATGAATGGGGCATTACCGGTCGGTATTTACCGATTCGGTAAATACCGATTTTGACAAGGGTGCAGGGGGTGTCACTTTGACACCCTCTAGCACCCCCACAAAAGGTTCGGGGGCCATATGGCAGGCATACCTGCCCTAAGGGCAGGTCTGCCTGTCATATGGCACAGGTGTGCATGCACACATGTGCATGCACACCTGAATCGGTATTTTAACATCAAATACAATTTGATGGTAAAATACCGATTTTGTAGGCCTTGTGGGACTCAGAAGAGTCCCACCTACATATCAATTTTACCGATTCTGTAAATATACCGGTCGGTAAATTTACCGACCGGTATATTTACCGAATCGGTAAAATTACCGATTTTCCCTGTTTACCTGCCCCTACATATCAAATGCCAAATACCGGTCGGTAACGGCCGAATTCGGCCGTTACCGACTGGTAAAACCCTACCTACATCTGGCCCTTAATCTCTCCACAGTGATAAATTGTTACATAAATATGCTGCAATAGTAAAAGGCAAAACTTTATCAAAATATAGTTCCACCAAATACAGATGTTAACAGTATTTTTGCGACGGGAAACTGATAAGAGAAGGAGATGAGGAGCAGCCATTGGTAAATGCAGGAAAATATGCTACAGCCACTAGAAATTAAAGAAAGGTAAATGGCACACACAGGAACTAATGAGAAGCCATTAAAGAGAGGAGGAGGGATGTAAGTCCTTTTTAAGTAGATTTCTCAAGCACAGCGCAAGCGCTGTACAGGCAAAACCTAAAAACAAAAACGCTATCGTCTTCACAAGCGAACTAAAATAGAGGCTAACCTCAACAAAAGCATAATGATATCTGAACATATAATTAAGGACGACCAGCCAAACGTTTCTGAAAGTGAAAATGATGATTTAATACAATAAAATAACTTAAAGATCAAAAAAAGTAGTTCAAAGATAAACATAGGTGTTAGAAATGGAATTTTTGGCTACCTGAGGCTGGCGCCAAAGCCAGGCAGAAACCACCACTCTAATCAGGATAAGGGAGTTACATTCCTAAAACAACCCCTGCTCACCCCCTTGGTAGCTTGGTACCAGCAGCTAGGCTTATCCTAGAGGCAATGTGTAAAGCGTTTGCACATAACCAACAATAATACATTGTACGCACTACAAAAATAGCCAATATTTTTATATATGTTAAGACAAGACCGAATACGACCAAAATCCACAATACTATATTTAAACTCTGCACTTATCAAAAATATGGTTCAAACAAAGTTCCTTGATGTCGATAGCTCCTTTCCGGGGCTATCACGGTGCTGTGAACAAAAAATCCAACAGTTCTGGCTGGTTGCGGGCCAGCTACAGTGTCGGAAATACCCGAAAACAGTACCTATGAAAAATGCAGGGTGTTGAGGCCCTTGAAGCCACTCGTGTTGCAGGTCGAGCTCCTATCTGATGGAGTCAGGAGCGATGGTGTCAGCACGAATTGGGTGCTGCGGTGCGAAGCGCAGCGGTGCGGCGTGCAGTGCCCCCAGGTCGCAGTGCGAGCAGCAGCTCGGTGGCGGCGTCAGATGGTGTCGTCGGTGAGACCAGGGTCGCAGACGAGATTAAGTGTGGGTGAAAAATCCGTTCCACTTGCGGAATTTGTGGTTTTTAGGCAATTTCGCGATCTCCGAATCTTGCGAAATTGCCGAAAAATCCACAAATCCGCTCGCGGGCGGATTTCTTTTTGGCCCACAGGAAGCACTTACAGTTAAGGTAGGTGCTCGAGTTGAAGCTAACTTTGTAACCATTTTAGAATGGCGCCGGCAAGCTGCCAGAGTTGAAGTTGCTTACTTGCAAGTTGCAACTATTCTCTGACCCTGTCCTGACCCTAAACAGCTGGGTGCCCGAGGCAGGGTCAGAGAATAGTTGCTACAGATATAAATAAAGCAGATACCCGAGTTGAAGCTCAAATTCAGTAACGTTTTAATCAGCCCAAAACATTAGTGAACACGGTCGAGCTGGGCAAGTGTGTTTTAACCGCATATCTGCAGTCGAAAATTAGCTGTAATACTCGGGTGAGGTCCTTGAATCCATGAGTTTCTCGAGAGCAATCCCCGTGTAGTTCCTGTGACCAGGAGGCTGCTTCCTCCTCACATGCTGCCCTGCTCGCTCTCTGACCCTTTATACACAATAGGCATGTTGACATGCATAGAAGCCCCGCCCCTTTGGCCCCGCACCACACACTAGCGGAATCAAACGTCTTCCCACCCTTTCCCAACTATGATGGACAGCTCACTCAATGGACCTCGGCGCCTTTTGGCGCGGTGGCAAAGTTACAGGCACACATGGTCAGTGGAGACAAATCTTCTGGCCCTTTACACAGCTGTAGTGTAGGAAAAGCACTATACATTTACCCAACGAGGTAGCACTTACTGATTAGCCAGTAGAAAGTACTCCAGTTGAGTAAAGTGCAAATCGCAAAAAAATCCGCAAGTTTGCAGGAAAATCCACGAATTCACAGATTGTTTTTGCGATTTCGCGCGAATTCGCGGACCGCAGATCCGCAAAATTCGCCCATACTTATACGAGATGAAGGAGGTGCCCGTCATGGTTCTGGCAGGTCACTGTGCAATCAGCGGCGTTGTTGTTGCTGAAGAGCTGTCGTCGGCTGACGAGCAGAAGTCGATGGTGCCGGTGTCAGTGAGCCAAGGCTGCGGTGTGGATGAGGGCGGTGCTTTATATGACTTATGAGTGGTGCCCTTGAACCACCGTGCAAGCAGCGGAATCAATTTCGGCATGGAGCGGCGGAATCAGGGAGGCAAAGGCATCCTCGTGAAGCAAAGCAGCGCAGAGTGCGGTGCCCACAGGTCACAGTGTGAGCAGCGGCTCAGTGGCGGCGTCAACAGGCATCGTTGGTGTGGCCAAGGTCACGGTGCGGTGGTGGTGCTGTCTGCGGTGCCAAAGCTTTGGCGTGAAACAAGGTGGTGCAGAGTGTGGTGCCCACAGGTCACGGTGCAAGCAGCGGTTCGGTGGCGTCGTCAACAGGCGTCGTCGATGAGACCAAGGTTGCGGTGTGGCATTGCGGCGGTGCCCTCCGTGGTGCCTTCAGGGCACAGAGTCGGCAGCGGCATCGTAGACATTGCTGATTGGATTTTCCTCTATTACAGCACAAAACACACAGTCCCCAGTGCTACGGGCAGAAGAGCTTGAAGTCTTTGCTGTTCCTGAGACTTTGTGAACAGGGTGCGAGCTCTACCTTAAGCCCTTGGAGATACTCACAATTTAGGTCACAGAAAGTCCAAACCAGGCCTTTCACTGCCCAAGACAGAAACAGCCACTGCAGGCCAACCCAGCAAAGCACACAGCAAAGGGGAAGTTCCTGCTCACAGCTTCTCCAGCTCTTCTTCTTGGCAGTCTTCTTGGACCAAAAGATTTCTAAAGTTCAGGGGTCTGGGCCCCAGTATTTGTACACAAAGATCTTTTGATTTGGCAGGTAGAGGGTGTCTCTGCCCGGCCTGAACCAGTTTGGCCTTCTCTGGTGTGATTTCCTCGCAGGCGGTGGAGACGGCATTGTCAGAGGCAGACCAGGCACTTTGAGGTGCAAGGAAATCTCCTCCCCTCTCCCCGTTGAAGCCCAGGTCTAATCAGCCCTTTCTTGACCTACCTAGACTATCTGGAGCCCCTCTGGTTCCCCAGCCTTCTGTCATCCAAAACCCAGACAGGCTATCCACATTTCAGCAGAGGCACTCATCCCGACTGAGCAAGAAAATACCTCCTTTCTAAAAGTGGTATTTTGAAACCCAGAATGTAAAAATCACCTTCACTAAAAGATGCATCTTTAGATTACGAGTTCAGGCATACTATACTTCATTTTCCTACCTAATTCCCTGGGCCAGTTACGTTTATAAGATGTTATAATCAAACCTCCCATTCTCTCCTACAGGGAACCTGTAGCCTTGCAAAAGTGAAAAAGGAAATTGGCTGTAATTCACTACCGGGACATGCCACGCACACCCGGGCATGTCCCCCCTTTCACACACACTGCACCCTGCCCACAGGGGTACCATGGGCTAACCTTAGAGGTGTCTGACATGTAAGAAAAGGGAAGGTTAGGGACTGACAAGTGTGCACACTTGCCAAGTCGGCATGGCAGGTACAAACTACATGAAAACTCTGCAATGGCAGGTCTGAGGTACCTTTTCAGGGCTACTCACGTGGGTGGTACAATAAGTGCTGCTGGACCACGAGTAGCATTTGATTCACTGTCCCTGGCACCCTCAGTGCACTTTACTAGTGACCAACAAGTAAATCAAATATCCAATCTGGGAAACAACAATTCATAACACAATTGACACAGAGAGCGCCTGCACTTTACCACTGATCAGCAGTGCGAAAATTGCGCAGAGATGGTATGCCAGCAAAACCGGGAGGTCAGAAAGCAAAAACTCAGGGGAAACACGCCAAAAGATGCCAAGTATAACAATAGGTTTGTTGGGAAAAATATAAATTCAATAATATTTGCAGAAGGAGTCTGCCTCAGACAATCTGAATCCATGAACCTGAAGAGTACATGAAATCCCTCAATCACAATCTCTTGCTAGATCCTGTGTCAGATCACATCATACTAGGCAACACTCGCCGCTTGTTCTCAACATTCCTAAAAGGAAAAGAAAGAGTCCATAATAGTAAATTCCCGGTATTTAAAGGCATCAAAATATATTACTCCCAGGACATCCTACATGATTTTGGTTGCCAATGGAGTCTTGTATATAGTTCAGGTTTTTTATTGTAGATGGAACAACACAGTATTGTATCAAACTATATATACGAGCATTTTTGTACAGTGCACACCCGGACCTTTAATATTTAAAGGTGCCTTCAAAAGTGCTACTCAATGCACAGGAGGCACAATAAAGTGTAATTTTCTAGGATTACTCAATTTGGCCAAACGCAGAATCTGAAACTCAACTCAGGTTTCCGCTTTACACAATGTTCAATTCATCCACAAGGTGAGTATCTCTCTCCCAACACCAAATGAGAATGTTTGTGTTTAATTCTTTCTAGAGCTAAATTAGTGCAGTGTGCTACATAAATGTACATATTCAATCAATCAATCAGGGTTTTGTAGAGCACACTACGCACCCTTGAGGGTCTCAAGGAGCTGGGCAGGGGAGTGGAGCAGCTCCGTGAGGGTCATTCCAAGAGCCAGGTCTTGAGGTCCATTCTGAATTGGTGCAGTGTCGGGCTCCGTCAGAGGTGAAGGGTGAGTTTGTTCCGTGTCTTGGCTGCGAGGTAGGAGAAGGATCTTCTACCAGTTCTGGTCCTTTAGAAACGGGGGACAGTGGCTAGGGCAAGATCGGCTGAGCAGAGGTGTCTCTTGGGGGCGTGGAAGGAGATTTGGTCATTGAGGTATTGGGGTCCTAGGTTGTGGAGAGCTTTGTAGGCACATGAACAGCTTGAAGGTTATTCTTTTTTTGCCAGTGAGCCACTGAAGGTCGCTGAGGTATTGGGTGATGTGGTTGTGTCGTGGGATATCAAGGCTAAATCTGGCTGCAGCGTTCTGGACGGTCTGGAGTTTGCAGAGGAGGTTTTTGTTGAATCCGGGCATAGGAGATGGTTTTCATGGAGTCAGAAGGGATCCACTTGACCGTCTTGCAAAGTAGGCAGATGGTATTGAAGCATGTGAAGGATACGGCAGTGATCTGACAGTTCATGGTGAGTGAAGAGTTGAGTATGATGCTGAGGTTGCGTGTGTGGTTCGTTAGGGTGGGTGGGTTTCCAAGGGAGGGGGCCACCAGGTGTTGCCCTATGCAGAGGGGGTGGAGCCAGAGATGAGAACTTCTGTTTTCTCAGAGTTGAGCTTCAGGCAGCTGTTGCTCCTCCAGGTAGCAACGGCTTTCATCAATTCTTGAAAGTTGTGCCTGGTGATGTCAGGTTCCTTGTTGATGGAGAGGATGAGCTGTGTCATCGGTGTAGGAGACGATGTTGAAACTGTGGTTTCTGATGATAGTTGTGAGGGGGGCCAAGTAGACGTTGAAGAATGTGGGGCTGAGGGAGGATCCTTGGGGTACTCTGCATCTGATCCTTGTTGGTTCTGAGAGGAAGGGCGGGAGTCTTATTCTCTGTGGTCTGTCTGATAGGAAAGAATGCATCCATGTTGAATCCATTAAAATCAAGAAGTCTTTCTAGAAAATGGTTAAGGGAAGGCTGCACACTTCATGTTTAGGATCCTATAACCGACTCCCACTGTCAAAAGAAAGAGCCCAATTCCAGGAGACGCTCAACTTCTCAGTGGAAGCATTTACACATATTAGAAAAACAAAGGGTTCTCTGAGCACCCACAGAGTTACAGGTTTTAGCTGAAATAAACATTAAGTACAGAACATACAGATTTTTCATAGAGAACTCACAGGTCACAGAAGAAGGCTTATTGCATTTTGTATTACGCTGTAGCTGTGGTGGTGGCAGTTCAGAAGGGCTGATCATGAAGATGCTGTAGAGTCCAGTGAAAGTGTTCGTAGGAGGACATAAGGCTAGCAAATTTTCAAAACCTCTGACACAACAGATTTGGAAAATAATCAGCATAAAGTCCCTCTCCAACCACTTCCACAGCAAATTCATGACAAGCCCATATGAACACTACCCCCCTACGTTGACTTAAAACATAGAAAAGACTCTGGTGCAATGCTGGCCAGCACCTCCTCTGTTGCACAAGTGGAGGGAGATGAGGCAGGAGTGGGGCTTAGAGAATGAGTTCCAAGCACATGCTCCAGGCACAAGCAACATGAACATTTGCCTTGTTTTGGCTCGAAATTCCAAGATGACCTTGGGCCAATCCATAACCAGATGAGCGGCTCGAGTCAGCCTACAGTTGCTCGCCCACCTCTAGGTCACGTATGTAATAAGGTACATATTCACAGCTAAGTAAATCTATATTTGACTCCAAGCTTTTACCAGAGACAATCTCTGGGTCAGTTTGTCATACAATCTGAATATCTCACTAAACAAGATAATCTGGCATACACACAACATCTGTTCAATATTTGGTTATCTTAATAATTTAACCAAAATTTTAATGACATTATAGGATAAACTAACTTGAATGTTTAAATTAGCCTCCTATCTATCATTTTTGCTCGCTCACCCTGTTGAAATCAAACCTAAAAATTACATCATGCTTTATTAAAATCGAGAGGAAAGGAGATGGGGTTTCCCTTGACATTTGAGCAAAATAGACAGAAATTCTGGGTAATGAAATCTGAAAGGTTCCATTGCATCCACCTTATAACCTGAGCTTTAAACATAGTTGTTCGAAAGGGTTTTTCTTACCAACACAGAAGGTTTGAAACTTTTGAAACTTGAAAAAGGTTTGTGACCGTCCCGAGATCCCCGAAGGAGGTCGCTCCCCTTGCTGCTGCGAATCCCACCCTGGTATCGTAGCGCTGCTCACACCGCCTGTGCCTGTGCCTTAATTGCTGAACAGTAATCACTTATTTATGTAATTAGCGCTGCTCGCGCTGCTTGTGCCTGTGTTTTCTGGACTTTGTTTAGAGAGCGCTGCTCGCGCTGCTTGTGCCTGTGATTTTTACACGCAGCACTTTGATTAGCTAGCGCTGCTCGCGCTGCTTCTTACTGTGATTTCTGGACTTTGATTAGATAGGGCTGCTCGCGCTGCTTGTTACTGTGATTTCTGAACTTTGATTAGATAGCGCTGCTCGCGCTGCTTGTGCCTCTGATTTCTGGACTTTGGTCATTTGGCGCTGCTCGCGCTGCTTGTGCCTGAGCCCCGATTGGAATCATTGAATTGTATTTAAATATTCATTCTGCTGCCTGTGCCTGCCGTACCTTATAGTGCCGATCCCACTGGCGTTTGACGACCGCCATTACCTGACCTTAACTCGTCGTGCTCGCATTTTGGCTTGCAACCATCTTGTTGTTGTTGTGGCGACCCCCAGCCCGGCTCTCCGCCCCGCTCCCCGTCTCCAAGATCATCCTCCCTCGCCCCTCGCCCCTCCCACTATCCATTTATGACAGATGCATTTACGCGCAGCGTTCACGTGCAGCGGTCGCGCCGAAGGTGCGCCAAAGGTAAGCCCGTCTACGCCCGTCCGCGCCTGGACCGCGCCCAGCGCCAGACCCCGTGGCCCCCGCAACCCGCACTCCACCCTCATAACGTATGACGCCGCCACCCTCTTAGCCCTTAACCCCGGACGCACACCTCCATGTTGCGTAGCTGCCCCAGGACTCACCCATGGACTGCCACGCCTGCAACTTTACCAGCATCAAGACCCATACCACTACCACCAAACGCAGCTCCGACTACAACCACCTGAAGTGTATCCTGCTGAACACCCGCTCGGTCCACAGACACGCCACCGAACTCTGGGATCTACTCGACTCTACATCACCGGACGTCGCCTTCCTTACTGAAACATGGATGAACGCATCATCAACACCCGACATCGCCATAGCCATACCGGACGCTTACAAGATTATCCAAAAAGACCGCACCAATCAAACAGGAGGAGGCCTCGCCATCGTCCATAGAAACACCATCAAAATCACAACCAGCTCCGACGACAATCTTGCAACCGCCGAACATCTCCACTTCCAGATCCACACCGACCCCAGGACCACACTTAGAGGCACCCTCATCTACAGGCCTCCAGGCACCCGCACTCAATTCTGCGATGACATCACGGACTTCGTCAGCCCACATGCCCTCGCCTCCGAGAACTACATTCTTTTAGGAGACCTCAACTACCACCTCGAAAACAAACATGATAGCAACACCACCACCCTTCTAGACAACCTGACCAACCTCGGACTCAAACAAATTGTTGACACCCCCACCCATGCTGCCGGACACACACTCGACCCTATCTTCACTTCCAGCAAGCATATCACCTTCGATCGCACCACAGCTCTCCATTGGACGGACCACAGCTGTGTTCACTTCAGCTACAAAACCACCCTGAACAACAACCGCCCACAACCTATCCCTCGAAGAAACTGGAACAAAATCACCTCCGACCAACTCCTCACATCACTCAACCAAAACACCCCCAACCTCTCTCTGGACCCAAACCAAGCGGCCACCAATCTCAAGCAATGGATCACCCTCAGTGCGGACAAATTAGCACCCCTGAAAAAGCACCAGATCAAATCAGCCAACAAAAAGGCTCCCTGGTTCAACGATGACCTTAAAAAATCCAAGAAGCTATGCCGCACCCTGGAGAAAACATGGAGAAAAAACCCAACCACCGGCAATATGACCACCCTCAAGGCAGCCACCTGCAAACACCACCAACTGATTCGATCCGCCAAAAAATCAGCATTCAAGGATCGTCTCGACAACAACTCTCACAACAGCAAGGAACTCTTCAACATCGTCAAAGAATTCACCAACCCAAGACCTCTGCGATGCGCTATCCTCCTTCTTCCACAACAAAATAGCCGACATCCACAACAGCTTCGAGAACACCCCCAGCGATCAGCCCTCCCCACTCCCCTCAGATCCTAATCCGCCAACTAACATCCTTAGCAATTGGAACCCAATCACCACTGAAGATACCACCCACCTAATGAACTCAATCCATTCTGGCTCGCCAACCGACCCCTGCCCCCACTACATCTTCAACAAAGCTGACTCCATCATTGCACCCCATCTCCGTGACGTCATCAACTGCTCGTTCAACTCTGCCACCTTTCCAGATAGCTGGAAACACGCCGAACTCAGCGCCCTCCTGAAGAAACCCACAGCAGACCCCTCGGAACTCAACTACCGACCCATATCCCTCCTCCCATTCCCGGCCAAAGTCATTGAGAAAGCCGTCAATAGCCAACTCGCCGCATTCCTTGAATCCAACAACTCCCTCGATCCATCTCAATCTGGGTTTCGAGCCAAACACAGCACCGAAACTGCCCTCATCGCAGCGACTGACGGCATCCGAACACTACTTGACAACGGAGAAACTGTGGCCCTAATTCTACTCGACCTCTCCGCCGCTTTCGACACAGTCTGCCACAGCGCCCTTATACAACGCCTCAGCAACATCGGCATACAAGGAAAAGCCCTAGACTGGATCATCTCATTCCTCGCTGGAAGAACTCAAAGAGTTCGACTTCCCCCATTCAACTCAGAGGCCACTGAAGTCATCTGTGGCATACCACAAGGATCTTCACTCAGTCCCACCCTCTTCAACGTTTACATGAGTCCTCTCGCCTCCATCGCGCGTCAACACAACCTCAACATCATCTCTTACGCCGACGACACCCAGTTAATCCTGTCCCTCACCAAAGACCCCAAAACTGCCAAAACCAATCTCCACGAAGGCATGAAAGAAGTAGCCGAATGGATGAAACATAGCCGCCTAAAACTCAACTCAGACAAAACAGAGGTGCTCATCCTAGGTTCTTCCCCCTCTGCCTGGGACGACTCTTGGTGGCCCTCCGCACTGGGCACAGCACCCATTCCCACAGACCATGCACGTAACCTTGGCTTCATCCTAGACTCCTCTCTCTCGATGTCCAGACAAGTCAGCAGTCTTATCCGCATGCTTCAATGTACTTCGCATTCTCAAAAAGATCTTCCGCTGAATCCCCCTCGAGACAAGAAAGACTGTCACCCACGCACTGGTGACGAGTCGACTGGATTATGGAAACACCCTCTACGCCGGAATCACAGCAAAATTACAGAAAAAACTCCAACGCATCCAAAACGCATCAGAGAGACTCATATTAGACGTCCCCCGCCAAGATCACATCTCCGGACACTTAAAAGACCTCCACTGGCTTCCCATCAACAAAAGAATTACTTTCCGCCTTCTCACCCACGCACACAAAGCCCTCTACAATCTAGGACCCGAATGCCTCAACACCCGACTGTCATTCTACAAACCCACCCGCCAACTAAGATCGGCCAATCAAGCCCTCGCCGCAGTCCCGCGCATCCGCGCATCCGAAGATCCACCATGGGTGGCAGATCATTCTCATTCCTTGCTGCCAAGACCTGGAACTCACTCCCCACTCACCTCCGCCTTACTCAAAACCACATCTCCTTCAGAAAAGAACTTAAAACATGGCTATTCGACAAATAATGATCCCCTCCCCAAGCGCCTTGAGACCCTCTGGGTGAGTAGTGCGCTATACAAATGCTCGAACTTGAACTTGAACTTGAAACTTATCAAGATGAGAATAAATTGACACACAGTATCTTGCACGGTAACTACTCATAATATCGATTTCAAAATATCGAAAGGGCTAAATATCGAGTAAATACTATCGAGTGTAGAGAAATATCGAAAGTAAGTATATCGATGTAATAAATATCGTTTAATATTTAACTAATAAAATATCGAAGTACAAAATATTGAATCAAAAATATCATGTAATGTAAATATTGTGTTGCTAGAGTTGTTTAAAATATTGAAATCTGATATATAGAATGTAAATAATATCGAGAAAAAAAATTCGATAGTATAAAATTTATGTAATATTAATAATACGAGTATAAAAAAGAGTTATTATAGAAAAATGTGGTATATTTATACATTTTAATTTTAGAAATACAATTTTAAATGTGTAATGTATTTTTTAGTAGTGGGATGTTGGGTTATTAGGGGATAAGGGTGGGGAGTGTTTTAAAATATTAAATTTTAAAATATTTAAAATAATTTATAATATTTTTTGAAAATGAATTCTAAATTTTAGGAGCGGGATGTTGGGTTATTAGGGGATAAGGGTGGAGAGTATTTTAAAATATTTAATTACATTTTCAAAATTGATGAAAAGTTATGTTTTTTAATTATCTGCAAAATAAAATTTTCAAATTTAGAATATTTAAAAATTTAAAAAGAAATTAAAATTATAGTTTTTTTATGAATTTCTAAAATTTTGAAAAAAAATTTTTTTTATTGTATGCAAATTTAAAATTTCGAAATTTCCAAATTTAAAATGTAAAATTTCAAATTAAAATTAAAATTATAAAAATTAAATAAATTTTGTAAATTTAAATAAAAAAATAAAATAAATTTCATTTATTTTGTGTAATGTTGAAAATTTGAGCTTATAAAATATAAATCTAATGTAAAAGTACTGAAACATTAGGGTGCATTTTAAAAATGTAAAATTAGATTTCAAATTTAAAATTTGATTTCAAATTTTCAAATATAATAGAAAAATATTTTCTAAATTTATAAATAAATATATGATTTAGAATTTTTTTGAAATTTGTTACAAATTTAAAAGTTGTTTAAAAATTTATAAATTAATATATGATTTATAATTTTATCTAAAATTTTTAGAAATGTATAATTAGTTTAATAGTATTATAGACATATACAAATTAAAGCTTACATTTTTTATTACAGAAAATAAAACATCAATGATCTTAAATATAAATATTATTTTAATAAAATAAAATAATATTTATTTGGGAGGATATGTTAATATGGGTAATGTGATATATTTTTAGACCTATATAAATATTATAAACTATAAAAATTTAGAAGTAGGAATAGTAACGTTGAAATGATTATTATTCAGGTATTTATGTCAAAGGTATTTTAATGGATTTATAATAGTAGATAATATTGGGTCACTGTCCAGCACCTTCCCTGATATTTGTTAGAATGGAGTTGGAATAGTAAATAATATTGGGTCAGTGTCCAGCACCTTCCCTGACATTTGTTAGAATGGAGTTGGAATACTAAATTATATTGGGTCAGTGTCCAGCACCTTCTATGATATTTGTTAGATTGGAGTTAGAATAGTAAATTATATTGGGTCAGTGTCCAGCACCTTCCCTAACATTTGTTAGACTGGAGTTGGAATAGTAAATTATATTGTGTTACTGTCCAACACTTTCTTTGATATTTGTTAGATTGGAGTAGAAATAGTAAATTATATTGGGTTACTGTCCAGCACCTTTCATGACATTTGTTAGAATGGAGTTGGAATATATAATTATATTGGTTCAGTGTCCAGCATCTTCTCTGATGTTTGTTAGATTGCAGTTGGAATAGTAAATTATATTTGGTCACTGTCCAGCACCTTCCCTGACATTTGTTAGACTGGAGTTGGAATAGTAAATTATATTGTGTTACTGTCCAACACTTTCTTTGATATTTGTTATATTGGAGTTGGATTAGTAAATTATATTGGGTCAGTGTCCAGCACCTTCCTTGACATTTGTCAGATTGGAGTTGGAATATATAGTTATATTGGGTCAGTGTCCAGCATCTTCTCTGATGTTTGTTAGATTGGAGTTGGAATAGTAAATTATATTGGGTCACTGTCCAGCACCTTCCCTGACATTTGTTAGACTGGAGTTGGAATAGTAAATTATATTGTGTTACTGTCCAACACTTTCTTTGAAATTTGTTAGATTGGAGTAGAAATAGTAAATTATATTGGTTTACTGTCCAGCACCTTTCTTGACATTTGTCAGACTGGAGTTGGAATATATAATTATATTGGTTCAGTGTACAGCATCTTCTCTGATGTTTGATAGATTGGAGTTGGAATAGTACATTATATTGGGTCACTTTCCAGCACCTTTCCTGACATTTGTTAGACTGGAGTTGGAATAGTAAATTACATTGTGTTACTGTCCAACACTTTCTTTGATATTTGTTAGATTGGAGTTGGAATAGTAAATGATATTGGGTCAGTGTCCAGCACCTTCCTTGACATTTGTCAGATTGGAGTTGGAATATATAGTTATATTGGGTCAGTGTCCAGCATCTTCCCTGATATTTGTTAGAATGGAGTTGGAATAGTAAATAATATTGGGTCAGTGTCCAGCACCTTCCCTGACATTTGTTAGAATGGAGTTGGAATAGTAAATTATATTGGGTCAGTGTCCAGCACCTTCTATATTTGTTAGATTGGAGTTGGAATAGTAAATTATATTGGGTCAGTGTCCAGCACCTTCCCTAACATTTGTTAGACTGGAGTTGGAATAGTAAATTATATTGTGTCAGTGTCCAGCACCTTCTATGATATTTCTTCGATTGGGTTTGGAATAGTAAATTATATTGGGTCAGTGTCCAGCACCTTCCCTAACATTTGTTAGACTGGAGTTGGAATAGTAAATTATATTGTGTTACTGTCCAACACTTTCTTTGATATTTGTTATATTGGAGTAGAAATTGTAAATTATATTGGGTTACTGTCCAGTACCTTTCATGACATTTGTTAGAATGGAGTTGGAATATATAATTATATTGGTTCAGTGTCCAGCATCTTCTCTGATGTTTGTTAGATTGGAGTTGGAATAGTAAATTATATTGGGTCACTGTCCAGCACCTTCCCTGACATTTGTTAGACTGGAGTTGGAATAGTAAATTATATTGTGTTACTGTCCAACACTTTCTTTGATATTTGTTATATTGGAGTTGGATTAGTAAATTATATTGGGTCAGTGTCCAGCACCTTCCTTGACATTTGTCAGATTGGAGTTGGAATATATAGTTATATTGGGTCAGTGTCCAGCATCTTCTCTGATGTTTGTTAGATTGGAGTTGGAATAGTAAATTATATTGTGTTACTGTCCAACACTTTCTTTGATATTTGTTAGATTGGAGTAGAAATAGTAAATTATATTGGGTTACTGTCCAGCACCTTTCTTGACATTTGTCAGACTGGAGTTGGAATATATAATTATATTGGTTCAGTGTCCAGCATCTTCTCTGATGTTTGATAGATTGGAGTTGGAATAGTACATTATGGGGTCGTTTCCGATCCGGTAAAATCCCCATCCCTACGAATCGTATCCGGAGCCGTTTCCGTACGACTCGTACGGACGCCGTACGACCGGACGATTCCGATCCCGATCGGCCGACCCGGACGCGATTCGTACGGTACACGTCGATTCGTACGGAAAAGCGCACGATCACCTACACACCGTACGGCGCGTACCCCCATGATCGCAGGGGTACGCGCCGTACCCCTGTGATCATGCGGGGTACGTGCCGTACACCCAGCGTACATGAGGTACGTGCCGTACACCCACCGTACATGGGGTACGGTGCGTACCCCATGTACGCTGGGTGTACGGCACGTACCCCGCATGATCACAGGGGTACAGCGCGTACCCCTGCGATCATGGGGGGTACGTGCCGTAGCCGGGGGGGGCGTTCCGTACCTTTTGCGGCGCGAACTCTGTGTTTACGACTGTTTTCGGCTCCCGTAGGAAAAGGGTCGTACGGCGCGTACCCGACACAAATCGTACTTGCTGGGTCGTAAAAACCAGCCGCGAACCGTAGTGATGTCGCGTACAGCCGGTTCCGAGTGAGACTCGTACGGAGTTTTGAGTCGTACGGAGTCCTGTACGACTCGTACGGAGTTTGGCACCTGGTACGGATCGTACTTCGTCGTACGTACGGGACGTCTACGGGTACGATTCGTATGGGGAAAAAACTCTCCGTACGACGATTCGGAGCGCATTTTACCGGATCGGAATCGGCCCCTATATTGGGTCACTTTCCAGCACCTTCCCTGACATTTGTTAGACTGGAGTTGGAATAGTAAATTATATTGTGTTACTGTCCAACACTTTCTTTGATATTTGTTAGATTGGAGTTGGAATAGTAAATGATATTGGGTCAGTGTCCAGCACCTTCCTTGACATTTGTCAGATTGGAGTTGGAATATATAGTTATATTGGATCAGTGTCCAGCATCTTCCCTGATATTTGTTAGAATGGAGTTGGAATAGTAAATAATATTGGGTCAGTGTCCAGGACCTTCCCTGACATTTGTTAGAATGGAGTTGGAATAGTAAATTATATTGGGTCAGTGTCCAGCACCTTCTATGATATTTGTTAGATTGGAGTTGGAATAGTAAATTATATTGGGTCAGTGTCCAGCACCTTCCCTAACATTTGTTAGACTGGAGTTGGAATAGTAAATTATATTGTGTCAGTGTCCAGCACCTTCTATGATATTTGTTAGATTGGAGTTGGAATAGTAAATTATATTGGGTCAGTGTCCAGCACCTTCCCTAACATTTGTTAGACTGGAGTTGGAATAGTAAATTATATTGTGTTACTGTCCAACACTTTCTTTGATATTTGTTAGATTGGAGTAGAAATTGTAAATTATATTGGGTTACTGTCCAGTACCTTTCATGACATTTGTTAGAATGGAGTTGGAATATATAATTATATTGGTTCAGTGTCCAGCATCTTCTCTGATGTTTGTTAGATTGGAGTTGGAATAGTAAATTATATTGAGTCACTGTCCAGCACCTTCCCTGACATTTGTTAGACTGGAGTTGGAATAGTAAATTATATTGTGTTACTGTCCAACACTTTCTTTGATATTTGTTATATTGGAGTTGGATTAGTAAATTATATTGGGACCGTGTCCAGCACCTTCCTTGACATTTGTCAGATTGGAGTTGGAATATATAGTTATATTGGGTCAGTGTCCAGCATCTTCTCTGATGTTTGTTAGATTGGAGTTGGAATAGTAAATTATATTGGCTCACTGTCCAGCACCTTCCCTGACATTTGTTAGACTGGAGTTGGAATAGTAAATCATATTGGGTCACTGTCCAGCACCTTCCCTGACATTTGTTAGATTGGAGTTGGAATAGTAAATTATATTGGGTCAGTGTCCAGCACCTTCCTTGACATTTGTCAGATTGGAGTTGGAATATATAGTTATATTGGGTCAGTGTCCAGCATCTTCTCTGATGTTTGTTAGATTGGCGTTGGAATAGTAAAATATATTGGGTCACTGTCCAACACCTTCCCTGACATTTGTTAGACAGGAGTTGGAATAGTAAATTATATTGTGTTACTGTCCAACACTTTCTTTGATATTTGTTATATTGGAGTTGGATTAGTAAATTATATTGGGTCAGTGTCCAGCACCTTCCTTGACATTTGTCAGATTGGAGTTGGAATATATAGTTATATTGGGTCAATGTCCAGTATCTTCTCTGATGTTTGTTAGATTGGAGTTGGAATAGTAAATTTTATTGGGTCACTGCCCAGCACCTTCCCTGACTTTTGTTAGACTGGAGTTGGAATAGTAAATTATATTGTGTTACTGTCCAACACTTTCTTTGATATTTGTTAGATTGGAGTAGAAATAGTAAATTATATTGGTTTACTGTCCAGCACCTTTCTTGACATTTGTCCGACTGGAGTTGGAATATATAATTATATTGGTTCAGTGTCCATCATCTTCTCTGATGTGTGTTAGATTGGAGTTGGAATAGTACATTATATTGGGTCACTGTCCAGCACCTTCCCTGACATTTGTTAGACTGGAGTTGGAATAGTAAATTATATTGTGTTACTGTCCAACACTTTCTTTGATATTTCTTAGATTGGAGTTGGAATAGTAAATGATATTGGGTCAGTGTCCAGCACCTTCCTTGACATTTGTCAGATTGGAGTTGGAATATATAGTTATATTGGGTCAGTGTCCAGCATCTTCCCTGATATTTGTTAGAATGGAGTAGGAATAGTAAATAATATTGGGTCAGTGTCCAGCACCTTCCCTGACATTTGTTAGAATGGAGTTGGAATAGTAAATTGTATTGGGTCAGTGTCCAGCTCCTTCTATGATATTTGTTAGATTGGAGTTGGAATAGTAAATTATATTGGGTCAGTGTCCAGCACCTTCCCTAACATTTGTTAGACAGGAGTTGGAATAGTAAATTATATTGTGTCAGTGTCCAGCACCTTCTATGATATTTGTTAGATTGGAGTTGGGATAGTAAATTATATTGGGTCAGTGTACAGCACCTTCCCTAACATTTGTTAGACTGGAGATGGAATAGTAAATCATATTGTGTTACTGTCCAACACTTTCTTTGATATTTGTTAGATTGGAGTAGAAATTTTAAATTATATTGGGTTACTGTCCAGCCCCTTTCTTGACATTTGTCAGACTGGAGTTGGAATATATAATTATATTGGTTTAGTGTCCAGCATCTTCTCTGATGTTTGTTAGATTGAAGTTGGAATAGTAAATGATATTGGGTCAGTGTCCAGCACCTTCCTTGACATTTGTCAGATTGGAGTTGGAATATATAGTTATCGTGGGTCAGTGTCCAGCATCTTCCCTGATATTTGTTAGAATGGAGTTGGAATAGTAAATAATATTGGGTCAGTGTCCAGCACCTTCCCTGACATTTGTTAGAATGGAGTTGGAATAGTAAATTATATTGGGTCAGTGTCCAGCACCTTCTATGATATTTGTTAGATTGGAGTTGGAATAGTAAATTATATTGGGTCAGTGTCCAGCACCTTCCCTAACATTTGTTAGACTGGAGTTGGAATAGTAAATTATATTGGGTCAGTGTACAGCACCTTCCCTAACATTTGTTAGACTGGAGTTGGAATAGTAAATTATATTGTGTTACTGTCCAACACTTTCTTTGATATTTGTTAGATTGGAGTAGAAATTGTAAATTATATTGGGTTACTGTCCAGCACCTTTATTGACATTTGTCAGACTGGAGTTGGAATATATAATTATATTGGTTCAGTGTCCAGCATCTTCTCTGATGTTTGTTAGATTGGAGTTGGAATAGTAAATGATATTGGGTCACTGTCCAGCACCTTCCCTGACATTTTTTAGACTGGAGTTGGAATAGTAAATGATATTGTGTTACTGTCCAACACTTTCTTTGATATTTGTTATATTGGAGTTGGATTAGTAAATTATATTGGGTCAGTGTCCAGCACCTTCCTTGACATTTGTCAGATTGGAGTTGGAATATATAGTTATATTGGGTCAGTGTCCAGCATCTTCTCTGATGTTTGTTATATTGGAGTTGGAATAGTAAAATATATTGGGTCACTGTCCAGCACCTTCCCTGACATTTGTTAGACTGGAGTTGGAATAGTAAATTATATTGGGTCACTGTCCAGCACCTTCCCTGACATTTGTTAGATTGGAGTTGGAATAGTAAATTATATTGGGTCAGTGTCCAGCACCTTCCTTGACATTTGTCAGATTGGAGTTGGAATATATAGTTATATTGGGTCAGTGTCCAGCATCTTCTCTGATGTTTGTTAGATTGGAGTTGGAATAGTAAATTATATTGGGTCAGTGTCCAGCACCTTCCTTGACATTTGTCAGATTGGAGTTGGAATATATAGTTATATTGGGTCAATGTCCAGCATCTTCTCTGATGTTTGTTGGATTGGAGTTGGAATAGTTAATTATGTTTGGTCAGTGTCCAGCACCTTCCCTGACAATTATTTGACTGGAGTTGGAATAATAAATTATATTGGGTCAGTATCCAGCACCTTCCCTGACATTTTTCAGATTGGAGTTGGAATATATAATTATATTGGGTCAGTGTCCAGCATCTTCTATGATGTTTGTTAGAAAAAAATGTGTTACAGTTTAAGTCTAGTAATGTATTTTATTAATATTTAGAACATTGTATTAAAAATGTTTAAGTTTCTATTATTGTTTAAATGGGACTATTTTTTTACCGCGTAAGGTTATTTTGCTTTATTCCGGACTGGAGAAGCTCGCGGTTGGATGCTGCGTCGCGTTCGGAAAGGTAAGGTGTGTTTTAGTTATTATATGTTATAGACTAGTAGTGTTTGAGTGTATTTAGAAGGTGTGTAGTGTTATTGTGTGGTTTTAGTCGTGGTTTTGGTATGTTTTAGGTGTAAGTTGGATTTTACGGAAGTGTTGTGAGTGTTTAAGGCGTAGTGTATTTTTTTAAGTTAATGTTATAATATGTTTATTTTAATGTTTTATAGTGATGATTATGTATATTTTGAAATGTTTTGGAGTTTGTATGGGTGGTTTTGTTGTAGCTATTTTTTATAGGTTCCCGTATTTCGCGGTTTCATTCCGAAAATGGATGCGTTTTTTTTTTTGGGGAGAAAAGAGCGTATTACTTTATTAAAGTAAAGTTTTTAACTCTCTCTCCTTTTCTCGTGGTTTCATGGAGCGAATTTTTTACTTTTTGTCTAATTTTCGGGTTTTTAAGGGCATCTATTTGGATTTGGAGAAGACTATGCGTTTTATTTTTAACAAAAGTGTGTGTATGTGACTTTAATTAATAAAGTTACCACACTTGCTTTTATCAGGATTTCCTGGAGCGTTTTTTCATATTTTTACTTATTTTCAGGTTTTTGAGGGTTTCATCAATTGGATTTCTAATGGATTACCAGTGGAGTACATGGCCAAGAAGTGGCTGGAATACATATTTTTCAGCAACATAAATTGTAAGTGTTTTTATTTCTTATTATTTGGGTGGGAAATGTCATTGTTATTATTGTTGGTATATTTGATGTCATAATAAATATTTCGTAATTGTCTAGAAAATGTTATATAAAATTGAAATAAATAGGTATGACAATTATGGAATATTTTTTATGATCAAATATTATTTTCATAATGTGAACATATTTTTAATATTGATAAGGTATTGTTTTTTTGGATCACATAATTCATAGTAGGCTTTTTGCTATTAGGGATAGGTAGTCTAGGCCTCTTGTAGAAGGATATAGGGTGACTTGGCTTTGGAGTAGAGTATACATTTGTTTTGTTTGTTTAGTTAGTTTTGGTCCTATTTGTGTTACTGATTGTTCAATGCGTAGTTCTTGGTAGCTTTGTTCTTTTTGTAAAGCTTCAATTAGTTTGTGTACAGTGGGTTTTCCTCTGCTAGTGGTAGCTTGAAATGCATTATGCCATCCTTCTACACTGTTGTTTGTTTTAGCTTCTTGATTCAGTGTACTTAAATATACATTCCACCAAGCTATGTTAAATTTAGGTTGGTGTCTGTGTCCTGATCTATGTAACCTTCCCACCCATGTATCTTCAAAGTAGTCTAGGAATGGGGTTAGTTTTTCCTCGTATGGGCTGTCAATTAGTATGTTATAATGTTCTGCTACATCTATAACAGGGACATAGGATAGTGCAATTAATTTTTTTATTTGGTATGCAAAAGTGCTATCGGTAGCATATTGCACGCTTAAGGTAGATTTTTAGAGATGTCTCCAAATGATAGTAGCAACCTTGTATTGCTGTGTGGGGAAGTGTTTTTAATATGCTATTAATCATTGCTACCTCGAAATCAATAATTATTTTTTGTGGGAAATAATTGTTGATTTCTTGTTTTATTGTATTCAGGAGTTCTGTGTAAGTATGTTGTTGTTTGTTGGGTAACAAACAGTAAATAAATGGGATGTTGGAATGATGGTATAATCCATGTATGCTGTAGAGTTGGTAAAATGGTTTAGGGCATGTTTTAAAAGTACCATCCATCATCCAGTGTTTGCATTCCTGGAGTTTTCTTAGATTATTTGCAGTAGCAAACATTATAATTTGGTTGGTAGGGCTTTGGTTATCAAATAGTACAAATGGTTCTTTATTATGTGTTATACTCAATTCAGGAGGAATGATTACTTCTTCAAATGTTTTGGGGTTAGGTTGAGTTGTTGTTGTGAGTCTTTTTTGTCTGGCAATAGTGCGTTTTAGAGAGTCAATTGAGGGTAGTTGCCCAGAAGCATGTTGAGGAACTTTTAATAGTTCCTCTTTCAGTATTTGGGTAGTTGGTTTGTCAGTTCTTGTACTTGCTTCTTTTATGCTTTCAAGAGCATCACTGACCTCAATTTCAGTTATATTAGGGGGGTGATTGTGTTCTTTGGTAAATAATACATTAGCTTCTTCTGTTGTAGCCCTACCATAACATTTATTAGAGTAGTATTTACTACATTTCCAGAATACTTTGCGTCCTGATTGTTTTTCTTGCGTATAAACATATCCCATATAACACAGTAAAAGCTTGTTTTTCTGAGACATTACAAACTCAGCACCTTCAGTCATTTTTCTATTTCTTGTGCTAGGAAAAATTAGAAAGTAATATATTTTAAGTTTAAATATTGATATACATGTGTTTTATACATTTCTCTTTCAATGATTATACTTAAATGTATTATGTGTTGTAATTTGAAATGTTGAGAAGGTGTTTTCAAGCTTTGTCTTCTATTTTCTTGCTTTATTTCTGTTGGTAGAAAACAAAAATAATTAGAAAATCTTTTCTTTTATGATACTTTGAGTCTTTTCTAGGGGGAAGATGTATTTCACTTAGTATTTACTTACATTTATTGTGTGTTGTAATTTGAAATGTTGAGAAGGATTTTTCAAGCTTTTCCTTGTATTGCCTTGTTTTATTTCTGTTAGTAGAAAATTACAAAAATTAGGAAATCTGTTTTTTTATTACAATTTGAGACTTTTCTAGGGGGCAGCAAATTTCTAGTTAGCATTTAAGGTTTTCTTAAAAATCTAACAAATATACTTACTTGTTTAAATTGTCTAGTCTTTACCTTTGATGTAGTAGTTTTGGGATGTTTTCAAAATTTCTGTAAATAGCATACAATAAAGATAAAATGTGTATTAGAAAATTGGGTTTAATAAATGTAGTTAGTTTGTCAGACAACATTAAAATATACTTACAATAATGAATTTCTAGTGAATAATCAGTAAAGTATTTTTGGTTGTGTTTTGGAGATCTGTGTTGAAGAAATGTAAAGGCAAAAATAAAAATTAATTAAAATGTTTAGAGAAATATTTCCACTTTTAGTCTACTACTTTAGTGTTAATTACAAAATAGTTTAACTTACTTCAATTATTTCAGTAGGAGTCTTGTTTGGAAAAGTATTTTTCTCAGGAAACAGTTCGTCAGAGTGTCACCTTCTTCTTTCTTTAGAGTTACAAGCAGGAAATAGCAGTTTGACAGTAATCCTTTTATACTGTGTATTTGATTAGTTCTTTAATTTGATTGGATGTTTTAAGAATAGGACATTTTTATTGGTTGGTTTGAATTTTTTTAAATTAATTGCTATGTTTGTTGTTGTGGAAATGTAGTTATTTTAACACAGCTGCAGGAAACTTGGTTTGTATTTAGTTGTATTTTAAATATATGTAATTATAATTTGTGAGTATATGTTAAAAGTATAGTATTTATGTATTATTTCACAGTGCTGTTTGGATTATATGTGGCTAAAATGTATAAAGGTATTTATGTTTAGAAAAAAATGTTTTGTGTTTTCCTAATATGTATTGTGCAGTGTATTTTATAATCTAAATATATAGTTGTATTGTATTTACAATGATTTAGGTATATTTTATAGTGTCGATATTCCTTATTTTTTTATATTAGTGTTATCTATATATTTGTTATCGATATTTTTGTAGTGTACTGTTTATATTTTGACAACACGATATTTTGTTAATCTATATTTTGTCATTCGATAATATTGTTTTCGATAATTAATGTACTCGATATTTAGTAGTCGATATTTTAGTACTTTCTTCATTAAGTATAGGATGTCGATATATTTGTATTCGATATTATATCGCCGATATTTTGTTAACTCAATATTGTGCTCGTCGATATTATGTCAGTGATCCATCTTGCACATAGGTATCTCTGGGTCTGAACTTCACTGATACCACAGAGCATAAATTGAGAAGGGAAAAGGAACGTCAATAGGGCTTCTCCTCGAACTTTGGTGTATTATATAGAAGAATCATGCAGAAACGCCCCGAAAATAGAGACAATTTATATATGATAATGTGCACTTGTATTTAAGCTCTTATGGATCACACACTATCTATCCCTAATCATAAAAACATGTAAGAGTGACTGGAAGGTTAGTGTCCATGTTTGTTGGAGTTGCCCCAAGGCACAAGCTTTTTGGAAGAATATGTCAGCAATGATACAAGTAAAATCATGGACCTACAACTATTGAACCACCATTGGTATTCATGGCTGGTGTTCGCCATGATGGAATAGACGCAACCAGATCAAACACCTATAAGCTCCTCGTTTACTGTCCAACCACATATAAACTTATGATAGAACACTCCCAGGAGCACGCGGTACTCTGGAGCAGAGTGACAAAACAGAAAAAAACAGATGCATGTAAGGTAGATATCCTAAATATTCAACTACAGTACACTGTTTATATATTATGCATCATGAGGCAAAGGATATGACATAGTTCAAGCCAGTCAACAATTTAAGAAACGATTTCAATCCAGCTAATTGTGATATGGATTTAAGGAGTTAATTGGATGGCTCGGATTTAAGACATAATTTATCTATTAAAATACAAATCTTGCACAAACAGCAAATTCAATGTTGAGAGAGCTTATCTTATGCCCATCGTTCTTGCCTTTCCAGGTTTGTTTATGTTGCAGCATTTTTGACGGTGAAAATTCCCTTTGTTTGTGATGTATTTTATGAGAGAGTGGTGTCCCATGTAACTTCGTTTTAATCAGTAAATGATTATTTAAAACATTTATCTTTATGCTACGTAGCCTTCAAACTCCCTGTACTCAGACTTGTCCTCCTTTCTTCCCAGCTTATACTTTGTTTTTGTTCCTCTACTGAGTTTATGTTTCCAATTGGCTCATTTCTTAGCTGTATGTTTTTTTTCTCCAATTGTTCCTCGCATAACCTCTGTTCATTGATTTTCCTTTCTTTTTTGTCCTACCTTTTTCTTCCTCTGTGTGGTCTTCTAACATAATTTCTCACTTTCCTGGCTGTCTTTCTGATTTCTCTACCATTTATGTTGCATCATACATGTACTCCTTCATTATATCAGCTCCACCCAGAGCCAGGCAGGAAGCCACAAACTTTTCTGCCAAAAATTAACAAGTCTACCACACACTGCAGCAGTCAACCATGAAATCCCAGGGGGATATGCCCAATTGCATGCCTGAAAATGCCAGAGCGGAAAAATGCCAAGTCTGGCCCAGACTAAAACTCCATAAGTGTGTTCAGACCTGTGCTCCATTTCCCTGATTATACATATACTAGGGAGATCTTTTTTACTCGCTGGCTCATGGCATCCTACCTGTCAAATACCTCGAATGAAGAGTCATTATGTATTCTTGCTTTCCTGAAAAAGTTCCTCTTGGATATGTTTCCTATACGCAAGTTTAAAAAGCGCTCACTCTTAAACTGTATATGCTTATTTCTTTAATTGTGATTTAGCGCCATGTTCACATCACTCTCTAAAAAATGAAACAGACTGAAACTAAATGAGCTCTTTTTATAGTCTGTTTAGAAAATTAAATGTAGTCAGCAATTCTCGTTCGATGCCTCCAACTTGCCCCTGCTTGCACAGGCGAAGTTGTTCCTGCCAATTCGATTCATTGTTTCATATGTATGTACACTGTTTAATTCACAAATTCACAAGCATTTTTGGAATTCTTCGGCATACAAGTGAAGTGAAACTCCAATTTTCACCTATTTATGCTGCTATGTTCTATCTCTCCCACTAATATCCAGTTTACATTATTTTGTGACTCCATGTAATAGCTTTGGCTGGGCTTTCGAAGAAGGAAACCTTAGTATATATTGCACAAATGAATGCCAGGGTAAAACATGAAAGGAAACTGTAGTATATATTGCACAACAGAATGCCAGGGTGAAACATGAAAGGAAACTGTAGTATATGTTGCACAACAGAATGCCAGGGTGAAACATGGAAGTGCAGCATTGCTACGATTTGTTTTGGCGAACACTCTTCAGATTGTCAGTCTTTAGTAAATGTGCTAAATTAAATTGCTCGTTATGCATCATAGGTAAATAAAGATATCTAAAATGTTTATTCTTGTATAGATGTACAGATCATGTGTGTCAATAGCTGGTACAAGCCTCTCCTGAGATTGGCGGATGACCCTTTTTAGGACCTGCTAAAAGACAGCTTTAGCTGTCAGTCGAACCTTGTGTAGTCAATTATTCAAGAGCATTGGCAAAGCCAGTAGGTCTTGCATTATGCTGTGCAGAATAGCTAATAAACAGGGAAGAAAGCCTACATGTCTGGCTGCATGATTTTGTAGTGTCGTGGACCAAGCATGAATGTCTACAAAAGGACGGATACGATTTTTTAATCTTTTTTTTTACTGATACAGGTTGGACCAGTAAACAAACAAAAAGTAACACAAGAGGATGGGGGAAGAAACGCGGAGGGCAGAATCATGGAGGTCAGGGAAGCAGGTGGAAGCAACATGAGGGTGAGCAGGGAAAGTAACATTGAATGCGTAGGTGATGGTAAGCAACAAGGAGGGCATGGGGAGGGTAAGCAAACAGAGACAGAACAACATACAGGGCCAGATGTAGGTCGGTCGGTAACGGCCGAAAATTGGTATTTTCGTCCGTTATCGACCTGTAATTCAGAAATGGTATGTAGGGCCCTGAATTTGACAGAATCTGTAAATTTACCGATCGGTAAATTTACAGATTCTGTAAAATACCAAATCGGTATTTTTACCGATTCGGTAAATTTGAGATGTAGGTGGGACTCTTCTGAGTCCCACAAGCCTTACAGAATCGGTATTTTACCATCAAATCCAATTTGATGGTAAAATACCGATTCCGGTGTGCATGCACATGTGTGCATGCACACCGTGGCCATATGACAGGCAGACCTGCCCTTGGGGCATGTATGCCTGCCACATGGCACCCGAGCCTATTTTTGGGGTGCCAGAGGGTGTCAAAGTGACACCCCCTGCACCCTTGCTAAAATCGGTAATTACCGATTCTGTAATTACAGAATCGGTATTGCCCATTGATTCCTATGGGCTTCACAGCCCATAGGAATCAATAGGAAATACCGATTCGGTATTTCCAGATTCGGTAAATACCGAATCTTAAAGATTCGGTATTTACACATCTGGAAATACCTACATCTCCCCCCTTCATATTTACCACTTCTTAAATACCGAATCAGTAAAATTCGGTATTTAAGAAGTGGTAAATATGAATTACCTACATCGGGCCCACAGAGTGGGTGGAACGACCATACAGAGATTGCAGTGGGGAGTTAAGGTGCAGAGTAGAGCGGCTCGAAGGTGGAAGCTGTATAAAAGTGAAAGCAATGTAAAAGTGGGTCAAAAGACAAAGTTGTGGAAAGTGAAATGTTTGTAATGTTATGAAAAGAAATGTGTGCAACGAAGCAGGCAAACACGCTGAATGGTACAAAAGCATGCACCCTCACAGAATGCTTAAGAAAAGCATGTTTAACTTTTTTTAAGTTATGATAGTATTAATGGTAAGAAATTAAATGTGAATGTTGACGTATAGTGAAAGGCCCTAGATGAACCTGATAGTGCACAAGAGAGAAAGCAGAGGGGCGAATATGTGTAAAACTGTAAATGCACTGAGACTGTTTCTAAGTAAAAAGGTGTTGAAAGTAGAACTTTTATAATGTTCTAAAAAGAAAAGATGGTAGGAGAAGTGGGAAAACACAGAGAATATGTAAAGTGCTTGCACTCTTATGAAGCACTTTTAGAAAAGGGGAAAAATGTCTTTGAAAAGCAGACACGTGTAGCCAAATTAAAGGATTCAAGCAAAATGGTGAGATGGTAAGCAGACTCCACGGGAGGGAGAAAGACTAAATGAACGGGCTAAAACAAATAAGCCAAATATAAAAACACACTGCTGTTTAATAAACACCCTTGCTCATTTATTTGTTTTGTCCTAAACCTAAGACAGTGTCTACTATAAGATGGTTTGATCATAAATGCTCAAAAGCACATTCTGCTCTACTAAATGCCTTAAAGGCTGTCCCAAAAGACCGAGAATTTATTACTATTTGCAGAGCCCAATACAAAAAAGCCATTGCAGACAGGAAAAAAGAGATTAAAGATGAAGCTTGGAACCAGCTCCTTGATCCAGTAATATTGAAAAACAGTGGAGAATTCTGGAAGATTGTCAACCAACCCCTTTTTACAGGGGAGGAGAATTCCCCCCTTGAAACCAATATAACTGACGATGGTTGGATCAAACATTTTAGTGACATATATTCCAGCCACACTGGTGGAGATCATGGGGCCCAGGAGATTGACAATAAAGCCACTAGGACTCAATTGCACTTTGAGACATCGGAAGTTTTACATGCAATAGACTGTACTATAAAGAAGAAGGCGCCAGGTCCCGATGGGGTACCTGTGGACGCCTTTAAATGCTTCCCTAACTTCTGGTCTAGATTACTTTGCAGGGTTTTCAACGCATTAAGCCATGACAATATACCTAAATCATGGAAAACATCTATAATTATCCCAGTGTTCAAAAAGGGAAACAGGCAGGACCCTGCATGTTATAGACCAATCTCATTGATTGACTCTTCAGTTAAGATCTTAGGAAGAGTCATCCTAGTAAAACTAAATGAGGGGGCTACTGAGAATAGTATTCTCACAAATGTGCAATATGGGTTTAGACCTAAAAGAAGCACCCAGGACCAATGTCTTAATCTCCACCTGTTGATAGAGAAATACACCAGGGCTAAGGAGGGGTCCATGTACCTCGGTTTCATGGACCTCTCCTCTGCCTTTGACTTGGTCAATAGATCGAAGCTCTGGGTAAAATTACTGGAAATGGGTCTGGATAGGTCCATAGTTAATCTTTTGGCTGATCTGCACACGGGCCTTACTGCAAAAATTAGAGTTACCACGAGAGGCAGGTGCACTGACGCCTTTGCCTCTGAAAAAGGTGTAAGACAGGGCTGTATTT
Organism: Lissotriton helveticus; assembly: GCF_964261635.1. Taxonomy (NCBI): domain Eukaryota; kingdom Metazoa; phylum Chordata; class Amphibia; order Caudata; family Salamandridae; genus Lissotriton; species Lissotriton helveticus. Next base: position 1,075,005,245 of record NC_136065.1, on the reverse strand, counting down.
TAGCTCCCATCTTGTTCACTCTATATGTAAATGCCTTAGAGCCGGCCCTTAGGGATGTGACCCCAGACATTCCGCAGGCAGGAGGACAGGGGATCCCTGTCCTCCTCTACGCGGATGACGCGGTCCTTCTTGCGCGTACTGGGGTGGGTCTCCAGCGCCTCCTGGATGCCTTTGAGATTTTTATGGCCTCATTAGATTTGAAAATAAATACCAAGAAATCTCAAGTTATGCTCATGGGAAGAGTTGCAAGAAAAAAATGTCATATAACTTTCCTCTGTGGCAGGAGAAGCTTGCTCGAGTTACTGCCTTCCCTTACTTGGGAATCACATTTGATGAGAGGGGAAATTGGGGCCCCCAGGTCAAGAACAGAGTAATAGCCCTAGCAAGAACCTCTGCAGCCCTTCAGGGGTTCTCTAAAAACTTGGGGCTAGGCCAATTATAGCAATATTGAAAATCTATAAGGCTAAATGCATCTCGGTGGCAACCTATGGTAGCTCTATTTGGGGATATAGGGGGCTGGATTCCTTACAAATCATGGAAAATAAATTTTTTAGATCTCTCCTTGGCGTTCCACAATCTACCCCGTCCTACACTGTTCATATGGAATTAGGGGAAGGCTACATCACAGACCTGATAAAAACAGCACCTTTAGTAGCATGGCTGAGGTTGTGGCTTAATAAGGAAATCCCCTTAAACCATATCATTATGAAAGACTGTTTGTGTTTGGACAAAGTCGACAATATTAAGTGGCTGACGTACATCAAGGAAAATTTTTCCAGGTTGGGGAGGCCTGAGCTTTATTCTGACATAGATTCCATAACATCTAAAGATATTGCTCTCACAAAATGTGCGATGAGAGAGCTATTATCTCTGGAGAGAGAAGAGTGTGAGCTAAAAAAAACTAGCGTTAGGGCTAGCTTAATATTATCCATACCTGACGGCCCAGAAAACTATTTGAACGTGGTGACTCACCCTTACCACAGGCATATTTTAACTCGCTTTCGTTTTAACATGATCCATCTTAATCTTGGTTTTTATCCCGTTTGGAGCACCCCAGATAAGGCGTTACCATGTTCTTGTGACCATTTCTCCGAACAAAATACAATGCACCTTGTAATGTTTTGTAGTCACTACACTGATGCTAGGAGAAAGTTTCTAGTGCCAATTCTTAAGAAGGAGGGATTCATTCAAGTAAAACCTGCGCTTATTTTTTTACAACTTCTACAGACTCCCAGGATAATGTTTTATGTGGCTAGTTTTCTGGTGAGTGCTATTAGGAGCAGGAATATTAGACTAAAAAGTGTGGCTACCTCCTTAAGTAACGCAGACTATGTATCTTAAATCGGCACTGGGTTATCATATCATGGTTTATATTCAGGGCACACTTGGTCCTTGCCATGTTTGTCCTGCTGGGGTTTTTCCTTTTAATAGCTGTATTTAGCTTTTAGCACTTTTTAGCACCCTGCACTCTGGGGCAGATTTATGTTGCCTGACGCATCTCTGCAAATCGGCAGAGATGCGCCAGGAAAGATATGGCACTCAAGTTCATCCCTGCGCCACCCATGATACGTCGAATTTACAATGCGGCGCACCATGGCGCAGGAATGAACAGATGCGTGTCGCATCTAGGGCGTGAAGTTGGCGCAGTGCTGAAGTTGTGCTGCGTGCTGCACGCAACTCCAGCACTGTTCCAACTTGCCCTATCTCTAACGTGGTGCGTCAAGCCTTACGCCTGCTTCAAGCAGGCGCAGGGTTTTGACGCATCAGCGTTGGGAAAGTGACTCAGTGAAATCTTGTAGATTTCACTGAGTCACTTTTCAGGGGCGTTCCTGCGACGGAACGCCCCCCTCTGCGTGGAAACGCCCACATGAAACCTGACGCAGGTTTCATGTGGCGCAGGGCCTTGCACCATGACGCATCTCCATAGATGCGTCACGATGTAAGTATGTCGCAATGTGGCGCAGGGTTTACGCTGCCGCTGCGTCACAGAAGTGATGCAACGGCGGCGCAAAAGTGCCGCAAGTCCGACATAAATCTTTCCCTCTGTATTTTGTACTGACACGAACTGTAAAAAGTATTGTGGTTTTTATTCTTACTGTATTTTAATTGTCTTTTAGCATGAATTTTTCGCATATGTATTTTGTTTAATTTGTTTTTTGCCATTGTCTTTATATGATATTAAGTTATCGCAATAAAGTATTTTGACTGACTGACTATTTGTTTTGACTTTACTGTCATGTTGTTGGATTTACAGCATTTTTGTTCCCAAAGTAAAAATGTGCATGCACATAGGTGTTATTAAATATGCAACAAAGATGCTGGGCATTTTCAAATGTATCTACTATGCAATATTTTTTGTTGTGTATGAGTTTTAAGTTCACCATTTGCAAAGCAAACTTCAGCTTTTGAGTTCTTTACATAACATTCTTCTTTAAGGGTACAGCTTAACCTCGCTACCACAGTCTATTCAGGAAAGTGGTCCCTATTCCCAGCTTCCACATTATTGCAGCATAGGATGTGGCTTCATTCTGGGATTTTTCATTCTAAACGGTTGGGAGTAACAATCACAAAGTAGTACAGCTATTTCCAAACTCTTCCCCTATTAAAATCAAGACCTGCTGGCTTTTCTAATGCTTGTTTTGTGTTTCCGCCAGGCCATATCAGCCCAGTTCAGACTAGAAAAGAAAGTGACAATCGGAAGTGATATGTTGCCAGAGGCAGGTGTATAAGAAAGCTTTTAGGAGAAGAACTTGTGTCACTGAGATCGGGTTGGAATGTGTGTGAGTAAACGCAAACCTCAAAATTAAGTTCAATTGTATACCAACTCATATACCGACTCATTTTTACAACTATAGACAAACTGCCTGCCTGTTATGAGTTTAGCACTTAAGCACTTAAGAAAGACTGCTGTTGGAAAATCTGATAGGAAGTAAAGTGTTAGATTTTGATTGCTTATCTGCCTGATCCATCTTGCTGATCAGGACCAGGCTCTATTTAATTCATATTTCAACCCACTCCGAATGTCAGTTTCGCAGTGGGGTTACACAGCTGTGACATCATGTTACTCTCAAGCTCTGCAGTGGCCTGTCATGTTAAAGTATTCTGCAAAACTACCAGCATTGATGCTATCAGAGAACCTTCATAAAGAGTGAAAAGGTATATCATTAATCCTGCAGCAAGTTCTTTTTTGCCCCTCACAATAGTATGTTCCTGAATCTTGCAGCTGTGTTTAGGAAGTAAAACATGGCTTCCTGAGAGAGTAACGACTGTTCTGCTGAATGAGCAAGAGTGGGAAGCACGCTCTAGAAAGAGTGTTCAGCCTAAACCATTCTTGTGATGAGAATGCATAACATAAACTGCACTGCACATATGAACTCTCCCTGCACTACACATTTGTAACATTAACTACCAGAGAGTACACCAATGCACAAAGCAGTGGTGTAACGCAAAATGATGGGGCCTCCTGCATAATACGGAGAGGGGTCCCTAAGAATCCCATAACTCACAGATATTCATTCGCCTTGAGCTGAATTGAGCCACCTCTGGCAACTTGTGGGGACCCTGAAGACTTTGGGCTCTCTTGCACCACAGGGGTTCAGGGACCTGTGTTAGGCTCCTAGAGGTGCTCCAGCTAACTCCCATCTGAGAAAATCTGATCCCATTTACTTTCTGCTACCCATGGATCTTTGACTGCATGAGAGGCAAAAGGGAGATCCTAAATCTCAATGTTTCAATATGAAACTCATTAGGCCGCTCAATAACCCAGTCCACAACTGGAAAAAAGTTTTGTGGGGTTTATTACAAACTCAAAAATAAGCTCACACAAGCCAGTCTTAGCAGGCGCATATTAAAAAAAAAAGATATTAGTAATGTAGTGTAGTTCCTATATTCCCAATAGGCTCTGCGCATTGGAATAGTGTATCCTGTAGTTGAGACGTAGGACTGAAGTCGACTCGGTCTCTACCGAATATACTAGACTTAATTGTGTGTGTGCCAGCTAGCTCAGAGGTCACTAGAAACTTTCTCGAATGAACAAGAAGGGATTGGCTTCTGAAAACCGCATAAAACATGACAACTTTGTTTCCCAAGAATAAGAAATGTATCTCTAGAGTCGTGGAAACAATAGATAGTTATTTCACTCAGTCAATCGAGCATGCTTCGTTTCACCAGAGATGTAGAGAAAATAGAGAGACGGGCGTTTTCAATAAAATGTATTTATTGAACAGTCTTCTTTCTCAAGCATAAGAAATGAACTGCTGCAATCGTAATACTTGTTGTAAAGTACAAGGCATACAGTACGAAGAGTATTATAAAATAATACTGTAAAAGCATGATATGGTTTCTAAGCCATAAAATATATAAAATACATACATTGATAAATAATGACTAAAAGTACTCATGGACCTAATAGCCATGAGACCACTTCAGCTATGGAGATCGATATGGTTAAAGGAGGAGACTATTTTTACTAACACCATTATAAACGATTGTCTGAGTTTGGATAACGGTTTAAAGATACCCTGGCTTAGCTATTTAGTTAAAACCTATGGAGACTCATTTGACAGATCTATCCCGGGTAATTGTAATTTTTTCCTGTCCCTGTCAAAACAGGAGTTCGAAAGTACCTTTATGTCCCATAAGATTGAACACAGGATGGAAATAGTCAGGAAACAGACCACGTACCAGCTCTACCATATGTACATCGATACGATGGGTTTCCAAGGGTATCTTTCTTTTGTTACAAGATCTTCCCATCGCTATGTATTAAGAAGAATGAGGTTAGGCTTAGTGCACCATCTGGTTGTGTTCCCTATCATGAAACAGCATCCGGCCTCCTTATGACCCTGCGACGGGATTACAAAGCAGAGTACTTTGTACATCTTACTATTATGTGACCTGTTTTTGTCTTTTAGAATTGCGTTTCTTAAACCAATTTTTAAAAAATATGAGGCCAAAACCATTAATGCTGCTATGACCTTATTATTTGCACTGGAAGAACCTGAAACTTGTTTTTTTACCGCTACATTTATCCTGAGTTCAATTAAGGCTAGGAAGAGTATGTCGTTTTAATGTAATTTACCAGTCCCCATAATGTTGGAGTCGAACAGAATGTCTAAAGCACGTTGCACTTTTTATACTGTATTTGTGATTTGTTTTTTATCAACATGACCTTATTTCTTCTATAATGGGTCAGTTGTCACATTAGGATCGAGCTTGTTATATATAAGTTTTATATTGTGAAAAGTGTAAATTCACTATGGGGTCCATTAGGACGACGGGCGGACTTTGTCCGCCCGTCATCCTAGAAGGGTTTGGGACCGCCCGCCATAAGGGCGGGGGTCCCGGGGGTGGTATTAGGATGTGCCCGCCACAGTGTCAGGCACATCCTGTATTTTTAGCATTGTGGTGGGCGGTGCTCTCTGCACCGCCCACCACAATGCTAAAAATGCTTTCCAGCATTTGCATTTACAAAGCGGCAGGCACCGCGCGGTGCCTGCCACTTTGTAAATGCAAATGAAGGGGGGTACCACAGGTACCCCCCGTGTGCACCCCCCTACTGTCCTTCACTCTGGGGGCCCGCATGGGGCCTCCAGAGTGAAGTCTGCATGCCTTTCCGTGGCGGCATTGCCGCCACGGAAAGGCATTGTGAAATGCCTATCATAATATGGCTGGCGGTGTCTGATAGACACCGCCACCATATTATTCCTTTTCCGCCCCGGCCGCAAGGCGACCGGGGCGGAAAAGCGGCGGACGGTCTTTCCATCCGCCGAGGTCCCCCCCGCCATACTAATATGGCGGGGGAGAAAACGGGAGTTGATGGCGGGCAGATTGCCCCCGCCAGGCTGGCGATGGCCACCGCCAGCCTGGTGGGGGCAATCCGCCCGCCATCATAATGGGCCCCTATGTGTTTACTGTTTACATGGCGATTATATTCTGATTTCTTAAAGCTGCTATGTGTTAATAGCTAATTGTTTACACCAGGCTTTATGCCAAAATGTATGCACGTTATATTGAACTTTTGAATGTTTTGTGTTTTAGGTCCTTTTTTTTATGAAGTTTTGTCAAATTGCCCAATGTTTATTGTTCCTAAAGCTGCTAAGTGTTAATTGTTAATTGTTTACACCAGGCTTTATACCAACATGTATGCACTTTATATTGAACTTTCGGATGTTTTGTGTTTTAGGTCCTTTTTTAAGGAGGTTTTGTCAAATTGCCCAATGTTTATTGTTCCCAGTAAGACCAGTGCCATAATGTATGATCTCTAACGAAACCAGATTTTGCACGACTTTTAAAATGGATGTTGATCTTAATGAATTGTTATTAATCTGTCAAGAATAACCTGTGTGCTTTTATGGTTGTTTGTCCCAACCGAATAAAGCTTATTTTGAATATGAATTTGACTAAAAGTACTCAACTGGTGCTTCTAAAATATGCCTACCCGGTGTACCTAACCTAGGTCTAGTACAAGGGAAGAAGTAAGTGAGGTGTAGCTTAGTTTCAGTATTCTTTGCCAAGAATCTAATCCAAGAATTCTCTATGGGTCTAATCAGCTCCGTACCTTGGTTTTAGAATGTAGGAGGTCTGGTATCTCTCTCTCAGGACTCGATTTCCCAGCAATCCGCAAGGGTAGCCTGGAAACACTGGAGCTGGATTTCTCGGCTGGAGAAAGTACAGCGTCTCTCAGTGCATCAGCTGGAGGGTCGGCTTCCTTCGGCACTTGCTGCAGCAGGGCGCGTCGGGCAAGTAGATAGTCGAACTTCTCCAAACCACCGTGTGTTTGTTTGGACAAGTATGGGCATATTTATACCTTGAAGCTGCCGAGTTTGACCTAAGATTGGACATAATAACGTCATTAGATACTTATTTCTCTGAAAACTCCATGAGTTCCTGGATAAATCAATATTCATGCAGGGGGAGGTCCCTGACTACTGAAGGCGGGTTTTTCCAAGAAATCGTTGTAGATTTTCGGAACTAGTGGAAGTAGCCAAGCCGTATTAGGACTACATAAGCTATGTCTTAATATGGTTATGATTTCTATGCCTATATAAGGATACAGTATTTTATACCTATATAAGGGCATGAATCGGGAAAATTACACTATGGTCCTAAAACGCTATTCAACAGTAAAACTTGTCCAAATTTCCTGAAGAGATGAGCTCGATAAAGAAGAGAACATATTATTAGTTCAATTATTATGAAATAAACAATCAGGAAAAAGAAAATTAAATCATATTGCATTACTTGAGTCTCAACAAGCAGCATCAATCCAACCCTTCCTTAACATATCCAAGTAAGGAACATCTATTCTAACAGATGATAGTCTGGTTCAAGGCCAATATTAGAGGAAAGGAAAGAAAAGTGCCATCAGTGAAGTCTCCACTGGAAGTACTTTGAGCATGAGTCAAGTAGCATGACGCCACACAAGCATAGATCCACACCCTATGAAGTCTCAAAGGTGTCTTTCTCCCCTAAGTATCAACAAGCAATATCATCTGCATTCGAAAAAGCATGTTCCACATGACCTTCCCTCAAGAATATTTCCATCAGCCAGGTGTGATTCTTCCAGCTCCCTTCCCACACAGATAAGCGATCCTCCTCGTTCTTGGCCATCGTTCTTCTCCTCCATGGGAACTCATCCCATGTTCATTACCACATCCCTTGCATGCTACTTTGTACTTTTACATTTCACTATCGAACAAATCAATAACTCTTCTATTCAAACTAATACAGCTTTATCTACACCTGCAGTGAGGACAAAATACAGCAAAACATTCCACACTGAAGATTAAATGTAAATCAAATGTTAACTGCATCGTACGTTTGCACTGACATTCAACGTTAGGCTAGAATAATTCACACGTTAGGTTAGATGAATGCATGTTAGGTCTAAAATAATAGCCAACTTAACAATTGCACTGGGTTACATATACGTCCACATTTTCTCTGTAGTTAATAAATGTAGATAATTCATCATTATATTCTTTCCACTAAGTTATTAATAATAAATTCGAACTTCACATTCAAATGATTACATTTCAACCTACCCACATACTTTAATTACTAGCAACACAATATCATGTTAAACCTTTATTTTCTCATAAACACTTACACGTCCCTTACAAAATTTACCATTAGTCACATTTTATGGACAAAGTTAGTCACTTCCTTAGTAATATTAGTCACACATAATATTAAACGCCGAACTATAGGTAAATATGATGCACTCCTACGTTTCTCACATGGAAATCAAAATATCTCTTCCCCAGAAGGAAGTACCTCCCCACGCTGACATGCAGGTTGACTCCTGTTTATAAGGAGATCACTAGAAGAAGCTACCAAACCACATACAGTTTAAGTCACCCAAAGAAAGCTGTAAGTGCCTCACCTAAACTGTACATTACTTAACACCCAGGGAATTGTCACTTACCGGCATAATCCATGCCCCCTCACAAGCCACAGGGGGTGGAAGAGCAGTGTAAATATATTTTCTCATTTAAGGAACCAAAGCTGTAAAACATTGATTTTTGAGCTCATGTCAAAAACATTTGCAAGTTCACCAGCTTAGCTGTAACCTATGTCGTCCCCCAGTATTTTCAGATGCTGTCAACATATGCTAATTTATAGAATGAGTGAATGGTTCACATTATTATGTTCATGGAATTTAAATTTGCATTGCTTTTACACTTATAGGTTTGCATTTCACAATCATTGATCCACTGCTTTACTTTGAAGATGTTTACTTTTAAATGTATGTCTGATAGTTATTTTGCTCTAGGCTGGGTACCCAAAAGGAATACCAATTACAATGAACAATCAGGTAAAGGGGGCATTGCAACACTGAAATAAAGAAATGACTGTATATTTCCCATGTTTATTTCCCATGTGTCTGCCTTCTGGTTCACCACTTACACAGGTAGAGGAGAAACACTCTTCAAACCGGTTCAAATCAGTTACTCTGGTCTTGTATGTGCTGATCGTGCTGCATCATTATCTGTGTTACTGATTATCGACATCTATTATTACCAATTACCCACACTTCAGGGGAGCACTTATGCTTCCTATTGTTCCGTAACAAGAGTTATTCTTTTCTTAGAAATTAACATGGGTTGCCTCATAAAATGTTTAGTCTGGACCCAAGCACCCACCTAAGAAGCACTATTTGAAGCAAAACAAAGTTTTACCCTATCTCTAATTGCTTTCCTTTTTACTGTATAGAAGTGTACCACCCTATGTTCGGTTACACTCTATTCTGTGAAGAGGTAGAGCAACTTGGAGTAATTATTAAACTTTTCTGGAAGATGTAATCCAAGATGGGGAAAGCAAATCCTGTAGCTATTGGTTAGTCTTCTAATCAAAGCTTTTACTCTGTGTCACCATAGCAGAAGATTTGTAGATAATGAGTCCTGATTTTACAAAAAAACTGAAGCTAATAAAGTTGAAGAGGCGTTTCCGAAATCGAACAGCTCATCTTGCAGCCACAGAAAATTATCAGTCAAAATCACCAGGTACGGAGGAGGAAATCTATTTGTCCATTCTGCTTCCTCATGTAAATACTCAATAATCAAAACAAGTTACAAGTTGACCATTCCTCCCCCTTTTTTTGATTACAGAAAATTATCAGACAACTCTAGAATTGCCAATGCAGCCTCCTGTCATTAAAGATTCATGACAGTCTCTCTCACACATTCATTGCATTGACCGCATAATTGTGGGGATGTGGTGTGAAGAGCTGCAATCATGTACGCAGAAACAGAAGGGAAGTTAATTTCGATTGACTTAAATTCAGCATCAAATGATCTTGTGATAATTCCCTTCCCAGGGTGGCAAGGGAAAGTGAACATCCATAAAATAGATGAGGGTGTAATGTAAAAGAGTACTGCACATAACAAAATGTCTCTTCCTGCAGAAAAAAACAGAAAACATATGTCAAGTGTATTTCCAATTGCTTTGTTTTTTGTATTCTGGAACACATGACTGTTTATACTTGATAAAAAAAAAGATTTACATAATTTCGATGGGATTAAATAAGGAAAGATGCAACTGATGCAGGCTTCGGGGTGTAAATCTCCGACTAAGAGAGTGCATAAACCTTAGAGTGTAGATTTAGTCATTTCTTTAAGAATGAGGCCCGAGGAGTTTGGAGAGCAAAGTGTTAAACTTCAGTGAGTCATTGTTTTTTTAAAGTTAATTTAAGTTTTAAAGTTAATATTGATAGAAGAATATAGAGTGATGGACTTCTATCTGTGAGTGGTATTCATGACATCTTGGTGACATACCACACTTAACCTCAGTATGGTCCCATTGCAGAATTTGGTTGAAGAGATTAATGTTATCATTGAGCCAGTTCAACGAGGTATTTGAACACAAAAGTAAAACTTGAATGCATGAAATCTGATTTGAGGGCTGAAATACACTTGTTTATGGCAATTAAGAACACTGGGTGTGAAAGGGTCAAGCAATCAGGATTTACAATCAGTCAGGATTTATAAAGTGTTGCTTATCACCCGATGGGGTATTCAGGGATATACCTTCATATTTATTGCTGGTCTCACCCTTGCTATGTCACTGTGTCAATCGGCAATAATGTGTAAATTAATACAGCAATGTTCTGTGGAATTCACATGGTGGCACCCATAGTGATTGAGGATGAGAGCTGGACATTGTGTTTCCCGAGCAGGTTGACATTTCCTGTTTCAGGACTTCGAAAACAACTATTCTACTAACCTTCTCACTCCAAGATCAAATTAATGGTGGTTGCCATATTAGTATTAAAATTGCCCACCAGACTTTCAATATATACCAGTAAATTGTTCTGAGAGTAAGAAGTTGGAAGCACAACTCTGCTAGCTCCTTGAGTTTCCTACAACATGGGTAGAGGTGAGATTTGGGTGGACTGGCATGACACCAGTAGAAGGGGTGACCTCCTCCTAGTTTAGGGGCAAATTATGCCTGGACTCCCTATCCCACAGAGACTGAGTTGCATTATGGCCATATGAATTGTAACACAGACTGCATAGCTTGCTTGACTCTAACCCTCAACTTGAAACTTGCCCTTGGCAAATGGCAATATATAACCAATAGGCATATCCTTTTGAATTGTACCGCAATTGTTCTTATGAAAAGATGTGTCCTTCATTGGGGACCAGTCCACACTATACACAACTGCAAATGAATTCAAACAAACCACAGACAGATGCATACAATTGGCATATGTTTGTGAATCGGGTCATTGTGTTCAAGAGTTTATCTACAGGGCAACTCGCAGCCTTCCCACGCTTGTCAGAAGCGGAGAGAGAGGAGCGAAATAAATATACGGTATGACATTTTGAACTCGATTTGTTGACATTTTTGGGTTATTTGTAACTAATTACTGCCCTGCTTTGTCTTCATAAAACATGCCCCCGGTGCAGGAACAGGTGTAGCGCGCATTGATGTGCTGCCACCTGATCCTTTGAACTGTAAATACGGCACTCTAAAGAGGAGCGCGGTATCTCCCCATCTCAGGCTTTGCAAACACAAGGCAGGGTCTGTCGAGCCCAAGTCACAACAGAGCTGCTCTCAACGCCGCTCTGGACGTGCCTCGCCGCTCGCGCCGCGCTGCTCTCTATGGGTAATTAGAGCTCAGGTGTTCCATTCCCAGCGTGTTGTTTCCTCGCGCTCAGGTGCCAAGACGTCGAGCCTGTGATGTTCCGCGCTGACCCAGGACACGAGCCGTGGTATTTATAGGGGCGCGGAAATGTTTTTTCGCGAAATCTTTCATCTTGGCTGAATCACAATGCCTTATATATCAACTGCGGCCCTGATTTACACGAGGATGATTCACGGATGCGAGTGGTGTGGAGGCGAGGGGGTTTTCGATAGAGGGCCGCTTCTGCTGAACCGTGCTGCAGGTGTTCGTGTCATAACGAGTAACGTTATCTGGAGCGCTGCTGGCTCATTGCTTTTCTTTTTATATCATGAAGTCACTTTTAGAGTTAGCATAATGCGCATCTGTGCTCTATAAAGATATATTAACTCTATAAAGATATATTAAATAAAAGTAACATTCAAGTTAATTAAAGCGGTGTGTATTTACCTTTACTAGAAAAAACAAGATTGGAATGGACATTAGAATGCTTCAGGTCAAGTACGTTTCATGGGACTTAAACGGGAAAATAATATGCAAAGATAAATTGGTAGATAAATGAAAAGGCGGATTCTTGGACTATTAGAGTGCCAACTACAGCCACAAAGCACAACAGACTTGCGAAAAGGTTTTAAGATGCTTGGGGAGTATTATGGATGGACGGATCTGGTAGTCTAGATATTTACGTACCTTCCAATGTTCTACAATTTTCTGGGTGGCTCAAAATGGTGGCTCTTCTCGCTCCCCGTCCCTATAATTCAGTGGTTCTACAGATCTGGTTCTGGTTGATATCAAGCTTGCTCAAGTTTTTGTTTCTGCACTTGATTGCTGTGATACTTTCACTACTGGTGAAGCTAAGGGGCTCGTAAGGATGTCCTACAACTGTTTCCCTGGTCCTATAGGGCACAGTGCCAGGCTACAGTATGTTTTTAAGTAACTACTGTGTATATTTACGTGTGATATGTCCCCTTTACTCCGACCTACATTGCAAAAATCTTTTATAACACGTAAGCCTTTACCATGCATGCATGCCTTAACAATACACGCATTTACACTGCATATAAGTAGGAAAAGATACATATCTAGTCATGAGGTAAGTGTTTTAGAGTTCCAGGGTGAGTTGAAGTAATGGGAGGTGAGGATTTTCAGGGTTATGGGGCGGGAATAAGTACATTGAGGTAAGGGCGTTTTAAGGGGTCAGGGATGGGTACATGTAAAGGGAGTTAAAGGTTTTTTCAGGGTTCAGGGATGGGTAGAAGTAAAAGGAGGTAATAGTTTGAGAGTTCGGGGTGCGTAGAAGTAAAGAAAGGTTAGGGTGTTTTTTGGGGTACACTGGTATGTGGATGTATGGGTTTTAAAGTTTCAGGGATGGGTAGAGGGTGAGGAGGTACGTTTTTTTTAGTGTTCAGGGGTGGGTAGAGGTAAAGGGAGGTATGGTTTGTTTTAGGTTTGAGTGGCACATTAAACACATTTTATTACAAAAAAATATTATGGATAGCCAATATGTTTAAAAATAAAAAATACAGCAACACATTCTAAAAAGTATGTGTTGTAATGACCATCATTTTAAGGGTACTTTACATTGTGATACATTACTACGCGTTCGTTGAAATGTCCCAGGAGTGCAGAAGGCAATTGCTTCCACCATCTGCTCTGCTTACAAATCTGCATATTCGAGCGGCAAGATTCCCATCAGCACCCCTTCAGTTGTGAATCCTTTCCAGAATATTGAACAAGATCCAATCTCAGTGAAGCAAACAGGTGATCTCAAATCCACAGAATTAAGTACATTTAACATTGCTTCTGATGCATATTTCACAACCAGTTCTTAACTCCCTTTTGAAATCGAACTTTTATATCAAGATTTTATTTCTGGGTGCAACCTTCCATGAGAAAATGTAACAAAGTCTAAGACAAACGATTCTGTGGTATTAAAGCTCCCCTGTTGTCTAGTTAAAAACAATATGAAGTTATGCTGCCATGTTACAGTGGCACTTTGTCATTAACTTATATGGCCATGTCTTCAATTGCAAGTGAAGTCGTTCTTTAATGATAGGAAGATAACTACTCTGCTGTCACTCTCTCATCCCTACTTAGAGTTGTGTAGGTGTGAAGTATTGTAATATGCGGGGGGATTGAAATAACTTATACAGCATATTCAGGTGTGAGATATACTTATTTATTTTGGTTATCTTTTACTCTAAATGTCTTTCAAAAGTCTTTCCCTTGTCTCCGTCTTCTTTTAGGGTCTTCGGAGTCAGTCCCTTGGGCGGAGTCCTCCTGGCCAACGTTCTCCCTCGGAGGAAAGAAAGGCTCAGGTAAGTGTTTTTGTGATTAGCTTTCTAGTTAGCTTACAGGGAGGAGAGTGGGGGTTCACCAATCCAGGAAAATGAAAACAAGGTGAAAGTGATGGTAAGAGAGCAGGAGAAAGTATGCACCCGAGTGAAGGAGAGCCGGAAGGAGCAAAAACACAGTGAAGGCGTTCAGTAGGAGAAAGAAAAAAACAAAAATAAACACCTTTTCCTCCTCCTTCAACCTAGCACCCTTCTCCTTTGTGCTCCCCTTCCCTGGTGACCCCCTTCTATCTCTCCCCTAAAATATTTCGTAGCCGCCCACGCACCTGGAAGAGCCACGACCCTCCGGGGCTGTGGCGGGACGTGTCAGCTGTACTCTGAGTCAGTGGGGCACCGTGGTCTGGTTCACCTCGCGGAGCACCCCCTCTCCTCTCCTTTACTTCATCCTCCTTCCTTGCGACGGGAGCAGCCTCTTAGGTAAAACAAGCTCTTCCTCCTTGGTGTACGCATTCTGGCATTTTTCATCTCTCTTCTTCCTCTGTTCTCCACCCAAGGCTCCACCTTTTCTCTTGTCCTTCTACCTCCTGGATCATATGACTCCCCACGTGGGTTGGACCAGTGCTGTCCTTAAAGGGACCAGACCCGCTCCTACAGTCTTCTGATGTGGACGAGGGAATCTCAGCCACCAAACTCCACACAGGCTGTAAGTAAAGATGGGGAGATATGTGAGACAGGATGGAGTCTTGGCAGTCCGTCATGTGCATACCCGCATTTCTGACAGGGGCTTCCTGACATACCCCAAATCCAGTCTTTTCCCGTTCCGGGAAACAAGGATTACGTGAAAAGAAGTCAGCATTCTCGTTGTTAGATCATTTACGGTCAAAGGAATAGGGTTGTAGAGATAAGAACCACCGCAAAATGCGTGGATTATTGCCCTAATTGCGACTCATCCACAACAGGGGAGCATGGTTGGTGTAAAGAGTAAAATGGGATCCTTCTAAATAATAATGCAATTTATCGACTACCCATTTGATGACCAGGCATTCCTTTTCAATTGTAGAGTACTTTTTTTCTCTTGGGAACAGTTTACGACTAATGAAAAGCACAGGCCGTTCCATATTGTCTTCTGTATATTGGGAAAGGACAACCCCAATACCCGTTTCTGATGCATCTGTTTGAAGTATAAATGGTTTCCTGAAGTTAGGTGAGACTAGGACAAGACTACTAGTTAATGCTTTTTTCAATGCACAGAAGGCCTTTTTGGCGATTTGGGGAGGGTGCGTCAGTTATTTATTCTTTACCTCTTTCTTTAGTAAATCGGTTAATGGTGCTGCTATCTCTGAATAATTAGGTATAAACTGGCAATAATAGACTATTAAACCGAGAAGAGACCTAATACCCTTCTTGGTAGAGGGGCACGGGAGGTCCAGTACTACTTTAACCTTTTCCTGTTGGGGTGCAATGACCCCGTCCCCTTAGAGATAACCTAGGTATTTCACTTTGGTAAAACTTACTCTGGACTTTTTGGAGTTGACATGTAGGCCTGCCATCTTGAGTGCTTGAAATACCTCTCCACAGTGGAAAAGATGTTGCTCCCAAGTAGAACTGAATATGATGATGTCATCAATATATGCTGAGGAATAGACCTGGTGTTGGTAGAGAACCTTATTCATCAGACATTGAAAAGTTGCGGGGGCCTTCGTGCAACCCAAAAGGCAGCGCTGTGAACTCGTACAAACCAGTAGGGGTACTGAAGGCAGTTTTCTCTTGGTCTTCCTGTCTCAACGGAACCTGCCAGTATCCCTTGGTAAGGTCGAGGGTGGTTATGTATTGGGCTTCGCCAAACTTCTCGATTAACTCATCAACTCTGGGTAAGGGATATGAGTCAAATTTAGAGATGGCATTGACCGCTCTGAAGTCTGCACAGAAACGGATGGATCCCTCTGGTTTTGAGACTATAACAATTGGGGAAGACCAATTGCTATAGGATGGTCTGATGACTCCTAACTTTAACATGTTTTCTATTTCTGTGGTGACATCGGCTCTCCTGGCTGTTGGGATTCTACAGGGATGTTGTGTCACTATTTTTCCCAGTGGGGTGGTGATGGCATGCTCGACTAGTGATGTTCTACCAGGACTATCAGAGAAGATGGAAGAGAAGGAATCTAGGAGCTTGAGGAGGGATTCCTTTTGGTTTTGGGTCAAATTCTTGTTCATGTTTATTTGGTTTAGGGAGGAGATGGAGGGGGATGTCTCTGAAAAGGCTGGACGTTTTGGGGAAGAGGCCCTAACCATTTCTTCAGGCAGTTTATATAATATATATGGGACCTTTTTGGTGTCACTTGCAACCGGTAGGTAGTAAGACCTATTTTGTCCACAACCTCATAAAGTCCCTTCGACTCCGCTTGTTTGTGGGGTATAAATGTAAATGTAAATGTAAATGTCATGGTACTTATAGAGCGCACTGTCACCAGACGGTCACCTTGCGGTTTCGTCTATTCGGCTTCCTGGCGCTGATACTCATACCGCTGTGGAACCCCTCCTGGCTTTCCCTGTGAAGTGTCTACTCCTGGGCACCCCCAGGGTGAAGCCAGGCATCCTTAGCGCTGTTGGGGCCGGTGTGGAGGCTAAGCAAGCTATTTCCCAGAATTGCAGCGTGGGGCCCGTGATTAGAATAGGCACTGAGGCGAGAATTAACAGGTCTGAGGAA
Source organism: Lissotriton helveticus (assembly GCF_964261635.1). Taxonomy (NCBI): domain Eukaryota; kingdom Metazoa; phylum Chordata; class Amphibia; order Caudata; family Salamandridae; genus Lissotriton; species Lissotriton helveticus. The sequence goes on along the minus strand of NC_136065.1, from coordinate 1,074,988,615 downwards.
ATTGAGCCCGAGACCCCGCTGAGGCGGGAATTGAACCCTGGTCCCTGGCCAGAACTCTGCATCAGGGCCTGCAGTTCTAACCATTGAGCCACACTCCTCCACTATATATATAGTGGATGGTATGAGCACGAGGGCCCAATCATGGATGTTTAGTTGCCTCCACTTCTTCACTTTGTTATAGTATTGTTTTTGACTTCTTTGAGCCTGTTCTAAATTAGCAGGAGCGAAGTCTCGTAATTTCTGGAGATGTGATGTTAATGCCTGAGTATACTGGAGTAGGTTCTGAGTGTCTTCCTGAGTCTCTTGCTTCCCCGCCTCCTTTGTCATCTCTAGTAGTGTTCTAGGCTGTCTTCCATAAAGAAGTTCAAATGGAGAGCAGCCCAAACTACTCTGAGCCTGACTACGGATAACAAAGAAAGCGAGGGGCAAGAGCATATCCCACTCCTTCCCTTCAGTAGACAACATTTTTTTGAGAGTAAGCTTCAGGGTAGCGTGATACCTTTCACATAGACCGTCTGTTTGAGGATGATATGCAGACATTCTTATTTGGGAAGTAATCAAAGTTTTACAGACCTGTTTCATAAGGCGAGACACAAAGGGAGTCCCTTGGTCTGTTAATATTTCTTTAGGAAACCCTACCCTAGAAAACAATTCCCCCAATTTCTCACTGATGGTCTTAGTGTTTGGAGTTCACAAGGAAAATGCTTCTGGATCTCTGGTCACATAATCGATTACGACCAATATATATAGACAACCTTTTTTTGATTTATGGAGGGGTCCCACCAAATCCATACCGATTCTCTCAAATGGTTTCCCTATGATAGGCAGTGCTTGTAATGGAACGGGTGGTGGTGTGTATGGGTTCCTTTTTTGGCATATTTCGCACTCCCTACAATACTGGTTTATATTGGCATATATGCCAGGCCAATAGAAATATCTTAACATCATCTGGGTGGTTTTTGCAGTACCACTATGACTGGCTAAAAGATGTGAATGAGCAAAAAACATAATTTGCTAATGAAATCTCTGAGGGACTACCAGTTGTGGAGACTCATCCGGTTTTCCTACCCGATATAACAAATTATTCTTGATCAGAAAAAGAGGGTAAGAGGGTGGCAACGTGGTGTCCCTGGCTTGTTGCCAGGCATTCTGGAGCGTGGGGTCTTGGTTTTGTGCGTATTTAAAGGACCTGTCTGACAGCCACGGGACTTGTGTGAGAAGGATGGAAGAGTGAGTTGGGAACTTCTTCAAAGAGTTTTTGAGTAAGTTGTGAAACACAGGATTGTCTGTTCCCAAAAGTAACTGTTACGGAAGGGTGTCCATTACCCCCACCTTAGCCTGCATAGTAAGTCCATTGGACAACGTAATGGGGACTTGGGCCACGGGATAGATGCAGACATCTCTATGTACACAATGGATAGGTATTTGTTCATGTGGACAGAGTTGCAACTCTTCCACCAAAATGCTTTGCACAACAGACTGCCTACAACCATAGTCCAAAAGAACCTTAATGTTATTTCCGTTTAGTACAATACTTACATAAAAACAGGAACCACATTCCTCTGTATACAGGATGCTTTGGGAACACAGCTAACATTCATTGGCTCGTCAGTGGTCTTCTTTTTGGGGCAGAACCTGGCTATGTGCCCCCACTCCCCGCACTCATAGCATTGTGGGCTTTTGAATGGCGTGTTGTCACTTTTGGCGATACATTCTTTCTTGGGCTCCCCAAAAGGCTTGGGTTAATTTTTGGTTCGTCCACGTCCTGTACCGAAGCGTGTATTTTTCTCAGGCTCATACGATAACGGTTTTGGTTGGGCTTGTGCGAAGTACATTGCCATGTCTACCGCTCGCTTGATGGAAAGATGGGATTGTTGTTGCAGCCATCTTTAAGTGGGTACCAGTAAGGCCTCCAGGAATTGTTCTAAGTAAATCAACGCCATTATATCTTCCTTGCTGTTCTCCTGGGGCCTGAGCCACTTATCAGCCGCTGCCTTTAACCTAAAGAACAACGTCTTGGGGGTGTCCCTAGGATGACCTTGTTCTTTCCTGAAGTGCATCCTAAACGCATCTGGATCCATCCCTAGGTGATCCAATATGAGCTTCTTTATTTCTTTGTAGCTGGTATTTCCCGAAGGATTTGCCACTTGGTAGGCTGCCTGAGCCTTCCCAGTTAGTAATGGTGCCAAAAAGAACAGCCATTTTACCTCAGGCCAGCCACAGGCTTGAGCAGCCCTTTCAAAATTTAGGATGAATGCCTCAGAATCTTAACCAGGCTGGTACTTCTGTAGTGATATAGTAGGATATCCTGCTTGTGTCCCTTGTCGGTTTTGTTGCCCTGAGGAAGAGAGAGCTTGTCCTTGGGCAACCCTTTGGATACAGTCCACCTGTTGAGTCAGAGACACCTTAAACATATCTCTGTCGGCTTGGGTAGACGTTATTTGTCTCTCGATGGCCCATTCTAGTTTCTCTTGGCCGCGTATCAGTTGCTGTATAAGGTTCTCCATTATTGCGGACTAATGGAGGGTTGCCCACATTCTCCACCAAATGTGCCATATTGTAATATGCGGGAGGGTTTGAAGTAAATTATACGGCGTTTTCAAGTGTGAGATATACCTTTTTATTTCTGTTATATTTTACTCTAAACGTCTTTTAATAGTCTTTCTCTTGTCTCCGTCTTCTTTCAGGGTCTTCAGTGTCAGTCCCTTGGGCGGAATCCTCTTGGCCAAAGTTCTCCCTCGGAGGAAAGAAAGGCTCAGGTAAGTGTTTTTGTGTTTAGCGTTCTAATTAGCTTACAGGGAGGGTAGTGGGGGTTCACCAATCCAGGAAAAGGAAAACAGGGTGAAAGTGATAGTAAGAGAGAGGGAAAAAGTATGCACTAGAGCAAAGAAAAGCCGGGAGGAGCAACCAGATAGTGAAGGCGTTCGGTACGAGAAAGAAAAAAAAACGCACTTTCCTCCACCTCCTCCTTCAACCTAGTACCCTTTTCTGTTGTGCTCCCCTTCCCTTGTGACCCCCTTCTGTCTCTCCCCTAAAATATTTCATAGCCGCCCACGCACCTGGAAGAGCCACGACCCTCCGGGGCCGTGGCAGGAGGTGCCCGCTGTACTCTGAGTTGGTGGGGCACCGTCATCTGGGTCATCTTGCAGAGCACCCGCTCTCCTCTCCTTTACTTCGTCCTCTTTCTCGCGACGGGAGCATCTTCATCTGTAAAACAAGCTCTTTCTCCTTGTCCATATTCCGGCTTTTTTTGTGTCTCTTCTTCCTCTGTTCTCCACCCGTGGCTCCACCCTTTCTCTTGTTGCACCCGCCTGGATCATATGACTCCCCACGTGGGTTGGCTCAGCACTGCCCTTAAAGAGACCAGACCCGCTCCTACATTCTTCCGATGTGGGCTGTAAGTAAAGATGGGGAGATATGTGAGACGGGATGGAGTGTTGGCAGCCCGTCTCATGCATACCCGCATTTCTGACAGGGGCTTCCTGACAGTAGGGCATGACTATATCTGATCGTTTCCAGTGATCCTGAAACTTGTCATCTCTAGCAAGAAATTGAAAAGTTGTGTTAGTGACACTGATGCAGTCTCTGTGAGAGCTGTATATGAGCATGTACAGTCAATGAGTTTTCTTTTCTACTTTAGATGTAGGTTGCCTAGGCCCCATACTGGGCTAAACAGGAAGGTATCCTCTTCCACTCCCTGTAGTCTTCTTCAGCCCATCTTGTTCTAAACTACTGAATACTGAATGTAACTTTTTGTTAGCTATTAATTCAGCCTTTATTCATTTCCCTGGTGTTTCTCAAGTCATTTTCTCTTCCCGAAATACGTTGGAACATTACCCATGAATCCCCTTATTTCATCTTTTATGTTTCTAAACATGAATGTCCCGATTTGCCTCTCTGTTTTTCTCAGTTTTTCTTAATAGTTTATTTTACTCAAACAAAGAAATTGTTCCTATTTTCCATTTCCACCACACCTCATAAGTCCCACAGTGTCTAGTTTTCTTTTTACGTTCCCACATGTAAGTCATCACACTTTTCCTTTCAATCAGTTGTGATCACGGGCATATAGCCCATTGGTATACATAAGCAAATGGGTGCACACTGAGCATGGAAGAAAGTACAAATCATAGTTCTACTGCTCCATAATCGGCAGGAAAGTATTTTCTTTCGAGAGGTGGCATATGTCTCTAAGGTGGGTGCATACAGTTTGGTTGATTATTCAAAGCCCACTGTATGCCGCCTCCAGACAAAGCACCAGAGTGACCCAATCAAGCATTTTCTCAGCAAATAAGTTGACCAGACTCAAAGAATGTTCAGATAGCTGGGAGGTTTCCACCTACTGGGGTCATAGGCCGCTGCCGTGAGCAGCAGGAGAAGCTGCATTCTGATGATGTTGGTGCAAGGTGGATTGCAGATGCAGGAGGACTTTGGATCCAAGTTCTGTGTTGCGTCAAACAGCAGGTGCAGGAGGTCTTTGTGTTGCAGATTAGATCGGGACTGGTGTCTCTTGGCATGGTGGCTCACTTGCATTGTGATTCATGAAGCCAAGCAGGTAGTCTAGGGCACTTCTCTGTGGTTTTTGTAATGAACAGGATCTGGTACAGTCCTTCACCACTGAGTTTGGAGTGCAGAGTTTCGCTGGTGAATCTTCATCACATGAAATCAGTTTCCAGGCTATAGATCATAGCAGGCCTCAGTCAGTTGGTGGCAAAGCAGCTCTGACCAGGGAATGGAAGTTGTTGAGGCAGTGTAGCTCTTTCAAGGAAGATATGGGTGGCCAGATGGACCGGGACATCGTTGTTGCAGCCGCCACTGTTGCCGTGAGGGGAACGGCCAACTTGGATCTTCACAAGCCGTGAGGGGAATGGCCCAACTACCATCCCCGGCAGCCCTCGCACCTCTGATGCTGTAATCGCGCTTGAAGGTGCATTGAAAACTCTGCTGTCCTCCCGCAGCACGGGACGCGCGTGGGCGTGCCCAGGACACGCACAGACTTGCCCGGGCAAAGCCCAGGCCAAGGGCGGGCTCGTCTGCGCCCGTCAAAGCCAGGCAGAGGCTGGGCTGGGCCTCTGCTCTGACATTTGATCATCGGCATTTGTGTGCACCGTTCAGCCTCAAGGTACTGCTACAGCTAATTTCATCCCTGTCATTAACCCTGTGTTCCATCCCTCTTAGTATATTAAGGTCTATGAAGTAATGTTTGTCAAGAACCGCTGACTAACGCACTAACTCTGACTAAACGTAAGGGAGTAACAGGTACATTAGACGCCTTCATCGTCAGGGCGGAGTCGTTGCTGACTCATGGAATTGAACTAACCGAGCGGCGATCTCGATAGGATCAGTGGTATTCCCATTTTAATACTGTTTATGGAGTATCACTGGTCGAGATGATCTCCCCAGATACTCCTGACCTAGCCCGGGGCAATACTTCATCATCGAATTTTACAGAAACCAAAGTGCAGGTGGCTATCGCACAAATGACTAGCAATAAGGCCCTTAGCCCCGATTGTGTCCCGGACGATTTATATAAACAAACGCCAGAGCCCTGGGCAAAAATCATAACTAATCTTCTAAATACGGCTTGTAAGCACGGATTTTCGCCATCTTGGTCTTTCTCGACCAAAATCCCAGTGTTTAAAAAGGGGCAGAGAGGCGACCCTGGTTGCTATAGACCAATTTCCCTGATTGATTCAGTGGTGAAGGTTTTAGGCAGAGTTATTTTAAATAAACTTTCTGATTGGTTGGTTGACTATGGAATTTGAACAGATTGCCAATATGGCTTTAGAAAAGGTAGCAGTACCATAGATCAATGTTTAAATTTGCACCTTTTGGTAGAAAAATATACAGTGGCGAAGCAAGGTATGCAGCAGCTGGCCTTTATGGACCTGTCTTCGGCCTTTGACCTAGTAAACCAAACTAAGTTATGGTCATTATTGATGGATATGTGGATGGACTGCTGTTTAGTTTATTTTTTTGCAGAGCTTCATAAGGATTTTTATGCTAGGGTCAGAGTCAACCAAGATTATAAATGCACTAAGCACTTTAAAATTGATAAAGGGGTTTGTCAGGGTTGTATTATAGCCCCTTTACTTTTTTTACTTTATATAAATAACTTAAATACCTCCCTTAGCACTACCACTTTAGATATTCCACGTATAGGGGACAGGGTGATTCTTTCTCTCCTATACGCTGACAATGCGGTTCTCTTGGCCGGCACTGCAGTTGGTCTGCAGAAAGTCTTGGATTCCATTGGATCTTTTATGCAATCCCTGGACCTTATTGTCAATAAAACCAAATTGCATACAATGACAATGGGGCAGAGGCCAAAACAATCTAAAACCTTTTATTGTGAAGGGGTCAAGCTGTCAAGGGTCTCCCCTTTCCCCTATTTGGGAGTTTTATTCAATGAAAGAGAATCTTGGACTCCCCAGTTAATGGCAAAAAAACATGTAATGTCAACGTCCATAGCTGCCATTCAAGGTTTTGCTTCCCGATTGGGAGTGAAGCCTCTTGAAGCATTGCTCAAAATGTACGGCTCTAAAAGCACCGCAATAGCATCATATGGGTCTGTGATTTGGGCATATAAACTCGCAGTGGTATTCCAGCAAGTTGAATACAAATTTATGAGATATCTCCTTTGCGGTCCCCAAATCTACCTCTACTTTTGCTATTCACCAAGAGCTGGGCTGTGGCTTTGTTGAGGTACAAATTGGGATGGGTCCTGTGATTTGTTGGCTAAAGACATGGATTAATACAGAATTTGGACTGAACAGAGACATCCTTAGGGACTGCATAGAGTTTGATACCGTGGGCAAAGTCCAATGGAGACAATATTTCAAGTCAGTGCTTGAAAAATTGGGGTGACAGGAACTCTTTGCCTCTCTGGAAAAGATAGTGAAAGAGGATGTGGAATGGGTTAAAGCCCAATTCTTAAATATGCTCTCTGCAGAGAGAGAGAGAGGCATTAGAGACTGTGAAACCTATGGTGAGAGCCCATTTGTTGTTAAAGGCAGTCCCACTAATAGTTACTAAACATTTTCATTGATTTCTTCTAATTAGGTTCTGTTGTATTCTTATTCATTGTCTTTTAGCAGATGTACAGGGCTGGGGAAGGGTAAAAGGTCCCTGTACATGTGATAATTTGTCTTTGCAGGACACCATGCACTTTACAATGTTGTGTGAGCACTTTAGCCCCATGAGGAGAACGTTTTAAGACCTATTTTAAAGGGGAAGGGATTTGTGCAAGTCAGACCAGCCCAACTATATCTGCAGTTGTTAAACAACCCATGGGACATTTTTAATGTTGCGAATGTTTTGGTGGCGGCAATCAGGCATAGGAAGAAAGGGTGCTAGATATTTTAAAGTGTTGACTGAGTTATCGCATGATGAATTAACTATAAGCCATTTGTCTTTATTTGCATTATTTTATTGTTTGTATGTGGTATATTTTAATGAAATTTAAATATATTAATATGTTTCTATTCATTTGTTTACGTAAATTGTTCACTGTGGTGTACTTTTATGGCTTTGATTAGCCGAATAAAGTGGTTTGAACTGGGTGGCCAGATCTTTCTTAAGTGCCTGTGAAAAGATAAAATGTGGCTCTGTAGATCCTTAAAACAAACAAGACTATGTGTGTTAGCCCCTGGAAAATGAGAAAGCGTAAAGATATTGACTATCACAGTGTAATGAAGTGGAGTAGAAATGGAATACAGGTCTACAACCATGCAGCAGCATGGTATACATGGCAGCGTAGTAACAGGGTTTGGTACAACAGGAAAACATGACAGAACAACAGCAATTATGGTAGATAAATCCTGCACAGAACAAATCTTTTTACCTGGCTTTTTGATGAGTAAAATAGGAATGTTGCAATCACTTACAGTAGGCACCACCAATCTTTGCTTCAGCAGAGAAGCAATGACTCTGTTAATCTCTGTTTCAGCCTCAAGATATAAACGGTATTGTGGAATGCAGGGAAAAAGGGTGGAAATTAGTGTTGGTGGCGCCCGGTGCAGCAGTCTGTTTTGGTGCCCCCTTAGTGACCTCATTCTCCATGGATACCCTTACTACCCCTTACTACCCCTCTCTAAAGTACCCCCCATCACTCCATAGCCTCCTCTTTGACATGCTTCTAATGTTTTTATAGTGCTACATAGTTCACTCACACTCAGTTCTGTGATCTGCATGGCATGCATTCTTTGCAGCAGGCTGGAGTTGGAATAGTAAATTAAACTACTCCTAAGTCCAGCACCCTCCAACGCAAGTCCTTGTAACGACTTGCGTTGTAAAAACCGCAATGTAATGTACCCCGATGTAAATGTATGCATTGTAACGTCATACATCCGTTGTGCACACAGAGTCAATAAATGATGCACTCACTAAAAAAGAAGATCCACGCCAATTTAGAAAAATTACAGATAGTTTTTATATTTATTTTAAAACCAAGAACTTCATAAAGAGGTAAGTACTATTTCGAGATAGACTTTTTGAAGTTTTAGTAATGTTAACCAACAGTGCTTTTTTTACGCATAATGCTTTCTAATGGAAGAAAGAATATTCACTGCATACATATACTAGCAAATTTTGGGACAACAAGGGGGCCCAAGTAAAGTCAGCCAGGGAACTCGGGATTCAATTTTATTAAGCAACAGCGGTCCCTAGGGAAATAGGGATCTATGTACATAAATGAATTTAGACCCAATCAGTACTACATTGATTAAACTTGTCCAGCCGGACGCAGGTCTAATATTTAATATTTAACGTTCCTTTGAAATGTATACAAATGAAAATACAGACAGTGAGACACAAGCCTGCATACTACTACAGAAACAGAAACAAACATTTAAGAAACACTTAAGAGGGCTCAGGCAACTCTCACGGTTTGTTACAGAAAAGATTCTCAATGGAATAAACAAATTGCAAGGAACACCTTAACATAGCCAATAATAGTATTTCAGGTAATGTATAAGGTTTTTTATGGTGTCGACAGCATTTCGATCCATTTGAACAATGCATGGATCGTCATCGGGACATTTAATCATTTAATTAAGCATGCCTGTGTATTATTGCCTTAGATAATTGCAGGGTCCATGTGAGGAACCAATTTCCAGGACCCCCGGCACAGCTCCGTGAGGAACATAGAATTAGGCTATCACGCCACCAGAGCACACGCCTGTGGCTCACCCCTCGCATCTGCTGTCCAAGCACCCCAAGAATATTCACTCATTTACACGTTGCTGTTAGCACACGATTGTGGATCCTAAAACGCATCCTACAATTCCCCCGCCGCCGCCACCGCAGTGCCACGTAGCAGAGCCCAGCTCGCTTTCCTGGAAATTGGTTCCTCACATGGACACTGCACTTATCTAAGACAATAATATACAGGCATGCTTAATTAACTGTCCTGATGATGATCCACACATTGTTCACGTGGATCAAAACGAAGTCGACACCATAAAACACCTTATACATTACCTGAAATACTATTATTTAATATGTAAAGATATTTCTTGTAATTAGTTTTTTCCATTGAGAATCTTTTCTGTAACAAACTGTGAGCGTTGTCTGAGTCCCCTTAAGTATTTCTTAAATGTTTGTTTCTGTTTCTGTAGTAGGATGCCGGCTTGTGTCCCACTGTCTGTATTTTCATTTGTATACATTTCAAAGGAACGTTAAATATTAAATATTAGACCTCTCTCTGGCTGGACAAGTTTAATCAATATAGTACTGATTGTGTCTATATTCATTTATGTACATATATCTCTATTTCCCTAGGACTGCTGTTGCTTAAAATACATATGCTTGCAAGACAAATTTGTGGGACCTCTTTCACTCGTGAGGTGGTAGAGGGACAAGGACCAGAGTTCCACCAGCAAATCGGTCGTATCTGCCCTAGTGAATCTGGGTGCAGAGGTGCTGGACCGTTTGGTAGAAAGGAAGGGGGGCCACCTTGAAATAGGTTGCACAGGGGAACTTGGGGAAAAGTCCAGGAGCTCCCAATGGGAAGCTCCGGTCATGAGAGTCCTGGGGGCACAGGAAAGCAGTCATTTTCCTATGGCCCGAGCCAGGTGGCTTGGGTGAAGATTGCTTGAAGCCGACTGGCACTTGTGCATCAACGCACTCGCTGTTGTCAGGTGGGACCTGCAAGGAGGATAAAAACAGGACAGCCGGCCACTCTCAGTGCTGGCCTCTGCGGTGCTTTTGTCCCCGTAGGCTGGTCATCAGTGATGTTGTTGGAGTCCAGACTGGATTTCTCAACAAGCTTTGGTCGCGGCAATGGGTCCAGTACCCCCGCAGTATTGGTGCAGGAATACTTGTGGAGGTGCTGGTGTCTTCAGGCTTGGGAGGAAGATGGATATGACCTCCTTGAGTGCACTGATCTTCTCCTGGGCAACTACTGCTTGGTGGACCTGGTGGATAGCAGCTTCTTTAAACTGGGCATCACGGTCAGGGCCTGCAGGCTGCTGGGGATTAGCTCCTCTACTCCAAAGGGGAATGCTGGCTGCTTGGCAAAGTGCTGGCAATCCTCTGGGGCTTGTGGAGGATACACATCTGCGGGACGAGTCAGGTCTTTGCAACTGTCAAGTTACTGAGCGACAGGCAGAGTTTGGTGCCAAAGTTCACAGCAGTCTTCCGTTCTTGCGTGGGTGAACTCTTCAGGGTCCTCTTCTTCTTTCCAGTCGGGGGAATCTGAAGTTCGGGAGTCTCAGGGTAGGGGGTGACATCTCTCAGGACTGGGGGCTGTAGGGGTCGCATATCAAAGGACCAAAGGATTTGAAGCCTCTTGCCTTGGTGTGCTGATTGCTAGCATCCTGTATTGCGGAGATGTAAACACCTCCTGTCAAAACAGGCATTGTTCCTGACCTCTGAAACCGGGGCTCTCACCTCCTAGTGGGTCAGAAGCGCATCTGTGGTGACAGGCAAGACTGTACCAGTCAGCCAGCACACGAGTGGACTATTAGGTTTCAGGGGATACCTCTAAGGTACACTCTGGGTGCATATATTAGTAAATCCATCACTGGAATCAGGGTGGGGTTATTAATATGAGATGTTTGATACCAAACATCTTGGGTTTCAGTGAAGCCATCTTGTAGCTGGAGAACTTGTAATGCCCAGTACATTTACTCAAGATTGGTTTCCTGTTCACTTACAATTCTAAGAATCGACTTGTACATCAAATGGAGCATACCTGCTCATGTAGATATGTCCACACATGTAATATAATGCACCCTTCTTTAGCGCTGTAAGACCTGCTTTAGGGGTGACTTACAGCTCTATGGACAAGGTACGATCTGAACCGCTTTTAATTTCCTTGTAACACGCATGTGCAAACCTAGGAGTTGCCTGGTTCCTACAACACAGGCACCAAAGTGGAAAGAGATCTCTCCATTTTTTACTCATTTTATGGTTTTAAGTTTCTCCTCTTTTCTTTAGTCATGTTTGATTTACCAGTAATACTCTCTCAAAGGGGAGCCTGTGAGTGAAGTTTCGGGTTGCTGGACCTTGGTTTATTGCACCCTTTGTTTCCTCCCACCTGTTCTTGCCTCGCACTACGAAGCACTAATTGGACACGCCCTCCTTGCATGTAGAGTTATTTAAACAAATCTAGAGCGCGTCTACGCAGCTCTATTGGACAAGGTGTGATCTGATGTCAAAACCGCTTTTAATTTCCTTGTAGCACACTGTGTGCAAAGCTAGGAGGTAATTGGGAAAAGAACAGGGCCCCTGCAAGTCGGATACTAAACCCAGGCAGGGAAAATACTTATTGGGAAAACGCAAAACACCGGTCACAGTGTATATCTTAGAATGGCATCTTAACTTTAGACTAGATTGGAATATCTATACTGAAAACACCAATACTAATACACAATATAAATTATTTTCTTTTTAATATTCTTATATCTTTTTTATAGAAAATGTTTTTTATAAATAGTGAATACACAAAGATAAATACATTTCCTTTCTAAATGATATTTTATATACCACATATATTCTCTTCCTTAGACACAGAATACATATCAAATGATTCCCTGATTTTACATTTCAGGTAACACAATCATCATGATGTCAAATGCTTGATATTTTTATTGAATAGAGCATGCAAACTCTAGACTAAACTCATGAATATATATATATGTATATATATATATATATATGTATATATATATATTCACTGAAAAAACCATAGGTTTCACACCAGTTATAGTTATGAGTGATGTCACTGACCATGTCATGAGTGATGTAATATGTGACGTCATCAGCAGTGTATTGCACGCGCAAGTTATAGTGAGTCCAACTAACTATAACGTGGGAATTTCAATGGTTTTATGCGAGTAAAATTTCCAGCTAACTATAACTGGTGTAAAACCTATGGTTTTTTCAGTGAATTTAATAGGTTTTTTAAATGCTAATTCCTAACTATAACTGGTGTGAAACCTATGTTTTTTTCAGTGAATTTCAATGGTTTTTTAATAGCAAATCTTCATAGGTATAGAAAGTGAAAAATTTTAAAACGAATTTTATATTGTATAAATATGTAATTTGTAAAAAAAAAATTTTATCCCGGGGGCGCTCCCGGGGCGCGTACCGGTGAACGCACGGGTAAGCGCCTTATTACGGCACGCCCCGGGGCGCGTACCGGGGAGCGTCCCGTTAGCGCTATTCTCAGGAAAGAAAACAACATCGAGACGTATCGCGTACACGCGTGATGCGTCATATGACGCCCAGCGTAATCGCAACCGAAAGCACGCGATCGCATACGATCGCGAAACGTCCTGACACGCTTACGCTACGCACCCGCGGGCGCGCCCCGGAGCACGACTACGGGCGCGCCCCGGGGCACGTAGTGTAAGCGCGTCGGGTCATGTGACTTGAAAATAACACTTTCTATTGGTGCAGAACAGTTTTGGTTTCTAAATGAGTAATGCCTGGGTCTTGTGACCAGCCTGGGTCTTGTGACCTGAAAATAACACTTTCTATTGGTGCAGAACAGTTTTGGTTTCCAAATGAGTAAAGCCTTGGTCTTGTGACCTGAAAATAACACTTCTGATTGGTTCAGCACAGTTTTTTTTTCCAAATGATAAAAACCCCACCTTTCTTCCTTACTCTGACTTTGTCCTTTGACTGAGGAAGACCTGTTTCATCTACAGAGACAATTCTTTTGTACTTTGAAATGGCTACTGTAGCAGCAACAGCTGGAGCATCTGCACCACCACCACAACCACCAAGAGGACCACCACAACAATACATTGGTGGTGAAGAAGAGGAGGAGGAGGAAGAGGAGGAGGGGAGCAGATGGCTGCCTGAACAAAATACCCCATACAAGCCAAAAGAACACATTGTATGGGAGTTTTTTTCACTTCCAGAGGGCAAGAAAAAAGTTAATGCGGCCAAGGTAACATGTCGAATCTGTGGTGCAGAACTCTCAAGGGGCAATCCAGATAAAAAATATTCATTTGGTAATAATACCATGATTCGGCATATGACCCGGAAGCATCCTGCTAACTATTCTCGTGCAGAGATCAGGGAACTGGCCAGTCACCTCCCCCAGTGTTCAAGGACCAGCTCCAAAAGAAAGCAACCCACTCAATCGGGACCAGAAACATCAGAGGTGATGCCTTGTATCCAGGAACGATTTGGTGATTTTAGAATCACCTGTATTGCATGTGGCAAGCTCATCGCCTATGGTGAAAAGAGCATGAAGCTCGTCGTCCTTGCTGGTGACAATCACAAATGCCCCAAAAAACAGTAATTTTTTCCGGTTTTTGTTTTTTGCTCCTGTTGAGCCAATTACAATTCCCCGTTTTTTGTTTCTCCCCATAAAAAATACAAAAAAAATATAAAACTGTTTTGAAAAGCCAAAAAAAGTAAAAAATGTTCAAAAAAACATTAAAAAAATATAAAACAACAAAAAGAAGAAAAAAAATAGTTCTTTTTAGAACTACCTTTCATTTATAAAAATAAACCTATATTTTTAATGAATCTCTGTCAATTTTTTTTCTAAGGGTACGCGTACCGGGACGCGCCCCCCAAAAAAATAGAATTTTTTTTAATGAAGGAGTTAGCATGAGAGAAGAACACAAAGAGAGTAATGTTAAGAGAAAGAGAGCTATAGGATGAACACAGAGGGATTGTTTATTACATAGTAAAAAACAGAGAAGGTGTAATAGGGTGAAAGTGAGAAAAGTAAAATGACTAAAGGAGCGAAAGAAGGGAAGAGAGAGGAAGAAGACTAAAGTAGAGATAGTGGGAGAATGTGAGTGGGTGTTGAAAGAAAAAGAAAGGACAGTAAAAAATTGACAATGAAGGGTAGTGGTGTAACCGGGATAAATGAAGAACGGTGAGTGAAGGTAAGAAAAGACCAGTTAGTGTAAGTAAAGAGGGGTGAAAGAGGGTGAAAAATTGAATTAGGATAAGACATGGGGAGTGACAAAGAGAAAGGACAAAGAGAGTAAAGAAAACAGTACCTGAATGGATTTGAGTGAAACAGCAAAGAAAGATAAGTAATGCAGGGTGTGTGACTTATAGGGAGTCAGTGGCTGTATGTCGGGGTGTGGGTGTGTAAGGTGTGTCTGTGGGTGTGTGGGGCGTTTTGTTGTGGGTGGAGGTGAGGGTGTGTGAAGTATGTGTGAGGAGTGTATGGGTGTGGGGTGTATATGTGTGCGATGTATGTGTGTGTATGGAATGTGTGTGTGTATGTGAAGAGTGTGTGTGGGGGGATTTTTTGTGTGTATGAGGTGTGTATGTGGTGTGTGTGTGGGGTGTATATTAGAGGTGTGTGTATGTGTTGAGAGGGGGATGAGGTGTGTGTGTAGGAGTAAGATAAATAATTAAGAAAAACAAAATGAGTGAAGAAGCAAAGGAAGGGAACAGAGGATAAGTGAAGTAAAGAATAGGAATTGAAAGAAGTTGAATATGAGAGAGGAAATAGGGAAATTGGAGTAAACATGGAGAATAAGAATAAGTGTGGTAAGCAGAATAAAGACACAGGAGTGAGGTTGGTTGAGAAAATATTAGTAAGCTTAAAGCAAAGGGTGATGACAAAGTAAATTTTTTTAGTCATACTTACCGTATAATAAATGTAACTTTAATTATTTGTTTTACTGCACTTTGTATCTGTGAAAGAGAGAAGAAAAAATAAGTTATAATTAGTAAACTGTGTATTTTAAATTAAAATATACAAATGAAGAGGTTAAAATCATAACAGTGTATCTAGAAATAAAGTAAGAGTGAAGGACACAGAAAGGGAAATAAAGTAAGTTAGAAGGATAAAAAGAGAAAAAAAGAAATAGAATTAGAGCAAATTACTAAAATTAAGGCATATAGATTCACTGACAGAGAGGAAGAGAAGAACACAGAAATGAACTGGAGGTAAGAAAGATACTAAAACAATGTGACTTAGCAAAACTAAATCAGGAAACAGTAGTAAGTAAAAAGATAATGACTGAGACGGAAAAGATAAACACAAGTGAACATAACACAAGGAGAGTGAGGCACTGAGGACATAGAAGTAGTGAACGAAAAATAGAGAGAAAAGGTCAAAAGTAAGAAGCAAACAAAGATAAGCGAGGGAGAGTGGGTGATTTATAGTGATAGAGTGCGATAATACTACTGAGTGAGTAAACAGGAATTACTAAAAGAGCAAAGGAGGAAAATACGGAAAAGGGAAGTAAAGCAGAGAGATTTAAAGCTGAAAACTTATGCAAGGGAGAGAGGGGATGCAGACAGTTGAAATGAGAATGAGGGCTTGTCAAAGAATTGGAGTAAAGGAACGGGGGTTACAGAGAGTAAGAGAAAGACATTATAAGTGAGTAAAAAGAGCTGAAAAAGGATGGAAAAAGGAAAGTGAGTGTCAGAGAATGGGAATACAATTTAATTTACACAATCCAAAGTATAGAATAACTTGTACAACATGTTACATAGTTTATTTTTGCTGTTCTCAGAAAATATTGAATTTCACTTAAAACAGTGAGTTCAAATTACTCAACATATGACAGCGGGGGAAAAAAACACAATCTAAAAGATTGTGTTTTAAAAAAAAACTTAGATACTGACAAATAACAAATGTACACTAATGTTTGATTGACTTACTTTTCCTTGAGGCCAAATAGTATATCATAGAGGTCCTTTTCTCGTTGCAAAGTACTTTGCTGTTCAGTAAAAAATCAATTTCATCGACTTTCTAGAAGAAAAGCTCCAAGAACATCTTAAATATTTTCATTATTTTCATATATTCCTTTTTTTCAGTCATGACTCTTTACTCATTCCTGTACCTTTCCTTTTGGCCAAATAGTGTCAAATGTATGAGTATATTTTCAAATTAATTCCAAGAAACTCTGAAATTACCTTTTTTCCGACGTTCTGAAAGAAAGGCTCTACAAAATTTTCACAATATTTAACTATTTGTAAAACCATCTCTGACTCACTCATGTTCATCATTTTCCATAATACTAATATCACTTACTATGAGATCCACTTACAGTACCTATATGACAAGTAATTTTTTTATATTACCTGGATCATTTTTACTCAGAATATATTTTTAAACAGCAAAATAACCTTTATTAACTGCTCCCGTCTTCATAGGCCAATTACCTTTACCTAAATTTTGGTGGTAAAAACACTAGGTATGAATTTTTTAAGCCAAAAGGCAAACGTTGTTTGAAAGTCAAATGATTGTTGTTACATTGGGTCCAACCTTTACAACTTTTTAAATAACATGTGTAATGCCCTGATGTTGTAGAAGGACCATCATGAAAAATAATAGCTGCAGTTGCAAAGGTTCTTCCTGATATTGATAACTGTAAAGCCACGAAATTTTTGATAGAAGTTGTCAATTTAGTTCCATCAGGTCTACATCGTTGGAACATTAAAATGACATACTGACCATAATTTTGTAGAAATAATGTGGACAGCATTGTAGACTTACATTGGGGACACACCATATTGTGATCCGCTGCTTTAACTAGATTATTAAAAGGTACTGATTTGCAGTCTGGTAAAGTCAAATATATAAATCTTTCAGTGTCTATTCTAGTAGTACTTGATAAAGTACAGTTGTCGCAGTCATGCTGCCACTGATAAGAAAGGCTAAAAAGATTTTTAATATCTACGCCTTCATCTTCCAATACATCAAACATATACATTAAAAATTCCTGACAATCCTGCTGAATATTCTGTGAAAATTGATTTTGACCAGTAGATATGTCTACAAGATTTCGAATTTCTGAAACACTTTCTATTTTTGCTCTATCACTGGTACATTTCTCAAACACGGAATTCAACAAACAACATAATCTTTGATCCCGATTTTCAACAATCTGTTCTTGTATATTTTGAAGAAAAAAAACAACATTAACCACTACATTAGCATAGAAGTTGACACCAGAACTGTTTTCAAACTGAAATCCAACAACATCTTCAACAGAATCTTTTTTCCTTCTGCTTACAATTACAGTTTCGTCTACTTTTTGTCTTTTTGCTACTACCTCACTGCAATTACTCTCATTTCTTCTTTTTCGGCCTACCACACGTTTTTCAATCAGAGGATATTGAGGCAAATGTGGAGCATACTCTCTTCTTAACCTATTGCATTCTTTAACACAATGTAGATCTGCACAAATCTTTGTTTCATCACACTCAATCAAGTACAATCCTGATAAAGTTCTGACTCGTGATAATGCAACATATGCCATACCCTCTTTAAATACAGAACTTCCAATGTTCACCAAAGCGCTATCTACACTTAAACCTTGATACTCATGAATTGTCACCGCATAAGCCAAATAGGAAACTGTTTTCGCCGAACATATAAGTCTTTCACGAGCAAAAATCTAGCTGAACAACGACAAATTTGTTCTATTTCATCAATGCCATCAAATTTAATTTTTAAAATTTCAATTGCATCTCTATTTTTGTAATTCACAAAACCAACAACATGACCTATTGCTCCATTTACCAGACCTCTTTCAACATTTAAATTCCTTCTCAAAATGATACGACAATTTAAACACACATTCAAAGTCTTTTCAAAACCAGCAGTTTTAGATATAGTCTTCTCTAATGAATCCAATTTTGATTTCAAATTTTCAGACAAAATAATTGTTGCTCCAATATGCTCTATTTTATCTGTAGCTTCCAGTTTCACTATCTCTTCATTTTCTAACTGTAACATTTTGTTGTTGAACATGGAACATTCTTTCAGAGTTGGCATCAAACAAATACTAGATTTCTTCTCGTTAATTTTCTTAAAAATATTCTCTGGAAGAATGTTTTCATTTGGGTACAAATTTGAAATTAATCGTCCATGTAAAGCTTCTTTCCCTTGCTGACTTACTTTTCCGATTCTTACATCTTGTAAAATATTTTTATAATCTTCATCCTTTGCCTGCCGCATATTTTGAAGCAGTTCTGCATATTTGAAGTTTAACCATATATTAACGTTTCCAATACTTCCTAAGCACTTCCTGGTATCTTCATGCGTGAGCATTTTGAACACAGGTTGTCCTTTCACTGGAGTCAACTGCAGTAGATCTCCAAAAACAATAATGTGTTTTCCTCCAAATAAGACATCATAGTCTGTTCTAAGAATTTCTTGAATTCTCAAATGCACAAATGCAAGCATTATATTTGACACCATGCTTACTTCATCAATGATAAGAAGTTTCATTTTCTTCAGGACTCTCGAAACTTCGGAACACACATCTCCAGATAGCTTGTGGTACTCCAATTTGTTATCATGCTTCACTGGCAGCATCAGTAAACAATGCAAAGTAATCCCTTTAATGTTATGTGCAGCCAGCCCAGTTGGAGCGGTAACAACACAAGACAGCGGTGATTCTGTCCTTTTCTGCAGATAAGTTGCAATTGCTTTAATCAGAAAACTTTTTCCAGTTCCCGCTTCCCCACTCACGTACAGTTGGACAGGCTTAAATGATGTACATGAACACTCTTTCTTCTCATGACTGAATCCATGTTCAATCTGTTCTGTGACTTCGTCATATATCTGTTTCTGCTCAAGGTTTAGTTGTTTCACCAAATCTTCTAAGTTAACTACATCATCTTGAGCTTGTTTCATAGCTCTTTCCACCTCATCCATGGCAGTGGCAGCTTCATTTTGTATAATTGGTCCTCCAAGTGGATCCTGACTCAATGAAGCAGAACTCTGGCTGTCTTGAGAACTGTCTCGCAATCTCTGCAGCAATTGTGGCTTCTTGCTCTATTTCTTCGTTCAACATTTGCAGATAATTTGGAAAAACAGGGCATTCTATGGTATCCTTGGTTGCATTAAAAGAATCTTCGTAACACAGAAAACCTCAGAGTAGTTCCTCTTCTGTACGCCATGGCTTAAAGAGTTGCAAAAGAGCTAAATAGTAAAATTCCCTTTTCTCTGGACTTTCGCAACTCAATTTTCAATGATTAATCAAATGGCCTTTTTTCTGTCTCACTAGACATCCTTCACACCCAATGATAGCATATATTCCATTGTTGATATCTTCTCTGATGGTTCTCTTATAAATATAGTTTTGCAGAACTTCATACAAACAACTGTTCTCAAGATGCCTACTTCTATTTGGATAGTATGTATCCAACATGTTTGTCTTCAAAATATCTGTACTTTCTGGTTCTTTCTCCGCCAAATACTCTATTTCTTGTACAGATTTCAAAACTCGGTTTCGTGTTGCAGCAAGACCTAGACTCACCCAAATGATGGTTCTAGATTTGGAATAGAGACTTGCTGACGACAATCGATCAGAACATTCATATGCTCCAATTTCTTGATGCGACAACATCTTCAGACTATAACTGTATAATTTCTTGCTTAGACTCTTTTCATGTGAAATGTCCTCCCACATTTCCTTCAGTTCTGTCTTTTCCTTTTTTGTGATGTAAGACGTCACATATCGAGCCACAGCAATAGAGTTGTCAGCAACGAACTGAATATCCATGGTAGCATTCCACATGGACAAAATGACTGGGTTGTAGTCGTTGATGTACTTGGACTCTTCGTTTCTTTTTAAATTGTATGTGTTTTTTGGTGATTTCCTCGTCACAGTATGTCGCAGAGACGACATCAAATTATTTGCTCTTCCTTTAGAAATCACTGGTCGTGGAAAGCCGAAACGACATTTTGTGTATAACTTGTCCTTGTTTCTGAATTTTCGACGACAGTACTTTCCACAACGATGGGATTGAAAGCGTAAAACTTGTTGCCTTAAACTGTTTTCCTCTGTAGTTTTCGGAACAGCACATGTTGAATACTCTTCAATGAAACTCATCACTGTTTCATCCGAATCTGTTCCAAATTTGGGTGCATCTTTAATCCACAACAACATATGTATGTGAGGAGCACCTCTCGCTTGATACTCCTTTCTCCAAAAGAAATAAAAAACCTCTCCAAGGGGAGGATTTTTTTTGCTGGTAATGAAAGACATCATAGCTTCAAATCTATGATTAAAATATCTGCAAACATTCACTGGATCCAAAGAGCACAACTCTCCAGGTGTTTTGAATTCTATATTTTGTATATTTGCATTTGCCTCTCGTAGAAATTGAAGTAAGTCATCCCATGCATACTCGGCACAGCTAAGAGTGAGGAACCATGTAGGAGTTCCTACGTTTCTTAGCATACATTTCAATTCCACATGACGACGGTACCAATACTCATTTGTACCACGCTGGCATGCCATGAGATTGATTAGATGAGATTCCAAAATATTATCTTGCAGATTCACTTTCTCCATAAAGTCTCTCGCCGAAACATTTTGCAGATGTGCTCCACTTTTCAGTATATGGTTTACTGCATAAGAAAGCCCAGACAAGTCACTTTCATACAGTAGATGAAACAAATAGGGAATGCATTGACGAAACCTTGGATCTTCAGCATATAATCCTACAGTTCGATATTCAGATGCAGGAATTTGAAGTGGACGATCGTCATATCGTCCACCTCGACCTGTTGGAAATAGCTGTGGAAAACAACGAGCTTCCAAACTTTCTTCCCATACACTAATGGGACTTCCTTTTGCTGCTTTCATTTGAAACAATTCAATTGCATTCCCCATTACTTCTTTGGAATGCAAAGGATGAACAGTATAATGTTCATGTATTTCTTCACTTCTAGACACATCAACTTTTTCAATTTGGCCACCTGAACAATCACTGTCTTCATCTGCAGCTGTTTCCTCTGCTGCAACACATACATCTTTGTAATACTCATTGTTTTTGACTAAATACAACGTTGCCTTTTTGACTTTCCTAACATCCACTAAATCTTGCCAGATTTTCTTACTCTTTGTCGGAACACCATTAACTAGAATACCTAAAGGTTCCTCTTCTACTTTTTCTATACCAATTGTATCAATATTTTTTTTCAAAACAAGAGGCAAATAAACAACTCTTCCCTTTAATCCTCTCTGCAAATCTGTAGGAGGCAATTTCCCTATCTTAGGCTCCATGCGAACAATTGCCTGAAAAGGATGGACACATTGAATCAAAATAGACTCATATGTATTTAAATCCATAAATTCACGGGGAATGTCTACCAACTCCAGAATATTATGAACACCTCTAGCAGGCATTCTGTTTTGATTTAATTTATCATAACAATATTTACAAATACACTGATCAGAACTCAAATCAAAACAATTCTCCACCCACAAATAAGTTGCAAAATCCTTCCACTCATAATTATTCATCTTTTCACTTTTTACGTATAAATCAACTAATCTAGATTGATGCTTTTAATGACTTCGTCGACAACACACACAAGTAAAATTCGGCCTTTCACTTGATTTCACCTTAAACCTGGTAATTTCCTGCTCAAACTTTTCTGTACTTGAAATCTGTACATTGTCGTCCACATTACCTTGAATTGCTGTGTCAATTTCTACACTATCCTCTTTTTCACCAAAATAACAAATCTCAATTTCTTCACAAATCTTCTTCACATCTAATTCAGTTCCATGCAAAAGAGCACTGTTTAATTGTTTAAGCTTAAGTGCTGGACTTTTTGCATAATACAACATTCTCACTAATTTCCTCATTTTGGTATGATGCACTGCTAACATCCTAAAATGATGAAAAACACTCTGACAGACTTTTCTAGAAAGACAAGCCAGTGAATGCCCTTGCAAACCTGTGTTTTCTCTCACTCTGCAAGGATCTAAGTCTTGCAACAACTTCACTTTCTGCTTTAGACTTTTCTTACTATATGTACGTAAGAAATGACAAAACAAATCAATTGATTCCTGTCGCACACTACAAATACGACTACACTTCCAAGTGTACACTGGACCCTTAGTACGTCTCACTAAAACTTCATCAGTTAACACCTCTTCTGGGTCTCTAGGCACAAGTTTTTCTTTTTCAATCGGACAACCGTCTTTCACTTCATACGCTCGACCACTCGTGTCAACTGCATGCACTAAATCATTCTCCTGGAAGTAACTCTCCTCATTAAAAAATGGCTCACAACTTGAACTGTGAATCCATTCTCCAGAAAAAACTTTACAAAAATTAGTCCGATTAATTACTCTTTTCCATCTACTGTTTGATTTGAAAACATCAATTGTCTTGTTAAGTGTCCTAATTCTATTGATTATTAAAATAAATAATTTTTTCTTAACTTCAAAAGCCTGATCAACAATCTTCTCTAGACTTTTCTTTTTCTTATAAAAAGCAGCTCTCTGTTTACCTTTCCTAATGTTTTTTAACAAATTTAAAACCACCCTATTGCGAAACATTCGTTTACGAATGTCTCTAAACTGATTCTGCCTTCTATTCCTATACATATTATTCTCTCCTGCTCCAGTTGTAGGATTCTTTGAGGTTCTCTCATTCCTTTTCAAATTTACTCTCTCATTCTCTTTTTCTACATGCTGTCCAACAATATTTTTTGAAGTACATATGTTCCGTATAAAAGACTTAGTTCTCTTACCAGGAGCTTGGTTCCTGTTTTTTGAAGTATTTGTTGTGGAAGAGTGCTGTAATTCCGTTGCTGTTTTTGTTTTTTGGCGGTTATGTTGTTTTCTTCTCCTTTCCCTTGTGGGCATGTTTGCTTACTCTTGAAATCTTGATTTCAATCTGTGTTAAAAAAAAATAGCACATTATAGACCACTATTACCAAACAACAAAGCAATGACAAAAAGCAAACTATCTATTCAGGGTTACAGATCAGCTGAGGATTCTCCAGGGGTGCACAAAAGGTGAGGCCTGTATTGAAGAGTATAGTGGAAGACAGCTCTGTCCACAGGTACAAAGAAGATGAGACCTGTGTCTAAGAGTCCAGTAGGGGATAGACTTCATGAAGTCTAGTCCACTGCACTCTTATACACAGGCTTCACCACCTATGCTTCCCGGGAAAGGCCTCTCTCCCACTACAGTCTTGATCATAAACCTCACCTCCTCTGTCTCTCTGCACATGTCTCACCTCATCTGCACAATCTACTTCCTAATCTCAGGTAACACAGGTGACATAATTGTGAAAAGGTCACATTTTTTTATGTAATCATGCACACACTATTTATTCTTTATCAAAAATGTAGAATTCATTGATTAGTCCCAAAATCGATTTTTCAATAACATTTTAGAAACACAGTGCAGGTCCTACTATTTAAACTTTCTCAAAAATGTAAAACGTATTAATTTACAGCAAAAATATTTTAGTAGTGTAATGAAAAGCTTATACATATGACCTTTTCATTGTTTTTCAAATGTTATTCTAAAAAAAAATTATAAGCCCTAAGCAGGAATACTCATGTGATGAAGCCTGTCCAGGGAAGCACAAAACGTGAGGCTTGTGTCCAAGAGTGCAGTGGACAGGACTAAACTGGAGTAGTGTGCAAGAAAAAAATAAGCCTCATTTATAAAGCCCTGCGTCAGTTTTGCGCTACTGATGCGTCACTTTTTGTGACGCATTGGCGGCATAAAACATGTGCCTTGCTGCGCCATATTTAAAAAGTGACGCATGTAGGTAGATGCGTCATTTTTTAAACCTTTTGCGCCACATTATACCTCTGTCAAGTGTAATGTACAGAGAGGGGTAATTTCTCCGCAAAAAGCCTCGTAATAATGACACAGTGAAATCTATGAGATTTCACTGCGTCACTTTTAGGACACTGTTACGTCAAAATCTTGCACTTGCCTCACAGCAGGGATAAGACTGAGGCAAACGCTTTCACATGGGGCTTTCCCCATGTGATACGATTCTCACACCTAAGCAGGAGTGCAGATGAGATGAAGACTGTCCAGGGGAGCACAAAACGTGAGGCTTGTGTCCAAGAGTGCAGTGGACAGGACTAAACTGGAGTAGTGTGCAAGAAAAAGATGAGCCTCATTTATAAAGCCATGCGTCAGTTTTGCACTACTGATGCGTCACTTTTTGTGATGCATTGGGGGCATAAAACATGTGCCTTGTTGCACCATATTTAAAAAGTGACGCATGTAGGTAGATGCGTCATTTTTTAAACATTTTGCGTCGCATTATACCTCTGTCAAGTGTAATGTACAGAGAGGGGTCATTTCTCCGCAAAAAGCCTCGTAATAATGACACAGTGAAATCTATGAGATTTCACTGCGTCACTTTTAGGACACTGTTACTTCAAAATCTTGCACCTGCCTCACAGCAGGGATAAGACTGAGGCAAACACTTTCACATGGAGCTTTCCCCATGTGATAGGATTCTGACACCTAAGCAGGAGTGCAGATGAGATGAAGACTGTCCAGGGGAGCACAAAGGGTGAGGCTTGTGTCCAAGAGTGCAGTGGACAGGACTAAACTGGAGTAGTGTGCAAAAAAAAAAGAACCTCATTTATGAGGCCCTGCGTCAGTTTTGCACTGCTGATGCGTCACTTTTTGTGACGCATCGGCGGCAAAAAACATGTACCTTTTTGCGATATATTCAAAAAGTGACGCATGTAGGTAGATGCGTCACTTTTTAAACCTCTGCGCCACATTATACTCAAAAACGTAAAAGGCATTCATTTTCCCCAAAATCGTTTTTGACATCACATTTAGGAAACACAGCACAGGTCCTATGTACAACCATTCCATGTCATTACTGAAACCTCACTATTTTACAAAATACAATTCCTCTATGCAAACAAACTCAATATGCTTCCTACACTGAGTTAACACAGGTAACATCATTGTAAAGAGTCAAATTGACACCTGTGTCTAAGAGTGCAGTCGGGGATAGGCTTCATGAAGCCTAGTCCACTGCACTCTTAGACACAAGCCTCACTACCTATGCTCCCCAGGAAAGCCCTCTCTCCCACTACAGTCTTGAACAAAGGCCTCACCTCCTCTGTACCTCTGGACATGCCTCACCTCATCTGCACAATCTACTTCCTAATCTGAGGTAACACAGGTGACATCATTGTGAAAGGTTACAAAAAGGGGGTGGTGATGGACAGAGTATCTGAGTTAATCAGAACACTCCTACCCAGTCAACAGATCAGGGCTTGATCCATCACCGTTTTTTAGCTCACTGCACCATCCCAGTTCAGAACCTGGCTATATGCAAATTAGTCTGTCCCTGGCCCAGTGCATCATGGGAACAGGGCAGACCAAACTACCAAGCCAATTCTTCACTGGAAAGGAAACAAGCTTCCGGGGACCGGTTTCTGGCATTACAGCCGTCTTCGGCCCGGCTTGCTTGAATCCTGATGGTGCAATGAGCAAGGGACTCATGTCTGAGCATACCCTTCCACACTCATGGTGGCCAAAATAATTACAAAAAGGGGGTGGTGATGGACAGAGTATCTGAGTTAATCAGAACACTCCTACCCAGTCAACAGATCAGGGCTTGATCCATCACCGTTTTTTAGCTCACTGCACCATCCCAGTTCAGAACCTGGCTATATGCAAATTAGTCTGTCCCTGGCCCAGTGCATCATGGGAACAGGGCAGACCAAACTACCAAGCCAATTCTTCACTGGAAAGGAAACAAGCTTCCGGGGACCGGTTTCTGGCATTACAGCCGTCTTCGGCCCGGCTTGCTTGAATCCTGATGGTGCAATGAGCAAGGGACTCATGTCTGAGCATACCCTTCCACACTCATGGTGGCCAAAATAATTACAAAAAGGGGGTGGTGATGGACAGAGTATCTGAGTTAATCAGAACACTCCTACCCAGTCAACAGATCAGGGCTTGATCCATCACCGTTTTTTAGCTCACTGCACCATCCCAGTTCAGAACCTGGCTACATGCAAATTAGTCTGTCCCTGGCCCAGTGCATCATGGGAACAGGGCAGACCAAACTACCAAGCCAATTCTTCACTGGAAAGGAAACAAGCTTCCGGGGACCGGTTTCTGGCATTACAGCCGTCTTCGGCCCGGCTTGCTTGAATCCTGATGGTGCAATGAGCAAGGGACTCATGTCTGAGCATACCCTTCCACACTCATGGTGGCCAAAATAATTACAAAAAGGGGGTGGTGATGGACAGAGTATCTGAGTTAATCAGAACACTCCTACCCAGTCAACAGATCAGGGCTTGATCCATCACCGTTTTTTAGCTCACTGCACCATCCCAGTTCAGAACCTGGCTATATGCAAATTAGTCTGTCCCTGGCCCAGTGCATCATGGGAACAGGGCAGACCAAACTACCAAGCCAATTCTTCACTGGAAAGGAAACAAGCTTCCGGGGACCGGTTTCTGGCATTACAGCCGTCTTCGGCCCGGCTTGCTTGAATCCTGATGGTGCAATGAGCAAGGGACTCATGTCTGAGCATACCCTTCCACACTCATGGTGGCCAAAATAATTACAAAAAGGGGGTGGTGATGGACAGAGTATCTGAGTTAATCAGAACACTCCTACCCAGTCAACAGATCAGGGCTTGATCCATCACCGTTTTTTAGCTCACTGCACCATCCCAGTTCAGAACCTGGCTATAAGCAAATTAGTCTGTCCCTGGCCCAGTGCATCATGGGAACAGGGCAGACCAAACTACCAAGCCAATTCTTCACTGGAAAGGAAACAAGCTTCCGGGGACCGGTTTCTGGCATTACAGCCGTCTTCGGCCCGGCTTGCTTGAATCCTGATGGTGCAATGAGCAAGGGACTCATGTCTGAGCATACCCTTCCACACTCATGGTGGCCAAAATAATTACAAAAAGGGGGTGGTGATGGACAGAGTATCTGAGTTAATCAGAACACTCCTACCCAGTCAACAGATCAGGGCTTGATCCATCACCGTTTTTTAGCTCACTGCACCATCCCAGTTCAGAACCTGGCTATATGCAAATTAGTCTGTCCCTGGCCCAGTGCATCATGGGAACAGGGCAGACCAAACTACCAAGCCAATTCTTCACTGGAAAGGAAACAAGCTTCCGGGGACCGGTTTCTGGCATTACAGCCGTCTTCGGCCCGGCTTGCTTGAATCCTGATGGTGCAATGAGCAAGGGACTCATGTCTGAGCATACCCTTCCACACTCATGGTGGCCAAAATAATTACAAAAAGGGGGTGGTGATGGACAGAGTATCTGAGTTAATCAGAACACTCCTACCCAGTCAACAGATCAGGGCTTGATCCATCACCGTTTTTTAGCTCACTGCACCATCCCAGTTCAGAACCTGGCTATATGCAAATTAGTCTGTCCCTGGCCCAGTGCATCATGGGAACAGGGCAGACCAAACTACCAAGCCAATTCTTCACTGGAAAGGAAACAAGCTTCCGGGGACCGTTTTCTGGCATTACAGCCGTCTTCGGCCCGGCTTGCTTGAATCCTGATGGTGCAATGAGCAAGGGACTCATGTCTGAGCACCATCAGGATTCAAGCAAGCCGGGCCGAAGACGGCTGTAATGCCAGAAACCGGTCCCCGGAAGCTTGTTTCCTTTCCAGTAAAGAATTGGCTTGGTAGTTTGGTCTGCCCTGTTCCCATGATGCACTGGGCCAGGGACAGACTACTTTGCATGTAGCCAGGTTCTGAACTGGGATGGTGCAGTGAGCTAAAAAACGGTGATGGATCAAGCCCTGATCTTTTGACTGGGTAGGAGTGTTCTGCTTAATTCAGATACTCTGCCCATCACCACCCCCCTTTTTGAATCGTTTTGGCCACCACAAGTGTGGAAGGGTATGCTCAGATGTGAGTCCCTTGCTCACTGCACCATCAGGATTCAAGCAAGCCGGGCCGAAGACGGCTGTAATGCCAGAAACCGGTCCCCGGAAGCTTGTTTCCTTTCCAGTAAAGAATTGGCTTGGTAGTTTGGTCTGCCCTGTTCCCATGATGCACTGGGCCAGGGACAGACTACTTTGCATGTAGCCAGGTTCTGAACTGGGATGGTGCAGTGAGCTAAAAAACGGTGATGGATCAAGCCCTGATCTTTTGACTGGGTAGGAGTGTTCTGCTTAATTCAGATACTCTGCCCATCACCACCCCCCTTTTTGAATCGTTTTGGCCACCACAAGTGTGGAAGGGTATGCTCAGATGTGAGTCCCTTGCTCACTGCACCATCAGGATTCAAGCAAGCCGGGCCGAAGACGGCTGTAATGCCAGAAACCGGTCCCCGGAAGCTTGTTTCCTTTCCAGTAAAGAATTGGCTTGGTAGTTTGGTCTGCCCTGTTCCCATGATGCACTGGGCCAGGGACAGACTACTTTGCATGTAGCCAGGTTCTGAACTGGGATGGTGCAGTGAGCTAAAAAACGGTGATGGATCAAGCCCTGATCTTTTGACTGGGTAGGAGTGTTCTGCTTAATTCAGATACTCTGCCCATCACCACCCCCCTTTTTGAATCGTTTTGGCCACCACAAGTGTGGAAGGGTATGCTCAGATGTGAGTCCCTTGCTCACTGCACCATCAGGATTCAAGCAAGCCGGGCCGAAGACGGCTGTAATGCCAGAAACCGGTCCCCGGAAGCTTGTTTCCTTTCCAGTAAAGAATTGGCTTGGTAGTTTGGTCTGCCCTGTTCCCATGATGCACTGGGCCAGGGACAGACTACTTTGCATGTAGCCAGGTTCTGAACTGGGATGGTGCAGTGAGCTAAAAAACGGTGATGGATCAAGCCCTGATCTTTTGACTGGGTAGGAGTGTTCTGCTTAATTCAGATACTCTGCCCATCACCACCCCCCTTTTTGAATCGTTTTGGCCACCACAAGTGTGGAAGGGTATGCTCAGATGTGAGTCCCTTGCTCACTGCACCATCAGGATTCAAGCAAGCCGGGCCGAAGACGGCTGTAATGCCAGAAACCGGTCCCCGGAAGCTTGTTTCCTTTCCAGTAAAGAATTGGCTTGGTAGTTTGGTCTGCCCTGTTCCCATGATGCACTGGGCCAGGGACAGACTACTTTGCATGTAGCCAGGTTCTGAACTGGGATGGTGCAGTGAGCTAAAAAACGGTGATGGATCAAGCCCTGATCTTTTGACTGGGTAGGAGTGTTCTGCTTAATTCAGATACTCTGCCCATCACCACCCCCCTTTTTGAATCGTTTTGGCCACCACAAGTGTGGAAGGGTATGCTCAGATGTGAGTCCCTTGCTCACTGCACCATCAGGATTCAAGCAAGCCGGGCCGAAGACGGCTGTAATGCCAGAAACCGGTCCCCGGAAGCTTGTTTCCTTTCCAGTAAAGAATTGGCTTGGTAGTTTGGTCTGCCCTGTTCCCATGATGCACTGGGCCAGGGACAGACTACTTTGCATGTAGCCAGGTTCTGAACTGGGATGGTGCAGTGAGCTAAAAAACGGTGATGGATCAAGCCCTGATCTTTTGACTGGGTAGGAGTGTTCTGCTTAATTCAGATACTCTGCCCATCACCACCCCCCTTTTTGAATCGTTTTGGCCACCACAAGTGTGGAAGGGTATGCTCAGATGTGAGTCCCTTGCTCACTGCACCATCAGGATTCAAGCAAGCCAGGCCGAAGACGGCTGTAATGCCAGAAACCGGTCCCCGGAAGCTTGTTTCCTTTCCAGTAAAGAATTGGCTTGGTAGTTTGGTCTGCCCTGTTCCCATGATGCACTGGGCCAGGGACAGACTACTTTGCATGTAGCCAGGTTCTGAACTGGGATGGTGCAGTGAGCTAAAAAACGGTGATGGATCAAGCTCTGATCTTTTGACTGGGTAGGAGTGTTCTGCTTAATTCAGATACTCTGCCCATCACCACCCCCCTTTTTGAATCGTTTTGGCCACCACAAGTGTGGAAGGGTATGCTCAGATGTGAGTCCCTTGCTCACTGCACCATCAGGATTCAAGCAAGCCGGGCCGAAGACGGCTGTAATGCCAGAAACCGGTCCCCGGAAGCTTGTTTCCTTTCCAGTAAAGAATTGGCTTGGTAGTTTGGTCTGCCCTGTTCCCATGATGCACTGGGCCAGGGACAGACTACTTTGCATGTAGCCAGGTTCTGAACTGGGATGGTGCAGTGAGCTAAAAAACGGTGATGGATCAAGCCCTGATCTTTTGACTGGGTAGGAGTGTTCTGCTTAATTCAGATACTCTGCCCATCACCACCCCCCTTTTTGAATCGTTTTGGCCACCACAAGTGTGGAAGGGTATGCTCAGATGTGAGTCCCTTGCTCACTGCACCATCAGGATTCAAGCAAGCCGGGCCGAAGACGGCTGTAATGCCAGAAACCGGTCCCCGGAAGCTTGTTTCCTTTCCAGTAAAGAATTGGCTTGGTAGTTTGGTCTGCCCTGTTCCCATGATGCACTGGGCCAGGGACAGACTACTTTGCATGTAGCCAGGTTCTGAACTGGGATGGTGCAGTGAGCTAAAAAACGGTGATGGATCAAGCCCTGATCTTTTGACTGGGTAGGAGTGTTCTGCTTAATTCAGATACTCTGCCCATCACCACCCCCCTTTTTGAATCGTTTTGGCCACCACAAGTGTGGAAGGGTATGCTCAGATGTGAGTCCCTTGCTCACTGCACCATCAGGATTCAAGCAAGCCGGGCCGAAGACGGCTGTAATGCCAGAAACCGGTCCCCGGAAGCTTGTTTCCTTTCCAGTAAAGAATTGGCTTGGTAGTTTGGTCTGCCCTGTTCCCATGATGCACTGGGCCAGGGACAGACTACTTTGCATGTAGCCAGGTTCTGAACTGGGATGGTGCAGTGAGCTAAAAAACGGTGATGGATCAAGCCCTGATCTTTTGACTGGGTAGGAGTGTTCTGCTTAATTCAGATACTCTGCCCATCACCACCCCCCTTTTTGAATCGTTTTGGCCACACAAGTGTGGAAGGGTATGCTCAGATGTGAGTCCCTTGCTCACTGCACCATCAGGATTCAAGCAAGCCGGGCCGAAGACGGCTGTAATGCCAGAAACCGGTCCCCGGAAGTTTGTTTCCTTTCCAGTAAAGAATTGGCTTGGTAGTTTGGTCTGCCCTGTTCCCATGATGCACTGGGCCAGGGACAGACTACTTTGCATGTAGCCAGGTTCTGAACTGGGATGGTGCAGTGAGCTAAAAAACGGTGATGGATCAAGCCCTGATCTTTTGACTGGGTAGGAATGTTCTGCTTAATTCAGATACTCTGCCCATCACCACCCCCCTTTTTGAATCGTTTTGGCCACCACAAGTGTGGAAGGGTATGCTCAGATGTGAGTCCCTTGCTCACTGCACCATCAGGATTCAAGCAAGCCGGGCCGAAGACGGCTGTAATGCCAGAAACCGGTCCCCGGAAGCTTGTTTCCTTTCCAGTAAAGAATTGGCTTGGTAGTTTGGTCTGCCCTGTTCCCATGATGCACTGGGCCAGGGACAGACTACTTTGCATGTAGCCAGGTTCTGAACTGGGATGGTGCAGTGAGCTAAAAAACGGTGATGGATCAAGCCCTGATCTTTTGACTGGGTAGGAGTGTTCTGCTTAATTCAGATACTCTGCCCATCACCACCCCCCTTTTTGAATCATTGTGAAAGGGGCAAATTTATGTCTTTAAGCATGCAAACAGTCTTTATTCCTTCTCAAAAATGTAAAACCCATTAATTTTCCCCAAAATCGTTTTTGACATCACATTTAAGAAACACAGCACAGGTCCTATGTACAAGCATTCCATGTCACTACTGAAACTTCACAATTTTACAAAATACAATTCCTCTATACAGTAAAAACTTTTTACCAAGCATTATCAAAAAGCATGACACAAAGCAACATTAAAAAACCCCAATTTGCTTCCAAATCTTCTCCATAGAGTATACAAGTCTCTATGTATATTAAATGAATCATAACTCACCTTTACAAATGCTCTAGGAGATTCACAACAGTGTCAGATACACACACCAATATTTCTTTAGCAGAGCAAAAGGTATGTTCTCCAGGCACTGCAACCATTAATGGCACAGAAAACCTCTGTTTCTACACACATATTGCTCATGGTAACCAATCAAAACTCTTCCCTCTGTATTTTCAAACCAACACCCTTCCCCCCCTCAGCCCTTTCTACCTGTTACCATAGCAACTCCCTCCTCACTGAGCTCTCAGGTTTAAAAGTTTATTCTACAATGTTGCAAATCACCTCAGCAAGGATGTTTGACCTGCGAATACACCAGCTTATCTGGTGCAATGTTTCTTTAAATTTATTTTTTTTAACCATTCAAATTACTTCTTACACAGAACACAACCACGCACCCTAACTTTCAGTTTTCAACTATCTCAATCTACCAATCATTGCTTGTGATTCAAGAGCACTGAAACTCCACAGGTTTTTTTTTGCAAACTCCTACTGTTCCAACTGCCATTTTATTCCTACACTTCATCTGACTGCACCAGAACCTCCTCTACCATGTATTCTGTCTGGATTATTGGACATAGCTATATCCACTGGGCTCAAAGGTATGCAGCTACCAGAAATTTTCACAACCTTGATTTACCAAATGTGAACATTAAATGGATTGGCCAGAGAGGATTGAGATGTCACCAATTGATACCATTGGTGAAAACCTTTTTGCATTTGCCACACCTCATAATTCTGCACTGTGGTGGAAATGACTTAGGCACTTTGACTGGGTTAGGTCTGGAAATGCTTTTAAAGGACACCTTTGAACAATTGATGGCACTTTTTCCTCAAACTGCCTTGGTATTTTCCAATATTTGCCAAAGACAGAAATGGAACTGGTCCAACCAATTTTGTCCACAATTTGAGAAAGCACGGAAACATGTGAATAAATCTGTTTCTGCTTACATGAGAGCCTATGGAATGGGTTCAATATACAACAACAACTTGCGTTACAACATGCAAGATATCTACAGAGGAGATGGTGTGCACTTTTCAGATGAGGGGAATAGAATATTCCTCCTGAATTTAAGACTGTGCATTGGTACCTACTTGTAGGTACCTAATCAGCCACAGAACCCAAAAGCTCTTTTCAGAGAGCTACCCTACCTCTGATCACTCCAAATGATTATCTTTTTCTAACTTTTTTCACTATTTTTCACCAAAGTACGCTCCCCGGTACGCTCCCCCGGTACGCGTACCGGGCGCTCCCCCCGTGAAAATTTAAAAATAATTCTTTTTTTTTTTTTGGTCTATATGGGCCTCCTAACACCCCCTCAGAAAACCTAGGGGGTCAGGGAGTGCCTACCGTGCCCCCTTATACCCATTCCCAACGTTGTTTGTCCTCCATTTTCTGTCTCAAATCTATCGAAACACAAAATGGAGGACTCCCGTAGCGCTGCCGGTACGCGTACCGGGGCGCGCACCGGGAAGCGCTCCCAAAAATGTGAAAAGTTAATTTACATAAAAACCACTGGAGACACTTTCACCAAATATAGAATAGCTCATACTACATACCAATCCCTACCATTTCCCCAAATTTGGTGGAATTCCATTGAGCCATTTAGCCTGTAGACCTCTCTAAATATCCTGAGGTAAATTACTTCACAAAAACACATCTGAAGTGTTAGAATTGACAACCAATTAAAATGTTACTTTCATTTTCTACTATTATTTCATGACATTTGATTGGTTATATACCTGAATATATATAAAGAAAGAGAGGGAAACACAGCCATTTTGACTACTACTTCCTGAAGTACATTTAAAGAGCATTTTCACTGACAACTTCAACTGCTTTCTCAAAGGTAAGTTATTATTTTGAAAACTGAAGTATGTTGTGCACTTTAAGTTAATTTGGAAAACTTTTTCTGATAGTTATATACTATCCCTCTGTAATAGTTATAGATTGAGATAGACTTCTCTATTATAGTTATGGATGGAGTTAGGCTTGTCTTGTATAATTATGAATTTACTTAGGCTTCATCACATACACTTTTTTATATTTCTACTTCCAGTCTGATACCATACACTGCCCAAAGATAAATTCACTGTTAAAAAATCCAAACTACCTGTCTGAACTTAAACCCAACAGTGCCCTATCCCTACTGATATATTTATTTTTTATGCAAATTACAGCACGAAAATGGAAGGAGAGCAAAACATTTCCTTTGAAATTGTTCTGGAGAGCAACAATGAAGAAATTATTGTACCCAATGATAACTTGGAATTCATGGCTGAATCACGGGACTATGAACTACTTCAATGTGTAGAATCAGTAGATTTGCTGATTCAAAATGAGGACATTTCTGACAGTCAAATATTCGAAGTTCTATCAAATTTTGAAAAAGAATCTGAAAAATAAATTTATATTTAATAATTCTAAAATAGTTTGAGACATTATTCTTTTTTATATGTAAATCTTAAACTAGTACCAAATTGATTATAATGTAAAGTCAGACTTTTAGTATACTGTGCAACTTTTTTATGTTACATAGTAATTTTGATCATAGATACTTCCTTTCTCCCACTATATTATCTCCAATGTGTATTTGACATCTCTTTTTCATCTCCTGCCTCCATGTTCTTTCTGCTTTCCTGACAGACTATAGTATAGATTCCATATACCACAATAACTTCTGTAACAACATGACTCTGCATTGGTACCTACATGTTGGTACTTAAGTCACCCACACAACACAACAATTCTATTCAGAGCTACCCTACCTCTAAGCACTTTAAATGATCATTTTACTGTTTCACTGAGTTTTCCCCATGTGTGTGGGGGCGGAGGAGGTGAGTGTGGAGGATGGTGGGGTGTGTCTGTGAGGTGTGTGTGTGTATGTGTCTGGGGGTGAGGTGTATAGGTGTATGTAGGTGTATGGAGTATGTGGGTGTGGGTGGGGGTGTGGGTGTGAAGGTGTGTGTGCGGGTGTGGGTGTGTGGGGTGTTGGAGTGTAGGTGGAAATGTGGGTGTGTGAGGTGTGTGTGGGGAGTGTGTGGGTGTGGGGGGTATGCGTGTAAGATATGTGTGTATGTGTGGGATGTGTGGGTGTGTCTGTGAGGTGTGGGTGTGTGTGTATGTGTGGGGGGTGGAGGTGTGTCTGTGGGATGTGTAGGGTGTGTCTGTAAGGTATCTGTGTGTGCGTGTGTGTGTGTGTGTGTTCGGGGGTGGTGAGGTGTGTGTATGAGTGTGGGTGTGTGGAATGTGTGGGTGTGGGTGTGGATGTGTAAGGTGTCTGTGTGGGGGTGTGGGGTGTTTAGGTGTGGGTGGAGGTGTGCGTGTGTGAGGTGTCTGTGGGGAGTGTGTGGGTGTGGGGTTGTGTGCGTGTGGGTGGGTGTGGGACGTACTAGTAGGTACATAAAACAGCCACAGAACTCAAAATCTCTTTTGAACCCAAAAGCTCTTTTCAGAGCTACCCTACCTGTAATCACTCAAAATGATTATTTTACACTAATATTTTAACTATTTTTCACCAAAGTACGCTCCCTGGTACTCTCCCCGGTGCGCGTACCAGGCACTCCCCCCGGGAAAACCGGAATTTTTTTTCAAATGTTTTTGTCCCGCGGGACCCTTTTATGGCCCCCACATCAAACCTAGGGGGTCAGGGGGGGTGTACCCTGCCCCCTTTTGGTCATTTCCCCCTTTGTTTTTTGCCACCTCTTGTGTCTCGATCCTACCGAGACACAAGATGGCGGCCGCTGCGGACTGTTTCGATTGTTTACAGACACCCGAGAGCCAATCAGCTTTCCGTGTGCAAGTCACGTGGCGCGCCCGGAGCGCTCCCCGGTGCGCGTAACGGGGCGCTGCCATAGATATATACATTTCTTTGAACCTAAATTACTCAAAATCCTCTGGAGCACATATCTTGAGACATAGCAAAGGCACATCGGGCTACCAGTCCCTACAATTTTGCCAAGTTTGGTGAAAATCCATTCAGCCGTTCGAGCTAAAAGTGCGACCGACCGCCCTATAGAAATTAACATGGGGAAAACACGTTTTGGGACCCCCTTTTATCTCGGCCTTCACTTGACAAATCCCCCCCAGGCAAAGTTGCTGAAAAATTCAGGCAGATTCCTCAACCGGCGCCAAAGTTATTCCCAATAGAATGTTGCGATTTCCCTATGGAAATCAATACTAACTATAACTACCTACTGGCGACCGCCAGTAGGTAAAATATACATATATATATATATATATACATATATATATATATATATATATATATATATATATATATATATATATATATATATATATATATATATATATATATATGTATTACCTACTGGCGGTCGCCAGTAGGTATATATAGTTAGGATTTTTTCTCTATGGGATTTTTGAAAATTCTATGTCTAATAACTTTGGCGTTTGTGGACGGAATTGGCTGAAATTTTCAGGAAAATGGAACATTTTGTTTCTGAGCAGCCCCTGGAAATTTGGGGGGGGGTTCGTCAAGGGGGGGCCGAGAAAAAAGGGGGGTCCCAAAACGTGTTTTTAACATTGAGTTTTCCATAGGGCGGTTGGCCTCACTTTTAGCCTGAACGGCTGAATGGATTTCCACGAAACTTGGCAAAATTGTAGGGACTGGTAGCCCGATGTGCCTTTGCTAGGTCTCAATATATGTGCTTCAGTGGATTTTGAGAAATTAACGTTTAAAAAAAGATATATATCTGTAAGCGCGCTCTGGGCAGCGCTCCGGTTCGCGGACTTTACGCGTAACGGAACTTCGCGAAGCGAAGCTGATTGGCTCTCCGGTGTCTGTCAACATTCTAAACAGTCCGGAGCGGCTGCCATCTTGTCTCTCGGTAGGATCGAGAGACAAGAGGAGGCCAAAACAAAGGGGGAAATGACCATAAGGGGGCATAGTAGATCCTCCCTGACCCCCTAGGTTTAATGTGGAGGCTTTAAAAGGGCCCCGCGGGGCAAAAAAAAATAATTTTTTTTTTGTTTTTTTTGCGTGGGTAGCGCCCGGTTCGCGAACCGGGAAGCGTTCTGGGCAGCGTACTATAAGGAAAAAAGAATGATAGACTTTTCAAATACTGTATGTTAATTGATTGTTGGTTTTGTTGATTATTTTTTAATTTTTTTATTTTTTAAGCAATTATTTATTATTGTGATTGTGTTTCAAAATTTAATAACATTTCTAACATTTAACTAGTTTATGAATTACATATAAAAATGATTAAAGACTCAAACAATTTTTTAATATTACATACAATTTTATTTTTCGGATTGTTTTTCAAAATTTAATAGAACGTCTAGCATTTGACTGTCCGATATGTCCTCTTGTTGAGTGAACATAAGTTCCCACATTTGACCGTCATCATAATGAAGTAAATGATCCACAGATTCTACACATTGAACTAATTCATGGTCCCGTGATTCATCCATGAAATCTGAGTCATCATTGTCCTCAATATCTTTTTCTGTGTTGTTCTCCAGAACAATTTCGAAGGAAACATTCTGCTCACCTTCCATTTTATTGCTGTAATTTGCATAAAAAATAAATATATCAGTAGAGATAGGGCACTGTTGGGTTTAAGTTCAGACAGGTACTTGTGAGTTTATAACAGAGAAGTAATCTATGGGCACTGTATGGTTTCAGGCGTGAAGTAGTACTATTAAAAAGTGCCTGTGAAGAAGCCTAAGTAAATTCATAATTATACCACAGAAACCTAAATCAATCCATAATTATAATAAAGAAGCCTTTCTCAATGTCTAACTCTTACAGAGGGATAGTATATAACTATCTGAAAATGTTTTCAAATTTATAAAATAATATCTCACCTTCTAAAAAGAAGTTTAAGTTGTGAGTGAAAATGATCTTGCAATGTAGTTCAGGAAGTAGTAGTCAAAATGGCTGTGTTTCTCTCTCTTCCTTTATATATATTCAGGTACATAGCCAATCAAATGTCAGGTAAAAAAAGTAGAAAATGAAAGTAACATTTTAATTGGTTGTCAATTCCAACACTTCAGATGTGTTTTGTGAAGTAATTTACCTCAGGGTATTTAGAGAGGTCTACAGGCTAAATGGTTAAATGGAATTTCAATCAAATTTGTGAAAATGGTAGGCATTGGTATGTAGTATGAGCTAATCTATATTTGGTGAAATTGTCTCCAGTCGCTTTTCTGTAAACTACTTTCCCACCAGTAGGTATAGGATTTTTTCTCTATGGGATTTTTGAAAATTCTATGTCTAATAACTTTGGCGTTTGTGGACGGAATTGGCTGAAATTTTCTGGAAAATGGAACATTTTGTTTCTGAGCAGCCCCTGGAAATTTGGGGGGGGTCGTCAAGGGGGGGCCGAGAAAAAAGGGGGGTCCCAAAACATGTTTTTAACATTGAGTTTTCCATAGGGCGGTTGGCCTCACTTTTAGCCCGAACGGCTGAATGGATTTCCACGAAACTTGGCAAAATTGTAGGGACTGGTAGCCCGATGTGCCTTTGCTAGGTCTCAATATATGTGCTTCAGTGGATTTTGAGAAATTAACGTTTAAAAAAAGATATATATCTGTAAGCGCGCTCTGGGCAGCGCTCCGGTCGTAAGCGCGCTCTGGGCAGCGCTCCGGTTCGCGGACTTTACGCGTAACGGAACTTGCGCTTACCCGTGCGTTCACCTGTCCGCGCCCCGGGAGCGCACCAAAAATAATATAAAAAAAATATAAAAAAATTATAAAATATAAAATTCGATTTAAAATGTATTATTTTTATAAAGATTTGCTATTAAAAAACCTATGAAATTCACTGAAAAAACCATAGGTTATAGACCATATATAGTTAGGAATTAGCATTTACAAAACCTTGAAAATTCACTGAAAAAACCATAGGTTATAGACCATATACAGTTAGGAATTAGCATTTAAAAAACCTTATTTTACTGACACAAAACCATTGAAATTCCATATATAGTTAGTTGTACTAACTATATATCGCGCACCCGCAATCCACTGCTGATGATGTCACATATTACATCATTCATGACATGGACAGTGACATCACTGATGACATCACTGATGACATCTCAAATGACATCACTGATGACATCACTGATGACATCTCATTTGACATTACTCATGACATCATTCATGTGATGATACGATGAACCTCTTCAGACTCTAATATAACCTTAGATACACTCAGTGTAAACAGACACTCACAGACTGTCACTCATCCATGGAGTTACTCACACACCTAATCAGTCTTGCAAAGAATCAATCACACCTCCATTTCCTCAACTATATAGTTAAACACACCTTACTTATTGAAACATATAATAACACATATTTACTCTGTTATACAATCCCTGATACAAGTTCACAATAATCCATACAGCCACTCACACATTCACCGGCTCTTATGCACAGTTATTTATATATGTCAACTACCACATGTACTGTGTTTTACATATGTACTTACTTTGACATGTAGCACTGAGATATCCATTCACTCGCCAATACACTCATGCACACAGTAAACCGCCCATACAGCTGTTTCCACATGCACTTTTGAACCCATACATCTAGTGAATCAACTGCTCACACATCTATGCTCAGAGTCATACACCTCCCAGACACCCACACACACACTCAGTCTCCCATACAAATACTTGGCCAACTAATCAATAACCCATATAGTTAGTCATATAGCTAATGATCAACACATGCATCAGATTACAAAACAACAGACACAATGGTGCACAATTTAAAACAGTTTAGTCACTAACCCATGCACTCAGTGAGACACATTTAATCACTCACTTATACAGTCAGTCATGCACCTACTAAATACATCATCCAGACACTTATACATCCACTCATTCTTCAATATATAAGACATATTTTAACTTTACAGAAACATACAGTCACTGGATGTTGTCATCAGTGATGTCATCAGTGATGTCATTTGAGATGTCATCAGTGATGTCATCAGTGATGTCACTATCCATGTCATGAATGATGTAATATGTGACATCATCAGCAGTGGATTGCGGGTGCGCGATATATAGTTAGTACAACTAACTATATATGGAATTTCAATGGTTTTGTGTGAGTAAAATAAGGTTTTTTAAATGCTAATTCCTAACTATATATGGTCTATAACCTATGGTTTTTTCAGTGAATATATATATATATATATCCACCAAGAGCGGTTCCCTTTCTCCGGCTGCATGGCTCTACTTCGGGAAGGTGCGTCGCCTACGCGGTTGAACCAAACCGCCAAATCTGTCCAAAAGCGCTTACAAGGAAACTAATTAACCCGCACACCAGTAGTCTTCTTTCAAGGTTTTAATTTATTCTTAAATCAATTGTTTATCACAAACACAGGACCAACTGGGAGCCTCCAGCCCGAGTCGCACCGCCGACGAAGCGTCCTGGTCTTCTTGGAGGAAAGGGGAACGTGCAATTTTGAAAGACCGGTGGACCGCGAGCTGAACAGGTCAGGACAGTACAAGCTCTGCATCCGCCATTATGGGAGAAAACACAAGCTGCAGCCGGATTTGAGAAAAAACACGCGAAGAAAAACCATTTTGGACTTTTAACCGCACCGAGCGGCTGCAAAACGTGAAACCACCCGGCGGAAAGCAGAACGCGTGCCAAACACGTCTGTAAGAGTGAAACCTGTCAGAAGCGCTACGGCCCACGTGTAAACTAACCGTAGTCTGGGTGAATGTTTACACTTGTGGTACACAGAGGATTGAACATCTAAAGATAACACTGTAAGTGGGATTACAGTTGTATGTCTGTTACACGTCAAGAACCATATTAACTAAACCTAAATGAAATAAGCCTAAGTATGGGAGAAGATATGGAGGCGAAAAGAAGACTCAGGGCAACAACCATGTTTGCCATGAAAAGCACTAAAACGCTGACAAAAGAACAAGGCGTAGAAACACCATCGCTACATCAAAAATATCTCAAAATAGAAAAGATGATGCGTAAAGAGATCTCCAAGTGGTGGGAGGCGATCACACTAGAAAAATATCAGGAAGAAAAACGCGTGCCTCGTGGGCTGAGGATCTTAATAGCCCCATCGTATGAAGATGCCGATGAGGAACTAGCAGGAGAGTGGGCAGATAACTTGATGGACTGCTCAAATCGGATGTTATCTATATTGATTAAGCACGCGTGGAAGAACAGAGGCATCTTGATTTTGGCTATTGATGAATTGAGGAGTGAGATTGAGAAAGAAGAGAAGGAGGATGTCTTCAAAAGCAAAATTGAAGAAATAAGAATAAGGATTGAAAAACATGAAGAAGAAATAATAGCTAAAAAGGAACGCAAATTCCTGAGAGATGAGATCGACTACCGCTCTGGAAGAGTATTTACCTTTAGCCGGAAATATGATAATCTAACCCGGAAAGGAATACAAGGCACATTGGATAAATTACAAAGCACGGAAGCAGCAGATGGTGAAATTAGCGAGAGTGATATATCAGAGGATTGGACCCCGTTGAGTGCAAATGGTATCCCAAAACCGACAAATTTTTGGAAGGAATTTCAGGTAATGAATCGAACCCAAAATCAATCAAACTGGCAAAAGGACAGAGGAAGAAGGAGGGGAAGAGGATTCCCTGGACGCGGCAGAGAAAAAGGAAAAACTACAGAAAGTACAGAAAGTACAGCGACATCCGGAAACAAATCAGGAGAGGCAGCTGGAAAGGCGACTGCAACCCCTATGGGAGTGGAAACACGGGCCAAAAACGACGTGGAAGATGAATGGCAGAAATGTGGTAAATGTATCGAATCATATCTTAACTAATGATGAATTTGATGTTCTGCAATTTGGTTTGTCGTTTTGTCCCACTAATCCGTTCTCTTACCATCGAGAACGCATTGACTTATTTTGTTTCCTACGGAAACTTCGCCTCCATAAATGGAACAAATTAAAGGCAAAGGGGGGCGTAACACATAGAATCCAAACCATTGGAGTTCCTGCCATTGAAACTATTCATGAGCTGGAAACTTTGTTAGCCCTGGAAGAGCTTGAACGTGACAAATCTGATCTGCCACCCATTGATGCTCAAACATTGGGATATGTTACTAGTTTGAGTAGTGACAATAACTTTACACCAAAA
The DNA here is from genome assembly GCF_964261635.1 of Lissotriton helveticus. Lineage (NCBI taxonomy): Eukaryota > Metazoa > Chordata > Amphibia > Caudata > Salamandridae > Lissotriton > Lissotriton helveticus. Next base: position 1,074,946,339 of record NC_136065.1, on the reverse strand, counting down.
TCCACTTTTAATCCAGTGGTACCATCGAGTGGAATAGATACTTTTGAAGATCTTGTCATAAAGGAGCTCAAAACAATAGCTAAGAGCAAGGTCTGGTCAAAGGATAACTTAACTAAAGCCCAAAGACTAGCAATTAAAACCCTAAAACAGGACAATAACATAGTGATCCGCCAGAGTGACAAGGGTGGAAATGTTGTTGTCCTGAATCTAACTGACTACATCTTAGAAGGCTTAAGCCAGTTAAATAACTGTGATTGTTACGAACCAGTACCTAAAATTCGTATTGAGGAATTCAATAACACTTATTATGACATGTTAAAGCAATGGCATAAAAATGGACTACTGGAGTATGAGGAGTATGCCTTCCTTCTGAACAGAAATCCCAAAATTGCTATACTGTACCTGCTACCCAAGCTGCATAAAAATCCAACTAGACCACCTGGGAGACCGATAGTCTCCTCCATGAACTCGCTATTAGAGAACAGTTCCAAGTATATTGACTACTTTCTGCGCCAGTATGTTGAAACATTGCCATCATACCTGAAAGACAGCCGTGATTTTCTAAAAAAGATTGAATGTGTAATTTGGAAGGAGGGCTTTCTCCTTATAACTTTAGACGTATGTAGTCTGTACACTTCAATAAGGCATGAGGACGGTGTCAGAGCATGTGAACACTACCTGAAATCCAGATCCATCTCTTTTCAACAACACACTGAGATGATTGTCAAAATGATTCATTTTTGTCTAGAAAATATTTTTTTTATTTTTGATGGGAATTTCTATAGACAGAAACAGGGCACTGCCATGGGCACTTGCTTTGCTCCCAGTTTTGCCAACCTATTCATGGGCAGATGGGAGCAGGCAGTGCCCATGAGACATCATCTGTATCACAGCCACGTGATATTGTGGCTGAGATACATTGATGATTTATTCTTAGTGTGGAATGGCAGTGTGGAACAGGCAGAATCATTTGTAAAGATTCTAAACAACAATGATTGGAACCTAAAATTTGAAGGTACAATAAGTAGAACCAATGCCAAATTCTTAGATCTGGAGATTATGGTGTCTGATGACAAGTTAGTGTCCACCTTGTACAGAAAAGAAACTGCAGGCAACACATTGCTGCATGCAGAAAGCAGTCATCCCCCATTGCTCATCCGCAGTATCCCCTATGGGGAGTTCCTTAGGGCTCGAAGGAACTGTGGAACACAGGCAGACTTCGAAAAAGAATGTGACCTGATGACCAACAGATTTATCGAGCGAGGGTATAACAGAGATGTGGTGAGATCTTCCAGACTCAAGGCTAGCCAGTTTTCCCAGAGTGAATTGCTGGCTTCTTCGAGTACTAAACAAGATGCAGCCAATGTTAGATATATCTCTACTTATAACTCTGGGTCCATTAGGGTCAGACAGCGCTTAGCTAAGCACTGGAAAGTGTTAAAAACAGAAACAACTCTTGATGATGTGGTACCTGATTTTCCCAGCATTACGTTTAGAAAGGGACTATCCCTCAAAGATAAGGTGTGCAGAAATGATATTGTAAGGAAACGAGAAACCTCTTTGGACATTAAGGGATTCTATACATGCATGGCCTGTAAGGCCTGCAAGTTTAGCTGCAACATCAAGAAAGTCTTCTACCCGGTGGAAAATGTGGAAAAATTAATTGATAAACACTTGACCTGTGTCTCAGACCACTGCATCTATGTTCTAACATGTCCGTGTTCTAAGAAATATGTGGGCAGCACCATGTTTGCTGCCAAAAAACGGGTGTTAGAACATATGAGAGCGATTCAAAATAAGGATAAACTGTCTCCCCTTGCTCGCCACTTTGAGGAATTTCACCACAGTAATCGTAATCTGCTACGTTTCTTTGTTGTTGACAGAATACCACCAAGCAACAGAGGAGGTGATAGAATTCGAAAACTTAGACAATTGGAATCCCAATATATACTAAATTTAGATTCCAAGATCCCTAAAGGGCTGAATTCTGAGGAAGAAATGGCTTGGTTTTTGGGAGAATAACCATTTTGTATTCAAATTCCCATGATCAGTTTGTTTGCCTTGTTCTGCCTTGAGATGAATAGATATGATACTGAGTCTAATCGTCCCCATATGTTTTTATGCTCACTTACATGCACTTGTTTTTAATCAATGTAAATAGGAGTCACATCGGGTTATAGGGTTGGAGGTAAAATCTCTGTCTGAGCAATAATGAGCCTTGGGTATTTCCTTTTCAGATTGGGATATGATATACCCTGTGGACTTGAAAAAATGAAAAAAGGAGAAAAGGAGCCTTTCTAAGCAATTAAGAAAATTGAAAGAATGAATTATATGGACTTCTAAGCAATTAGGAAAATTGAAAGAATGAATTATATGGACTACATATGAAATCCCCTCAGTTGGAACACAGGAAACATTACCATTGAGAACTATTATTATACCCACTTGGGTATTAGCTATATTAAGTTTATATGTGGTTTGTAACATATTCGCGACTGATTGATTGGATTCTTCATTACTGTCGAATTGGCACTGGGTAATTGTAACATAAATGTAACTGTTAGATAATTAGTTTATGGAATTAAAGTCCATAGCTACATGACAAAGACATGGCCAGGGCATATCCTTGAATATTTATACATTCGCTTTATTTTTGAGTATTACTTATTGATATGTAACCTTAGAACCCAGTACCAACCTTGAACTTACCCAATTGGGATTTACATAATTGACTAACTTATAAATTGATTTATATATTGCTTTTACTTTGAGTATTGCCACTTGGCAGTAATTCATATATTCTAGGCTCCAAACTCTCACCAACCCACTTGGGAATTACCTGATTGATGACACATGATTATGAGGCTCACGATTTGTGTCTGAACTACATATGCAATGTAAATATGTGCGTAAGGGCGATCAACTGGAACTATACATCATATATGTTAAACATACAAAACACGTATGCCCGAACCTGTAAGGTGAATATAACTTACCGAAATAAGTAAGGGGCTCTTACCCAACTTTATAAAAGTGAGACGCTATGAGAATAAGCTGCTGCCCATATTATGTACAAAGGTATCGGGTTCAATGTGCATTAACAGACACTTGTTTTGTTTTTTATTCGAGGCTAGGAACCAATTGCAAACTGTCATTAATTTGGTTATTGGTAATGTAATATCGCCCTTTGCTTAATTTGATCAACTAATTTGCTGTTATGTTGAATTGCAATGTAGAATAATTTGATACGTTGTGTTCATGAACTATGAGTTACCCCAACCCGTTCAAAAATGGCCGACCCTAAAAAACTTTGTCAGTCCACCTTTAGTGTTGTTTGTTTTTGTGTGTAATCACGTGCACTAAATATAAGCAATGGCCATGTAGCAGGGGTTTACCCGTGAGCAAAACGGTCATCTGCCGAAACGCGTAGGGTTTTCATTTTTGGTTTAAGGTTTATGAATAAAACCTAATATGACCATACAGACGGAGTACTAATCATAATTTCCTGTGTGGAGTGCGTGGTACTGGTATAGTACGTGGATTTGCATAAGGATCGGGAGCCTCCAGCCCGAGTCGCACCGCCGACGAAGCGTCCTGGTCTTCTTTTTTTTTTTTTTTTATATTTTTATTAAAAGATCTTTTCTCCCAATTTTTACAGTGTACACCAGTATAGCACATAAAACAATCAGTATACAAAGAGAAAAGAAGAAAAAAAAAACCACACAAAAAAAGAGAAAAAACACAAGGCAGAGCAAACTGATAGAACCTTAAAGACAACCAAAAATAATACAAATAATCATATTCATATTCATATGTGTTTTGGTATTAGCTACATACCATTATACAACTTGATGCAATCCTATCGTAAACATTATTTTCTGGCTTCCTGCTCATTTCTACTCGCTCCCGCCTTGAGTCCTACTCTGCTTCCAGCGAGTTAGAGGTTGCCAAATTCTTTCCCCCAATGCTCTCGCCCTCCTGCCCTTTCTTTCATAAATAGCTTTCTCCAGATTATAGGTAGAAATCAGCCTTGCTATCCAGAGTTCAAAAGAGGGGGGGGCCTTGTCAAGCCATGCTCTCGCGATTCCAATTCGATACACCGCCGTTACCATAAACAAAAATTCTATGTGATACTCCTCTGTTTCGCCCGCAATTCCTAAGATTATAATATCATCTGTCAATTTTCGTGAGATTCCCAACGAGTTTGCCAAAAAGTTCTCAATTGCCCCTTTTAGAGTATGTAGTTGTGGGCATTGGGCAAACATGTGAACAATATCCGCCTCTGATGAGTTGCATCGTGGGCATGTGATTCCATTGGCCCCCCCCCACTGTGCAATTCTTGCTGGCGTGTGGTATAAAGAGTATATTGTTTTGTAGTGCTGTGATTGTAGTGTTGCAGAAGATAAAACTGTATGGCCTAACTTCAAAGATGTCTGTAAGTCCTCCGTGGAGGCACCCACCTTTTCCACCCATTTAGCGGCAAACTTATCTATATCATCGGTTTTTAATGTATACATTTCTGCATAAAGTTGTCTAATTGTGCATCGATCCGCCTTCTCTATGTACTCCATAATCCTGCTGCATTCGAACCCTATTGGTCCTCCTCTTTTATCTGCTAGATAGCTTCTTAGCTGTAGATATTTGAAAAAATTGTTCCCTCTTATGTCATATTTCCTTTGTAAATCCTGAAATTGTCTAATTGTCCCCTCAATGTCCATAAGATCTCCTATCTTTTTAATCCCCTTATTATCCCATTCCTTCATAATTGTATCCCTGAATATCTCCCCTGGTAATGAATGATTGTTGTATAGTCGTGTGTAGTGATTGTATCGGCCGATACCCAGCTTTTTTGCCACCCCTCTCCAAACTTTATAAGCTGCTTGTAAAGTCTTAAACTTAGTATGTTTAAAATAGTTATAATCCACTGTTTTCAGCAGACCATTCTCAGCTTCATCCCCAATAAGTGCTCTATATACATTTGTATCCTGTTCCTCGTTACTCCCTCCACCTAATAACCCTTGTGTATATTGCAATGTTGCTGCCCAATAGTAAAGTCTAAAATCCGGGGCTCCCCAACCTCCCTTCTCCCTTGGGAGAACCATGTAACGATACGCTCTTCTGGTCTTCCCTTGGGCCCAGATTAGCCTATTAAGTATTAATTCCAGTTTCCGGAACCATGTTTGTTCGAAAAATAATGGAATCGTTCTGAAAATGTATAAGAGTTTTGGGAAGGTAATCATCTTAATAACGTTTATTCTCCCCATTAGCGTCAAGTGTAGATTGTGAATCCTTTCGGTGTTCCTTTTAACCTTATCAAGTAGTGGGGTCATATTAATTTCTACTAATTTATCTAGGTCAGTGGTCACTTTTATCCCTAGATATGTAGCTACGGGAACAATTCTATTATCTTGGTGTATTGTGTATTTATTTTGAACGATCTGGGTTTTACCTTTATTAATTGAATATCCTGCAATCGTTCCAAATTTCCAAGTCTCCTGCTCTATTTCAACTAGCGCCCTCCCTGGTTTTGGTGTTATAATGGCCACGTCGTCAGCATAGGCAAATAATTTGTACTCCCTCCCGTGCAGTATCACTGGTTGGATATTCCTGTTAGCATCTAATTTTCTTATCAGGGGATCTAGATATAAAGCAAACAACAGCGGCGAAGCTGGGCAGCCCTGCCTGGTCCCTCGTTTGATCTGAACTTCCTTTGTATAGTTTCTATTTATTCTTATCCTGGCTATTGGATTCTCATAGAGAGCCTGGATTGCCTTAATGTATCCCTCGCCTATCCCGAGCCATTTCATAACCCTCCATAAATATTCCCACGAGACCCTGTCGAAGGCCTTTTCAGCATCGAGAAATATGGCTGCGACAGGATCTCGCGATACCTCAACTGCATCTAGAATAGTTATCATCTGCCTAGTATGTTAGGTCGTACCTTTTCCAGGGATGAAGCCGTGCTGTGAAGTACTAACTAATCCTTCAATGATTTTGCTAAGTCTTTGAGCTAGTGATTTTGAGAAGATTTTTGTGTCTGCATTTAGGAGTGTAATTGGTCTATAAGACCCTGGCTCCAGCGGAGGCTTGTCTTTTTTAAGAATCACTATTATGTCTGCGCCTGCCCATGACCGTGGTATCGAACTCCCAGCCTGTGCCTGTCTAAGGGTTTCTAACTTGTCCCCCCCCAGTTGCTCCCAAAAGATTTTATAAAATTCTGCCGGAATCTGATCTGGTCCTGTGGCTTTCCCCGCCGGTAAATCTCTTACGGCCTCCCTTATCTCCTGTAGTGTTAGTGGTAGATCTAATTCTTCCTTAGCTGCAGTATCTAATATATCATGCTGTATTCCCCCCAAATAGTCTGTAATTTCTCCATCCACGTTTCCTATGCTTGAATCGTATAGGTTGCCATAGTAACTTCTAAAAACCTCCTGTATCTCCTCTGTTGTGGTAACCACATTGCCTAGCCTATCTTTAATTTCTTTTATATCCCCTGCTGATAAATTTTGTCGGGTGCGTATTGCTAGTAAATGTCCCACCCTTTCATTGAACTCATAGCACTTTTCCTTCTTTGCTAGATAGTTCCCTGCCGCCTTCTGAGCCAGGCTTGTCCCTGCCTCTGCTTTATTTATTTCTATTTCTAAAAGTATTTCCTCCAGTGGTTCTCGGTTGTGAATTGCTGTAATTAGTCTTTCTTCTAGGATCTCCAATTCCCTCATCCTTTCCTCTGTCTTAATCCTCTCTTTCTTAGTTCTTTGCAGTGTATAGCTTAGTGTTTCTCCCCTTATTCCGGCTTTGAATGCGTCCCAGATCATATTAGGTGTAGCTGTATTCCTATTCTCTTCCCAATATTGGGGTATCCATTCCTGCATATGTCTTATATAACCTGGCTCACTCAGTAAACCTCTCTCAAATGTCCAAGTACTGTTCTTGCTCGCAATCTTATTGAGCGTTGGTATACTCAGCACTAATGGATTGTGGTCTGAAATCACTCTGGGGAGTTTTATTAATTTAGCATCTTTTATAATCGATCTAGAAATAAAAAAGTAATCTAGTCTGGCTACCATCTTATGCGGGGCTGAATAAAAAGTACTCCCTGTCCCTATTGGATTTTTTTCCGCCCAGACATCTACTAATGCATTATGCCTCGCCATATAGTGTATGGCCTTACACGTTTTTTTCTTCCTACCGTTATACCCTCCCCTGTTCAGCAAACACATCCCATTTAGTCCATTAATGTTCAGATCTCCACAGCATATTATTGGTTCAGTCCACAATGCCAGCTCTCCGTCTAGCATTTCAAAGATATCTGGTTCATCATCGTTTGAGGCATAAACTGACACTATTGTATAACACCCCCCCTGTACATCCACCTCCACCATTACCCATCTTCCCTCTTGATCTTCTTTTTTCCTTGTAAGTTTTGCGACCCCTTTTTTAGCTAATATTGCCACTCCTCTTGTCTTTGTCTCTTGCCTTGTGTAGGCAAGAATGTCAAACCCCATTTGTCCCAACAAAAGAAATTCTTTTCCTGCAATATGTGTTTCCTGCAGACAAATTATCTCTAATTTAAGCGATCTCAGCAAAGCAGCGACTTTTTGTCTTTTATCAACATTGTTCAACCCACAAACATTCATGGAAATCATCCTTAACGCCATTTATGTATCACAAACATGTCCCTTCTACAGTGACATACTCTTTTAGCTCTTGCCAACAGATTTTTTACTGGTACATCTTCCTCTCTAGTACATTCTTTTCTCCCTTTTCCCGCTATTTGTGCTCTTATCCTACAGCTTACAACCTCCCCTTTACCCACCCTCCCTCCCCACGCCCCACCCTCAGGACTCCCACCCCCCCTCCCCTCACCCCTTCCACAGGCAAATAGGTCACACATGACCTATATGTGGCTGCTATGTGCTGTAGAGTCGCTTCCCTCTCCCTCCCGATTTCCTTATCTTTCCTTCATCGCCCAACACCCTGTATTGCTACCCTGACTTAGCACTGCCACTTATAACTTTATCTTTTTCCCCCTCTCCCCTTGTTTTTCTCTGTCAACTCTGTTAGGTATTCACTGGCCTTTACCTCCGAGAAAAACATCCTAACATGACCACCCACGATGGTCTTCAATTTTGCAGGAAACATTAAGTAAGCCTCTGCCCCTTGCTGTTGGAAAGGTGTTATCATCTGCCTAAGTCGCCACCGTCTCTCTACCGTTACGTGGCAAAAATCGGGGCGAGCAAAGAAGGTTACTCCTTGAGCTGTTTTTTTGGCATCTGGTCTGGCTTTTTCCATTATTTCTTGCCTTGCCAAATAATTTCCGCAGAATACCAGCATAGCCCTAGGCTTGTTGTCCTGTCTATCATCTTTCCTCTTTTTGTTCACCAGTGGGAACCTATGCGCTCGTTGTACTTCTAGTTCCCATTGCCATGGTACTTCAGGGAAGGCCTCTTTCAGCAATTTAATAACGAAACCTCTGGGATCCTGCCCCTCCACCCCTTCCTCCAGTCCAAGAAGTCTCACATTACTCCGTCTTTGCCGATTCTCAAAATCTTCAATTTTCCACTGCAAGTCCGCTGCCACTTTAGACTGTTCCAATTTAAATGCTTGCCAGTCAGTAATCTCATCCTCGACTCTGCTAGTCCGTTCCTCAACAAGACCCACTCTTTCTTCCACTTCCTCGTATTTTTTATTCATTTTCCTAATCGAGTTTTGGATTTTCTTAGTGTCATGTCTGGCTCTTCTGCTCTCTGCTCTTGCCTCAGCCTGCATTTGTTTAAGAGTACTAAACAACATATCCATCGTGACATTTTGTGAAATTTCAGGGACCCCACCTCCTGCTGCCCCACTTCCCCCTATCGAGATTTCTTGAAAGGCGCTTGCAGTTCCTGAGTAATCCCACAGCAGGTTTTTATTTGTTTTATCAGGGGAGCCTCCACGCCTCACAGTGTGGCTCCTTTTTTTTTTGTATTTCTCTCCCCGCTCTCTTCAGTATCAGAGCTAGTTTCTGTTGTGGATTTGCCTATAGGTTTACCAGCATCGTCGCTTGAGGTGGAGTCTGAGCCTTCATTCACCGAGAAGAATTTATCCCCCTCTCTCTCTCTCGACTCAATACTTGCCAGGCTTCCCCACATAGCACAATTACTCTGTCCCAGCTTATTAGACCATTCTTCTTCCACTTGTAGCAGTGCGTCTAGCATCCTTTCATTGTTCAGGTTTCTTACCTCCTCTGGCTCTGCTACTGACGCCGACACCTGGCCCTCCTGTTTGTTTGAGCTGCCAGCAAACTCTTTGAGTTCCAATGCTATTCCCGCTGACGCGCAACCATTGACTGCATTCCCTCGTTGCCTGGTTACCGAGGCGTCCCTGAGGTCGGCGCCCGGCTCCCTCGCGTCTCCTCCAGCAATCGCCTGGGTATCGCCCGTCTCCCTCGCTTCTCCGCTACCATCCATGAGAGTGTCGTCTGGCTTTCTCCCTTCTCTGCTAGCGTCCGTGGTGGCACTCACTGAGGCTGCGCTCGCTGGTTGCTTGGATACTGAGCCGCTGGCGTCCACGAGGACGGCGCCCGGCTCACTCATTTCTCCGCTGGCGTTCTCATTGCCGGATACTTGCTCCTCCACTGGCTTCGCCCCTGCCGCACTCCCAGCTGGTTTTGCACAAAAGGATTCTGGCAAGGTAGGCTGCCTGAAAGTTGCTTCTTTGCCCTCTTTTGCCGCCATAATCCTGTTTCTTTGCTCGAGTGCGTCTTTATTTATCCCGGCAGGTATATTCTGTGTCTCGTCCCTCGTAGTCATAGTTCTCGTTCCCAGCTTCTTGTCTTTATCGGCTTTCTCGGCCTTACGTTGCAAGGTTTTCTGGGCCAAGGTTGATGTTAAGGCCGGTGCAGGCGTCCCTCGTTTGCCGGGACCGGGTGTTTTGGGGATTGCGCCTGTTCCCTGTAGCTTATTTGTACTACCAGCCATGGGCGCTGCTTTCTCCTTATCTTTGTCCTTCTCGATCTTCTCTTTCTTTCCTTTCAGGGACATCGCGCTGCAAATTTCTTCCCAGTACCTTCGTGTAGATTTAAGCGCTGTTCTGGATGTTAACAGGACGCTTTCTCTGAGATTTCTTTTTATGCACCTCTGTTCGCTGCTCGCCGCCCTGTTAAACCACCAGAGCCACCAGAGCAGTCTCATATCCAGTACTAAGGACTCCTCAGGGCATCAACCATAACGTCCTGGTCAGGAGAGGGAATAGGTGCGACTATTCACTACACCACACTGGCGGCCATCTTGCCTAAAAAAAAAGCGTCCTGGTCTTCTTGGAGGAAAGGGGAACGGGCAATTTTGAAAGACCGGTGGACCGCGAGCTGAACAGGTCAGGACAGTACAAGCTCTGCATCCGCCATTACGGGAGAAAACACAAGCTGCAGCCGGATTTGAGAAAAAACACGCGAAGAAAAACCATTTTGGACTTTTAACCGCACCGAGCGGCTGCAAAACGTGAAACCACCCGGCGGAAAGCAGAACGCGTGCCAAACACGTCTGTAAGAGTGAAACCTGTCAGAAGCACTACGGCCCACGTGTAAACTAACCGTAGTCTGGGTGAATGTTTACACTTGTGGTACACAGAGGATTGAACATCTAAAGATAACACTGTAAGTGGGATTACAGTTGTATGTCTGTTACACGTCAAGAACCATATTAACTAAACCTAAATGAAATAAGCCTAAGTATGGGAGAAGAAATGGAGGCGAAAAGAAGACTCAGGGCAACAACCATGTTTGCCATGAAAAGCACTAAAACGCTAACAAAAGAACAAGGCGTAGAAACACCATTGCTACATCAAAAATATCTCAAAATAGAAAAGATGATGCGTAAAGAGATCTCCAAGTGGTGGGAGGCGATCACACTAGAAAAATATCAGGAAGAAAAATGCGTGCCTCGTGGGCTGAGGATCTTAATAGCCCCATAGTATGAAGATGCCGATGAGGAACTAGCAGGAGAGTGGGCAGATAACTTGATGGACTGCTCAAATCGGATGTTATCTATATTGATTAAGCACGCGTGGAAGAACAGAGGCATCTTGATTTTGGCTATTGATGAATTGAGGAGTGAGATTGAGAAAGAAGAGAAGGAGGATGTCTTCAAAAGCAAAATGGAAGAAATAAGAATAAGGATTGAAAAACATGAAGAAGAAATAATAGCTAAAAAGGAACGCAAATTCCTGAGAGATGAGATCGACTACCGCTCTGGAAGAGTATTTACCTTTAGCCGGAAATATGATAATCTTATCCGGAAAGGAATACAAGGCACATTGGATAAATTGCAAAGCACGGAAGCAGCAGATGGTGAAATTAGCGAGAGTGATATATCAGAGGATGGGACCCCGTTGAGTGCAAATGGTATCCCAAAACCGACAAATTTTTGGAAGGAATTTCAGGTAATGAATCGAACCCAAAATCAATCAAACTGGCAAAAGGACAGAGGAAGAGGGAGGGGAAGAGGATTCCCCGGACGCAGCAGAGAAAAAGGAAAAACTACAGAAAGTACAGCGACATCCGGAAACAAATCAGGAGAGGCGGCTGGAAAGGCGACTGCAACCCCTATGGGAGTGGAAACACGGGGCCAAAAACGACGTGGAAGATGAATGGCAGAAATGTGGTAAATTTATCGAATCATATCTTAACTAATGATGAATTTGATGTTCTGCAATTTGGTTTGTCGTTTTGTCCCACTAATCCGTTCTCTTACCATCGAGAACGCATTGACTTATTTTGTTTCCTACGGAAACTTCGCCTCCATAAATGGAACAAATTAAAGGCAAAGGGGGGCGTAACAAATAGAATCCAAACAATTGGAGTTCCTGCCATTGAAACTATTCATGAGGTAGAAACTTTGTTAGCCCTGGAAGAGCTTGAACGTGACAATTCTGATCTGCCACCCATTGATGCTCAAACATTGGGATATGTTACTAGTTTGAGTAGTGACAATAACTTTAAACCAAAATCCACTTTTAATCCAGTGGTACCATTGAGTGGAATAGATACTTTTGAAGATCTTGTCATAAAGGAGCTCAAAACAATAGCTAAGAGCAAGGTCTGGTCAAAGGATAACTTAACTAAAGCCCAAAGACTAGCAATTAAAACCCTAAAACAGGACAACAACATAGTGATCCGCCAGAGTGACAAGGGTGGAAATGTTGTTGTCCTGAATCTAACTGACTACATCCTAGAAGGCTTAAGCCAGTTAAATAACTGTGATTGTTACGAACCAGTACCTAAAATTCGTATTGAGGAATTCAATAACACTTATTATGACATGTTAAAGCAATGGCATAAAAATGGACTACTGGAGTATGATGAGTATGCCTTCCTTCTGAACAGAAATCCCAAAATTGCTATACTGTACCTGCTACCCAAGCTGCATAAAAATCCAACTAGACCACCTGGGAGACCGATAGTCTCCTCCATGAACTCGCTATTAGAGAACAGTTCCAAGTATATTGACTACTTTCTGCGCCAGTATGTTGAAACATTGCCATCATACCTGAAAGACAGCCGTGATTTTCTAAAAAAGATTGAATGTGTAATTTGGAAGGAGGGCTTTCTCCTTATGACTTTAGACGTATGTAGTCTGTACACTTCAATAAGGCATGAGGACGGTGTCAGAGCATGTGAACACTACCTGAAATCCAGATCCATCTCTTTTCAACAACACACTGAGATGATTGTCAAAAGGATTCATTTTTGTCTAGAAAATAATTTTTTCATTTTTGATGGGAATTTCTATAGACAGAAACAGGGCACTGCCATGGGCACTTACTTTGCTCCCAGTTTTGCCAACCTATTCATGGGCAGATGGGAGCAGGCAGTGCCCATGAGACATCATCTGTATCACAGCCACGTGATATTGTGGCTGAGATACCTCGATGATTTATTCTTAGTGTGGAATGGCAGTGTGGAACAGGCAGAATCATTTGTAAAGATTCTAAACAACAATGATTGGAACCTAAAATTTGAAGGTACAATAAGTAGAACCAATGCCAAATTCTTAGATCTGGAGATTATGGTGTCTGATGACAAGTTAGTGTCCACCTTGTACAGAAAAGAAACTGCAGGCAACACATTGCTGCATGCAGAAAGCAGTCATCCCCCATTGCTCATCCGCAGTATCCCCTATGGGGAGTTCCTTCGGGCTCGAAGGAACTGTGGAACACAGGCAGACTTCGAAAAAGAATGTGACCTGATGACCAACAGATTTATCGAGCGAGGGTATAACAGAGATGTGGTGAGATCTTCCAGACTCAAGGCTAGCCAGTTTTCCCAGAGTGAATTGCTGGCTTCTTCGAGTACTAAACAAGATGCAGCCAATGTTAGATATATCTCTACTTATAACTCTGGGTCCATTAGGGTCAGACAGTGCTTAGCTAAGCACTGGAAAGTGTTAAAAACAGAAACAACTCTTGATGATGTGGTACCTGATTTTCCCAGCATTATGTTTAGAAAGGGACTATCCCTCAAAGATAATGTGTGCAGTAATGATATTGTAAGGAAACGAGAAACCTCTTTGGACATTAAGGGATTCTATACATGCATGGCCTGTAAGGCATGCAAGTTCAAGTTTAGCTGCAACATCAAGAAAGTCTTCTACCCGGTGGAAAATGTGGAAAAGTTAATTGATAAACACTTGACCTGTGTCTCAGACCACTGCATCTATGTTCTAACATGTCCGTGTTCTAAGAAATATGTGGGCAGCACCATGTTTGCTGCCAAAAACGGGTGTTAGAACATATGAGAGCGATTCAAAATAAGGATAAACTGTCTCCCCTTGCTCGCCACTTTGAGGAATTTCACCACAGTAATCGTGATCTGCTACGTTTCTTTGTTGTTGACAGAATACCACCAAGCAGCAGAGGAGGTGATAGAATTCGAAAACTTAAACAATTGAAATCCCAATATATACTAAATTTAGATTCCAAGATCCCTAAAGGGCTGAATTCTGAGGAAGAAATGGCTTGGTTTGTGGGAGAATAACCATTTTGTATTCAAATTCCCATGATCAGTTTGTTTGCCTTGTTCTGCCTTGAGATGAATAGATATGATACTGAGTCTAATTGTCCCCATATGTTTTTATGCTCACTTACATGCACTTGTTTTTAATGAATGTAAATAGGAGTCACATCGGGTTATAGGGTTGGAGGTAAAATCTCTGTCTGAGCAATAATGAGCCTTGGGTATTTCCTTTTCAGATTGGGATATGATATACCCTGTGGACTTGAAAAAATGAAAAAATTAGAAAAGGAGCCTTTCTAAGCAATTAAGAAAATTGAAAGAATGAATTATATGGACTTCTAAGCAATTAAGAAAATTGAAAGAATGAATTATATGGACTACATATGAAATCCCCTCAGTTGGAACACAGGAAACATTACAATTGAGAACTATTATTATACCCACTTGGGTATTAGCTATATTAAGTTTATATGTGGTTTGTAACATATTCGCGACTGATTGATTGGATTCTTCATTACTGTCGAATTGGCACTGGGTAATTGTAACATAAATGTAACTGTTAGATAATTAGTTTATGGAATTAATTTTTCAAAGTCCATAGCTACATGACAAAGACATGGCCAGGGCATATCCTTGAATATTTATACATTCGCTCTATTTTTGAGTATTACTTATTGATATGTAACCTTAGAACCCAGTTCCAACCTTGAACTTACCCAATTGGGATTTACATAATTGACTAACTTATAAATTGATTTATATATTGCTTTTACTTTGAGTATTGCCACTTGGCAGTAATTCATACATTCTAGGCTCCAAACTCTCACCAACCCACTTGGGAATTACCTGATTGATGACCCATGATTATGAGGCTCACGATTTGTGTCTGAACTACATATGCAATGTAAATATGTACGTAAGGGCGATCAACTGGAACTATACATCATATATGTTAAACATACAAAACACGTATGCCCGAACCTGTACGGTGAATATAACTTACCGAAATAAGTAAGGGGCTCTTACCCAACTTTATAAAAGTGAGACGCTATGAGAATAAGCTGCTGCCCATATTATGTACAAAGGTATCGGGTTCAATGTGCATTAACAGACACTTGTTTTGTTTTTTATTCGAGGCTAGGAACCAATTGCAAACTGTCATTAATTTGGTTATTGGTAATGTAATATCGCCCTTTGCTTAATTTGATCAACTAATTTGCTGTTATGTTGAATTACAATGTAGAATAATTTGATACGTTGTGTTCATGAACTATGAGTTACCCCAACCCGTTCAAAGATGGCCGACCCTAAAAAACTTTGTCAGTCCACCTTTAGTGTTGTTTGTTTTTGTGTGTAATCACGTGCACTAAATATAAGCAATGGCCATGTAGCAGGGCTTTACCCGTGAGCAAGGCGGTCATCCGCCGAAACACGTAGGGTTTTCTTTTTTGGCTTAAGGTTTATGAATAAAACCTAATATGACCATACAGACGGAGTACTAATCATAATTTCCTGTGTGGAGTGCGTGGTACTGGTATAGTACATGGATTTGCATATATATATATATGCAGCAACAGCAGTTTTCAAAGGCTCCGCATTACATCGACCCAGGAAACCCACACGAATCCAAACGTAGATAAAGGCACAGAGTTTATTAAAAGCTTGAGTCCAACAAAATATATATATATGTATATATGTATATATATAGACATATATATATATATATATATATATATATATATATATATATATATATATATATATATATATATATATATATATATTCACTGAAAAAACCATAGGTTATAGACCATATATAGTTAGGAATTAGCATTTACAAAACCTTGAAAATTCACTGAAAAAACCATAGGTTATAGACCATATATAGTTAGGAATTAGCATTTATAAAACCTTATTTTACTCACTCAAAACCATTGAAATTCGCATATACAGTTAGTTGGACTAATTATATATTTCGCGCACCCGCAATCCACTGCTGATGACGTCACATATTACATCATTCATGACATGGTCAGTGACATCACTGATGACATCACTGATGACATCTCAAATGACATCACTGATGACATCACTGATGACATGTCAAATAACATCACTGATGACATCACTGATGACATCTCATTTGACATGACTGATCACATCACTGATGATATCATTCATGTGATAATAAAATGAACTTCTTCAGACTCTAATATAACCTTATATACACTCAGCGTAAACAGACACTCACAGACTGTCACTCATCCATGGAGTTACTCACACACCTAGTCAGTCATGCAGAGAATCAATCACACCTCCATTTCCTCAACTATACAGTTATACACACCTTACTTATTCAAACAGATACTAACACAAATTAATCTCTTATACAATCCCTGATACAATTTCAGAATGATCCATACAGCCACTCACACATTCACTGGCTCTTATGCACAGTTATTTATATGTCAACTCTCACATATACTGTGTTTTACACTCATGCACACAGTCAACCGCCCATACAGCTGTTTCCACATGCACTTTTGAACCCATACATCTAGTGAATCAACTGCTCACACATCTATGCACAGAGTCATACACCTCCCAACCACCCACACACACACTCAGTCTCACATACAAATACTTGGGCAACCAATCAATAACCCATATAGTGACTCATATAGCTACTGATCAACACATGCAGCAGTTTACAGAACAACAGACATAAGGATGCACAAATTAAGACAGTTTAGTCACTAACCCATGCACTCAGTGAGACACATTTAATCACTCACTCAGTCAGTCATGCACCTACTAAATCCTTCATCCAGACACTTATACATCCACTCATTCTTCAATATGTAAGACATATTTAAACTTTATAGAAACATACAGTCACTGGATGTTGTTATCAGTGATGTCATCAGTGATGTCATTTGAGATGTCATCAGTGATGTCATCAGTGATGTCACTGACCATGTCATGAATGATGTAATATGTGACGTCATCAGCAGTGGATTGCGGGTGCGCGAAATATATAATTAGTCCAACTAACTATATATGCGAATTTCAATGGTTTTGTGTGAGTAAAATAAGGTTTTATAAATGCTAATTCCTAACTATATATAGGTCTATAACCTATGGTTTTATATATATAGGTCTATAACCTATGGTTTTTCAGTGAATTTTCAAGGTTTTGTAAATGCTAATTCCTAACTATATATGGTCTATAACCTATGGTTTTTTCAGTGAATTTCAATGGTTTTGTAAATGCTGATTCCTAACTACATATGGTCTATAACCTATGGTTTTTTCAGTGAATTTCATAGGTTTTTTAATAGCAAATATCTATATGTATGAAAGTAATAATTTTTATTAGAAATTTTAAAATGTGTAAATATTTTTTTTTTATTATTTGCCCCGGTACACGCCCCGGGGCGCTCCCGGGGCACGTACCGGTGAACGTACGGGTGAGCGCCCCGGGGCGCGTATCGGGGAGCGTCCCGTGAGCACTTTTCCCGCGAACGAAAACAACATCATGACGTTTCGCGTAGTCGCGTGATGCGCCGCGTAAACGTGACGCATCGCGTAACCGCGTGATGCGTTTCTTCGGCGCACTCCGTAAACGTACCCGGAAGCGCTCCGTGGCACGACCCGGAGCGCGCAACGTAAGTGCTCCGGTGCGCGTAGCGTAAGCGCGTCGGGACATGTGACCTGAAAATAACACTTTTCATTGGTTCTCAACTTTTTTTTTCTACAAATGATGAAAGCCCCCTCCTTTTTTCCTCATTCTTACTTTTTTCTTTGAGAAAGCAAGAGCTATTTGTGAGACATGGCTTCAGTAGTAGCTGCAGCTGGTGCACCCCCACCACCACCACCACCACCCAGAAAGGAAGGTCCGCCACCCCAGATCCTTCCAGGAGTTGAAGAAGAGGAGGAAGAAGATGATGAGGACCAACAAACCAGAACATACTTGCCTGAAGAACCAAGACAAAGCCATGTCAAAGTTCATTATATATGGCAGTATTTTTCCATCCCTGCTGGGCAAAAAAAAGTGAATGCCCCGAAGATGACATGCTTAATTTGCAACGAGATCATGTCCAGGGGCAACCCAAATAAAAAATATTCATTTGGGAACTACACAATGATCCGCCACATGCAGAGGTGGCACCCTAACAATCTGGCACAAGCTGAGGTACGGGATCTCGCTCAGAAAAAAAGAGACCATCAGGCCAGCACCTCCTCAGGTGAATCTTCAGTTGCAGCACCAGAAGGGCGCGAAACAGTACCAAATATACAAAAAAAAATTGGTGTAATAAAAATGGTCTGCATTTTTTGCGGAAATACCCTCTGCTACGGGGAACTAAGCATTCACCTTATTAATGATTCCATCGACAACCACAACTGCAGCAAGAGAAGAAAGCAGTAGTTTTTTTTTTTTTTTGCTCCTCTCGAGCCACTGTTAATTCCCAGTTTTTTGTTTCTTGTTTTTTGTTGAGCCCTTTATAATGGCTGTTTTTAGTTGTTTCCCCCCAAAAAAACCAAAAAAACATAAAATTGTTAAAAAAATACAAAAAAAACAAAAAATGTTCAGAAAAATTAAAAAAAATATAAAACAACAAAAACATTAAAAAAAAGTTCTTTTCAGAACTACCTCCCATTTAAAAAAAATTACTAACATTTTTAGCACTCTTGACTTCATTTTTCTCATTGGTGCGCTTCCCGGTACGCGCACCGGTAAGCGCTCCGTTAGCGCACTAAAAAAAAAAAGAAAAAAAAAAACAAGAGAAGGAGAGCATAAGATGTAGAATAAGAATAAGTGAGAGAAGCACAGTAAAAATACAGAAGTGAGGTAGATTAAGAAAATGTTAGTGATGGGTGATAACAAACTACATTTTTTTAGTCATACTTACCATATAATAAATGTAACTTTAATTTTTTTTACTACAGTTGGTATCTGTCAAAGAGAGAAAGAAAATATAAGTTATTTTTAGTTAAATATGTATTTTAAATTAAAAGATACATATGAAGAGCTAAAAAAAACAAATAGAATGAGAGCCAATTACTAAGAGTAAGGTATATAGATTCACTCACAGAGAGGAAGAGAAGAACAGAGAAATGAACTGAAGGTAAGAAAGATGCTAAAAGAATATGAGTTAGCAAAACTAAATCAGGAAACAGTAGTAATTAAAAAGATAATGACAGAGACGGAAAAGAGACTAATTAATGATGCATTTAGAAGAATGAGGAATAGAAGATAACTGAGAGTAAGTGAAGAACAGTCATAGAGTGAAGGGATGAAGGGAGAGAGGATAATATACAACGATTGAGGGAAATGGAGTCAGGAAGTTAGTAGACAGACACACTAAGAGAAAAACTGAGTGAGGTGGAGTACAATGAGTGAGACAAGGAAATGAGTAAGAGAGCAAAAAATGGAAAGAGAGGAGAAGACGACTAAAACAGTGGTACTGAAAGAAAATAATTTGGTGATGAAAGTAAAGAGAAGGACATTGAAAGAAAGGAAATGAGGGATAGTAATGGAACCAGAGTAAAAGAAATGGGATGAAGAACGATGAGAGAGGAGCAGTGAAGTTGTTGTAAAAGAAGTGATAGAAGGTAGATAAACACAAGTGAAAATAACACAAGTAGAGTCAGGCACTCAGCACAGAGAAGTAGTGAACGAAAAAAAGTAAGAAGCAAACAAAGATAAGTGAGGTAGAGTGGATGTCAGAGAATGGGAATACAATTTAATTTACACAATCCAAAGTACACAATAATTTCTACAACATGTTACATAGTTTATTTTTGCTGTTCTCAGAATATATTGAATTTCACTTAAAGCAGTGAGTTCAAATTACTCATCATATGACAGCGGGAAAAAAAAAAACACAATCCAAAAGATTGTGTTTTAAAAAAACCCTTAGAGACTGACAAATGACAAATGTACACTAATCTTGATTGACTTACTTTTCCTTGAGGCCAAATAGTATATCATGGACGTCCTTTTCTCGTTGCAAAATACTTTGCTGTTCAGTAAAAAATCCATTTCATCGACTTTCAAGAAGAAAAACTCAAAGAACATCTGAAATATTTTAAATATTTTTATATACTCATTTTTCTCAGTCGTGACTCTTTACTCATTCCTGCACCTTTCCATTTGGCCAAATAGTGTCAGATGTATGAGTATATATCAGTACTCCTCCCGTCTTCATAGGCCAATTACCTTTACCTAAATTTTGGCTGTAAAAACACTAGGTATGAATTTATAAAGCCATAAGGCAAACGTTGTTTGAAAGTCAAATAAGTGTTGTTACATTGGCTCCAACCTTTAGAAGTTTTTAAATAGCATGTGTAATGCCCTGATGATGTAGAAGGACCATCATGAAAAATAGTAGCTACAGTTGTAAATGTTCTTCCTGATATCAATAACTGAGAAGCCACGAAATTTTTAATAGAAGTTGTCAATTTAGTTCCATCAGGTCTACATCGTTGGAACATTAAAATGACATATTGACCATAATTTTGAAGAAATAATGTGGACAGCATTGCAGACTTACATTGGGTACACACCATATTATGATCAGCTGCTTTAACTAGATCATTAAAAAGCACTGATGTGCAGTCTGGTAAAATCAAATATATAAATCTTTCAGAGTCTATTCTAGTACTACTTGATGAACCACAGTTATCACAGTCATGTTGCCATTGATAAGAAAGGCTAAAAAGATTTTTTATATCTACTCCTTCATCTTCCAATACATCAAACATATACATTAAAAATTCCTGACAATCCTGCTGAATATTCTGTGAAAATTGATTTTGACCTGAACAAATGTCTACAAGATTTCTAATTTCTGAAACACTTTCTATTTTTCCTGTATCAGTACTACATTTCTCTAACACAGAATTCAATAAACAGCACAATGTTTGTTCCCGATTTTCGACAATCTGTTTTTGTAAATTTTGAAGAAAAAAAACAACATTAACTACTACATTAGCATAGCAGTTGACACCAGAACTGTTTTCAAACTGAAATCCAGCAACATCTTCAACAGAATCCTTTTTGTTTCTCTTTACAATTACACTTTTATCTACTTTATGCCTTTTTGCTGATACCTCACTGCAATTACTCTCATTTCTTCTTTTTCGGCCTACCACACGTTTTTCAAACAGAGGATATTGAGGCAAATGTGGAGCATACTCTCTTCTTAACCTATTGTATTCTTTAACACAATCTAGATCTGCACAAATCTTTGTTTCATCACACTCAATCAAGTACAATCCTGATAAAGTTCTGACTCGTGATAATGCCACATATGCCATACCCTCTTTAAACACAGAACTTCCAATGTTCACCAAAGCACTATCTACACTTAAACCTTGAGACTTATGAATTGTCACCGCATATGCCAAACAAATAGGAAACTGTTTTTGGCGAACATATAAGTCTTTCACAAGCAAAAATCCAGCTGAACAACGACAAATTTGTTCTATTTCATCAATGCCATCAAATTTAATTTTTAAAATTTCAATTGCATCTCAATTTTGTAATTCACAAAACCAACAACATGACCCACTGCTCCATTTACCAGACCTCTTTCAACATCTAAATTCCTTCTCAAAATGATACGACAATTTAAACACACATTCAGAGTCTTTTCAAAACCAGCAGTTTTAGATATAGTCTTCTCTAATGAATCCAATTTTGATTTCAAATTTTCAGACAAAATAATTGTTGCTCCCATATGTTCTATTTTATCAATAGCTTCCAGTTTCACTATCTCTTCATTTTCTAACTGTAACATTTTGTTGTTGAACATGGAACATTCTTTCAGAGTTGGCATCAAACATATGCCAGATTTCTTCTCGTTAATTTTTTAAAAAATATTCTCTGGAAGAATGTTTTCATTTGGGTACAAATTTGAAATTAATCGTCCATGTAAAGCTTCTTTCCCTTGCTCACTTAGTTTTCCGATTCTTACATCTTGTAGAATATTTTTATAATCTTCATCCTTTGCCTGCCGCATATTTTGAAACAGTTCTGCATATTTGAAGTTTAACCATATATTAACGTTTCCGATGCTTCCTAGGCACTTCCTGGTATCTTCATGCGTGAGCATTTTGAACACAGGTTGTCCTTTCACTGGAGTGAGCTGCAGAAGATCTCCAAAAACAATAATATGTTTTCCTCCGAATAAAACATCATAGTCTGTTCTAAGAATTTCTTGCATTCTCAAATGCACAAAAGCAAGCATGATATTTGACACCATGCTTACTTCATCAATGATAAGAAGTTTCATTTTCTTCAGGACTCTTGAAACTTCGGAACACGCATCTCCTGATAGCTTGTGATACTCCAATTTGTTATCATGCTCCACTGGCAGCATCAGTAAATGATGTAAAGTAATCCCTTTAATGTTATGTGCTGCCAGCCCAGTTGGAGCAGTAACAACACAAGACAGCGGTGATTTAGTCCTTTTCTGCAGATAAGTTGCAATGGCTTTAATCAGAAAACTTTTTCCAGTTCCCGCTTCTCCGCTCACGTACAGTAGTAGAGCCTTAAATGATGTACATGAACACTCTTTTTTCTCATGACTAAATCCATGTTCAATCTGTTCTGTGACTTCGTCATATATCTGTTTCTGCTCAAGGTTTAGTTGTTTCACCAAATCTTCTAAGTTAACTTCATCATCTTGAGCTTGCTCCATAGCTCTTTCCACCTCATCCATGGCAGTAGCAGCTTCATTTTGGATAATTGGTCCTCCTTGTGGATCTTGACTCAATGAAGCAGAACTCTGACTGCCTTGAGAACTGTCTCTTGCAATCTCTGCAGCAATTGTGGCTTCTTGTTCTATTTCTTCATTCAACATTTGCAGATAATTTGGAAAAACAGGACATTCTATGGTATCCTTCGTTGCATTAAATGAGTCTTTGTAACAGAGAAAATCTCCAAGAAGTTCCTCTTCTTCACGCCATGGTTTAAACAGTTGCAAAAGAGCCAAATAATAAAATTCTCTTTTATCTGGATTATCACAACTCAATTTGCGATGATTAATCAAGTGACCTTTTTTCTGTTTCACTAAACATCCTTCACATCCAATGACTCCATATATTCCATTATTGATATCTTCTCTGATGTTCCTCTTATAAATATATCTCTGCAGAACTTCATATAGACAAGCGTTCTCAAGGTGATGACTTCTATGTGGATAGTATGTATCCAACATGTTTGTCTTCAAAATATCTGTACTTTCTGGTTCTTTCTCCGCCAAATACTCTATCTCTTGTACGGATTTCAAAACTCGATTTTGTGTTGCAGCAAGACCTAGACTCACCCAAATGATGGTTCTAGATTTGGCATAGAGACTTGCTGATGACAATCGATCAGAACATTCATACGCTCCAATTTCTCGATGTGACAACATCTTCAGACTGTAACTGTACAATTTTTCATGTGAAATGTCCTCCCACATTTCCTTCAGTTCTGTCTTTTCTTTCTTTGTGATGTAAGACGTCACATATCGAGCCACAGCAATAGAGTTGTCAGCAACAAATTGAATATCCATGTTAGCATTCCACATGGACAAAATCACTGGATTGTAGTCGTTGATGTACTTGGACTCTTCGTCTCTTTTTAAATTGTATGTATTTTTTGGTGATTTCCTCGTCACAGTATGTCGCAGAGAAGACATCAAATTATTTACTCTTCCTTTACAAATCACTGGTCGTGGAAAAGGGAAACGACATTTTGTGTAGAACTTGTCCTTGTTTCTGAATTTTCGACGACAGTACTTTCCACAACGATGGGATTGAAATCGTAAGACTTGTTGCCTTAAACTGTTTTCTTCGGTAGTTTTCGGAACAGCACATGTTGAATACTCTTCAATGAAGCTCATCACTGTCTCATCCAAATCTGTTCCAATTTTGGGTGCATATTTAATCCACAACAACATATGTATGTGAGGAGCACCTCTCGCTTGATACTCCTTTCTCCAAAAGAAATCATAAACCTCTCCAAGGGGTGGATTTTTTTTGTTGGTAATGAAAGACATCATAGCTTCAAATCTATGATTAAAATATCTGCAAACATTCACTGTATCCAAAGAGCACAACTCTCCAGGTGTTTTGAATTCTATATTTTGTATATTTGCATTGGCCTCTCGTAGAAATTGAAGTAAATCGTCCCATGCATACTCGGCACAGCTAAGAGTGAGGAACCATGTGGGAGTTCCTAAGTTTCTTAGCATACATTTCAATTCCCCATGGCGACGGTACCAATACTCATTTGTACCACGCTGACATGCCATGAGATTGATTGGATGAGATTCTAAAATATTATCTTGCAGATTCACTTTCTCCATAAAGTCCCTCACCGAAACATTTTGTAGATGTGCTCCACTTTTAAGAATATGGTTTACTGCATAAGAGAGCCCAGACAAGTCACTTTCATACAGAAGATGAAACAAATAGGGAATGCATTGACGAAACCTTGCATCTTCAGCATATAATCTTACAGTTCGATATTCAGATGCAGGAATTTGAAGTGGTCGATCGTCATATCGTCCACCTCGACCTGTTGGAAACAGCTGTGGAAAACAACGAGCTTCCAAACTTTCTTCCCATACACTAATGGGACTTCCTTTTGCTGCTTTCATTTGAAACAAGTCAATTGCATTCCCCATTACTTCTTTGGAATGCAAAGGATGAACAGTATAATGTTCATATATTTCTTCACTTCTAGGGACATCAACTTTTTCAATTTGGCCGACTGAACAATCACTGTCTTCATCTGTAGCTGTTTCCTCTGCTGCAACACATACATCTTTGTAGTACTCATTGTTTTTGACTAAATACAACGTTGCCTTTTTGACTTTCTTAACATCCACTAAATCTTGCCAGATTTTTTTACTCTTTGTTGGAACCCCATTAACTAGAATAACTAAAGGTTCCTCCTCTACTTTTTCTATACCAATTGTATCAATATTTTTTTCCAATCTAGGGGCAAATTAACAACTCCTCCCTTTAATCCTCTCTGCAAATCTGTAGGAGGCAATTTCCCTATCTTAGGCTCCATGCGAATAATTGCCTGAAAAGGATGGACACATTGAATCAAAATAGACTCATATGTATTTAAATCCATCAATTCACGGGGAATGTCTATCAACTCCAGATTATTATGAACAGCGCTAGCAGGCATTCTGTTTTGATTTAATTTGTCATAACAATATTTACAAATACGCTGATCACAACTAAAATCAAAAGAATTCTCCACCCACAAATAAGTTGCTAAATCTTTCCACTCATAATTATCCATCTTTTCACTTTTTGCATATAAATTAACTAACCTAGTCTGAATCTTATAATGTGTCCGTCGACAACACACACAAGTAAAATTCGGCCTTTCACTTGATTTCACCTTAAACCTGGTAATTTCCTTCTCAAACTTTTTCTGTATTTAAAATCTGTACATTGTCTTCCACATTACCTTGAATTGCTGTCTCAATTTCTACACTGTCTTCTTGCTCACGAAAAAAACAAATCTCAATTTCTTCACCCTTCTTCTTCACATCTAATTCTGTTCCATGCAAAAGAGCACTGTTTAATTGTTTAAGCTTAAGTGCTGGACTTTTTGCATAATACAACATTCTCACTAATTTTCTCATTTTGGTATGATGCACTGCTAACATCCTAAAATGATGAAAAACACTGTGACAGACTTTTCTAGAAAGACAAGCCAGTGAATGGCCTTGCAAACCTGTGATTCCTCTCACTCTGCAAGGATCTAAGTCTTGCAACAACTTCATTTTCTGCTTTAGACTTTTCTTACTATATGTACGTAAGAAATTACAAAACAAATCAATTGATTCCTGTCGCACACTACAAATACTACTACACTTCCAAGTGTACACTGGACCCTTAGTACGTCTCCCTAAAACTCCATCAGATAACAACTCTTCTGGTTCTCTAGGCACAAGTTTCTCTTTTTCAATCGGAGAACCATCTTTCACTTCATACGCTCGACCTCTGGTGTCAACTGCATGCACTAAATCATTCTCCTGGAAGTAACTCTCCTCATTCAAAAATGGCTCACAACTTGAACTGTGCATCCATTCTCCAGAAAAAACTTTACAAAAATTAGTCCGATTAATTACTCTTTTCCATCTACTCTTTGATTTGAAAACATCAATTGTCTTGTTAAGTGTCCTAATTCTATTGATTATTAAAATAAATAACTTTCTCTTAACTTCAAAAGCCTGATCAACAATCTTCTCTACATTTTTCTTTTTCTTATAAAAAGCAGCTCTCTCTTTACCTTTCCTAATGTTTTTTAACATATTTAAAACCACCCTATTGCGAAACATTCATCTACGAATGTCTCTAAACTGATTCTGCCTTCTATTCCTATACATGTTATTCTCTCCTGCTCCAGTTTTAGGATTCTTTGAAGTTGTCTCCTTCCTTTTCAATTTTACTCTTTCATTTTCTTTTTCTACATGGTGTCCATTATTTTTTCTGGATGTACATATCTTGCGTAAAAAAGACTTAGTTCTCTTACCAGGAGCTTTGTTCCTGTTTTTTGAAGTATCTGTTGTGGAAGAATGCTGTAATTCCGTTGCTGTTTTTGATTTTTCCCGGTTGTGCAGTTTCTTTGTCCTCTCTTTTGTGGGCATTTTTTCTTTTTCTTCAAATAACGATATCAATCTGTGTTAAAGAAAAACAGTAGCACATTATAGACCACTATTACCAAACAACAAAGCAATGAAAAAAAGCAAACAATCAATACAGGGTTTCAGATCAGGTGAGGATTCTCCAGTGGTGCACAAAAAGTAAGGATTGTATTGAAATATATAGTGGAAGACAGCTATGTCCAGAACTACAAAGAAGATCAGACCTATGTCTAACTCCACTGCTCTCTTATACACAGACTTGACCACCTATGCTTCCCAAGAAATTATTGAGTTATATAGTTATATAAAATTGTTTTTTATAAAATTGTGAAGGTCCATGAGAAAGCATTTGCCTCAGTCTTATTCCTGTTGTGGGGCACGTGCAAGATTTTACATCAGTCTTATCCCTGCTGTGAGGCAGATGATTGTAAATAGGATCTGTGCTGTGTTTTCTAAATGTGATGTCACAAACGATTTTGAAGAAAATGATTGGTTTTTACAAATTTGATTATAATGTGGCACAGAGGTTTAAAAATAACGCATCTACCTACATGCATCAATTTTTAAATATGGAGCAAAAAAATACTTGTTTCGTTTTTCTTGGGGAGCGTAGTTGGTGAAGCTTGTGTCTAAAAGTTTGTATGGGTCTGTGTGTGGGGTGTGTCTGTGGGTGTGTGTGTGTGGGTCTCATAGATGTGTGTGTGTGGGGAAGGGGTGAGGTGTGTGATGGGGATTGTGTAGGATTTTTGAGGTGTGTTTGTGTGGGGGGTATGTGTGTGTGAGTGCGAGGGTATGTGTGTGGAGTATGTGTGTGTAGGATGTGTGGGTGTGTCTGTGGGGTGTGTCTGTGGGTGTGTGTGTGGGGGTGTGTATGGATGTGTATGTGAGAGATTGTGTGTGTGGGTGCATGTGTGTGTGTGTGTGTGTGTCTGAGGGGTGATGAGGTGTATAGGTGTGTGGAGGTATCTGGGGTATGTGGGTGTGGATGGGGATGTGTGTGGGGTGTGTGTGTGTAGGATATGTGGGTGTGTGTGTGGGGTGTGTCTGTGGGGGTGTGTATAGGGGTGTGTGTGTGTGTGAGGTGTGTGTGGGGGGGTTGGGTGTGTGTGTGTGTGTTTACGGGGATATGTGTGTGGGGTGTGTGTGTGTAGGATGTGTGGGTGTGTGTGTGGAGTGTGTCCGTGTGTGTGTGGGGGGGGGGTGTATGGGTGTGTGTGAGATGTGTGTAGTGTGTGTGTGTGTGTGTGTGTCAGAGATGTGTGTGTGTGTGGAAGGGGTGAGGTGTGTGTGGGGGATGTGTGGTATGTGTGAGGTGTGTGTGTGTGGAGAGTGTGTGTGTGTGTTTGTGAGAGGATATGTGTGTAGGGTGTGTGTGTGTAGGATGTGTGGGTGTGTGTGTGGGGTGTGTCTGTGGGTATGTGTGTGGAGGTGTGTGTGTGTGTGTGTGAGGTGTGTGTGTGAGGGAGGGGTGTGTGTGTGTGTGGGGGGGGGAAGGGGTATGTGTGTGTAGGATGTGTGGGTGTGTGTGTGGGGTGTGTCTATGGTTGTGTGTGTGGGGGGTTGTATGGGTGTGTGTAAGAGAGAGTGTGTGTGTGGGTGCATGTGTGTGTGTGAAGTGTGTGTGGTGTGTGTGTGTGTGTGTCAGAGATTTGTGTGTGGGGAAGGAGTGATGTGTGTGTGGGGGATGTGTGGGATGTGTAAGTTGAGAAAGTGTGTGTGTGGATGCATGTGTGTGTGAAGTGTGTGTGGTGTGTATGTGTGTGTGTATCAGACATGTGTGTGTGTGTGGGGAAGGGGTGAGGTGTGTGTGGGGGATGTGTGGGGTGTGTGAGTTGTGTGTGGGGGAGGGGGGGTGGGTGTGTGTGTGCGAGGATATGTGTGTAGGGTGTGTGTGTGTAGGATGTGTGGGTGGGGTGTGTCTGTGGGTATGTGTGTGGAGGTGTGTGTGTGTGTGTGTGGGGTGTGTGTGTGAGGGAGGGGTGGGTGTGTGTGTGTGTGTGTGGGGAGGGGTATGTGTGTAGGGTATGTGTGTGTAGGATGTGTGGGTGTGTGTGTGGGGGGTTTGTCTATGGTTGTGTGTGTGGGGGGTTGTATGGGTGTGTGTGAGAGAGAGTGTGTGTGTGGGTGCATGTGTGTGTGTGAAGTGTGTGTGATGTGTGTGTGTGTGTGTGTGTCAGAGATTTGTGTGTGGGGAAGGAGTGATGTGTGTGTGGGGGATGTGTGGGATGTGTGAGTTGAGAAAGTGTGTGTGTGGATGCATGTGTGTGTGAAGTGTGTGTGGTGTGTGTGTGTGTGTGTGTGTATCAGAGATGTGTGTGTGTGTGGGGAAGGGGTGAGGTGTGTGTGGGGGATGTGTGGGGTGTGTGAGGTGTGTGTGGGGGGTAGGGGGTGGGTGGGTGGGTGTGGGTGTGTGTAGGATGTATCGGTGTGTGTGGGGGGTGTGTCTCTGAGTGTGTGTGGAGCTGTGTGTGTGTGTGTGATGTGTGTGTGTGGAGAGGAGAAGTGGATGTGTGTGTGTGTGTGGGGAGGGGTATGTGTGTGGGATGTGTGTGTGTAGGATGTGTGGGTGTGTGTTTGGGGTGTGTCCGTGGGTGTGTGTGTGTGCGGGTTGTATGGTTGTGTGTGAGAGAGTGTGTGTGTGAAGTGTGTGTAGTGTGTGTGTGTGTGTGTGTGTCAGAGATGTGTGTGTGTGTGGAAGGGGTGAGGTGTGTGTGGGGGATGTGTGGTATGTGTGAGGTGTGTGTGTGTGTGAAGTGTGTGTGTTTGTGTGTGTGTGTGTGTGTGTGTGTGTCGGAGATGTGTGTGTGTGTGGAAGGGGTGATGTGTGTGTAGGGGATGTGTGGTATGTGTGAGGTGTGTGTGTGTGTGGGGAGTGAATGTGTGTGTGTGCGAAGGTATGTGTGTAGCGTGTATGTCTGTAGGATGTGTGGGTGTGTGTGTGGGGTGTGTCTGTGGTTGTGTGTGTGGGGGGTGTATGGATGTGTGTGTGAGAGAGTGTGTGTGTGGGTGCATGTGTGTGTGTATGTGTCTGAGGGGGGATGAGGTGTATAGGTGTGTGGAGGTATCTGGGGTATGTGAGTGTGGGTGGGGATATGTGTGGGGTATGTGTGTGTAGTATATGTGGATGTGTGTGTGAGGTGTGTCTGTGTGTGTTTGTGTGGGGGTGTGTGTGTGAGGTGTGTGTGTGTGTGGGGGGGGTGGGTGTGTGTGTACGGGGGTATGTGTGTGGGGTGTGTCTGTGTAGGATGTGTGGGTGTGTGTGTGGGGTGTGTCTGCGGGTGTGTGTGTGAGGGTATGTGGGTATGGGTGGGGATGTGTGTGGGGTGTGTGTGTGTAGGATGTGTGGATGTGTGTGTGGGGTGTGTCTCTGGGTGTGTGTGTGTGGGTATGTGTGTATGGGTGGGACTTTGTGTGGGGTGTGTGTGTGTGTAGGATGTGTGTGTGTGTGTGTGGGGTGTGTCTGTGGGTGTGTGTGTGTGGTTGGGTTGGATGTGTGTGTGTGTGCAGGGGTATATGTGTAGAGTGTGTGTGTGTGTATAGGATGTGTGGGTGTGTGTGTGGGTTGTGTCTGTGGGTGTGTGTGTGGGGATGTGTGTGTGGCGTGTTGTGTGTGTGTGTGCGGGGGTATGTGTGTGGAGTGTGTGTGTAGGATGTGTGGGTGTCTGTGTGGGGTGTGTCTGTGGGTGTGTGTGTGGGGATATGTGAGTATGGGTGGGGATGTGTGTGGGGTGTGTGTGTAGGATGTGTGGGTGTGTGTGGGGGGTGTGTCTGTTGGTATGTGTGTGTGAAGTGTGTGTGTGGGGGGGGGTTGGGTGTGTGTGTGTGCGGGGGTATGTGTGTGGAGTGTGTGTGTGTAGGATGTCTGGATGTCTGTGTGGGGTGTTTCTGTGGGTGTGTGTGTGGGGGGGGTGTGTTGGTGTGTGTGTGAGAGAATGTGTGTGTGGGTGCATGTGTGTGTGTGAAGCTAACGCTTTCTCAAGGAGCTTCACAATTTTACAAAATACAATTCCTCTATGCAAACAAACTCAATATGCTTCCTCCACTGATTTAAAACACAGCTAACATCATTGTAAAGAGTCAAATTGACACCTGTGTCTAAGAATGCAAACAGATATATGCTTCATGAAGCCTAGTCCACTGCACACTTAGATACAATCCTCACCACCTAGGCTCCCCAGGAAAACCCAAACATGTACCTTTTTTCACCATATTAAAAAAATTACGCATGTAAGCGTCACGTCTTAAATCTCTGCACCACATTATACTTAAACATTTTAAATTCATCTATTTTCCCCAAAATGGTTTTTGACATCACATTTAGGAAACACAGCACAGATCATATTTACAACCATCTGCCTCACAGCAGGGATAAGACTGAGGCAAAAACTTTCACATGAAGCTTCACAATTTTACAAATTACAATTCCTCTATGCAAACAAACTCAATATGCTTCCTACCCTGAGTTAACACATATAACATCATTTTAAAGAGTCAAATTCACACCTGTGTCTAACAGTGCAGTCAGGGATAGGCTTCATGAAGTCTAGTCCACTGCACTCTTAGACACAAGGCTCACCACCTACGCTCCCCAGGAAAACCCAAACATGTACTTTTTTGCATCATATTTAAAAAGAGACACATGTAATTAGATGCGTCACTTTTTAAACCTCTGTGCCCCAATATACTCAAATATGTAAAAAACATTCATTTCCTCAAAATCGTTTTTAACATCACATTTTGGAAACACAGCACAGATCATATGTACAACCATCTGCCTCACAGCAGGGATAAGACTGAGGCAAAAGCTTTCACATGAACCTTCACAATTTTACAAATTACAATTCCTCTATGCAAACAAACTCAATATGCTTCCTACACTGAGTCAACACATATAACAGCATTGTAAAGAGTCAAATTCACACCTGTGTCTAACAGTGCAGTCAGGGATAGGCTTCATGAAGTCTAGTCCACTGCACTCTTAGACACAAGGCTCACCACCTATGCTCCCCAGGAAAGGCCAAACATGTACTTTTTTGCATCGTATTTAAAAAGAGACACATGTAATTAGATGCGTCACTTTTTAAACTGCTGTGCCACAATAAACTCAAATATGTAAAAAACATTCATTTCCTCAAAATCGTTTTTAACATCACATTCAGAAAAAACAGCACAGATCATATGTACAACCATCTGCCTCACAGCAGGGATAAGACTAAGGCAAAAGCTTTCACATGAAGCTTCAGAATATTACAAATTGCAATTCATCTATGCAAACAAACTGAATAGGCTTCCTACACTGAGTTAACACATGTAACATCATTGTAAAGAGTCAAATGCACACCTGTGCCTAACACTGCATTTAGGGATATGCTTCATGAAGTCTAGTCCACTGCACTCTTACACACAAGGTTCACCACCTACACTCCCCAGGAAAGACCAAACATGTACTTTTTTGCATCATATTTAAAAAGAGACACATGTAATTAGATGCATCATTTTTTAAACCGCTGTGCCACAATATACTCAAATATGTAAAAAACATTCATTTCCTCAAAATCGTTTTTAACATCACATTTTGGAAACACAGCACAGATCATATGTACAACCATCTGCCTCACAGCAGGGATAAGTCTGAGGCAAAAGCTTTCACATAAAGCTTCACAATTTTACAAATTACAATTCCTCTATGCAAACAAACTCAATATGTTTCCTATACTGAGTTAACACAGGTAACATCATTGTAAAGAGTCAAATGTATTTCTATTAAACATGCACACATAATCTTTATTCCTTTTAAAAAATGTAAAAACTATTTTTCCACCCAAAATCGTTTTTTACATTACATTTACAAAACACAACACAAGTCCTACATAGAAGCATTCCATGTCACGTCTAAAAATTCACAATTTCACAACATACATTTACTCTATGCAGTAAAAACTTTTTACCAAGCATTATCAAAAAGCATGACACAAAGCAACATTTAAAAACCACAATTTGCTTTCAAATCTTCTCCATAGAGTATACAAGTGTCTATGTATATTAAATGAATCATAACTCACCTTTACAAATTGTTTTGGAGATTCACAACAGTGTCAGATATACACACCAATATTTCTTTAGCAGAGCAAAAGGTATGTTCTCCAGGCACTGCAAACCATAAATGCACAGAAAACCTCTAACTCTACACAGATATTCCTCATGGTAACCAATGAAAACTCTTCCCTCTATACTTTCAAACCAACACCCTTCCCCTCCTCAGTCCTTTCTACTTGTTACCATAGCAACTCCCGCCTCACTGAGCTCCCAGGGTTAAAAGTTTATTGTACAATGTTGCAAATCACCTCTGCAAGGATGTTTGACCTGCAAATACACCAGCTTATCTGGTGTAAGGATTCTTTAAATTACTTTTTTTTTAACCATTCAAATCACTTCTTACACAGAACACAACCATGCACCCTAACTTTCAGTTTTCACCTATCTCATTCTACCAATCATTGCTTGTGATTCAAGAGCACTGAAACTCCAGTTTTTTTTTTTGCAAACTCCTATTATTCCAACTGCCATTTCTTCTCCACACTTCATCTGACTGCACCAGAACATCCTCTACCATGTATTCTGTCTGGATTATTGGACATAGTTATATCCACTGGGCTCAAAGGTATGCTAGAACCAGAAATTTACAAAACCTTGATTTACAAAATGTGAACATTAGATGGATTGGCCACAGAGGATTAAAATGTCACCAATTGATTCCATTGGTGAAAACCTTTTTGCATTTGCCACACCCTGACCTGTTAATTGTCCATGACTTGGGCACTTTGACTGGGGTAGGTCTGGAAATGCTTTTAAAGGACACCTTTGAGCAATTGATGGCACTTTTTCCACAAACTGCCTTGGTATATTCCAATATATGCCAAAGGCAGAAAGGGAAGTGGTCCAACCAATTTTGTCCACAATTTGAGAAAGCACAGAAACATGTGAATAAATCTGTTTCTGCTTACATGAGAGACTTTGGAATGGGTTCAATATACAACAACAACTTGCGTTACAACATGCAAGATATCTACAGAGCAGATGGTGTGCACTTCTCAGATGAGGGGAATAGAATATTCCTCCTGAATTTAAGACTGTGCATTGGTACCTACTTGTAGGTACCTAAATCAGCCACAGAACCCAAAAGCCCTTTTCAGGGCTACCCTAGCTCTGATCACTCCAAATGATTATCTTTTTCTAACTTTTTTCACTATTTTTCACCAAAATACGCTCCCCGGTGCGCGTACCGGGAGCTAACCCCGCGAAAAATAAAAAAAAAATATTTTTTTTGTTTTGGTCTATATGGGCCTCCTAACACCCCCTCAGAAAACCTAGGGGGTCAAGCAGTGCCTACGATGCCCCCTTATACCCATTCCCAACGTTGTTTGTGCTCCATTTTCTGACTGAAATGTACCGAAACACAAAATGGACGACTCTCGTAGCGCTGCCGGTACGCGTACCGGGGCGCGCACCGGGAAGCGCTCTAAAAATATTAAAAGTTAATTTACATCAAAACCATTGGAGACACTTTCACCAAATATAGAGTAGCTCATACTACAGACCAATCCTTACCATTTTCCCAAATTCAATAGATTTCCATTGAGCCATTTAGCCTGTATACCTCTCTAAATACCCTGAGGTAAATTACTTCACAAAAACACATCTGAAGTGTTAGAATTGACAACCAATTAAAATATTACTTTCAATTTCCACTTTTTTACCTGACATTTGATTGGTTATGTACCTGAATATATATAAAGAAAGAGAGGGAAACACAGCCATTTTGACTACTACTTCCTGAAGTACATTTCAAGAGCATTTTCACTCAGAACTTCAACTTCTTTTTAAAGGTAAGTTGTTATTTTGAAAACTGAAGTATATTGTGCACTTTAAGTTAATATGGAAAACTTTTTCTGATAGTTATATACTATCCCTCTGTAATAGTTATAGATTTAGATAGACTTCTCTGTTATAGTTATGGATGGATTTAGACTTGTCTTGTATAATTATGAATTTACTTAGGTTTCATCACATACACTTTTTTATAATTCTACTTCCAGCCTGATACCATACACTGCCCAAAGATAATTTCACTGTTAAAAAATCAAAACTACCTGTCTGAACTTAAACCCAACAGTGCCCTATCTCTACTGATATATTTATTTTTTTATGCAATTTACAGCAACATAATGGAAGGAGATCAAAATAAATGTAATATTTCATTCGAACTTGATCTTCAGGACAATCCAGAGGAAGAGAATAACGATTCAGATTTTTTGGATCAGTCTCTTGATGAAGAGTTTCTGAAATATGTGGAAGAAATGGAATCATGTAATCCAAATGAGGACATTCCCGATGACATAATGTTGGAAGTCTTATTAAATTTTGAAAAATCAGAGCAATAAATTTATATTTAATAATTAAAAATTGTTCCAGGCATTATTCTTTTTTATATGTAATCAATGAAATAGTACCAAAATGAATATAATATAATGTGAGACTTATAGTATACTGTGCAACTTTTTTGTTTTACATAGTAATTTTCCTCATAGATACTTCCTTTCTCCCACTATATTATCTCCAATGTGTATTTGACATCTCTTTTTCATCTCCTGCCTCCATGTTGTTTCTGCTTTCCTGACAGACTATGATATGGATTCCATATACCACAATAACTTCTGTAACAACATGCAAATTATCTACAGAGGAAACGGTGTACATTAAATTTAAGACTCAGCATTGGTACCTACATGTTGGTACTTAAAACACCCAAAAAACACAACAACTCTATTCAGAGCTACCCTACCTCTAAGCACTTTAAATTATTATTTTAGTGTTTCACTGAGTTTTCCCCATGTATGTGGCGGGGAGGTGTGTGTGGGGGATGTGTGGGGTGTGTCTGTGAGGTGTGTGTGTATTTCTGAGGGAGGATGAGATGTATAGGTGTGTGTAGGTGTGTGGGGTATGTGGGTGTGGGTGGGGATCTGGGTGTGTAAGGTGTGTGTGTGGGTGTGGGTGTGTGGGGTGTTTGGGTGTAGGTGGGGGTGTGGGTGTGTGAGGTGTGTGTGGGGTGTGTGTGGGTGTGGGGGATATGTGTGTAGGATGTGTGTGCATGTGTGGGATGTGTGAGCGTGTCTGTGAGGTGTGCGTGTGTGTGTTTGTGTGGGGGGGGAGGTGTGTCTGTGGGATGTGTGAGGTGTGTCTGTGAGGTATCTGTGTGTGCGTGTGAGTGTGGTGGGGGGGTGAGGTGTGTGTGTGGGATGTGTGTGTGTGTGGATGTGTAAGGTGTCGGTGTGGGGGTGTGGGGTGTTTGGGTGAGGGTGGAGGTGTGCGTGTGTGAGGTGTGTGTGGGGAGTGTGTGGGTGTGGGTGTGTGGGGTTGTGTGCATGTGGGTGTGTGTGGGACACACTTGTAGGTACCTAAAACAGCCACAGAACCCAAAAGCTCTTTTCAGAGCTACCCTACCTGTAATCACTCAAAATGATTATTTTATTATTTATTATTATGATTATATAATTTGTTTCACTATTTTTAATTATGGTACGCTCCCCGGTACGCTCACCGGTGCGCGTACCGTGCGCTCCCCCCGCAAAAAACGAAAAAAAAATAAAAAAATGTTTTGCCCCGCGGGACATTTTAATGGCCCCCACATCAAACCTAGGGGGTCAGGGGGGTCTACCCTGCCCCCTTTTGCTCATTTCCCCCTTTGATTTTGCCACCTCTTGTGTCTCGATCCTACCGAGACACAAGATGGCGGCCGCTGCAGACTCTTTAGAATGTTTACAGACACCCGAAAACCAATCAGCTTCCCGTGCGCAAGTCGCGTGGCGCGCCCGGAGCGCGCCCCGGTACGCGTACCGGGGCGCGCTTACAGATATATATATTTTTTTGAACCTAAATTACTTAAAATCCTCTGGAGCACATATCTTGAGACAAAGCAAAGGCACATCGGGCTACCAGTCCCTACAATTTTGCCAAGTTTGGTGAAAATCCATTCAGCCGTTCGGGCTAAAACTGCGACAGACCGCCCTATAGAAATTAACATGGGGAAAACACGTTTTGGGACCCCCCTTTTATCTCGGCCCCCGTTTGACGAATCCCCGCCAATCTTTCAGGGAAGGAGCGGAGCGCCGCAAGGCAAAGTTGCTGAAAAATTCAGCCTGATTGCTTAACCGGCGCCAAAGTTATTCCAAATAGAATGTTGCGATTTCCCTATGGAAATCGATCCTAACTGTATATACCTACTGGCGACCGCCAGTAGGTAATATATATATATATATATATATATATATATATATATATATATATATATATATATATATATATATTACCTACTGGCGATCGCCAGTAGGTATATATAGTTAGGATTTTTTCTCTATGGGATTTCTGAAAATTCTATGTCTAATAACTTTGGCGTTTGTGGACGGAATTGGCTGAAATTTTCAGGAAAATGGCACATTTTGTTTCTGAGCAGCCCCCGAAAATGTGGGGGGGTTTCGTCAAGGGGGGGCCGAGAAAAAAGGGGGGTCCCAAAACGCATTTTTCCCATTCATTTTTCCATAGGGCGGTTGGACTCACTTTTAGCTCGAACGGCTGAATGGATTTACATGAAACTTGGCAAAATTGTAGATATGGTTTGTCCGACGTGCCTTTGCTATGTCTCAATATATGTGCTCCAGTGGATTTTTAGAAATTAACGTTTAAAAAAATATATATTTCTGTAACAGCGCTCCGGTTAGCGCCCCGGTTCGCGTACCTGACGCGTAACGGAACTTCGCGAAGCGAAGCTGATTGGCTCTCCGGTGGCTGTCAACATTCTAAACAGTCCGGAGCGGCCGCCATCTTGTCTCTCGGTAGGATCTAGAGACAAGATGTGGTGAAAAACGAAGGGGGAAATGAAGGAAAGGGGGCAAGGTAAACCCCTCCTGACCCCCTAGGATTGATGAGGGGGATATTAAAGTCCCCCACGAGGCAGCGTAACGGGAGTCCGCCATCTTGTGTTTTTGGAGCGTCCGGTTCGCGTACCGGGTAGCGTCCCGGTAAGCGTAACAAGGGGAAAACCAAGAGAAACAGTAAAAAAAAATTAAGGGAATAGATTTCCAGCAAACTTTGAAAAATTGTAGGGACTGTTTGTTTGATGTGCCTTTGCAAGGCCTCAAGATATGTGCACGTGTGGATTTTGTCTAATTAAGGTTAAAAAAATATATATATCTGTAAGCGTGCTCTGGCGCGCTTACGTTACGGGTTTTGTTTGCGCTGAGAGATACGTCACGGTTATGCAACGCGCCATGAGGCGTCTCACGTGGCTACGTGATACGTCACGTAATAAAGAATATATTTTACAGATATAGATATTAGCTTTTAAAAAACCAATGAAATTCACTGAAAAAACCATAGGTTATAGACCATATATAGTTAGGAATTTGCATTTACAAAACCTTGAAAATTCACTGAAAAAACCATAGGTTAGAGACCATATATAGTTAGCTGAACATTTTATTGACATAAAACCAATGAAATTCCATATATAGTTAGTTACACTAACTATATATCACGCACTCGCAATCCACTGCTGATGATGTCACATATTACATCATTCATGACATGGTCAGTGACATCACTGATGACATCACTGATGACATCTCAAATGACATCACTGATGACATCACTGATGACATCTCAAATGACATCACTGATGACATCATGACACACCAATACCAGTTACTACATACGCACTCACTGATTCCTACGTCTACACACACATTCACTCATTCACCCATACAATCACTCATACATACAGTCACTCATTATTACAACACTATCATATGCACTCATACACCTATGCAGACACTCACACACTGCCACTCATCCATGGAGTTACTCACACACCTAGTCAGTCCTGTAAAGAATCAATCACACTTCGATTTCCTCATCTATACAGTTAAACACAGAACACCATACTTTTTCACACATATACTAACACATACTTACTCTCTTATACAATCACTGATACAAGTACACATTGATATGCACAGAGTCACACACCTCGCAGCCAGCCACACACACACTCAGTCTTCCATACATACACTCATTCTTCAATATGTAAAACATATTTAAACTTTACAAAAACACACAGACACTAGATGATGTCATCAGTGATGTCATCAGTGATGTCATTTGAGATGTTATCAGTGATGTCATCAGTGATGTCACTGACCATGTCAAGAAAGATGTAATATGTGACATCATCAGCAGTGGATTGCGGGTGCGCGATATATAGTTAGTGCAACTAACTATATATGGAATTTCATTAGTTTTATGTCAATAAAATGTCCAGCTAACTATATATGGTCTCTAACCTATGTTTTTTTCAGTGAATGTTCAAGGTTTTGTAAATGCAAATTCCTAACTATATATGGTCTATAACCTATGGTTTTTTCAGTGAATATATATATATATATATATAACCTACTGGCGGTCGCCAGTAGGTAGTTATAGTTAGGATTGGCTACCATAGGAAATCCGCAACATTCTATTGGGAATAACTCTGGCGCCGCTTGAGGAATTTGTGTGTAATTTTCCAAAATTTTGGCCAGCTCCGCTGTGCTCCTTCCCTGAAAGTTTCGGGGGGATTCGTGAAGTGGGGGCTGAGAAAAAAGGGGGGTCCCAAAACATGTTTTCCCCATGTTAATTTCCATAGGACGGTCTGACGAGTCTACAGCCCGAACTGCTGAACGGAATTACGCCAAACTTGGCAAAATTGTAGGGACTGGTACGCAGAAGTGCCTTTGCTATGTTTGCTGAAAATTGCTCCAGTGGTTTTTTTGAAAATTAACTTCAAAAACACATATATAGCTATAGGCGCGCTCCGAGCGCTCACAGGTGCGCGTGCCGGGGAGCGCACCGGGCGCGCTACTGGAGTGCGCGAGCGGAAAGCTGATTAGCTGTCGAGTGTCTGCCAACATTCTAAACAGTCCGGAGAGTCCGCCATCTTGTGTCTCGGTAGAATCGAGACACAAGAGGTGAAAAAGAAAGGGGGAAATAATTAAAAGGGGGCAGGGTAGACATTCCCTGACCCCCTAGGTTTTCTGAGGGGGGCCTAGAAGGACCCTGAAGGGCAAAAAAACTTCTTTTTTATTTTTTTTATTTTCGCGGGGTGAGCGCTTGGTGCGCTCCCAGGTGCGCGCTCCGGTACGCGCACCCTGAGGGCACCACGGGGAAAAACAGTGTAAAAAATAGAGTAAAATAATAAAGTAGAGTGTTTAGAGGAAAGTGATGCATTGCTGGAGTGTGTCACAAAAATGATGCAACTCCAGCAATGCATCCTTTCACATGGGGAAAGTCCCATGTGAAAGGGCCTGCGTCAGTCTTACGCCTGCTGTGAGGCAGGCGCAAGATTTAGACGCAATGGCGTCCTAAAAGTGACGCAGTGAAATCTCATAGATTTCACTGCGTCACTTCTACGACCCTTCCTTATGTCAATACGCCCCCTTTGCATACATTACACCTGGCGCAGGTATAATGTGGCGCAGGGGTTTACAAAGTGATGCATCTACCTAGATGCATCACTTTGTAAATATGACTCAACAAGGTGTATTTTTTACAGCACTGGTGCGTCACAAAAAGTGACGCACCGGTGGCGTAAAAGTGACGGATGGCCTCATAAATGAGACCTTCAGTCTTCTACTCATGCGTCATATTTAATGTATGATGCATTATGTCGCAAGGACTTACAGATACGTCAGTATTTCTGACGTATCTGCTGTGAGGCAGGCGCAAGATTTTGACGCAACGGTGTCCTAAAAGTGAAGCAGTGAAATCTCATAGATTTCACTGCATCACTTCTACGACCCTTTCTTGCGTCAATACGCCCCCTTTGCATACATTACACCTGGCGCAGGTATAATGTGGCGCAGGGGTTTACAAAGTGACGCATCTACCTAGATGCGTCACTTTGTAAATATGACTCAACAAGGTGCATTTTTTACACCACTGGTGCGTCACAAAAAGTGACGCACCGGTGGTGTAAAAGTGACGCATGGCCTCATAAATGAGGCCTTCAGTCTTGTACTCATGCGTCATATTTAATGTATGACGCATTATGTCGCAAGGAGTTACAGATACGTCAGTATTTCTGACGTATCTGTAAGCGCAAAAGTGATGCATTGCTGGAGTGTGTCATAAAAGTGACACAACTCCAGCAATGCATCCTTTCACATGGGGCCAGTCCCATGTAAAAGGGCCTGCGTCAGTCTTACGCCTGCTGTGAGGCAGGCGCAAGATTTTGACGCAACGGTGTCCTAAAAGTGACGCAGTGAAATCTCATAGATTTCACTGCGTCACTTCTGCGACCCTTTCTTGCGTCAATACGCCTCCTTTGCATACATTACACCTGGCGCAGGTATAATGTGGCGCATGGTTTTACAAAGTGACGCATCTACCTAGATGCGTCACTATAACTCGCGCGCCCGCAATCCACTGCTGATGATGTCACATATTACATCATTCATGACATGGTCAGTGACATCACTGATGACATCCGCGTGGAGTGAGTGCACCAGAGGTGTGCCTACGGCAAAACCGCCTGCACCCGTCTGCGCTTCAACCGCGCTCAGCGCTAGCCTCCCTGTTTGTTTCACATCCAGTCTGGTGCAGATTACACTGCACTTTAGCTCAGAGCTGCATACCTATAACACCAAGGGTAAGTAGGTACATTGTATTTGCTTAGATGTTAGCTCTTTTGCTAAATGTATGCAAACTATATGGCAGGAATACCAAGCTCAACTACCTAAGCCAGTGGTTCCCAAACTTTTTTGACCCGTGGCTCCCTTGACCTAATTGGCAGATGGCCGTGGCTCCCCACCATTTTTTTACCGGGGTGCAACGGCGCACCCTTTGGGAACCACTGGTCTACATGAAGAATCAAGCCTAGACGTGATGAAGGATTCAGAGAGTAGCCATCACTGTCATAAAACTTTATTTGCAATCACAAAGATCTTTTAAAGTACATCTCAATGCATACATAGAGTAGTATAAAGCACTCCCACTAAAAGTAACCAGACTAGAGAAAGGCTCAAGGAGCTCTGTGGTGTTACAAGAAGTTTACGTGAGGTGGGCACTGATCATGGGTATCCGCAGAAATGTTTGAGGGGGCACATTTTTAACTTCATCACCATCCCCTTTGCACCCTTTCCCCCTCTGCATTACACCCTTCTCCCCCTCCACCTTGCACCCTTCTCCCCCTTCCCCTTGTACCCTACTTCACCTCAGCCTTGCACCCTTTTCTACCTTGCACCCTTCTCCCCTCAGCCTTGCTCCCTTCTCCCCTCTGCCTTGCTCCCTTCTGCCCTCTGCCTTGCACCCTTCTGCCCTCTGCCTTGCACCCTTCTGCCCTCTGCCTTGCACCCTTTGCCCTCTGCCTTGCACCCTTCTCTACCTTGCACCCTTCTCCCCCTCCCCGTTGCACCCTTCTCCCTTCTGCCTTGCACCCTTCTCCCCTCTGCCTTGCACCCTTCTCCCCTCTGCCTTGCACCCTTCTCCCCTCTGCCTTGCACCCTTCTCCCCTCTGCCTTGCACCCTTCTCCCCTCTGCCTTGCACCCTTCTCCCCTCCGCCTTGCACCCTTCACCCCTCATTCTCTCCAACATGCAGCAGTCACGAGTGACGACCCCTCAACGAGGAGTGAGGTAAAGACAGAAGCTGGCAGAGTGCGGCTGCATCAGGGCATACGGCGCCCACCTAACGCTCTCCACCAGGCCTCTCACCCTGCACGCACCCAATGCTCTCCATCAGGCCCCTGAACCTGCACCCACCCAACGCTCTCCACCAGGCCCCCCACCCTGCACCCACCCACCCAACGTTCTCCACCAGGCCCCTGACCCCGCACCCACCCACCCAACGCTCTCCACCAGACCCCTGACCATGCACCCACCCTACGCTCTCCACCAGGCCCCTAACCCTGCACCCACCCACCCAACGCTCTCCACCAGGACCCTGACCCTGCATCCACCCACCCAACGTTCTCCACCAGGCCCCTGACCCCGCACCCACCCACCCAACTCTCTCCACCAGACCCCTGACCCTGCACCCACCCAACGCTCTCCACCAGGCCCCTAACCCTGCACCAACCCACCCAACGCTCTCCACCAGGACCCTGACCCTGCACCCAACGTTCTCCACCAGGCCCCTGACCCCGCACCCACCCACCCAACGCTCTCCACCAGACCCCTGACCCTGCACCCGACCCGAAAAGCACCAGTCACGTTACACAAGGATACATTCATGTATTCTGTTTTTGTAGGCGCTGGGAGATTAAGTGATTTGCCCAGAATGACATAGGATTCTGAGCTGACGTCAAGGGTCGAACCCGGGTTCCCCAGCTCCAAAATTGGCAGTTCGCAGTTTCACTACATTTTGAGGATAATTATATATTTTTTTCAGACCCACATCTTGCACAGCGGCGCAGCGCCCCTTGATTCCCTTTACGGCACACCAGGGTGCCGCGGCGCACACTTTGGGAACCACAGATGTCTGACATAGATTTTAAGAGTGTACTCCCTGGACAGGTTCTGAGCATGGGTAGAGGAGGGGAGAAGATGGAGATTGAGGTCAGAGCTACCCACTTTGGAACTGAGGAATCAGGTTTGATTCTGGTTTTGGCTCAACATCCTGTGATCCTGGGCAAATCACTTAATCTCTCCGTATCTAAAAAAGGAA
This sequence comes from Lissotriton helveticus, assembly GCF_964261635.1. Lineage (NCBI taxonomy): Eukaryota > Metazoa > Chordata > Amphibia > Caudata > Salamandridae > Lissotriton > Lissotriton helveticus. The sequence goes on along the minus strand of NC_136065.1, from coordinate 1,074,902,930 downwards.
TATGTCCTTATGAAATGTCATTGGTGCTCATGTAAAGCACTCCAATATGTTTGGGTTGGGTTTGCTCTATATAAAAATTGAGGGGGAAAAAAGGAAAAAAAATAGTTTAATTTACTCTTTCAATGCTATTTGCATCTAAATAACCAAAGGTGCTCATGACTCCACAAGGAGCATGACCCCCTCCTGTGCTGCAACACCTTCCTTTCTGCCACTGACCGGCATCTCTTTCACAGCTCAACAGCAGCTGAAAGAGTTGATTGCCTTTTTAATGGTTAGAACTGCCAGGCGCCAAAATGCGGGATTATGGGCATCATCTTTTGCCTTTAAGTAAGAAGTGCCTGGATCTTCATTTGCAGGCGGGCCTCACAGCTATGCCTTTAGCCCCCCCCCCCCCCCCCGCCGCCGTGATGCTCTGCTTCAGAAAGGCAGAAACTAGGGGCAGAGCAACCTATTCATCACGGAGGCGAGGGGGGCGAAAGTGACACATTCTTAGTGTGACTTTCACACTCCCTTTCCTACATCGGCGCGGCACCCCTGGCTCCTGATAACGGCGCACCAGTGCGCCGCGGCGCACAGTTTGGGAACCACAGACCTAAGCTGCTGTTACATACCGCTAATAAAAGCCCCCCTATCCGCCCCTCTAACCCCATAAAAAAAGCAAACATGCCAATATGATGTGCTCTTTTAAATGTCAGAGTCACTGGTGAAGCATACCGTTGAATGCGCTGGGTTTCTAGAAAGCCAGCAGCTAGATATATCATTTGTGATTGAAACCTGGAGCGATTCTGCTTCAGGATCAGATTTAACAGAGGCCGTTACTTCCGGATTGGCCTGCCACACATTAGACAGACCCCTACAGAGGGGAGGAGGCTTAGCTATAATACACCATGAATCAATGTTAGCCTCATTTAGCATTGCACCCTCAGTTGTTTGTGAAGCGCTTTCCTTTTGCATACAACTAACTAAGCATCAGTCTTTTAAGGTAATCATATTCTATCGGACCCTGGGCCTGAGAAACCTTTTTATAGCTAATGTGGGATCCCTACTGGAAGAAGGACTCAGCGTTAACAATTTCACAGTGCTAGGTGATTTTTAACTTGCACATCAAATCCACAGCAGACACTGACACTGAATGCCTTATATTGGATATTATGGCTAGTGCTGGCCTTTTACTACTGGTTCAAGGGTCCACACACGATGCTGATCATACACTGGATGGTAGTTCTTCCTATCACACTCTACTTAAACATCAAGGCTCTCTGCCTCTGACTTGGTCTGACCATAATGCTGATATCTTTGAAATAACCCTCAAACTAAGAATACAGGCCCACATTATTGCTCCCAGGCCACTTAAACCTCGCCCGTGGAACAGAATACATTCTGACCAGCTCATGCATCAGCTCTGTGCATCTCAGCTGACCCTCCATAAGATTTAGAAATTGTTACCTCCATGTACCCCAGATGGCTTCACTCTGCATCCTCCGCTCTTGCTCCAGAAAATTTAGCTCACTCTGAATGCGGTTACCCCACTGCTCTTTGGTAATCAGACAAACTTAGGAAACAGAAACAACTTTGCAAACGTCTACAACGTTTATGGAGAAAGGACTATAGTGGCCTAGAAAAGGTCTAATATAAACAGTGCCTGGCCATTTATAAAAACCTTTCTTGTCAGAGAAAAATCGATGTATTACACCAAACAGATAGAAGTTGCAAAGCATTCTTCTAAATTATTGTTTAGGACAGTATCTAAACTGACAGTGTCACCCTGTAAGAATTAGATCACTAGCAGTCAATTGCTTTGTGAAGACATCGCAAAGTTCTTTTTAAACAAAGTGAAATATATTTACAATAAGTTCAAAAGCCCACAGGACGAGAGTTGAGGAGGTACACTCACAGTTGAAGATTGAAAGAGAACAGCCAACACAGTCCTCACAGACTGCTCTCACACAACCTAATCCTTGGTCTAATCCATGCTGCCAAGTCCAGTTCCCCACTGGATCCATGCCCGCCCCAGAGGTGGTTAAAATGGGTCCAGAATTAATGGCTAAAAACCTAACCACTTCATTTTAATTTGATGTTTAAAACTAGTCAGTTTCCCAAAGCATGGATGGGGGATACCATACTGCCTTTAACAAAAAAAATTGCCTAAATCCAAACGATCCTAACAACTTTCACCCCATCTCACGACTCCCACTGCCTGCTAAGTTAGTTGAAAAGGCCATGAACACCCAACTATCAGACTTTATCCAAGGAAATCAGCTGCTAGATGCTGTGCAGTATAGCTTTAGAAGTGGTCACAGTAAGGAACTACTCTGATCATATCCACAGAAGAAATCAGAGACATTTGATGCCGGGGGAAATGCAGCCTTAGTATTGTTAGATCTCTCTGCAGCATGTGATACGGTCTATCATGATCTTTTGATGGACTGTCTAGCAATGATTGGAGTGCAAGGGTTAGCGCTGATCCTGTTGCAATCCTTCCTTTCCAAAAGAAAACAATTGGTAGCCCTGGACTCATTTGTTTCAGATCTTTTTTCACTCCCACATGGGTCCTCCCTCAGCCCCATACTTTTTAATGTGTATATGTCATCCCTGGCTCCCCTGACAAGATCATTCAGTTCCGCAAATACATTTTAGGATGATGCCACACAAATAGTTGTGTCATTATCCAGCCAGGACACAGACACAGGTAATAGATTTCACGACTGAATGCGGGCCATCAGCTCTTGGATGAGCAATAGCATCTTCAAATTAAACCAAGGAAAAATAGAAGTCATTCTTTTTAAAAAATAAGGCTTCCTTCTGGTCACCACACTGGTGGCCAGATGAATTAGGCTATCTGCCCATGCCAGTGAGGAAAGCCAAACACCTGGGTGTCCAAATGGACAACACACTCCCCTTTGGGGACCAGGTAAATTCAGTCACAGCCTCCACCTTCCTCACTCTGAGGAGGATTAAAAAGATTCTTCAGTTCATTCCTTGTGAGTCACAAAAATCTGTTGTCACCTCACTGGGAATGTCAAAATTGGATTATTGTTATGGTCTCTACTTAAACATACATCAACAACATCTCAACAAATTGCAAATGCTACAAAATGCTGCGGCCAGGCTTTTGTCTGGTGCACCCAAGTTTAAGTCAGTCACAAATGAAATTCAGAAACTTCATTGGCTCCTGATGATGTACCGCATCAAATTTAAGGCCCTTAGTACAGCCTTTGAGGCACTTCACAATATAGGCCCCTACCACCTTAGGCAGAATGTTAAGTGGTATGAACCCAACAGAACACATCGTTCTTTGGGATCTAAAAAGCATGTTGTTCCAAATTCACGAGTACTAACTGGGGTGGCAGAAGTTTCATCACTTGCACAGACATGGAATGGAATTCAGCACCAGTTTTTTATTAGATGTTTCCCCAATCTGCTTGCCTTCAGACAGGAGCTGAAATTATGTCTTTTTAACAACTATGCCCAGGCTTCTTTTTAGTTTTTGTCCAACTCTGAATTAGCGCCAGGACATCTTCAGGTAATCGAACGCTTTATAAGTATATTGAACATAACAAAACATAACTAGACCTGGGTGGTAAACTCCGCTCTGTTTGCGGAGTGTGTGGAATTTTCAGTACTCCGCGCAGCACGTGGAGTTCTCAAAAACTCCTCCTCGCATTGCTGAGCAGACTTTTTTCCCTCACTCGCCAACGTCAAGTTACTGAGCGCTAGTGACGAAAATACACCTCTTGGCCAGATTTCTCAATGCGGGCAGTCAGATTTCTCAAAGCAGGAGATAGCGGATGGTTGCAACTGCTCGTGTTAACAAACCTTTGCGTTGAGAAAGCTGCTGCTTGTGTAGAAAATCTACCTGAGCGGTAAGAAAGGAAGCAACACCCTCTTGCAATGTGCATGGTGCCGTTGGTGCTGATTTTACAGCGCAGGACAAACACCTGGGGCTGAAAATCAAGGCGAACGGCATGACCAAACACACTCTACTGCTTGCGGTACTCTGCATAGACCAGTGGAGTTTTTGGTCACTTTGCGGAGTTCTGCGTAACTCCGCACAGGCCTAAACATAACACATATATTGTATGCAGTGTCTAAAGGCATGGCACACATGAGGTGTGCCATGTAGTGTCTTTACTTTTGTCTGTACCATGTCATACAGTCTGCAATGGCAGTTTGCATGAGTGTGGTGTGGGGTCCCTTAAGGTGGCACAATGCATGCAACAGCCATTAGGGACCCTCGTTAGTGCCCATGCCCTAGATACCAGTGGTACCATTTACTAGGGACTTACAGGGGTGCAAGAGTATTGCCAACTGGGGGAAGAATTGTACAGTTTTAGGAAAAGAGATCTGTCACTGGAGACCTCGTTAGCAGGAACAAAGTGCACTTCTGTCGAAATTGCATCAATTACCAGACAAAAAGTTGGGGTGACCATGTCAAAAAGGGGCACTTTCCAACATGCTAGACACACAAGGATTTCTGCAGGATGTGTTTTTAATTAAGGAAATCAAAAGAGGGAGTGAAGAGGTGGTGCCAGGTTGTGTTTTTAAGCCATATGTTACTGTCAAGCAGCACCCTCACCCCTACATGTCAACACCAGATGTGGCTGCACCTGTTGCACCACCCTAAAGCCTGCCCTGCAATGGAGCTGTTTCATAGTGTTCACACTGATCCTAACAGGTTTTTCAGTTAGACAGCAACTTACATCATTAGCATGGTCAAACCTTAGCGTGAAACGCACTTGATCAAGAAGATCATATCATGATTGAGGTGAAAGTTCTGCAGTTTCATCAGTTTTACAAGAATCAAATAACTGTCAAAATAGCATTACTGTTTTCAATTATTCAATCATTTGGGCTTGTAGAGCGCTGCTTATCACCCGTGAGAGTATCCGGGCGCTGGGTTCTTGCTGGGATCAGTTGAAAAGCCAGGTCTTGATTCCTTTTCTGAATTCAAGGAGAGAGGGTGATGTGTGGAGGTGCAGGGTGAGGTTGTTCCAGGACTTGGTGGTGAGGTAGGAGAACTGTCTTCCAATGTTGCTACAGTGGATGCGGGGCACATGAGTGATGGTGAGGGAGGTGGAGTGCTGGAGTCTGGAGGGTTGGTGGAAGTTCAGGCAATGGTTGATGTATGCTGGACCTTAATCATGTAGGGCCTTGTAGGTATGTGTCAGCATCTTCAATTGGCATCTTTTCTGGATGGGGAGCCAGTGGAGGTTTGTTAAGTTGGACTATTCAGAGGCAGAGACGCATATCCAACGAAGTTTCAGGTTTATTCTTCAATTAAGTACAACAGCCACATCCAGCAGTGCCACATCCTCAGAGGCTCGGTCAGCATCTGACAGCAACCGATCGAACCTCCGGGGATGTACGCTCCATGCACGAGTGAAACAAAGAATGTCATTAACATCAATGGTTACATTAGGCGAATACAGCAAGTTTAAACAGTAGCAATATTATAACTATTGCAAAGTTCCTGAGGTGGGGGTGATGTGGGTCCATTTGGGAATGTCGAGGATGAGTCTGGCGGCTGAATTCTGTATCCTCTGGTGCTTCTTCAGGAGTTGAGTGGTGAGTCCTGTGTAGAGTGTGTTGCCATAGTCCAGCCTGTTGGTGACTAGGGCTTGAGTGACTGCTTTTCTGGTGGTGAGGGGGAGCCATATAAACATCTTTCATAGCATGCAAAGGGTGTGGAAGACAGGCAGAGGAGAGTACTTTGATCTGGCGCTTCATAGTTTGTTTGCTGTCCTGGATGCTGCCGAGGTTGTGGGAGTGGTCTGTTGGAGTGGGTCCGAGTTCGGAAGGCCACCAGTTGTTGATCAATGGGGAGGTGTTGTTCCTAAAGATCAATAACTCTATCTTGTCCGTGTTGAGCTTCATGCAGTTGGTCTTCATCCAGTCGAGGAGGCTGTTGAGGTCAGTGGGATGGGGTTTCGAAATTTCTGTAGATGGTGGCTATCTTGTGGAAGTAGACTGCCAGGGTGTTGCAGAGTTCATGAGAAGGAGAGATTGTGTTCTCGGTGGCTGATGAGCAGGAGAACTCTCTGACAATGCTGAAGAGTTTCTTGCTGTGGTTGGAGCTAGCTTCAATGCGGTCCGCAAAGAATGCATCTTCTTGTGTCTCTCAGGTGTTAATGGTATTTGTTGAGGGCTGGATTGAAGGTGGCTATGTCTGTGGGATCTTTGCTGGTGCACCACTGTCTTTCTGGGCGTTTGTAGTTGCATTTCATGGTCCTGAGTTATGGTGTATACCAGCTCGCTTGTTAGGTGGCTCTCCTGGTCTTGCCATGCTTGATCGTGGAGACTCTGTCATTGCACTTGGTGATCTAGGTAGAGAGGTTCTTGATGGCCTGTTTCAGGTTGGTTTTGGGAGTTGGATGGAAGGTGTTGAGGGGGATCTGTCTATTGAATCTCTGTCACTTTGTTCCAGTTGTGGTGGGAGGAGCTGGGAGGCTTGGTGGTGCTGCATGGGGATCCTGTAATGGTGAAGTGGACGATGGCATTGTCAGTTCAGGTGAGTTCGATGACATGAATGTACTTGACTGTGTTGCTGGCAGTGAAGATCGGGTCCAGCATGTGTCCTGTGCTGTGAGTGGGGCTGGGGACCAGTTGTGTGAGGCTGATGTTGCTCATGCTTTCCAGGAGGTTGGCAGCGTTTATGTCTTTAAAATCGTTGAGCTGGAAGTTGAGGTCACCAAGCAAGATGTAGTGCTTGAAGTCGATGGCAAATGTGTTGATAAATTCAGTAATAGCGTTGTAGAAGCCAGGGAGTTTTCCGGTGGCCATTGATTTGGAGTTGGAAATTGAAGTGTTCCATGATCGGTGTGGTGTAACAGATGGTTTCTTTGTGAATGATGGTAATGCCGCCTACGTGTTTGTTGGTGCGGTCCAGTTGTATCATCTTGTAGCAACTGGGCATCATGGTGGCAATGTCAGGGGTGCAAGCGGTGTTGAGCCAGGTCTATGTGATGAAGATTACATTGGTGGTGTGGTGAGGGTGGTGATGGTGTCCCAGATTTCGGTGGCGTCTTTGCAGAGTGATCGAGAATTGAGCAGGAGGCAGTGGAGTAGTTCTGGGTCAATCGTGGTCGGTGAGGTGAGTGGAGCGATGGTTTCTGTGAGGGCGGGAGGTCCTGAGTTGCAGGTGGAGTGACAGTGGTTGGCAGGAAAAAGGTCCTACCATTGATCGAGGAAATGTGAGGCAGCAGTTGTCAAGGGTCCTGAGTTCTGCGGAGGAGTATCTGTGGGTGGCTGAAGCACCAGGGTTCCTGGTGCTGGGTGTGGCCCAGGTACTTCAGCGTGACAGTGGCGCAGCCACACTGCGGCCTCCATTAAGTAGGTCCTGGGAGGGGTGCATAGCACTGAGTGTCTGGAAGCGGGAGGGAGAAATTGGCACAGTAAAGGGCAGAAAACAAATAACAGTATGAGCAAATAAGGCAGAAATTATATTTATTACAGGTACAGGGGCAGAAAAACAACAGTGAGCAAATGGGCTGAAATATAGCTAGAGGAATGAAGTGAGCAGATAAGGCTACAATAGAACTTACTTAGCAGCACAGAAAAAGACAATAAGCATCACAATCAAATGGTAATACAGTCAAAACAAAGCAAACACATGGCAGGACACCAGGTAAGAACAGAGACCGTATGCAGAGTCAGGGAGATCTGCTTTGGGCAAAGTGGATCAGGAACTGCTAACAATTGTTTTCTATTGGGATATTCAAATAGACACCTTCACTGGTACATTGTAGAGTACATTTCAATTTACACATGAGGCCCCTCTCTTGGAGGTATAGGGCTAAAACACAAAGGCAGGATTGTCAATTATTTGATCCAATGAGATAGACACTAGATCGGTAATGTAGTGAGAAATGTGTGAGAAATTACAACTGCATCAATCAATACTTCTAAGACAGGTAGTGAGGGAAATTCAGATGGTTTCAAAACAGATCTAGTAGCACTGGTACCAATAAGGCATGGGATGGGCTTTCTGTTAATGGCACGTCATATGGCCCCTTCAGATATACAGAGATTAAAGCATTGACAGAGCAGTTGGTTCTCATTGGCCTGTCCAAAAATTTTGAGAATTAATTTTGTGGAAGAGAAATTAATTCAGATTGCTTCGGCAGGTCAAGTGAGTTCTGGGAAACATTTGAATAGTCCCTTTCCTAATGACCTAACTTACCACTATTGAAATATGAGGAGCCTTTCTAAAGACATTAGCTTAGATTTAGAAAATTATTTCTTTTACTTTTGTATAGCAACAGAAGGATTTGCAACTGAAATTAATTAATAAAAAACCCTTTGTTTGACACCAATGTAAATGGTTTGCAGCTGCTTCTGTTCAGGAAAAATCCCTTGACCGAATGTTGCCCAAACAGCTTAATGTGCGGTATCCATAGTATTAACAATACTAGTATAACAGTAAAACATGTTTTTCAATGAGGATGGTAGTCAGCAGGTGTTATCCTTTGTTCTGTTTGCAATTATTGTTCTTGGTTCAATCAGGTGTAACAGGACATACTTTTACAAAGTGCTTTATAAGCCCAACACGAGGTCTGTGTATCCCTCCAGGTTGCCTCTGTGGTTATGTCCAATTGATAAAATAGCACAAAATACAACTACTGGTATTTGGATGGAAGCTGGCATCACACGCATAGGTGACTTGTACAATGGGGCAGACATTACAATAGCATCCTACCCCAATAGGACAATTTGTAACCTTCAATGACATGACCATACAATAAAGAAAGCACGACCGTAACACATGGAAGTTTGCACAAACCATGAAATGTTAGAAGCAATGTTGGGACTGTGCTGCCTCAGAAAGGCAGTGTATACGCTATCCTCCACTTTACTACTGGTGTCAAAACTACACCTCCAAGATTGAGGGAAGCATGAATGACTAGATTAAATAAGAACATATCCGAGCAAGAATGGAAACAATTCCTGGCTTACCCGAAAATAGTGGTGCAGTGTTGTCGCTCTGTCTATTCAACCTTAAATTGTGTCCTCTGCTTATTGCATTTGGAAACATTGTATACAGGTAGCATGAAAATGTATGGAATTTAGCATTATGTGCTAAAAGAACTGATCAGACGGCGAAGCACTGGCCCCTTGAAATTGATAATTCCACTTGGAATATTTTTGATGCTTACCTGCTATTTTGCAGTAAACTCGTGCTAAACTTCAATTAGCTTTCCCAGCTGTCTGATGTCTTTCACAGACTTGGTGCATGCCAGAGTTGAAAATGTTTCACTTCATACATTGTGTAAATCTTAGTTCAAATGTGTTATTTCCTTTTTGTGACAAACTACGAATGAGAATAAAGGAATAAGAATAAGAATGAATAGTCTGGAATGAAATAGTCAGAACCAAATAACACGGCAAACACAACTCTTAGAATGATCCAGGGAAATAGGTTAGAATACCAAACAGGGAATAGTTGAAAATATTGGGACGTTTAAAAATAACCTACAGAGAAAAAGGACAGATGCACTCTCACTCCTGACAGCACCACGCGTTGCTAGCTGTTTTCATGCGCTCGTTAATGGATGCTCCTCAGGTTGTAATTGCAGTGCTTCAGTCACCAGTATCGAGGGGCGTTTTGGCACCAATCCAGTTGAACAGTGATGCAAATGGTTAAGGAGGCGGCTTTGACAACATATTATGGTGACTCGCACCCGCTCTTTCACCATTTCTGTATCACAATCGACAATTTTATTTGTCTCTATGTTATACTACCAAGTTTTACTACAACTTGGTAGTAGCCATTTTATTGCGGCACAGCGGAATTTAGACATGTGACAAGCACTGTATATTTAGATCTTTGGAGCAGGCACATAAACCCACTGAGCTACTTTTCCAATCTTTGGAATAATGTATTTCAGCAAAATGGATTCTACTGTATTTTGCCTTTTGCTGCGGAGTGATATAATAATATTAATAATAATATAAAGTTAGGGCAACTGAACCTTATAATATACACACGTTATCGTCGGTAATTAAGAGACTTGGCAGACTTGCAAACGGCCATACAGTGAGCCAGTGTTCAAGCAGAGATTTAAAACCTCAATTCTGCACTAGCACAATATAGCCTCAAAACTAAAACACAAGAATATGTCTATCCTACGCACATCTCTCCTTGTATTTATATATTTCATGCAATGAAAGCATATTGTCTTCTTAACACATTTTACTGAACATTTTGGCCCTTTGTTTGCTGTCTCCATGAACATACACACAGTATATAACATTATTTTCTCTTTTGAGATGCAACAGGATCCATAAATACAGAGCAGATTTAAAAAGGAAAGTAAAACCTTCTAAAATCCCTCCAAGCTATATTCATTCACAAGTACAAGCCTGCTGAACGCAACCCCGCTGAAATATGCTATCGTAATAACTATGTCAACAAGCACCTCATCGTGTCTCTGAAGGTGATGTTTGGCAAGTGTTGTTTTTGAATGTATTGACTGTTGCCATGGAAGTGCTGAAAATGTTCTTACTATGAACCATATCCTCAAGTTATACTTAACGATCAGTTCTTGCAAGCTCGACTATGCAGCTCTCTTCAATCCACAGCATGAACTGGGGAATGGAATGAGTTACTTGTGAGCTAGTGAGAGTGTACAATTGGCTGAATCTTTTAATAAGTGAGCGAAGAAGTAACTTTTGACCTTACTTCCTCTGTCATGGTGGAATGTTCTGTCCGACAGAGTGGTGCATGACCATTCTCCATATTTAGAGATTGGTTCTTTATCACTTCTAAACACCAAGACAGAGGAAGGTTCTTTGGACATCCTTTCCACCTCTGTTAGCAGTTCAGCCTACCTCTGTCGGTGGGTATGTGGCCATCACTGCTGGTGTGGCGAAACATCGTTCCCATATTTAGAATTGTCTGCCACCATAGTGTGACAAAGGAGCCTTTGTGACTCAGAGTGAAAAATGTCAAAATTAAGTGGGCGATCTGGAAACCATACTTGTACATCTGCTGCCTCCCCTACAAAAGAGATCTCACAAACAAACCAAACTATTTACTACTCACAACACAGACCTGTGCTGTTCCACAGTAGAAGCCACTACCGTGGAAGGCATGATAATTACTAACTTTTCTGAGAAAAATATAATCATAAAGGTGAATACAATTATGAGGGTAGAGCCACAGTTGTCTGGCGTTGAGGTGCTGAACATAATCATGAACAAGTGTAGGGCGAGTGTGGTCCAGAACAGCGGATCAGTTAAATGTGATGTCCAATGTGAAACATAAGACAATACTGTTAGACCCAAAATGGAATATGTCAAAATAGCCCATACATATTGGTTTAACACCTCGAGATGGCTGATGGCTTCTCGAAAAAAGGTAAAAACATGGCCCTTCCCTAAAGTCTAACTGCCCCAGAATAAAATGTCCACCTATCCAATCCCATGATGCATACCGTTCCAGTTATACTTGATAGCGCCAGGATGCCCGTAGGGTTGCCGAGCGCTTTATAAATACCATAAATAAATAAATAAGATATTCTGTCACATTTTATTAGTATACGTTTCTTAATTATTTGCCACATTTAAAAATATGTTTTGTGTGGAGTGAATAAAAGATCTTGAGTGCCCACATTAAACATGGTGGTTTGCCTTCTGAGGACATGTGATGACAGTGCCCCGTAAAACTACTGTGATCTCGAGCAGAGAGGAGTAGATATATATATTTATACACACACACACACTTAAATCACGTAAAGCCAGCCCTGTAATCAGTGCAGGCAGTTAATTAGAGGGAGGTGTTATTCTTAATACTTATAAATGAAAGAAAAAATATAAGTACCTACGTTTTTTAGCAATAACAGACATCGTAAATTGCACAAGTAATTTCTAAAATAATATATTTAACATTTTAAACAATTTCACTTTTCAAAACAAAAATGTATTCCTATCTTATGCCACACATGACTGCATCAACAACATAAAGCACAATTAGGACAGACATTATTATATGGTCAGACCCTGTGCAATGTGAGGGCCATTACATGTTGGTCTAAAACTCTGCATATATTCCATATCAACAAGTACACAATTCATCAGCATGCTACAAACACCAGCCAAATTATTGATCGTATTTCCACATCCATATAGGAGATGCATTCAGCCAAGTTGTCAACAACAGCATCACAATGTGCTAAATGCAATATTGTTTTACATAATTCCACAAGTCTAGTTTGGCTATTTTGTTCCCTCTATTACAAATGTTGTGAATATACTATTTTTGGGAAACTCAATTGTATATTAAAGTAGTATATCTACAATACGGTATGTGGCTCATCATTCACATTTCAAATTGAGAAGCTTGTCCCCGAATATCAATATGTGTCTAAATCAGGTACAGCTATAAAAAAATAAGTAATACATACTTTTTAAAATAGAACATACTATTATTTAAAAATTATATGTATATACTATACAATGAGTATTAGAAAAGTCAAGAAAAATAGTTACAAAATATGTTTATATGTGTGTAAAAGCAATGCGATTTCAAACAATGACATTAAATGATAATACTCATGCTAAAATAAATGTTTATTTTGTAGCAGTAAATCAAGTCAACAGGGTACTGAGTACATGCAACTGTACAGACCGCCTGCAGAAGGAACATCACATTCTGTCAGTGGGAGCAGTAGCCCTCCTGCCGAATCAGACAGACAAGAGGAAACACCAAAGCAATCAGGTTTGTCTCATCTGCGCCCAATCACTCTCACAGGTGCCAGCAACACGATTGCATCTAGTAGTGTCCATTCTTCAACATCAGCCACCACAGTTGGGACAATGACCAACACCATTTGCAATGTGGGGACCCCTACCTTACCTCTTTTCTAATAAGGCAAAGCACAAGAACATTGTCAGAAAGACAAGGGAGACTTGTGGCCACAACCAAAAGCTGTCCAATGCTGAATGGGGATGGTGAGACAGAACTTCCAGTTGAGAGCAAGGGACAGGGTACCTTTGAAAATATAAATGGGATAAGGCAAAATCTGATTGGCATGACAGCAGGTGTGGTAAATGTTCAAAATAGTTTCAATACTACTGACACAGAATGCCCTCCTAGAGAGTAACATCAATGTCAGGACGCAGACATGTGACATTGTATCTGATAGCTTTAAGACACAAACTGGAAAAATATCATGTTTTCCTTCTGGTATCTGTGGCGAAACACCACCTTCTGTCGCCCTCTCCCTACAACATCTCAGGGTGACATGGTTGTGAAAAGCACAATAGTGCCACAAATTGCCACGCCTTACCCATACCCATAACACTCTGTTCAGATCCTGCCCCCACCAGACACCTCAGATGTATCATTCCCCAGACCCAGCAGAAGCAAACGCTAAGACACTACAAAGAAAAGGAAGAACTAAAGTGAATCTATGAGTCTTAAGAACAGGAAGAACTAGTCATTCTATGATTTTTATATCATCCTACCAACGTGATGGCTAAACATTTGCCATGCTTCTATAGACTTTGCTGTCTGTGCCTTGACTCTGAGCAAATCTGTACTAATTTCACAAACACACCCACTATTAACATTATCTAATTTTAAAAAATGTGTAACATGTAGAAATGTAAATATTGTTAATACATTTAATCAGCTAACATAACAGAATATGGCTTTGGAATTATGTATGCCAAAATGTCTGGGCACAACTTGATCTGGAACGTTGCCCAGCATCTGAATGTGTTTTTCTACAGTATATTTCACAATCCATTCTTCATATTAAAACATACAATGTAATACAGTATGAACATATAATTAAATGCACTAATACACTGTGAAATTAAATTAACATATTAAATCAACAGCTTAATTAAATAATTGATCTAAAATAGTCAGAACTGAATTTTAAGTACATACAAGCTATGCCTTACATAAACATTGGTTATGTAGTTATAGCATTTTGTATAGTGATAATGTGTTTCCACAATAACTCTGCTTATACAGCCTAAATCAAACGCATATGTGAAATGGGTTTCAAAAGTAGATTTTATCATACTAAATTTTACGTTTGAATATTTTGATTAACTCTTATGGTAAAAATTCATAAAGGCTGATATACCATATTCTTAATTAGTTCAAGTAAACAACTACAGTGGCTTGTATCAAGAAAACGTGCAGTAAACATTAGCAGTTAGCATGCGTACAAGTAAACATAAGTTACCCAAGAAAAATTATCTGAGAGAAGTGGAGTGCCAGTGATTTGGTAAGGTCGGTCTCTTTCTGATCTTCACTATAAGACTATAATCTTTCGATCTCCTGGTCTCTGGTGATAGTTTACGAACAAGTAGGACTGACAAAAGGAGGAGTGGTCGTTAAGACAATGTGGGAATTACAGTTGGGGTCTAGATGATCATGGTCGATCACATTTCAAGTGGACCCATGTATCTTCAGTTGGTATCAACTAATGAAAGGCTGTCAAGGAACGGATTCCAATGTATATTGAATTTCACCATTTGATCATTCAGTTTATATATCGTCTTTTCAAATGTGATTATTGCACTTGTCTATAGCGCCGGGACACTCTTGGGAGTAGCCGGTTGCTTTATAAATACCAAATAACATATCAAAATAAATATTCTGTCAGAGTTGGAGGCATTACTTTCTTCCAATGTCGTGGGATACATAACTTGTCCGTGGCTAAGGAAGACACTACCCAACCCCGGCAATGCACGGTAAAGCCTACCACATCCTCCAAGTTATGTAGATGTGAGAAATCTCACATTGGGCACACTTGGATTAAGTGGACAGCTTGGATACAGTTCTAAACCACATCCCAAAACGGGGCTATGATGGAGTTGGACCAAAGTATGTGGAAATGGGTCCCAACCCTGGTATCCACATATCAAGCATTCTGAGGAAGGTGACATGTGAGTCTAATAAAGCTTATCTGGTGCCCAAAAGCAGTTCTAAAAAATTAGGGGAAAGGCCTTCGAGAAGCATGCCTGAAACTTAGCTTTTTTAAGATTTTACATAACTGTGGACCATTCGTCATCCTCGAATTGTTTGTGGAGTTGTTCCAACCAGTACAGTCGGAGAGCTTTCTCTGTAGATTTTAAGTATCATTCCCCTATGAGTAAAGATTATAGGCCAGAGAATATTTTTTGTGTGCTCCCCTCAGAACTAAGCATTTAAGGATGGGGAAGCGATGGTCATTAGCGTCTGCTGTTCCAACCTCTTAGTAAGTATAGATTTCAGTTGTAAGTAGTTCAATATGTGGTGGTCCGGAAGACCAAATCCAGTTTGTAGATCCGGAAAAGTTTTCACTTGATCAAATGCCAAGAGTTGTTGGATCAGTATGATTCCCTTGGAGGCCCAGAAGACCAAATGGACTGTAGATCCATCTATCAGTAAATTAGCGCCGTTCAAGAGTGGGACCTCAAGATTAAAGAAAGCATTAAAAGCAAAAACTTTGCATTGCAATTTCCAGATAGGTCTGGAGTTCCCCAGGATTGAGTTATCGAGGTCCTTAGACTTTTGGGGCTGCTAGTACATAATCTGTGGGCCGAAGACAACTGCTTGTAAACATCACTCGATAATGACCCAATCTGAAGTCTCCAGTTCGTTATTGAAATAGTACGACAATTATGATATGTGACAAGCCATGTCGTTGCATTCCTTGTTAGATAGTTTAAAACCTCCATGCTGTAGTGTCAGAATATAGTTTGGACATAGCTAATATAGTTTTCATGTTTCCCCAGACATAGATTTTGATTTGACCATCAATTGACAGACAGCAGAGTTTTGCGGGGGATATGGAGTGGAAGCATGCCAACACATAGTTGAAACAATGTGTGATTTAATTCTTAATTCTATGCATTTTGCCACAGACTGAGAGTGGAAGGCTCCCCCATTTAAGGAATTTCTTTTGCATCTGGTCAATCAAAATCAACAAAATATCATGTGCCATTCTATTGAGATCACTACTAGCTACAATTCCATGATACTTAAGATTATCTGGTAGGCATTTAAAGTGGAAACCCACCATTGAGTCCACCTTCGTTGATCATGTCACGGACATGGCTTCACTCAGTCCAATTTATTTTATAACCTGAGAATGTGGAGAATCTAGTCATTATGGTCAGGAGTGCAGGGACAGAGGTGCTTGGGGAGAACATGGTCCTCAATTTGTCATCCGCACATAGCATGAGTTTTAAATGACAGGGAATTATCCCTGTATTGCCACATTGCTCTGAATGGCAAATTTCAGTGGATCCAGTACAATCGAGAACAGTAGCAGAGATAGGGAGCCCCCTGTGTAGTCCCTTGGCCAATATGAATTGGATCAGAGAGAAAAGATTGCAGTTAATCTGCGCCATGCGGAGAGAGTAAAGTGCACGGATCATTTTTGAGGAGGTTAGCTCCAAAGCCTATTCGTGTCAGGACTTGGAGGAGGTATCCACACTCCACATGGTCGAAGGCTTTCTCTGCATGATGGGAGGTTGGCCACCCTTTCCTGTTCATCTGCACGTGATTGCCAGAGAAGGTGTAGGAGAGTTCTCAAGTGGTTCCTCGATGAGCGTCCTTGTACAAACCCTACTCCTGTTCTGGAATTAAATGGCTCTGTAGCTTGTGGAGAGTATGGGGTCCATCCCTGGTTTTGGGATCAAAGCTATATGTGCCCTCTTGAATTCTGATCGAAATTTCCAGATTGTAGCAGCTTCTCAGAAGACTTCAGTCAGTAGGGGCGTGGTCTGTTTCGACGTGATTTTTAAGAGTCAATGGGGAATCCATCTTCACCTGCCGCCTTTCCTGTGGGCATTGATTTTATTGCTTCAACGATTTTTGTGGCCTCTATATCTCCTACTAGTGTATTGACAATTCAGATATAAGGCACAGGGTCTTCAGGTCGTCAAAGAAAGCAGTTTCTTTCATGTTTCCATTGTAAATGCAAGGGGATCTATCAATAGAGAGCCTCTAGAGTCTGCTAATGCTCACAATGCACAGTTTTTTTCACTTTGTTTTAGTCTTCCAGTTAGAAGATTAGTGGTTGCCTGGTCTTTTCACCATGTTCATAATAGTTGTTTCGTATCCTATGTGTTCAGTTCATATTTTTGTTGGTTAGAAGTTTGCGTTTCTCCTCCGAGGGGGACCTCTTATAATCTCTCTGTAGCATCTTAATCTCCGGTTCTAAGTCAGACTGCTGTTGTTCTGCAAGCTTTCTCCTCACTGAAGCATCTTGAATCATCATGCCTCCGATATAGATCTCTTTTGCCGCCCGAGTCTTTATTGGGGCTGTACAGAGTCTTCACTCACATTGAAGTAATCCTGCAGTTTATAATGTAGTGAGTTTGTGCATCAGGTTCTTGTCTTTAGAGTAGCCAATCCAAGATTTTAGGAGATGGTACTCATGTCGGTATGTTGCACCTTAGGTCAGAGTCTGCTTTTAATCAGAAAAAAGTAAATTCTTGTTTTCATGTCATATGGGTATGATAGAAAGGTGTAGTCCCTCTCCACGGGATGCTGGAGGCGCCAAGGATTGACCATGATCATCCATTAAGTCTTCAAGGAAATGTTTGTCATGATTACCACTGAGATCAGGTATGCTCAACCTGTCCAATATTGGATCCAGAGTTATGTTCTGGTCTCCAATGAGTATTTGGGCATGATCAAAGTCTGGTAAGTCTTGGAAGAAAGTTGCTTTTCTGTATGTTGGGTGCATATACAGACCCAAACACTAAGACATGGTTCTGAATTGAGAGTTTAGCTAAATGAATCTCCCTAGGTGATCTATCCATGTTTGTACCATCCTTGTCTTAAGTTTTGTATGAAGGAGAATAGCAACCCCTCATTTGATGTATGTTGTCACCAGAACAACCTCTCTGTAGGCAGTTCTATGATCATAGGAAGAGGAAATGGCCTGTCCCACCCGACACTGCTTGAGTTTTACAGTTTCCTCAGCGAGGAGATGTGTTTCTTGGATAAGGACGATGTCCAGTACAAGAAGGAAAAAATAGGCCAGCATTTTCTTGCACTTTATAAAAGTAGGAAATCTATAACTATTGAGGGGTTTTGAGCACTAAAACCCTTTTCCTAATGTACTTAACCCATTTACTGATTCAGAAAAGCCTTTTAAAAATTGATTGTGATTATGGCCCACATGTATCAATCAGGGATTTGTGAAGTACGCTACACACCCATAAGGGTCTCAGGGTGCTGGGGGGTGGGAGGTGGGGGGGGGGGGTCTGGGGGATATTGTGCAGCTCCTTCTCATCCAAAGAGCCCAGTTTTGAGCATCTTCCTGAATGCTTGCAGAGTAGGGGCCCATCTGATGCTGAGCAGATGTTAGTTCCAGGTCTTTGCCGCAATGTAGGAGTAGGCTTTTCCTCTAGTTCTGGCTCTGCGGATGTGAGGGATTTCGGCCAGGGCGTGGTCGGCAGAGTGGAGGCTTCTCTTGGGTGCGTAGAAGGAGACTCTTTCATTGAGGTATAGCGGTCCAGTGTTTTGGAGGGATTTGTATGCAGGAGTGAGCAGCTTGAAGGTCACTCTCTTCTTGACAGGGAGCCAACGGAGGTCTTGTAGGTGCCGGATGATGTGGTCTTGTCGTGGGATGTCAAGGCCGAGTCTGGCAGCAGTGTTCTGGATGGTCTAGAGTTTGCAGAGATTTGTTGATTCCGGCGCAGAGGGTGTTTCTGTAGTCCAATTTGCTGGTTATGAGTGCGTGGGTGATGGCCTTTCTGGATTCGGGGGGTCCATTTGAAGGTCTGGCAGAGGATGTGGAGGGTGTTGTAGCACATGGAGGAGACGGCGTTGATCTGTCGGGTCATGATGAGGAAGGAGTTGAGTATGATGCTAAGGTTGCGGGCATGGTCAATGGGGGTGGGGTGTTGCAGAGGGTGGTGAACCACCAGGTGTTGTCCCATCCGGAGGGGGTAGATCCGAGGATGATGACTTCTCTTTTCTATGAGTTGAGCGACAGGCAGCTGCTGCTCATCCAGGATGTGACGTCCTTCATTCTTTTCTGGAAGCTGAGTCTGGTGGTGGCAGGTTCCTTGGTGAGGGAGAGGATGAGCTGGTTGCCGTCGGTGTAGATACTATGCTGAATAAATGCTTTTTGATGATGGCGGCGAGGGGGGGGCATGTAGATGTTGAAGAGCATAGGGCTGAGCAATGATACTTGGAGTACTCCGCAGCCAATCTCTGTGGGTTCCGAGAGGAAGGGTGGGAGCCTGATTCTTTGGGTTTGGCCGGTGAGGAATGAGCGGATCCAATCTACGGCAGTTCCCTGTATGCCGGTGTTGTGGAGTCTGGTGGTGGGTGTGCACTGGGAGATGGTGTCGAAGGCTGCTGAGAGGTCTAGTTTGATGAGGGCTACCATGTGGCCCTGGTCAAGGAGAGTACGAATGTCATCTGTGGCGGCTAAGAGGGCGGTCTCGGTTCTGTGGATGCTGCAGAGTCCGGATTGGGAGGAGTTGAGGATTGAGTTGGCTTCTATGAAGTTTGGGAGCTGGATGTTGACGATCTTCTCAATGACTTTGGCTGCGAAGGGGAAGAACGGGATGGGTCTGTAGTTTTTGAGGTCTGTCAGGTCTGCAGGGGGCCTCTTGCTTAGGGGTTGACTTCTGCACGTTTCCAGTAATCAGAAACCATTCCGGTTTTGAAGGTGGAGTTGATGATGGGGTCCAAGCTGACATGGTAGACTAGCTGGCATTGATGGAGATAGGTGTAGTGTCGGTGCCTTGTTTCTGTTCGTTGAAGTTGTCGTAGAGGGACTTGATCTTGAGATGGAAGTAGGAGCCAAAGTCCTGGGAGGGGGGCATCTGAGTCTTTGCTGGGGAGTTTGGTGAATTCTTGAATGATGCTGAAGAGTTCCTTCGAGTTGAGGGAGTTGGCGAGGATTCTGTCCTGGATGAAGATCCTTTTAGTGGATCTGATACATTGGTGGTATTCTGTCATGGCAGTTTTGTAGCTGGTGTGTGCTTCCGGGATTTTACTGTTTCTCCATACTTTTTTGAGACGTCTGCAAGTGCGTCTGGACTGTCGGAGGTCGGTGGTGAACCGGGTGGCTTTCTTGGGGTGTTGTCTGCCTGAGTTCCGAAGGGGGGCGAGCTTGTCTGCCCAGTGAGTGATCCATCTATGGAGTTTGTTGGCTGCAGAGTTGGCGTCGGTCGTGGTGGACGGGGGAGCATGGTTGAGGACGGAGCTGAGGTGCATTTGGGTGACCTTGCTCCAATTCCTGCATGGGGCGAGGTGTGGGTTTGTGTGCAGTGGCTTTCAAGAAGGAGAAATGTACACAGTGGTGGTCCGTTCAGAGGGGTTGCGTGGTGTGGCTGAAGCGGATGTTGTTTCCTTCTGTGAAGATGGGGTCGAGGGTGTGTCCTGCCTTGTGAGTAGGGGTGGTGACGAGCTGTTTCAGTCCAATCTTGGTGGGGTTGTCCAGGAGGGAAGTGGAGTTGGGGGTCACTGGGGTTGTTGAAGTGGAAATTCAGGTCTCTGAGCAGTGCGTAGTCCATGGAGGCTATGGCATGGGGCGCAATGAGGTCTGTGATGGTTGCAGCAAATTTGGTGTGTGTTCCAGGAGGTCTGTAGTTGAGGATGCTGCGTAGGGTCATTCTGGGGTTGGTCTGGATCTGGAAGTGGAGGTGTTCCATGGGGGATGAGCAGCCGTTTGTGCTGGCAGTAGTGAGTCGGAGGGAGCATTTGTGTATGATGGCGAGTCCTACTCCCAGGTGGTTGAGGCGGTCCTTCCTCTGGATCTTGTATCAGTCCGGGATGGCGGTTATGATGCTGGGGGCGGAGGTGGCATTGGTCCAGGTTTCTGTGAGGAAGATGACATCTGGCGATAGGGTGTCAAGGAGTTCCAGATCTCTAATGTGTGCCTGTGCAGGGAGTGTACATTGAGGAGGACGCAGCTCAGAGGTTTGTGTGCGATGCTCCCGGTGGGTGGGTGGTGGCCATGGGGTTCTGGAGGTGGGTGAAGGTGCATCAGCAGTGTGAGTAGAGAACAGGCCATGGGTGGTGTTTGGTGTCAACAGCTGGCAGTTGTTGTTTCTTCCAGGGTTGAGTGTATGGAGAGTAGCTGGGTCGTAGCAGTGGGATGCCAGAGGACCAGGGTTCCTACCGCTTTTTGCAGACGGGCGCAGATGGGCTTGCCTTTGGCGTGCCTTTAGCGAACCAGCGGGGCAGCCGCACAACAGCCACCATTAAGGGGTTGATTCCGATTCGGGAAAAAACTCCTCTGAATAGCCGTCCGGAGCGGGGTACGGAGTGTACACCCCATGATCGCAGGGGTACGCACCGTACCCCTGCGATCATGTTGTGTACGGACCATACGGTGAGTTTGTGATTGTGTGCTTTTCTGTACGAATCGCCCTTACCTGATGTGGACCGTACGAATCGCGTCCTCATACCCCTGTTCGGATTGTATTAGTCGGCATGTTTACGATTCGTGCGGAGAGGGCTCCGGATACGAATCGTACGGACATTTTTTTTCCAGGATCGGAATTGACCCCTAAGTAGGGGTCAGGGCATGGGGGCGCAGCTGGGAGGCGGGAGCGGTAAACAGCAGAGGTGGAGGAGCCATGAGGACAGCAGCGACAGGACGGGCGTGAGAGTGACAAACAGGAATACAACAGACAAATGGGCACTGGATAGGCACAAGGAGAAAAACAGTCACAAAAAAGACACAAGGAGGCAACCGGGCACAAAAAGGCACAAAACTGCACAACGAGGCAGACAGGCAAGACAAAGGCAGAAAACCTACCTAGGCTGGCAGAGCGGACCAGCAGAAGAGGAAGACTTTCCCACTGGACCACCAGGATGAGGTGCAGGCAGGAGCTTGCAGTTGTAGGAGGGCCTCGGACACCTATCCGCAAGCAGAGAGGTGCTGGGGTCAGTGGGGCAACGTCGGAGCTGCATGAGGGGAGAGCAGTATCCCTGACCAGGAGGTCAGAGGTCTTGCTCAGCACATCACGCAGTGGGCGCCATTAATTAGGAGGTGGGCGCAGCAGGGAGGCGGGAACCGGCAAGGGAGGAGGGGAAGCGGGGGCAGCAGCAGCGGAAAGGTTGCAAGAGTTGCAAACAGGAAAAAATAGAGGAATGGGCACAGGAGAGGCACAAGGACAAAAACAGGCACAGAAAAGTCACAAGGAGACAACTGGGCACAAAAAAAGACACAAGGAGGCAAATGGGCAAAAAAAGGCACAATACTTCACAATGAGGCAGAAAAACAAGACAAAGACAGAAACCTTACCTAGGCTGGCAGAGTGGACCAGCATGTATGAATGGTGTCTGACCAGAATTCTGGTTGCAAACCATTGAAAATTTGCCAGTGCCAAAGTAGGGGTGGTCACCCATTCGCAAAAGGGGAGAGGTACTGTTTGGACCAAATCCCCTTTATGAATTCTTGGAAAGCTGTCTTGGTGAGTGGATGCTGGTCCAGGGGACTACTGGCAACTCTCAAATAACCTTTTAAAAAAAAAGATTTGTTTTTAAAAGCACCTTCATTTCTTTTAAGGAAATCAGGCTGCTTTTAAAAAACATTCTGTATTTAAATGCAATCAGACATGGTGGTCTACTGACCTTTGCAGGACACTATCCCTGTGATTGAAAGCAATTGAAGTGAGTTGCAATTTGTGACCTACCTGATAAATATCATTCAATTAGAATGGATTATAACCCTCTCCAATTCAGAATTTTATGAACTGAACTGTTAGTACATAGGTTGGTTCTCAAAGTTCAGTGCTGCTCAGAAAAATACTGGTCACAAATTACATCCAGTTTTTGCAACCAGTATTATGATAGATTTGGTCCTGCATTCCCCACACGAAGTGAAAAGATCCCTGGCATTGGGCATATTTGTTTTATTCATTAATAAAATAACTTTCAATTTTGGAAGTTTGTTTCTTACCAATAACATTTTTTTCAAGACTGAGATTCTGATTAGAGTTTGGCAGACATGTTACTCTGTTACATCATGACAGATACCCCGTCCATCTTATTACAAGTGCCATAGGATAGAACACACTTTGAATAAAGTGAATGGGATATCTTTCAGGTTTGTGACAGAGTAGCCTGTTTGCCAAAATCTAAATCAGGCCCTGAGTTTTACACATGATGCATGCTTAGAACATTTGACTGCTATGCAAGGAGTTAACTCCATCCACAGCAGTGGGCTACCTTGCAAGCAGGCAGTGATCTATATGGTGAACAGTCCTCTACCAGGGTGACAATGGTCAGGACTTCTGCGCCTTGGTTATATGATATTTGGCACAGATGTAACTATGACATATACACTGCTGAATCACCCATTTGCAATGTGTCTGTGCATCATGGCAAACTTTAGACTCATGAACATATGTGCTGTGGCATATAGCAATAAAACAATCTGCCCTATGTAAAGTTGTGGGAGAGGGCACTCTGTTACAAATATGACAGATGCTACATCCACCATGTTACAAGTGCATTTTAGTCAAAGCACTTAGCATGTGAATGGCTGATGTGCAGACAAAATATCGAGTTGGAATTATCGAAGTACAGGAATGTCAAGTCCTAAATATCTGCAGCAAGAATATCGTGGTCAAGAATATCGAATTTAAGGTAAGGAATATTGTTTTTAAAAATATAGAAGCCAATAATATCATTTGCAAAACTATAGTTGTCAAAATATCGATTTTTTAATTAGTATTATGTATTTTAGTATATATTTCAAATGTATGTGATGAATGTTTTTGTATAAGTTTTGTTGATGTTTTTTAATATATGTGTTATTTTTTTAGAAGTTATCAATTTTATTTTAATTACATTTTGCGTTTTTAAGATCTGTGGCGGGTTATGGGGAATAGGGTGGGAAGTAATTTAACTATGATAAATTAATGATAGTTTTTATTTATTCATATTTATTTAATTGATATTTTATAGTGTCAATTGTGGGAACTTATTTGTGTTAAAATCATTATTAATTTGTTGTTAATTACATTAATTAATGAATTGAAACTTAATAAGGAAATGGCGTAGTTAATTTTAGGTGCTGGTTGTGAGGTTTATAGGGATAGAGGATGGAAAGTAATTTATTTTTAATTAATTAATAATTAGTTGTTAATTAATATTAATTAATTATTTCAAAATACATATTGAAATTCTGTAATTAATTTTAGGTGCGGGTTGTGGGGTTTATGGGGCTAAAGGGTGGGAAGTAATTTATTTTTAATTAATTAATAGTTTGTTATTAAATAATAATATTTCATGAATTGAAAATGCTATATTAAAATTGTGTAATTAATTTTAGATGTGGGTTGCGGTGTTCATAGGGGTAAAGGATGGGAAGTTAATCATTTATTATGTGTTTTAATTTGTTTATTAATTAATAATATTTATTTAATTGATAATTATTTATGTGAATTATGGAAGTACATTTTATTTGTAATTT
This sequence comes from Lissotriton helveticus, assembly GCF_964261635.1. Taxonomy (NCBI): domain Eukaryota; kingdom Metazoa; phylum Chordata; class Amphibia; order Caudata; family Salamandridae; genus Lissotriton; species Lissotriton helveticus. The sequence goes on along the minus strand of NC_136065.1, from coordinate 1,074,878,529 downwards.
AGATGTGGGTTGTGAACTGTGTGATATTATAGGGTAGAATGTAAATAAGATAAATGTAGGTAATAATGTTTTATAAATAATTTATAACTAAAAACATTTCTTTGTTTGAAAAATATTTTTCGATTTTATTTAATATAATATTTGTAGGTATTTGTGATATGCATTTGACATTATAGGTTTTTATTTTTTTAATTGTTAAAATTAAATATATTTATATTTAAATTGTTTACATATTTATATATATACATATATATATATATATATATATATATGTATATATATATATATATATATATATATATATATATATATACATGTATATATATATATATATATATATATATCTTTTGTTGTTGATATTTTTTTATTTTTTTTTATTTTGAGTTGACTGTTGTGGGAATAGTAACTTGTATCTCTCCTCAAACCAACACTTTCCCTACTGTCGCACACTCACTGGAGTGGGAACAGTAATTTTTACCCCTTCGCTATCCAACACTTTCTCTACTGCTGCACTGACTGGAGTGGGAAGAGTAATTTGTACCCCTCCGCTATCCAACATTTTCCCAACTGTTGCACTGACTAGAGTGGGAATACTATTTGTTTCCCCTCTGCTATCCAACCCTTTCCCTACTGTTGCACTCATAGGAGTGGGAATACAAATTTTTACCCCTCCGCTATCCAATACTTTTCCTACTGTTGCGCTCATTGGAGTGGGAATATTAAGTTTTTTCCCCTCCGCTATACAACCCTTTCCCTACTGTTGCACTGACTGGAGTGGGAATATTAAGTGTTATCCCTCCGCTATCCAACACGTGCCTACTGTTGCACTCACTGGAGTGGGAATTGTAATTTTTACCCCTCCGCTATCCAACACTTTCCCTACTGTTGTATTGATTAAAGTGGGAAGTTTAAATTTAAATATTTTTAAATAGTTTAATGTTTTAATTAATGATAGAGTGTTTTTTAACATATATTTATTGTTATTGGTATATAAATATATATATATTTATTTGTTACATTTTCATATATTTTTAAACATATAAAATAAATGTAAATTAATAGTTTATTTTTTGTTTTACAGTAAATATATATAATAAATATTGCATGTGTGTTTAATTTTTTTAGGTTAAGTTCATTTGTTATTTTTGTTAAATGTATATTAAATCAATTTTTTTAATTACATTTATTATTTAATATTTAATATTTATTTTATATATATATATAATAAAAAATATTGTTTACGTCTATATTTGTCATCAATATTTTTGTTTCAATATTTTTGTACTTACCTTTATAAATATAGGATGTCGATATTTTTGACATCTTATATTTATGACTCAATATTTTGGTATGGGGATATTTTGGGTGTTGGTGTGTTATCAGTGAACCTGAATGGCTTACATATAAACTAATTTATTTTTATATTGGTCATAATGTGTGTGACCAATTTGAGAGACTGTGTTTTTTATTATTAATTTTAGATCTCGGTCTGGAAAGAAATGTGACATAATCCCAGATTTTGTGTCTAGCCTTTGCTTGTAAGATGATTGCCTAAACGACATTAGTAGTATAACATGTAGCAGTAAATTCTTAAGTTGTAATTCACATATTTTCTTTATGTATGTATTTAATGTAGAATTCTCCTCACTTTCTGAAAGAGAAGCCAGCCTAACATCTTGGGTAGCGTTGCGTAGCCACTTGAACCAAAGGGAGGTACCAGTGGTACAGAATAACCAAGTAGCACAGAAGGTGAGGGGGCTAGCATAAACGATAACTTAGGGTCAGTGGCCAATAGTGAGATAGATGATGACTCTTTGTGACACTGTCCAGACGTCCTTCTGGAGCTGCCACCACCATCACCATCCCCATTGTGCCAGGAAATCCACAGAGAGAGCTGACCCGGTCAAAAGACTCGGACTGGCATCTCCTTCGCCCCAGACACCTCTCCTCCTGCTCCAGTGTCACCACTCCTTGCTTCAAAGGAGACTCTATTGATCACTGAGGACGTTCATGCTGGGCTGATTCTGATGTTATTGTTCTCTAGAATTTGGTGCAGAAGGTACATGAATTGATATAAATTCTGGGTGAAATTACATCTACGCAGGTTGCCCTGCACAGAGGGCCTAATTCTGATGTCGTTCTGAAGGCCTCCGAATCAGATTTGGCTTTGCCGGATCTAATTCATAGCCCCTGTTCACGACCGATTCGAAAACAGGTACGAAAGACCAAGTAGGATGCAAAGTTCGCATACGCGCAGACCGAATCGTTTCCGGGACCCGAACCTGTCCATACGACTTGTATGTAGACTAAACATGCCCCGCAGTGGAGCCAGATTCCGCCCAAGCGAGTATGATTCACGCAAGATGAAACAGCTGTCAGAATCTACTTTGGGGGGGCCATACCAGGCCCCCCTTTACTCGGGGCCCACCGAATTTGTCACGGGGTGCCCATGGGTCCTCCCGATCCAAGCAAGCACAGTGTGGCGGTCACCATGGGGTGTCTGCTACAGGGTGTATGCTTTACCCCACCCACCCCTTTTTTACTATGGGAGCCTGTGCATGCATTTGTACGCATGCTCCCATAGAGTTCAATGGAAGTCGGAGCGAATCGAGTCCGTATGCTTACGGAAGTATCGTACTCCCTCGCTCCTACTCCTGGGGCACATTTCATCCAGAAAGCCCTCTGGAACCGAATTAGGCCCAGAGTGTCTTGGAGGGGTGGGTTGAATTCTCAGAACCAGGGACTGCACCTCCTCTGTCAGTTCCTCACTATACATTGAGCACTAAATGTCTCTTACAACACCCATCCCACCACTTTTTATAAGATTGATAAGACCTCTCTGCCCCACTAGAGGACTCTTGATTTCCAGATACATTGATAGAGGATTCCCAATGTGAGGGGGAGGACTAGGTAAGCAATATTTAGCACGAAATTGGATCATCTGCCATTTCTTGACTTCCAAATTAATCCCCTCCCCCAATATTCTGCCATGTATTTATGTTTCATATTTTGTTTTTGTTAAATTAGAACTGTATTTTTTTATTTTTGTGCTTGAGGGAATGTGCATTATATTGTACTAGTTGATTGTAAGGTTAACCAAATGCAAACTTTTCTACATTAGAGCTTCCAGGTCTATTGGTTAATAATGTGATTCATTGCGGTCCTTGTAATGTGGTATCCAAACCTACCTAAAAAAATACTAGAAATACTCTTGATTTTCATATGTCAAAGTTGTAAACTAAGGTCAAATACTTAATGATTGATATGGCAGGGTGTGTGCATTTAGATTTCTCTATTTGTTTTGCAACTGTGAAACATGCTTTGACCAATAGGCTAGATTATATGAGTAGATTCAATATTTTTAAAGGTACATCATTTTGTAAGATGTTTATAAACATAATAAATGCATATATTCATACATTTATCCAACTTTGATTTGTAGTGTGTGTATGCATGTGACATAGTAACATTCACATATGTGTGATGTATGGTTTGCATTATACTTTGGGGGTAGACATGAAATTTAAAATATGTCAACTTTGTAATTTAAAAAATGTTTTGATCCTATTTTTGTTGTTTACTTGCCTTAGAGTTTTTTTTACTGCAGAAGCCATTTGGTCAGCGCTCTCTCCCACATACATTTCCAAACCTCACTGCATCAGTGTTGATTGTGGAGTGGATGTGTGCAGGATATGGCTATTTGTACTTTTTTTACCTCCATAACAGGTGGGAAGTGTTTTCCTCCATGAATCCATTGACTGTCCAGGGCCATTAAATACGGCTGACAATATATTGGTTTTTCAATGATCTATCCATCAGTTCTCATCTTTAAAACTGTCCACAGAGCTGGGGGTAGGTGGGAGATATGGCACATCAATGGCAGATGTTCATCAACCATTCCAAAAAACATTAAATACAGTATTGGCATTTTACGGCAGAGGGTGGATGAACCATAAAATGAACCACAACATTTTGGTGGTTCATTCTCATTTGCCAAACTCTTAAGGGCCGTAATTCCTACCAAAATATAAAGAAGATGCTATCCAGAAAAGTCATGGTATTGTTTTTGCGCAGTGTACATACTAGATCTGAAATTGTCTGGTGGTAGATTCAGCAGTACAGTGACTTTCATCAAGGATCGCAAGGTTACCACTGCAGACCAAAGTCTAACTCAGCTTTTGATGACATGATGTAGGCATTGTATTCTGGTTTTCTTTTCAATGTACATGTATATTTGTGATATTTAAGGCCTGTGGATTGTGCCACCGAAGTACAAATATAGTTCAAAAGACATGCTCACTATGCGAAAGATAAAGATGAGTGCATGATAATTCATTGTGGGGAGTACTGTTATGTACTGTGATAGCATTTACAAGGCAAAATCAAGCTGTGTTGGATGTATATCAGGAGTCCAGATATGTGGGCTTTGTTAGCTGTTTTAAGAATCATGGAGAACAATGTAATTGGGAGGTATACACCCGTTACAACGGATCTTTTACTCCGCAGACCCATTACAACGCGACCATTACTCCGCATACCATTACAACGCATTGCGCTGGGGGGCGCTCTAGGATAGGGGATAAGTATAATTTACTATCCAACACCTTCCCTAGGGTCCACGGGGACTGGAGTTAGAATAGTAAATTATACTTACCACTATCCAGCGCCCCAAGGCGCTATGCGTTGTAACGGTATGCGGAGTAAAAGTCGCGTTGTAATGGTCTGCGGAGTAAAAGTATGCGTTATAGCGTCATACATCCTAATTGGGAGCATGGTGAACTCTAACGATATAGCAGGATTTGTTAGATCTACAGTGGCTGGTGTGTCTAATGTTTCTGTTAGAAAGTTGTTTGAATTGTTTCTTAGTAGTTAATGCTGTTTTGGCCCAAATCATCTCATAATTAGCAATGGGGAATATTTAGGCAGTGTTTTTTGTTTTTTTTTGGCCCCATTTGCCGTTGCCCCGTGCAAGAGACCACCGACCACCACTGAGGGGTCGATTCCGATCCGGTAAAAAGCGCTCCGAATCGTCGTACGGAGCATTTTTGTCCCCGTACGAATCGTACCTGTAAACGTCCCATACGTACGACAAAGTACGATTCGTACCAGGAGCCGTACTCCGTACGAGTCGTACAAGACACCATATGACTCTAATCTCCGTACGATTCTCCCTCGGAACCCGCTGTACGCAACATCTGTACGGTTTGCGGTTGGTTTTTACAACCCAGCAAGTACGATACGTGTCGGGTACGCACCGTACGACCCTTTTTCTACGGGAGCTGAAAACAGCCGTAAAAGCGGAGTTCGTGCCGAAACAGGTACGGAACGGCCCCCCCGGGTACGATGCGTACCCCCTTGATCACAGGGGTACGCACCGTACCCCTGCGATCATGGGGTGTACGAGCCTACCCCCATTGTACGATCGGTGTACGGGCCGTACCCCCATTGTACGATCGGTGTACGAGCCGTACCCCCATTGTACGATCGGTGTACGAGCCGTACCCCATGTACGATCGGTGTACGAGCCGTACCCCCATTGTACGATCGGTGTACGAGCCGTACCCTATGTACGATTGGTGTAAGAGCCGTACCCCCATTGTATATCAGTGTACGAGCCGTGCCCCCATTGTACGATGGGTGTATGGCTCGTACACTGATCGTACATGGGGTACGGCTCATACATGATCGTACAATGGAGGTACGGCTTGCACACCGATCGTACAATGGGGGTACGGCTCGTACACCGATCGTACATGGGGTACGGCTCGTATACCGATCGTACAATGGGGGTATGGCTCGTACACCGATCGTACAATGGGGGTACGGCTCGTACACCCCATGATCGCAGGGGTGCGGTGCGTAGGGTGTGTATGTGTTTGTGTGCTTTTCCATACGACTCGCCCTTACCTGATGTGGACCGTACCAATCGCGTCCTCATACCCCGGTCCGGATCGTACTCGTCGGGTCGTACGGTATGTGTACAAGTCGTACGGTATGTGTACGAGTCGTACGGTTCACGGTTTCAGCCTTGCAATACATACGGATCGCGATGATTCAGACGGATTCACGGAATATGGATCGTACTTCGCGATTCGGATGGATGGGTACGATTCGTACGGAGAGGGCTCCGGATACAAATCGTACGGACGTTTTTTTCCCCGAATCTGAATCGACCCCTATGTGTCTATTTGTCCATGACCAGAGATCGAAAGATTGGCGCCCAGACCAAGACACTTGTGGTAAATAAAATTTTACCCTGGCAGAATTTCTAGGCATTAACAAAGTATCATGCATCAAATGAGAGACAGGATCCGTGGTGTCCAAGTTAAATGGGCTTTATTCCAATAACTCGAGTCAAAGGGAGAATATGTTCCATCACCTCTGAGGTTCAGGAAGAGTCTTCTAACAATTATTTACTGAACATAGTATATATACATTTCTTGTACATAGGCTAAGCAGAGCAAGAAAGAAAATGAGATAAGAACATGTGGGTGTACATGAGGGTGTGTACTTTGATGAGTCATAGGTAGGTGATAGGTAGGTGTCATAGGTGGGTGGGTACTTAGAGGAGGAGTTTGGATAGCTAGCTGGAACTATGCCCTAATTGTGCAACTTTGAGCATGACGTGCAATTGACGTGTAACTGGGAGGAAGCTGACTTTCAACCTAGTAGAGAGATCTCTTGTGTCAAGGCGACCAGCACATCTAGTACAACTGATATCTAGAGTCAGGGGATGTATTATCTGATTATTCGTTCATTGCATGAGGGCTGTGAGCTCTTCTATGGATGCAAGCACTGTAATCCACTTAAACAGAGACAAAATGGCTGGGCCCTATCTATGCAGATGGGTTCTGTGTACCTTCTTCACCAGACTGTAATGTGATTCTGTAAAGCAACAGATAACTGTTATTCATAATACTGTCTTGGCAGGCCTCTTGCTGGGCTTCTTGCGGCTTTCAGTGTGTCAGGAGTCATGAAATGCAAATACATGGGCCTTATGTTAGCTTAACTTTTGGGAAACTTGATGACAGCCATTTCTAATGCAGGACATGAATGTAGAGGCCTAGTGATTCAGGCCACTACGAGGAAGTGCATGGGTGACATGCACATGACATGTAACATAGGGTACACGTAGGGGACATCTTTCCTAGGCAAAATTTCATTTTCCACACACTGGCAGAGGAGGGAAACCAGCACACAGCGGGCGACTTGCTATACTCCATCAAGGTATATTGCAACCCGTTGGACCTCAATTTCACCGAGGAGAGCCATTAGTTTAGGTCCTTGGAGCAGAAAATAGGCATAATCATAGGACCTGGGGAAAAAAAAAAAAAAGAAATCCTAGCTCCATTGTACCAGAAAGTCCCAAAATGCAAGCTTTTTCCCGCTACCAGATCTAGCCAGGTCAGTCCTTGAGACTTCGTATAGGGACGTCAGCCATCCCGAGTATGTAGGGGGTGTAGTATCCACCCAAAACCTTCAAATCTGTCTCCTTGCCAAAAGGATTGCAAAGAAGAGGAAAGATCTGGTCTGCCCAGAGATTTTTTCATCAATCCCAAAGATAATTAAAGGGAGAGTAATATTCAGTGTAGTGTTAAGTATAGAACTCAGGGCATCCTTCACTTCCTCCCAAAACTGGCTGATAGCAGGGCAATCCTTAAACATGTGCACATCTGATGCCTCTAACAAGTCACATTTATTGCATTTTTTCCCAGGAGAAAACTTTGCCAGCTTTTGGGGAGAAAAATATGCTCGGTGTAGCGTAAAAAGGTGGTTTCGCCTCAACCATGCTGGCTTCACAATCTTATACAGTAAGCTAAAGGAATCCAGCTGCAACTGTTCACAGTTGGCACCCACCTCTCCTCCCCATAACTCCTCGGCAAGTGTGAAGTCTCCATCTATCTCTTCCAGGATTGACCAGTACCAGCAGGAGACCTCCTTTCCCCCCCCTGATCTTGTCATCAATTGATTTTCCAGGTTGCTAGAATTACCTAAGGGGACCCGCTCCCTACTCAGCACCTGAGCCCAGCTGGTCAACTGCATGTGTTTGAATCTCGAGAGATTCGGCCCTACTCTCTCCCGCAACTCTTCCCACGATACCATTGAGCCACTTGCCAGCAGATCCCCCCAACACAAGATTTCAGCCTCCTTTATCGGACTAGCCAGTCTGTATTTTAGGCACGGTGGAGTACCTGGCGAGTCCCACATAGGTGCTAGGTTTGAAAAGTAGCTAAGCCCTATGCGCTTTCTTATTTTAGCCCTGCTTCTGGCCAATGATTGGAGAATTTTTAATTTTACTTTAAAAAAAAAATTCTGATCCCCAAACTTGAAGAGGAAGCCGTCCGGTGGAAGATCTGCTCCCTCTAACATGGCTCGAAACATCTCACCCCTGGAAGAAACTGAAGGTGTTTTTAAAAGCATTCTAGAAAAAGATAGCTGGAACGCCCATGCGTAGTACTGCAGGTCTGGTAATGTTAACCCCCCTTTTTCCCTTCTTCTCCTCAGCTTCTTCCAGGCCAGTCTAGTAGCTCCATATTTCCAAACAAAGGAGTTTAACTCACGTTGACAGTTATCTATTTGTATAGTATCAAAAGCCAGGAGGATGGAATTAAACAGAAAAGTGTATTTAGGCAGGATAGACATCTTAATTAAATTTGTCCTCCCCAAAACGGAGAGGGGAAGTGAGCCCATGCCTTTAGTTTTTTTTGACATTCCTTATGTACTCGTTCTAGGTTCTGAACGGCAATATTGCTGACGTCTTGGATAATTTTAATTCGCAGATATCGCATGAAAGAAACAACGTCGAGATGGGTATTATTGATATTCCAAGCCATGATTTCCGTTTTGTTGCCGTTTATCTCGTAACCGGAAATCTTGCCAAACTCCTCTGCCCTCTTAATTACCATTGGGAAAGCAGTATCCAGATCCGATGTCATTATAAGAATGTCGTCAGCATATAATGCTACCTGCTTTTCCCACCGTCCAAAACTAAAAGGTAAAATATCAACCACCTCTCTAAGAGTCTGAGCAAATGGCTCGATGTATAGATTAAAGAGAAGTGGGGAGAGCGGGCAACCCTGCCTCGTTCCCCTTGTGATTTTAAAAGGCTCTGTCAAGGAGTTGTTTACAGATAGCCTAGCAGTTGAAGCTTTGTATAAAAGAGCTATCATACCGCAGAAGCTATCAGGTAAGATACATTTTTTCATGACCCCAGCTAGATAGGCCCAATTGACCCTATCAAAGGCCTTGGTTGCGTCCAGGGTGAAAACGGCCAGCGGAAGAGAAAAAGTAGAGGCAATATTGATGGCCCCGACTAGATCATGTGTGGAACTATGCCCTAATTGTGCAACTTTGAGCATCTGCTAGATGTCTACCTCTAATGAAACCCTTTTGATCCTCATGGATTATCGAACTAACCACCCCCCCCCCCCCAGCCTAATAGCCATAATACCAGCAAAGATTTTATAATCGCTATTAAGGAGCAATATTGGGCGATATGACCCACACTCCTTTAGGTCTTTTCCTGGCTTAGGTATTAAGACTACAGTGGCGTCATTCCAAGACTTTGGAGGGTCCGCTCCTTCCAAGAGAATGCTGTTAAAGAGAGTAATCAAGACTGGGGTAATCTCCTCACTGAGTTCCCGATATAATTCCCCCGGTACAGCCGCCTTTCCACGCTTCACTTGACCCATTGCCTTCTTGATTCCTTCTGCAGTAATCTCTGTCGCCAGAGCCATACTTTGTTCAGAGGAAAGCCTTGGCATGGGGATGTTATCAAGCCACGCATCTCTCACCGCCTGATCTTCACAAATATCCTCTTTATAGATGGCCTGAAAAAAATCCTGGAATGCACAACCTATGTCTAGCTTTGAGAAACGAGAAACTAATTCCCCTTCTACTCTGATCTCCCTAATGTAGTTCCGTGCTTGGTCGGCTTTGGTTTTCCAGGTGAGAATCTTTGCAGCCACCTCTTCAAACTCGAACTGAGAGTTTTTGCTCGCTTCCCACCTTCTAGCGACCCTAGCCTGTAAAAGGCTATCCAATTCAGATTTTAGTGTAGCTAATCTGTTTTGCTCCTCCCCAGAGCCAATATGAGCACCTAAGTTGTTCTCAATGCATTTCATTTCTGCCTCCAGATTCTCAATGCTTTCTTTGTATTTTTTTCTTCTATAAGAGGCTCGGCTAGTAATGCAGCCCCTCCAGGCAGCTTTCAAAGCATCCCACACAGTCGGAGTATCGGCTGTACCTATATTTATCTCCAAGAAGTGCTTGATCTCTGGTCGAAGAAAGGTAATTTCTTCCTCTTCCAATAAAAGAGTACGGTCAAAAGACCAGGAGATATGGGTGTGACGCTGACCTGTTTTTAATGTAAATAAAATGGCCGAGTGATCAGAAAGATGTGAGGGGAGATAACAAATGTCTGTTACTAGATCTTTAAGACTATAACTAAATAACACATAATCGATCCTAGACAAGTGTTTATACTTGAGGTTCCGGAAAGAGACCCCTAACTTATCTCCCGCCCTTTCCCTCCAGACATCTGCCAGGCCTATTTGTGACATTATTGTAAAATAAGGATCCACAATTTGTAGGTAAAAGTAGAGGTTTATTCCAAGAAAAGATCTCATCCACAGGTGAACATCCAGCCAGCAATAAAGTAAGATACAACTGCTTAGTCGTCAAATGATAACATTCCATCTGAGAATCCAGTGTCTCATGACATCAGCGCAGCTATGTCATGAGGCACAGACACACAGGACCAGGATGTCACACATCTCCCTTCTAATAACAACAAGACAATTATAAGAGAAAACAACACAATGTTAAAACAATGATCACACAGTGACGTAGTCTTTTAAATATTTAGGAGAATGAGAAACCCTTGCAGACTTGCGAAGAAGTGAGGAGGACTCAACTCTAGGAGTTTGAGAATGACGACTGCAAGAAGCTTCCACAAGATCATTACTAACCACCACCACCCTGTTTAAATTCCAAACTCGATGATCAGCAGTTTTGATGGCGTTCTTGAAAACTTTGATGACACGAATAGGCTTCTTAAAGGTAGCAGAAAGAGCCTTATTGTTTTTGCAGGGATTCTTAATAAGTACCCAATCCCCCACTTTAACAGGTGTGACCTTAACAGAATGTCTCTTATCAAACATCCTTTTTCTAGACTCAATTCTAGAAAGTTCACGCAACATCCACTCATCAGAGTCATCACGAGGAGGTGGTTGCAAGTCATTGACCCATGCTGGTACTACAAGGGTATTAGGAGTGCGTGATCTAAAAAGTTCAAAAGGAGTCTTTCCAGTAACAGCATGGGGAGATAACCTGTAAACCTTAACCTTCTTAAAGACATCTGTTCTCCAATCTGTACCAGCAGACTTAGCCATTCTAATAGTTTCCTTAAGGACACGGTTAAACCTCTCAACCATACCGTTGGTTTCTGGGTGGTAAAGGGAGGACCTTTTGTGTTTAATTCCTTGCTCTAACAGAAAATTCTCCATCTCTTTAGAGACTAATTGGGGACCATTATCTGTGAGGATGGCGTTAGGGATGCCCTCTCTAGCAAAAAGTTTAGTTAAAAAATCCACTACATGCCTAGTCTCGATACCACGAGTTATGGCAATTTCTGGCCATCTAGAAAAGAAATCAACCAGAACAAGAACATACCACTCACAACCTGCTGAAGTAATAGGCCCCAAAATATCTAAACCCACTTCTTTCCAGGGCGCATCCGGTCTGTCTCTAATCACCATGGGTTGGACTTTAGGTTTTACTACCTTCTCACTAAGAGCACAGTCAATGCAATCCCTAACTTTGCGCTCTACTTCCAAATCCATATTTGGCCACCAATACGAGCTCCTTAAAATTTCCTTAGTCTTAGAGATTCCTAAATGACCGATATGTGCTAAAGACATTAGCTCATCCCGAAGAGCTAGGGGTGGAACCAATCTAGTTCCTCTGAAAAGTAAGCCATCTTGTTCAGAAAGCTGATCCTTAACATGCCAAAATTTCTCGAGACCTTCACTACATTTAGGTTTAATCTTCCATCCTGTCATTAGAAGTTTAAGTACCTCTACCAGAGTCGAATCTTCCTGAACCATCTTCAACCACCTCTCTTTATTAACGACAGCCTCTTCTACAACACAAACCATCTCATCATCAACATCACAATCTTCCTCACCCTCAACCTCAGAACTGGGAACAAGGCGAGACAAAGCATCAGCTACTTTGTTCTCTACTCCAGGTAGATACTTTACACTAAAATCATAATCCTGTAACCCAACAACCCATTTTGTGATTCTACTAGACACCGCATCTATACCTTTTTTTTTTTTAAATTTCACAAAGCGGCTTGTGATCTGTCCTGACCTCAAAATCGGTTCCCCACAATAAGTTTTTAAGCTTCTTGACTGACCAGTAAACAGCAAGAGCTTCACGCTCAATCACTGAGTAACGAGTTTCAGCTCCCTTCAAACTTCTTGACAAGAAAAGAATGACCCTCTCAACGCCTTCAAATTTCTGTACAAGCACCGCACCTAAACCTTTCAGGCTTGCATCAGTAATCAAAATAGATTTCTCAGAAGGATCAAAACTGCTCAATTTCGGAGCAGAGGCTAGCCTTTCTTTGATGACCTCAAACTCACGCTGACATTTCTCTCCCCAAATGAAGTCTATACCCTTCTTCAACAAATACCTCATATTAGTACACAAAGAGGCAAAGTCTTTCACAAATTTGTTATAATACTCAGTAAGTCCCAAAAAACTCATCAACTCTTCCTTGTTCTGCGGGGGAGACATCTTAGAAATTGTAGAGATCAGATTTTCCTTAGGCAAAATTCCTCCTCCTGTAATAGTGTGACCTAGATAATCAATGGAAGTTTTTCTAAACTTACACTTCTCAATCTTAACAGTCAAACCTGCATCACACAACCTTCCTAGAACAGCAAATAGCCTAAGATCATGTTGAGGATCATCTATGCCAAACACAAGAATATCGTCCTGATAGACTCTAACACCATGTAAACCTTTTAAGACCTTTTCTAATGCCCTCTGAAAAACCGACGCGGCTGACACTAAACCAAATGGTAGTCTAACGAACCTAAAAGTGCCATATGGTGTCACAAAAGAGGTTAAGTCTTTCGAGTCCTCTTCCAACCTAATCTGATGGTACGCGGACCTTAGATCAATGGTGCTGAAAATTCTAGCACCTTTAAGAAGCATAAGCATGTCCGCAATCTTGGGTAGAGGATAGTGATCAGTAACCACACACTTGTTGAGTTCTCTTAAATCAACACAGAGACGGAGAGAGTTGTCCGATTTCTTGGCTGCGACAATCGGGGCGACCCACTCCGTTCCCTCTACTGTCTCAATAATGCCTCCCTTGACCAGCTTGTCAAGTTCATCTTTAACTTGTTCTCTGACCGCTACAGGTACATTACGCACTTTGCAGCAGACAGGTACAGCATCTTTCTTCAAGATGATCCGATGACAATAGTCATTAAGGCATCCTAAATTTTCCGAAAAAACTTTAGGGAATTTGGCTTTCAGTTCACTAGTGAAATCATGAGAAACTAATGAAACAATTTGAGGTGTGCAGGGAAAGGGTTGTTTTAGGAGAATAGGGGGTGTCGAATTCGGATCAAGCATAACGCCCAATTCCTTAAGAGCAAACCAGCTTATTATGCTATCTCCTTTTTGAGAAACATAAATTTTTGCCTTGGCCATCCTATTCTTATAATTAATCATACCTTCAAAAACTCCAAGTAGTTTAATGGGTTGGCCAGCATAACCAAATGGTCTTATATCAGGGCGTGAGAGCTCAAGTTTATGTCCCAACTTACTCAAGAAAAAATCTTTTGCCACAATAGTAATCTTTGCCCCAGAATCGAACAAAACTTTGGTAGGATAACCTTCTACCAAAATTTCATCACTAGGGGAATTCTTTGCTTCTTCAGCACTCACAGTTTGAATATAAATTTGTCCACAATCTAGGTGTTCATCTAGATTATCATCATTTTCAAAATCATAAAATATTTCATTCACTCTACCTCTATAGTTTCCCCCTTTACAACATGAGGTGAAATGTCCTTTCTTTTTGCACTTACTACAATAAGCTTTCCAACCTGGACATTGTCTATCAGTGGCAAAATGCCCTATTTTACCACATCTGTAACACTTCACTTGAGAGAAATCTAAACTGTTATCCTTTCTTTTATAAGGAATTTTGTTTGAAACATTTTCATTTCTAGAGTCTTTTTGCTGATTTTCACTTGATCTAGTAGTAGATTTCACAACATTTACAGTCTCTTTCGTAGTTTTGTTGTCACCATTCTTTTTGATGACTTCTACACACTTAATAGAATGTTCTATCCTCTTAGCAATAGTAAGAACCTCCTCTAAAGAAGGTTCATCCTTTTGCCACAATTCCTCTCTCACCTTTTCAATATAACATCCTAGCATGAACTGATCTCTAATATGTTCATCAAGACTTGTCCCAAACTTACATGAGGACGCAAGTTTCCTTAACGCTGTGATATAGTTCTCAATCGTTTCTTCTTCCATTTGTGTTCTCCGACCAAAATGATATCTTTCTAAAATTGTACTGACTCTAGGAAGATAATGTTCATCCAGTTTTGCAATACATATTTCATATTCATTTAAACTACCATCATCAATGTCGGGTAAATGATCGAATACCTCTTGTCCTTCTGCCCCCAAACAGTGTAAAAGTAGAGCTGTCTTCCTTTCAGCACTCAAACTAGATCCACATACCCTTGCATACCTTTCGAACACTTTACGCCATTTTTTCCATCTAATAGGTGGATCCCCAGGTGAAGACAAGAAGAAAGGGGGAGCAGTGACATTTTGCATTTTGTTGTTGAATAAAGAAAATTAGAGCACAAAATGAAAATAAGAAAAGAAGTATCTATTATGTGTGCGTGTCACAGAAGCAGGACACACTATATTGTGTGTGTGTCACAGAAGCAGGACACACTACAATGTGTGTGTGTCACAGAAGCAGGACACACTATAATGTGTGTGTGTCACAGAAGCAGGACACACTACAATGTGTGTGTGTCACAGTGGCAGGACACATTACAATGTGTGTGTGTCACAGTGGCAGACCACACAACAGGGCTTTCCAGTGAGAGTGTCAAATATTGGAAAAGGAAAGAAAACAGTACCTTAATATTGTTGATATTGAGGGTGGTAAATATTGTAGATAATAAGAGAGTTCAGGGTAAAATAGAAGAATAGCGATGACTAGCGGTGTTCATAACGTGATTAGCGCGTAACGTGTATATTGTGAACTGGAAACCGAAGAGTTCTCCAAACAAAGATGGCGCCGACGTCTGCGTGACTCCCAGGGTGCCTTGCGGCACGTTTGCGTGCCTCCCGGCAGGTTTTGTGAAGAGTCGAGAAGCGAGGTGAAGCAAGATGCCCACGTTCCAAAGCTTCGAGAATCTGGCAATGGCGCTCTCCTGGCAAAGGCAGCTCGCGAGAACACTCGCTTGTGAAGGCGCTTGTAAAGACGTTGGCAGGTAGGAGAGTATTTCAAAAAATGCAGGTTGAGAAATTGAGTGCGCTATGTAAAATACGCGCAAAAGTGTCTGAATTAGTAATTAAAAAGTCAATAAAGTTAACACCGCTAAGTTACACCATCAGAACTATGTAGGAAGAAAACAAAGTGGTTTGTTTTCTTGTTGAAATTTTAAGTTGGAATCTTCTTACCCTGAAAACGGAGGTAGAAGTCTCTTTCTCTTTTGAAGTCCAGTGTAAAGTTATTCAATTATGTTCCATGTTGAGAGTTGAATGTCACCAGGTATCTCGGGTTGTTTCAAGTATCCAGGAATTTTCAAAGAAACAAATCCTTTTAAAAAGGAACAAATGTTTTTTTTTTTTTTTTTTTAAAATCTTGAGATAGGTGTTGAGATCTTATCTTCTTCTTCCCATCCTGCGTCGCCAAATGTAAAATAAGGATCCACAATTTGTAGGTAAAAGTAGAGGTTTATTCCAAGAAAAGATCTCATCCACAGGTGAACATCCAGCCAGCAATAAAGTAAGATACAACTGCTTAGTCGTCAAATGATAACATTCCATCTGAGAATCCAGTGTCTCATGACATCAGCGCAGCTATGTCATGAGGCACAGACACACAGGACCAGGATGTCACAATTATGATTGAGAGTGCCTGCCTGGATTTGTAGAAAACACAGGCTCTGGAGCTTGGAGACTTATCCAATTTTGGATTTAAGATGATATTAAAATCGCCAGCCCAAATTACGGGGTCATGAAAAGCTAGTAGATGGTCCCAAATAGTATTCATGTAAGATGAATCGTCCTGGTTTGGGCCGTAATACCCAACCAGGGTATATGACAGGCCATCCAGCAAGACCTTTGCCAAAAGCCACCTGCCACTCTTATCCTCCCTGAACTCAACTATTTGAGCCTTGGCCTGCTTCTTAAAAATAAATAAGACACGCCTAATATTTGCTGTTTGGTCTGTGCCTAAGAAGATGTCTATCCACTTTTCTTTCTTTAAAATCTCTAATGTTTCAAATTTGAGGAGATGTGACTCCTGAATGACAATGACCTGCGCCGGGGAGTCTCTTAAATATTGAAAAATCTTCATTCTTCTACCCCTCGTGCGCAGGCCATTGACATTCCAGGATAAAAATTGTAACTGTGTCATCCCATCACAACTCTCCTCACTAGCCCATCCAAATTCCCTAAAGTTCTATTATCGTGGTTATCGTGGTTTCCTTTGACTGAAAATGCTCTGGCCTTGGTAGCTCCAACCCCATCGGTGGTCAAATATAATCTCTTTAATCTCTTTAAAAAGGTGAGAGGACTCTGGCCTACGAGGAAATTTAGCATATTTTTCCCTACCTCCCTACGTGACGCCCACCCCCCTCCCCCCTGGAAAACCCCTCCCTACTTACACTGGACTGATGTATTGGCAGTTTTGCGCCCTCAGCCATCCCTTCCTCCTCCTCCTCCCCCCTACCACCAAGCTGTGTCTTGAATAATGCATAAAGATAGATGTACATTTTCCCTTTTTAACTTCCCCTTTTCCTCTGTTAGTTTTTCGTTCTTTTTAAAAATCACCATCGGTGCCCTCAAAACCTGAACCCTATATTTCTTTATTCTCTCATGTTTCCTTCTTTTTTTTTTTTTCTTTTTTTTTTCCTTTCTTTTCCCCCTTTTTTTCCTTTTTTTTCCCTCTTTCCCTCTTTTAAATCTTTTTAAGGATTGTATATACCTCTTTTTTTTTCTTTCCTCCTTCCTTTTTCCTTTTTTTTCTTCTTTTTTCCTTTTTTTTTTAAGCTAGGGGCATAATAATGTGTTATTATTCCTGTTTTTTTCTCTTCCTTCCCCCTTTCCTTTCCTTTCCCCCAGTAAGTTCCCCACTGCCAAGAAAAAAAAAAAAAAAAAAGAAAGGGCCACTAATTCAACTTATTTCAGCTCACAACCCCCGTCGAATTTCATGTCCCCCGTGCAAGGTCCTTCAATGACTCCAACATCTCATCTGCCTCAAGAGGTGATCTGAGATTGTGCATCTTGTTGTTGTACATGACTCTAAGGAAAGCGGGAAACCTCATCTGAACTGTGGCACCCAAGGCTCTGAATTTTTCCATCCTTTGCCCCAGCTCCCACTGCCGATCCAACGTGGTCTTGGATAGATCTGAACGAATATCAAGCTAGAAATCCGGGCCTTTTAACGTTTTAACTTTTTAGGCAAGATTTAAAAAAATTTCCTTGAGTGCATACGTGAGGAAATTTATCAGGATTTTTCTGGGCTTAGACTTGCCAGGCTTTAGGCGGAAAGGGTCCCTATGAATCCTTTGGATGTCCTTCTCAAGGGTATCCGCTGTCTCCTCCAGATTTAATGCGCCTTTTAAAAGGCTCACCACAAAAGTTTTAATGTCGCTCCCCTCTTTTCCTTCTGGAACTTTCAGGAGCCGGAGGTTATTTCTCCTTGAGTGGTTCTCCAAGGACTCAACCCTCTCGCGGATCTCCTCTCCCTCTCTTCGTAAAGATTGTATTTTTAGCTCGGCGGATCCCAAATTCGCCTTAAGCTCCTCAACGGATCCTTCCAATGACTCTGTTCTTTCATTTAGCCGGTCTACCTTTTTTTCCAAGATGTTGCAGGCAGCCCTAATCTCTGTTTGATTTTCAGCTGAGATTGAGAATCCTTTCCTTATGTCTGCCTTCAAAGAGGCTAACAGCGTCTCAATTGAAGAGCAAGCTGGGCCAATATCGCCCCTACTCCCAGACCCTCCAACTCCTAATGGTGATACAAAAACTGCTGGAGTTAGAGCCATAGGTGCATTAGATATCTCACCTATCTCAGCCTGATCGGGTGTCGAAGCCTCGACTTGGTCTGGCGATGTTAGGGTATCAAGCACACAGTTCTCCTACACCTGCTGGAGGGTGGCTGACTCGGCTACCTCAACTACCCCTGCCATCTGGGATTTTCCGGGGCTGTCGGCGGAAAAATCCGCTCGGAACACAGGTGACACCGGCGTGTAGGAAACCTTCTTAAAAGGGGACTGGCGGCTTAGGGCTAAGAGGCCAGAGGGTTTTATTGTAGAGGACGTCCCTTGATGATTTTGATAGTTTTGTTGAATATTTAAGACCTGAGGTAAAACTTTAGAAAAGGAGCGCAGGGAGGGTGTAATACGCGATTACCTAACCTCTCCGCGAGCTTTTTTAGGGCCTGCTCTCTGCCTTAAGTTCCCCCCTTCAACTGCCTCAGCTAGCTTAGCCCCACTTTCTCTTTCCCTTGTAGGACCCCCTTTGTAGGTCTCACTAATGCCTTCTAGTGATGTAACTTGGGGGGCATGAATGGCCTTGCCGCCCCTCCCCCTGCCTCGTTTGGGCTTGCCTTTAGCTTGTTTCTTTGTGCGTTTACCTTCCTCTGGAAAGCCCGCGTCTCCTGCCGCACCCCCTGAGCCAGACCGGCATGTGCCCCCCTTGTCACCTCTCACGGATGTCACAGATGTCACAGTCCATCTGCCACTTTCTTCTTTCCCAGATCCAGCACCGAGAACTGCACACAGTCCGTCCACCGTGGGCTCAGTTGCAGTTGAGATGTCCGTAGGGGAGACCGCAGTAGTAAAGAAATCGCCTTTTCTCGGCACACCAGAGGCAACCTTGCTTCGATTCACGCCGCTCCCGCCGCTCCTGCTTGGGCTGACTCTGTCGACACTCCCCTGCAGGAGACCTCGGGCTGCCTCTCTGCAGTCCCGCCTCAGTTCCACAGCTGCGAACTCCCAACGCTGCGCAGGGAGAGACCGGGAGTGAGGGCAAGAGCCTGATCCACGTCCTTAAGGGGCATCCAAGGGTGAATCAGCACGCCGTGGCACCAAAGAAAGGTAAAATATAAACTCCCCACACGTTCCAGCATTGATTCCACACTGTTAGAGAGGCGGCATAACGGGGGAGAGAAAACCGGAGGCTTACTGGCGAGGGCGCGCGCTGCCGCTCAGCACGCGGGCGCCATGTTTTCCAATATTTAGGCAGTGTTAAGTGTCTGCAAGTGGTGCTTAACTTGAGCGGGTGGTTGTGTCGGGGGGCAATCAGCACCTACTTTTTTGGGGACCAGCACTTACTTTTCTGCAACTTACATTTACCCAGAGCAAGAGACGAAAAAACAAACAAGTCAGAAAGACAGTAAAAAATGTCTTAAAGAGTGACAGCAGGCGCTTGTAAGAGGGATATAAAGGTGCAGCAAGTTGATTAAAGAGGTCCAAGGTAGATTTAAGGCTACGTTTACCTTCCTCTGGAAAGCCCGCGTCTCCTGCCGCACCCCCTGAGCCAGACCGGCATGTGCCCCCCTTGTCACCTCTCACGGATGTCACAGATGTCACAGTCCATCTGCCACTTTCTTCTTTCCCAGATCCAGCGCCGAGAACTGCACACAGTCCGTCCACCGTGGGCTCAGTTGCAGTTGAGATGTCCGTAGGGGAGACCGCAGTAGTAAAGAAATCGCCTTTTCTCGGCACACCAGAGGCAACCTTGCTTCGATTCACGCCGCTCCCGCCGCTCCTGCTTGGGCTGACTCTGTCGACACTCCCCTGCAGGAGACCTCGGGCTGCCTCTCTGCAGTCCCGCCTCAGTTCCACAGCTGCGAACTCCCAACGCTGCGCAGGGAGAGACCGGGAGTGAGGGCAAGAGCCTGATCCACGTCCTTAAGGGGCATCCAAGGGTGAATCAGCACGCCGTGGCACCAAAGAAAGGTAAAATATAAACTCCCCACACGTTCCAGCATTGATTCCACACTGTTAGAGAGGCGGCATAACGGGGGAGAGAAAACCGGAGGCTTACTGGCGAGGGCGCGCGCTGCCGCTCAGCACGCGGGCGCCATGTTTTCCAATATTTAGGCAGTGTTAAGTGTCTGCAAGTGGTGCTTAACTTGAGCGGGTGGTTGTGTCGGGGGGCAATCAGCACCTACTTTTTTGGGGACCAACACTTACTTTTCTGCAACTTACATTTACCCAGAGCAAGAGACGAAAAAACAAACAAAACAGAAAGACAGTAAAAAATGTCTTAAAGAGTGACAGCAGGCGCTTGTAAGAGGGATATAAAGGTGCAGCAAGTTGATTAAAGAGGTCCAAGGTAGATTTAAGGCTACACCGCCTTGGTATTCAGTACGCTGACATTTAATTGGACCGGCCATATATTTCAGAGCAAAGTTTTGGGCACTGGCACTCATTATATTATAAATTAAGCAGTGTCTGAAAGGTGTTCTGTTTCATTTGTTCCATATGAAGTATGTTTGTATTTTTTTGTGGTTAGTGTTGCTGTGATCTCCTTGACTAATAACTATAGCCTTTTCTGGGAAGTGTTGGATATGTTAGATATATGTTACTGTAAGATATCCTGTTGTATGTTTGAGGGCTCTGTGGCAACAGTGCAAAACGTATCATGTTACATAACTGAGATGGCTATTGTTAAAAACTGGGTCTCTAGTTGGCAGAGATATGCATCTTGTTCAAGTAGGTACCACAATCCCAGTCAGGGTAAATCAGATACACACCCTAAATTAACCTGTGTTCAACCTGTGGTGGCTTGGCACACAGCAGGCAGGCTTAACATAAGAGGCAATGCGTAAAGTATTTGTGCAACACTTAAAACAGTAAAATAGTGGTAATATAACACTAAAATGATCCACACCAGGATAGAAAAATAGAGCTGAATTTCATAAATAAAACACGACAAGCATGACATAAATTCAATAAGTATAACTGGAGTTATGAATTTTTATGAATTTTTAAAGAATATCTTGAAATATAGTGCTTAAAAACATAAAGCGCCAACTTGGGCTATCTGGTCATGCTTTTTGTGGTCAACTCTGAAAGTTCAGGCTGACCGCAATGAATCATGGGTCAGGAACCAACATTGTCCTGCTGAAATGTACCTTGGATGGAGGGATGTGTCGACATAAGTGACTCGATGAGAAGAGCAGAGAAGGCGATGCATCGACGTTGGTCCCTTCAGATGCATGCGATGCATCAATTCTGATCCTCACATTCTGAGATGTATCATTGTCAAGCCCTTCTCAATGAAGGTGATGCATCATCTTCAAGCTGTGCACGTGGCTATGGGATGTTCTCATTCTCGCCGGCAGTGGCAATGCGTCTGGGTTGAGCTCAGATGCGTCGGTTTGCAGAAGACAGCCGGAAAAAAACAACTTCTAAGAGCCCAGGCTGGATTGGCATCACTTGGCAGGGCAGGATTCACAGTTGGCAGAGTCCAGAGGCTGTAGCAGGATTGTTGGAAGTCTCTGATGCCCCTGGGACGTTAGAACAGGAGGCATATAGAGATGCAGATTCAGTCCTTCCTTCTCCCAGGCAAGGAGGGGAGCAGAGCAGGCACATCTAAGCAGGAGTCCAACGAAGTGCAGCACAGTTCAGCAGAGTGACACTCCTTTCAGCAGCACAGTAGTCCTTCTTCCTGCAAGAATGTCCTCAGTTCCTGAAGTGTACGGAAGTGGTGGTGTCTGAGGCCTTGTGTTTATACCTAGGTTGTGCCTTTGAAGTGGGGAATACTTTCAAGAGAGGCCTTTGAAGTGCACACAGTCCCTGCCCTTCTTGCCCTGGCCCCAGAATCACTTGAGGGGGAATGCAGCTCTTTGTGTGGGGGCAGGCACAGACCATTCAGGTGCAAGTGTCAGCTCCTCACTCCCATCCTGCCCAGGATGACTCATCAGGATGTCAATGGCCCATCACAATTTGGATGGCCCATAAGGCACAGATAGGCTCCCTTTGTGTGTGGCAGTCTAGAGGAATACACAAATCCCAACTGTCACCCACCCCAGACGTATATTCAGAGACAGGCAGAGGCACAGAATGGTTAAAGTAAGAAAATGCCAACTTTCTAAAAGTGGCATTTTCTGACTTGCAAATTAAAATCCGACTTTACCAAAAGTTGGGATTTTAAGGTGTGAGTTTGGAGACATCAAACTCGAAATATCTATCTTTTGCTATTTGGCAAATACACATATTATATTTTTATAAGGTAATCCCAATGTTAACCTATGAGAGCGATAGGCCTTGCAGTAGTGAAAAATAAATATAATTGTTGTTCACGACCAGTTCATTTAAAGCTCAAGAGAACATATCCTGCTTTTGAAATACTCTGCACCCTACTCTAAAGACTTTCTAAATCCCAACTTTAGGGGTGACTTATATTCATTAAAAAGGAAGGTTTGGGCCTGGCAAAAGGGTTCACCTGCCAGGTCCACACGGCAGTATAAAACTGCACACACAAGCTCTACAATGGCAGGCCTGAGATCTGTTTAATGGGCGACTGAAATAGTTGGCACAATCAGTGCTGCAAGCCCACTTATAGCATTTAATATACAGGCCCTTTGCACAAGTAGTGCACGTGACTAGGGATTTATAAGTAAATTACGTTTGCCAATTGTTGATACGCCAAATGTTACAATGTTTAGGGAAAGAAGAATGCACTTTCACACTGGTAAGCATTGGTAAAGCACCCAGAGTCCCAAAGTCATCAAAAATTAAGTCAGGAAAACAGGAGCTCATTAGGAAACTGTCAGGAGAAACCACACCAAGGATGCCAGGCCTAACAGCTTTGATTAAGTTACAATGGCATATAAAATCTCTGTGTTGGGTGATAAGGCCCCGTGTGCTATTGGCGCTCACTTTTAGCGGTGTTATAGCAAAGGGTAAGCAATTACTATGGGGCTCATTCACTTTGAGCGATGTTATAGCAACGTGTAAGCAATTACTATGGTGCAGAGGTTTGACAATCCCTGATAGTTCTTCTTGATATGAATTGGCTACCTAGACTATATGGCCGGTCGAAAAAATATATCTCACCACTTATATTGCCATTTTAGGTTCACAGATATATTTCGCAGCGTGACAGGTATGTTTTCCAGGACAAGGTTTATGAATTGATACCCATATCATTCTCACCATGAAAATATAGGGTATGAGCACTGCTCCCCACCCTCCCATCAATAATAATTCGATGATTTCACCAATTCTCCACACTGGCAGAGATACCGATAAGTGCACCACGTCCCACAATATAATGCTCATATGTAATGATATCAGGTCACAGTACTAATTGATAAAGATATACATAGGATTTGTAGGATACTGTATCACAAACCCTGGCTTGATCATTGGGGCCAATGTGCAGGTTTTCACCTAGTGCACAAAATGTACAATGTATTGTTATTTGTACAAGATACCAGTGTCTGTTCTATATAATTGTCTTTCCAGCCCTGAGGAAGTCGTGGGTTCACTCCCGGATGACGAAACACGTATTGGCTGGAACAATCAAAAGAAGAAAATAAAATCACAAGAAACCAATTTAGTGTAGCATTGTGAATATATATGTTGTAATTAGCAAAAGGAAAACTTATGTATGAGTGCTCGTGCATTGTCTAATTTACAGTGGCATATAGTTGAAAACAATCAAATACGATACCAGAATTTCTCATCAAGGACGTGTCAGTTGATGGTTGAAATGGAATATAATATCATAAGGGATTTTCTTTTTTTTTTTTTCAAAACAGATTTTATTGACTGATCACATAAGTATTACAAAAAACAGGGGTCCCTAGTAGTTCAGGGATCTTTCGCAAAAATGATAGACATACGCTCAATAGTATGTATGACCTTTGTCCAGCCGGACAGGAATTTTAATTAAAGTGATAAGCAAGAATAAAGAGGATTTTTTACACAGTGGGTGCAGCCAGCAACCCACAGGGGACAAGACAAAACAAGGGGATGGGGTTAGAACGAACAAGGCGGTCTGTATACTAGTAGTTCAGTGAACAGATAAAAATACATTTTAGAAGCATCATTGTAAACAATTTATACTTTTCATTTTACATATGACGCTAAAATGTTGACGACGTTTCGATGCCTATTGTGAAATGAGTGGCATCATCTTCAGGACAGAGAATAAAAAAGCTTGTCTTGAAAATCTTTAGGCAATTTTTGGACTACACATATATTTATACATACAAATTTTCGGAAAAAAGGGGGAGGAAAAATGAAAACAAGGGTAAGTACTAGCATTATCATGTAACATATCTGACCATCCAAAACAAAAGTGTGTTTTCCATGTGCAACAGATGGCAATTAAAATCAAGTGAAGTCACATGCGATTTCCGGCGCAGTGGGGGGACTGGTAGGGGCGTTGCATGAAATAAAATGAACGAATTGTTTTACAGTTACTGTGCCTAAGTATATACAAGAGAAGCACGTGAAGTAAAATGACGCGGTTTAGGATCATGGCGTTTCATGCCGTCAGTGCCGGGCGGGTCTGTGATGCGCAAATACGTCTCACTGCATTGAAATGAAAGGTGACGTGCAGGTTGATTTGGGGCCATTGTTTTCTGGACACTGTGCACGGATGGGGCGGGTACCCGGGCAAGCTTATTTAAGATTCCGCGGTGAGGTCTTGAGTGAGATAAACATGCTGCGCAGTAGTGAACAGACGGTTAAATGACATGCTTATCGTACGAATTACCAGATTTAGGTCCAAACATTGTTTATTTCCAGGGGGCGGTGCCCAATATCAAGGGACATATGGTGGGGTACTCAATTATCTGAGCATTTTCCTGCCAAAAAGCGGGTAGAGAGCGGTAAATACAAGGGTTAAAGTGAAAATTGAATCGCATAATAAGTACACGCAATATAATTACCAAACCAGGGCAAGAAAGCCTCTTCATAGGAGACCGGACCAATCGTGTCTCACTAGGGAAAATAGTTGAAATTAATTTATATTACAGTTACAGCTACTGAAGGGTTTTAAAGTTTCAGGAAGAGGCGAGAGAGCTACGCTTTAGCGAGTACTTACTTCCTGGTTGGGTTGCTCGATGGCAATTCTGGGCTCAGATGGGAGGGGATCGCTGGAGTGCTCGTGAGTGAAGTGAAGATAAAGTGGTGTTTGGAAATAGACAAGGGACTCAGCATGTGGTGTTTGGAAATAGACAAGGGACTCAGCATGGTCAGCAAGGCGGCCATATTGGCGTGGGTTTCGGACAGTGTGGGGGACATTTTAGTGTGGGTGAGTGGTGAGTTTAAGTGACATTTATATTATGCAGAATATTTACATGGTTACGTATTTACAAAGATGCACAAAATAAAATCAAGAGACATTTGTGTAGGCCTGAAGGAAGTAAGGATTACGATAAAATTGTTCAAGGATTCATTTGATCACAGGAGGGATGCCCAATCTTCAAGGCGATTAAGTCCTGTATGGATACTGTTGGTACGCAATATCCAATGAAGTTCCTCCTTATTCAATAATTGCGATACATCTGCTCCCCGAGGTGGTGGTTTTACCATGGTGATGATTGTCCAAGTTAAGTCATTTTCAGTATGGCCTTTGTCCTTAAAATGTTCAACGAGGGGAGCATTAGGGGTGTTGCATCGGATTCTGCTTCGGTGTTGTCCGATGCGCAACTTTACCTTTTGGCTAGTTTGACCAACATATATCAACAAACATGGACAAAATATGGCATACACTACATTGGAAGAATTACAATTAGTGAAGTGCTTTCTCTCAAAGGTGATTGTGCCGTAGGTAAATGTTTTTCCTTCAATGGTAAAGTCACATACTACACAGCTACCGCATTTAACATGGCCTGTTAGTGCCGGTAAACCCCATGCATCGTTGATTGTAGTTTTTAGGTTAGGTTGTGGTAGGGATGCCCTTACCAAGTGATCTTTTACGTTTTTTGCTCGCTTGAAGGCAAAAATAGGGTGCTCCAGATTTAATATACCTGCGTTTAACACAGGCCAGTGTTTAAGGACACTTTTCCTTATGGCATTGGAAGCTGGGGTGAAGGTGGTCACATAAGTAGCCACAGATCTCTGTACCCCCAGAGGAACCTGCCAAGAATCAATACATTTGTACAAGAACGCAATCCGTCATTACTTTTGTAGTCTATACAATGGGAACAATTACAGTGAATAAGACCCCCCACCCAACTCCCTGAACCCCCCGCCCAACTACTTCCCCCTCCCCTCCCACCCTGGACCCTCCCCCTCCGAGCGGCATTCGATTGTTCAAGCCACTCGCGCACACTCATCCGATCGAGGAGTTCACTCATATGTCTGGATCTGGATCCTACTCTATCGGGGGCTCTAACCAAATACCCCTGTAGTCCGCCCACCTCTTCCATATCTTATAGTGTTAGCTGGGGCAGCCGCAGGCCAGGAATATGGGCCTCTCCATCCCCATACAGAAGTCTAGGCCCCGCTTCCAAGCGAGAAGTGACGGGGGCTAGGGGTCCTTCCAGGCCATAGCTATGTCGCGCTTGGCTATCGTTAGTCCCAATAGTAACAAATGGCTTTTGTACAAGTTGCCTCCCACTCCCTCCAGCACATGCAGCAGTTCCAAGCGCGGCATGCGCGGGAGCACCCAACCCAACGCCTCATCCAGGCCATTCCAGACACCACACCAGAACCTGTCCAGGCGTCCACAACTCCATACTGTATGGAGGAAAGTACCCTCCTCGCTCCCACACCTAGTACACTATGGGGATGTGATGAGTCCCGCCCTCCACAACCTCTGCCGTGTGTAGTACACTCTGTGAAGATATTTAAATTGAATCAGCCGGAGGCGGATCGAGATGGTCGCGCCTCTAGGACTCGCCAGCGCTTCGTTCCAGTCTTCCTCCTCCAGCGGCCCAACATCTTCCTCCCATTTCTCCTTAAGGGAGCATAAGTCAGAGGAGCAATGTATAATCAAAGATTGATAAATGCGAGAAATTTTTTTGGTATCCAACTCCCCCATAAAGACATGGGCCTCCAGAGGGCTAAATTCAGGGAGGGACCTCAGACCCTCCAGATCCGGAGCCAGGGCATGGCGAAATTGTAAGTACCGGAAAAACTGTGTATGGGGCATGTCAAACTCCACTCTCAGCTCCTGGAACGATTTAAGAGTCGTCCCAGCCATAACATCCCCCAGCCTAGAGATGCCGATGGCATCCCATCCCGCGAAACCCGCCAGGGTAGCCAGACCCCGGAGGCGGCCGTTGTGCCAGAGTGGAGTCTCCCGGTCAAGGTTCGCCACCATCCCATCCGCCTCAGCGCTCGCCGCCAGACATCGAATACGACCTGCGTCGCCATCGGCAAGGCCCTGCGTTCCTTTGGCGCATAAAGCAGCGTGTGTAGTGTGTGTGGCTCCATTAGCAGTCTCTCCAGCGTATAGGCCGGGTCACCCCTATCCCCATACCACCAATCATTTAGAACAAGAAGATGGGACGCCTGGTAATAGGAACGGACATCTGAGGTCGCCAGTCCCCCTCCGTATGTGGATCGAGAGCACGTGCGCAGCGCTACCCTGATGGAGCCGCCCTCCCAGAGGAACTGTCCCAGGACCGTGTTTACTCGCTTAAACCATGAGGGTTGGATCGGGTATGGATGGTTCTGCAATTGGTATAGCAGCCTGGGCAGGGCTACCATCTTAAATATGGCAGATCTGCCATATATGGTCAACGGCATACGAGACCACACCTTGATATCCGCTTGGGTCCGTTCCCAGACCGGCACCATATTGCGCTCCCAAGCGATGGCTGGGACCCTGGTAAGGAACACCCCTAGATATTTAATCCCTCCTGTGGCCTGCTGGAGCTCCGCCGCCCAGTCTCCAACCGGTGGGCCCCTTCCCAACACCCAGAGAGTGGACTTACGTGGATTCATATATAGGCCCGATGTCTCCCCAAAGATCTGTAGGATGCGCATGAGGCGAGGCCCGGACCTAATGAGTTCAGTGAGGAAAAATAGAACGTCGTCCGCATAGAGTGCGATGCGGTCAGACAGGTTACTAGTCCATTCAAAGCCTCTCATCTGCGCGTCAATCTGGACACAGGCAGCCAGGGGTTCCATGGCTTAGGCAAATAAATAGGGCGAGAGGGGACAAACCTGTCTGGTGCCCCTCTGGATTGGAAAGGTCGATGACACCGCCCCCGCCACCCGAACCGAGGCCGTAAGGTCAGTGTAGAGCAGTTTCACGTACGACAGAAATACCGGCCCTAAGTTCAGCCGCGGCAGTAACGAGAAGAGGTACGTCCAGCTGAGGGAATCGAACGCCCTGTCCATGTCCGCCAGGAATAGCGCCGCCTGCACCCCGGACGACTGAATCGCCGCAACCGCGACATTGGCCCGCCTAATATTGTGCCGCGTCGCCCGTTTGGGCATAAAGCCGGCTTGGTCCGGATGTATGAGATCAGAGATGTATGGCAACAGTCTATTGGCCAGAGCCTTAGCTAAGACTTTGGCCTCCACTTTCAATAAAGAGATCGGGCGATACGACGCGTAATGCTCGGGGGGGCATGTGGTTTGTGAAAGACCACCACCTCAGCGTGTCTCCAGTCTTGGGGCAGGCATCCTAGTTCCCATGCCTCCTCCACCACCGCTCTGTATTGGGTTCCCAGCTGAAGATGAAATTTCTTTAAAAATTCACTGGGGAAGCCGTTGGGGCCAGGAGCCTTCCCTGTATTCAGTTCCTCCAGAGCGGTTCCCAGCTCATCCTCAGTTAATGGATTGTCCAGGCAATCACAGGCTTCATCTGAGAGCGCCCGCGGTGGTAGATCCGCTATAAACTTATCAATCAAATCCTCTCCGGTGCATTCATGCGGGGAGTACAGGTCGGCATAATAGGCCGCGAAGCCTCCTGAAAGCGACATGGGATCGGTTATCAGGGCGCCGGACTCATCTAGAATTCTCGGAGGGGTCTGTGCATGAAACTGGTCCTGACACAATCTATGCAACATCATCCCAAATTTGTCCCCCCATTGGCACACCCTGCTGCGGGTCGCCAGCCACACCTGCCGTGCCTCATCGAGTAGCAATGAAGCGTAGGACTGTTGCGCCAGTAGTAGTTGCTCCAGCGCCCGATCCTCCTCTCCCGAACCACTACACCGTTCCAAATCCTGTATGACCGCCTCCGCTTGTGCCAGAGTCTTCCTACGCCGCCGCCTGGCCGCCACACACCACGCTATGTCTATGCCTCTCAATGTGGGCTTCATGGCCTCCCAGAGCGTCGCCTTATTCTCCACCGTCCCAATATTCTCAGCCAAGTATTGCGCTATAGCTTTCTGCATGTGGGCCTGGTAATCCCCCAGCTGCAGGTGCCAAACTGACAGGCGCCAACGAAACTGCTGTTGCCTCCGGTCCAATCTCATAGTGACCACCACCGGGAATGGTCCGACAGTCCCCGCAGCAAGATATCCGTGGCCTCCACCCTACCCTGAGCCGCCTGGGAGACGAAGATGTAATCCAGCCTGGAGAAGGAGTGATGGACTGCCGAGAGGAAGGTGTATTCTCGCTGTGTGCCATGCATGTATCTCCATGTGTCCACCCATCCCAGATTCCTGGACATATCATGCAGTTTGGTATGCCCGGACGCTACTGCCCCCCCCCCGGGGCTGTACCTGTCGCGCGCCAGATCCATCACATCATTCTAGTCACCCCCAACGACAGCCAGCACATTCGGGATAGCCGCCCACACCGTGAAGATCTTTTCGACCAAGGACCACTGCAAGGGGGGCGGGGCATACACACAGCCAAACACAACATCCTCGTCCCCAAGTGTGGCCTGAATAAAAATGTATCGACCCTGTGGGTCTAGCCAGTGAGTGGAGTGCACATATGGGACTCTGCGGTGTACTAGGATAGCGACGCCCCTGGATCCCCTGGCAAAACCGGCATGGAAAACCTGACTATAGCCAAAGCGCTGGAGGCATAGCGTCTTAGTCCCTAGGAGATGCGTTTCTTGCAGCATAACGACATCGACCCCCACTCTTTTAGCCTGTTTCAAGACCGCCCCCTGGTTGATCTTGTCTAGTACCCCTCTCACATTCCAACTAAGGACCCGAAGTGTGGCCCCAGGCCCAACAGCCCCTCTATCCTGGCTCGACATCATGGACCCTTCGCAGCCAGTATCCACGACACTCGCCACCTGTGTGTGCTTCCAGCCACCATCGCAATCGCGTCAGAGCCGTGCAGTCCCCCCCCAATTCAACATCCACCAACTCCTCGAAACTCCCACCCCATTTCTCAAAAAACGATGAAGTACCTGTCGCGGTGTAGCGCGGCTTCCGCCTCCAACATGAGACCAACAACCCACCCCACCAATGGATCCCCATAACTGAAGTTAACTCACCCAACACCTACTCCTCCCCACCCACTCCTGAAAGGAACCCCCCCCGCCCGTGTACTCCCCCCCATCCGCAGTCACCCCTCATCCGCTCACTTGGTCTGGCACATGGCACAGACACCCTGCTCTCCCTGCGAGCGCTCTCCCCAGAAAGGAGGGAATTAAGTTAAATTGTCCGCCATATGGCTCTAGGCACCCTCACGTGCTCTTCTTCTGTTTCTCGGCCGCTTCAGCCGCCGTCTCCGAAGCAGTGCTTGACATGGACCGCTGTCGGGAGCGGGATCTCCAATTGCCCTTGCGTCGGGAAGATCTCGCTAGCGCATCATCATGCGAGGAGTCGGAGTCTCACCCCGGTGGAGTGTGCACTTTCACTGGTCTAAGTTCATCTGTCCACAGAAACACATCCTCCGGGGATTCAAAGAAGTGTGTACGAGATTGGAATATTACTCTTAGGCGGGCAGGATAAAGAAGTGCATATTGTATCTTCAGGTCTCGCAGACGCGCCTTGGCCGCCATAAAGGACTGGCGCTGCTGCTGTACCAAGCGGGCATAGTCTGGAAAGATCAGGATCGTATGATTTTCAAATCGCAGGGGCTCTTTCTCTCTGGCCTGTTTGAGGATCACATCTCTGTCATGGTAATTGAGAAGCTTCGCAATCACCGGCCGCGGCCTCGCTCCCTCTGGTGGCTTCTGCATCAGGGCCCGGTGCGCTCTTTCTATAACAAAGCAACTGGACAGGGCTTCAGGAGGGATCCAGCTTTCAATCCACCTCGTCAGGAAGCCCTCCATATCTCCCTTCTCACAACCTTCAGGCAATCCTACAAAGCGGAGGTTGTTGCGCCTGGCACGTCCTTCTGCATCCTCCACTCGAAGCGTCAGGCCCTTTTGTGTGGATTCCAGGGCAGCCACTGTGCGCTTGAGAGTCACCACGTCGTCTTCAACTCCAGATATCCGAGCTTCGGCCTCTGTGATGCGGGAGACCGCATTCCGCAGGTCCTGGCGAAGAAGCGTAACATCTGCTCCCACCGCCCCAATTTTGGCATCTAGCGCGTCCCGGGACTGGGTGATGGCTGCCATTAGTGCTGCATTGTCTGGCCCGGCCGCCTAGGATCCACCGGAGGCCTCCGTGCTGCCTCCCGGTCCCGTGAACTTGTCTATGGGCCCCTGCTTAGGGCCTCCTCCGCCTCCTCCTGCCCCGCGAGTCATGATGAATGTATTGCACCAATGTCCAGGGCCACCGAGTGGGCACCGACGGACCACTGCCCACTATGATGACAAACAGGGGGCCCCCCGCGGTCCGAGCCGACCGCCGAATAGTCGGGCCAGGCACCACCCCATGGCCCCAGCTGGCCCCGATTGCACCCCGCGAGGTCCTGGTTCAGCAGTGGCGTGTGCAACTGGGGTTCCTGTGCCCCTCCACCAAGGCTCCACCGCCGCCAACCCTCGCCCGGTGTGGTGCCGGTCCTCGCGCTGCCGCCCAATGGGGTCCCCCCTGTCCGTTACCTCAATATAAGGCTGCCAGGTTTCCCGCTACTCAGCCGCTCTGTTGGGGCTCACCGCGGCAGCAGCCGGGCCCGCCAGGCTCCGCGATGGTATCCGGCCAGTGCTCTCCACTGCCAGGCCCCGGGCCTCTTCACTGACACACCGCTGGGCTCCAAGGAGATCGAGGTCCCCGGCTACCACCGCCGCTTCAGGCCTCTGCGCTGCCGACGGAGCGCCCGGGGTCTCCCCAACTCCAGCACTCTGCCCCTCACCACCCGGGGGCTAAGGAGGAAAGAGGAGCACCTGCTGGGCTGTTCTGTTCCGGCAGCGCGTTCTCCGCTCACTGATCGGGCCGCGTTGCTCCGCCGCCTCCTGTGGGACCACTGTTGCTAGACTGGAACCCCCGGGTCCAGGGCCGAGGCGTCCCCCAAATGCACAGGGCTAGGCGCGTCTCTCCGCCTCCGCTGGTCCGCCGCCTTTGGGCTGGGTTCCGGCCGCTTCCGCGTGAGGTGTCTCTGGGTCGCGAAACTCGAGCTCCCCGGCTTCAGGAGGCCGCCTAGGCCGCGTCCGCCGGCCCTCACTCGCCTCCAGCTGTGCCGACCCGGTTCATATCGTGCCAATATGAGCTCCGCAACCCCTTGCATCAAGCGCTACTCTCGGTGCCGCGGTCCGATGGGAAGGAACAGGATAATTCGGCGGATGATCGGCTGGCGGGGACGGAGCTCAACTAGGCTGCGTCCGCCATGCTTGCCGTTCAAGCCACGCCCCCATCATAAGGGATTTTCTACAGTACTTTTCACCACTAGGAGTGCCTCAAGGCATGTGTGTTGCACCGTTGCATTCGCAACAGGAATGCCATCATGCCAAAGAGTTACTGGATGTGAAATATGAAAAGGTGGATTTTCAGAGCCTTAGAAACATATCTTTGGTCAACAAGTAAGGCACATAACAGGTCACTGTGAGCAGTATATTGCAGTTGAACTTGAAATTTGCATTAACAGTTCACTGTCTTATGCTAATTTGTACTAACTAATGTAGGCTAATGTGTCATTGCATTGGCCATTCATTTCACTTAGCAAGTATACATAATTGCATGAGGGTTTTAATCAGTAGGTGCTTCAACTTTCCTTGTTTCTTAATTTGCAAAGGTAGATAGGCTTGTTAGACAACGAGATGTGAAAAATTATAAGCACAATATATGGGTCACCAAAAGGTAGGGAGAGTACGAGTCATTGAACAGTTGTTCACTGGAAGCTAAACTCAACTCTTTTATATTCTTTTTAGCTAGCTGAGAAGGCATATGTATACCACATTATCGAGTGACTATATATCATCCCAACTTATACAGAAGATATCAACAACCACAATATCATGACATTAAGTTCATGAAGGTAAATATATATATATATAAGTATATATATATATATATATATATATATATATATATATATATATATATATATATATATATATATATACACATACAGATATATTAAATTCAATTCAATTAAAAAATTCTTTATTTCGGCCATTTAAGGCCATAAAAGAGCAATAATAAATACATTATACAGAGGAAATAATTGTAAAATTCAATGCGTAGACACCATAGAATTCATTGGATACGTAAAAAACGTATTTACAATATCAAAGTGCTTTGTGCTTAACATTCAATATCTACTAGTTGACGCCTCTTGGTCCACATAGCTAATAAGTACTTAGAAAGTGCAAATACGATAAAAGATGATGTGTCTGACTTTAGAATTCTGAAAGCATGTGAACAGATTCTAACACCTAAACTTCTACAAAGTGGTAGAAGCCAATACTTTCTGGACTTAGTGTAGGCATGGAAAAAGAAGAGGACATGAAGTTTGTCCTCTACAACACAACTACATCCCGGACAAGATTTATTGGTGGCATTAGTCCATTTGCTAGTGAAAGCTTTAATTGGTAGGGTGTCATACCGCCATTGAATGAAAAGTTTCCTCGCTAAAATTGGAAAGACGACATCCATAAAGTTCTCAAAGAAGTAGGAATTTTTGAAAGTTAAAAAAGAGTCGGTCAGGGAGCCAGCATTGGGGGTGCATAGATAAAAGTTCAGTTTCTTTTCCTTGTAAATCCTGGTAAGGGACTTGCGTGTGACCTCTAGACACCCCCTTTACGGATTTTATGGCATGACACGGAGGCCAACATTATGCAAATTCTCCTTTATTGCCACAGCTCCGCAGTAACAATGAAGAGAACATAGAACTTGTGAACATTCTAGAAAAGGTATACAGCTCATGAACACACAGCCATCATCCTTCTTTGTTGCTGCTGCTCATACAGATAAGTGCCTCCCTTCACTCGTGCTTTCTGATTTGTGTGCATGTTTGTTTTTAAGCACTTATGCAACGTGTTTGGGTCCACTTGACCCTATCATGCGCCCTTTTATTGATATTTTGTTATTGTAATGCTATTTGTCATGCTTATCATGCCTTTTACGTATATTCTGTTGTCTGCATGTGCGCATTGTGTTATCTAACCCCAATTTAACTTCGGAAGACATACCACGGCCTTCTCGGCTACCATTCTTCCTCCGGGACATGTGATTTGCACCTTTCATGCCCCCTTTCTCTAATCACGTCTTTTGAATCGCGAGCGTGCTTTAGCTGTTTCTGAGCCGGATTTATAATACGGGCCCGGCGCACGACCCGTCTCACCTTACTTCAATGCCTCTGATGCGTTTACCTCACCCTCTGACCTGGAATCCATTTCTCTCCCCTCCGCAACGTCTTCTCGATCACATTGCGGAGGGGACGGCCTAAAAGGAAAGGCCCTTAGCAACCGCGCGCACGCAGCGTGCGCTGTTTAATATGCTACCGGCAAGTGTCAGTTAGAGTTATTTTCTCGATGACTTGTGGTAAATAAATAAATAATACCCTATTTTTGACTAGACATATATCATAACAGATAGCTCAATAAATAAGAGTCAAGATTCGAGGTAGTAGGAGTTTTGCAGGTTTAATACAGCATAAGGACAGGAACAGGACAACCTGCATAGGAATAGGATGACAGGGCCCAGCAGGGCGACAGGGGCCCAGCAGCTGCTGGGGCTGGGTCTGGGATGAGCGCGCTAACTTTTAATAACAATACACGAGCATATATACATAGCGCAAACACATAACATTACATTGCAGTAGGCGTAGCAGTGGGTGGAGCAGAAGGTGTGACGCGTAGCAGTCGCGAAAGATAACGGTACAAAGAAGGTGTAACTGGGCGTGTACATAGACATGTGGTGCAGACGTAACAGAATATGTCATGAATGGGGCGGAAACATAGGAGGGGGCTACCTAAGGAGCCGGGACCTCTAACCTGATGGTGGTGCGCAAACTGGCAATGACGTGTTACTAGGAGAAGCTGGGGGCTATGAACTCTGTGCTAGGAGCAGAGACTAAAGTCTGGAGGGTCGGAGCGACATGTACCTAAACCCTATCTGGTATCTGATGTTTAGGGAACATGTTGATATAAACTAGAAGTCAGGAGGGAAAAGGCTAACTGACTCTAAGACTGGACCATGCATTTATTCTACATATAGTGCGTGATGAAGAATATTAAATGACCATTAAATACAGTATTTCTCTAACGTGGAGCCGCATAGGCTAGACAATGACGGAAACTATTGATGTAGTTCAGTAGCTTAGGAATGCAGGGAAGGAGGACTGAACTGATAGCTGGAACTATAACATACTTTTGGCAGACTCAGAGGCAGAGCCAAGCTGCACCGGGCACTGCGAGGCAGGAAGTAAGTGAAAGGTCGAGGATACAGGTGGGGGCTGGATCACTCCTCAGCGAGGCTCAGGAGACAGGAGCTGAATCTGATGTCCGGGCCCTGTTGAGGCCTGGAAACGGGAACTTTATAATGAAATAACGTGCACACTGAGAAACGTGGCAACGTAGCTTTACATAGGCCTGATATTCGTAGTATTCACGAGGACTGGAAACTGGCATACTAGAAGTGGACACAACTGTAATTGCGTCATTAATCAGACATGGGGAATACATATGCATATTGATCATGCACACATAACATATGAGGGATGACACGTAGAGACACAGAACATGGCAAAATTTACTTTTCCACATTCCCTCCTTGTCACTACGTTTCCATCAGGAAACATCAATATTCATGATACCATCTATCATTTCATACAGTACCATTTGCTCGTCTCGAATTGTCTTGGAACGGGATTTAGAACGGGGCTTGGGACTAGGAATACAAGAGGTAGCACAAATGCCGCAAATCGCAGGGCCACATTGTATACAGAGGCAGCAGCTGAATATGATCGCTACTGCGATACCTAGAAAGGACAGGACTTTCCATCCCCAGGCGGAAATTATATTCCAGAACCAACCGGACCATGTCCAGGTGCCTGGATCTTGGTGTAACAGATGGGCAATTTTATGAAGTCTGGTTATAGCTGAATAAACAGACGGCGCGTTATTTGGAATGAAAATGCAGCAACTAGATCCGATGACTCTACAGGCCCCGCCCCTATCGGCCAGTATGACGTCAAGGACGAGACGATTCTGGAGCACGACAATTCTCATAAAGGATTGTTCTTCGGTTAAGTTACCTAGAGCGGAGGCAGTCTCATCTACTACAGCTTCAAGGGTTCTTGTTAACCTACGAATTAGCTTACTGTTTACAACTGTACCTAAATAAGGGAACACACCTTTATCAATATCAATGAATTGTTCTGCAGCGGTTTCAGTATAATCGACAATCGGGAGATTTCTCTTGTGTCTAGTATGTACTAGGAAGGAATTCCTATGGTAGTCAGGTGGGGCTAGAAAAACAGGTGGCAGTAGGAAGGCAATGTAACAGGTTCCCTCCCAATCGAGGGGCAGACGAACATATGCAGTTTGACCACAAACAAAATAAGAATGACGTGAAGCTTTAAAAATAGATTTCCCACTGTCACTATACTTGACAATAGTAGTACAATCACTATGTCCTACGTGTACGGAACCCTTATTTCGGACACATAATTCGCCTTTGACTGGTAGTACTGAAATAGCAGGTGAGTCTGGAGTAGTATCAGACTGAACATTCAGGACCATAAAATTCGACGAATAATTACCTAAATTATACACTTCATTTTCTAGATCTAAACCTGTTCTATGGGGGAAACCTTGCTTGTCTGGGAAACATGTGCTGTTAAGAAAAGACATATCTGTTGAGGATGACGTTAACGTGGACCATGCTCCACACGAACCATTATGTGAAAAGGGATAAGGGAAAAGTGGCAGAACTCCCTTCGACGTCTGGAAAGGGGGGAGTCGACCACACACCCAACAATTAGTGGCATTGCTGGTCTGGTGTGAGTAATGTAACATACGGATAAATGAGTTATTACGCATAGCGAGGCGGTATGAATATTCGTGAGGAGGCAGATCACTAAACGTGTGCTCTACTGTAGCATTAGCAGACTTATTTACATGAGGAACTGGAAAATACAGGAAAAATGCGTAACTGGTGCAGGAAATCATTATGCTGATGAATAATATGAAACTTAGAAAAACGATACATTGAATTGAGTTTTGACTGACTCTCTCACTATGGGGGTCTATTTTATACATGTCAGAAACAGTCTAACCGTTTCACCTAGGGGAGGACTTAGACAATCAAACTGACTGACTTATTTTACTAGACCGGAGTTTTTGCTTATACTCCTGCTGCGGAGTTTTCTCTAACAGGGGAGGGGTTGTAGCAATGTCTTTTGCGGGACAGTCCTTTAAAACAATATTTTGGCAGGTCTTGATATCCTGGGAAATGTTCTTTAAGGCGGGTTTCAGTCCATTAAAAAGTTTAACATGAGAAAGGTGCACCCAGCCCTTGCGTCCTTCCAATTTCACGGCTGTACGGGTGGTGAGGAGGACCTGTCGGGGCTCTTTCCATCGAGGCTCCAGCGGACTTGATCTGTCAAAGTTTCGGACCATCACCATGGATCCTGGAACGATTTCGTGCGGTGCCACCTCGGTATTGTCTGGAAATGTGGCGGCAACCTGTGAACGACATGAGTTGAGGGCAGACATCAAGGAAGCTAGGTAATCTGTCAGCATATTACATGAAACATCGGTAATACTTCGGGGTCTAGGAGTACCCCACATGTTAGGGGGGCGGCCGAATACGACCTCATACGGGGACAGACCTGATCTGGAATGTGCGACCATGCGCATATAAAACAAAGCAACTGGCAGAGCTACTAGCCAGTCCACACCTTTTTCTTTGCATACTTTGGCAATTCGAATTTTCAGAGTCTGATTATGTCTCTCAACGAGACCGGCTGCTTCAGGATGGCGTACACAATGAAACTTCCACTGGTACCCTAACAACAAGGAAACGTGCTTCATCAACTCAGATGAGAATGGCTGACCGTTATCAGAATATACGACTCTAGGGAGTCCATATCGAGGGAAAAACTCACGAACCAACTGCTTGGCAGTGGTCGCGGCTGTGTAATCTGGGACTGGATATGCTTCTGTCCATCTGGACAAAGCGCATACTACTACAAGAACATACTTGAAACCTCGACATCGCTCCATCTGAATATAATCCATCTGGAGGACTTCAAAAGGGTGGTCAGGAGGCTGGAAACCACCTTGTTCCACCGGGACACTTTTACCTGGATTAAACTGACAACATATCATACAGGTACGGACTTTCTGCTTGGCTGCAGCTCGTAAATGCTTGTTGAACCAAATGTTCTGGATACTGTCTAACATAGCTTTTTCTCCTAAATGTGCTGGACTATGTGCGGTATTAATGATGACTTGAACCATAGAGTCGGGGAGAAACCATGTGGCTCTACCCTTTGTTAACCATCCTTGATCTGTCTGGACCCCTCCTTGTTCGGACCATTTCTTGAT
Organism: Lissotriton helveticus; assembly: GCF_964261635.1. Classification (NCBI taxonomy): domain Eukaryota; kingdom Metazoa; phylum Chordata; class Amphibia; order Caudata; family Salamandridae; genus Lissotriton; species Lissotriton helveticus. The sequence goes on along the minus strand of NC_136065.1, from coordinate 1,074,839,472 downwards.
TTCATCGGGAGTAGCATGTGACTGGATATCTATGACATCTTGTGTAGGGTCCTTAACTGTCATGCATGTAGTCGGATCTGGAGTATGTGTCATGTTAACTGGAATGTCTGGAGTCTGTGCTGTAAGCTTGGCTGTGCGATCTGCTAGATCATTACCTTGAGAAATAATGTCAGTAACCTTCGTATGTGCTTTGCACTTCATGATAGCGATAGATGTCGGTAAATGTATGGCATCTAACAGAGCTTGAATGAGGAGACCATGCTGAATCTTGGTTCCATGAGAAGTCATGAAACCTCTCTCCTGCCAGAGCACTCCGAAGTCATGTACGACTCCAAATGCGTAGCGTGAATCTGTGTAAACATTAACTTTCAGGTTCTTGGCGTGTATGCAGGCTTGTGTCAGAGCAACTAGCTCTGCTGCTTGAGCGGACAGGGTATCAATACGGTGGGTCTCAATAACTTTGGTGTCAGTAGTCACTGCATACGCAGCGACTAGTTCTCCTGTACTAGTTCTCATACATGAACCATCCACATAAAGTGTCAGGTCAGGATCTGGTAACGGAATGTCTGTCAGGTCTTGTCTTGGCTTTGTCGTAATGTTGACTACTTCCACACAGTCGTGTGTGGCAGAATTTGAACTAACTGATGGTAATAGTGTAGCAGGATTCAGGATGTTGCAGCGTCTAATTTCTATGTGTGGCTGAAACAGTGTCAATTCATAACCTGTTAAACGTGCAATTGTCAAGTGCTGAGTTTGTGTTCGATTTAAAAGAACTTCCACGGAATGTGGAACTTGTACTGTCAGAGAGTGTCCTAAAACTATGGAATCACTTTGTCTGATAGCTAGGGCTGTGGCTGCAACTGACTTGAGGCACGCAGGCAAAGCCTGGGCGACTGGATCTAATGTGCTCGAAAAATAAGCACAGGGCTTGTGTTGTCCTGCTTGATCTTGTGTAAGAACAGATAATGCTGTACCTTCGCGTTCAGTAACGAAAAGTGTAAAAGGCTTACTGTAGTTCGGTGTGGCTAGAACTGGAGCTTGACATAAAGCTTTCTTTAACTCGTTGAAACTAAGTGTATGTTCAGATGTCCAAGGGAGGACAGTCGATGCGGCTGCCTCCTGTGTCGTTAACTGTATCAGTGGCTTGGCTAAAAATGCATACTGAGGAATCCATTGTCGGCAATAAGAAGTAAGGCCGATAAAGGCACGTACCTCCTTCTGGGTTCTGGGCTGGGGAAGACTCGCTATCAACTGGATACGGTCTGGTGTCAACTGCCTACCCCTCTTGGACAGCAAGTGTCCTAAGTATACCACTTGCTGGACACAGAATTGAAGCTTCGAAGGGGACACCTTGTGCCCCATCTCGGCTAGGAAATACAGAACCGTCAGTGACGCTCGCTCGCAGTCACGTTCAGAACGGGCTGTGATCAGTAGATCATCGACATATTGGAGCAGGGCAGTGTCAGTTGGCATGTGAATATTATCTAGTTGTCTCTTAAGTGCTTGACTGTAAATACTAGGACTTTCTGTGAAACCTTGAGGAGCTCGTGTAAACATATAGCTCCTTCCATTTAAACAAAATCCGAAAAGAAACTGGCTGTCTGGATGAATAGGAACACTAAAAAATGCGTTCTTGAGGTCTATGACAGTGAAGAACGTGGCTTCGGAATCAATGGCTGTTAATAGGGAAGAGATGTCTGGGACAACTGGGTACTGCGGAATAATACATTTGTTAAGCTCTCGTAGGTCAATCACTAATCGATATACAGGGGGTGCATTTGGATCAGTACGTTTCATGACTGGAATGATCGGAGAGTTGCATACATTGGAGTCAGTTTCTACAACTACTCCTTGAGCCATGAGCTCATCTATAATTTTGGATAAGGCTGCTACAGCCTCAGGTGGCAATCTATACTGCCTGATTCGGGGTAACACTACACCTGGCTTGAGAGTCACACGATGGGGTGTGATTTGCATGTAACCTACATCAGTTGGACCTTGCGCCCATAAATACTGCGGAACTTTAGACAGTCTTGAATCAAAATCTCGTAATACATAGTGACCCTTAAAGTCACGTAGGAACAGACGTATTCCCTCTGGGGAACAGCAAATAACTGCACCCAACTCTTTCAATGTCTTAATGCCTAATAGGTTTTCTGGACATGACTTAGTAAGTAACAGATCAGTAGTACGGGACAATGGACCTACTTCTAGAGTGACTGGCTTTGAAATCTCATTAACGATCGGCTTTCCTGAAAATCCAAGGGAAACATTTCTTGAGCCTGAGAGCGGAGCCCCTGGAACTTCGGCATGACTAATTGTGGTCCTACTTGCCCCTGTATCAATCAAAAACTTTCTGTCTTTCCCTAATACTTGACTGTGAACATAGGGACCTTCTTGATCTACAGGTATCTCGATGAGAGGCAAGCCTACCTCCCTCTCTAGGCTGTTTCATGAATATGGCTGGTACTCTGGATACTCAGACTGTGCATACTGGTACATCTGCGATGTAACATGCTGTGTTGCAGCAATAGGCTGCGGTACTGTAACTGTCTGTGGTGTATTCTGTGACTGAGGAGTCTGTGAAACTTGTTCTTGTCTAGGCGGACGTGGTCTTTCTTTAGTCTTACCAGTAGCTATGTTGTGTTTCAGAACTGCACACTCATTTATAAAATGACCTGGCTGTTTACAATAATTGCAGTTCCCTTTAACGGGAGCTGCAGGATGACTGGCTTGATTCGGACCCCTCTTCTGACTGTCTTGAGGAACAGATTGTGCAACTAGTACTTTCATTTTCGTGTCTTTCATACGTTTTCTTTCGTGTTCTTGTTCTTCTCTGATTCTATTCTGGTGGTACTGGAGCATCTGGAGCATCTGGGACGGAGTATTAGCTTGCCAGGTGCTTTCGACTTTCAGAACTCGGTTTTTAATTGATGGACTTGAATTCTCGACTAATTTAGTAACGAAAAGGTGAGGGTATGACTCACTACTTGTCTTGAGACCACTGTTGATACTGAAGCACTTTTCAAACCTCGAATAAAAATCACTAATATCTTCATCTTGTTTCTGTTTACAGGCTGAGATTGCATCCCAGTCTTCTTTTCTAGTTGTTAATAATCTGGGTAAAACTTGAATCAATAATTCTGGTAATTCTTTACATTTCTCTCCTAGACCAGTACCTGGTACTCGTGCCTTGTCTTCAGCTTCTAGAACTGCCCAATCGATCTTTTTCTCTCCCACCTCCCATTCTTTTTCCTTTAGCTTTTCATACACCCCTGCGGGCAACAGAACCTTTAACATTTTAATGATATCTGGGTAAGTGTATTCTCCCATACGGAGCATGTCTTTTAATTCTCTATGGAACCCTGCTGGATCTTTGTCATGACAGGGAATTAATTTCTTCATCTAGAGGAGTTCCATCTTTGTTATTGGGGTGTAAACAAACACTCGCTGCATTTCGCCACCCGTTCCTCTGACTGGGTGGACTTCTCGTAACGGATTCTGTCTGTCTATGTAGAATGATTTACTTTCTGGGGGTGAGGCATGAACAAAATGCGGGTTCAGAAACGTTCTATATTTGTGACGCTGTTCTAGAATGATGCTAATTAAATCGGTACCTAGACCTCTCCATCTATACTGGAGTAGCTCGTTCAGGACATCATGTAACGGACCTGGATCAGAATGTTGACCCTCATACAGAGTAATGAGGTGCTGAATCATATACATACCCACCAGTCGTTGCTCGGCTGGGGGCATTTTCAGAAACATTTGTGCCACTATTTCGTCTGGAAAAGTGGTAGAATCAGTAATCCATCGGACTGCTGATCGGGCTAGTTCCTGCTCATGCATGGTACTTAACTCACTATAACCGATTCGTGATTTCAGAATGTGGTCGGTAGCTTGAAATACTTGTTCTAGAGAACCTTGTTCTGATGCTGGATGATGAAAAATAGACTTGTGTTCTAGGCGTAAATGGCGATCTGGAAATCTAGATTTTCCTACATACGCTATTCTGGCGGGATTCTCATCGTCTTCCTCTTCAGGATCAGAGGTACTTTCTTTCTCGCTTACTTGTGCTGCTTTACGCTGTTCGTGTATCTTTATTATCTCCTTACGGATTTTCTTGTACATACTCTCCATAGCACCGACGGTCTTGTGCTTACCCTCGGCTATATTATCACTCCACCTTGTCAGGATTTTCATTTCGGCAGGATCTTTAGACGGGTAATCTTGTTCTCTTATCAGACAATTTATCAGAAACTTTAATATCATGAGCTGGATCTCGGCTTTCCTTTGAGACATGGCCTCGCTAATACTTTCTGGATCATCCCCTGTACGGATGAAACGATATATTCTGTCTAGATCTTCTTTCATATTCGGTAAGGTGACTAGATACTCGGCCACCTTTCTTACGCGGAATGAATATAAAACCATATTATCCTCGCCTGGGACTGGATCATAGCAGCATTCGGCAAGGGATTTTCTTATTTCTGCTACAGTCTGATGTCTAGGCGTACGCTGTGACGCTTGTGCATGTAATTCGGCTAACGTTAAACGCTTGTGTGGCGGCGGGGTTTGAGGAGTACCTCCCCCTGCGGCCCCTAAACTAGAGTCTAGGTCTACTGAGGCTCTTCGTCCTGGCAGAGTGGGAAATGGAAATGTAGGCTGGACTTGTATGGCGGGCTGGACCGGGGGTACCGTAACAGGTACTCCGGTGTCTGGAGGAGCGGGAAGTGCCTGATTTACAGGGACTGACGGAGCGCGAACAGGATTTGCATATTCTGGGACTGTGTCGTCCAAATAGGACGAAATAAAAATATCAGCTGCGGTCTGTTTGTGACGTAGCTTGGTCGGAACTAATGGTGGCGGGAAATTACTGGATGCCTCTGGGGTCGCTTTTGGCAAGCCTTCGGCAAGAAGAGGATACATACCCCTAATAAGGGCATGCCTCTGTCTGTCTGACTGTTCGGCTTTGACTTGTTCACCTATCTCGATTAGTTCTTTTTCTTGGGCTCGTTCTTGGGATTCTATACTTAGTTCTGTCTTTCTGATTTCCTTTTCAGTTCTTCTATGAGATTCTTTACGCCATAACTCGATGGCATCTTTCTGTGACTGTCTGGCTTTCTTTTTCCATAATGCTTCTTCTACTCGCATGATGCATTCGGCATCCCATGTACCCGATACGGGCCATCTATACTTTTCTTCTAACTGTTTGGTATACTCTACCCATAAATCTAGATACAATATGGCGCTTATGCCATGTTTCTGATACATAAAATGACCTGGACTGTCCCTCGGCGGAACAGGAACTGCTTCTTCTAACAAACCTTTTCTAGTTTTTAGCTGACGTAATCTCGAAAAGAGAGACATTGTAAACTTGAATCGGAACACAATACAATACACGAGAAACAATAACAATTGGGAGAACAATTCAGGCATACCACGACATTAGAAATACATTGAACAACCTCATAACATAACAGTTCGGGCGGAATATTACCTGGAATACTGAGAACAGAAACACAAGAATTTCTCGAGAACGGAACAGACTAGAGTTACTGGATGCACTGCTGAAACAGTACGGAACATACCGGTCCCATAAAGGGACGCATCAAGACCCGTATCCACCTAGGTGAACACTTCGTTTGTGAGTCTGGGTACCACCAACCCACGGACCAGAGTCAATTTAGACTGACCCTGTCTAGATACTACCCCAGTAATGGTACTCACCGGGCAGCAAGAACGGAAAGCCTCGGACTGGACTGGACTGCTACGACGACGGACGATGAACTTCGGACTTCAGTTACGGGTGGGCCTCCGGATACCTCGGACCTTGGACTCTTGGCTTGGGCTCTGGTCGGGACTCGCCGCGTTCCTCCACCGTCTCGTTTGGATGCTGGACCGCCTCCTCCGTCTCCTCCGTGGGCCTGAGGGATACTTGAAGCAGAAATATCTGCCGGTGCACGGTATGGTTCCGTCACGGCTGCAGAGGGTCAGGGGGTCGGCGTGGCTTCACCGACGCGTGGGGAAAGGGCAAGTCCCTATTCGGGCGCCATTATGTGGTAAATAAATAAATAATACCCTATTTTTGACTAGACATATATCATAACAGATAGCTCAATAAATAAGAGTCAAGATTCGAGGTAGTAGGAGTTTTGCAGGTTTAATACAGCATAAGGACAGGAACAGGACAACCTGCATAGGAATAGGATGACAGGGCCCAGCAGGGCGACAGGGGCCCAGCAGCTGCTGGGGCTGGGTCTGGGATGAGCGCGCTAACTTTTAATAACAATACACGAGCATATATACATAGCGCAAACACATAACATTACATTGCAGTAGGCGTAGCAGTGGGTGGAGCAGAAGGCGTGACGCGTAGCAGTCGCGAAAGATAACGGTACAAAGAAGGTGTAACTGGGCGTGTACATAGACATGTGGTGCAGACGTAACAGAATATGTCATGAATGGGGCGGAAACATAGGAGGGGGCTACCTAAGGAGCCGGGACCTCTAACCTGATGGTGGTGCGCAAACTGGCAATGACGTGTTACTAGGAGAAGCTGGGGGCTATGAACTCTGTGCTAGGAGCAGAGACTAAAGTCTGGAGGGTCGGAGCGACATGTACCTAAACCCTATCTGGTATCTGATGTTTAGGGGAACATGTTGATATAAACTAGAAGTCAGGAGGGAAAAGGCTAACTGACTCTAAGACTGGACCATGCATTTATTCTACATATAGTGCGTGATGAAGAATATTAAATGACCATTAAATACAGTATTTCTCTAACGTGGAGCCGCATAGGCTAGACAATGACGGAAACTATTGATGTAGTTCAGTAGCTTAGGAATGCAGGGAAGGAGGACTGAACTGATAGCTGGAACTATAACATACTTTTGGCAGACTCAGAGGCAGAGCCAAGCTGCACCGGGCACTGCGAGGCAGGAAGTAAGTGAAAGGTCGAGGATACAGGTGGGGGCTGGATCACTCCTCAGCGAGGCTCAGGAGACAGGAGCTGAATCTGATGTCCGGGCCCTGTTGAGGCCTGGAAACGGGAACTTTATAATGAAATAACGTGCACACTGAGAAACGTGGCAACGTAGCTTTACATAGGCCTGATATTCGTAGTATTCACGAGGACTGGAAACTGGCATACTAGAAGTGGACACAACTGTAATTGCGTCATTAATCAGACATGGGGAATACATATGCATATTGATCATGCACACATAACATATGAGGGATGACACGTAGAGACACAGAACATGGCAAAATTTACTTTTCCACAGACTGACGATCGTTAGTAGGACTTTTTTATTTGGTCTTTGGCTATCTACAACGCTACATTTAGTATTTAGTAAACCAGATATAATAGCAGAGTTTGGATCGATCTACTGAGCACAGATTAGATAAAAAAAAAAAAAGGGGGAAAACGTCATTAAGCTAGGATTGATTTAAGGTAGGATTAGGACATAAATTGAGTCATACTAACCCTGAATTGAATTAATACTTCAAGATATTATTTAAGGGAGATTCTTGATCAGTGCTCCTGCCTTATCATATCTTCTAACCCTGACCCCACACTCGAAGGCAAACTAGAACTAATGGTTTCTAAAGCCATGGAGAAAGCCATGATCTCCTTTAATGAGAATATTAATAAAAAATTTAATGACACCATCAACAAAAATTTTGAGATGCTTACAAGAGCATGGCCCTCTACTAGTAATGCTACCACTCACCCCTTAAGCCTTAAGGAAAGGGCAGTTAAGGCCCCAATGAAAAGTGCCGCGGGGGATCAAGCTAACCTATTCGCAAAAAAACACAAGGTGTCATCTAAATCGGCTCTATCTCGCCATCAGGGCGGAGACCAGAACGGCGCCTCGGGCACCACAGAAGGACAAGAATTGAGTCCAGATTCACCTATACGTATTGATAGCGACGAAGGGAACGATGCAGAGATTGACCTCTCTTGCTCCTCCCCCTTTGATTCTGACGTTGAGCCAGGAGAGATTGATTCATTAGAGAATTCAGAGGGGACGGCCAGAGCTTCGGGCTCCAAAATGTGCATCACCGACCCCTTTGGTGACTATATGTTTGACCCATTATTAATAAAACACCCCCTTTCTCCCGAATGGCTACCGTCTCAACACGTCGCAGACTACGTGAGTTTTTGGCTAAGGAGAGAAATCCCCAAGGAAGTGAGATCAAGGTTGAAATCCGAATGCCCTCGCCCATCCCTTCCGGATAAGATCACCTTCACCCCAGAATTGGACCCTAAGGTGGTTGCATTTATAGCTAAGGGTGCAAAGGACCCAAGGAAGGGCATAGACAAAGGGCTTAGGTCATGTCAAGACCGTCTCCTTGATATTGTTGGTCCCCTGACCAAAATATTTGATTTGGCAGAGAATGCTTATGTGGGAGGAATCCCCATTGACCCCAAAGAACTACGCGAATGGGTTCAAAGACCCATCTGCCTTCTTGGCAATGCTAATACCGCCCTGTCCAATGAACGTAGGAAGGGGATACTACTTAAAATAGACCCTAAGCTTATAGAGTTATCCAATAAAGAAACAGGACCAAACTCTCAAGGACTCCTCTTTGGAGAGGAGTTCATACGTGATATGGCCAAGTATGTTGGAGCTTTTAGCTCAATTCAGAAATCCCAACGTGAAATTAAAAAGGTCTTCCAAGATAGAATTTTTGGACGGGCCGGGAGAATGCGGGGTCTATTCCCCGGCCGAGGACAATCGTCTTCAAGACCCTATTTTGGACGTGGAAACAGATATCAACAATCTTCATTCTACGGAAACCAGACCTTTTACCCTCAGAGACAACGCGGCAGAGGAAGATTCTCACGTGGAGATAGGAGAAACAAGACTTTTTCCACAGGTAAGTGCTGTGGGAGACCATTTAGAAACCCCTATAAAGGTGGGTGGCAGACTAGCCCTTTTCTCTGGCAACTGGAATTTGATCACGCAAGATCCTTGGGTATTACAAACCGTAAAAGGTTACAAAATAGACTTTTTGGGCATTCCCTTTCAACTAAAACCTCCCCAAGAGATATTTTTCTCTCAAGACCAAAAGAAACTTGTTTCTCAAGAGGTTCAAGACCTCCTTGCCAAAGGGGCTATAAGACAAGGTTCTCAGAGAGGCTTCATAAGCAATATTTTCGTAGTAGAAAAGAAAGACAAGACTCAAAGACCAGTGATAAACTTAAAAAGCTTAAATGGATGGGTGTCTTACCACCATTTAAAAATGGAGGGAATACACCTACTCAGAGACGTACTAAGGAAAGGCGATTGGCTGACGCGCCTGGACCTAAAAGACGCCTATCTGACCATCCCTATTTGGCCCCCTCACAGGAAGTTCCTACAATTCAACTGGGAGGGAAAACTCTGGGAGTTTTCAAGCCTCCCTTTCGGCCTGACCTCAGCCCCTTGGTGTTTCATCAAAGTGCTACGCCCAGTGGTGGCTTGGTTAAGGGAACGCGGTGTGAGACTTGTAATCTACCTGGACGACATCCTTATCATGGCTCAGACCAAGTCGACCATTTCTCGACACACAGATCTTACCATCCGACTCCTAGAATATCTGGGATTTGTCATAAATACAAAGAAATCTTGCATTGTTCCTTCACAGGAGACCCAGTTCCTGGGTTTCATGGTAAACACGCTATCAGGAGAATTAAAATTACCAAAGGAAAAGATGAAGAAACTCAGGAAAGAGTTTAAAAAAATTCTCTCTCTAGACTCATTCCCCTTACGACTTTTAGCAAGAATCTTGGGTCTCCTTTCTTCGACCATTCAAGCGATCTTCCCCGGCCCTCTTCATTACAGGGCTCTTCAGAGACTCAAAGCGAAGACTTTGTAGGCATCACAATCCTATACTCAGATGACCAGCCTGGATGTAGAGTCGAGGGAAGAACTTTCTTGGTGGCTGGAGAATGCAGAAGCCTGGAATGGCAAAGCGATTTTCGGCGAATCCCCAGACATGATAATAGAGTCGGATGTGAGTCTAGAAGGTTGGGGGGCAGCTTGCGCCAACCTGTCGACAGAAGGGCGGTGGACACGCGAGGAGAAGAGCCTGCACATCAACTGTCTGGAACTTTTAGCTGGTTCCTTTGCAATTCGAAGCTTTACACAGGAAACTATGAAGTGTTCTATAATGCTGCGCATGGACAATGTCTCTGCGGTGAGATACGTGAACAAACTAGGAGGGCCGCATTCCAAGGGTCTGACAGAAATAGCGAAGTTTTTCTGGGACTATTGCCTGAACAAGGGACTGTCAGTCACGGCAGAACACATCCCTGGTTTGAACAATGGTGTGGCAGACTGGTTCTCCAGAAATTTCAGGGATTCCAGCAATTGGAAACTGAACAGAAAGATTTTTTTGAGCATTCAAGATCAATGGGGCCCCTTCGGGACAGACCTCTTTGCAGACAGGTTGAACACCCAGTTAACAAATTATTTCAGCTGGAGGTCGGACCCTCAGGCATCTGGAGTGGATGCCTTCCTCCAGAATTGGCAAAACTTAAAACCATATGCCTTCCCGCCATTTGTAATGCTCCCGCGCCTCCTCTTACATGCTCGCAGATACCTTCAGAGTATGATAGTGGTAGCCCCCCTCTGGAGGTCTCAAACATGGTTCCCGCTCATCTTGGAGATGAGAATAGACTTCCCAATACTGATTCCGTCTTTCAACCGTCTTCTCCTGGGCCCTCAGGGCGAATCTCACCCCCTCCTAGAGCAAGGCATCTTGGTAATGACGGCCTGGAAGATTTCAGGCGACAATGGCAAATCCCTGGCCTTTCGCACAATGCTTTCCGACTCATATCTGAAACCTGGGCTCCTGGCACAAGGAAGGCATATCGATTGGCATGGAACAAATGGGTTCGCTGGTGTCTTCAACGACATCATGATCCCGTTTCAGCTGATTTAGTTCAAGTGGTTAATTTCCTTTCTTTCCTGAGAATGAAAGATTGTGTGTTGTTAAATGTATTAAGGAATATGAAAGAAGGACTGTCAACTTGAGAGGATCTGAGACGCAACTCCTGATCTCCCATAGATCTCCTTATAAACCAGTTTCCTCTCCTACTCTCGCAAGATGGGTGAAAGAAGTGCTGAGTGAATGTGGTGTTGACACTTCGATATTTGGCGCACACTCCCTTAGAGGTGCTCCAGCTTCTAAAGCTTTTATGCTTGGTGGAGGGCTCCAAGATATTTTAAGAGCCGAAGATTGGTCTAATGAATCTATGTTTAAAAAATGTTATTTTAGACCTATTAATAATGTGATTGATAATGTTCTCAATTCACTTTGAACTTGCATAATGTTGGCCTCCGTGTCATGCCATAAAATTTAGATTTTTCACAGCCTGCTGGGCAGAAAATCTGGATTTTATTAAAGACACGGAGGCTAATATTATCCCTCCACTATTTACCCCTCCCATGGGGTTATATTTTTTAACATCTATATTACTTCTTCTTTCAGAATAAGGAATTTCATCTCCTGATTTACGAAGATAAAGATGTTACGTTTGGCGTCTCTCTTCAAGTTGGAATTTTACTTGATCTTATTCTTGATTTCGCAGCATTGGACAAAGAAGGATGATGGCTGTGTGTTCATGAGCTATATACCTTTTCTAGAATGTTCACAAGTTCTATGTTCTCTTCATTATTACTGCTGAGCTGTGGCAATAAAGGAGAACTTGCATAATATTAGCCTCCGTGTCTTTAATAAAATCCATATTTTCTGCCCAGCAGGCTGTGAAAAATCTAAATTGTCCCACATTTCAGGCAGGCCTAAGCTTAGAAGTTCCCGCTTTATAAATGCCAACCAGGGAACTTTAAGTGCAACATTGAGAGTTAGGATCTGCTTCAGCTCTTGCCTGTAGTAAAGGAGATCTGTAGTTACCCAAATCCGGCGCCAGAAACTTAACGGTTTCAAAGCTAACTCATCTTCAATAGGTGTTAAACCCAGGTCTAGCCTTAGGAGAAAAAGCAGGGTACTTTGGGGGAGGGTCATCAAGCGTCTAATAAATTTTGATTCAATCTTGGCAAAATCTGACCCATGAGAGTGTCCCCACAGCTCTCCGCCATAGAGGGCTGCAGCCCTTACTTGGGTCTTGTAGATCTCTAGGGCCTGGCTCACTTGCTTCAAGGTTTAATATTTGATATTTTAGAGATACCACCCACCAACTGTGATAATTTTAGTTGGGATTTTACTTGTTGAGGTCCACAGGAAAGATTTTGTTGGATTGTAACCCCAAGATATTGAAATGTAGTAACCCTTTCAAACCTCACAGTGCCCAAAGTCGGATTAGAATGTGTAGATGCTGATGGATTAAATATCATAAATTTTGTTTTATCAGTGTTTATCTCAAGGCCTCGGCTTCGGAAAAAGTCTCCAAAACCATTCAAAATTCGTTGAATCCCCATTGGGGATTTGGGAAGCAGGAGGGTATCGTCGGCGAACATAATCGCCGGAACCCTCCTGCCAGCCAACCTTGGTGCATCGTTGTTGGGGACATTATCCAATTGGGAAATAACGCCATTGACATAGAGGCAAAACAGGGTCGGGCCAAAACACAGCCCTGCCACACCCCTCTGTCAACCGGAAACCTTGATGACAATGCCCATTCCTCCCGCATCTAACCTGGGCAAAGTTACCCTCATGCAATCTCATCAATACAACCAGGATTTTGGGAGGAACGCCCAGATCCTGGAGAACCCCCCACAGTTTTCTCCGTGGCACTAGATCGAATGCGGACCGGAGGTCCACAAACACCATGTGGAGGCTGCCACCCTCAATCTTTGCCGTTTTCCAAAACAGGACAATCAGGCGAAAGATCTGATCCATGGTGGATGTGTTCCTCCGGAACCCTGCCTGGAGTGGACTTAATACTTCATGTTCCTCCATCCATGCAAGTAAGTGGTCGAGGACAAGCTGTGCAAACATTTTTGGGGGGACGTCGATAAGGCTTATAGGCCTGTAATTGGCTGGGAGCAGGGGGGAACCCTTCTTATAGAGAGGCACTATCTCTGCTCCCAGCCAAGTAGTAGGAACCTCCATACCCCTCAAGATTGCATTAAAAACAATGAGCAGGTAGGGGGCCCAAATCCCTATTTGGTGCCTAAATAGGTCCCCAGGAAGTTTATCAAGTCCCGGGGCCTTACCCACTGCGAGATTCCCTATTGCTTGGGACACCACCCCCAATGTGAACTCTAAGACCCCATGGTCGATGTTTAAGAATAAGGGTGGCGCTATATTATCCTCCACAGGTTCAACTGAGCATAATTCTTTAAAATGGGATTCCCAGACTGAGGCATCAATGTTGGGCTCTATTGCTGATTTTGGTTCCCTCGAACCTGTATTTATTAGTGACCAAAATCTGCGGGCATCCCTTGTTTCCAGGGCAGTGGTTAGATTAGACCACCTGTCCAAATCCCACTCGCTCCTTGCATGAGCCATTTTTTTTTTATAGTGCAGTTGTTGCCAGTAGGTAGTTATAGTTAGGACTGTGTTTCTATTCAAAAAGCATTTTTTCCTTTCCCAATAACTTTGGCTCCAGTTGACGAATTTTCGCGAAATTTTCAAAACTAGTGGGGCGCTCCGGTCAGCTCCTATGTTGAAAGATTGAAGATTCGGGGTGATTTGGCAAGTGGGGGCCGAGAAAAAAGTGGGTTCCCAAAACATATTTTCTCCATGTTAATTCCAGTAGGAAACTTTAGACATGGCTACAGCCCGAACTGCTGAACGGAATTACACCAAATTTGGCAAAAAGGTAGCCCTTATTTCAGAAAGAACTCTTTCTGTTAAATGGTGTAAATACGTTCAGTAGTTCCTGAGAAATTCAAGAAAAAGAGGTGACAAAATCAATTTCTCATAGGAAACTTTAGACACGGCTACAGCTTGAACTGCTGAACAGAATTACCCCAAATTTGGCAAAAAGGTAGTGCTTGGTTCAGAAAGCACTCTTTTTTTAAAATGGTGTAAATCCGTTCTGTAGTTGCTGAGAAAATCAGAAAATATAATTATCGATATATAGAGGCACGGAGGATCCGCGCACCCTGCCAATCACGAGCTGCATGCTAATTGGCTGTCAATACTTCAAACAGGGAAGTGTTGGCGGCCATCTTGTGCCTCGGTAGAACCTAGGCACAAGAAACCAGGGCAACAAACATGTAAAACAAGATAAGGGGCAGGATAAAAACACCCTGACCCCCTAGGCCTGCTTAGGGGGTCCCACAAGGACAATAATTATATGGGTGAGAAGGGCTTCCACGCTTCGTTATTAATTAGTCCCCGGGTGGGCCAAATCCCGGGGGCATGTAAAAAAAAATTTGTGGGGGGCCCCAATCCCCCCCACACTGCCCAGGGGCTAGCCACCCCCTAAGGCTTTGCACAAATATTTGCGGGGGCACATCACCCCCCGCAGCCCCGGGGACTGCCACCACCTGGGGCTTTGTTTGTTTATGTGGTGAGGCCCCCAAGCCCCCCCAAGCCCCGGAGACCGCCACCCACTGGGCTTTCATTAATACATTTTTGAGGGCACACGGCCCCCCCCTGCCCCAGGGACCGCCACCCTGGGACTCTTATTTTTTTAATAATACCTGTGGGCGGGCTGAAGCCCCCCCACATGCCTGGGGACTGCCACCTCCCCGGGGCCCTAATTATTCAAATTTGGGGGTCTGTGACGGACCTCCAAGCCCCGGGGACCACCACCTCCCTGAGGCTTCAACAATGGTGGGAGGGGGCCACGCGGCCCCCCTCCTGGTGCCAGTGATGGCCCTGGGGACCGCCAAACCTCAGGGCCGGCTCCTGCAGTGTCCCGGGGTGCCCATTCCCAGTGCACTGCTGTTTGCAATGACAGGGCGGTAGCCTCTCGGCTCCCTCCCTGTCATTGCAAACTCTGCTTTGCTTCATTGAAGCGAGAGCAGGGAAACCTGCTCTCGCTTCAATGAAGCAAAGCAGAATTGCTTTTCCACACAGGGAGCTGCATGTCAGCAGCTCCCCATGTGGAAAAGCAATGCTGGCTCCCGCAGGACACAGGGAGCAGGCAGGCCCCGGGGCATGGGGTCCCCGGAGCCATAATTGGCCTGAGGAGGGGGGGCCACGAGGCCCATCTCCTCAAAATAAATTGTTTAAAAATGGCTGGGGTTCCCAGGGCCAGAAGTGGCCCGGGAGGGTTGTCACACAGCCCCCCTCCCCCCCAAATTGTTTTATAAAAAAGAAAGTCTGGGCCTGGGGGAGGCCCCCGGTGCCAATAGAAACCTCAGGAGGGGGACCATGCAGCCACCTCCAAAGAAAAAATATATATATTAATGTGGCCATACCCCAGGGGATGGGGTCCCGGGGCTGGGAATTGGCCACTGGAGGAGGGCCCATGCAGCCCCCTTCCTGTTCAATTATTAATATTTTTTTAAATAGGGGTAAGGCCCTGGGGGATGGGGTCCCCAGGGCCCAAAAAAGTAAAACGAAGGGGGACCACACAGCCCCCCTTCTAAAAATAAAAACAAATGCAAAACACTGTGACCTTGCCAGAGGCCCTGCCCCCTCCTAGCAATACTCTGCAAACGCGCCCTGTGGCGGGTTTTACAATGGGGAATTAATTCCCCTTCAATACTGGGGTCCCTGGGGCCTAACTAGCTCACCAGGTACCTCCAGTAAGTGCCACTGCGCTGCGTTGCAGAGAGGTGGTCCAGGCCACGCCCCTTTTTACACCTCTCTGCAACGCAGCTCTGTGGCGCATACTGGAGGTACCTGGTGGGCTAGTTGGACCCCAGGGACCCTCAGGATTCAAGAGGACTTAATCCCCCAACTTAAAACGTGCCACAGGGCGCGTTTGCACAGTGGTGAAGGGAGATGGCGGGGCCTCAGGTGACATGTGTGCAAACACGCCCTGTGGCGCGTTTTAAGTTGGGGAATTATTCCTCTTCAATCCTGAAGCCAAAATCAACTCTTTTATATTCTTCTTAGCTTGCTGAAAAGGGATATGTATACCACAATATCGAGTGACTAAATATCATCCAAACTTATCCAGAAGATATTAACAACCACAATATCATGAAGTTAAGTTTATAAGGGTAAATGAATAAATATATATATATATATATATATATATATATATATATATATATATATATATATATATATATATATATATATATATATATATATATATATATATATATATATATATCATGTGATCAAGCCTCTGAGGAGGTGAAACGTTATGGCGGCAGTTTACAACTGAGAAAATATTTTGGACTTACTTCAATCAATCAATCAATCAATCATATCATTTGTAAAGCGCACTACTCACCCGTGAGGGTCTCAAGACGCTGGGGTGGGGAATGCTGCTACTGCTCGAAAAGCCAGGTCTTGAGGAGTTTTCTGAAGGTCAGCAGGTCTTGGGTCTGCCGTAGGTGGATGGGGAGGGCGTTCCAGGTCTTGGCGAGGTGGGAGAACGATCTGTCGCCTGAGGTCGCTCTTCGGAAGCGGGGGACTAGGGCGAGGGCGAGGTCGGTGGAGCGGAGCTGGCGGGTGGGGGTGTAGAAGCTGAGATGTCTGTTGAGGTACGTTGGTCCGGTGTTGTGGAGTGCCTTGTGTGCGTGGGTGAGGAGCTTGAAGGTTATCCTCTTGTTGACCGGGAGCCAGTATAGGTAGTCTCAGGTAGGGTGTGATTTGGCTGCAGCGAGGGATGTCGAGGATCAGGCGTGCAGAGGCGTTCTGAATGCGTTGGAGCCGTCTCAGGAGTTTGGCCGAGGCTCCTGCGTAGAGGGTGTTTCCATAGTCCAACCTGCTGCTGACAAGGGCCTGGGTGACTGTTGTTCTCTTTTCAGTGGGGATCCACTTGTAGATCCAACAGAGCATGCAGAGGGTGTTAAAGCAGGAGGAGGAGACGGCGTTGACCTGTTTAGTCATAGAGAAGGTGGAGTCGAGGATGACCCCTAGGTTGCGTGCGTGGTCGGTGGGTGTTGGAGCGGTTCCTAGTGCGGTCGGCCACCAGGAGTCGTCCCAGGTCGAAGGATTGCATCTGAGGATGAGGACCTCCGTCTTGTCCGAGTTCAGCTTCAGTCGGCTGTTCCTCATCCATTCAGCAACGGCCTTCATTCCTTCGTGAAGGTTGGTTTTGGCGGTGTGGGGGTCCTTGGTGAGGGAAAGTATCAGCTGGGTGTCATCGGCGTAGGAGAGGATGTTGAGGCTGAGGGATGAGCCCTGGGGTACGCCGCAGATGATCTCGGTGGCTTCGGAGCGGAAGGGGGAAGGCGGATGCTCTGTGTTCTGCCGGAGAGGAAGGAGGTGGTCCAGTCCAGGGCCTTCTCTTGGATCCCAGCATTGTGTAGGCGTGTTCGTAGTGTTTGGTGACAGACCGTGTCGAAGGCGGCTGACTGGTCCAGGAGGATGAGGGCCGCCGTTTCTCCGTTGTCCAGCAGGGACTTGATGTCATCGGTGGCGATGATGAGGGCAGTCTCGGTGCTGTGGTTGCTGCGGAACCCGGACTGGGAAGGGTCCAGGATGTTGTTCTCCTTGAGGTAGCGGGTCAGTTGTTCGTTGATGGTCTTCTCGATGAACTTTGCCGGGAACGGGAGTAAGGAGATGGGCTGGAAGTTCTTGAGGTCCTTAGGGTCCGCCTTGGGTTTCTTGAGTAAGGCGTTAATCTCGACGTGCTTCCAGCTCTCCGTGATGGTTGCTGTCTCGAAGGAGGTGTTGATGACTTTCCGGAGATGGGGTGCGATGGATGTGCTGGCTTTGTGGAAGATGTGGTGTGGGCATGGATCTGACGGAGATCCGGAGTGGATGGTGTTCATGATCTTGATGGTGTCATCGTCGTTGATGTTGGTCCAGTAGAGTAGGCGGTTGGTGCGGATGGTGGTCATGGTGGTGGAGGTCTCACTGGTTGTCGGGACGGTCGTGGCGTTGAAACTGTCGTGGATGTCTGTGATCTTGAGGTGGAAGAAGGTGGCCAGCGAGTTGCAAAGGTCTTGCGAGGGTGGGACGTCGTTGGTTTTGGAGCTGGGTTTGGAGAGTTCCTTCACGATGTTGAAGAGCTCTTTGCTGTTGTGCGCATTGTTGTCTAGGCGGTGTTTGAAGGAGGCCCTTTTGGCGGATCTGATGAGGTGATGGTGTCTGCGGGTGGCATTCTTGTGGGCGGCGTGGCTGTCCGGTGTTCGTTCAAGGAGCCAGATCTTCTCCAGCTTTCGGCAGGTTTGCTTGGAGGCCCGGAGGTCTTCAGTTAACCAGATGGCTTTCTTGGTGGTATGATTGTTGGAGGGTTTCTTGATCGGGGCAAGGGTGTTGGCGCAGTCGTTAATCCACTGTCTGAGGTTGCGGGCAGCTGTGTCGGGGTCGGTATGGTCGGCAGGTGGGCTCTGGGCGAGGGTGGTGGTTAGCTGGTCTTCGGTGACTTTGCTCCAGCAGCGGTGAGGCATCTGTTGGGTGCGGTGGTGCGTGGTGGGTTTCTTGAAGGTGAAGTGGATGCAGCGGTGGTCGGTCCAGTGGAGTTCGGTGGTATGGTTGAAGGAGACGTGGGGGCTTGCGGAGAAGATGGGGTCTGGTCCGTGTCTACGTTGCTGCGGCGTGGACAGGATTGCCTTTGCCGACGCTGTGGACATTGTGATATATGTACTTAGGGATGAACTCAGTCCCAATGCAGTGGTAGGAGTTAGCAAACCTAAGGAAATACCAGGATTCAGATGCTGCAGATCTTGCAAAGCGTGCCGCAACAGTGATAATTGTAAAGAAATAACGGTACCCAGCACAGGCAAAACCTTCACGATACGTAAAACCCTGACCTGTAATACCATGTACTGTGTTTATCTGTTAATCTGCCCGTGCAATAAATGGTATGTGGGGAGCACGACTCTAAAGGCAAAGGAGAGGGTGCTTCAGCACATGAGGGCCGTAAAAAATCACAATACACAATACCCAGTTGCCAGGCACTTCTTCGAGCAGCACTACCAAAATGAGAATCTTTTGAAAATGGTGGTGCTGGACAAAGTAGACCTGGGTCCTTGAGGAGGAGACAGAACCACATGCTTACGTAAATTAGAATCAAAACTGATTATTGATTTTGAATGTACATACCCACAGGGGCTAAACAATCATGAAGAATTGTCTGTTCATCTAGAAAAGTAATTACAGTAACCCAATATGTGTCAAAGAAGTAGGTCATTTGATAAGTACTGTTAAAATGAGTATGCACTATTTGATTGTATGTTGAACTATACTATGTCTGCAAATTCCGTTAATGTTTTGCGCCTTGATTTTAAAACATTTTGTTTTTTAACTAATTCACAGATGCTTTGCACTTGGGGACTTATGGATATCAGCCATTCCTGGATAGGATTCAACACTAGAAAACTAAGATGAACTGTCGATATGATATATGCCCAATATGAATTTTTGGAGATACTGAATTAATATGAATATACAAATACTATCTATATTTAGCCGCTAACTAGATGAGATGATATTTTGATTCCAGGATTGAAAATATTCCCACTTGGGCGGTATTTACAGACACCAAGATAATTCTCTTTAGCTCTGTGATTACAGATAAACAGGGTCTTGCCCACTTGGAAAAATTGCTATTATTTTTTGAATTTTGATTGAGTATTCTAAAGTGGCTAAATATGTTTTGATAATGATAACATACATATGATTTGTTCTATTTATCCTTATTGAGGCAGCAATTGTGCATCATGTCGCATTTGTTCACAATATAACATCATTCCAACATGTCTGCCATTTATTCCACACTGGGGGGTGAGTGCACAGTAGTCCTTTTTCTAAGCATTGGCGGATCTAGCGGATCTCGCGTACACGAAATTGCGGATTTACGGATTCGCAATCCGCAAAGATACGCGAACTCTCGCGGATTTGCGGATTTTCCCGTTTTTTGTGTTGGCAACGGCCGCGACTATGTTGTTTCTACGTCTGGTTTATCATCACAGGTTCACAGCACCCTCTGTTTCACTACTGCCACCCTCTGGGACACCCATGCCACCCTCTGGTACATCCTCACTGCCACCCATTAGGTTTGTTTATCACTGTAGTTTATGGGGGGTGAAAAAAGCAAGCACACCTCCCCTACTTCAACTGCCATGAATTAATTGGGGGTTGATTAATGTGTCAGTTATTTAGAAAGTTCCAGTCTGGCTGGCACCTGCTTCCTTCCTTATCTGTAATTTGCTTTCTGTTGCAGTGAATTTTTTTTTCACAGGACCTTTATGGTCTACTTGTAGCTATTCTATGAGCCTGCTGTTTGGGTCATAGCAGGGTCATAGAATAGTTGCAAACTCTGGAGGGGCCCCTCAGGAAGCACTACAGTGAATGTTACAAATGTTAAGTTTGAACTTTTGCACCTGCTCATTGCTTTCAGTTTAGCAAAAATCGTTTTTTCTGCAATTTCGCGCGTTTTTTGGGGCGCGAATCCGTGCGAGATCGATTTCAGGAGCCGCGAATGCTTGCGAATACACTTATTTTTTTTTTGCGACGTGTATGTTCGCGTGCTTTTGCGCGTGTTCACGAGGCGCTTGTAGCTATACGTTTGCCAAGTTACCCTAGCGGTCGTACACGGGCGCGGCCATCTTGTTTGCGTGACGTAATTCCATTTCCGGCCGCTATGTGTAATCTCGCAAACTGTGCTGCTCGCTAGTACAATTTCGCGCGTGCTCGCGAGGAAAATCTCGCGCGAACTTACCCACGCGGTCGTGAACGGGCGCGGCCATCTTGTTTCTCATTCATTGCTATGGTTCTGGGCATGCTTTCTGTATCCTCTCTGAATCTCTGCCATCCTTTGCTTGTTTGAAGTTTATTTAATCTATTTTACTTATTATCTATCCCTCTATTTTTCTAGCTGTATATTTTTGTGTTTTCTGCTACTTTTAGTTACTTTTAAACTACTTTTTTAAACTCTTTTCTTTTCTTCTTCACTATTCTATTTCTTCTTTATCATTTAAGTTTATTTCTGCCCAGACCATGGTAAAGGGAGCCGGGAAGCACCCTGAGAAGGGGAAGGGTCCCGCACCCAGTGCCCGGCTCCCGTGCGGGCGTTTGAGGGGGGAGCAAGTGGTGCCGCGGGAGATCTTCAGCGCGGAGGAAGTGGCGGCACTCATCTTCCACGTCCAGCGCCGCCTCCCCAAGACGATCCTGGGAGGCGGCAAGATCGCAACTGGCTATGGCATCCGGGAGCGCCGGAAGCGGTGGGAGAAGGTGTGCCGGGCCATGTATAAGCTCTCTGGGGTCCGGCGCACATATAACCAGGCCACCCACCGCTGGACCGATGTCATGGACCGGGAACGGGACTTGCTGGACGCGCTCGGCGTAGAGGTCCCCGGGCTTGGTGAGTAGTAGTAGCTATTCATCACTACTCTGTTTTATCCGGCTCTGTTATTTGCAAATCTTTGTTCATTACCAAGAGCAATAATGCTGCCGATTACATTGTAGGTAAATTATATTTGAAAATCTTCTATGCATTTCAGGTGCACTGCTCTCCTTCTCAGTAGCCTTGCTTGCTACTATGCTTATTTGTTTTGTACATTGTGTTCATTTCATTGGCCTGAGAAATGATGTATGAGTGTAGTGTAAAGATAAGAACTGCGTAATGCTAGACACTAAGGGTCATATTTTCAATTACCGGCGCATCCCTGCAAAGTAGCAGGGATGCGGCAGTAATTGTGTGCCATGCCACCACCACCCATTGGCCCAAAACGTCACAGAAGCCTTACGCATCTGTGCCGTAAAGGCGGCGCATTGCTGGAGTTGCGTGCCAACGATGGCGCAGCTCCAGCAATGCTCTGGGGTACCCTATCTCCCCAATGCTGCATCAAGCCGTACGTCGGCTTCAAGCGCGCAGGGTTTGACTCATGCATCATTGTCTTAAAAGTGACTGATTGACATCTTGTAGATTTCCCTCAGCCACTTTTAGGATTCGTCCCTCCGCAGGTACGCCCTCCTTTGCGCCGGAACGCCCCCTGATGGCGCAGGGCTTTACAACGTGATGCATCGCCCATAATTTCTTTTTTTTAATATATACGCCGCACCAACACCATGGCGAGTCTTTTGTTCTGCCGCTGCGTCACAAAAGTCACGCAACAATGGAGGAAAATGAGCCGCAAGGGACTTCTAAATCAGCCCCAACAGACTGAAGTCCACTCCTTCCTTTAGACACATGGCTATAAGAAGAAATAGTGGTGGTGGTGGGTGGATTGATAGTTTGAGTATTCACTGATCTGCAAGCAGGATGGACTTTGTCTGTCACTTCGCGTGCTGCGGACTGCTGCCTGCAGTGCCAGGCCTAGGCAAACCTCTTTAGTAGTCTGTTTATTGAGTTACATAGGAACTTTCTAAGTCAACGGTCCGCAAATCAGGCAATACGAATAACGTAGTATACCACATGAGATAGATCCCGTGGAATAGTTGTCTATCTATTTGCTATTTCTCCAAAAAATGTTGTTATTGTTCTTTTGAAATGGTTGATTTGGTTGACAAATCTCATCCA
Source organism: Lissotriton helveticus (assembly GCF_964261635.1). Taxonomy (NCBI): domain Eukaryota; kingdom Metazoa; phylum Chordata; class Amphibia; order Caudata; family Salamandridae; genus Lissotriton; species Lissotriton helveticus. The sequence continues at coordinate 1,074,816,971 of NC_136065.1, read as the reverse complement.
TGTTTTCTGGTCTTTCTTTCTTTCATGTTGTACATCAGCTCCCCCCAAGGGCAAGAGGACACAGGAGGAGGAGGGTGCTGTTCAGGATGCAGGCCAGGATCGGGCAGGCGAGGGCTCCTTTGCTGGCCCCAGTAAGTTTTAATTGTAATAAAGAGTACCTATTTTTTCCTAGCGTTCCTCATTCGATTTTTTCTAAATCGTCTTTGATCTTCTTGTAGACTGGATATAAATTCTTATCCTGGCTCTAATATGACTCCCTGTGGTATTACTAGATTATTCTTATTAGTCTGTCTGTGTAGCTAACTAAGATTGGACATTTGGCAATTCCATTGGACTCCCATTCTATTCAGCAATAGCTCTATGCACTGTCTCCTTACTGACTAGATAGTGTGGCAGAGTCATTCAGCTCCCAAAGTCACCGATTATTGATCCCCAATGATCTCTAGATTATCGTACGCAGGACAAGAGAGTACGGAGTCACAGCACAGTCAAGAAGTGTCAGAGGCACTACTCATGCTTGCAAAAATTCCAAAACCTTTAGCTCATCCACTCTAGTCTGGAGGACCAAAAACCACAGAGTCTATTTAAGTTTAAAAGCTTTATTAAAAGTAAACACATTTATTAAAATCTACTTTGTCATAAAACTATTTCACTGAAAACGGAAAAGTGGTTAGTGCTGACGATTAATTGGACACATTTCTTGTGGTCGAGCCGAGCTCTCACCTGGTTTGAACTTGATCCTGGTCGTGTTCTTAGGAGTCAAGCTTCTGTCTGTTAGGAGAAAAAGTGGTGCGTGTTAAAAATAAAAAGCAAGCATTCATCAGTTGTGCATAAAAGTGCAGCAAGACAACAGCCTTCCCTGGAAAAAGGGACATTTTTACTTTAGAGTAGACAGTCACAAATTATTACATTGTATTCTGTTTTTTTAACATTTCTCCTAGACAAAATATTATATAGTAGTGAGTGGTGTATTCTAACATTCTTAAATGTACTTTGTAGGTGTAACATCTGGTGACGGGGCCAGCGCGGAGGTGGCGGTGTTGGGCGAGGACTCGGAGGACTCTGGGGAGGAGGCGGTGCAAGAGCCGGCGGACGGTCCTGTGGGGGTTCAAACGGTGGTGGCGGAAACAGGTAAGCTATATATTCCTTACTTATTGAGATTGAAGACTGCATAGTGTGCTTTCTGCACGGGTGTATTACAAATCAACCAGGTAGTAGCCTCCTCAAAATGTACTTTGACTTAGCTGTGAAGTTTTTGGTGAGAAGAATCCCAATAAGTTCTTAGACGAACGTGATGGATGGGATGAACGAAAAGCGAAAGAAGGGTGTAAGTAAGTGGGACGCGAAATTGTATGATGGCTGGCAAAGAAGAACGATATGTGTTTGCTTGGCCCCCGAGGTGGCTGGGAAGGAAAGAATATGGTATGGTGCATGGCTGGGTCAATGATGAAGCAAGGATGGGTGGAAGGACAGCAGCCTGGGTGGGTGAAACAGAAACTGTATGTGTGCGTATACTTTGAATGAATGGATGCCTGGAGCATGGTATTCTCTGACTCTTAGATAGCACATGTGTATCTAGAGAGAGTAGATGGTCGCTGGATGAACTAAGTGTTACCTTGAAGAGCATGTACCACCGCACCCGCACGTCCGTTCCAGTGCAGAGAAGGCAAGGAAAAGAAATTGTAAATGTGTCCAATACTACCATGAATAGTAGCAGTACTTTGTATTGCGACTGCAATCACAGCATATATCTCGTTATTACGGTGGACACTCCGTACCTCTCTTAATAACTTTAGTTTACTTGTAGTACGTCATTCATGTGTGGGTGTATCACTGTTCACTCAATATTAAGCAAAGCACCTAAAGTCATCCCATATGTCATCAAATACGTCCCATGTGAAGTGATAGATAATCAAATTAGTTAGCTTCTTCATTTTCCTTTTCTAGTACTCATTTGCACTGTAGGGTGAAAGGTAAATTAATTAAGCAGTAGCCCTTGTAACAGAGTATTCTCAGTGCCACCCGTAATAGAAAAGTAATAGCTTCACCACCTGCATGTACTGGACCGGTACAGTAACGCAAGTCTGTCTCACTCATCATGGTGTGCAACTGTTTTTCTCGGGTGCAAGTTCACTGTGCTGTCAATGTCATTCTGCCGGCTTGCATAAGATAACGTACCAATTTTCCTAAACAAGAGAGAAGAAGAAGAATAAGACTGGTGTACTGTCATAGTCGACTGTAATGGAAGTCCATAGTGGTCGTAGAATTTGTTCATTAAACTACCACTAATGTTAGAGCAAGGATGCAGAAGTGGGAGGTTACATAGATACTGTCCTCAATAGTTATGTACTGTGCTTTCAATTTGCTACTTGTACTGTGACCCAACTTTCGGCTCAATCACTTTGTGTTATTAATGCTAAGGAGCATTGGTTACAGACTATGTCTTTCTTTCTTCATATAGTTGCTCCTTCCAAATCAACATCACGGAGGGAGCAGGCTAGAATGGCCCGGCAACGGAGGCTGGATGCCACTGTCACCGAATATCGGCGGCTGGTGGCCCTGGAGGAGGAGGAGGACACGCAGTCGACGGGTGCAACAACAACATCCTCGACTGGGCCCGCTGCATCCTCCTCCGTGACCCCATGGGACGCCAGCATGCGCAGTGCTCCAGCGGGACCGAGCCGGGCTAACAAAGCCAACCGCCACCGCCAAGCAACAGAAACACCAGCTGCCCCCCACAGGAGCTGCAAGGCACGCCAACGCCGCCTAGGAGTCCGAATGTCCTACCTGGAGCAGGAGGTCCAGAACTATAAGAACTTGGTGAAGGGCCTCCGCTCCGAGCTTGCCACCCTCCGCAAGGAGTATGATGCCCATGCCGCAAAATGCACCAGCACCCTCCAGTAGTGGAGTGTCCCTTGCCCTTTTTTTATAGACTTTTGGGGGGTGGGATTTGGGAGTTGGGATCGTTTTGGGACGTTTCAAAGACAATCGTTGGGGTTAGGGTGGGTCTTGAGGGAGATTATTTTGTTAGGGATACATAAATATACATTTTTAAACTTTATCTGACCATACCTGTTTTTTACTGCTTTTCAGTCTGGTGGGTGGGGGACGGGGGTGTAACAGTAACTTTGTTTTCCTGAACAGTCGTAGGACTTTAGTAGTACAACCGTCAATCTCTCGTCTACTCCTAAATAATACTCCATTATACTACCTCCCACCAAACGCTTATCTTACCTGTAATTTGTGTTACAAATTAGGGCTAGGCCCAGGGCTGGCTCCACGTGAAATGGGGATTAACGTTGGCAATCCTGGGTGGGTGAAATTTCCTCATTGCGGTGGTACTAGTGGTGTGACACAGTGGCAGTTGCATGCCTATGGAAAAAAAGAAAACGAAACCTGGTTTGTCCTTACTGTAGCATTACAACGGTTACGGTACGATCGAGAATATAGCAGGTGACAGTACACTAGAACAGTGCCATAATGTAGCCTAACAAATGGTAAAGTATTTGCTTGCAAGTATAACTAGTACTTGCGTTGAATTTATTTGACATTGGCTCCTACTACTAGAAGATATAGTACTGAAGCTGAGTAAGTCTAGAAGATATCCTCGTATTCCTTCACCAGCCTGTTGCTATGACCTTATCCTCCCCAGCAAGTGTGTGGAATTATTGATGTCATTTTAGTCAGACATCAAGCAAAACAACACAGCCCGGGGGAAGAGGGTTAGGGTTTGGAAAATGGATGGGAATGGGGGTTTCTTTTTGGGTAGGTTTTGTTGAGAAAAAAAAAAAAAGAAAAGCACAGTATGGACAAACAATAATTGAAGATAAAGAGAATTTTTGGGTACAAACTAAGGCTAAGCACATGCAGTCACACTCATAGAATAAAACAATGGATACTGTATCTGTATTGCGTATGTTGTTGGAGTTGTCCTGTTGAATTTGGTAAGTAAGTTGCATGCAGCAAACAATTCCTCTTATTGGCGGCACTCCTCCATTCCAGCTGACGCTTCGTCCATCAATGTTGGTGACCACTGACAGAAGACACCCTGTCCACTGCCTGCCTGGCGGATGTTGACTGAAACCCGGCCTGTAATTATTGAACGGAAAACAGGAAGTGCTATTACAATACCACTGATAAATAAATAAAAGGTATGTACGCTGTGTGGTTCAAAAAGTGACACTTTGATTTCCCTAATAGACAGTACAATATTTTTGAAATTGCGTGCTCTGTCTGAGTCACCTTTTTAAGGATAAATAAGTATGGCCAAAATATTATAGCGGATCTTTCCCCTCAAGGTAGGTGTACTGTAAACTGTGTTTTAGAACAAAATTTGACCTTCCCAGCAATGCTCCCACCAAGACCCTTACTAAAGACAGTCGCAAAAATGTAGAAGAACCCCAATCAGATCTCCAAAAACGATGCCTAGCAGAAAAATGGTGACAAAACGTACTTTGAAAGTAACAGTAGGCCCAAATACAGACCGTGGATTGTATTCAAACCACTTGCAAGCAAGCAAAAGTATCCATAGCCAGCATCGCTCCAACAGTGCTCTAAAACACCATAACTGCGTTGCAATAGAACCCCCCGAAACACATGCAATCCTGCTGCTAGGGCTAACCCTAACGAACCCTAACTTACAAAAAGTGCCAAAACTGGTGTTTCCTTATGGATTTTGTCCAAAACACTTCTAGCCGGTATTAGACCTTCCCAGGAATGCCCCAGGCAAGACCCGCCAACCCACCCGGAAAAAACCACCCGACAACACCCCCAAACAGCGAAAAAGCTAAATCTCATACTTACAATATCTCTCGGCCTTCGGTCCAAATGCGGCGCTGTGCAGCTAGGTCATCATTCATCATCAATCATCATAACTCCTGTTTTCCAGCACGGATTTCCTGAAAAGCAAATGCAATCAAGATTAGATTGTCGCAGCAGTGCTTCGACAGAGACCCCGGCCGCAACCCACCCACGAACAGCAGGAAGCCCCCCAAAACGCTACATTGAGCAAGATGACAGAAGAAATAGCAAAAAAAAGGCTGTTCCTTAAGGATTTTGTCCAAAACACTTCTATCCGGTATTAGACCTTCCCAGGAATGCCCCAGGCAAGACCCGCCAACCCACCCGGAAAAAACCACCCGACAACACCCCCAAACAGCGAAAAAGCTAAATCTCATACTTACAATATCTCTCGGCCTTCGGTCCAAACGCGGCGCTGTGCAGCTAGGTCATCATCATCAATCATCATAACTCCTGTTTTCCACCACGGATTTCCTGAAAAGCAAATGCAATCAAGATTAGACTGTCGCAGCAGTGCTCCCAGACACCAAAAATCACCCACAAACACCCGGAACCCCGCCAAAGAGCACCCCAAAGGCAAGCAAGTCAGCAAAAACGGCAAGAAATTTCCACCTCATATTTGGTCCAAAACACTTTTGTCCATTATTAGAGCTTCACAGCAATGGGCCCAAATCCGTCAACTCACCCGCAAAGAAGTACAACACCCCCACAAGTGCTGAGTCTTTCTTCATTGGGCGTAATCCAGCACTCTGCTTTGAGGGAAATCGCAGTCTGGAGGAGGAGGATAGAGGAGCATGTTCTTCAGAACTTGTGAACCTGAGGAATGTAGACTGCGGCACCTTCAAATCAATAAGCAAACAAGTGAAGACAGTTCTGCTGATGGTCTTGTTTTTGGGATTAGGTGATTAAAGTTTGAATTAAATTAACTGTGCAAAACAAAGAAAGAGAGACAAACAGGAATAAAAGTGAATAAGGACGAAAAAGAAAGTTCTTTATTCATTGTCTCATTTTCAGGGCTCGGTGTCAGGGAATAAGAAGAAGATTTCGTCATCATACTCTGCGAATTCAGGCAGGATGAGGTCAGTGCCACCGAACAGAGAACAAATCCCCTCATCTACGTTGCCGTCCTCCTCGTCTTCATGCGGCGTGCTTTCTCGTACTTTGTAATCTGGTGGTATGAGGTGCTGATTCATCTTGATCATTGTCAGCCGCTCCACATTTTTGGGCGAGAGGCGGCTCCGTTTGGGAGTGACAATGCCACCAGCAGCACTGAAAACACGTTCTGAAGACACACTTGCGAGTGGGCAAGACAAATAGTTTATAGCCAGGTTGGAGAGCTGTGGCCACAATTGTTTTTTGTTGAAGAAAGTGGTACTCGCACAGCAGGGTATTCCTTGAAAATGAAGACTTGTAAAGAGTTTTCGTGTGCAGGAGGGTGGAAAACACTGTCTAGCCTTGCAGTGTGTCAATGGACATAGTAGAAGAAGCTCTCCCGCCTAGGGAGAGAACAACCCAACGCACTACTTTCAAAGGACCAAAGGTCTGATTCATTACTTCAACTGTGAGGATATTCGTACTCAAGATGAAAGAATGTTCAAATGTGTGATTTATTCATATCCATATCAGGATTTCAATATAGATGGTACATGTCAATAATCTGTATTCCACACGTATGTTCGGGTGTGTTATCACATCACACAACCCAATGCATTTCGGGCATGGCCCGTCGTCAGGGGAATTACTCTACAAACAAAAACATACAAGAACCAAATGTAATACGCATGTAACAATATCAGCAAAAACCAAACTAGAATCCAATCCCAGTAAACGTGTGTTTGAAAAATGAGAAGTGCTCGACTACGTGAACGTGACAGAGAAGCGAGAGTATGTGACCCTGTAAATGAAATTATAGCCTTAGAACCAAAAGTCACAACCGAACCATAAACCATAGTGAAACGCTATATATAGTGACTACTTCAATCAAACGGGTGCACAAGATAGAATATATCTTCAGTAATCCAGTAACCACCACCAATCATGCAATAAGAAAACGAGTCCCCGATCGTGGGTACTTACTCGTGTGAATGTAACAGCGGGACTCCGAAGAGTTCCACGAGGTGAACGCGCAGTGAGAAAGCAGGAAGTCAGAATATACACGACAGTGAACATAGAGATAGGACTAAACGTAATGAATAGAGTGTGGGCGCCATCTTGAAAGGTGCAAACCAGTAAGGCAAAAGTAAAGTAGACAGATCAGAGATAATTCAACAAAACGGGATGACAAAAAGAATCACAAATAACATAAAAATTCAATGCGATCATTGAGACCCAACGGGGCCATCGTGGAAAGGTACCGGATCCAAAAGTTCTCTCTCTTTAGTAGGTGGTTCTTATTGTTGCATGTGATAGGAACTTGTTCCAATATTTGGAATTTAAGCTGAGCCACTGTATGTCTGTGCTCAAGGAAGTGGGTGGCAACACTAGATTTTTGATTTTCAGTTCGAATGTTGCTCTTATGTTCCAAGATTCTCGTGCGAATCATTCTCTCAGTGTGGCCCACATAGCATTTGCCACATGGGCATTTAAGAACGTAGATCACATTCTTGCTGCTACACGTTGCGTTGACCTTCAACTTGATAGGGAAACCTTTCATCGGGTGGTTCATGGTATTGCCTTGGATGCTGTTATGACAGTTGCTGCAATTGTGGCATGGTTTAAAGCCACTGTATATCACTGCGGATTTGGGACTGCTGGTGTTGTTCAGAATCTCTTTCAGGTTTCTGCCCCTGGTGAAGGCAAAGATGGGGGGTTCTGAAAATAAACCATTAAAATCAGACTCATGTGTCAAGATAGACCAATGTTTACGAATGATCCTTTGAAATTGTGAAGAGGCTTTAGAAAACTTAGAGACTACCACCATACGTTCGGTGGGGGTCTTGCGTTTCGGTTGTAGCAAAGATGCTCTACTGAGTTTCTCACTTCGCTGGATAGCCAAATCCAAGATGGGATTAGGGTATCCCCTTGCGCGTAAACGATCAAGGACAGTTTTGATCTGAGTCTTGCTCTCATCAGGCCTGGAAACGATTCTTTTCACCCTGAGTATCTGAGCATATGGCAAGTTGTTTTTGAGTCCCATCCGGTGGAAGCTATGATAATGTAGGGTAGAGTTTCTGTCTGTGGGCTTGCGGAAGACTGTAGTGGACCAGTCTCCCACCTCTCTTAGTATTTTCACGTCCAAAAAATGGACGCAAGATGTACTATGTTCCCAAGTGAATTGAATACGCTGTGTGACTTGATTCCAAGTGTTGAGAAAAGTAATGAGGGTCTCATTAGAGCCTGCCCAAAGTAAAAAAATGTCGTCGATATACCGCAGATATAATCGACCATTTTCTTGCCAAAGGTCTTGGGAGAGAATGTGATTCTCTTCGAAGATTCGCATGAAAATATTGGCGTAGCAAGGAGCAGCCGAATTTCCCATGGCCGTACCGTTAAGCTGTAAAAACCATTTGTCAGAGACGGTGAAATAGCTATGATATAGCGTAAACAAAGTCAGTTCCATCAGAAATATTTTCAGATCTTGGTCAATGTCAGAATGGGCCAAAGTGCTCTCAATCGCATCAATACCCCCGTCATGGGGGATTGACGTATAAAGGGAACTAACGTCCACGGTGCACATGATGAGATGATCATTTTTTAGGGTATTCATGACTGGTTCTAATTTCAAGATGAAATCTGTTGTATCTTTTACAAAAGAATCCGCTGAGATGACAAATGGTTGGAGGTATTTATCCAAGAATTTTCCTACGTTTTCGTGAATGCTGTTTCTAGTAGACACAATGGGTCTACATGGCGGATTTGACGGGTGTTTGTGTAGTTTTGGTAGTAAGTACAAGACAGGAGGTCTAGGATTGGTGGGTGTGAGATATCTTTTGGTTTTGTCGTTAATAGTGCCATTGTCAAACGCCTTGTTGATGATGATCATCAAATCATTAGTATATTCCTTGGTGGGATCTCCAGGGAGAATGTCATATGTGTCGGTATCTCCGACATGAGCTGTGATTTTGTCCATGTAGAAGTTGGTATCCATGACTACCAGAGCCCCTCCTTTGTCTGCATTTTGACAGATGATGTTGGGATTGTCAGCAATTTTCTGGAGTGTGTTTCTCTCTTTACGGGTGAGGTTTCCCCGTTTCGCTGTCTGTATGAATGGAAGTTTTAAAATGTCTTGTCTGACTAAGTTCTCAAACGTGTCGATGATTTTGTGGCTTGATGGTGCCAAGAACGTGCTGTGAGGTCGTAGGCCTCTGAGCATGTCTTCCTCCTGTGTGGTGATCGGACAGATATTGCGAAAGTAGTGTTTCAAACGCATATTGCGTATCAATTTGAACGCGCTCACTTCAAGTTCCAATGTATTCGTACCAGAGGTAGGAACGAATGATTGTCCTTTCTGAAGGATGCGTGTTTCTTCGTCGGACAGGACCGTTGAGGAAATATTGATCACTAGGTTCTCTTCCATGTTCAGCGTCTTCCTTTTACTTTTTTGTTTTTCACAGGCGGTGTTTTTTCCGGTTCCTCGGCGGGTTTTTCCCCCCCGGGTTCTTTTTGTTGAGTGGTACCCGGCTCTAAAAAAGGAACCGCAGTGTTGTTAGAGGTACTGGGAGTTTGGGCATCAGTGTCTGGTCGGCTCTGTGCAGGTCTTGTTCTTTGATCATCCTCTGAGGATGAAATTTCATTGGCGGAGAATGGATTATGTGGCTTGTTAGGACGCCGGCGGGCGTATGCCTCGGCCCAGGAATAGACCTCGCCCAATTTGTAGTCTATAGTATCCCTTTTAAATTTCCTGAGTTTTCGCTCCTATTCTAATCAAAAACTTCATGCAAGTACCCTCATCCGGTACCATCGTGTGCAACGGATCCCCCGTGGCCTACGGGTCCCACTAAAACCTCTTCTCTGTAAAAATAATACCAAGTTTGTGGAACGTTGGTATTCGATCTTAAATAAATGTTCCCTCGATCTTATTTTATTGATTGTGGAGGAGCTATCTAAGACTTTGGAGGAACTTACACTAGAAATCACAAACGTGAGAAAGGAACTAGACGACACCATGACCGCCGAAGAATTACAAAAATCCTTGGAGGATATCAACATCCAATTGGATAAACATATACGGGAGACACAGGAGCGAAAACTCAGGAAATTTAAAAGGGATACTATAGACTACAAATTGGGCGAGGTCTATTCCTGGGCCGAGGCATACGCCCGCCGGCGTCCTAACAAGCCACATAATCCATTCTCCGCCAATGAAATTTCATCCTCAGAGGATGATCAAAGAACAAGACCTGCACAGAGCCGACCAGACACTGATGCCCAAACTCCCAGTACCTCTAACAACACTGCGGTTCCTTTTTTAGAGCCGGGTACCACTCAACAAAAAGAACCCGGGGGGGAAAAACCCGCCGAGGAACCGGAAAAAACACCGCCTGTGAAAAACAAAAAAGTAAAAGGAAGACGCTGAACATGGAAGAGAACCTAGTGATCAATATTTCCTCAACGGTCCTGTCCGACGAAGAAACACGCATCCTTCAGAAAGGACAATCATTCGTTCCTACCTCTGGTACGAATACATTGGAACTTGAAGTGAGCGCGTTCAAATTGATACGCAATATGCGTTTGAAACACTACTTTCGCAATATCTGTCCGATCACCACACAGGAGGAAGACATGCTCAGAGGCCTACGACCTCACAGCACGTTCTTGGCACCATCAAGCCACAAAATCATCGACACGTTTGAGAACTTAGTCAGACAAGACATTTTAAAACTTCCATTCATACAGACAGCGAAACGGGGAAACCTCACCCGTAAAGAGAGAAACACACTCCAGAAAATTGCTGACAATCCCAACATCATCTGTCAAAATGCAGACAAAGGAGGGGCTCTGGTAGTCATGGATACCAACTTCTACATGGACAAAATCACAGCTCATGTCGGAGATACCGACACATATGACATTCTCCCTGGAGATCCCACCAAGGAATATACTAATGATTTGATGATCATCATCAACAAGGCGTTTGACAATGGCACTATTAACGACAAAACCAAAAGATATCTCACACCCACCAATCCTAGACCTCCTGTCTTGTACTTACTACCAAAACTACACAAACACCCGTCAAATCCGCCATGTAGACCCATTGTGTCTACTAGAAACAGCATTCACGAAAACGTAGGAAAATTCTTGGATAAATACCTCCAACCATTTGTCATCTCAGCGGATTCTTTTGTAAAAGATACAACAGATTTCATCTTGAAATTAGAACCAGTCATGAATACCCTAAAAAATGATCATCTCATCATGTGCACCGTGGACGTTAGTTCCCTTTATACGTCAATCCCCCATGACGGGGGTATTGATGCGATTGAGAGCACTTTGGCCCATTCTGACATTGACCAAGATCTGAAAATATTTCTGATGGAACTGACTTTGTTTACGCTATATCATAGCTATTTCACCGTCTCTGACAAATGGTTTTTACAGCTTAACGGTACGGCCATGGGAAATTCGGCTGCTCCTTGCTACGCCAATATTTTCATGCGAATCTTCGAAGAGAATCACATTCTCTCCCAAGACCTTTGGCAAGAAAATGGTCGATTATATCTGCGGTATATCGACGACATTTTTTTACTTTGGGCAGGCTCTAATGAGACCCTCATTACTTTTCTCAACACTTGGAATCAAGTCACACAGCGTATTCAATTCACTTGGGAACATAGTACATCTTGCGTCCATTTTTTGGACGTGAAAATACTAAGAGAGGTGGGAGACTGGTCCACTACAGTCTTCCGCAAGCCCACAGACAGAAACTCTACCCTACATTATCATAGCTTCCACCGGATGGGACTCAAAAACAACTTGCCATATGCTCAGATACTCAGGGTGAAAAGAATCGTTTCCAGGCCTGATGAGAGCAAGACTCAGATCAAAACTGTCCTTGATCGTTTACGCGCAAGGGGATACCCTAATCCCATCTTGGATTTGGCTATCCAGCGAAGTGAGAAACTCAGTAGAGCATCTTTGCTACAACCGAAACGCAAGACCCCCACCGAACGTATGGTGGTAGTCTCTAAGTTTTCTAAAGCCTCTTCACAATTTCAAAGGATCATTCGTAAACATTGGTCTATCTTGACACATGAGTCTGATTTTAATGGTTTATTTTCAGAACCCCCCATCTTTGCCTTCACCAGGGGCAGAAACCTGAAAGAGATTCTGAACAACACCAGCAGTCCCAAATCCGCAGTGATATACAGTGGCTTTAAACCATGCCACAATTGCAGCAACTGTCATAACAGCATCCAAGGCAATACCATGAACCACCCGATGAAAGGTTTCCCTATCAAGTTGAAGGTCAACGCAACGTGTAGCAGCAAGAATGTGATCTACGTTCTTAAATGCCCATGTGGCAAATGCTATGTGGGCCACACTGAGAGAATGATTCGCACGAGAATCTTGGAACATAAGAGCAACATTCGAACTGAAAATCAAAAATCTAGTGTTGCCACCCACTTCCTTGAGCACAGACATACAGTGGCTCAGCTTAAATTCCAAATATTGGAACAAGTTCCTATCACATGCAACAATAAGAACCACCTACTAAAGAGAGAGAACTTTTGGATCCGGTACCTTTCCACGATGGCCCCGTTGGGTCTCAATGATCGCATTGAATTTTTATGTTATTTGTGATTCTTTTTGTCATCCCGTTTTGTTGAATTATCTCTGATCTGTCTACTTTACTTTTGCCTTACTGGTTTGCACCTTTCAAGATGGCGCCCACACTCTATTCATTACGTTTAGTCCTATCTCTATGTTCACTGTCGTGTATATTCTGACTTCCTGCTTTCTCACTGCGCGTTCACCTCGTGGAACTCTTCGGAGTCCCGCTGTTACATTCACACGAGTAAGTACCCACGATCGGGGACTCGTTTTCTTATTGCATGATTGGTGGTGGTTACTGGATTACTGAAGATATATTCTATCTTGTGCACCCGTTTGATTGAAGTAGTCACTATATATAGCGTTTCACTATGGTTTATGGTTCGGTTGTGACTTTTGGTTCTAAGGCTATAATTTCATTTACAGGGTCACATACTCTCGCTTCTCTGTCACGTTCACGTAGTCGAGCACTTCTCATTTTTCAAACACACGTTTACTGGGATTGGATTCTAGTTTGGTTTTTGCTGATATTGTTACATGCGTATTACATTTGGTTCTTGTATGTTTTTGTTTGTAGAGTAATTCCCCTGACGACGGGCCATGCCCGAAATGCATTGGGTTGTGTGATGTGATAACACACCCGAACATACGTGTGGAATACAGATTATTGACATGTACCATCTATATTGAAATCCTGATATGGATATGAATAAATCACACATTTGAACATTCTTTCATCTTGAGTACGAATATCCTCACAGTTGAAGTAATGAATCAGACCTTTGGTCCTTTGAAAGTAGTGCGTTGGGTTGTTCTCTCCCTAGGCGGGAGAGCTTCTTCTACTACACAATTGTTTTTTGCCATGCCAATACTGCAATGGCTCATCATTAAGAAAGACCTCTGTTGAGTCATTCAGATAGTCCTGCACCATCGACTCAAGGTCATCAACGGTTCCTCCACTTTGCTTATTTTTTGCTGTGCCTGTGACATTTTTTCGAGAACCATACCCAAGCAAACTTAGCCAATCCTCCACAGCAGCCACTGTTAGTGTTGTGTGTGGTGCAGATGATCCACTTGCCGGTGTCTTTAATGGCTGAGAGGTCACTTGTGCCCCAGCCACAGGTGCAGAAGTGGATTCTTGTGACTGGGGATGGCCTGCTGATGCTGATGCTGATGTACTGCCTTCTCCTTCAATAACCTGCCGTTCTTTTTCAAACCTCTTGGCTGACCAGGCTAGCCAATGTTTGTAATTTTGAACATCTTCATCAGCAAAAGGAAAGAATGCTTCGCCTGCCAGCGCCTTTTTGTAGCGTGGATCCAGAATAGTAGCACAAATGTAATGCTGTTCTGACTTGATCTTTTGAAGACGTTCATCACCACGTAGGCGCTCTAATAATTTCTCAGACAAAATAAAATGGTCTTTTTTTTGTACATCTTTTTCAAACTCAGAAGACACCGCCATCAGTTGGTGCTCCAGCATGCACAACAATGGGATAGCTTTTCCCAAATTACAGTCCTCCTGGCTGACTGCACGCGTGAAGAACTCAAAAGGACGAAGCATGTCTGTCAGGCTTTTAACTATGTCCCATTGCGCCGCACTCATCCGCAGGTCCTCCTTCTGAGATGTACCCTCTGTGAAGAAATAGTGATCGAGTACCGTATACTGCTCATACAGACGCTCAAGCATGTAGAAGGTTGAGTTCCAACGTGTTGCCACCTCCTGGATGAGTGCTTTCACTGGTATTCGACTTTGAAGTAGCAGCCTCCTCAGATGCTTCCGGGCCTTAAAAGAATGGCTGAAATGGTTGCACATTTTGCGGCAGGTGGCCATTACCGCGAACGCTGCACTGTCTCTATCACTCAAGAATTTTTGAACTACCAGGTTGATACAGTGCGCCAAACATGGCACTCTGAAATAGCCACCCTGCGACATGGCCTTAACTACATTGGCGCCATTATCCGTGGAAACATAACCAATCTTGCGTTTTTTGGGGGATAGCATTTTCAAGACCTTTTTGTCAAACTCTTCCAAAATGTTTTCTGCTGTGTGACTTTTCTCCAAGCCAAACATGGCTAGTGTTGCATGTTTCCGAGCAGCTTTGAAAACTTTGTCCGGGTCAACACCTGCGTTTAGCTTTGCTTTAACACCTGAAAAAGAGACCCAGTGTGCAGTGATGCACATGTAATCAGCGCCTGCGCCACTGGTCCACATGTCTGTTGTCAGATGTATTGTGTGAACAGCACTCTTCTGCAAAGCTGCCCCAATCGCCTCCAGCACATCTTCATGTAGTGCTGGAACCGCAACTCTGGCAAAATAGAACCGGCTAGGAACCTTCCATTTAGGGCAGAGCGTTGCCACTAATTCTAGAAAACCTACCGCTTCTACAAAAGAAAAAGGGAGAAGGTCCACAGCTAGCATTTTAGCCAGCTTAGTGTTATACAGACGCGTCAGTGGGTGGTTGCGTTCATATGGCACGTCTGAAGTAAGCATTGTTCTAATGTTGCCCTGGACCAAGCATTTACGGGCTGATAATGACTTCGTTGACCCAATTTTGCTCGCTGGTGAACTTTTGTGCGTTGGTGTCTCACTCGCTCCAACACTCTTAGTGTGCCTCACATTGGGTGTGCTGCTGACAGGGGTACTGGGTGTAAGGGAAGTGTTTGACACGTCTTCTTCCTCCTCGTCATCCTCAGATGAAACATCAACGTTTCCTTGAATTCGGCCTTTCTTGATCGCATCTAGGTGCGCAAACCATTTGACAGTGTGCTGTCTCCTAAGATGACCTCTCTGGCCTCCGGTACCATAGTTGGTACCTGGCTTACCACGACTAACTGCAACCTTACAAAGGGTACAAATGGCAAACTTTGGATTTTTTTGACAAACAGTAAAGAAGTCCCAAACTGGGGACTTCAAGTGTCTGTGGGACCTGGAGGAGGCGGCGATAGTGGTGGTGGTGGTAATGAAGCTAATGCCAGATGAAGTGGAGGATCTGGATTGCCCAACTTTTGTACGTTGTGCACTTTCACCGCCACTAATTAAGGTCGAGGTGGATGGAGGTCTCTTCTTGCCAGAAAGAAATATGGAAGCGGGACGAGTTGGTGTACTACTTAACTCCAATGATTGTGGTGTTTCCACTGCCTCCTCATCGACAACATCATCATCATCATCACGCTCAGCAGCTCTTCGGGCTAGGGTCAAAATGTCTGTTTGCTGCATGCCCGCTGGGGCTGCAGTGACCTTTATGATGACTGGGTCGTCGTTGGCAGAGTCTTCATCAGCAGCAGTATCCGCCACTTCTTGTTGAGCCTCATCACACTCCATAACTCTGAGACTTTGGACGAGCTTCCTTTTACGCTTAACTACCTTTGTCGGATCATGGTGTGCCTCACTCTCAGACGGCTGTGGTGCTGGTTCCCAAGTTTGATCCGTATCATCAGAAGGAGGTGTGCTTGAAGAAGATGTAGACACCACCTTTGATCTCTTCCTTGCTAGGGGTGTGGAAGACAATGAAGGATCATCAGGAGGAGTGGCTTCCTCAAATGATACCTCGCCTTGATTGTCGATTTCCTGATGTGCCCCTACTTCGGGAGGAACAACTATTGTGGGCACTTGTGACCCTCCATGCACCTCTGCTTGCGCATCTCCTTGCGCTGCCTCTCCTTCCACATGTACTTGGGCTTGTACTTGCACATGTGATTGTTGTTGCGGCTGTGGTTGTTCAACACTCGTCAGATGAGCTACAACAACCTGTGTTGATTGAGGGACATTGCTGCTGCTTTCTTGCGATGAGCCAACATCACTGGTCGATGGTGATTGAAGAACTATACTGGCTGCCTCTGCAGCACTCAAGGCCTTGGACTTAAGTTGGCCTGGTGGTGGTGGTGGCACTGAGCCCAATGGAGCGGGGGTGCTGCTGCCAGCTTGGTCCCCAGCAGATCCCGCTGCTGCTGCAGGCATACTTTTTTTTTTACTCCCAAAAAAAGGGGCGGGCGGCACACCAGTGTCCTTGGTAACTTGCTTCTTCTGCTCCTTACTGGCACCTTTCTTGCTAGAGGAGCTACGGGTTACTTTTTTTGGGGCCATCTTCTTCAGAGCAGGTCAGCAGGCAGCAGTTGCACGAGTTGCAGAGGGTTCTGTGTCCAGACGTGACGTCGCGTGACGTTATGCTGCACACACACACCGCTGCAGGACTTCTTCCTGGCACTGGTGGTTCTCTTGAGTCTTCTTGTGCACCTAAAAGCAATGGAAGACAGAGGAACATCAGTTCAGTTATACACCCCAAAAATCGACAAAACACAGAAAAATGAGCACAATCCCATGCCATCCATGATGTTTACATTGAAGACACCCCACAGAAAGACTAGGGACATGCAAGTATGCAACACTCACTACCCCTGGGCATAATGGATGAAAAGTAGGCAAAATAAGTGCATGCCTCAGACACTGCCTCTCTTCAAAATGGCCCCTTACACCCCAAGCACATGTTGCCTGTACCATCCAGCACTCAAGATGGCCACCACCACCACCCACATGGCCAGTCCACATCAACAGTACACCCCCAAAAACAGAAAAACAGCCAGAAATCACCACAATCCAATGCCATCCATGATGTTTACATTAAAGAGAGTGAGACCACACCACAGGCACACTCAGTCCATGCACCACCACCCCTGGGCAAAAGGCCACACCAGCAGCCCCCAAAAAACGACAAAAAACAATAAAATAAGCACAATCCCAGCCCATCCATGGCCTCAATTATGTTTAAATTCAAGAAGACACCCCACAGAAAGACTAGGCCCATGCAACACTCACCACCCCTGGGCAAAGGGCCCCACCAGCAGGCCCAAAAAAACGACCAAAAACAATAAAATCAGCACAAGCCCAGCCCATCCATGGCCTCAATGGTGTTTAAATTCAAGAAGACGCCCCTCAGAAAGACTAGGCCCATGCAACACTCACCACCCCTGGGCAAAGGGCCCCACCAGCAGGCCCAAAAAAACGACAAAAAACAATAAAAACAGCACAATCCCAGCCCATCCATGGCCTCAATGGTGTTTAAATTCAAGAAGACACCCCTCAGAAACACTAGGCCCATGCAACACTCACTACCCCTGGGCATAATGGATGAAAAGTAGGCAAAATAAGTGCATGCCTCAGACACTGCCTCTCTTCAAAATGGCCCCTTACACCCCAAGCACATGTTGCTGCCTGTACCAGCCAGCACTCAAGATGGCCACCACCACCCACATGGCCAGTCCACATCAACAGTATACCCCCAAAAAACAGAAAAACAGCCAGAAATCACCACAATCCAATGCCATCCATGATGTTTACATTAAAGAGAGTGAGACCACACCACAGGCACACTCAGTCCATGCACCACCACCCCTGGGCAAAAGGCCACACCAGCAGCCCCCCAAAACGACAAAAAACAATAAAATAAGCACAATCCCAGCCCATCCATGGCCTCAATTATGTTTAAATTCAAGAAGACACCCCACAGAAAGACTAGGCCCATGCAACACTCACCACCCCTGGGCAAAGGGCCCCATCAGCAGGCCCAAAAAAACGACAAAAAACAATAAAATCAGCACAATCCCAGCCCATCCATGGCCTCAATGGTGTTTAAATTCAAGAAGACACCCCTCAGAAACACTAGGCCCATGCAACACTCACTACCCCTGGGCATAATGGATGAAAAGTAGGCAAAATAAGTGCAGGCCTCAGACACGGCCTCTCCTCAAAATGGCCCCTTACACCCCAAGCACATGTTGCTGCCTGTACCAGCCAGCACTCAAGATGGCCACCACCACCACCCACATGGCCAGTCCACATCAACAGTACACCCCCAAAAAACAGAAAAACAGCCAGAAATCACAACAATCCAATGCCATCCATGATGTTTACATTAAAGAGAGTGAGACCACACCACAGGCACACTCAGTCCATACACCACCACCCCTGGGCAAAAGGCCACACCAGCAGCCCCCAAAAAACGACAAAAAACAATAAAATAAGCACAATCCCAGCCCATCCATGGCCTCAATTATGTTTAAATTCAAGAAGACACCCCACAGAAAGACTAGGCCCATGCAACACTCACCACCCCTGGGCAAAGGGCCCCACCAGCAGGCCCACAAAAACGACCAAAAACAATAAAATCAGCACAAGCCCAGCCCATCCATGGCCTCAATGGTGTTTAAATTCAAGAAGACAACCCTCAGAAAGACTAGGCCCATGCAACACTCACCTCACCACCACCCCTGGGCAAAGGGCCCCACCAGCAGGCCCAAAAAACGACAGAAAACAATAAAATCAGCACAATCCCAGCCCATCCATGGCCTCAATGGTGTTTAAATTCAAGAAGACACCCCTCAGAAACACTAGGCCCATGCAACACTCACTACCCCCGGGCATAATGGATGAAAAGTAGGCAAAATAAGTGCAGGCCTCAGACACTGCCTCTCCTCAAAATGGCCCCTTACACCCCAAGCACATGTTGCTGCCTGTACCAGCCAGCACTCAAGATGGCCACCACCACCACCCACATGGCCAGTCCACATCAACAGTACACCCCCAAAAAACAGAAAAACAGCCAGAAATCACCACAATCCAATGCCATCCATGATGTTTACATTAAAGAGAGTGAGACCACACTACAGGCACACTCAGTCCATGCACCACTACCCCTGGGCAAAGGGCCCCACCAGCAGCCCCAAAAAAACGGCAAAAAACAGTAAAATAAGCACAATCCCAGCCCATCCATGGCCTCAATTATGTTTAAATTCAAGAAGACACCCCACAGAAAGACTAGGCCCATGCAACACTCACCACCCCTGGGCAAAGGGCCACACCAGCAGGCCCAAAAAAACGACAAAAATCAGCACAATCCCAGCCCATCCATGGCCTCAATGGTGTTTAAATTCAACAAAACAGTTGTATCATGCACCCCTAACCAACCCTGGTCCTACTGGATACTGTGGCTACCCACAATATAATTTATTTAATGTTCTGAAAAAGTTCCAAAATTGTACTTGCAGCAACTGTAATGCCCCAAACAAACTTACTTCTGAAAGTTGATTTCTAATCCAAAAGTGATCCAAAGACAGTCAAAAAGGCCTCAAATCCAAATATCCAGCAGCACCCACAAAAAGTAATCCTTCCAGCTCCAGATCCAAATGAAAGTGACCAGGAGATGGACAAAGCACTGGGAGGAGCCTGCTGGACAGGAACAGGAAGTTGGAGACTGTGGGGCACTTCCTTCCCCCCCCCCAAAAAATGGACTCCTTGCAAAAAAAAAGGCCATGCAAATGTCAACCTGAGGAGTGATTCTGATAAAAATCATAATTTTCTGAAGGTTTATCCTGTTTGCTGGTGATTTTCTTGTGCAGAATTGCAAAAGCTCTATTTCGCGAGTGCGAGATTGTTCCTTTCCGCCGCAACTACGTGTTCGCAATTGCGAACTCTCGCGAGGTGTGCTGTGCAAGGTGGCAAGCCGCGATTACGTATTCGCGGGCGCCAAACTCCCGCGGGATCACGCAGCAAGATCCAAAATGGCGCGGCACTCGCAAAGAAAAACAACTCGACAAAAGCTAAATGACGGAAAGTGAACGCCGTGCACCACGCCGCGCGCCGCAACCAAGCAAAAAATCCGCCGCGAGCGGATTCACGGATTTTCGACTAATTCGCGAGAGTTCGCGGATTGCGAATTTGCAGAAAATCCGAAAAATCCGCGAGCGGAGCGGATTTTACGCCCATGCTTACCTTTTTCTATGTTAATACCTTGGTTGTTGTAAATAGGACTATCATTTTGAATCCATTACAAACGTGATCAAGCCTGTTGGTGAAACGCGTTGTTTGTTGTGCTGCCAGTATAAACTTTTGAAGCACAGCAACTCTTGGTGTGTCGTCGCGTATTTCCTGGTACATGGGAGATTCTCTGCTTTGATATATATATATATATATATATATATATATATATATATATATATATATATATATATATATATATATATATATGTATATATATATATATATATATTCACTGAAAAAACATAGGTTTCAGGGGTGTTATAGTTAGCTGGACATTTCACTCATACAAAACCATTGAAATTCCTCTGTTATAGTTAGTTGTACTAATTGCAACTCGGGCCCCGCAATCCACTGCTGATGATGTCACATATTACAGCATTCATGACATGGTCAGTGACATCACTGATGACATCTCTTTTTTTTCTGAAAAATGTTTATTGAGGTACTTTGGAATCAAAATAAACAATCGCATATTTACACTGGGTCAGCAAAAAAGAAACAGAGTAATATCAAAAATGTTATCAAGAATACAAAATAGCAGATAAAGTAACAAATAGCAAATACAGGGAGGAAATTATACTATACTTTTTAGATCTCAAACATAAAAGTACAACTAGTCAAATACTGAATTTCAGATTTTGTCGAACTTTCTAATCCCTCCGATTCGTTGTGCATGACATCTCAAATGACATCACTGATGACATCATCCAGTGAATGTGGTTTGGTTCGTTATTTAAATATGTATTATATATATAGCAATCTGCACTGAAGAATGAGTGGATATATAAATATCTGGATAGAGGATTTAGTAGCAGTGTGATTGACTGTTTACTTGACTATTTGTAGTGTCTCACTAAATATATTGGATAGTGACTAAACTGTGAATATCTGTATCACTTTGTCAGTTGTTGTGTAAACTGCTTCTCCAGTTGGTTACTAGCTATGTGAAAGTCTATATTAGTTATTGACTATATGAGTATTTGTATGGGAGAGTGAATGTGTGTGTGGTTGGGTGGGGGGGTGTGACTGTCCAAAGATATGTAAATAGTTGATTTAGTAGGTATATGAGGTTAAGACTGCATGTGGAAACAGTTGTTTGGGTGAGTGAATGTCTTTATGGGTGTAGTGATGAGTAAATATATTTCTCAATGATACATGTCCAACAAAGTAGAAATATAAAAGGCAATGTATGTGACAGTTGTTGAATATAAATAAGTATATATATAAGACTTAGTGATTATATGAGTGACTGTATGGATAATTATATACCTGTAATAGTGATTTTATAACACACTAAGTATAAGTTACAATCTATATGAATAAATAAAGTGGTGTCTGTATAAGTGTGTAGCTGAGTAAATGTAAGTATGATCCATTGTTTGCATAAGTGAGTAGGATGACTGCATAACTGAAGGATGTGTGTCAGATTGGTACCTGAATATTCCTGTAAATCCACGGGAGTGCCAGGCCGAAGGTGATGCTAGCTCCCAACTCCCTCGCACCACTGCGCCAGATTACTCTTGCCTCAGTGGCACGGGGGAAAGGGGAAGTGGAAGAGAAAATACAGAGAGACTGCCCACACAAGGTTCTTCACCTCGACTGTTCAGGAGAGACGAATGTTCTTCCTAAAAGATTTAACAAAACATTACTAAGTTCCTTCTCACAAATTTGCAGTTGAACTAATTCTAGGTTACCCTTATCTCACCTGACTTAGTGTGGGAATTTGCCTCTCTCATGTAAATCTCTATAGATTATTTCTGACCAATAACATCTGAACTTGTGGAATCAAATAGGTGATGAGATTGAATATAGAGATGGTACACAAGAATATATATATATATTATTATCTACTTGTTGAGACAGCACAGCTGGTATCCTCACTGAGAACTGTATTCCACAAATTTCCAATGTACTAGGTCACAGTATGCAGTTCCAGAAGAAACGCCAAAAGTCTGGTCAGTAAAGGGCGCTCAGGATTAACATAAGATTCTAACACTCAGGCAATGGAACCCTTTACATAAATGACGAAAATGTCTTTTCCTGTCCGCTCATTGCTTCATTAGCGAAACAACCAGAAAGTGAAAACTCACAAATATAGGTTCAAGACTTCGCTGGATTCCTTAATATCAAATACTTGTCTCTGAGGGAATTGTCTTTAAACTCGGGTAATGTACTCTAATGACTACAATTTCCAAAATAGAACAGTCTCACCCAATTCGTGACTGAAGGTGAGTAAGAGGAAGAAACTGCTTTCACCGCTGCAGGGCTCACAGGAGGAGAATTTCTGACAGGAACCTCAGATGCGCTGAAACTGCTACCAGCGTTATACTTCGGTTCCAAAATTCCGTGTGGCAAAAAAAGGTTCAGATTTCCGAAAACTGCCACCACGGAACTGCAAGTACGAGTAATAAACTAAAGCCTGGAAACTCTAAATAGGAATTTATGACCAACTAGAACTGGAGAGCGCGAATACCCATCCGCCTCCCACTAATGTACGGTTGAAGTGCGACGTTCAAAAGACGCTGGCGCTTCAAAATGGCTGCAGCTGCAATTCCCTGCAACCACTAGAGCGCTAACCGCGAGCGCAAACAGTGGCAACAGGGATATGCCTGAATTGGCCCCAACGATACTTAGCGACCAATGCACACCAACCTAAAGCTGCAGAAGGGGTCTTAGACAACCCAAAACACTTGAAGCGGGGGGAAACTAAGAGTGAATGACCCAACAGGAAGCCATCCCTGACAGTACCCCCCACCAAAACCCCCTCCCTAGGTTTTTGTGGATAGGTTTGATGAAACTCTCTCACCAATCTTGGAGCATGGACATTGAAGCTTGGCTCCCAAGATCGCTCTTCAGGACCATAACCCTTCCAGTCGACCAGGTAGAAAACTTGACCTTTCCTGATTCTGGAATCAAGAATTCTTTTAACTTCAAATTCCTCACCTGAATCCCCCAGTAAAGGAGCAGGTGGAAGTACCTTTCGTAGATTAGGGGGATGTTTCCTGATTAACGATACATGGAAGGTTGGGTGAATCTTTAGAGTTTTGGGTAACTGTAATCTCACACACACTGGATTTATCATCTTGATAACTGGGTACGGTCCCACAAACCTGGGTTGAAACTTTCGATTTCCACGCAAACGCATATGACGCGTGGAAACCCAAACTTGATCCCCAGGTTCAAAAACTGGACTCTCCTTTCTACTCTTATCAGCCTGCCTCTTAAAAGCTGCCTTAGCCTTTTCCAAATTAGACGAAGCAACTTGATAGGCCTGTTGCAACTTCCGAACTACCTCCTCGGCTGCTGGAACCTCCATTTCAACTCTACCCACTATCATGTTGGGATGTCTTCCTGAATTCAAAAAGAAAGGGGAAAATCCGGTGGCTGAGTGTACTGAATTATTGTATGCAAATTCCGCTGTACTAAGCAATGAAGGCCAATCCCCCTCTTGTTCCATAAGATACAAACGGAGGTACTGTTCCAGATCCTGATTAACTCTCTCCGTCTGTCCATCGGTTTCAGGGTGATAACCGGTGGACAGACGAGTGTCAACTCCCAACCCTTTTAAGAAAGAACGCCAAAATCGGGACACAAATTGGGGGCCTCTATCTGAAATGACCACCTTCGGAATTCCATGCAGTTTGACTACATGTTGCACAAACAAAGAGGCCAATTCAGTAGCATTAGGAAGATTTTTTAAGGAGATAAAATGACTCATCTTGGAAAATTGGTCAACCACCACCCAAATGACAGACTTCCCCTGACTGGATGGTAACTCAACTATGAAATCCATCGACACAGTGTGCCAAGGGTATGGAGGTACTGGTAACGGCATAAGGAGCCCCTGAGGAGATTGTCTAAGACTTTTCCCTTTTAAACACTGTTCGCAAGTGGCTACATACTGTCGAACCTGAGCTTCCATGCCGGGCCAAAGAAAATTCCGCTTCAACAACTCTAAGGTCTTTACCGCTCCCTTGTGTCCCGCCAATGGCTGATCATGGAACATTCGAATGATTTCAACTTGAAGCTTTTCTCCCGGAACGAATCTTCTGTCTTGAAAAAACGGTTTCCCATCTTTCACAGAACGATTTGGACCTTCAGATTCCCAATTCAGATAATCTTCTTTCTGAAATTCCAATTCAATCTTTTCTTCCAACTCATCAATTACGGAGACAGCTACAATCTTCTCCTTTGGAATCAGATATTCTTCTTGTCTAGCTTTTGGATTTTCTCCCACATTTAAACGAGAAAGAGCGTCCCCCTTCCCATTTATCACTCCAGGTTTGTAAGTGAGTACAAAGTCAAAATCAGCAAAGAACAGCGACCAACGTAGTTGTCGCGGCGTCAGGGTCCGTGCAGATTTAAGGAATTGCAGATTCCTATGGTCGGTAAACACCGTGACAACATGTCGGGCCCCTAGTAAATAATGTCGCCACTCCAAGAAGGCATTTCTGACTGCCAACAATTCCTTGTCTGCAATTGCATAATTGAGCTCTGCGGGGGACAGTTTCCGAGAATAATAAGCAACTGGATGAAGCTGCTCAGTCTTCTTATTACGTTGAGATAGCACTCCTCCGATAGCCAGATTGGAGGCATCCGCTTCCACAAAAAACGGTTCCAAAGGATCTGGGTGTTGCAAAATTGGAGCAGTGACGAATGAATCTTTGAGAAATTGAAAGGCCTTCTCAGCCTCTGGTCCCCACACAAATCTTTCATTTTTTCGAAGCAAACGGGTAATTGGGCTCACCTTTTCAGAGAAATTCTGGATGAAACGCCGATAAAAATTGGCGAATCCCAAGAAACTTTGGATTTCTTTCACTGTACTTGGAGCGGGCCATTCACGGATGGCTTTTAGCTTAGAGTCGTCCATGGACACTCCATCTGGGGAAAGAATGAATCCCAAAAACTCAACCTTGGTTGTGTGAAACACACATTTTTCCAATTTTACCTAAAGTTGATTTTTTAACAGGCATTCCAAAATGGCTCGAACATGTAAAACATGCTCTTCAATGTTCTTGGAAAAAATAAGTATATCGTCAATATAAACAACTGCAAATCAGTCCAAAAACTCTCGAAGGATGTCATTTACGAAATGCTGAAAAGCCGCAGGAGCATTGCACAACCCAAAAGGCATCACCTGGTACTCAAAAAGCCCAAATCGGGTGCGAAACGCCGTTTTCCACTCATCCCCTTCTGCCATTCGGACCAAGTGGTAAGCCCCCCTTAAATCCAATTTTGTGTAGACATGGGCCTCCTTAACCTGGTCCAAAAGCTCCGAGATGAGTGGCAACGGGTACCGATTTTTCCTAGTCACCAAGTTCAAGGCCCTATAGTCTATGCAAGTCCTCAAGCTCTTGTCTTTCTTGGGAATAAAAAAAAGAGGGGAGGAAACTGGAGACTGGGAAGGTCTGATAAATCCATTTGCCAAGTTCTTGTCTAGATACTCCTTTAAATGCAAATTCTCGGATTCGGAAAGAGCATATATGCGACTGCAAGGAAGTGAGTCTCCAGGTTCCAATTCTATAGTACAGTCATACTCCCGATGAGGAGGAAGCTTTTGCGCCTCTTGTTCGTCAAAGACTGCCTTCAAGTCATGATACTGCACTGATGACATCTCTTTTTTTTCTGAAAAATGTTTATTGAGGTACTTTGGAATCAAAATAAACAATCGCATATTTACACTGGGTCAGCAAAAAAGAAACAGAGTAATATCAAAAATGTTATCAAGAATACAAAATAGCAGATAAAGTAACAAATAGCAAATACAGGGAGGAAATTATACTATACTTTTTAGATCTCAAACATAAAAGTACAACTAGTCAAATACTGAATTTCAGATTTTGTCGAACTTTCTAATCCCTCCGATTCGTTGTGCATGACATCTCAAATGACATCACTGATGACATCATCCAGTGAATGTGGTTTGGTTCGTTATTTAAATATGTATTATATATATAGCAATCTGCACTGAAGAATGAGTGGATATATAAATATCTGGATAGAGGATTTAGTAGCAGTGTGATTGACTGTTTACTTGACTATTTGTAGTGTCTCACTAAATATATTGGATAGTGACTAAACTGTGAATATCTGTATCACTTTGTCAGTTGTTGTGTAAACTGCTTCTCCAGTTGGTTACTAGCTATGTGAAAGTCTATATTAGTTATTGACTATATGAGTATTTGTATGGGAGAGTGAATGTGTATGTGGTTGGGTGGGGGGGTGTGACTGTCCAAAGATATGTAAATAGTTGATTTAGTAGGTATATGAGGTTAAGACTGCATGTGGAAACAGTTGTTTGGGTGAGTGAATGTCTTTATGGGTGTAGTGATGAGTAAATATATTTCTCAATGATACATGTCCAACAAAGTAGAAATATAAAATTCAATGTATGTGACAGTTGTTGAATATAAATAAGTATATATATAAGACTTAGTGATTATATGAGTGACTGTATGGATAATTATATACCTGTAATAGTGATTTTATAACACACTAAGTATAAGTTACAATCTATATGAATAAATAAAGTGGTGTCTGTATAAGTGTGTAGCTGAGTAAATGTAAGTATGATCCATTGTTTGCATAAGTGAGTAGGATGACTGCATAACTGAAGGATGTGTGTCAGATTGGTACCTGAATATTCCTGTAAATCCACGGGAGTGCCAGGCCGAAGGTGATGCTAGCTCCCAACTCCCTCGCACCACTGCGCCAGATTACTCTTGCCTCAGTGGCTCGGGGGAAAGGGGAAGTGGAAGAGAAAATACAGAGAGACTGCCCACACAAGGTTCTTCACCTCGACTGTTCAGGAGAGACGAATGTTCTTCCTAAAAGATTTAACAAAACATTACTAAGTTCCTTCTCACAAATTTGCAGTTGAACTAATTCTAGGTTACCCTTATCTCACCTGACTTAGTGTGGGAATTTGCCTCTCTCATGTAAATCTCTATAGATTATTTCTGACCCATAACATCTGAACTTGTGGAATCAAATAGGTGATGAGATTGAATATAGAGATGGTACACAAGAATATATATATATATTATTATCTACTTGTTGAGACAGCACAGCTGGTATCCTCACTGAGAACTGTATTCCACAAATTTCCAATGTACTAGGTCACAGTATGCAGTTCCAGAAGAAACGCCAAAAGTCTGGTCAGTAAAGGGCGCTCAGGATTAACATAAGATTCTAACACTCAGGCAATGGAACCCTTTACATAAATGACGAAAATGTCTTTTCCTGTCCGCTCATTGCTTTATGAGCGAAACAACCAGAAAGTGAAAACTCACAAATATAGGTTCAAGACTTCGCTGGATTCCTTAATATCAAATACTTGTCTCTGAGGGAATTGTCTTTAAACTCAGGTAATGTACTCTAATGACTACAATTTCCAAAATAGAACAGTCTCACCCAATTCGTGACTGAAGGTGAGTAAGAGGAAGAAACTGCTTTCACCGCTGCAGGGCTCACAGGAGGAGAATTTCTGACAGGAACCTCAGATGCGCTGAAACTGCTACCAGCGTTATACTTCGGTTCCAAAATTCCGTGTGGCAAAAAAAGGTTCAGATTTCCGAAAACTGCCACCACGGAACTGCAAGTACGAGTAATAAACTAAAGCCTGGAAACTCTAAATAGGAATTTATGACCAACTAGAACTGGAGAGCGCGAATACCCATCCGCCTCCCACTAATGTACGGTTGAAGTGCGACGTTCAAAAGACGCTGGCGCTTCAAAATGGCTGCAGCTGCAATTCCCTGCAACCACTAGAGCGCTAACCGCGAGCGCAAACAGTGGCAACAGGGATATGCCTGAATTGGCCCCAACGATACTTAGCGACCAATGCACACCAACCTAAAGCTGCAGAAGGGGTCTTAGACAACCCAAAACACTTGAAGCGGGGGGAACTAAGAGTGAATGACCCAACAGGAAGCCATCCCTGACAGTACCCCCACCAAAACCCCCTCCCTTGGTTTTTGTGGATAGGTTTGATGAAACTCTCTCACCAATCTTGGAGCATGGACATTGAAGCTTGGCTCCCAAGATCGCTCTTCAGGACCATAACCCTTCCAGTCGACCAGGTAGAAAACTTGACCTTTCCTGATTCTGGAATCAAGAATTCTTTTAACTTCAAATTCCTCACCTGAATCCACCAGTAAAGGAGCAGGTGGAAGTACCTTTCGTAGATTAGGGGGATGTTTCCTGATTAACGATACATGGAAGGTTGGGTGAATCTTTAGAGTTTTGGGTAACTGTAATCTCACACACACTGGATTTATCATCTTGATAACTGGGTACGGTCCCACAAACCTGGGTTGAAACTTTCGATTTCCACGCAAACGCATATGACGCGTGGAAACCCAAACTTGATCCCCAGGTTCAAAAACTGGACTCTCCTTTCTACTCTTATCAGCCTGCCTCTTAAAAGCTGCCTTAGCCTTTTCCAAATTAGACGAAGCAACTTGATAGGCCTGTTGCAACTTCCGAACTACCTCCTCGGCTGCTGGAACCTCCATTTCAACTCTACCCACTATCATGTTGGGATGTCTTCCTGAATTCAAAAAGAAAGGGGAAAATCCGGTGGCTGAGTATACTGAATTATTGTATGCAAATTCCGCTGTACTAAGCAATGAAGGCCAATCCCCCTCTTGTTCCATAAGATACAAACGGAGGTACTGTTCCAGATCCTGATTAACTCTCTCCGTCTGTCCATCGTTTTCAGGGTGATAACCGGTGGACAGACGAGTGTCAACTCCCAACCCTTTTAAGAAAGAACGCCAAAATCGGGACACAAATTGGGGGCCTCTATCTGAAATTACCACCTTCGGAATTCCATGCAGTTTGACTACATGTTGCACAAACAAAGAGGCCAATTCTGTAGCATTAGGAAGATTTTTTAAGGAGATAAAATGACTCATCTTGTAAAATTGGTCAACCACCACCCAAATGGCAGACTTCCCCTGACTGGATGGTAACTCAACTATGAAATCCATCGACACAGTGTGCCAAGGGTATGGAGGTACTGGTAACGGCATAAGGAGCCCCTGAGGAGATTGTCTAAGACTTTTCCCTTTTAAACACTGTTCGCAAGTGGCTACATACTGTCGAACCTGAGCTTCCATGCCGGGCCAAAGAAAATTCCGCTTCAACAACTCTAAGGTCTTTACCACTCCCTTGTGTCCCGCCAATGGCTGATCATGGAACATTCGAATGATTTCAACTTGAAGCTTTTCTCCCGGAACGAATCTTCTGTCTTGAAAAAACGGTTTCCCATCTTTCACAGAACGATTTGGACCTTCAGATTCCCAATTCAGATAATCTTCTTTCTGAAATTCCAATTCAATCTTTTCTTCCAACTCATCAATTACGGAGACAGCTACAATCTTCTCCTTTGGAATCAGATATTCTTCTTGTCTAGCTTTTGGATTTTCTCCCACATTTAAACGAGAAAGAGCGTCCGCCTTCCCATTTATCACTCCAGGTTTGTAAGTGAGTACAAAGTCAAAATCAGCAGAGAACAGCGACCAACGTAGTTGTCGCGGCGTCAGGGTCCGTGCAGATTTAAGGAATTGCAGATTCCTATGGTCGGTAAACACCGTGACAACATGTCGGGCCCCTAGTAAATAATGTCGCCACTCCAAGAAGGCATTTCTGACTGCCAACAATTCCTTGTCTGCAATTGCATAATTGAGCTCTGCGGGGGACAGTTTCCGAGAATAATAAGCAACTGGATGAAGCTGCTCAGTCTTCTTTTTACGTTGAGATAGCACTCCTCCGATAGCCAGATTGGAAGCATCCGCTTCCACAAAAAACGGTTCCAAAGGATCTGGGTGTTGCAAAATTGGAGCAGTGACGAATGAATCTTTGAGAAATTGAAAGGCCTTCTCAGCCTCTGGTCCCCACACAAATCTTTCATTTTTTCGAAGCAAACGGGTAATTGGGCTCACCTTTTCAGAGACATTCTGGATGAAACGCCGATAAAAATTGGCGAATCCCAAGAAACTTTGGATTTCTTTCACTGTACTTGGAGCGGGCCATTCACGGATGGCTTTTAGCTTAGAATCGTCCATGGACACTCCATCTGGGGAAAGAATGAATCCCAAAAACTCAACCTTGGTTGTGTGAAACACACATTTTTCCAATTTTACGTAAAGTTGATTTTTTAACAGGCATTCCAAAATGGCTCGAACATGTAAAACATGCTCTTCAATGTTCTTGGAAAAAATAAGTATATCGTCAATATAAACAACTGCAAATCAGTCCAAAAACTCTCGAAGGATGTCATTTACGAAATGCTGAAAAGCCGCAGGAGCATTGCACAACCCAAAAGGCATCACCTGGTACTCAAAAATCCCAAATCGGGTGCGAAACACCGTTTTCCACTCATCCCCTTCTGCCATTCGGACCAAGTGGTAAGCCCCCCTTAAATCCAATTTTGTGTAGACATGGGCCTCCTTAACCTGGTCCAAAAGCTCCGAGATGAGTGGCAACGGGTACCGATTTTTCCTAGTCACCAAGTTCAAGGCCCTATAGTCTATGCAAGTCCTCAAGCTCTTGTCTTTCTTGGGAATAAAAAAAAGAGGGGAGGAAACTGGAGACTGGGAAGGTCTGATAAATCCATTTGCCAAGTTCTTGTCTAGATACTCCTTTAAATGCAAATTCTCGGATTCGGAAAGAGCATAAATGCGACTGCAAGGAAGTGAGGCTCCAGGTTCCAATTCTATAGTACAGTCATACTCCCGATGAGGAGGAAGCTTTTGCGCCTCTTGTTCGTCAAAGACTGCCTTCAAGTCATGATACTGCACTGGAATTTCTGGAAGTTCCACCAAACAAATCATCTGTGGTTGGTTAGCCAAACAATAAGATTCACTCATTACCTTCTCTTGAGGACGAGGATGGAAACAATGTTCTAAGCAATATTCCGAGTCCAAAACCACTGTTCTCTTTGCCCAGTCTATCTTAGGATTGTGTTCGGTTAACCAGGGCAAGCCCAAAATTAACTGAAATTGAGGAGCGTCAATTAAACTGAAGCAAATGAAACTGCAGTGATTACCAGGCCCAGAAACCGAAATTACCTCAGTATCAAATGTGATCGGACCTGATGACAATGGAGTACCATCAACTGCCCGCACAGGCTCTGGTTTGTCTTTTCTTACAAAATTTATACCCAGACTTTTTGCAAATAAAATGTCGCAAAAATTTCCGGTAGCTCCGGAGTCAATCATGATAGCACTGTCAGGGATGGCTTCCTGTTGGGTCATTCACTCTTAGTTTCCCCCCGCTTCAAGTGTTTTGGGTTGTCTAAGACCCCTTCTGCAGCTTTAGGTTGGTGTGCATTGGTCGCTAAGTATCGTTGGGGCCAATTCAGGCATATCCCTGTTGCCACTGTTTGCGCTCGCGGTTAGCGCTCTAGTGGTTGCAGGGAATTGCAGCTGCAGCCATTTTGAAGCGCGAGCGTCTTTTGAACGTGGCACTTCAATCTGTCAGATTGGTACCTGAATATTCCTGTAAATCCGCGGGAGTGCCAGGCCGAAGGTGATGCTAGCTCCCAACTCCCTCGCACCACTGCGCCAGATTACTCTTGCCTCAGTGGCACGGGGGAAAGGGGAAGTGGAAGAGAAAATACAGAGAGACTGCCCACACAAGGTTCTTCACCTCGACTGTTCAGGAGAGACGAATGTTCTTCCTAAAAGATTTAACAAAACATTACTAAGTTCCTTCTCACAAATTTGCAGTTGAACTAATTCTAGGTTACCCTTATCTCACCTGACTTAGTGTGGGAATTTGCCTCTCTCATGTAAATCTCTATAGATTATTTCTGACCAATAACTTCTGAACTTGTGGAATCAAATAGGTGATGAGATTGAAGATAGAGATGGTACACAAGAATATATATATATATTATTATCTACTTGTTGAGACAGCACAGCTGGTATCCTCACTGAGAACTGTATTCCACAAATTTCCAATGTACTAGGTCACAGTATGCAGTTCCAGAAGAAACGCCAAAAGTCTGGTCAGTAGAGGGCGCTCAGGATTAACATAAGATTCTAACACTCAGGCAATGGAACCCTTTACATAAATGACGAAAATGTCTTTTCCTGTCCGCTCATTGCTTCATGAGCGAAACAACCAGAAAGTGAAAACTCACAAATATAGGTTCAAGACTTCGCTGGATTCCTTAATATCAAATACTTGTCTCTGAGGGAATTGTCTTTAAACTCAGGTAATGTACTCTAATGACTACAATTTCCAAAATAGAACAGTCTCACCCAATTCGTGACTGAAGGTGAGTAAGAGGAAGAAACTGCTTTCACCGCTGCAGGGCTCACAGGAGGAGAATTTCTGACAGGAACCTCAGATGCGCTGAAACTGCTACCAGCGTTATACTTCGGTTCCAAAATTCCGTGTGGCAAACAAAGGTTCAGATTTCCGAAAACTGCCACCACGGAACTGCAAGTACGAGTAATAAACTAAAGCCTGGAAACTCTAAATAGGAATTTATGACCAACTAGAACTGGAGAGCGCGAATACCCATCCGCCTCCCACTAATGTACGGTTGAAGTGCGACGTTCAAAAGACGCTCGCGCTTCAAAATGGCTGCAGCTGCAATTCCCTGCAACCACTAGAGCGCTAACCGCGAGCGCAAACAGTGGCAACAGGGATATGCCTGAATTGGCCCCAACGATACTTAGCGACCAATGCACACCAACCTAAAGCTGCAGAAGGGGTCTTAGACAACCCAAAACACTTGAAGCGGGGGAAACTAAGAGTGAATGACCCAACAGGAAGCCATCCCTGACAATGTGTGCTGGTGTGTAATGTCGATATAGGTGTATAAGTATATTTGATAGTGTTCTATTTATCATTGACAGCATGTATGAGTGAAGTTATAGGTAAGTGATAATATGTGTGTGTAGATCTAGGATTCACTGAGTGGGTTTTTAGAAACTTGTATTGGTGTGTTAATGGATTCAAATATAGTACTCTGTATTTTACAGTAAGTAATGAAAGGCTATACTAGTGTATGATGAGGTGTATCTGATTGTCACGTGGATGATGTCATCAGTGATATCATCAGTGATGTCATTTGAGATGTCATCAGTGATGTCACTGACCATGTCATGAATGCTATAATATGTGACATCATCCGCAGTGGATTGCGGGTGCACGAGTTACAGTTAGTACAACTAACTATAACAGAAGAATTTCAATGGTTTTGTATGAGTGAAATGTCCAGCTAACTATAACACCCCTGAAACCTAAGATTTTTTCAGTGAATTTCATAGATTGTTTAAATGATAATTCCTAACTATAACATACCTGAAACCTATGTTTTTTTCCAGTGAATTTCAAAGGTTTTTAAAATGATAATTCCTAACTATAATGTTCATTAAGCATATCTGTTTTTTTCTATCTTTTTTAATTATCAACCCATTCTCAACCTAGTAAAAACTGAAAATATTACCACTCTTAAATTGATTCCTTCCTCCTTCCTCCAACAAAATCGCCACAAACCAGAACCACAACTAACATTAATAATATACAAACAAGGTGTTCCCATAGAAAAAAAAAACCTCTTCCCCATATTTTAAACAAGCTGATTCAACGGATAACTATGTATCCTGTAACTCTCTGATCCTCATGTAAAGCGCTCAGATACCTCCGGGTCTAGCCAGCGCTGTATAAAACTTTGCAAATAAATAAAATAAAAAAACAGGCGATAGTTTCACTTACCACTAACAAATTAACATCAACATTTAACTAGTGTAAGGACGTCGACTATGTACTGCCTGAATTACATCCAACTCACACCCATATTTAAAGACGAATATGTGATAGAGGTACTAATTATGCACTTCTGACACCCAACAAAATCAAAACAGCCAGCGCCACCACCACTACAACCACCCCTCCTGACCTCTCCCCATCTACTATCTCAGAGGCAGCGCAAAACAGGACAATGGACCTTCCCAAAATAATATATCCCCTCAACAGCACACTAGCTGAATGGTAAGAGATGTGGCAACCAACTATGTATAAGGGAGGGAACTCGCACATCAACAATAATTTACACAATGTCAAGACTACCAGTGATATGCTATACACAACTCACTATACAAACCAAAAACGTTTCCGTGTGTAGATTTAGTATTGATACGTGTAGTGTACTGCACAGTGGATGCAACCATATTATCTCAGACACTGGGGAATATCTCGGTCATGTAGCTGTGTTGTCCCCCCCTTTGAAGGAGAAGCGGTGTGGGCTGGTCCAACGTACGCAACTCCAGCGTAAGAGTATAAATAATTAGGCTACGCCTTGGGCGTGGTACACTTGTGCAAAGACAAAAGACTCTGCCACAGCGAAGGTCCTCACCCTGCCACGTGGCTGCCGCCATGACCACGTGCCTCCTTGATACAGGCCCATCGCAAACTCAGGACCCTAGCACCGCAGACTTATGTCTGTATCGACTACTGCCTTTGATCTACAGGGTTCACAACTTGAATTCAGATTTGAATCCACACTACAGATAACATCGAATCTAGCCGCGATTTATTTATTGCAGAGACAATTGTACTATATGTCTTCAGATTTTGTTAAAGGATGTGACAAAAAGCATTCCTCGATATCTGTCCTGACTACTGCCTTCGATCTACACTGCGGACAGCAGGGTTCACAACTTGAATTCAGCTTCGGATCTACACTACGGACAGCATTGAAGTCAGTCTTGATTTATTTAATGCAGAGACAATTGTACTCTAGGTCCTCAGATTTTGTTAAAGAATGTGACAAAATGCATTCCTCGATTTTTGTCTCGACTATTGCCTTCGCTACACACTGCGGCCCACAGGATTCACAACTTGAATTCAGCTTTGCATCTACACTATGGACAGTAGTGAATTCAGCCTTGATTTATTTAATGCAGAGACAATTGTACTGTATGTCTTCAGATTTTGTTAAAATAAGTGACAAAAAGCATTAGTCGATATCTGTGCTGACTACTGCCTTCGATGTACACTGCGGACAGTAGGGTTCACAACTTGAATTCAACTTTGTACCTACACTATGGACAGTATTGAATTTAGCCGTGATTTATTTAAGGCAGAGACAATTGTTCACTATGTCCTCAGATTTTGTTAAAGGATGTGTCAAAAAGCATTCCTCGATGTTTGTGTCGACTACTGCCTTCGATCTACACTGCGGACAGCAGGGTTCACAACTTGAATTCAGCTTTGGATCTACACTACGGACAGCATGAAATTCAGCCTTGGTTTATTTAATGCAGAGACAATTGTACTATATGTCTTCAGATTTTTTTAAAGGATCGTACAAAAAGCATTCCTCAATGTCTGTGCTGACTACTGCCTTCAATCTGCATTGCGGACAGCAGGGTTCACAACTTGAATTCAGCTTTGGATCTACACTACGGACAGCATTGAAGTCAGTCTTGATTTATTTAATGCAGAGACAATTGTACTATATGTCTTCAGATTTTGTTAAAGGATGTTACAAAAAGCATTCCTCGATGTCTGTGTCGACTACTGCCTTCGATCTACACTGTGGACAGCAGGGTTCACAACTTGAATTCAGCTTTGCGTCTACACTACGGACAGTAGGGAATTCAGCCTTGATGTATTTAATGCAGAGACAATTGTACTGCATGTCATCAGATTTTGTTAAAATAAGTCACAAAAAGCTTTCCTCAATGTCTGTGCTGACTATTACCTTCGATCTACATTGTGAAGGCTCACGATTCAGGTGGTATGGCGATTGCACATGATGCATTCCAGTAAGCAAGAGACATTGTACCAGTGTGACTCGCCTGAACCACAAATCATTGCAAGGTACCCACACGCTGAGTTCTTCAGGTACCACTAACTCACTGCACCGCAAGTCATCTTCACGTGGCGTTATTAAGGCAGAATTCACTAGGCAAAAAACATTTCTACCAGTGCACCCCCCCGACCACGCATCATCGCAGGTTATGTACACACTCAGTGCCAAAAGTACTACAAACTCAGTGCTCCATAAGTCAGTGCCCCGTGGCCGTCTTCAGGAAAAATTCAACAGACAAAAGACATTAGTCGGAATGCAGCACCCCGGACCACGCATTACGGCAGGGTACGTACAAGCTCAGCGCCAAAGATACTAATAAATCAGTGCACCATAAATCATTGCAAAGAAGAGTGAACAGTTTTATGTCAGCAATGAGGCATACTATCACTTTTAAATCTAATTGATGCAGAATTCAATAGACAAAAGACATTAGTCCAATTACTGTGCCCCCCCAACCACACATCATTGCAGGGTACTTACACGCTAAGTGCCAAAGGTACTACTAACTCAGTGCACCATAAATTATCGCCACATAGCCGTATTACGGCAGAATTCTGTAGGCAAAAGACATTGCTACCTATGCGGCTTGGCCGGAGCACACATCATCGCAGGCTCCACAGAACATTGATGCTTCAGGTGCCACTAACTCAGTGCACCACTTATCATCGCTGGTTGCAGACACGCTAACTTACCAATACTCTACAGCTCTACTCAACGCCACCTGGCCGTGGGCTCTTGCTAACCGCTGCCTCCTGCCTACACTGCGGTCATCAGAGCTCACAATTAAATAGACTCTTAATTCATTTTTTGCAGAGTGCAGTACCAAACTAAGTATAATGTCCCTCAAACCTACACAATATCCCTTTAGTAGCCTTCCTTCAAGAAATTCTTTTATATTAGTTTTAGGTTTAGTTGAATTATAAAATACACCCTGCAAGTGCAAAGGAACTCTGAATGACAGTCTACAATGCGGACAGCACAGGTCACAATTTGAACTATAATGTCCCTGAAACCTACATATTTCGACAACGTATTCCATATATGTTTCGTCTTTTATTTGAATCATGATTACAGATGATGCAGTCCTGTAGGCAACAGACAATGCTTCCAGTGCAGCCCGTTCGGATCAAGCATCATCAGAGGGTGAGTACACGCTGAGCACCAGACGTACCACTAACTCAGTACACCATAAATTATCACCACGTGGCCTTATTAAGGCAAAATTCAGTAGTCAAAATATATTCTTACCAGTACGGTCTGCCTGGACCATGCATCATCGCAGGCTCCACATAAACCGCCCCTACCTCAGTGCACCACAACTCATGAACCCTTTACGATACAATCTTCTGTGTATTATATCACATGTAGTGCTTCTACCTTCGTAAGGCAGAAGTCATAAACCGTTTATGATGGAATATGTGTATGATATGATGATTACTATTGTACTTGTTACCAACAGCAACATAATAAAATGAAGTCGAGAGCATGTGTCCGTACCCACTTCAACTATCTAGCTGTGTCTGTGTATTTATTATGTTTGTAAAATGCCGCCCCTGGGCCCTACCACATTATATTGTGCTGTAAACAGCGTATGCAACCATCTTATCTCTGGCAGTAACAAAATCTTTGGTTATATAACTTTCTATTGCTCACTCTACAAATACGAACGTAGAAAGTGGATCATTGCAATACAGCAAGCAAAGTGTATAGTAAATTTATAAATGTGTGCTATTGCTCGAGTTTTTTTGTAGCATATTTATATAGTGTAAAGTCGACCCAAAACTATGTCAGCGATTTACATGAGCACTGTATTTACAGTACATTTATTAGGCACGCATAGATGACGTGATTTGTCTACAATAACAGGATGTGGACGCGACTCCGAGGCTCGAACACTGATTTCCAGCACCAAGTTCGAAAGTATACCCAAATGACCACATACGTATATATATTAACTGCCCTTCATGTGTCAGAAACTGCAACATAAAGCTTTCATAGCCCTGTATTACTACAGCTACAACACTCCACTGAATGTACAACATTCATATTCGCAGAAATGCGTCATGTCCACCATCTTTTATCTATGGAACTATGGATGAATGTAGGGTCAGTGATTCCCCGTACCTTCGCCATTTTAGAGTTGCTCCCATTGCAAGCGCTTTGATGGCCCGTCCTGGTGGTTTGGATGGCTCATGTAGGGCCGAACTACCGAACAGGGGGCCCACCACCCTGTGGGTAGCCTCTTTGGTCACTGAGTTAGTGGTACCGCAAGGACTGAGCAGGTGAGGAACCTGCGATGATGATGGGTGCACGAGTAGGTCCTTTGCCATAGCGATATCAAGACTCAGTAAAAAATGTGAGACTTTTTGGTGGCAGAACGGGACTGCATGATGTAGAAGGTGCTCTGTCCGCAAAAAGGTGAGCAGTGAGGCCTGGGTGCGCACCCGAGGGAGTAGATGGAATACAGCAGACTGGACAGAAAAAAGCAACACAGTGATTTAGGCGTACGCAGTCCTAAATACCCTATCTTATTGCATTTGTATTTTTTTTCCAATAGTAGGAAAGTTTTATAGTCAGTCAAATGTCCGTCGCTCTCACATGTGTATCGAAGTAGATGAGTATTTATTTGTTTATACTATGTACAGTTACATTTTACCATCTTATTTTGACAACTTTTCCTTTCTCAATTCTTTTAGAACTCGCGCCTCCGTTGCTCTACGCAGTAAAGGTTGGATATTGCCTTCGTTGGAATGCACAGCACTGCTCACGCACCACGAGACGTTTTCTATCTGAAGAAACGGGGGATATGAACCTAACCTACGAATCGCACACGCTTGTGCGTGTCTGTTTCCTTCCGTGCTAAACCATTGGCCTTTACATGTGACTTATTCTAAAAGATTGCACGCTATTGGCCAGAGGCGGGCGCATTGCTCCGTTCATGGCCTATTGGTATCTATTGCGCGCTTGCTGCACGTAATAGACTCCAATAGCACATGAGGTTTCAATTATCGTGCCCCGACATGGGCGTGATGATTGAAACCACGTGTATCACAGCACACCACTTGTTTTCTATAACTGGATGGAAAACATTACTACTCTACTAATTGTTCATAATTCGAAACCCATTAAACAAGTTGGAACCATACAAATGGTTGTATTTTTTTGGGGGGATGGAAGGTGTGTGAAAGGGCGATGTTATTCTACTCCACATTAAGATAGTGGCAATTACCAATCATAACATCTTTCTTTTACTATCTTTTAGATGTGGAGCTTCAGGGTGCAGAATTTCCCGGCACGTGGTGGAAGATACACCGGTGACAGAAAGGTGAGCTGGGAATATTATTTTCAGAGTCACTCTCTCACTTCCTCTCTCCTTTGATGAACAAAGGACGCACAATTTTATCATCCTTTTTATCTAGCGTGTTGTTTTTTTTACTGTACAGTAGCCTGGGTGTGCAAAGGCGCAACACAGAAATGTACGTGTGCAGTTGTATGTACTCTGCAATTACTAATTGTATACTCTCTTTCAGATCACTAAACTTGAGGGTGCACTATAATCCGGCATGCGGTTGGACACACACCAATGGCAAAAAGGTGAACTGCGAAGATTTTCTTCAGTATCAACAGTACCTCTCCTGCTCCATCTATTACTTTCTCTCTCTCACACTTTCAATGTATTTCTTTCTCTCTCTTCCTCTCTCTCACACTGTTTCTCTTTCTCTTTTCAAGTTATGAATATGAACCCTGCTGTCCACACTGCCGATAAATAAATCAAGGCTGAATTTAACACTGTCTGCAGAATAGATTCAAACCAGAATCCAAGTTGTAACCTCTGCAAGAAGCAGTGTTTGCAAAAGGTAAGCAGAGCGGCCTGGGTGCACAAGGCCATCAATTAAACGTGCAGCGAACAAACAGTATTGTTCTGCATAATGACGTGATCTCTCACCTCATTCTGTCTCCTCATTGAATCATTTTAAAGACCTGCTGGACCATACTGTAGATCTGAGCCAGCAGGCATTTCCCCACAGACACCTCTT
This sequence comes from Lissotriton helveticus, assembly GCF_964261635.1. Taxonomy (NCBI): domain Eukaryota; kingdom Metazoa; phylum Chordata; class Amphibia; order Caudata; family Salamandridae; genus Lissotriton; species Lissotriton helveticus. Next base: position 1,074,776,770 of record NC_136065.1, on the reverse strand, counting down.
CAGCGTGGGCCTACGAAAGTGGTGGGATGTATCAAGCACACTGCACACGTGCGAATAAGCAATATTGCCAAGTGTTATGTTAATTTGTGATCATTGATCTCATTCAGTCACATCTCTGTCTCATTTTAAATACCATCTATACCATAAGATAGGCTAAGCCTACAAGCAGCGCTGCCGTACAGACACCTGTTGAAGGTGATTCTGCGGGAGGGGTGGGGTGCACTCCCTGAGTGTGCATGTGAAAAAGAACAATCTTGCCTTTCGTAATGATGTAATCTCTCACCTCATTCAATCACATCGATCTAATTTTAAGGACTTATGTTACATTTTTGTTTTGCAGGTTACCTACGCTGCTAGCACTGGAGTCCATCTCACATTTTGTTAATTATACTGTTATATTAAAGTTAAGTTTCTATTTGTTATTTTCTGATTTAATAAAAGTTAATTAAAATAACACTGAGTGTATACGTCTTCTTTTACTGACAACATTTGACTATTATTTAGTGTGATAATCATCTGCTTAGAGAAGATTTTAAAATGAAAACTATTTAACATTACAGTGTACCTACAAAAAATAATGTAAGTAACTCTTAGGCACATAAATCCCGAGCAATTATACTACTGCTAGAGATCGCGGGTCACCCGACCATTAATGTCGCCACTTCTGGCTTCGGGCCCATATACTTTACTTTATCATATACATTGATCAGGTGACCACACAATCTACTATCAATAATTGTGAGTTCCCTTTCGATTTATTTCCAGTGTACCCAACTTACCATCCACCGTTATGGGTACCTATGACCACGATGGGTCAGGGAGCTAGCTGTAAAAGGAAAGGCAGCAAAATATACTATTCACCATATATCTTTACTTTTCATAAAATGACCACAGACAACTGGAAGTTTTGAAAGTTTATCTTAAATTCAAGTAAAAAGGCAGTCATAGAGTTTTATCAAAAGAGTGCTAGTGCGACAGGGAACCCGCTAAGTGAGAGGAAAACTAAGATAAGGGGCAAGGTGAACACGCTATAAATCTGAGTTACTTAGTCAGTTTCGAGAGAAAAACCAGGACCATCTCAGGAAGTTGCAAACTGCAATACAGAAAATGATTTCTAAAAGGTAGGGTAACATAGGAACACGCTATGAAATCAAATGCAAATGACTTTATGAAATGCAATGGTTGCAGGAGAAAGCATGGAAAATTATTCACGTGCAAAGGTATGTCTTTATTGAAGCAAAGACAGAAAAATAGAAAGGTGCAGTTTAAGAGTTTCAGAGCAATATTTACCTAGACTGGTGTGAAAACCAACCCTGGCCACGGGTCAGTTAAGGTCAGGAAAACCCTCAAGGAAGGATAACCCTCAGTAGGACAGCAGGTGCAGAATGGACACCCCAGGACAGGACAGGAAACCCAGATTCGGATCAGGACAGGACCACGAGGATACGACCAGCACCTACAGTTTGGAAGCAACGCCTGCGCTCCACCCTCTCTGCAGCTATCGATCAGGACCCTGATTGGGTCAGCGAATTCCCAGAAAAAGTGCTCCGCCAGCACTTAAGGTTCAGTAAAACCTTCAGAGTCTATGGTCAAATTTCGGACAGAGAGCTCCGCAGCACCTCTGTATCAAGTCACCTATTGAGTGCGTTGGGTCAGTGACAGGTCAGCTATTCAGACAAGTCGGACAATTTCTCTAGTTAAACCTAGGCTAGTTATACTGTTTTAGGACAGGGTACCACCCCCCAAATGTTGCAAAATGTCAGAATCCCCAATTTGGATTGGTCCTAAGGTAGGCTTTGGTTAACACACCAATCAGAACAGACTATTCTAAGGCCTAATTTGCATCCTAAGGTGCCGCCTAGCAAGATTGGGGTTCCCACGAGAAGTCGCACGGAATACAATGAAAATTTATGCAATGTATTACAATATAGCATAATCTAGATGCTTCTGGCTGGGTGAAGGTGCACGTTCCCAGGCAGGCTCTGCCAACAACCTTCTTTGGCTTGGTTTCAATGCCGTTTCACTGCATCTGCTCATGCGCCGATCTGCCCTCCAAGATGGACTCCCCATCCCCATTCACCCCTCAGTGCCGAAGATACATGAAAAGTAAACGAAAACAAATTAGTACATAAAAATAAATGAATGTATTACATGTCATGATTTCACATTTCAGGTTTATCATTATAAAAATATACTATGCATTATTGGTAAGTGCAACGAACAATTTCACAAGAGCCGCAGCACAAAGCTTCACCACGTTATAGCCATCTTATTGCTTATTACGCATGCGCACCCTTTCCCTCCAAAACTATCTCTACACGAAGTCACGTGAGTGTGACTGACGCATGCGCAGAAGAGGAAAGTCAAGCAGCGGCCATTTTAGAAACACGGATTAATCGTATTAGTAAAACACATAGGCAAGCATCTCTATGATACCCACGCACATCCAAAATACATAAAATTAGTAAAACGAACAATTAAGTTACGAGATTATAATAGATTTTCGAGGTTCTTGAATTGAGCAAGTCGCGATGCGAAATCTTGCTCTATCAATCCCCTCTTTGATGATATTTACTATCATCACAAAAAATGGAACCAGATGCCAACTTTCTTTCACACCTTGTACATCTCTATCTCTTCCAACAGGCGATTCAATTTTTCTTTCTCATTTAAAGTAGGGTGAGAATTTTTCACCTTTTTATAAATTTTATTATTCATTTCTTCTAATTCAAGCTCATCCGCACTTCGTTTCACTCCTCTTGCATTCACTTGGTATTTCTTTTGGTGTTTGCGACATTTGCAACAGACGAATATGAGAAATAGGATAAGACCTATCACTCCAATTGGCATCAGTACCTTTAACAATAAGCTTTTACCTAAACTAGCAAACCAATGACCTACATTGGAGAGACCATCAACCAGTCTCTTCCAGGCACTGTCAACCTCGAGTGGTTTGAGTTCCTTTTCCAAATTAGTAATGTTTTTCACATATCTTTTGAGCTGTACGCTCTTGTCCGGAATGTAAGTGCAACAATGTTGCGCTTTCAACATCCGGCAGACTCCGCCCTCTTTTGCTAATAAGGTGTCAAGAGCAAGTCTGTTCTGCAAAGCCATTGATCTGATCGCAACCATTTCAGTATTGACCAGCAGAAATCCATGAGCTGTGTCAGTAGACAACACATCCACTATTGTGGATAATTTGCAAATTCTGTGAGTGTTCAGAACCACTCCCACTCCAGGTATCAGTGCACTAAAAATACTACCCATTATTTCCCCTACACTTTCTCTTTTACTACGCTCTAAGCCATTAGTATTTTCATTGCTTCCAGAAATTTCATTCACATTGTATATTTTCGGGAAGACAATGCCAAAATAGCAGCTTCCATACCAGTGATCCGGCAATTTGAAATAAGCCTTGTCTCCACATATATAATAAATTCCAGGAAACACAGGCTCTGACCCATTTTTGAATCCCCAACCTCCAATTACCTTGTAATTATGTTCACATTGACTGGAACCAATGAAAATGTTATTATAATAACTAGTCTTCTCGCGATGAAGACAGAGTTTCCCTTTCTTCTCGAAATCCAGCAACAAAGCAGGCCCTGCCCCGCCATTTGAGGTGCTTTCCATGTTCTCAGCCCATTTAGGTGTTTTCTGCCTTTTGTCATTTGCCTTCCTTTGGAAACTCTCCCTTCTTTTCTCTGCCATGTTTAAAAATATCTTTTCTTGTTCATGTAATGTACAGGTCAAGTTATCTCTGTGTGCTTCAGCTATGTCTATATTGCCTATAGTCAGAAAATAGTCTCCCATATATCGTATTACGTCACTTTTGGTATGTACAGGATTCAGATTTCCACGAATGGGAAGTTCAGAAAAGATCACGTCATTATTAGAATAATAGTACTGTAACGGTCCTCTTTTGTAAAATAAGCTTGCTAAAATACTACAGGAGATTCCATAGGCCAGAGGTAGGTGATGATATGTCACGCCTTCAGCCACAGAAGTAGGTAGCTTCATGCAGACATAACAATCTTCTATTTCCATAGTTTCTACGTAATGCACTAACAAATTTGCGAAAACATTTAAATGTGTCTTGTTTCTAACTCCGTGGTAATGTAGTCCTTCCTCATCTGATGCTTCTAAGTCTCGTTTTGTCTGTCTGAGTGCTTTCTCACGTCTTTCTACACTTCGTGTTGTCAGTTCTTCAGTGTCGGTAATCTGAGTAGGGTCAATATTAGTATTTTTGCTAACCATAAAGGGAATGAAAACTGTTAATCCTATCCAAATTAATATTACTATAACTATACTACATATACACACTTTGCAGCATGTTTTGCAACAACTGCGGCTAGGTCTACCACTCACGTTTGTATCAGACATTTTGGCTCAGAAGGAAATTTTAACCCCTCTTTGCAGCTTTTCCCAGGTATTTTTATGGCTGACCAATTTCACGGAGGTTCTTCCTCTTCCTCTGCAGAGTAATCAGGAATGGGTTCTCCGTCGCTTTCGTCAGTAATATCAAGATCCTCAAAGTTTTCCAAGATTAAGTAGGTCCACTCCGGATCCTTGTATTTTTCGTTTTGTCTTTTTATTCTTTCACTCCTTCTCTTGGAGTTATCTTCAGGTATTTCTGCAATTCGGGGACTTTTTCTTATGTCTGCAAGTTTCTCTTGGACTGTTTTTATTCTTAATCTTAGTCTTTTAATATACCTCGGCTCAATGTGCTTCTTTTTCTTGAGTCTTTTAGCTGGCACTGTTATTTGGCTTTCTTCTAATGTCCTTTTATTTTCACTTGTTTGTGGCACTTCAATTTCTGCCTTCTCCCTTTCTGTCTGGCTAGTCCCAGGTCTTGTATCTATTTCTTCTGCCTGGTCGCTAAGCTGGCCTGGTTCAGGTATTTTTTGTGTTTCGCTTTCAACTGTCTCTGTTTCTATGTCCTGAACATGTTCTCCTAGTTCTGTCTGATCCTGCTCGAGCACTTCGATCCCTTGATTTTCTTCTGCTCAAACTATTACACTATGTCTAGTCTGTCCCTTTTCGATATCCGGAGTCTGTGGAGGAGTATCGATCACTTGTTCTGTCCCTGTCTGACCTTCTTCTTCGTCCTCAGTTTTGATGTGAATCTCAATGATCTGAGGGTCTTCGCCTGTGCCTTGCTCGACCTCTCTATTCCACTCTCTGTCTTCTCTTATTCACTCTCTTGTTCTCAGTGGATCTCCAGTAAGACCGATTATGGGTATCCAATCCTCTGGCCAAATCCTTTGCAGCTCGTCATCAGCTACTTTCGGACCAACCTCTGTGGGCTCCTCGGCAGTACTGGTGCTTGGCCATACGTCATCGGCTGCCTCCGGACCAACGCCTAAAGGACCCTCAACGGGACTGGTGCTCGGCCGTCTGATATCAGCTACTTCAGGACCAACGTCTGTAGACCCCTCAGCGGGACGACCTTCAGCTCCAGGCTCCTCGTCTGGTATCACCTTCTTGGTATGGCTGGCATGGATCCACTTGGGAACGCCTGCACACTTCACTGTTGTCGTCGTTACCAGGATTACTTGACGCTTTTTTCCCCACCTTGGCGCAAGGCAACTTGAACGAGTATGCTTCTTTATCTTAACCCAGTCACCAGGAACCAATTTGTGAACTGGAGTTGTCGGGTTGGCGATGGCGTCTGCCCCAATCTGGCGAGAGATAGAACGCACTTGGTCACCCAGTTGCTTGCAGTATTCAAGTACCAAATCATCAGAAATGCTTAACAGTTTGTATCCTGGTACCCATGCTTGTCTCATCACTCTTCCCATCAATATCTCATGGGGGCTCAGGCCTGTTCTTCGATCTGGAATGCTTCTGAGTCCCATCAGAACAAGAGGCAGGGCATTTATCCAGTTCAAGCCAGTAGAATCACATATTTTTGCCAATCTATTTTTTATTGTACCGTTTATCTGTTCGACCACTCCAGAAGCCTCTGGATGATATGCACAGTGCAGCTTTTGTGTGATCCCAAATGCTTTACAAAGCTGGGCCAAAATTTCATTCTGAAAATGTCCGCCTCTATCTGAGTCAATAAAGACTGGAACCCCGAATCTAGGTATCAACTCTTTTAGTAACAATTTGGCTACTGTTATGGCATCATTCTGTGTGGCAGGGTAAGCTTCCACCCATTTTGAAAATAAGCAGACAATGACAAGGACATATCTTTTTCCCTCACATCGTGGCATGGTAATGAAATCAATTTGTATTCTCACAAAGGGACCCCCTGATCTCCCAATTTTCATCAGTTCAACTTCTGTTTTCTTGCCAGCGTTGAACTGCTGACATGTCAAGCACCTCTGGCAAAGGGACTCTGCTACCTTCCTGAATTTCTTGTTGTACCAAGTCTGTTGAAATACCAGAACCATGGCGTCCCTCCCAATGTGTGATCCCTCATGTATCAATCGAGCCATTAGGGCAAGCAGGTGTCTTGGTAACACAGGCATACCATTTGGGCCCACCATGACACCATCCTCACGTCTCGGTTTACAACCTTGTTCTTTCCATTTCTCTTTCTCTTCCCAGGGCGTCACATGCTGCCATTCTCTCACTTCATCCAAAGTAGGCACTTCTTCAAACATTCTAAGTTGGCAGCTGTTTCCAACCCCACCCCGATTGGGATTTATTCTCAGTCGATCCTTAGCACATTGTTTTGCCACCCGATCAGCAAAATCATTTCCCAAAGATACAGGGTCAAGGCCCTTCTTATGAGCAACACATTTGACCACTGTCAATTCCTTTGGTAATTGGATTGCCTCTAAAAGGTCTTGGACAACTTTTCCATTCTGAATGGGGGTACCTGAAGAAGTCAGGAATTCTCTTTGTAGCCATAATTGGCCAAAGTCATGCACAACCCCGTAACAGTACTGACTATCAGTATACACTGTTACTTTTTTGTCCTTTCCCAATTTGCAAGCTCTTATCAGGGCGATCAATTCAGCTACTTGTGCAGACTTTACTCCAAATAGATAAGATGCTTCTTCAATTTTGCCTAACGTGACCACAGCATAGGCAGCACTTAGGCCTCCTAGTTCATGTCTTAAGCAGGAACCATCCACGAACCATTCCACATCATGCACAGGCAAAGGAGTTTCTTTAATGTCTGGGCGAGGTTTGGTACTGAACTCTGTCAGGTTAATGCAGTCATGCTCATTATCTCCCTTCTCTTCCATTACCATTGAGTCAGGGAGTAGAGTGGCAGGGTTTAAAATGTTACATCGGGTAATAACGATATTTGCAGCACCCATGAGAATCCTCTCATATTTAGTCAGCCGACTAGGGGTGAGATACTGAGGTTTTGTACGGTCAATAGGATCACAACTGCATGTGGAACATATACAGTTACAGGATGTCCCATAATGATAGACTCACTTTGTTCTAAACTGGTGCAAGTTGCAGCTACAGCTTTTAGACATCCAGGTAGTCCAGCAGCCACTGGATCCAAAGTGGCAGAAAAATATGCCACAGGCCTTCTGGTCAACCCATGCTCCTGAGTCAGGACTGACAATGCACAATTGTCACGAGTGTCACAGAATAAGCCAAACTCCTTGGAGTAGTCAGGCATTCCCAGAGCAGGGGCTGTACACAGGCAATTTCGCAACTGTGTGAAAGCTGTTAGGCTCTCGTCATTCCATGCAACTGGGTCCTGTGCTCCTTTCTTTGTCATTTGTATCAAAGGTTTTGCAAGAACTGCAAATCCCACAATCCATTGCCTGCAATAACCTACAACTCCGAGGAACATTCTGATTTCTTTCTGAGTACGGGGTAACTGCATATTCTGAATTATTCTGACTCTCTCTGAGGTGACTTTTCTGATACCTTTTTCTATCTGGTGTCCCAGATATTTCACTGATTTCGAACAGAACTGTAATTTCTCAGGGGCCACTTTATGTCCCTTTTCACTCAGGTGATTCAGTAGGGCAATGGTGTCAACCACGCAATCCCTATGGCTTTTGGACGCCACCAATAGGTCGTCAATGTACTGTACCAAAACAGATTTTCCAGGTAAGACTAAAGTTTCAAGGCATTTTTTCAAGATCTGATTAAAGATAGAGGGGCTTTCTGTGTACCCCTGGGGGACCCTGTTCCAGACATACACGTTACTGTTGAAAGCAAATGAAAAAAGAAATTTGCTATCTGGATGCAATGGGATCGAAAAGAAAGCATGACATAGGTCTATCACAGTGAACCATTCAGCATCCCAGGGAATCTGATACAGGATGACTGCTGGGTTTGGGACAATGGGACAGCAAGGAACCACAATTTTGTTTACCTTTCTCAGGTCCTGCACTACTCGGTACTTGCCACTAGGCTTTTTGATGCCCATAATGGGTGAATTACACGGGCTACTCATTACTTCCTGTATGATGTTTGCTTCTAGCAATTTCTGTACTTCAATGGCAACACCTGCTCTCACTTCGGCACTCATTTTGTAAGGCTTAGTGTTGGGGTAAACTGCATTTTCTTTCATTGTTATCTGTATGGGATCTACGTTTTTCATCAACCCTACATCCTTTCCAGTAAAGTCCCACACTTCTGACTTCACTGTCTGCTGGAGTTCTTCAGGTAAGTCCTGTATAGTCATTCGTTTTATTTCTGAGTCAGGTCTAATTAACATTAGCTTGTAGATACCGTCCTCATCTGGTGTTTGAATTTCGACGCCCTTTGGTGTGCAAAAGATGGTACAATTCATTTTGCACAGCAAATCACGTCCCAGCAAATTTACCGGACTGGTATCACAGACAACAAATCTGTGCATTTGTTTAAAGTTTCCAATTGAGATCTCCATGGGTTCGGTAACAGGTGTACTAATCAATTGATTAGATACTCCTACTACTTGGATTGCTTCTCCCGAGAGGGGTAGGTTTGGAACGTCCACTGTTCTCACAGTAGAACGGGTAGCACCAGTGTCCAATAGAAAGGTGACATCATTTCCATCAACCTTTCCTTCAATATATGGCCCTGACTGGTCTACCGGCAAAGAGGCGCCAAGTACGCACTCCTCGTCCTCCCCTCTCAGGCCCCGTCAGTATTGATCATCACAGAAAAAGGTGTCGTTCAACAAATACTGCGAAGTTGCTGTATTTCTATCCTCATTGCCTCCCCAGACTTCTACATCATCACCCTGTGGTGACTTCCCTTTAAATATAGGTTTTGGCGCTCGAGGCACTTGAATCGTTTTTACCTGTTGCTGGGTCTTTCTTTGCTTTTCATTCTGCGTCTGTGGAATTAAATCAGGTGTTTGGGCATTATCAACTTGTAAATACGGACACTCGTCTCGCCAATGTCCAATTTCTCCGCACTGATGGCAGGGAAATTTCTTTTTGGCTTCCTCTCTACTCATTTTAGGTCCGGGCTTTCCTCCATTCCCTCCCCCAGGACCTTGGCTCTGAGCCACTTTATTTAATTTACTCAGTTGCTTTTCCTGTTGTTCTGCGAGCTTTACTTGAGCCCACATCACCTTCTCCTTCAGGGCCTTTTTCTTTTCTGCCATTTCGTCCTCACAGTACTTTGCGTACCGTAGGACCTCATCTATCTTTTTGGTATGCCAACAGATTTTATTATCCTTTATCCACTGACAAATTTCGGGTCTTAAACCGTTTACAAACCTGTAAATGAAGTGGGTCATGTCCTTCATCTCGATGTTATCTATACCACTGTATGTCTTGAACACCTGCAACAGCCTTTCATAAAACGAGTGCACTGTCTCGTCCCTTTCCTGCGTGGTTCTATCTATCTTGGTCCAATCAGTTTCCTTTGCAGGTACTTTTATTTTCAAATGTTGAATTACCTGTTCATACTTCCTCATCACTTCCTTTGATGGTTCCCCTGTCTTGTCATCTCTCGGGTATTCCTCACTAGGCCAGGCGATGGCTATTTTACACTCAGTCCACAGATCTACAGGGACCACTATGTCGAAGAACCCATCCAGGTCTTTCCATAGGCATTTCTGCACTTTTACAAATCTCTCTACTTGCCGGTACCAGTCGACTGGTTTTTCTCGTAATTTTGGGAAGTCATTTGTGAAGGACACAATATCCTGACGGGACCATGGGACATGTACATATTTTCCCCCTGGTACTTCACGCATAGGGCATAACTGTTCTGGCTTTTCAGCTTCTCTTAGGGCGAATTCGGGAGTTACCTGCCTAGACCTGGCCTCATCTTTTTTCCTAGCCCATCTGGCTTTCCATTTTTCCACGTCTCCCCATTTCTGCAATACTGTCAATAGTTCCTTGACCTGTGCCTTTTTCCCTGACACATTCAGGTTTTCCAAATCTTTGTCTGAAAATTCTGCTCGGTAGGGTTTCTGCAAGGGTTTCGATTTTGAAATGTCTATTCCCATACTAGCAGCAGTATCAGTCAATTTTTCATGAAGTACTCGGACATTTCGGGTAAGACTTTTGCACATAAACAACAGCTCTTCTTCAGAGTAGGTATTTAATCTGTCTAATCCCACGTTTCCTGCCATTAATTCTTCTATCTCTACTCTCAGTTTGTAGAGGTCTAAAGGTTTCGTTTGCGAAGTTTGTTTCTCTAATTCTTGACTCCATCTTTCGATTTCCTCAGGTGTGACCAAAGTGACACTTCTAGTACCTGAAGTCGATTCCATTTGAATCTCCCTCGCATTGAAAGGATTATGTCTTTTCTGCATTCTTTTCCCTGTATTTCTAATGGGCAGATCCATCAGTGAGACTTCAGACTCACACTCACTCGTCTGTTCATCTACAATTAAGGGTTCTGGTCTGGGTTGTGCTATTACGGGAGTAATGACTGGAGGTTTTAGACTTTCATGCCGATCCCCGTACAATGAAACTACTGGTCCGATTGTTACGGGGATTGTCAATGCTTCAGGACTGGTATTTAACTGGGTCATTTTCTGAACGATCTCAGCTCTCTGTTTTGCTAGAACCTCCCACTCCTTTTCTTCCAGTAATCTCTCTATGGATTTGTCAAGTAACACCTGCGGGGTTAGTGTGGGAGCATAACTTGGGGCAGTAGGATGAGTCTCACTAGGTCCTTCACCATAATTTGGTTTTGGGAATAAACTTCCTGTACCTAGGGATCTTCTTTCTTCCTCATACTGTGACTGTAATAACGGCATTCCTGAACTTGAGGGTCTCATCTCGCCTCCGTAGGGAGGTCGAGAACAAAAATCTCCTTCACGGGAATATCCTATCTCCCCACTAGCTGACATTCTGGGGTAAATGTTCCTGGTATCCACTGGTCCTAGACTCTCGGTATAGGGAGGAATGTGGTAACCCCCTCCTACACTTGCGGACCTAACTTCTTCCTGAGGAGGAAGTCTTCGGGAAATATCTCCTGTACTGGAAGGTCGATGTCCCTCATTATAAGGAGGCGGACTTCTTGTACATAGGTCATCTAATAATTCATCATCCGACTCTCCGATGGGTACCCAATGTTTAGATTTTTCCAACCGTTTCTGTCCCCCCGAAGGATCATCTGCTGGCATCATGGGAAACAATCCCTCCACTATCATATTCTGCCTCCACTGTTTCATCTTTTTAGCTCGTGCTTCCTGCTTCAACTTTGGATAACATTTTGTTAACCCTTTATCCAACCGTGGCTTATCCCTTTCGAAAGCCTCGATTTCCCATTCCTCTAGCGCTTCATACTGCGTTAATCTAGGTCTGGGATGTAAATCATTCATCCGGGTTCTCAAATTAAATAGAATTCTGCTGTTAAATGTTCCATCTAACGGAAAAGCCAACACTCCGTCATCTTTCGTGTATTTCACCCAATTCTCCAACCATACACATGTGTTGTACCCTTTATCGAACATCATGAAAGATGCGGGAGTGTTAGGTTGCGGTATGACAACACCTTCTCTAGTTTTAATCGGCTTGTCCTTTTTGAAATAATTCTTCACCTTATTTACAAGAGATACTTTTCTCTTAGTTCCGTACATAATGTCGTTTTTAACTCCTTTCCACTGATCGTTCTCAAATCCCATATAACGTGGATCAGGTCTGGTATGCGGTCTATACGAATGCCACATACGATTTTACGAGTGATTTTGTTTACAAAATCACTTCCAATCCGAGTGCGTCTATTATTTTCGTGCGACCAATGAAATGCACGAGTTCAAATAATCTCGACCAATGGGTGCGCGGCCTTTTCGCGAGACAGTTCCCACGCTCCGGCGCTCGCCCCTCCTTTACAATTCCAGCTCCGCTACCAGCCCGCTGCGTCTACCAATGCCCGCGCGGCCCAGAGTGACGTCAGAGCAGCTTCGCGACTGACTCCCTCCTTCACAAGGTAACGGAAACTTTCTTTCTTTCTAAAGTGCTTAGTGCTTGGTTATTTTACAACGAATACACATTCGCCACTGTGCTCAAGTGTCTAGACAAGAAAGATTTGTTTTACTGCAAGTAAACTACTTCCATTTACTTTTCACTCACTACGAGTAGATCTCTTCTGCCTACCCTTCACACTAGCATTGGAGAACCTGTTACTCCCCTAGACTCATCCACCTTTCCGGGATATATCCGAGCCTAAAGTTTCCCTAGCGAACCCCTTTGCTTTCACTCGAGCTCCGATGAACCTGCTACTCTTCCGGTGCGACCCTCACTAGGTTATGCCACAGTAGGAATTTTGCCAATGAACCTCGTCACTAACATTTATTCAATCATACATTCAGAAAAACCCTAGTTAGTGCTTCCAGTTCTGCCTAACCTGCACCAACTTTCCTTGGGCCAGTGACCTCAAAGCAAGTGGATTCTATTCACCACTCGCTATTCAATTCCCCGGGGATTCTTAACAACATGCAAGACGTTTTACGTACGAATAGATTAATACATATAACAGTATGATAAGAAGAATAACAATTTTAAAACATTTCATAATTTTTCAAAGCAAACACTTCAAGTGAGTGATCAGATCACCCGAATTGCCTACTCTTGTTAGCAGCATCCGACTTAGCTAGACTGACTAGTCCTACCTATCCTTTAATTAGTCCCTAACCATACCTCTGCTACCAGAAAATTACTGCTAGAGATCGCGGGTCACCCGACCAATAATGTCGCCACTTCTGGCTTCGGGCCCATATACTTTACTTTATCATATACATTGATCAGGTGACCACACAATCTACTATCAATAATTGTGAGTTCCCTTTCGATTTATTTCCAGTGTACCCAACTTACCATCCACCGTTATGGGTACCTATGACCACGATGGGTCAGGGAGCTAGCTGTAAAAGGAAAGGCAGCAAAATATACTATTCACCATATATCTTTACTTTTCATAAAATGACCACGGACAACTGGAAGTTTTGAAAGTTTATCTTAAATTCAAGTAAAAAGGCAGTCATACAGTTTTATCAAAAGAGTGCTAGTGCGACAGGGAACCCGCTAAGTGAGAGGAAAACTAAGATAAGGGGCAAGGTGAACACGCTATAAATCTGAGTTACTTAGTCAGTTTCGAGAGAAAAACCAGGACCAACTCAGGAAGTTGCAAACTGCAATACAGAAAATGATTTCTAAAAGGTAGGGTAACATAGGAACACGCTATGAAATCAAATGCAAATGACTTTATGAAATGCAATGGTTGCAGGAGAAAGCATGGAAAATTATTCACGTGCAAAGGTATGTCTTTATTGAAGCAAAGACAGAAAAATAGAAAGGTGCAGTTTAAGAGTTTCAGAGCAATATTTACCTAGACTGGTGTGAAAACCAACCCTGGCCACGGGTCAGTTAAGGACAGGAAAACCCTCAAGGAAGGATAACCCTCAGTAGGACAGCAGGTGCAGAATGGACACCCCAGGACAGGACAGGAAACCCAGATTCGGATCAGGACAGGACCACCAGGATATGACCAGCACCCACAGTTTGGAAGCAAAGCCTGCGCTCCACCCTCTCTGCAGCTATCAATCAGGACCCCGATTGGGTCAGCGAATTCCCAGAAAAAGTGCTCCGCCAGCACTTAAGGTTCAGTAAAACCTTCAGAGTCTATGGTCAAATTTCGGACAGAGAGCTCCGCAGCACCTCTGTATCAAGTCACCTATTGAGTGCGTTGGGTCAGTGACAGGTCAGCTATTCAGACAAGTCGGACAATTTCTCTAGTTAAACCTAGGCTAGTTATACTGTTTTAGGACAGGGTACCACCCCCCAAATGTTGCAAAATGTCAGAATCCCCAATTTGGATTGGTCCTAAGGTAGGCTTTGGTTAACACACCAATCAGAACAGACTATTCTAAGGCCTAATTTGCATCCTAAGGTGCCGCCTAGCAAGATTGGGGTTCCCACGAGAAGTCGCACGGAATACAATGAAAATTTATGCAATGTATTATAATATAGCATAATCTAGATGCTTCTGGCTGGGTGAAGGTGCACGTTCCCAGGCAGGCTCTGCCAACAACCTTCTTTGGCTTGGTTTCAATGCCGTTTTACTGCATCTGCTCATGCGCCGATCTGCCCTCCAAGATGGACTCCCCATCCCCATTCACCCCTCAGTGCCGAAGATACATGAAAAGTAAACGAAAACAAATTAGTACATAAAAATAAATGAATGTATTACATGTCATGATTTCACATTTCAGGTTTATCATTATAAAAATATACTATGCATTATTGGTAAGTGCAACGAACAATTTCACAAGAGCCGCAGCACAAAGCTTCACCACGTTATAGCCATCTTATTGCTTATTACGCATGCGCACCCTTTCCCTCCAAAACTATCTCTACACGAAGTCACGTGAGTGTGACTGACGCATGCGCAGAAGAGGAAAGTCAAGCAGCGGCCATTTTAGAAACACGGATTAATCGTATTAGTAAAACACATAGGCAAGCATCTCTATGATACCCACGCACATCCAAAATACATAAAATTAGTAAAACGAACAATTAAGTTACGAGATTATAATAGATTTTCGAGGTTCTTGAATTGAGCAAGTCGCGATGCGAAATCTTGCTCTATCACTACTACAAGAGTTCTATGAGTGTATCACTTTATAACAGCATAAGTACTATCTGTCTGATTGCAAAACAAACAAGGCACTGTCTAACACCACTGAGGCTTCAGAGACTGCAGAGGCACACCCTGCATAGTAAAATAAAGATCCTGAGTATGACAATTCTCGGAGGTAAGTTGTCTCGAACTCTTCGAACAATTAGTAAATAATCCTCGGGAAGGTGGCCGTCTCCTAAACTACAAAACTTCTCTGTTCCCTTCCGCGCCCAATTCACATGTGACAACACAGTACTTGGGGACATATTTACAAGGAAGCTGTTAAAATGATACCCCTTAATTTGTGAAAGAATAACTGACAGGGCTCAAAGTTTTACTAAGAAAAGACTGATGTTTATAACTAGAAGCGTAATACTGAGGCTAACTCTTTACCAACTCTTTACTAGAGGCTGTAGCTGCGATTAACGGTTCCTATGGAAACATTTTAAAAGTCAAGCACAATTATTGTTTGGATTAGCAACATTGTGTGCTGAACTTGTGACCTGTGTGCTTAATTGAGTGTTCCATGAACTGTTACTATGGTAACAGGCAGTAAGCAGTTTGGGTGTAGGGTTCAAAGGTTCTGGCTATACAGAAACAGTCATATTTACCCAAAGTCCTCTACATAACACAGGAGAAAGCAAACAGAGATGACAGAACACTGTGTACATTAGGAGGAAAAGAAGTACACAACCCTTCGAATTAACCTCAAGAGAGGACGCGAGCAATAGCCACTGGCGTTACAAAACCCCATGTACAATTTGCCTACTCTGTACTCAACATTGGGCAATTCTTTATCGATCCCAATCAGACACTGCTGCTTCACGTTTCACAGTGTGCACTTCACTAATTACCTTGTGGCTATTTAAAACAACTTAGGGGCATATTTACAAGGACGGCGTTAAAATTATTGCCACTTTAGCGGCAGTAAGCTGCCGCTAAAACGGCAATAACGGACTTGAAAATCCTTTGTTGTCTTACCGGAAAAAAAATTCTACACTGCTGTTTGCTATGGCAGGGAGTGAGCCGAAGCTCCCACCCTGCCATAGCAAACTTGGTTTGGATTTTGAAAGAGAGAACAGGGAAACCTGCTCACTCTTTCAAAATGCAAAGCAGATTGCTTTTCCCCATGGGGAGCTGCATATTAGCAGGTCCACGTGTGGAAAAGTAATGGCGGCTTCAGAAGGACGCGTGCAGCTGGCTAGAACCATAGACATTGGGGCTCCACCCACGGTCCCCAACGTTGTATATGCTCCTATTAAACAAGGTGATATAATTTTCACTACATTTTTGCCTTTTTTTTTTAAATGTGGTGAAATGGCCCTTGTTAATATGCCCTCAAGTGCGGGAACCTCAACTCCAGCCCTGCCATACCAAACAGCAGTGTCCCGGGGGTACGCACCCCGAGACACAGCAGGAGCCGATCCTGTGGAGTGCTGTTCCCCAGGGCCCTCAACTGCTCCAGAATGGAGGCCACGTGACCCCCCTCCCACAATTTAATAAGCCCCAGAGTGTGGTGATCCCCAGAGCTTAGAGGGACCTTTGAGCCCCCCACCCATTTTTTGAAAGTCCCAAAGAGTAGCGGTCCCCGGGGCTGGAGAGGACCTTTATGCCCCCCCTACTCAAGAATTTTACTGGGAAGTACCTTTGAGCCCCCCCACCCATTTATTTTGTATCACCGAGGGATGGCGGTCCCCGGGCTACAGGGCCCCTCTGGACCCCATCAAATTTAATATTTTACACCCCGGGGTTTGGCCCCTCCCAGGTAGCTACTTTTTAAACAAGCACAGGTGCCCGCACTTCGGTTTTATTTTTTTTACGGCGGATCCATGCACCCTGCGCACATGTCTCTGTTTTTGTTTTTAAAACAACATTTTTTTGGGGCCCTAGGGGTCCTTGTTGGACCCCCTAAGCAGGTCTAGAGGGTGAAAATATTTCTAACCTGCCCCCTTTATACATTTTGAACACTTATTCCACTGATTTCTAGAACCTCGCTTCTACCGAGGCATTAATTGGCTGCCAACACTTCCTGGTTTTGAATGATGACAACCACTTGACAGCCAATTAGCATTCAGCGCACGATCGGGATGGTGCACTTACGGTGCGCTCAGGATGCGCTGATCCATCGCGGCCATAGATATATGTGTACTTTTAAATGTGATTTTCTCAGGACCTACTGAACGAATTTACACCATTTAAGCAAAAGGCACGAGTCTGAACCAAGGACTACCTCTTTGCCAAATTTGGTGTAATTCCGTTCAGCAGTTAGGGCTGTAGCCGCGATGAACGGTTCCTATGGAAAATTGCATGGGGAAAACATGTTTTGGAACCCCCTTTTTCCTCAGCCCCCGCTTCACGAATCACCACGGGACTATCAGGATAGGAGCATACAGGAGCGCCCCACTAGTTTTGAAAATTTCGCGAAGATTGGTCAACCGGCGCCAAAGTTATTCCAAATAGAATGTTGCGGATTTCCTATGGAAAATAGGTCCTACCTTTAAGTACCTACTGGCGAACGTCAGTAGGTGATATATATATATATATATATATATATATATATATATATATATATATATTTTATCGCTCCACTTGTACCAACAAAATCTCGGGTCACTCGTAGGCGGGTGCTGGTGCGCTATGGTACTCGCGTTAAAATCCAAGCTCCAAACTCCGTTTTCCTTTGCAAAACAAAGTACAGCACTCCGGGGGTAAAGGCAATGTTTCTTTATTTCGCCATTAGCAGTATGAACAGACGCATTTCGGACGCAAGTCCTTCGTCAGTGTTTACTCCTAACGCTGTAAGGTGGCTGTTTTTAAAAGCGTCATCATGGCATACCCATTAACAGTGATGACGGTATCAAAATCGCATTTCTCGCACTTGCAAATGTAGCGGCCATCTTTAAATGTTCAATATTCAACATGTTAGTCAAATATGTATCATCAAATATATAGTACAGTAAATACAAATCTAATCTCGCCGTGTATCGGCATATCTGCCGCTAAAGCTGGTGTTTCGAATTATCTAGCCGTGTATCGGCATGTCACCAGCAACATTAGCCTTGTGCATATTTCAATAACCGTAGTTGACATTCTTATATATTCATTTTGGGCATGTTCTAGATGACTTGTCTAAATTCATAACAGTCTTTTTGACAGAAGAAGCGTGGGAAAGAAAAGCCGGAAGGAGGGCAAAAATAAAATTAAAATAAATCAATATCAAGAGTATCAAAGTCAGTTTAGACATAGTACATAAAAAAGTGCACTAGATGCTTTATTTGCCTAGATGTACCATGAGTTTTTCTCCACTGTTCATCCCCTGTGGATTTTTTGTTTGCATGTCAATAATATATCATGACTCTAGTCTGCTTAATCTCAGCAATCTATCCCCTCCCCTCGGATTAGCTGGAACATGATCTATGCCAAAATATTGTAATAGATCCCTATCACTCTGATGTTCCTCAGCAAAATGCCGGGCCACCGGATAAGTTATATCCTTGTTACTAATAGCCCGTTGATGTTCCAAAATTCGCATTTTTACATTGTTGATAGTACTGCCGATATACTTAAGACCGCATGGACAGGTCAAGCAGTACACAACATATGGGGTCTGGCATGTGATGAACTTGTTGATTGTTCTAGGAGTTTGCAGACCAGGAATTTTGTATGACAATACTGTACTTTGTTTTGCAAAGGAAAACGGAGTTTGGAGCTTGGATATATATATATATATATATATATATATATATATATATATATATATATATATATATATATATATTCAAACAAAGTCCTGTGAGATTGGCTCACCACGCCTTCTCCTCCTCCAGGTACAGATCTCTCAACACCAAAAAGTAGTGTAATAAAGTGCCTTTATTCTCCCCTCTCCATCAGCATGATGCGTTTCGGCTGTATAACAACAGCCTTGATGTATATATATATATATATATATGTATATATATATATATATATATTACCTACTTGCGGTCGCCAGTAGGTATATATAGTTAGGATTGATTTCCATAGGGAAATCTCAACATTCTATTGGGAATAACTTTGGCGCCGGTTGAGGAATCTGCCTGAATTTTTCAGCAACTTTGCCTCGCGGCGCTCCGGTCCTTCCCTGAAAGTTTGGGGGGGATTCGTCAAGCGGGGGCCGAGATAAAAGGGGGTCCCAAAACGTGTTTTCCCCATGTTAATTTCCATAGGGCGGTCTGTCGCACTTTTAGCTCTAACGGCTGAATGGATTTTCACCAAACTTGGCAAAATTGTAGGGACTGGTAGCCCGATGTGCCTTTGCTATGTCTCAAGATATGTGCGCCAGAGGATTTTGAGTAATTTAGGTTCAAAAACATTTATGTATCTATGGCCGCGCCCCGGTACGCGCACCGGGGAGCGCTCCGGGCGCGCCACGCAACTTGCGCACGGGAAGCTGATTGGTTCTTGGGTGTCTGTAAACATTCGAAACAGTCCGCAGCGGCCGCCATCTTGTGTCTCGGTAGGATTGAGACACAAGAGGTGGCAAAAATCAAAGGGGGAAATGACCAAAAGGGGGCAGGGTAGACCCCCCTGATCCCCTAGGTTTGATGTGGGGGCCATTAAAGGGTCCCGCGGGGCAAAATAAAAATTATTATTTTTTTCATGTTTCGCGGGGGGAGCGCCCGGTACGCGCACTGGGGAGCGTACCGGGGAGCGTACCATGGGGAAAAATAGTGAAAAAAATTATATAATCATAATAATAAATAATAAAATAATCATTTTGAGTGATTACAGGTAGGGTAGCTCTGAAAAGAGCTTTTGGTTCTGTGGCTGTTTTAGGTACCTACAAGTACGTCCCACACACACCCACACGCACACAACCCCACACCTCCACACCCACACACTCCCCACACACACCTCACACACGCACACCTCCACCCACACCCAAACACCCCACACCCCCACACCGACACCTTACACATCCACACCCACACTCACACATCCCACACAAACTCACTCACACACACACCTCATCCCCCCAACACACATGCACACACAGATACCTCACAGACACACCTCACACATCCCACACACACACCTCCCCCACACACACACACGCACACCTCACAGACACACCCACACATCCCACACATACACACACATCCTACACACATACCCCCCACACACCCCCCACACACACCTCACACACCCCCGCCTACACCCAAACACCCCACACACCCACACACACACACCTTACACATCCACATCCCCACCCACACCCACATACCCCACACACCTACACACACCTATACACCTCATCCCCCCTCAGACACACACACACACACCTCACAGACACACCCCACACATCCCCCACACACACCTCACCCCTGCCCCACACACACAACCTCTGACACACACCTCACACACACACACACACACACACATACACCACACACACCTCACACACACACACACACACACACCCACACACACACACTCCTCTCACACACACACACACACACCCGCCCCACACACACACACACACACACACTCCACACACACACACACCCACACATCCTACACACACACACCCCACACACATACCCCCCCACACACACACCCCCCCACCCCCCCCACACACACACTCATTATTTTTTTCTTTTTTTGAGGGGGTGCCCCACACACATACCCCGACACACACACACCCCACACCCACCCCCACCACACACACCCCCCACCATACCTCATACACCCACACCTCCACCCACACCCAAACACCC
Source organism: Lissotriton helveticus (assembly GCF_964261635.1). Taxonomy (NCBI): domain Eukaryota; kingdom Metazoa; phylum Chordata; class Amphibia; order Caudata; family Salamandridae; genus Lissotriton; species Lissotriton helveticus. The sequence continues at coordinate 1,074,756,017 of NC_136065.1, read as the reverse complement.
CACACACACACCATACACCCCCACACCCCCACCTACACCCACACACCCCACACACCCCCACCCACACACACCCCACTCCCCCACACACACACACACACACCTCACAGACACACCCCACACATCCCCCACACACACCTCACCCCCACACACACACACACCTCTGACACACACCCCACAATCAATCAATCAATCATCGCATTTATATAGCGCGCTACTCACCCAGAGGGTCTCAAGGCGCTGGGGGGGTCCGCTACTGCTCGAACAGCCAGGTCTTGAGTAGCTTCCTGAAGGTGAGGTGGTCCTGGGTCAGGCGGAGGTGGGTGGGGAGGGAGTTCCATGTCTTGGCGGCGAGGTAGGAGAAGGACCGTCCCCCTGTGGTGGCTCTTCGGATGCGGGGGACGGCGGCGAGGGCGTGGCTGGTCGATCGAAGCTGGCGTTTGGGAGCGTAGAAGTTGAGGCGGCTGTTGAGGTATCCTGGGCCTTGGTTGTGTAGGGCTTTGTGTGCGTGGGTGAGGAGACGGAAGGTGATTCTCTTGCTGACCGGGAGCCAGTGCAGGTCTCTCAGGTGTCCGGAGATGTGGCTGCGACGGGGGATGTCCAGGATGAGTCGCGCTGAGGCGTTCTGGATCCGCTGGAGTCTCTTTTGGAGTTTGGCGGTGGTTCCGGCGTAGAGGGAGTTGCCGTAGTCCAGACGGCTGGTGACGAGGGCCTGGGTGACCGTCTTCCTGGTCTCGGTGGGGATCCACCGGAAGATCTTACGTAGCATGCGCAGTATGTTGAAGCATGACGAGGAGATGGCGTTGACTTGTCTGGTCATGGAGAGGGAGGAGTCCAGGATGAAGCCCAGGTTGCGTGCGTGGTCTGTTGGTTTGGGTGCGCTGCCTAGGGCGGGGGGCCACCAGGAGTCGTCCCACGTGGCGGGTGAGGATCCCAGGATGAGGACTTCCGTCTTGTCTGAGTTCAGTTTCAGGCGGCTGTTCTTCATCCATTCGGCTACCTCTTTCATCCCTTCGTGAAGGTTGGCTCTGGTGGTGGCGGGGTCGTTGGTGAGGGAGAGGATCAGCTGGGTGTCGTCGGCGTAGGAGATGATGTTGAGGTTGTGCTGGCGTGCGATGTCTGCGAGGGGGCTCATGTAGACGTTGAAGAGGGTTGGACTGAGCGAGGAGCCTTGAGGGACGCCGCAGATGACTTCGGTGGCTTCAGATCTGAACGGAGGGAGACGGACTCTCTGTGTCCTTCCGGCGAGGAACACACACACACACACACCCCACACACACACCTCACACACACACACACCCACATTCCTCACCCCCACACACACCCACACACCCCCCCACACACACACACACCCACACACACACACCCCACACACACACCCACACATCCTACACACACACACACACCCCACACACATACCCCCCACACACACACCCCACACCCACCCCCCCACACACACACACCACTCACACACACACTCATTATTTATTTTTATTTTTTGAGGGGGTGCGCGCCCCGGTACACGTATCGGTACACGTACCGGTACGCGTACCCTGGAGAAAAAAAGAAAGACAGAGTTTTGTAAAAATTTAGCATTTTTATATAAATTGGAGGTAGTTCTGAAAAGAACAGTTTTTTTATTCTTATTGTTGTTTTATATATATTTTTTTTGTACCACCCGACTTAAAACAAAAATATATATATTTTTTTTGCCTTGGGGGTCCTTGTGGAACCCCCTGAGCAAGCCTAGGGGGTCAGGGTGTTTCTACTCTGGCCCCTTTGCGAGTTTCACACCTTTGTTTCACTGCTTTCTTGTGCCTTGGTTCGAACAAGGCACAAGATGGCTGCCAGGGACACCCAGTATGCAAGGGGAATTAGTTCCCCCTCTTCAAACATTCACGGGGCTGCGTTGCAGAGAGGTGTAAAAAGGGTGTGGCCTCATTATACCTCTATGCAATGCAGCCATCTGGCGCATACTGGAGGCTCCTGGTGGGCTAGTTGGCCCCCAGGGACCCCCATTATCCAAGGGGAATTAGTTCCCCCTCTGCAAACGCGCCAGGCGGCTGCGTTGCAGAGAGGTGTAACAAGGGGCATAGCCTCATTACACCTCTGCAATGCAGCCCCCTGGTGCATACTGGAGGTTCCAGGTGGGCTAGTTGGCCCCCAGGGGCCCCCAGTATGCAGGGGGAATGAGTTCCCCCTCTTCAAACATGCACGGGGGCTGCGTTGCAGAGAGGTGTAAAAAGGGCCGTGGCTTAATTTCACCTCTCTGCAATGCAGTCCCCTGGTGCATACTGGAGATTCCTGGTGGACTTTCAGGTCTTATATAGTTAGGAATTAGCATTAAAATAAACTTTGAAATTCACTGAAAAAAACATAGGTTTCAGGCCTTATATAGTTAGGAATTAGCATTTAAAAAACCCTTGAAATTCACTGAAAAAACCATAGGTTTCAGGCCTTATATAGTTAGGAATTAGCATTTAAAAAACCTTTGAAATTCACTGAAAAAACCATAGGTTTCAGACCTTATATAGTTAGGAATTAGCATTTAAAAAACCTTTGAAATTCACTGAAAAAACCATAGGTTTCAGGCCTTATATAGTTAGGAATTAGCATTTAAAAAAACGTTGCAAATTCACCGAAAAAACCATAGGTTTCAGGCCTTATATAGTTAGGAATTAGCATTTAAAAAACCTTGCAAATTCAATGAAAAAACCATAGGTTTCAGGCCTTATATAGTTAGGAATTAGCATTTAAAAAACCTTTCAAATTCACTGAAAAAAACATAGGTTTCAGGCCTTATATAGTTAGGAATTAGGCACAAGAAAGCAGAAAAACAAATGTGTAGAACACAAAAAGGGGGCAGGGTAGGAACACCCTGACCCCGTAGGGCTGCTCAGGTGGTCCCACTAGGATATTAATATATTTAAACGTTATCCGCTAATAGAATTAGCATTTAAAAAACCTCTGAAATTCACTGAAAAAACCATAGGTTTCAGGCCTTATATAGTTAGGAATTAGCATTTAAAAAACCTTTGAAATTCACTGAAAAAAACATAGGTTTCAGACCTTATATAGTTAGGAATTAGCATTAGGAATTAGCATTTAAAAAAACCTTTGAAATTCACTGAAAAAACCATAGGTTTCAGGCCTTATATAGTTAGGAATTAGCATTTAAAAAAACCTTTGAAATTCACTGAAAAAAACATAGGTTTCAGGAGTTATATAGTTAGGAATTAGCTTTTACAAAACCTTTGAAATTCACTCAAAAAACTATAAGTTTTAGTGGTGGTATAGTTAGCTGGACATTTTACTCATACAAAACCATTGAAATTGCTCCTATATAGTTAGTTGTACTAAGTATATATCGCGCACCCGCAGTCCACTGCTGATGATGTCACATATTACATCATTCATGACATGGTCAGTGACATCACTGATGACATCTCAAATGACATCACTGATGACATCACTGATGACATCATCCACGTGACAATCACATACACCTTTTCATACACTATTACAATTTTTCATCACTCTTTGTAAAATACAGAGTATCATATTTTAATCCATTGTCACAGCAATACAAGTATCTAAAAATCCACTCAGTGATTCATACATGTATACACACATCTAATCCCTTACCTATGGATTCACTCATACATGCTGTCAATGAACAATAGAACACTATCAAAAATACTTATACATCTATATCGACATTAAACAACAGCACGCATCCTATTCACATATGAAGTCATCCTACTCACTTATGCAAACAATGGATCATACTTACATATTTACTTAGCAAAACACTTATACAAACACCACTTCTATTCATTTAGATAGTAAGTCATACTTAGTGAATTATAAAATCATTATTACAAGTAAGCATGGGCGTAAAATCCGCTCCGCTCGCGGATTTTTCGGATTTTCGGCAAATCCGCAATCCGCGAACGCTCGCGAATTTGTCGAAAATCCGTGAATCCGCTCGCGGCGGATTTTTTGCTTGGTTGCGGCGCGCGGCGTGGTGCACGGCGTTCACTTTCCGTCATTTTAGCGTTTGCCGAGTTGTTTTTCTTTGCGAGTGACGCGCCATTTTAGATCTTGCTGCGTGTTCCCGCGGGAGTTTGTCGCCCGCGAATACGTACTCGCGGCTTGCCACCTTGCACAGCACACCTCGCGAGAGTTCGCAATTGCGAACATGTAGTTGCGGCGGAAAGGAACAATCTCGCACTTGCGAAATAGAGATTTTGCAATTTCGCACAAGAAAATCACCAGCAAACAGGATAAACCTTCAGAAAATTATGATTTTTATCAGAATCACTCCTCAGGTTGACATTTGCATGGCCTTTTTTTTTGCAAGGAGTCCATTTTGGGGGGGGGGGAGGAAGGAAGTGCCCCACAGTCTCCAACTTCCTGTTCCTGTCCAGCAGGCTCCTCCCAGTGCTTTGTCCATCTCCTGGTCACTTTCATTTGGATCTGGAGCTGGAAGGATTACTTTTTGTGGGTGCTGCTGGATATTTGGATTTGAGGCCTTTTTGACTGTCTTTGGATCACTTTTGGATTAGAAATCAACTTTCACAAGTAAGTTTGTTTGGGGCATTACAGTTGCTGCAAGTACAATTTTGGAACTTTTTCAGAAAATTAAATAAATTATATTGTGGGTAGCCACAGTATCCAGTAGGACCAGGGTTGGTTATGGGTGCATGATACAACTGTTTTGTTGAATTTAAACACCATTGAGGCCATGGATGGGCTGGGATTGTGCAGATTTTATTGTTTTTTGTCGTTTTTTTGGGCCTGCTGGTGTGGCCCTTTGCCCAGGGGTGGTGAGTGTTGCATGGGCCTAGTCTTTCTGTGGGGTGTCTTCTTGAATTTAAACATAATTGAGGCCATGGATGGGCTGGGATTGTGCTTATTTTATTGTTTTTTGTCGTTTTTGGGGGGCTGCTGGTGTGGCCTTTTGCTTGCCCAGGGGTGGTGGTGGTGCATGGACTGAGTGTGCCTGTGGTGTTGTCTCACTCTCTTTGATGTAAACATCATGGATGGCATTGGATTGTGGTGATTTCTGGCTGTTTTTCTGTTTTTTGGGGGTGTACTGTTGATGTGGTCTGGCCATGTGGGTGGTGGTGGTGGCCATCTTGAGTGCTGGCTGGTACAGGCAACATGTGCTTGGGGTGTAAGGGGGCCATTTTGAGGAGAGGCAGTGTCTGAGGCCTGCACTTATTTTGCCTACTTTTCATCCCTTATGCCCAGGGGTAGTGAGTGTTGCATGGGCCTAGTGTTTCTGAGGGGTGTCTTCTTGAATTTAAACACCATTGAGGCCATGGATGGGCTGGGATTGTGCAGATTTTATTGTTTTTTGTCGTTTTTTTGGGCCTGCTGGTGTGGCCCTTTGCCCAGGGGTGGTGAGTGTTGCATGGGCCTAGTCTTTCTGTGGGGTGTCTTCTTGAATTTAAACACCATTGAGGCCATGGATGGGCTGGGATTGTGCAGATTTTATTGTTTTTTGTCGTTTTTTTGGGCCTGCTGGTGTGGCCCTTTGCCCAGGGGTGGTGAGTGTTGCATGGGCCTAGTCTTTCTGTGGGGTGTCTTCTTGAATTTAAACATAATTGAGGCCATGGATGGGCTGGGATTGTGCTTATTTTATTGTTTTTTGTCGTTTTTGGGGGGCTGCTGGTGTGGCCTTTTGCTTGCCCAGGGGTGGTGGTGGTGCATGGACTGAGTGTGCCTGTGGTGTTGTCTCACTCTCTTTGATGTAAACATCATGGATGGCATTGGATTGTGGTGATTTCTGGCTGTTTTTCTGTTTTTTGGGGGTGTACTGTTGATGTGGACTGGCCATGTGGGTGGTGGTGGTGGCCATCTTGAGTGCTGGCTGGTACAGGCAACATGTGCTTGGGGTGTAAGGGGGCCATTTTGAGGAGAGGCAGTGTCTGAGGCCTGCACTTATTTTGCCTACTTTTCATCCCTTATGCCCAGGGGTAGTGAGTGTTGCATGGGCCTAGTGTTTCTGAGGGGTGTCTTCTTGAATTTAAACACCATTGAGGCCATGGATGGGCTGGGATTGTGCAGATTTTATTGTTTTTTGTCGTTTTTTTGGGCCTGCTGGTGTGGCCCTTTGCCCAGGGGTGGTGAGTGTTGCATGGGCCTAGTCTTTCTGTGGGGTGTCTTCTTGAATTTAAACACCATTGAGGCCATGGATGGGCTGGGATTGTGCAGATTTTATTGTTTTTTGTCGTTTTTTTGGGCCTGCTGGTGTGGCCCTTTGCCCAGGGGTGGTGAGTGTTGCATGGGCCTAGTCTTTCTGTGGGGTGTCTTCTTGAATTTAAACATAATTGAGGCCATGGATGGGCTGGGATTGTGCTTATTTTATTGTTTTTTGTCGTTTTTGGGGGGCTGCTGGTGTGGCCTTTTGCTTGCCCAGGGGTGGTGGTGGTGCATGGACTGAGTGTGCCTGTGGTGTTGTCTCACTCTTTTTGATGTAAACATCATGGATGGCATTGGATTGTGGTGATTTCTGGCAGTTTTTCTGTTTTTTGGGGGTGTACTGTTGATGTGGACTGGCCATGTGGGTGGTGGTGGTGGCCATCTTGAGTGCTGGCTGGTACAGGCAACATGTGCTTGGGGTGTAAGGGGGCCATTTTGAGGAGAGGCAGTGTCTGAGGCCTGCACTTATTTTGCCTACTTTTCATCCCTTATGCCCAGGGGTAGTGAGTGTTGCATGGGCCTAGTGTTTCTGAGGGGTGTCTTCTTGAATTTAAACACCATTGAGGTCATGGATGGACTGGGAATGTGCAGATTTTATTGGTTTTTGTCGTTTTTTTGGGCCTGCTGGTGTGGCCCTTTGCCCAGGGGTGGTGAGTGTTGCATGGGCCTAGTCTTTCTGTGGGGTGTCTTCTTGAATTTAAACACCATTGAGGCCATGGATGGGCTGGGATTGTGCAGATTTTATTGTTTTTTGTCGTTTTTTTGGGCCTGCTGGTGTGGCCCTTTGCCCAGGGGTGGTGAGTGTTGCATGGGCCTAGTCTTTCTGTGGGGTGTCTTCTTGAATTTAAACATAATTGAGGCCATGGATGGGCTGGGATTGTGCTTATTTTATTGTTTTTTGTCGTTTTTGGGGGGCTGCTGGTGTGGCCTTTTGCTTGCCCAGGGGTGGTGGTGGTGCATGGACTGAGTGTGCCTGTGGTGTTGTCTCACTCTCTTTGATGTAAACATCATGGATGGCATTGGATTGTGGTGATTTCTGGCTGTTTTTCTGTTTTTTGGGGGTGTACTGTTGATGTGGACTGGCCATGTGGGTGGTGGTGGTGGCCATCTTGAGTGCTGGCTGGTACAGGCAACATGTGCTTGGGGTGTAAGGGGGCCATTTTGAGGAGAGGCAGTGTCTGAGGCCTGCACGTATTTTGCCTACTTTTCATCCCTTATGCCCAGGGGTAGTGAGTGTTGCATACTTGCATGTCCCTAGTCTTTCTGTGGGGTGTCTTCAATGTAAACATCATGGATGGCATGGGATTGTGCTCATTTTTCTGTGTTTTGTCGATTTTTTGGGGTGTATAACTGAACTGATGTTCCTCTGTCTTCCATTGCTTTTAGGTGCACAAGAAGACTCAATAGAACCACCAGTGCCAGGAAGAAGTCCTGCAGCGGTGTGTGCAGCATAACGTCACGCGACGTCACGTCTGGACACAGAACCCTCTGCAACTCGTGCAACTGCTGCCTGCTGACCTGCTCTGAAGAAGATGGCCCCAAAAAAAGTAACCCGTAGCTCCTCTAGCAAGAAAGGTGCCAGTAAGGAGCAGAAGAAGCAAGTTACCAAGGACACTGGTGTGCCGCCCGCCCCTTTTTTTGTGAGTAAAAAAAAAAGTATGCCTGCAGCAGCTGCAGCGGGATCTGCTGGGGACCAAGCTGGCAGCAGCACCCCCGCTCCATTGGGCTCAGTGCCACCACCACCACCACGCCAACTTAAGTCCAAGCCCTTGAGTGCTGCAGAGGCAGCCAGTATACTTCTTCAATCACCATCGACCAGTGATGTTGGCTCATCGCAAGAAAGCAGCAGCAATGTCCCTCAATCAACACAGGTTGTTGTAGCTCATCTGACGAGTGTTGAACAACCACAGCGGCAACAACAATCACATGTGCAAGTACAAGCCCAAGTACATGTGGAAGGAGAGGCAGCGCAAGGAGATGCGCATGCAGAGGTGCATGGAGGGTCACAACAAGTGCCCACAATAGTTGTTCCTCCCGAAGTAGGGGCACATCAGGAAATCGACAATCAAGGCGAGGTATCATTTGAGGAAGCCACTCCTCCTGATGATCCTTCATTGTCTTCCACAACCCTAGCAAGGAAGAGATCAAGGGTGGTGTCTACATCCTCTTCAAGCACACCTCCTTCTGATGATACGGATCAAACTTGGGAACCAGCACCACAGCCGTCTGAGAGTGAGGCACACCATGATCCAACAAAGGTACTTAAGCGTAAAAGGAAGCTCGTCCAAAGTCTCAGACTTATGGAGTGTGATGAGGCTCAACAAGAAGTGGCGGATACTGCTGCTGATGAAGACTCTGCCAACGACGACCCAGTCATCATAAAGGTCACTGCAGCCCCAGCGGGCATGCAGCAAACAGACATTTTGACCCTAGCCCGAAAAGCTGCTGCGCGTGATGATGATGATGATGATGTTGTCGATGAGGAGGCAGTGGAAACACCACAATCATTGGAGTTAAGTAGTACACCAACTCGTCCCGCTTCCATATTTCTTTCTGGCAAGAAGAGACCTGCGTCAACCTCGACCTTAATTAGTGGCGGTGAAAGTGGAAAACGTACAAAAGTTGGCCAATCCAGATCCTCCACTTCATCTGGCATTAGCTTCATGACCACCACCACCACCAGTATCGCCGCCTCCTCCAGGTCCCACAGACACTTCAAGTCCCCAGTTTGGGACTTCTTTACTGTTTGTCCCAAAAATCCAAGGTTTGCCATTTGTACCCTTTGTAAGCTTGCAGTTAGTCGTGGTAAGCCAGGTAGCAACTATGGTACCGGCGGCCAGAGTGGTCATCTTGACAGAAAGCACGCTGTCCAATGGTTTGCGCACCTAGCTGCGATCAAGAAAGGCCAAAATCAAGGAAACGTTGATGTTTCATCTGATGTTGACGAGCAGGAAGAAGACGTGTCAAACACTTCCCTTACACCCAGTACCCCTCTCAGCAGCACACCCAATGTGAGGCACACTAAGAGTGTTGGAGCGAGTGAGACACCAACGCACAAAAGTTCACCAGCGAGCAAAATTGGGTCAACGAAGTCATTATCAGCCCGTAAATGCTTGGTCCAGGCCAACATTAGAACAATGCTTACTTCAGACGTGCCATATGAACGCAACCACCCACTGACGCGTCTGTATAACACTAAGCTGGCTAAAATGCTAGCTGTGGACCTTCTACCTTTTTCTTTTGTAGAAGCGGTAGGTTTTCTTGAATTAGTTGCAACGCTCTGCCCTAAATGGAAGGTTCCGAGCCGGTTCTATTTTGCCAGAGTTGCGGTTCCAGCACTACATGAAGATGTGCTGCAGGCGATTGGGGCAGCTTTGCAGAAGAGTGCTGTTCACACAATACATCTGACAACAGACATGTGGACCAGTGGCCCAGGCGATGATTACATGTGCATCACTGCACACTGGGTCTCTTTTTCAGGTGTTATAGCAAAGCTAAACGCAGGTGTTGACCCGGACCAAGTTTTCAAAGCTGCTCGGAAACATGCAACACTAGCCATGTTTGCCTTGGAGAAAAGTCACACAGCAGAAAACCTTTTGGAAGAGTTTGACAAAAAGGTGTTGTCAATGCTATCCCCCCTAAAACGCAAGATTGGTTATGTTTCCACGGATAATGGCGCCAATGTAGTTAAGGCCATGTCACAGGGTCACCATGTTAGAGTGCCGTGTTTGGCGCACTGTATCAACCTGGTAGTTCAAAAATTCTTGAGTGATAAAGAGAGTCCAGCGTTCGAGGTAATGGCCACCTGCCGCAAAATGTGCAACCATTTCAGCCATTCTTTTAAGGCCCGGAAGCATCTGCGGAGACTGCTACTTCAACGTGGAATGCCAGTGAAAGCACTCATCCAGGAGGTGGCAACACGTTGGAACTCAACCTTCTACATGCTTGAGCGTCTGCATGAGCAGTATACGGTACTCGATCACTATTTCTTGACAGAGGCTACATCTCAGAAGGAGGACCTGCGGATGAGTAAGGCGCAATGGGCCATAGTTAAAAGCCTGACAGACATGCTTCGTCCTTTTGAGTTCTTCACGCGTGCAGTCAGCCAGGAGGACTGTAATTTGGGAAAAGCTATCCCATTGTTGTGCATACTGGAGCACCAACTGATGGCGGTTTCTTCTGAGTTTGAAAAAGATGAAAAAAAAAAAAAACATTTCATTTTGTCTGAGAAATTATTACATCGCCTACGTGGTGATGAACGTCTTAAAAACATCAACTCAGATCAGCATTACATTTGTGCTACTATTCTGGATCCACGCTACAAAAAGGCGCTGGCAGACAACGCATTCTTTCCTTTCGCTGATGCAGATGTTCAAAAGTACAAACATTGGTTAGCCTGGTCAGCCAAGAGGTTTGAAAAAGAACGGCAGGTTATTGAAGGAGAAGCCAGTACATCAGCATCAGCATCAGCAGGCCATCCGCAGTCACAAGAATCCACTTCTGCACCTGTGGCTGGGGCACAAGTGACCTCTCAGCCGTTAAAGACACCGGCAACTGGATCATCTGCACCACACACAATGACAACACTAACAGTGGCTGGGGAGGAGGATTGGCTAAGTTTGATGGGGTATGGTTCTCTAAAAAATGTCACAGGCACAGCAAAAAGTAAGCAAAGTGGAGGAACAGTTGATGACCTTGAGTCGATGGTGCAGGACTATCTGAATGACTCAACAGTGGTCTTTCTTAATGAGGAGCCATTGCAGTATTGGCATGGCAAAAAACAATTGTGGCCACAGCTCTACAACCTGGCTATAAACTATTTGTCTTGCCCACTCGCAAGTGTGTCTTCTGAACGTGTTTTCAGTGCTGCTGGTGGCATTGTAACTGCCAAACGGAGCCGCCTATCGCCCAAAAATGTGGAGCGGCTGACAATGATCAAGATGAATCAGCACCTCATACCACCAGATTACAAAGTGCGAGAAAGCACGCCACATGAAGACGATGAGGACAGCAACGTAGATGAGGGGATTTTTTCTCTGTTCGGTGCCACTGACCTCATCCAGCCTGAATTCGCAGAGTATGATGACGAAATCTTGTTCTTATTCCCTGACACCGAGCCCTGAAAATGAGACAATCAATCAAGAACTTTCTTTTTCGTCCTTATTCACTTTTATTCCTGTGTGCTTTGTGTCTCTCTTTCTTTGTTTTGCACAGTTAATTTAATTCAAACTTTAATCACCTAATCCCAAAAACAAGACCATCATCAGAACTGTCTTCACTTGTTTGCTTATTGATTTGAAGGTGCCGCAGTCTACATTCCTCAGGTTCACAAGTTCTGAAGAACATGCTCCTCTATCCTCCTCCTCCAGACTGCGATTTCCCTCCAAGCAGAGTGCTGGATTACGCACAATGAAGAAAGACTCAGCACTTGTGGGGGTGTTGTACTTCTTTGCGGGTGAGTTGACGGTTTTGGGCCCATTGCTGTGAAGCTCTAATAATGGACAAAAGTGTTTTGGACCAAATATGAGGTGGAAATTTCTTGCCGTTTTTGCTGACTTGCTTGCCTTTGAGGTGCTCTTTGGCGGGGTTCCGGGGGTTTGTGTGTAATTTTTGGTGTCTGTCGAAGCACTGCTGCGACAGTCTAATCTTGATTGCATTTGCTTTTCAGGAAATCCGTGGTGGAAAACAGGAGTTATGATGATTGATGATGACCTAGCTGCACAGCGCGTTACTTTGGACCGAAGGCCGAGAGATATTGTAAGTATGAGATTTAGCTTTTTCGCTGTTTGGGGGTGTTGTCGGGTGTTTTTTTGCGGGTGGGTTGGCGCCGGCGGGTCTTGCCTGGGGCATTCCTGGGAAGGTCTAATACCGGATACAAGTGTTTTGGACAAAATCCATAAGGAACAGCCTTTTTTTTGCCATTTCTTCAGACATCTTGCTCAATGTAGCGTTTTGGGGGGCTTCCTGCTGTTCGTGGGTGGGTTGCGGCCGGGGTCTCTGTCGAAGCACTGCTGCGACAGTCTAATCTTGATTGCATTTGCTTTTCAGGAAATCCGTGGTGGAAAACAGGAGTTATGATGATTGATGATGACCTAGCTGCACAGCGCGTTACTTTGGACCGAAGGCCGAGAGATATTGTAAGTATGAGATTTAGCTTTTTCGCTGTTTGGGGGTGTTGTCGGGTGTTTTTTTGCGGGTGGGTTGGCGCCGGCGGGTCTTGCCTGGGGCATTCCTGGGAAGGTCTAATACCGGATACAAGTGTTTTGGACAAAATCCATAAGGAACAGCCTTTTTTTTGCCATTTCTTCAGACATCTTGCTCAATGTAGCGTTTTGGGGGGCTTCCTGCTGTTCGTGGGTGGGTTGCGGCCGGGGTCTCTGTCGAAGCACTGCTGCGACAGTCTAATCTTGATTGCATTTGCTTTTCAGGAAATCCGTGGTGGAAAACAGGAGTTATGATGATTGATGATGACCTAGCTGCACAGCGCGTTACTTTGGACCGAAGGCCGAGAGATATTGTAAGTATGAGATTTAGCTTTTTCGCTGTTTGGGGGTGTTGTCGGGTGTTTTTTTGCGGGTGGGTTGGCGCCGGCGGGTCTTGCCTGGGGCATTCCTGGGAAGGTCTAATACCGGATACAAGTGTTTTGGACAAAATCCATAAGGAACAGCCTTTTTTTTGCCATTTCTTCAGACATCTTGCTCAATGTAGCGTTTTGGGGGGCTTCCTGCTGTTCGTGGGTGGGTTGCGGCCGGGGTCTCTGTCGAAGCACTGCTGCGACAGTCTAATCTTGATTGCATTTGCTTTTCATGAAATCCGTGGTGGAAAACAGGAGTTATGATGATTGATGATGATGACGACCTAGCTGCACAGCGCCGCGTTTGGACCGAAGGCCGAGAGACATTGTAAGTATGAGATTTAGCTTTTTCGCTGTTTGGTGGTGTTGTGTCGCGTGTTTTTTTGCGGGTGGGTTGGCGGGTCTTGCCTGGGGCATTCCTGGGAAGGTCTAATACCGGCTAGAAGTTTGTTGGACAAAATCCATAAGGAAACACCAGTTTTTGCACTTTTTGTAAGTTAGGGTTCGTTAGGGTTAGCCCTAGCAGCAGGATTGCATGTGTTTAGGGGGGTTCTATTGCAACGCGGTTCTGTTGTTGTAGAGCACTGTTGGAGCGATGCTGGCTATGGATACTTTTGCTTGCAGGCAAGTGGTTTGAATACAATCCACGGTCTGTATTTGGGTCTACTGTTACTTTCAAAGTACGTTTTGTAACCATTTTTCTGCTAGGCATCGTTTTTGGAGATATGATTGGGTTCTTCTACATTTTTGCGACTGGCTTTAGTAAGGGTCTTGGTGGGAGCATTGCTGGGAAGGTCAAATTTTGTTCTAAAACACAGTAGTACACCCACCTTGAGGGGAAAGATCCGCTATAATATTTTGGCCATACTTATTGATCCTTAAAAAGGTGACTCAGACAGAGCACGCAATTTCAAAAATATTGTACTGTCTATTAGGGAAATCAAAGTGTGACTTTTTGAACCACACAGCGTACATACCTTTTATTTATTTATCAGTGGTATTGTAATAGCACTTCCTGTTTTCCGTTCAATAATTACAGGCCGGGTTTCAGTCAACATCCGCCAGGCAGGCAGTGGACAGGGTGTCTCTTCTGTCAGTGGTCACCACCACATTGATGGACGAAGCGTCAGCTGGAATGGAGGAGTGCCGCCAATAAGAGGAATTGTTTGCTGCATGCAACTTACTTACCAATTTCAACAGGACAACTCCAACAACATACGCAATACAGATACAGTATCCATTGTTGTCTTTTATTCTATGAGTGTGACTGCATGTGCTTACCTTTACTTTGTAACCAAAGATTGTCTGTAAACTCTGTATCTTCAATTATTGTTTGTCCATGCTCTGCTTTTTTTTTCTTCTCTCAACAAAACCTACCCAAAAAGAAACCCCCATTCCCATCCATTTTACAAACCCTAACCCTCTTCCCCCGGGCTGTGTTGTTTTGCTTGATGTCTGACTAAAATGACATCAATAATTCCACACACTTGCTGGGGAGGATAAGGTGATAGCAGCAACAGGCTGGTGAAGGAATACGAGGATATCTTCTAGACTTACTCAGCTTCAGTACTATATCTTCTAGTAGTAGTAGCCAATGTCAAATAAATTCAACGCAAGTACTAGTTATACTTGCAATACTTTACCATTTGTTAGGCTACATTATGGCACTGTTCTAGTGTACTGTCACCTGCTATTTTCTCGATCGTACCGTAACCGTTGTAATGCTACAGTAAGGAGTACAAACAAGGTTTCGTTTTCTTTTTTTCCATAGGCATGCAACTGCCACTGTGTCACACCACTAGTAACACCACAATGAGGAAATGTCACCCGCCCAGGAATGACAACGTTAATCCCCATTTCACCTGGAGCCAGCCCTGGGCCTAGCCCTAATTTCTAACACAAATTACAGGTAAGATAAGCGTTTGGTGGGAGGTAGTATAATGGAGTATTATTTCGGAGTAGACAAGAGATTGACGGTTGTACTACTAAAGTCCTACGACTGTTCAGGAAAACAAAGTTACTGTTACACCCCCGCCCCCCACCCACCAGACTGAAAAGCAGTAAAAAACAGGTATGGTCAGATAAAGTAGTTGAAAAATATATTTATTTATCCCTAACAAAATAATCTCCCTCACCCACCCTAACCCCAACGATTGTCTCTGAAACGTCCCAAAACGATCCCAACTCCCAAATCCCACCCCCCAAAAGTCTATAAAAAAAGGGCAAGGGACACTCCACTACTGGAGGGTGCTGGTGCTGGTGCATGATGCGGCATGGGCATCATACTCCTTGCGGAGGGTGGCAAGCTCGGAGCGGAGGCCCTTAACCAAGGTCTTATACCTCAGGACCTCCTGCTCCAGGTTGGACATGCGGACTCGTAGGCGGTGTTGGCGTTCCTTGCAGCTCCTGTGGGGGGCAGCTGGTATTTCGGGTGCTTGGCGGTGGCGGTCGGCTTTCTTAGCCCGGCTCGGTCCCGCTGGTTTAGTCACGGAGGAGGATGCAGTGGTCACAGTCGAAGATGTTGCCCCGCTCGACTGCGTGTCCTCCTCCTCCTCCAGGGCCACCAGCCGCCGATACTCGGCGACTGTGGCCTCCAGCCTCCGTTGCCGGGCCAATCTAGCCTGCTCCCTCCTTGTTGTTGATTTGGAAGGAGCAACTATATGAAGAAAGAAAGACATAGTCTGTAACCAATGCTCCTTATTAATAACACAAAGTGATTGAGCCGAAAGTTGGGTCACAGAGTACAAGTAGCAAATTGAAAGCACAGTACATAACTATTGAGGACAGTATCTATGTAACCTCCCACTTCTGCATCCTTGCTCTAACAGTAGTGGTAGTTTAATGAACTAATTCTACGACCACTATGGACTTCCATTACAGTCGACTATGACAGTACACCAGTCTTATTCTTCTTCTTCTCTCTTGTTTAGGGAAATGGGTACGTTATCTTATGCAAGCCGGCAGAATGACATGGACACAGCACAGTGAAGTTGCACCCGAGAAAAAAAGTTGCACACCATGATGATGGAGACAGACTTGCGTTACTGTACCGGTCCAGTACATGCAGGTGGTGAAGCTATTACTTTTCTATTACGGGTGGCACTGAGAATACTCTGTTACAAGGGCTACTGCTTAATTAATTTACCTTTCACCCTACAGTGCAAATGAGTACTAGAAAAGGAAACTGAAGAAGCTAACTAATTTGATTATCTATCACTTCACATGGGACGTATTTAATGACAGATGAGATGACTTTAGGTGCTTTGCTTAATATTGAGTGAACACAGTGATACACCCACACATGAATGACGTACTACAAGTAAACTAAAGTTATTAAGAGAGGTACGGAGTGTCCACCGTAATAACCAGATATATGCTGTGAATGCAAACGCAATACAAAGTACTGCTACTATTCATGGTAGTATTGGACACATTTACAATTTCTTTTCCTTGCCTTCCCTGCACTGGGACGGACGTGCGGGTGCGGTGGTACATGCTCTTCAAGGTAACACTTACTTCACCTGGCGACCATCTACTCTCTCTAGATACACATTTGCTATGTAAGAGTCAGAGAATACCATGCTCCAGGCATCCATTCATTCAAAGTATACGCACACATACAGTTTCTGTTTCACCCACCCAGGCTGCTGTCCTTCCACCCATCCTTGCTTCATCATTGACCCAGCCATGCACCATACCATATTCTTTCCTTCCCAGCCACCTCTGGGTCCAAGCAAACACATATCGTTCTTCTTTGCCAGCCATCATACAAGTTCGCGTCCCACTTACTTACACCCTTCTTTCGCTTTTCGTTCATCCCATCCATCACGTTCGTCTAAGAACTTATTGGGATTCTTCTCACCAAAAACTTCACAGCTAAGTCGAAGTACATTTCGAGGAGGCTACTACCTGGTTGATTTGTAATTGTAATACACCCGTGCAGAAAGCACACTATGCAGTCTTCAATCTCAATAAGTAAGGAATATATAGCTTACCTGTTTCCGCCACCACCGTTTGATCCCCCACAGGAACGGCCACCAGCTCTTCTACCGCCGCATCCTCCCCAGAGGCCTCCGAGTCCAAGTCCAACACATCAGCCACCTCCGCGCTGGCCCCGTCACCAGATGTTACACCTACAAAGTACATTTAAGAAAGTTAGAATACACCACTCACTACTATATAATATTTGGTCTAGGAGAAATGTTAAAAAAACAGAATACAATGTAATAATTTGTGACTGTCTACTCCATAGTAAAAATGTCCCATTTTCCAGGGAAGGCTGTTGTCTTGCTGCACTTTTATGCACAACTGATGAATGCTTGCTTTTGATTTTTAACACGCACCACTTTTTCTCCTAACAGACAGAAGCTTGACTCCTGAGTCCTAAGAACACGACCAGGATCAAGTTCAAAGTAGGTGAGAGTTCGGCTCGACCACAAGAAATGTGTCCAATTAATCGTCAGCACTAACCACTTTTCCGTTTACAGTTAAATAGTTTTATGACAAAGTAGATTTCAATAAATGTGTTTACTTTTAATAAAGCTTTTACACTTAAATAGACTCTGTGGTTTTTGTTCCTCTAGACTAGAGTGGATGAGCTAAAGGTTTTGGAATTTTTGCAAGCATGAGTGCCTCTGACACTTCTTGACTGTGCTGTGACTCCGTACTACTCTCTTGTCCTGCGTACGATAATCTAGAGATCATTGGGGATCTATAATCGGTGACTTCGGGAGCTGAATGACTCTGCCACACTATCTAGTCAGTAAGGAGACAGTGCATAGAGGTATTGCTGAATATAATGGGAGTCCAATGGAATTGCCAAATGTCCAATCTTAGTTAGCTACACAGACAGACTAATAAGAATAGTCTAGTAATACCACAGGGAGTCATATTCGAGGCAGGATAAGAATTTATATCCAGTCTACAAGAAGATCAAAGACGATTTAGAAAAAATCGAATGAGGAACGCTAGGAAAAAATAGGTACTGTTTAGTAAAATGTAAACTTACTGGGGCCAGCAAAGGAGCCCTCGCCTGCCCGATCCTGGCCTGCATCCTCAGCACCCTCCTCCTGTGTCCTCTTGCCCTTGGGGGGAGCTGATGTACAACATGAAAGAAAGAAAAACCATAAAACATGGATGAGATTTTTCAACCAAATCAAACATTTCAAAAGAACAATAACAACATATTTTGGAAAAATAGCAAATAGATAGACAACTATTCCACGGGATCTATCTCATGTGGTATACTACGTTATTCGTATTGCCTGATTTGCGGAACGTTGACTTAGAAAGTTCCTATGTAACTCAATAAACAGACTACTAAAGAGGTTTGCCTAGGCCTGGCACTGCAGGCAGTAGTGCGCAACACGTGACAGACAAAGTCCATCCTGCTTGCAGATCAGTGAATACTCAAACTATCAATCCACCCGCCACCACCGCCACTATTTCTTCTGATAGCCATGTGACTGTCTAAAGGAAGGACACTGGACTTCAGTCTGTTGGGGCTGATTTATAAGTCCCTTGCGGAAGTTGCGGCTGATTTTCCTCCATTGTTGCGTGCCTTTTCTGACGCAGCGGCAGAACAAAAGACTCGCCATGGTGTTGGTGCGGCGTATATATTAAAAAAAAAAACACATATGGGCATATGGGCGATGCATCACGTTGTAAAGCCCTGCGCCATCAGGGGGCGTTCCGGCGCAAGGGAGGGCGTACCTGCGCAGGAACGAATCCTAAAAGTGGCTGAGGGAAATCTACAAGATGTCAATCAGTCATTTTTATGACAATGATGCATGACTCAAACCCTGCGCGCTTGAAGCCGACGTACGGCTTGATGCAGCATTGGGGAGATAGGGTACCCCAGAGCATTGCTGGAGCTGCGCCATCGTTGGCACGCAACTCCAGCAATGCGCTGCCTTTACGGCACAGATGCGTAAGGCTTCTGTGACGTTTTGGGCCAATGGGTGGTGGTGGCATGGCACACAATTACTGCCGCATCCCTGCTACTTTGCAGGGATGCGCCGGTAATTGAAAATATGACCCTTACTGTCTAGCATTACGCAGTTCTTTTCTTTACAGTACACTGATACATAATTTCTCAGGCCAATGAAATGCTTCTGAACACAACATACAAAACAAAGAAGCATAGTAGCAAGCAAGGCTACTGAGAAGGAGAGCAGTGCACCTGAAAATGAAATGCATAGAAGATTTTGAAATATAATTTACCTCAATGTAATCGGCAGCATTATTGCTCTTGGTAAAGAACAAAGATTTGCAAATAACAGAGCAGGATAAAACAGAGTAGTAAATGGACTACTACTACTACTCACCAAGCCCGGGGACCTCTACGCCGAGCGCGTCCAGCAAGTCCCGCTCCCGGTCCATGACATCGGTCCAGCGGTGGGTGGCCTGGTTATATGTGCGCCGGACCCCAGAGATCTTGTACATGGCCCGGCACACCTTCTCCCACCGCTGGCGGCGCTCCCGGATGCCATAGCCGGTCGCGATCTTGCCGCCTCCCAGGATCGTCTTGGGGAGGCGGCGCTGGACATGGAAGATCAGTGCCGCCACTTCCTCCGCGCTGAAGATCTCCCTCGGGACCACTTGCTCCCCCCTTAAACGCCCGCACGGGAGCCGGGCACGGGGTGCGGGACCCTTCCCCTTCTCAGGGTGCTTCCCGGCTCCCTTTACCATGGTCTGGGCAGAAATAAACTTAAATGATAAAGAAGAAATAGAATAGTGAAGAAGAAAAGAAAAGAGTTTAAAAAAGTAGTTTAAAAGTAACTAAAAGCTGCAGAAAACACAAAAATATAGAGCTAGAAAATAGAGGGTTAGATAATAAGTAAAATTAGATCAAAAAAACTTCAAACAAGCAAAGGATGGCAGAGATTGAGAGAGGATAGAGAAAGCATGCCCAGAACCATAGCAATGAATGAGAAACAAGATGGCCGCGCCCGTTCACGACCGCGTGGGTAAGTTCGCGCGAGATTTTCCTTGCGAGTACGCGCGAACTTGTACTCGCGAGCAGCACACTTTGCGAGATTACACATAGCGGGCGGAAACGGAATTACGTCACGCCAACAAGATGGCCGCGCCCGTGTACGACCGATAGGGTAACTTGGCAAACGAATAGCTAGAAGCGCCTCGCGAACACGCGCAAGATCACGCGAATATACACGTCGCAACAAAAACAATTTTGTATTCGCACGTATTCGCGGCTTCCGAAATCGATCTCGCACGGATTCGCGCCCCAAATAACGCGCGAAATTGCAAAAAAAACGATTTTAGCTAAAATGAAAGCAATGAGCAGGTGCAAAAGTTCAAACTTAACATTAGTAACATTCAAGGTAGTGCTTCCTGATGGGCCCCTCCAGAGTTTGCAACAATTCTATGACCCTGCTATGACCCAAACAGCAGGCTCATAGAATAGCACCATAAAGGTCCTGTAAAAAAAAAATTTCACTGCAACAAAAAGCAAATTACAGATAAGGAAGGAAGCAGGTGCCAGCCAGACTGGAACTTTCAAAATTACTGACACATTAATGAAACACAAATTAATTGATGGCAGTTGAAGAAGGGCAGGTGTGCTAGCTTTTTTCAACCACCATAATCTACAGTAATAAATAAACCTAATAGGTGCCTGTGAGGATGTACTATAGGGTGGCATGGGTGTCCCAGAGGGTGGCAGTGGTGAAACAGAGGGTGCTGTGAACCTGTGATGATAAACCAGACGTAGAAACAACATAGTCGCGGCCGTTGCAAGCCGAAAAGTAAGTTCGCAATTGCGAACTTGTCCCAAAATCGGCGCGAACACGCGCCAACACAAAAAACGGAAAAATCCGCAAATCCGCTAGAGTTCGCGGATCTTCGCGGATTGCGAATCCGTAAATACGCAAGTTCGCGGATTGCCAATCCGCAAAATCCGCCCATGCTTAATTACAAGTATACAGTTATCCATACAGTCACTCACACAATCATTGTGTCTTATGTATACTTATTTATATACAACAACTGACACATACACTGCCTTTTATTTTTCTAGTTTGTTGGACCTGTACCTTTGAGAAATATATTTGCTCATCACCACACCCATAAAGAGATTCCCTCACCCAAACTGTTAGAACATGTAGTTTTAACTTCATATATCTACTGAATAAACTATTCACACATCTTTGGACAGTCACACACCCTCCACCGAACCACACACACTTTCACACTCCCATACAAATACTCAGTTAACTAATCAATAACTAATATAGACTTTCACATAGCTAGTAACCAACTGTAGAATCAGTTTACACAACAACTGACAAAGTGATACAGATATTCACACAGTTTAGTCACTATCCACTATATTTAGTGAGACATTATAAATTGGTCAAGTAAACAGTCAATTACACTGCTACTAAATCCTCCATCCAAATATTTATTCATATATCCACTCATTCTTCAATGCAAATTGCTATATATATAATGCATATTTAAATAACGAAGCAAACCACATTCACTGGATGATGTCATCAGTGATGTCATCAGTGATGTCATTTGAGATGTCATCAGTGATGTCACTGACCATGT
The DNA here is from genome assembly GCF_964261635.1 of Lissotriton helveticus. NCBI lineage: Eukaryota > Metazoa > Chordata > Amphibia > Caudata > Salamandridae > Lissotriton > Lissotriton helveticus. The sequence goes on along the minus strand of NC_136065.1, from coordinate 1,074,734,662 downwards.
CATGAATGATGTAATATGTGACATCATCAGCAGTGGATTGCGGGTGCGCGATATATACTTAGTACAACTAACTATATAGGAGCAATTTCAATGGTTTTGTATGAGTAAAATGTCCAGCTAACTATAACACCACTAAAACTTATAGTTTTTTGAGTGAATTTCAAAGGTTTTGTAAAAGCTAATTCCTAACTATATAACTCCTGAAACCTATGGTTTTTTCAGTGAATTTCAAAGGTTTTTTTAAATGCTAATTCCTAACTATATAAGGCCTGAAACCTATGGTTTTTTCAGTGAATTTCAAAGGTTTTTTTAAATGCTAATTCCTAACTATATAAGGTCTGAAATCTATGTATTTTTTCAGTGAATTTCAAAGGTTTTTTAAATGCTAATTCCTAACTATATAAGGCCTGAAACCTATGTTTTTTTCAGTGAATATACATATATATATATATATATATATATATATATATATATATATATATATATATATATATATATATATATACCCCACACACACACATATATATATATATATATATATATATGAGATACCTATATAAATATTATAGATATAGACATAGATATAAAGATGAGAACCCGGACCCCGACATGCTCTGAGATTGGGCGCAATGCAATTTGGACAATTCCAGTCGTTTAATACGAATCCTTAAACAGTACGCTGGAAGTGATGGCGCAAAACTCCAAACAAAAATCAAAGACCTAAATGAACAAATCAAAGCACTGAATGAAGGTGCACTGGAGACAAAAATGAGAGATGAAATGTTAATAAGGTTGGCTAAGGAAGAGGACGTGATTAAAAAGAGAAAAACCTTCAAATTTCCACGGGACAAATTAGACTATCAGAACGGGCGTATTTATACGTTCTCGAGGAAATACGATCCCCCTGTAACAAATCAAGCACCGCAAACATCGCAGGTGACTACCAACCCTGACCGAATCTCAGCATCATCAACCGATATCAGCTCGGTACCCAGCAGTGACTCAGAGGCAGAACAGCAGGCGGCAACAGGGCAGTTGGGGTTTACAAAGCGGTCATTAGGTCAGGAAGTGGAGTGCCTGCGACACCACCGCCAACAATCTCTGTGATCCCATGCCTTAAACTCCGGAACAACCAAACGCGCAACATCAGGCGCAAACAACGGAGGCAATGTAGGGCAGCAAAACAAAACACCGAATCAAGCAACAAAAAAGGAAACCTACAAAAGATGGAATCGCCGATGAAATCACAAGTAAGTGATAATATGACTATTGCGAATTTAACTGACATGCAGCTGAGTCCGGGAGAACTGAGTACTTTATCACTGGGGTTATCATTTTGTCCACCAAGCACCCTTAATTATGCGCGGACCAGGATGGATTTATTTAAATTCGTTAGGAAGTTAAAACTAAGAAAAATGTACCTGGTTAACAAACACAAAACGCGCAAACCCCCAGACATTAACACAGGAGATGGGGTGGAACCGACAATAATGTCGGTAAGAGAGTATGAGTTGCAGTGTGACTTGGTGGATCTTCTGAGAGAAGGAGATATAGAGGGTACCCAGGAGGATGTCAGTTTAATAAAGACTAACACCCCGGGGAACACTTCATTCAAACCTAAATCGACATTTAACCCGGTGATGACACATGATAATATCAATGTATTCAGGGATTTCGTAACAGCAGAACTTAAGAAACTGCACAGAACAACGATGAGTAAAAATAAAAGAACAACAAAATACAACGATGCATTTGGCAGCCTAATGAAGAAACTTCAAAGTAACAGCAAGGTGGTTATCAGGCAGTCAGATAAAGGAGGTAATATCGTCCTTTGGCCAATGCACCTATACTTGGAGGGAAGCATTGAAACAACTTAATGACAGGCAATGCTACAGCAGGAGCGACTGGCAAACTACAAAAAGTGCTTGGGAAAAATTCAATACTAAATTGTATTCTTGGAGAGGACAAGGACTTTTAAGTGGAGACGAACTCAAATTCCTAAAAACAAATCATCCAATAATCCCGGTGTTTTATCTGATTCCAAAAATTCACAAAGATCGGATTAAGCCACCAGGGAGGCCCATTATTTCGGCAGGGGTGGGACTTTTGAAAATGTGTCTCGTTACATCGATCATTTCCTCCAAGACTTTGTAAAATCTTTGCCATCCTATATAAAAGACACAATGGACTTCTTGCAAAAAATTAGGACAATAGTGTGGGACACTGAGTATTTATTGATCATACTAGATGTGACTGCACTATACACCAGTATTAACCACACTGATGGTATGAAAGCAGTCACACATTTCCTAAATAAGAGACCTGTATGCATGTTGGAACATAATAACATGATCAAAGAAATGTTGGAGATTTGTTTAACGAATAATTACTTTCTATTTCAAAATCAAGTGTTTCAACAATTAAGAGGAGTTGCGATGGGGGCCTGCTTCTCCCCCAGTTACTCATGCTTACACATGGGGCTGTGGGAGGAGCAGGTCCTGGGTGTCGCATTTGCAGAGGTCATGCATAGCAAAGTTGTGTCATGGTATAGATTCATAGATGACCTCTTTATAATTTGGAGGGGGTCATCTAGAGAAGCTGAAAAATTCATCTCAGACATCAATATTAATGATCTGAATCTAAAATTCACTGGCACCATAAGTGACAACAAGGTCAATTTCTTAGACGTTGAAGTCTATGTTGAAGGAGGCAAACTTCAAACCAAGTTACACCGCAAGGAGACCGCGGGTAACACGGTTCTCCACGCGTCTAGCCAGCACCCAGGTCATCTGATCCGAAGCATCCCCTATGGGGAGATGCTGAGGATCAGAAGAATATGTAGCACAGACGATGCCTGCTTGACATCACAACTCACAGCAAGAAAAGGTTTCTAGAAAGAGGCTATTCAGAGGTCTTGGTTGAAAAAGCAATGATGAGAGCCAATAGAACTAGCACTCTGATCAGCACCGAAGGCAATGCCGAGGAAAGGAACAAAGCGACAAACAGCGTGGGTGGCCAACCAAGATTAATCACTGGGTACAGCCGCCAACACAAACAAATACAAAAGATTACTCGCAAAAATTGGCCAATAGTCAGGGGGGATCCCGTGATAGGTAAAACATTGGCTAACTACCCAGCCATAACCTATAGTCGTGCTAGGTCGATGAGCGACATGCTGGTAAAGAGCAGCCCGGAGGTGGTGAACAGAGACAATTGGCTCATGCAGAGTAAAGGCTTTATCAAGTGCGCAGTGTGCAAGGCATGCACCATGGGGAGAAATAAAACGTCCTACATGTCCCCATTCAGTGAGGTACCGATCTTGATTACCAAAAAGATGACATGTAAATTAGATTTTGTCATCTATGTGTTGGAGTGTGCTTGTGGGCTACGGTGCGTGGGTAGCACCAAGCTACAGGTCCACAAGCGCATACTCCAACACATGAGAGCTGTCAACAATAGGGACGAAGCTTACCCTGTGGCGAGACATGTCAACTCTTGCCACAGGGGTGATCTGAATTGCCTCAGCTATTATGCTGTAGATATGGTGCCGCCACTCTGCAGAGGGGGCAACAGGGAAGCACATTTGAGACTATTAGAGCCCAGATACATTCTGGAGCTCGATACCAAGACACCAAATGGCCTCAACGCGACAGAGGTCTTGTACACATGCCTGTAGACGGTAACAGAAAGAAGTAATATGCATACATGTGTACAAGGTAGTCCATAGTCAAATAAATTTGCGAAATAGGTAATCTAAACGGAACAACAAAAAACTGCTTTTTAGAAATACATTTTTAAATCAATTTATCACTACGGGCAACTACATATTTTCTTTTATTTTAGTTGCACAGGGTGTAACAGGACTTTATGGGCAGTACAGTTGCAGTTATCCACAATTAAATCTAGCCCACTGGAGCTTTTATTACCAATCCTCCTTTTTTGCACTTTAAACCCAGTTAAAAGAGACATCTAAACGGCATACATTTGCACATTAAAAGCAGATTTTGCACAAACTTTTATCAATGTAAATTAATGAATTCAATTAAATTGATATTGGCATTCAGTTTTTTTATAATGGTGTATATATATATGATGCAATATTAGCGTAGATTTAACATTATTGAATGAAATAGACGTTATTTAGTATTTGTAATTTTATTTATGTGTATTTATCTATTTATTGTGAAATTTGCACAATATTTATTGTGGGTTGTTGCAATATGGAGGTTTTGAACTGTGAATATCACGTACTGTATATATCTATGCAATGTTGCTGAATATACTGGTTACGGTTGAAATTTGTGGAATAGGCAGAAGTATGTTGTGTATGTCTATAGGCCCAGGGTCAGGTGACCCCTGTTTGCACTTAAAAATCACGAGGTGTAAATGACCATGTCATGTGATCAAGGGCTTCAGGGCCCGAAACGCGTCATGGCGGATGAGAGGTTGCACTATTAAAAATCAGCAAATTCACCTGATTGGGTCCGGTTCGTTCTTTATCTCCAGTCTAATGGTGTACAGACGAAGTTCCTGGCATAGATATAAAGATATAGACATAGATATATAGATGTATAGATATATATACAGATATCTACATATATATGTATATATATATATATATATGTCTCTGCCCAATTTGACGAAGCCCGATGGCGAAACGCGTCTTGTTGCTGTGAGTTCCAACATTAAAGATTCTTGTTTGGAACCACCCCTGCGTGTGCAGCATTCTTTTGGATTAAATATCCTGTGAACCTGGAGCTGTAATATATATATATATATGTATATATATACATGTAGACATAGAGATATGTATATTAAAGAGTAGCCATAGCCACTCTATAGTTATAGTTAGGATTCCCTGAGATATGAATTCCTCAGAGTTTTGCTCACGAATAACTTTGCAGCCATTTGAGGAATCTACACAAAACGTTGCAGACTCTTGCTTTAGTTTTGCAGTGATTCATCAAGGGGGTGCACAATAAAAAGGGGGTATCCCAAAATACGTTTTTTCCCAATGCATCTTAAATTGACTATTTGAACGTTTTAGACAGATCCCAAAATGGCTAAATGTATTTTCATGAAATTTGGCAGGCATATAAATTATGGAGTTAAAAGGATCTTTTTGGAGTTTCATGAAAACACGTTCAGCAGTTTTGGACTTACAACAACTAAAACTTTGCAGACTTTCACGAAACTACTGCAGTACATTTCAACGACAAGGCAATATGTGATTGACTAATGACTGACTTTACAAAAGTTAAAGGCAGACATGTTGTTTTAAACACACTTTGGCTGTGTTCTGGGTGAGGGGCTTAGATCTAGGTTAATAATAGGGTTTATATTTTTCCTTACCTATTACCACTTTATTAAAGTGGTGATAGGTAGAGGAAATTATTTATAAGTTCTTATATATTTTAAAGAAAGTCTCGAAGTAAAATAGTACTACCTAGGAGTACTGCGGTACTTAAGGAAATTTAAAAAAACAATATGACAAAATATTTTTTTAAACTGTACTATCCAATATTTGATCAATATAGTGAACTACAGTGTATTATCAACTTTTAGTATATTTGATTTTTTCTTTTAAAGTCTACTGGGTACCATGGTAATACCTACATATGTAAGTGCTACTTAAAAAAAAACTTATATTCTCAAAATTTTTAATATATTGTACCACACTGTATTTCACTAATATAGTGTACTACAATGTATTTTAAATTTTTTAGATATTTAAATTTTTTTCTCTACCTACTGTGGCACTTTCTAAGTGCTAAGATGGTAGTACATAGCCTTTAAAAATATATATATATAAAAATATAAATATAGTTCCCTATCTATTAACACATTAATAAATTGGTGATAGGTAGGGAAGAACAATAAAACCTATTATTTACCTAAATCTAAGCCCACAACCTAGAGCACAGACAATGTGTGGTAAAAACAACATCGCTGCCTTTTAGTTTTGTATAGGCAGAAACATCAATACACTGTACGCCACTCCACTCTTCTGTACCACAGCTACTCCACTGTATGCCACTACAGTTTATGCCACTTCATTCAATGGTATTCCACTGTATGCTTCTCCACTGTATAGCGCTTAGGGGTGGGTGACAAATTCCGCTCCGCCGGTGGAGTTCATGGAGTTTTGTCCCACTCCAAGCTCCCCGTAGATCATGGAGTTCCAAAAAACTCAACGAAGCGACACGTAGCAGAGTTTTTCCTCTCACGCAGCTCACCAACGTTAAGTTGGCGATTGTGAGCAAGGAAAATCATATGCTAGACCACCTCCCAGTGAGATTTTTCAACGCAGGTAAAGGCATTTGCGGCATGTTGCTCCCACTCGCGTTGAGAAACTTGCCGCTCGTGTTGAGGAAGCTGCTGCTCAAGTAGAATATCTACTCGAGCTGCAGAAAGAAGCAGCACCCTCTTGCACTGCACATAGTGCCGTTTGTGCTGATTTTACAGTGTGCACAAACTCCTGGCGCTTAAAATCCGTTTGAGCAGCTCGATTTACCACACTCCACCGTTTGCGGAACTCCGCAAAGTGTGGTGGAGTTTTTGGGCACTTCGTGGAGTTCTGCAGAAGTCCGCAAAATCCTCCAAGGCCTAATGCTGCTCCACTCTGTGTCACTACACTTTACGCACCTCCACTCTACACTACTCCATGCTACTCTACTCTATGCCACTCCACTGTATGGCACTCCACTCTACGCTATCCACTTAAGCAACTCCACTCTACGTCACTCAACTCTACAGTATCTCACTTTGCACCACTCCACTATACCCCACTCCATTCAATGCCACTCCACTGTATACTATTTCACTTTAAGCCACTGCACTCCACTCTACTCCACTCTCCACCATTCCACCACTGTACGCAACTCCAAACTATGCTATTCTACTGTATGCTACTCCACTCTCCTTGCTCAACTGTATCCCACAACACTGCACACTATTCCACTTTATGCCACTCTACTCCATGCTATTACACTCCACTCTACATTATTCCACTTTACGCTATTTCACTCTTCACCATTCTACTGTATGCCACTCCACTCTACTCTGTTCCAATGTACACAACTACACTCTATGCCACTCTACACTATTCCACTCTATGCCAATCGACTCTCTGCCAGTCCACTTTATGCCACTCCACTGTATGCTATTTCACTGTACACGCTCCACTCTATGCTATTCCACTGTACACCACTCACTTTACAGCATTCCACTCTACGGCACTCCACTCTAGTGTATGACACACTACTTGACTCTGGGCACTCCATTCTGTGCCACTCCACTGTACGCCACTCCATTCTACTTACTCCACTGTACGATATTGCACTGTACACAACTTCACTCTATGCCACTCCCTGGCACTAAACTCCACTCTATGACACTACAGTCTGTGACACTCCACTATACACCACTCCACTCTTCTCTATGACATGCCACTCCACAGTATAGCACTCCACTCCACACAATCCACTGTGTGGTATTCCACTCCTCACCACTCGACTCCACTCCACTCAACCCTACAGTATTTCACTCTACAGCACACCACTGTACGTCACTCCAATGTATGCTATTCCCCTCTATGCCACTCCACTCTGTGCCACTCAACTCTACGTCATTCCACTCCCCCCTACTCCAGTCTTCTCCACTTCACCCAACATAACTCCAGTCTATGATATTTCATCTTAAACCACTTCACTCTATGCCATTCCACCCTACGCCACTTCACTGTATGTCACTTACACTCTACTACGCCAATGTACATTATGTTGTTCCACTGTATGCTATTCTACTCTACTCCACTCTATGCCACTCTCCTCTACAGCAATCCACTCTCTGCAACTCAACTCTGTGCTATTCTAATCTAAGCCACTCAATTCTGCATTATTCTACCCCATTCCACTGTATGCCACAACACTCTATGCCATTCTGATGTATGCCCCATCCACTGTATGCTATTCAACTCAATACAATTCCACTGTATGCTAATCCTCTGTATGCCACTCCACTGTATGCCACACTATGCCACTCCAGTCAATGCCACTCCACTCTTTACTAGTCCAGTCTACGATGCTCCACTATATAACACTACAATCTATACCACTCAGCACTACTGTACAGCAATCCACTGTACACCACACCACTCCATGCCACACCGCTGTACGCTGTTCTGCTGTCTGCAACGCAATTCTACGACACTCAACACCAATCCACTCTATTCTATTCCACTCTACATCACTCCACTGCATGCCTCTCCACTCTACGCTATTTCACTTCATGCCACTTCACTCTATGCCTGCCACTCCACTCAATGACACTCCATTCTATAGCACTGCATTCTATGCCATTTCACTCTGTGCCATTTCACTTTTTGCTATTTCTCTCTACACCACTACACTCTACGCAACTCTACTGTATGCCACTCTACTGTATGCCACTCCACTCCATGCCACTTCACTCTACACTATTCCACTGTACGCCATTCGACTGTATGCCACTCTACGCCATACCACTCGACGCTATTCCACTCTAAGTCACTCCACTCTAGACCACTTTACTCTACGCTATTCCAATCTACACCACTCCACTGTACGCCACTCCGCTCTATGCCACTAAACTCTGTGCCACTCCTCTCCACTGTCCTGCACTCTACGCAATTCCACTCTATGCCACTCCATGCCACTACATTCTATGCCAATGCACTCTACACCACTCCAGTCTGCACTATTTGACTCCACAATACTTGACTCTATGCCACTCCACTCCACTCAACACCACCCTACTCTAATACGCTCTACTACACTCCACTGTATGACTCTACACTCTACGATGCTCTCCTCCACTATACTCTATAACCCTCTACTTAATAATATTCCACTCAACGATATTCTACTCTCTGATTTAAAACACTTTTTAATTAAAGAATAAAAAACTATTTAAAATCAGTGAAAAAAACAATCGTTAAATCTTAGTTATAGTTAGGAAAATTGTATTTCTTCTTTATCGATATATAGATACCAAACTGTAAGTAAACAAATGTCCGAAATTCTAAAGTTACAGTTATACTGTAAATTTATATTTTACGCACCACCCTAAACTATGACTTTATTTCGTTTTCCTATACAAACTAACCTTTAACTACCCAAACATTAAACATTCTAAAGTTATAGTTATATCTTAAACTTTTAATTTACCCACCACCTTCAAATTCTTATAACTCACACACCTCCATAGACAGTGTAGTGAACTCGGCAGAGACACTACATTAACTATAACTCACCCCTAGTTTCTTTTTAATTCTGGATGTGAGTTGGTTGTTTTCAGCCTATTCTATGCTAAGGGTTGATTTTGGAGGTGTTGGCAAATTGCTTAGTTAAAGTGCAAATAGCACATTCAAATTTGTGTGTCAAAAATATTTTTGTGATGGTATGGACAATCCATTTTTGTAGACAAGTACTTATAATTTTGATGACCGTAGGGATAATAACTCCTGTTATGTAGTGTTTTGCTTGTTAGGGAGCAATTTGAAAAGTAATGCCATTTGCTTTCTTAAAATTGTTTCATATATTGTATAATTAGATTATAGGGTTAGGGGAATGTGGAAAGATTATTTGTGAGACAAAAAATATTATTGGTTCATCATTGTTTAGTTTGTCATATAAAATAATATCTTCCTTAGTGTGTGTTAGACATGGCATTTTTGGTCGGTTTACCCCCAGACCTTTTGCTTTTTGGCCTCCTGTTTTTGACCCATTTTTCGTTGGTATTAGGACTCTGGGCACTTTACAACTGCTAATCAGAGCTAAAGTGCATATACTCTCTTTAAATTGCCTTATTGTTTGGTGTATCCATGATTGGCTTATTTGATTTACTGATAAGTCCTTAGTAAATTGCACTGCATGTGCCCAGGGCCTGTAAATCAAATGCTACTAGTGGGCCAGTAGCACTAATTGTGTCACCCACACAAGCAGCCTTTGTCTCAGATCTGCCACTACATTGTCTGAGTGCGCAGTTTTTAACTGTCATGTTGGCCTGGCAAGTGCAACTACTTGCCAGGCCCTTACTTTCCCTTTTATTACATGTAACTCATCTCTAAGGTGGGCCCGCGATACCCCAATGGGCAGGGTGCAGTGTATTTCAAATGTAGGACACGTATTGATGTGTTTTTATGTGTTTTTACATGTCCTGATAATGAAATACTGTATGTTTCGTTTTTCACTATTGAAAGGCTGTCTTTTCTATAGGTGCTCATTCGAGCTGCCTTGTAACCTTTTACAAGTGTATCTTTCAATTGGAACAACCTAGAGAAATTGCGTTTAGGTTTCCTGAGCTCAGAAATTATTAACACATCTATTTAGTAAAGGTGTTTTTTAAATTGTGTGTTTGAAAATAACACTATTAGAAAGTGGGCGTTTTCTTGATTAACCATCATGTGCCTCTGCCTGCCTGTGGAATCAACGTCTGGTTTTAGATTGACAGGGGCTGGCTTGTGCATTCACTCCAGACACTCACACAAAGGGAGCTGAGGTGTGACCTGTATGTGCTGGTGAGGCATCCTGGTCTAGAGTGGCCGGAGGAGTTTCTCACTAGCACCTGAATAGGCTGTGGTTGCCCTGCACAATGCTGTCTCCATCCCCCGTGGAGTGGCCAGACCAGGGAGGACAGAAGTGGTTTTGCTGAGCAAAAGAGAATTTCTGACCAAAGATTTCAAAGAGAAAATGGGTACAAGTATTCCCCAAAGTTTTAGAACATTGGACTAAGAAGAGCAGGAAGAGCTGCCAGGAGGAGTACTGACTTTGCCGTTGTTGCCGGTTGTTGCTTTGTTGGGTTGCCCTGTAGTTGAAGCTTCTGTCTTGAGCAGTGAAAGGACTGGACTGAACTTTCTTGAATACTGCTGTTAAAGTTTCTCCAAGGCTTTGAAGTAGAGCGAGCCTCCTGTTACAAGTCTCAGGCACGCCAAAGACATCACTATCCCCTGGGTACCTGCATCCAGAAGCCACAGAGGAAAAAGCAACCCAGCGCTGACAACGACACCGTTGCGAGATCCCTGACTTGTTTTCACCACAGAGAGCGCTGCCCTGCTTTAAACCACAACCCTGGTCTCACGACGATGCCGCCCGATGCCACCACTGAGCCGCTGCTAGCACCTTGACCTAAGGGCACCGCACTTTGCACCGCCTCGCTTCATATCGCCGCCCTGGTATCCTTGACAATGATGCTCAACGCTGACATCAATGCCGCTGCCTGCACAGAGCCCTGGGGGCACCACTCATTAGTTACTTGATGCACCACTCTGTCCCACAACGCAGCCTTGGTCCACCAATGCCGCCGCCATCGACTCCATATCGTCTACCGGCTATAGTGCTTCAGCAATGATGATGCAGCTGTATGCACCGTGATCGGCCAGCACCGCAATGAGCACTGTCCCACTACGCACTGCAGCCCTGGTCTCACCAACGCCACTGGATGCCGTCACTGAGCCGTTGCCTGCACCATGACCAAGACAGGACATTGTACTACTCCACTTTGTACCGCAGCGCCGATGCCTGCCGATGCAACCGCAGCGTGTGTGACTTCAAGGGCCCAACGACTCCTGCACCGACCTCCAGGACCAATGCCTGCCAACACAGCCTCTTCAGAGCTCATTGCAAGGTCCACAATGCCCTACATTTCTGACGTACTATTTGCAGGTCAAACAGTACGTCGGAACCGTAGTGGAACTTTTGGGCTGCAAACAGTACGTCGGATCCGTAGTGGAACTGTTGGGTTTATTTGTTCACAACGCTGTAATAGCCCTAGACAGAGTTATCAACTTTAAAGAACTGTATTTTAAGTCAAGTTTTGCAATATTTGTATATTGATTACTTGATGTTGGATTTTCATTGTTTTGGTCTTGTTTTACACAGAGAAATATTGGCTATTTCCAGCGCCAGACTGGCTACTGGGCTTTTCTTAATAAACGATGCAAAACAAATGTTTGTAAAAGTACTTTTGTAAGCTTTTTGTTTTGTATTGTTCATTTAGAAGTGCTGGCAGCTCCTCAGCAGCAAAATCAGCCCCCTCTGCAGTGAACCTGGACCCCACCCTGCCACCCCAGCAATATGTCTGGTAGCCAGTCTGGCCCTGGTTATTTCTCTAAAACTGGTGGGGTGTCCATTTGTAGGTTTTTCACTGTATTACTGTGCGTTAGGTGCAAATGCTTTACACATTTACCTCTGAGATGAGCCTGACTGCTCATGCCAAGTTACCAAGGGGGTGAGCAGGGGTTATTTTAGAAGTGTTATCCCCCTCACCCTGATTAGAAGGAAGAGTCCCTACTTGGACAAAGTGCACACCTCTGCCAACTAGAGACCCCCATTTCTAACAGTGTGTATGAGAATGAGAGCATACCTGTGGCAGCATGGGTTTAGCATGCTGCTTCCCTCTTTGCTTTTCGTTTTCTTGAAATTGTTTGTTTCAAGGTAGGTACCGCTGGTAGTTGGCCAAATAACTGGGCATACATTCTGTAGGCATGTTCTTTGCTAATGCTTCCAGTGGGATACAGCGTGAGATGTAGCTATACTTGGCTCATCCAATGTTAGTGAAATTGTATGTTTTGGGATTATTCCTAATTACCATTTTGACAGGATTGTGATGAACAAAATAGGTTTTGATTACTGAGTGTGTAGGAGGTTTAAGCACTGCCAGGATAATCTCATAGAAATTAACTACAAAATAAAAATGTAATGGTGTTTAGGAGTGACACAAGCAGGTAGGTCTGGGGAATCTGAGATCTGACATTCATAATGGTGAATATTTCTATATACTTAGATACTCTATCAACTAAGCACCTGACTTGCACCCCTTTCTGTGAAGCCAAAGAAATATACTTTGTTTTTGTGTGCACTAAAGCGATGTCATCATAAGTAGGGTTGGTGTAACTGACATAATTTGCTGTAGTGCAATTACATGAGATTATGAAAAGATTAGGCAAGATTACATGGAATTACCAGAGGAGCGTAAAACAGCATTTAGCACTGTTTTCTTTGCATAAAATGACCCTCATATCCAAAATGGTCCCAAGGGTGCATTTTTCACTGATAAAATAGCACTAAATGCAACAGAATACAGATAGCAGCAGCTAGCAGCCTGCTCACACTCGTTAAGTGTATATGTCCTGTGCTCTTGCAGCACAATTGTTGTGTCAAATTACTCCACATTATGCAAACAGGTGTAATTTGCTGTAATTTTGTGTCAAAAGAGTAACAGAAAATTACAAAGATTATTCTGGCATAATTCAAATTACACCCAGGTCTGATCATAAGTGATGCATTTTCTCTGATACCACTGGTTAAAGATTACGAAACTCTAAAATAGATCCAGCTGTTTCCTATAGGGCAAGGACTTGATTTCTCAAAATAAATGAGTAATTGATTACAACCCTGTAGCACACTGCCTAGGGCTATACTGGTTGTTATAGGCCCTGAACCGCGAGTTGTTGGCCCGAGACGCAGGTGAGGGCCTATAATGAGGGAGAGGACCTTTAACAACTGGTATAGCCAAGGGCAATAAGGCTATCAGAGCTTTTTATCCACTGAGAGTAGAATGTTCTAAATTAAAAAGGGAGAAACAGAGAGATAAACATTGGAATGTTGGAGCAAAAGGCTTAGACCAGCCATTATTAACCCAGAGCTACTTCATTGTCTTCAAAGCAGTTCCAAGCATTGCATTGTCGCAATAGTTTTAAAGGTGACTGGAACTGTTCTTTTGGCCTTGGGGTGTAACAGGTGTACAAATGATATGAATAGTGTTGAATATAAGGGTTCATGAGCGTGACTGGCAAGTCTTGTTTTTCTGTATTGCCTTTCCCTATCGCACAATCTTTTTTTTAAGCAGGGCCAGGTCTAGAAGAACAATAGTAAAAACTCGCGGTTCATAAACTTTTAATCAGCCTGGCTGACTAAAGTGAGTCTCTTGGCATGGTTGACTAATGCTGAAAGCATTAAGTGAGCGTTTAAAGTCCTGCTAATAGAAGTTTGATAGTCTTATATTGCTAAAAGCTTGGCTACCTTATTTTATGGCAATCTTAGCCCAATCCTTTCTTTCAAATAAACATTTAGTTTTAAAAGTGCCCAGTGTTTTATTTCGAATTTAAATTTAGTTTTAAAAGTACATGGAGAATTACATTAACTCAGTTGGGAAGTCCTTTAAGACTGTTCAGCCTTCACAGATCCACGTTACCAAACAGCGTTTACATGATTTTTGTTTTGCAAACCTTTTTTTACAGTGTGAATTTATGAGAACTTGGGCCAAGGGCATTGCAGGGCTTTACAGGGAGCAGACATATTTTTTTTTTAGGCACGCAGATTCAAAACGATTTGCCCAGATTCAGAGGATGCTGACCCGAGGACGGGATTCAAACTTAGTTTTCCAACTCCAGAGTCTGCAGCTGTAGACATTAGGGGCCAAATGTACTAAGCATTGTGAATCAGGCCATTTGCAACTGCCAAAAAGCCTTTTTTATGTTCAAAGGCCCAAGTTGTGATTTGGTAAACTATTTCTTTAAGGAAAACAGGCTGCGTTTAAAAAGAAAAAAAATGCTGAATTTAAAAGCAATCACAGACATGGTGGGCTGCTGACCTCAGCAGACCACCATACATGTGATCTTTTTTTTGCGATTCCCAATGGGTCGCAGACCGAGACCTATCTCATGAATAATAATTAGGTAGGTCTATTTGTGAGCCGCTGGGAATCGCTAAATGTGTGTAACACACATTTGTACATATCTGTTTGCGACTGCCAAATAGCGAATCGCAGAAATTAGCTATTAGATAATCGCAAACCCAAAGCTACGTTCAGCTGGCCCCAGTTCACATATCCTCCTCCAAGTGATGCTAAAACTAGACCTTGGAATTGGCTTAGACTTAATATCATCTCTCACATTTTAAAAATTAAATTAACGCACATGTTCTTCTTTCCTTACTATGTACAGACAGCAGAAATTAGTCAATTCTATGTGGACCATTTTTTCTCTTGGTGACTTTTTATGTTGCATGAGGACCCTCGTTTAATCCGTTCCCAATAATACAAGCCGAAAAACTGATGCAAATGTATTCGTCCTGTTTTTTTTTTACAAAATGACTCGGTTTATTAAACAGAACCCCAAGCTAATTAGCTTTTGAAAGTGCTTACATTTCTGTGTTTTGTTTAAAAAAAAGGAGTACAAATTAAACCATTCCCCAGACGAGGCTCGCAGTAAAATATTCAGTTGGTGAATAATGTAACCCAGTAATAGAGCGCACGCACTAATCATAATTGTGCATGGGAGAAGTTTGCTAAAAAGTCGCTTATTCACATTGTGGCACAGGTAGCTGAAGAGGAGACTGACTCCGGCCTAAACCACAACCACATCACTGCACCCCACACATGCGACCGCCATCATTAACATACACATATGAACACAAACGGTTGTCACTCAAAAGAAATAACAAGTGCAACTACGGGTAGAGCGCTCCGCGGTATGATCTGTAGCTGCAGTAGCAAAACACTATTATTGCACTTTTTTGTGCGTGTTTCAATTATTTTTTAGTTTTCTCATTACAGTATCAAGGGTGGTACAATAAAGATGCGCAAACCCACCACCACGCAGGGTGAGAATATCAATCAAGTAAAATGCAATCCCAAAGTCCATTAGTAAACAAGCACAATCTCAACTAAAACTACCTTTCTGTGGGGGCAGAGTATAGAAGAATATGATTCTTGAGAGGGTGCATCTATTCCACACAACTGTAAGACAAAGCAAAAGGTCACTTGATACAAAATAGGCGCACACACACCAGACAAAACAATAATGAAGCATGTGTACATACACGTCTGGATCGAGTTCACAGTAGGACTCAGAAAAGTGCCCCAGAAAGTATTTTGACTCTGTTGTCATAAAACCCAAATGATACCAAGCGTAGGCTAAGCCAAAATGTGGGGGTTGCTTTATCAATCCTGAATAAAATATGTCTAAATAGCCTGTTACAATGAAAAACACAAAACAAATAATTGTTTTCTATATATGATACATCTATGAGAGATATAATTTAGTGTCATGATCCAGTGTACTTTTAACAAGTAAAATAATCTCTTCTGTATTCCAGTGCAATAACTCAAACACTCAGAATGTTACATCAAACAACCAATAGCATGAGATGGGGGAGAAATAGTCTTTGGGCGGAGCCAAAGCCCAGTCTATGTATTTTTTTAAGGATTGGTGCAATAGGTCAGCAGACAGCTATGCTGACAAATAAGACCTAAAAAGCATGTACGATTTAATAATTAAATGGCACAGAGGGTAAATGAGAATGAAGAAGCGCGTGGCAGTCGTACATGTACATGCCATTTGTGAGCACTCACATATGCAAACTGGAACAAAAGCACAAATGACTGGCACAAAGATGTGTGCCCTTCAGCTATTGTCAAAAACACAAACATTATAGGGTGGTCTGAAGTTCTAAATCCCCATCTTTGGCCAGGATGTGTTTGGATCCGATTTCGGATTGTGCTAAGTACCACAGATTCCCCTTGTCAATCGTATACAAACAATACTCTGGCGGGTCTCGCAAACTGGGGAGAAAGCTATATTCTCTTCATATCAGTCAGTGACTCTGGCATCCATTTCGGACTTACACTCGGACTGTAGAGCCTAAAGCGCCTAAAAGTCCACTGTAACCATAACACCAGGCAGTTTTGTTCAGGACCAGTCAAGGCTATGATTCGGAACAAACATTTATGCATTTCCATCAAGTTGTAGGATGTTCTTCGCCAGAGTTCTGAACCCCGGACAACATTTTCTGCTTCATTTTCCAGGAAAAGGATTTGACGTCCCCTGATTTGCTTGGGATGCAAGTCAAATGTGGGAGCTGCTGAGAATGCATTCTCGTGGCCTCTGGCCAGACTCCAGAATCAAAGTGCTGATGACTTTGTCAGGTTCAAACACGGGCCAATAACAATATAATGGTAATATGAATACGTTTTAGACCATTACATATATATAGAAGCTCAATACTGGAATTAAGTAAAACGCATGCAACTTCTGACTGCACGAGAAATGAGATAAAGCCTTCTAGGTTTAGCAATCAGCAAAGTAATTGAAAAAACAATATGTTCTGTGATCATTTTTATCCAGTCACTGTATTTGTGAATCACAAAATAAAAGCTTAGTCTGTGATTATCTGTAAATTGTTTCTGCTGTTTTCTCGCTGTAGATTTCGACCTTCTTCTAGATTTTAATGCCAGAAATGGAACTTGCATTTTGGCCTTCAGCTGTTTCCCTAAATCACCTTTCTGTATGCATTTCACGATAAAGAAAGGTGACTGGGGAGACCCAGTCTGCAATTGCTTTTCTGCCTTAGTAGCAAGATTTCCGATCCAGCTCTCCCATTACTTGGCTTTTCTTCAATTGCCCCCCTCCACCACCCCCCAGCCGCCCAATGTAGCTTTTTTTTAATTTAATTTTATTTTTTTAACTTTGATTTTATTTGAGAAAAAAGAAAATCAGAAAGGAAGGGGGGGAGAGAAGAAACAGGAAATGGGATATGAGAACAGTATACATCATGCAGAGAAAACAATTGCAATTGCAAGGGGGGAATGTATAATAAAGAAATATCACTGGGAATAAATTACAATAACAAAGAAATCAATAAGAAAATTTTTACAGCAAGCATAAAAAATTCAAATCCAGAAAATAAACAAGCAATGATATAAAATAACAGAATAAGAAAAAAGTTACCTATGATGGGAAAAAAAAAGGCAAAGGGGAAAATTAAGGTGGCTTGCGTACTTCAGCTGAAGCAGGGTCTGGGGAAGCAATAGTGGGAGCAGGCGGGGAAAGATAATTTACCAGGGGAAGCCAAAGTAAGTCCTGTTTAATGGCTAGGGAGATGGGGGAAACATAATTAGTATCCAAGCGATGATGAAAACAGACCGCGTTCCACCAAGAGCAATATGAGACATTGGCAGCCTGCTTCCAATTAGAGGTGATGGTATGGAAAGCAACAGATATCAGGAGATCCATGAGGAGATAATGATGGGAAGGGAGGGGGAGATCAGGGGAGAGAGAACCTAGAAAAATGCATGAAGGTGAAAAGGGTATTTGGAGATGGAGAATGCGTTGGATTTGAGTCCAAACTGAGTTCCAAAACTGGGATACAGTAGGGCAATCAAATAACATGTGTTTTAGATCAGCAGAAGGGCAAGGGCAGGACCAGCAAGTAGGGGGGATATCAGGTGAAAAGGATGACAAAATAAGCGGAGTAGTTTGTAGCTTTTTGACATATATGAAAAGGTTGTCATCATAGCTGTTTGTTTTTATAACCATTGGGTGCTGCAGTGCCAGATACATATGGAAAATTTAGAAATCATCTAATGGTACTTTAGGAAAACTTGTCAAGGCGAAATACTTGGCAGCAGAGGTGGGTCTTCACTCTATAAATCTTAACGAATGGCCTGATGTTGATTGCATGATAAACGTGCAATAGAAGAGAATTCCAGAGGAAGTAGCCTTGAGTCTACACAAACCTTTCCTATACGTTGTTTATCTCTATAGAAATGGCGTTGGAAGGTCACCTCGTATTTATCTTTTTAATTGTTTTGTTGCGTGGGAGGGACTTCATAGTGATGTCAAGTATAATTGTGAAACTCTTGACCACGAGGAGTTTATGCTAGTTTTCTTGGGATCCTGAATCACAGCTTGCCGGACCCGCTGCGCGGGTCCCGCTTCGCGAATTGGAGGTGACATCATCGGAGCTGGGGCAGTGACTTTGAGGTTGGTGGAGCCGGGGGCAGGACAGACAGCAGGGCTGCGAGCGGTGCCGCAGGGACTCAGTTTCCCAGGAGTCCCTGCAGGATTAAATCACCAGCACCTGGCCCGCTCTCCCTGCTTGCCACGCCCCCAACCTAGGTGTAACAAATAGCCCAGCGCTCTTGTTTGTGGTGGGACGTTACTCAGAACTGACCTTGCCCACGAGGAGTTTATGCTTGTTTTCTTGGTATCCTGAATCACAGCTTGCCGGACCCACTGCGCGGGTCCCGCTTCGCGGATTGGAGGTGTCATCATCGGAGCTGGGGCAGTGACTTTGAGGTTGGTGGAGCCGGGGCAGGACAGACAGCAGGGCTGCGAGCGGTGCCGCAGAGACTCAGTTTCCCAGGAGTCCCTGCAGGATTAAATCACCAGCACCTGGCCCGCTCTCCCTGCTTGCCACGCCCCCCAACCTAGGTGTAACAAATAGCCCAGCGCTCTTGTTTGTGGTGGGACGTTACTCAGAACTGACCTTGCCCACGAGGAGTTTATGCTCGTTTTCTTGGGATCCTGAATCACAGCTTGCCGGACCCGCTGCGCGGGTCCCGCTGCGCGGATTGGAGGTGACATCATCGGAGCTGGGGCAGTGACTTTGAGGTTGGTGGAGCCGGGGGCAGGACAGACAGCAGGGCTGCGAGTGGTGCCGCAGGGACTCAGTTTCCCAGAAGTCCCTGCAGGATTAAATCACCAGCACCTGGCCCGCTCTCCCTGCTTGCCACGCCCCCGACCATCTTCTCTCCTTCAAAGCTGACTCCGCAGCCCGCTGCGCGGGAGCGCGCAGGAGCGTCCCGGGAGAAGCCCTGGAGAAGCCCGGGACAAGGGCGGGGCCGTCTGTGGCCGTCCGTGGTCGGCCTGGTTGGGTTGGGCCATACCTCTTGATTTGTTTGTATCAATTGAATATCTCTGTTTGATGCATGGGGTATAGTGTTCTTTTTTTCCTGGTTCTTTATAGATTCCCCTTCGCCATTTCGTGTTGTTAGGTCGCATTAATCATGCCTCTACGTTCCAGAAAGGAACGAACTGTGCAGTTGCAAACCCCAAAGGGGGTGGTCTCTGGTCCCCTAGATGCCTTCCTAATTAAAGCCACTGGAATACTGGAAAAGGAGATAGCCTTTGCTGAGAAACGGCTCTCACTAGATCTTATCAGTGGGAAATGTTCCTCGTTAGGCCCTATTGCAGCTGTGTCTAGTCCTGAAGTATTATCTACAGACACCAACCACTCGTTGGTTCCCGTACTGGTGGATGTTCACCGCGATGCAGGGGGAGTCTCTTTGGCATCAAGTTGCAGTGATTTAAACTCCAGTTATTTATCTGGTAGTGGGGTGGGGGGTAGCATGCTTTTAGCAAGTCAATCCCATTTAGAATTGTCCTCAGATGATGATCCCCCACAAAACCTTCCCTGCAAGAGGAAGAGAAACACGGGTCGGCAGATGGGAGGTGTCCCAAAGGTATCTAAAATAGCCTCCACATCACAACTAATTTCTAATCTCATGGCTATTACTGGCTCCCAGCCTACCCTGGTTTCTAGTGCTTATGGGCTTCCCTCTCAAGTTGTATCTGGGCTGCCAAACTCTTGCCCTATGAATATTGGCAGTGACAATGGTCTAATGGCAAAGATGGAAGTATTAATCAAAACCCTCTAGCTGCCTGTACTTGAAAGATCTAGACTTATGAATACAAAATTAGATGCCCTTGAAAACCTTGTTAAATCAAATACCTGCATGTTAAAAAAACTGGTCAATGTCCAACCTACACCGTCTAACACCATCTCCTCTAGTATCCCCAAACCCCAGGGAGGAGCTACACAAAGTAACCAGCCCCAGTGAGTAATTGCTAAGTCCACCTCTGCCAGGGGCGTCACAAATATTTCTGACGGCAATTGTCTTAAGGGCAGTACTCTAAATAATGTCTCCGCGCCCACCCTGGCCGCATCAGTACAGGCCCCAAAAGCTAAGAAGGCCAGTTCTAAATTAAATTCCATTCCCCAGCCAAATACTTCTAAGACTACTACTGTTACCTCGGCACAGAATCCTGTGAAAAATGGTCTTAAACCATCCACTCAGCCAAAAGCAAGTTCCAGAGTAGATGGGAGTACAATCTGTAATCTTGCTAAGTCCTTCAGGAATGGGAAAAAAAGGGGTCCCCCTCGTACTGACTTACCCCCCGATGCAACTCCATACATCATTGTCTTATCGGGTGTTTCACCATTAAGGGAGGGCCAAACAGAATCTTTTGGTGACCTCAAAAACAAAGTTGTTTTTTGGTTAAGCAAAAACCGACCCCTCCCACCATCCTCCTCAACCGAGATACTGAATGTCAGAAGAGTGGATTGGGTGGGCCATTGTGAGAAGGATTTTGAAGGGGATTGTATCATTATACATTTCAGGGATCCCTGGGTGGTTGACTACATACGCAGGGAGGCAAGGTTTGGAAGGATGGGGGATGTACAGTCTCTAGGATTGGGTTATTTTTACCCTAAAAGACATGGTGTGCCCCCTTCCCACCACCTGATGCTTAGTAGACCCGCAGGAAGATCCCAGATGGATAGGAACCCCTATTCTCCCCTTTATCCACATTTGTTTAACCGTTTTGACTGCCTCTCTGGCTTGGAGGGCATTGACTGACTGTACCCTGCTTTCAGTAGAGGGTGTCATTTGAGAAACCAGGCAAATGGCAATAATGGAGTTTGTAACATAAGCTTGAGCTATATGGGAGGACATTTGGAGAAGGCTGTGGAGGGGGTTGTTGAGTCCAGGATAGGTGCAAACCAGTTATCCAGCCCCCAAACATGCATGGTTAGCATCCCTGGGCAGGAGCTGTGTGATTCGGACCAAACTACACGTCTTAGTCATGTTAAGCTGCTTAAAGTTGCTTCATGGAATATTGCAGGGCTAAAGGGCCGAATAGGTTCGGAGGATTGGGCTGATTTTATTGACACCTTTGATATTGTAATTCTTCAAGAGAGTTGGGCTCCTGATCCTATATATCGGGTAGGGTTTATAAATTTTTACAAGCCAGCAATCAGGAGTCCAAAAGGCAGAACCTCAGGGGGCCTAATAATATGGGTTAGGCAGTCTATTGGGTACAGACCAATTGAAATAGTAGTGGCTAACCCTGATCTCCTGGGTATTAAGCTTAGTAAGGCTAACCTCCAGGACATCGTAGTTATCAATATCTATGCCCTAGGTCGTCCAGGTGGGCGCTGTCTGGCTATCTTGGATGAACTGGACTCTTACCTTGAGCAGATAGGAAGAGACAAACTCATCCTTATAGCAGGGGACCTCAACTGTACCTTGGAACCCCTGTTTAGTGAGGGGGAGGATTTGGGGGTGAAGGAAGATTCAGTATGGAACATCCCGCCCCTATCTTTGACCGATCGCAAAAAGGCCACTGAGGCTGCTCTCCATTGGTTAGGGCTGTGTTTGGAGTTGAGCCTGAGAGCGGTAAATGGGCGAACGGCCTCCGATAAGGATAGCCGACCAACTTTTGACAATGGGATCAGTAAAAGCTGAATAGATTACATCTTGGTTAAAATGGAATATTGGTCACTCGTGGACGATATGGAAGTCGTGGCCCGTCCGGAGAGCGACCATAACCCATTGTCTTTAAGCTTGCTGCTCCCAGGTGACCCCGGTAGGCCCCCATCAACATTATGTTTAACGGCGGAGGCCATCCTGTCAAATGATAGAAGAAGGGTCAAATGGTGTAAGGTAGTGGAAGACCACACTTTGTTAGACGGCATAGCAACGGAAGTCTTGAGGACTCCGAGCGCCATCCAAAATTTGTCGCCCACTATGGATGTTGCATCTCAGATTAGTGATCTCCATGACCAGTGCTTTGCAAAACTCAAAGCCCTTCTAACTATACCGTCAAAATGCGGGAAAGTGATGGTATTGGGTGCCCAGAAAAAATGGTACAATAAGAACTGTAGGGCGGCACATAGCAGCCTAATAAAAGCCATCAAATCTAGGGTCTCTAGTGAAATCAAAATGGCCCGTCAAACATATAAAAAGGTACAGTGGGTTGCGAAGAGAGAATGGGACGAGTGTCATTGGTCCGATCTCCTCGAGGCTTGCCAATCATCTAATCAAGTAAAGTTTTGGGAAATTTTAAAATGGGGTAGGAACCCGGACTCCCAAATTCCTGTTAATCACGTCCCAGCTGATGTATGGGTGTATTTTTATTACAGCCAGTTTAAGGATCCGGACTTGGAACCCCAAATTGGCCAAATACCGCGTGCACCTACGCCCGCAGTCCCCAGTCACACGTTAGTCTTTACAACCTCTGATACTGAGTCTGCACTCAGTTTAGTACAATCGGGGAAAGCCCCAGGGATGGATTCCATCCCTGCTGACCTATTTAAAATAAATCTCCAACTATGGGTTCCCTACATAACTCTGCTTGCCAATGCCATCGCAAAGGGGGGAAGGATTCCAGAGTCCTGGAAAGGGGCGGAAATTCTCCCAATTTTCAAAAAAGGGGACCGTTCGGTTCCGGGAAACTACCGTCCCATAAGTTTAATAGCTCCATACAAAAAATTGTCGCCAGGATGGTTCTTGCTAGAATCCAGGGGTGGATGGAGATGGAAAATATTCTCTCCCCACTACAGGCTGGCTTTAGATCAGGCACCAGTACCATCGACCAGGTTTTTAGATTCACCTTGATATACTGGAAGGTGGTGCTATTAGGCGGTGGATCCATCTATGTCGCCTTTGTGGATCTTAAGTCGGCTTTCGACCTTGTGCCTAGGGCAAAACTGTGGGATGTCCTAAGAAAGCTTGGGTTACCGCCCAAACTCTTAGACCTTGTGGTTAGATTGCGCGAGAATAACTTTGCCAGGGTGAGGTGGGGTGGTCAAGGGCAAGTGACGGCAAGCTTCCCAGTGACGCGAGGTGTCCGTCAGGGATGCGTTTTGGCTCCTACCCTTTTCTTACTGTTCATCGATCAGGTGGTGAAGTTTTTTGCCAATACTACCACCGATGCTCCCACTTTAGGTGGGGCAAAGTTTCAGATGCTTATATTTGCTGACGATACTTTACTCCTCTCAAAAACACGTAGGGGGCTTCAAACTGCACTAAATAGGTTCGAGGAGTTTTGTAAACTAAACGATTTACAAATTAATGTCAGTAAGACCAAATTTATGGTTTCAACTAAAAATCGTCCCATCAAAAGTACAGTTAGCTTGAATGGCGTTAGTATCGAACAAGTGGAGGTCATGACATACCTTGGAGTGACCCTAGACTACCGCCTACGCTGGAAACCTCAGGCCGACGCACTCCAACTCAAATTTGTACGGCTCATGGGCTGCTTGGTTAAGGAGCAACAAATGTCCCTAGCCAAACGTTTGCACCAGTTCTTAAGATCTATGAGGCTAAAATTAGCTCTGCCATTTTGTATGGGGCTGATCTATGGGGCTACATGGATCTTTCATTATTGGTAAAAGCCCAAAACAAATTTATGCGGAAGCTGTTAGGATTGACTCAATCTACGCCGATCAAACCACTCTTGTTAGACTTGGACTGCAAGCCCATTAACGAGATGGCTTGCTATCGGCTAGTAGCTTTATGGAGATGGATCTGAACATCACTGGACCTGAGTCTTTTTGCCAACGAATTGGCGGAAGTCAAATCAGTATGGGGCTCTTCTAACATTCCCTGGCTACAGGAGGTAACAATGGTTTTGTAGGAGATGGGTCTTAATCAGTTATGGGTTTCCCCAGGGTCCACCTCCTTCCCCTCCAAGCAAGACTTTAAAGCACTCTATTGGGCTTCTGTCAAACACTTATCTGTGGTACAATCAGATGCTTCTAGCCTGTCAGGCAGATTTTTGGTCCACAAATTAGACCCCTCTCTGGAGACTTATTGGGACGTGATCACTAAGACCTTAGACAAAAAATTATACCACCAGTTTCGTGTGGGGTCCTTGCCAGTTGTTTACAAAGAATTGGTCTGCTCATTCAAATGACTCCTGCCCCTGGTGTCCTGACCACAAGGAGAGTGTAGGCCACCTTATTTTTGAATGCCCCGCTTATCATGCCCCAAGAAACAAATGGATTAGGCCCATATGCTGTAGATTGGAAGTTAGAGGGAGCACTGAGGCCTTGAGGGTGCTACGTACCAATACCTCTGAGATGGTGGTTGTGGGTGTTGCTAAGTATCTGGGGTGGGCATGGGTTATTAGAACTAGATATTTAAATGCATCTTAATTCTGAAATTTTTTATATGGGTGTTCATATATTAGGTCTTTAATAAATTGTTTAATTTTTTTTAGATTGATCAAATGTCTTGTATATATGATGGTTTATTTGTATTGTTATATATGTTTTATTCTGCTTTGGCAGCTGTCTTTTATGATGAAAAATCGAATAAAGACCTATGAAACTGAAACTGAAACCTCTTGAGTAACACTGTCCCTGCCTCAGTGTAGACGTTGGGCGCTGGGTTGTCTATTAGTTACTCAGGTCACAGAACTCCTCTGTTGTGATTTTGAACTATTCAGAGTGTCCTTGGAAAAGAAGAGGAGTAGATCTGGGAACTGCAAGCGGGACAGAAAATCCTTATTGTTTCAATCTTTTGAATGGAACTCAGTTAATGTTTCTGCATCTATATCTGCCATGTGTGATTTTGAATGGCTTACTAAATTTCGGGTTCCAATTAGGGGCTAGGCTGGGACAAATCAGTCCTGAATCTCGATGGGACAGAATATTGTTACAATAGTATCGAGGGTTAAAAAATGGAAACATAGTTTTCTATATATTTTCTACACCTAACTCCACATATACATATCTTGGTGATATATATCTTAAAGGTATGTAGATGTGGAGTTAAAAATAGTAAATCCTTACCTCCTTCTCAGGGGGACGGATGCGAGCACCAGGTTGATCCTTGTCAAGAATTTACATTCGTATTTAGAAAAGTTTCTGGTTCTTTTTCTTTTTGATGGGGTCCTCTGCAATTTGACTCTGGCCTTTGGTTCAACATCACTGGACCAAGGAAGTCCAGGGTCCAGTGAAAGCCTTGGCTCTTAGCAGTTTTTGAGGTTACTTACAAACCAGCAAATAGCAGTAATTTATGAGGCTCAGACTCTGGGCTCAGAAACCATTATCTTTTTCTTCAAGTTGGCAAGTTGAACTTCTGTGGTGAGAAACAGGATGCTCCGCAACAAGCCAAGAGTCCAGGACCTGAGAGAGACCTCTTGGAGGCTAAAATTCGATCTCTTGGGCTACACCAGCGGAGTCCAGGGCGAGTCCTTTGCAAACTGGTCAGTTGGTCACTTTAAGGAGCAGAACTCAATTAGCTTTTGGGATGCTGAAGCTTAACAGGAGACTAACCAACTAGCCCTTGGAGTCCACTCGCTAGCCCTTGGCACAAGTGGAGCAGAGCCAGCCCTTGGGGTCTCTTTCCATGGATTAAACAGCATGAGCACCCCTTCTCTTTTTTTAAGTCCTGTATTTTTTATTTTTTTTGGCAGAGTTTTATATAGCGCGAACTAGACCCGAACTGAATTAGGTATCAGAGCGCTTTACATATTTTCCAGTTACGTTACACTTTCATTTTTAGGCACGGGGAGATTAAGTGATTTGCCCAGAATCACAGGAGGTTTGGCGTCGTTACCGAGACTCGAACCCAGATCCCCAGGTCCGAGGTCGAGCGCCCTAGCCGTTAGGTGCAGCAGGTGCTGCCCTCCTGAGATCAGCCTTTTTTTCTGTGGGTCCACAGATTCAGCAGGTGCAGTCCTTCTGTTCTTTCAGAGTCCGACAGTGTTCTGAGGCTGGAGGCCAGGTATGGCACTTTTACGTCAATTTCCAGGTTTTGGGTGGAGAGGACTCACTAGCCACAAGTGGCCATTAGAAGTTTGAGGAAAGAAAGAAGTGTCCTTCTGAAGTCACCTTGGTATTATAAATGACCATAAATCTAACTTCATCACTAAGTCATGTTTAATCTAACAATTAATTTGATACCTCGGAGTATTAGGTTTGGTGGTCCCATATGGAAGTTAGCATCTGGGCTAGTGGAAATCCATGTTAGCCAATGGATCCACTGCCTTGCTACAGTGAAAACAACAATTTTGAGTTTTCCCTGTCAGGACACGTAAAGTATAAAAGAAAGATGTCCTTCTCTTTGATAATTAGCAATCTGCTGTATGGGCTACAAAAGCCTTCCCTAAGAATGACATAGATATCAAAAAGAGAGGCTTTGACCTGGCAAAAGGGTTTATTTTGTCATGTTGGGTTGGCAGTTTAAAAGCAACCCAAATAGGCTGCAGCCATGTTTTCACATTGTCACTCTAGTTGTGGCACAATAAGTGCTGAAGTCCACTTTACCTGCTCTGGGTACACTTTGTACCTATACTGGTGATTTATGGGTAAGTTAAATATGCTAATCAGGATTAAGCAAATTACACATACACTTTGAGAGGCCATGGCACATGAACTTGGGTCTGGTTAGCATGGCTCAGTGCACTTCAGAGTAACCAGTGAAAGAAACTTTATTGCATGATTTCAAAAACACCTTTGCAAGTTACACAAGATAAAAGTATTACACATTAAAAGAAGATAAAACCCCAGTTCTTAGTAAAAGACCCCCCTTTTTTCAGAGTACACAATCGTAGTTGCCCTTTTGCCGACACATTAATAATAACCCTTTGGGGCATTGGTGGTAGTGTCCAAGATTTGGAAATCGAGTCCCGCATTAAAAGAAGATAAAACCCCAGTTCTTGGTAAAAGACCCCAGGAACCCCGTTTTTCAGAGTACACAATCGTAGTTGCCCTTTCGCCGACACGTTAGTAATAACCCTTTGGGGCATTGGTGGTAGTGTCCAAGATTTGGAAATCGAGTCCCGGAGTGTGCCAACCTATGTGCTGAGCTCCTCTAGTCAGTTAGTTTGGTGACTCTAACAATTATTTTTTCCTTTGCCCGAGTACCTGCAAGGAGGATCTGCCTGTTGTTTTTCTGGGGGAGGTTGCTGTTAGTGAATACCCTCCCCTAGTTTTTTTGCAGCACGATCCATAAACCTTACTAGAGCACAGTTAAGGCTGGTGTTCCGTGTGTCAAAGCAGGCTAGTACTGCGGCTCTGCACGATCTGACCTCATTGTTGATCCAGCCTCTCCGTAAAAGGAACCTTCTTTCCTTCAACAGACTTGGACACAGGCATAGGATGTGTGTTATGTCTTCCCTATGGTTTCCACAAAGTTGACAGTGTTGCTGGGCGTGTTCTATTTTTCATTGAGGAAGATGGCAGGACAAGTTGATCACTCCCATTCTTAGTTTTAAGAAACAAAGTTTAGTGCTTGCGGTGAACAGCAAGATTAGATACCCTTGAGGCGTCAGCTGGTCGTACGATCTGAGAGTCATCCAGCCGTGACTTCTTCTTGCGAGACATGTCTTATCTTCTAGTGAAGAGAGTTTTTTTGCGCTTATTTTTCCTAGCCTTTTGAATTCGTTTTGGCTGACTTGTAAATCCCAAACTTCGATCAGGCTTAAAGTTTTTAGTCCTCTCTCCCAATATTCGTACCCTGCCTGCCATCGTTTCGTATGCAGGCTGGACCATAGGTATTGCGCTAGGCTGCCTTCTTTTGACAACCTCAGTTTATGGCAGCACATTAGGAAGCTCATCAATCTGGCCGGTGATTGGTTACCGATGCCCAGTTCCAGCCTGATTTGGGCAGGTGACGTGTGTGTTGGTAACTGGAACACTGTTCTGAAGATTTTCGCAATGATTTTGTCTAATTGGCCACTGTCCAGCCCTTTTAACACCTCGCTTCCGTATGTTAGTGTAGGAACGACTTTTGCGTGTGCTGCCTGCAATGTTGGGGCGAATGTTGGGCCAAATAGCTTTTTATGAATAGAACTGAGTGCGAATGATAGTGCTACTTCCTTCTTTTTTTTTCTCTTCTAGATGGGTTTTGTATCTTCCGTTGTTATCAAAGAGAACTTCTAGGTACTTGTGGCACTTGGATTATATAATGCTTTTGGAATTTAGGACCCATGCCAGCTTCTGGGACCTTCCTGGACGGACCATCAAGATTTTCATTTTCTTATTGTTTATCTGGAGCTCGTTCTTTATTGAATATTCGGCAGTGTCGCTTAGGAGAATTACATCATCGGCGTATAGGAGGTTTGACAGCTGAAAGCTGGCTAGTTTGGGAGCATGAGAGTGTACATTGTTTAGGGCTTCCTGGAAGTCTGATAAAAATAGATTAAAAAGTGTGGGGGCCAGGACACATCCTTGTTCTAGTCCTTTAGTTGTTGCGATCGGGCGTGACAGTCTGGAGCCGTCCCTGATCTTGATCCTGACACATGTGTCCTGGTGCAGTAGCTGCATGGCTCTTAAAAGACCATTTGGGATGTTCAATCTGGAAAGCTTCTGCCAGAGCCTGGCCTTGTTGACGTTGTAGAACGCAGCTTTATAGTCTATAAATCCCATGTTAAACGGACTAGTGCTGGTTACCGCCTAGTCTATCAAGCAAGAGAGAGTCATGAGATTAACCGAGGTACCTGTGTCACTTGAGAAAGGCAGCCTGGTTCGGAGGAATTACTGAATGTTCGTCGGGCCATGCCCGAAGTGAATTGAGCAGTGTCCCAGCGAAATACTTTGCTTCATTGTCGATAAGGGCAACCAATCGGTAATTCCCTGGAGATTTTTTGTTCCCACCTTTGAATATTGGCGCAAGAATTGAACCTTGCCAAGAGGCAGAATAATGTTCTTTTGTAAAATGGAAGTAAAGAGTGGAGATAGCTTAGAATCCCAGAAGGCCGAATCCTCCTTGAACAAAGCTGGAGTGTTGCCTCCTGGGCCTGGAGCTCCATCTTTCAGGCCCTTTTTAATCTGTTTTTCAATTTGGTCCTCCGGGACTATACTTTGTTCGATACTGCTTGGGTGATTTAATCTCACTGATTGTTTTTCAGGTAATTGGCCTTTGTAGGGAGATTCTTCCATGGTTAGCGTTTTAACTAATCGCTCTGGAGGCATGTGCGCCACTTTCCGAGCTTTGCTGCCCTCTTCTCCGGAGCGCTGATCAACTGTGTTTTCTTGTCGATCTTTGAAGTGGATGTGCAAGAAAGAATACCACTCAGACTCCAGTATGTTTGATGATGCGGCTTTCGGGACATTCCCTCCAAGACTATTGATGGTACGCCAGAATCTCGCAGAATTATTTGACTTAATGTCTTGATGTAATTTAGCCCAGAAAGAATTCCTCTGAGCCCTTCGATGTTCTCTTTTGGCTATCTTCAGGTGTTTGCGGGCTTCTTTCCATTTGATTATTGTTGGTGGGTCCATTGGCTTTATTTTTAATTCCCGCCATAGCTGGTTCATAGTTCTTTTTGCTGATCGTATCGCTGGATTCCAAGAGGTCGACTGTTGCGTCCTATTTGATTTTGCCTACATTATTAATTTTGCGTGTCTGTCTGTCAATTTTGTTGCAAATGTTCTCGAGTTAGCAATGTGATCATCGGTTGTCCTACTGGTACTCTCAAAAATTTGTTTTGCCTCAGTTTTTACCTGCTGTAGATTGTTAACCGAGCACTTGATTCATTTTAAATTGATCGGAATACTTTCGGAAGCTTGAGCCCTTGTCTCTGCGTGTTGCACTAGACTAGTGCTGAACGATATTTCTTGAGGGCTGTGATCACTTTCTGTTCTGTTGCCGAATCCGAAACCTAATATTTGATGCAGGAGGGAGAGATTAACAAAGGTGTAATCAATTAAGGATGCACCATTTTTCGATAAGTATTAGAGGCCGGGTGGCTTCTCAGGGAGTAAGCACCCATTGAAGGCTCTAAGACCAAGATATTCCAGGTTTCTTTGTAAGGAGCGTCCCTTCCGGTCTTCCTTGCGCCATCCGGGAAGGTCCTGCGGTGGTATGACCCAGACGCTTTCCTGTGTTTTGGTTACCTCGTTTTTCTGTAGGTCAGACATTAGCCACATGTTGAAGTCGCCAGATAGTATTATGTCTATTTTCGAGAGACCAGATTTCATTCTTAACACTGACTCTGTCACCTCGTCTGAGAAGGATTGTCTGGACACTGAATTTGGGCGAACATAGGCATTCATTAGAGTGATGGACCTGGGCTGGCCTTTGTTTGTACTAAATGAGATTTCTACCGACTGGAGAAAATGGGAAGGGCTCACGAGGTCCCATGAGGTGATCGCGTTTTTTATTGATATATAAATTTCTAAGACACCTCTGCCTCTTCCTGAAGATTTCAGTTTCTGGGCTGGAAAGTAATGTGTTTTGAACCCTTCTATGTGCTGAAGCTCCACAAGCCATGTCTCCTGAAGTAGTATTATCTCAAATGATCGTAAGTAGGAGATTGTTACTATGTCCCCCAATTTGCTTGATAACCCAGTAATGTTCCAAGAGCAAATCCTTAATGGGCAGATGTCCTGACCCATTTGGTTGTTGTGATGTCAGCAGAGCAGCCGGGTTGAATTTAGGGAGCCCGCCAGCCATGACCATGTGCCCGCCTCTTCCAGATCCCTTTTGAGGGTGATCTGATCCTCACTTGCATTTGTTACTTTTAAGTCGGAGGGGGGAATTTTATGACAGGCACTCCTCAAGACTGAATAGACAGCTCTTTTTCGGTGCGTGGGCGCTCAAGGCTTCGGGTTTCTTGCAGAACGTGTGGGTAGCCTGGTTCTCTACCTTGTAGTATGAGTATGCCCCACTGCTTGAAGGTTTCTGTATGTCGTAAGATATTATTCATTGCCTCTATCGAGCTCCAAGTAACCTTTGTGCTTTCATTTGATTGACCCTGACCCGGTGCCATGAATTCCATTGATTTAATGTCCTGTGAGATTACGACATTGGACAGGCCTAACGCTTCTATCAGTTTGATGATATTCCCACGGTTTAATATGTCGCAGCTGCCTTTGGACTTATACTCCGGGTAAAAAAGTGTGAAGGTTGGATCTCCATGGGAGGGGGCCACTAGAAGCCTTGATTGTGACTCTGATCTTTGGACCCAATGCATTGGATCTGTTCCTGTCGGGGTCCTGATAATTGCACGTTCGTTGCTTTGTGAACAGGTGTGTGAGGTGGCATGTTCCGTACACTAGAGCTCTTTTGGTTGGTGCCACGGGCGGTTGGTACTTCGCCTCCCTTGCCCTTCGCCAATATAGTAAAATTGCCCGAATGATTTTGGTGTGAACTGCTAATTTGAGTCGGATTCACTGAATTGGCGCTACCAAGAAGATCCGTGGGCCCGGTGGAACTTCGGCCCTCTGCCATTTGCAACGGCATTGGGTCAAAAAATGCCATTTGGGTCGTTGCGGTTGACTCCTTTTTCCCCCTATTAGCCAAGTGATCCTGATCTGCCCCGGCTGCGTCCTTTACCATTGCAGGTAACATAGTTCCAGTCTTATTTTTGTTTGTTGCTTTCCAGTGGGGTTGTTTGGACCTCTTGTTGGTTTTTTGGCTCACCAATTCTTTTTGGGTCGTTATGCTCTGTAGGGGCAGCTCATCTGTAGGTGTTAAACAGAGGGTAAAGGCTCAGATCTTGTTTGATCCTGCAGATCTTATTGCGCCTTTTTCACTTCCTTTATCTTTTCACCTTGCCAATCTGGTCTTCCATGTCCAGATCAGGTTGAGGTGGTGAAGTGGGCTTGGCTTTGCCCGCAAGTGGGGACTTTTGTTGGTCGCTGCTTGAACTGCCAGTGGCTGATGTATCCAGGGGTGAGGACAGGGCATTGATTTCATCCCTTCGCACCCCTGGATTTGCTGCCACCTTTTTATTTGGTTACATGACACGCGTCGCCGTCGCCATGACTTAGAGTTTGTAATTTCTTTTAGGTCTGCCAACAGTTTTTTCATCATTACTGGGAGCGTGCTCTGTTTCTCGATTATTGGTGAGAAATTGCATCCTTGTTGCGGGTGGTCTACGACCGTTTGGGCCCGTCTGATCAGGTTATTCAAGTTTGTAATTTTATCATCTATTTTGGCTACGTACACAGCTAGTGTGTTCAAAAGGCTGATTTGTATGTCCATTTTGTTTGCTTGATGGGTCATTGCATCAGCTGACCTCTGAAGGATGTCCAGAGCTGTAGCCCATGCCTTCTCTGTTTAAATACCTCCTTCTTCTCCTCATTTGGGGATGATGAGGGTCGAGAATGGTCAGGGGTGTCTTTGCCATATGAGTACAGCATTTTTTCCCATTCTTTTGATTCAAGAAAGGAGAGATCTCTCTCCATGTGAAGAACCGGGTTTTAGAACCCAGCGGCGCCAGGGACACTCCCAAAGTCTTCGGGTTCTCTTGTCTTGGCAAACAGAGACACGGAATACTTCTAGGTGGCGTCAGAGATCAAATTTATTAGCTGCAGCTAGTAACAGTAATCTCAGCAATACAACACGGTGTACAACTCAAGAAACTGTTCAAATTTCATAGAGCAAGACATCACCTTTTATACACAATATTCTCATTATAAATGTACACCCACTGCGCAAAATTCTGACCAATAGGACACATTTTCTAACTGAGTATCACATTAACAAAAAACCCAATTTACAGTAACCCAACCCAAAAGTTATTTATTAGGACTGTCCCAAATTCAATCTTTGCAAGCCGGACAAATTTATAATTGAAAAGCACAACCCATGTAATGTCAGAACATAAAGGAAACAGTAATAGATGCTGGACAAGATAAAACATGTGCAAGGAAACTAAAGGTTAACGAGGTCCTGAACATTGATTGGCAATCTCAGACAACGATCAGCCAGAGAAATTGGCTTCGTGAATGGTCAGTTTCAGATGGAGAGGTCAGCGTCCTGCAGTTCACTCACAAGTCAGAAAAGGGCCTATTTAATGCATACATGCACAATGAGGCCCATGCAACTTTGTTCGTTCGGTTACCTCCACGGCCTACGTGAGGGCAACACAAAATGGCGTTATGAACAACGCAAAGAAAATGGAGTCCGGTCCCGAAAACCACGGAACCTCAGACCCTCCTTTTGCCATTACGTAGGCAATGACCTGAACTCACGTCAATCTGAATCCAGGTCTATATCTATTCTCATCAGGTCATCAAGGTGTTGCTGTAACATAATCTTATTATCCTTCGCTTCTCTCGGGACTGGTCTTCTCACACAGATTGAAGCACAAAGACTACAAATGGCGGAACCACACTGGATGCATAAGCAACACGAGAAAAGGATCGCTAAAGTCATACCAAGGAACATCAGAATCTTCCATCCCCATTTGGACAGCAGTTCCCAAAACCATCCCATCAATGACCAGTTCCCTTCGTCTACATGTATAGACTCAGCGGACTTATGTAACCTCAAGATGGCTTGGTACACTGTCGGGACGTTATCTGGTATGAAAACGCAGCAACTAGACGCGATCAATTTACATACTCCACCTCTATCTGCAAGTATAATATCTGAAGCAAAGCGGTTCTGTAATGTCATAAGGCGATCCGCTTGAAGCTCGGTTGTAATATTGCTAAGGGCACCTGCAGTCTCATTTATAGTGGCCTTGACCACTCTCGTAAGCTGACGAATTGTCCTACCATTAGCCATAGGACCCCAAAAGGGCAGGAAACCCTTAAAGAAGTCTCCAACTTCTTGTGCGGCAGTGTCTTTTGCATCGATAAAACCTCTACCATATCTTGTCTTATGGTAGTTGAAAGCAGCTGTGTATGTAGGGGGAAGCAAAAATGCCACATAACATGTGCCCGAAAAGTCAGAAGGCAACCATGTATATGCTCTATCATAACAAACAAAATTCGTGCCTTTAGCTGGCACGAACGGTGGAGATTTCTGGGACGTATAGACATAGGTGTGAACGCACACACTCTTACCAAACTGAGCTCTCGGATTCTGACCATTGCCTTGCAGACAAAGATGACCTAGGTGGGGTACAATCCAAATAGGAGGAGACATTTTCTGTCTCTCTTTCTCTGTCAAACTAATACTATATCTCGTCTTGTTCCAACCAACATATGCTCGTACCTCATCCTTAGGGATAGCATTATATGCATCAATATCTCTGACCATATCTACTATTCCCTGTATCAAGGCATTATTATTCGCGTTGTCTTTGACAGAACGTACAGGAGATGCTTCATTCGCATAGATAAACATTGACTGGAGTGCCCATACTGACCCATTAGGCGAAAAAGGCAAAACCAAATATGGCATTCCCTTATCAGTCGTATTTGGCATAACACCACACACCCAACAATTCGTGGTATTTACAACTAGCTGATGCTGATGTAACATCTGTATAAAGGAATTGTTCACAAATTCTAATCTTCATGTCTGTTCATGTTCAGGCAACGTATGAAACTCATGTGGGGAAACAGTAGGAAAAGAAAGAGTAGGTTGGGAGGTAGATGCAAGTGTCTGTTGTGATGCATAGAAAATCCAACCCACACAAACCAACGTAATATTCAAAAGCATAAGAAAACACATTATTAAAAAACATTTGCTACGAACCAATATACACATTTGCCCTCTGAAATCAACTCTTTTAACACCCTTGTCGGACTCAAAAGACTCCATCCTCTAACGTGCTGCTCACTGCAATTTTCCTTCTTCACTTAAGTGTGCGTCAAGATCGTACTAACGACCCTAAACCACTGTCCGGATGGTGACTCGAAAAAGAAAAAGTAAAAAAAAAAGTCTCTTGATCTGACAAGGTGTAATTCACTACATACAAAAATTCAGATTTATTTGTCCATTTCAAATGTCCTTTTTCGATCTCAGATTGTAGCGCTCTTTGCCAGGCACAGTCTGATCCTTAAAGAGGAGTTCCGGATTCGTCGTGTCGATTCTCAAAGACGGAGGCACAACAGCTTGCAGAACATCATCATCCTCGCGTTCTGATCGTGTCCATGTCAAATGAGCATCACTAAAAGGCACGAATCTGGGAATCCTTTCGCATTCTGAGTCAGCTATTCCATCCCTCAACCACTTGTCATACGGTAAGGGCAAAGGAACTTTCTTAGTATGGGTGGCATGCACCAAATTCTTTTTACCAGTTACTCTAACAGCAGTTCTAGTGACCAGCAATACCAAATAGGGACCAGTCCATCTCGGCTCCAAATTCTTGGATCGCTGAAAATTCTTCGTCCAGATATG
This sequence comes from Lissotriton helveticus, assembly GCF_964261635.1. Lineage (NCBI taxonomy): Eukaryota > Metazoa > Chordata > Amphibia > Caudata > Salamandridae > Lissotriton > Lissotriton helveticus. Next base: position 1,074,698,746 of record NC_136065.1, on the reverse strand, counting down.
ATCATTAGGTTGGATCGTGTGCCCTGGATCTGCAGTAGCTATCGGCGAACAGTCATAGACCTGTTGGTGGAGAACACGTAATTTAGCAGTCAAGTCATGTAAGTAATCCACAAACATAGGGTACTCAAGGTCACTGTATTTTTTAGGACGAGGCACACCCCAAACATTCGCTGGACGATCAAAAACTATTTCGTATGGGCTAAGTCCCACACAAGAATGCAATGTCGTCCTTGTTGACAAAAGAGCCAACGGCAAGGCATCCGGCCATGTAAGACCAGTGCTCGCTTGAATCTTAGCGAGTTTCAGCTTTAATGTGCCGTTATAGCATTCGACAAGACCTGCTGACTGGGGGTGATTCGCAGCCTGGAACTTCTGATTTATCCCTTATCCAATACACACTTTCTTCATGACTCGACCCACAAATTCACTCCCATTTTCAGACCATACAATTCTCGGCAAACCAAATCTAGGGAAATACTCTTTGAGCAAAACCTTAGCTGTAGATAAGGCAGTATTATCCTTTAGGGGGTAGGCATCTGGAAAAGGCGCAAATAACCACAAGGGCATACTTCAGATTGTTGTATCTCTCCATGTGAATGTAATCTAGCTGTATCACTTCAAATGGATACGTCGGAGGAGCAAAATGACCAGCTGGAGTTGGAGTTCCCTTGCCATGATTATACTTCAGACAAATCATGCAATGCTTCACAACATTCTCAGCACATTTCGGAATTCCAGCATTCTGCCATACTGGAGCCAACAACTTACATATTCCCTTCGAACTAATGTGAGCCATTCCATGAGCCATAGTAACCACTGGGAGCACATACGCATCAGGCAACAACCATCGCTGGTGTTCTGACAACTCAACCCAACAACCTGTCGAATCCAACATACCCGTACTTTCTCTCCATGTACTCACTTCTTTTTCCGTAGCTTCAGCCTGAATCATCTTCACACTTTCTATTGTGTCTTCACACATTCCACTTTCCACAACCCATCTTGCAGGACCTGCCACATACATACGGCTCATCATGTCTCTCGCCATTTCCTTCGCAACTTCATCCGCAAACGCATTCCCTCGACCTACATCGTCCACAACCTTCTTATGCGCACTACACTTCACAATAGCAATCTGCTTTGGGAGAGCAAGAGATTCCAAAAGTTCATTCACTAACTGCCCATGCTGAATTTTTGTGCCATGGGAATTAAGGAATCCTCTCTCTCTCCATAAACGTCCAAAACTATGGGCAACACCAAACGCATACTGACTATCGGTATACACATTCACTCGCTTTCCTTCTGACAACACACATGCTCGTGTCAATGCAATCAACTCTGCTGCTTGCGCAGAATTCTGTGATATGCGTGCTGTCTCAACAACTATGTAAAGTTGTGACGGCATATGCTGCAGTCGTTTCACCATTCGGAAGCTTAAAACACGAACCATCTACCCATAAAGTACCATCAACATTCTCAAGAGGAGTATTTTTTAGGTCAACTCTAGCTTTCGTTTCTTCCTCTGTACAAAAACAATCATGCTGTTCTTGAGCATCTGACTCTACAGAAATCGGCAACAACGTAGCTGGATTCAATACATTTGATCTTTTAATGTGAACATGGCTAGCCAAAAGAGTCAACTCATAACCTGACAGACGTGCACTAGTAAGGTGCTGTGTCTTGGTCCTGTTCAATAAGGTATCCACTGCATGTGGGACCATCACAATCAACGTATTATCCAATACCAAACCAGAAGACTGTCGGATAGAAACAGCCGCTGCCGCTGTAGCTCTCAAACAGCTCGGCAACGCTTTAGCTACCAGATCTAACGTCGCTGAAAAATATGCACATGGGCGTTGCTTGTCTCCAAACTGTTGAGTCAACACTGACAATGCACAACCTTCTCTCTCGTGAACATACAACGTGAAAGGTTTACTGTAGTCAGGAGTACCCAATACCGGAGCCGAACACAATACATCACGTAATTCAGAAAAACTTTTCTGACACTCATCAGACCAAGGGAGAGGATGCGAAGTATCTTTAAGAGTCAGCGCCAACAGAGGTTTCGCTAGCAGGGAAAAATTAGGGATCCATGGTCTACAATACGAGGTGATACCTAAGAAAGCACGCACTTCTCTCTGTGTGGATGGTACACTCATTTGCGCAATCGTTTGAATTCGTTCTGGGGTCAACCTTCTTCCCTCCTTCGACAAGAGATGACCTAAGTAGGTTACTTCTTGTCGGCAATACTGTAACTTGGAAGGTGACACTTTATGATGGAGGTCAGACAAATATTGTAACAAAGAAAGAGTAGCCTCTTTACAAATCTCTTCGTCATCAGCGGCAACCAACAGATCATCAACGTACTGGATAAGAGAAGCACCAGTAGGCAACACAAAGCTATCAAGCTGAGTTTTCAACGCCTGACTATAGATGGAGGGACTTTCACAATAACCTTGGGGAGCTCTCTTAAAACGGAAGCTTCGTCCTCCTAAAGAGAAGCCAAAAATATCCCTACTCTCCTCAGCAATTGGAATGCTAAAGAAAGCATTCTTCAGGTCAATAACAGAAAACCAGGCTGCCGAAGCAGGAATCAGAGTCAACAAAGCAGTGATATCAGGGACAACAGGAAACTGTGGCTCCACAATCTTGTTTACCTCTCGAAGGTCAATCACAAACCGGTACACAGGTGGCTGAGAAGCATCAGTACGCTTAAGGACAGGCAAAACCGGACTGTTACACACATTACCTCTCGTTTCCTCAACTACACCCTTCTCAACCAGATCATAGACAATCGCTAAAAGAGCTCTCTCGCCATCACTAGATATTTTATACTGTGGGATACGAGGTAGCCTAGCATTCGATTTAAGGGTGACATCATAAGGTGGAATCTGCAAAAGACCAACATCATTAGGACCTGTAGCCCAAAGTGTATCAGGAAGAGAACGCAATTCCAGTGGAAGACAATCCTTAGACACATACATCGGAGAAATCACTTTCTTACCTAGGGTAAGATGTACTCCCGAAGGAGAACAATGTAATGTCGCATACAATCTTTTCAGGAAGTCCAACCCTAACAGATTCTCATTACAACCAGTCGTTAGAATAAGAGGAGTTTCCAATTTACAAGGGCCAATAGAAAGAGGCAAAGGATTAGAAATCGGGTTACAAACTGGGGCGCCTGAAAATCCTATGGAAACAATGGTCAAGCCAGACAAAGGTGCGCCAGGAAGTTTAGAGTGCATAATAGAACTCTTCGTCGCACCAGTATCCAAAAGAAAAGGTTATACCACACCTAATGTAGTCACTTCAACATAAGGTCCACTCTGGTCTACTGGAACTGACACTACTCCCTCTCTTTGCCCATGGCTGTCCTAACTATCATTATGACCCGCACTCTCACTCTCGAGATAATAATCCTCAACATAGTACTGTGCAGACTGACTACTCGGAACATTCTGTCTGTCAAAATAATTAGCAGAATTCTGAAGGGAAGAGGAACGCTCATTCTGGGGTAACACACCATGTCCCCTACCCCTAGGAGCTTGCTAGAAACCACCACAACCTCTCTGACCAGATACGCCATTTGCACGCTGTAACAAAGCCGGGCAACTATACTTAAAATTACCTTCCTCTCTGCAATAAGCACACTGATTAGGACCAGGAAAGAATCGCGGAGCATAAGGCTCAGGTTTCTGTAACAATCTCTGAAACTGTGGAGGTTGCTGAAACTGATGCTGATTCTGATGAGGCGGATAAGCTTGCTGCAAAAGAACCTTCGCCTTTAAATCTTTAGTTTTCTTCTCTGCTTTATCCTTCTCATCTTTATCCCTATTCTCATAATATTGTGCAGTAGCCAATATCTGGGCCGACGAAGAAACAGCCCATAAACTCTCAGAGTCCTTAAACTTATTGGAAAGTTTGGGAAGCAAATTAAAGACAAATTTGTCCACGAACAACCTTTGACCACCTTCCGTACTCATGTCCTGACCACTTTGATCGATAAACGTTTCTTCAAACCTCGTGAAGAAATCAGACACACTCTCGTCTTTCTTTTGTTTGCATGCTGCTAACTTGTCCCAATTCACTCGTAAAGCAGGCATCATAGTTTTCATTAAATTAATAATCCTACCAGGTAATTCTGCAACTAAAGACTCAGGTTTGGCACCTCCAACCTGTCGACCATCTGCAGCAACAATATTAGCCCACGTATCTCCTAATTCTGCCGCATGATTCTCATGACGAATCTTCGCCCACAAAGGTTGAGGAACTACATTACCCATTAACATATCTATGTCAGCTAAATTCATAATACACGCTTCAACTGTCTGGGACAACTCCTTGTAATAACCAACAGGATTCTTACGAGGGTCAGGTCAGGTCTGCTTAAGAGCCAAGACCTTTGCTCTCTTCCAAGGGACATGTACCCACACTCGCTGAAAATGGGCCTCTACAGCCTGAATACCCTGATTAACATTAGCAGCAACTGCCTCTCTCCATACAGGGGGAACTTCTCTCATAGGATACTGCTTCACTTTCCTCCTAACAGAAGGATCAGGTTCTTACAATGGCTGAGACGGGAGTCTAGTTCTGAAGGCAAGTATCGTCTCTACAGCATCAGTAACATCAGATTCCACTATCGTCCCTTTAGCAAACTCTGACTGAACATCAAGCACTTCCTGCGGAATCGGACCCAACTCATTATCTTCCCATTCCTGCCGCAGAAAAGCTCACATTACATCAAAAACATACCTTTGGTTAGGCATCTCCCACTGAAAGAAAACATCCATAACTGCTGGCAAATTATACCTGGAAGCATTTAAAATCCATCTACGAGCCAACAGATCCAACACTGCTCGTTCTTCGGAACTAGGAAGCTGACTACGACTCTGCTTATGTTCCGAAACAGGGGTCATACTCAGTGGCCCAAACAATGGAGACAACGTATTAACAACAGTTTCTGTCATTCGTTTTCGAGCGGAAGGGGAAGAAGTAGGTGTAAAAACAGGAAAGTTAAAATCTTGAGACAAAGTAGGAACACGAGCAGTAGGAGTCTGAGATGCAGAAGCAGAAGGCAAAGGAGTTTGAGGCAAAGCTGGAAGCAAAGCTTGCGACCCTAGAGTGGGTTGCGCAGTAGGAGGCAAAACCATCTGTGGAGCACCGGGTGGCTGAACAACAGCAGGAGGTTGAACAACAAAGGGTAGAACAACCGGGGGTAATGGAGGCGCAGTAGCACCCTGCACATAAGGGGGTGGCAATCTCAGTAAATGAGACATCAAAGGATCTTTTTCACGGTCTTCCGTCACTTTCGGAGGAGAAGACGGCAAGGCCGGATAACATTTATCTATGGCCATGCAACGCTGTCTATCTAAAACTTCACACACTCGATCTTCCTCATCCGACTTAAACTGCCTAGCAGCTTGTAGTACTGACATATTCTTATCTTTCCTATCTCTCTTTGCTTGCTTAATTTCTCGCTGTTTGGCTTCCTTTCGCCAAAGGCGGAAAGAGTCAAACATTGCCGGCCGGGCTTTCTTCTTAAATAGCGCAACTTCCAGATTATCTAAAACATTTACTTCAAAACTACCATGTTGGGGCCATCGCAAAACACCATCTTTCCTTGTATAGCGGACCCACACTTCATTATAAGTGATAGGACCCACTCCGTGTTTTGAATAGAGCTCATAAGTCGGAGTTCCAACCGGAGGTTTCGGACACGAATCCTCCAATCCGGATTCCCTGTTGCAACCACAACTAAACCATTTCCCAATTTTGCTAAGACCAGGCATCTTATAGCTCACTAATCTAGCTTCAAACTTCAAGGAGTTATCAACTATCGATACACTCGTAAATATATGAGCCCCTCGGCTTCAATTTTTGCAAAAATCAAATCAAAACCAAGAACCAAAACAAAGTCGTGGGAGCGACCCACTTATACTTAACCAAATATCTGTCACGCCACCAGAAGACCGTCTATCGTCTCGCTTTACAAAGGATCAATCAAGGGTCGAAGACAGGGCCACAGTCAGGGCAGCAGTCCTTCGTAGCCGTTGGAAAGCGGGAAGCCTCGCAGAAAAGACCTTCGGTCCACGTCGACATGCAGGGGTCAATGAAGTGGCGGCCTTCCTCCAGAATTTCCTCATGTGGCTCCTCACGATCCTCGGGCTTGGACCGGTACCGCTGAAGTCGCCCCACGTTGGGCGTCAACTGAAGAACCGGGTTTTAGAAACCAGCGGTGCCAGGGACACGCCCAAAGTCTTCGGGTTCTCTTGTCTTGGCAAACAGAGACACGGAATACTTCTAGGTGGCGTCAGAGATCAAATTTATTAGCTGCAGCTCGTAACAGTAATCTCAGCAATACAACACGGTGTACAACTCAAGAAACTGTTCAAATTTCATAGAGCAAGACATCACCTTTTATACACAATATTCTCATTATAAATGTACACCCACTGCGCAAAATTCTGACCAATAGGATACATTTTCTAACTGAGTATCACATTAACAAAAAACCCAATTTACAGTAACCCAACCCAAAAGTTAATTATTAGGACTGTCCCAAATTCAATCTTTGCAAGCCGAACAAATTTATAATTGAAAAGCACAACCCATGTAATGTCAGAACATAAAGGAAACAGTAATAGATGCTGGACAAGATAAAACATGTGCAAGGAAACTAAAGGTTAACGAGGTCCTGAACATTGATTGGCAATCTCAGACAACGATCAGCCAGAGAAATTGGCTTCGTGAAGGGTCAGTTTCAGGTGAAGAGGTCAGCGCCCTGCAGTTCACTCACAAGTCAGAAAAGGGCCTGTTTAATGCATACATGAACAATGAGGCCCATGCAACTTTGTTCGTTCGGTTACCTTCACGGCCTACGTGGGGGCAAAACAAAATGGCGTTATGAACAACGCAAAGAAAATGGAGTCCGGTCCCAAAAACCACGGAACCTCACACGGCACAAGCTTCCTTCATATATTGCAAAGATGCAGACCCGGTAGAATCATGTTGTGTGCATTGGGCGGATTCTCCTGCTCGCTCCCCCCGGAGGATGCAAGCACTTGTGGTACGGATGGTATGAGAGCAGAAATGTAGATGACTTCTCCCCCATCTGTCATATCAGACACACTTTCCTTTGTGGCAGGATTAGTTAGTAGTTCAGCGTGTTTACACATTATGTTTAAGCTGATGTAAGGGGGAACAGTATTAATGGCTACTGGATCGGTTATTGTGTCTCTGTTAAATTCGGTTGAGGGGTCGATGTTGTTGAAGATTAGGTTTGATGCAACAACAGAAGTGGCTGCAAAGTCGCACCTGGGCCTTGATTGTATTGAGGGGGTCTTTGTTTTGGGACTTTCTGAAGTTGTGACTGCGAGGACCCCTAAACTGCTCTGCGTGGATATGTTAGGGTCTCCTCCCTCCTGTGATGATGTGAACTCGTCAAATTGGCTGGAGACTATCGCTTGGTTGTTTTGAGATTTGCCCATCTCGTTGTTACCGCCTGAACTACCCTTGCTGATGGTCACTGTGGGGCTCAGAGGAATGGGTACTCCCTTAATGTTCATATTGCTCGAAAAGACTGCTGACCCTACGTCTTTCAGGAAGGCAAATTTTTTCGTTATTTTTGGTTGATTACTGAATAGATGTTGGCCCACCAAGCCTGCTTCCTTCCATTGCACAGGGAGCGTACTGACTATAGTGCTTCCAGAAGCACTTGGCGACAGGTTAAGTAACCGGTCTGTGTCCATGGTAGATATCTCTAGTTTTTCTGTCTGTTTCCTCTTCTTTTGTGGGGCTGTAGACCTCTGCTTGCCCAATCTCATCCTTTGCTTTAGCCGGAGAAGGGAAAGAAGGGGAGAGCTGGGTGGCCTGTCTAGGCTGCTCAAAATGACTGTTCAAAATGACTGTATGGGCAGAGTGAGAGCTGCGTGGAAGTTGCAGGTGAACCCAAGCTCGCTGTGGAGCGACACAGCAGAGCAGGGGAAGTAGGATCGAGGTGGAATTCGCTACTTGCCGTGCCCCACCCTCGCAAAGCCTTTGAGCCTTTGGGCCTTTGTGGTGACCTTACTTCCACTCTTTCACTTTGCTTGTTGAAGGATCTTTGCTATCTTTACTGTCCTTGCTTCTCACTTCATTGGCGCTTTGTTGTCATTTTCACTTTTCACTTATGCTTGCCGACCCAAGCCCTAGCGTCCCAAATGCTGCCGCAAGTCCGCCATAAATCAGCCACTAAGCTAAAATGAGCTGAAACTCAGTTTATGGGCACCCAAGCGGACCGGTGGTAGGTAACAAAGGCAGCTGGACAGCTGGGGCAGTTTGGCGCTGCCGGGTTGAGGCAGGCTGGGGCGGACTGTGGGGAAGCCAAGAGGAAGCGTGAAGAAGCAGAGCGTGGTATCGCAGTATGTAGCCAAGCAGCCAAGCAGCCAGCGGCCAGCAGATGGAACGAACTAAGCAAACTGAGCGGGTGAACTATTAAGCTGCACGCACCCGTGAGCCATGTTCTACCCTAGTTCTGAGTTCAACTCCTGCCACCAACTCACTGCCTGTTTCCAGGTGATCTCCGCATTGTGCTCCGGGATTATTTCACGGATGGCCCCCGGCTGCAAAGGGGTGCGAGAAACAGACCGTAAATGTGGAGGTGGGGATGGGAAATGCCTGTTCCGTCGATGCGATCCCCTACCACCTCAGGAAACACCACAGAAGACCACTGCAACTCCGGGCAGCAGCAGAGCCTCAACCCTCAAGTCTTTACCGCCAACTTTGCAAAGAGGCGGGCCGGACCGGAGTGGCAGATCTCCCTGTTGCACCACACCGGTAAATCTCTGATCTTCGGTGCAGTCCAGAGCAGTCCGGTGCAATCCGTGCAATCACTGATCGCCGGCTGCCGAAAAAGAGCTCCTATGTCGGCTCCAAGGCCGCGAGCGGCATGCAGCAGACTTCTAATTCCAAGACTCTGGGTGCCAGACTTTCCCAGAATTGGTCCGCAAATCGGATCAGATCAAAGCGGCGACAGGTCAATGAGAAGACCTGCACCCCCTGCTGCACGAAAGAGGGGGGGTGCGTAGGAAAAAACAGAGAGCACAACAGCCAGGGACTGGGGTCTGGAGCAGCCGGCGTCCTCCTCTGTCCTCCTCGCTTCTCCTCGCACGCGCACACCTCGGTTCAGCATGAAGACTTGGACTGGATTCCGTCAGCCATCTTCAGAGTAAGAAAACAGTAGCATCAGTTCAAAACCTTGGAGGGTGATCTTACAAAAAGAGCTATTTTCTAACATCAGTCCTATTGGCAGCCAGTGACATTTCTTGAGAGATGAGAAATGTGATCCAATTTGTTCTTCAGATTGAAAGAGACTGGCTGCTTGATTGTAACTATAAAACTTCTCAATCCCTTTCTTGTGTGTGAAGACTGCAGTAGTAAAACCTTGATTGCATTACATGCATGGATATATAACATCAGTGTGGTAGCTAGAGAAATCGGAGAATCCTGCTCACTAACATCATGCAGAAATTGCTTTTTCAAATAAACTGAGATTTGATGATGGAAAGAAAGGTTTTCATTAAACCATGCTCCTAATTTTTTTTCATCCTAACTTGTACAGTCAGGTGAACATCAAAATGGAATCCACTAGGTCTTACACTCTCAAGATCTGGGTCTCAGTGCCACTCAGACAAAGATCATTCTATTTAATCTGGTGATTAACTAACTTAGAGTAGGGAAGTGGTGAGATTTTGTTTTGTATCTTCCATTTTCAGAACGGAATGTGGCAATGCACATCATCTGTACATATTTGTAATTTAAGATGGTGCTCTCCTAACATCTGACCAGTAGTCCAAATGAAATATTCAAAATGATGGTGAAAGATGGGATCCATATAACATCCATTTCTCTGATGATGAAGAAGAGCCCATTCTAATTCATTAAGTTGTATTAGATAAGAACGATTGCAGTCTTGTACGGGCTGTGCTAATGATCCAAGCACCGTTTTTCAGACATCCAACAGTGTGTTCTCTGGTTTACCATGTTAGTTGCTTCCAACAGATTTAAAAGGAACTGGATTTATTGTTAATATACATAAAGGGAAGCAATTAGCTGCACCCTAATTTTCAATATTGTAGACTAAAGGCCTTTTTCACTAAGGTTAACTCATACCTTTGTGTGCGTATACTTTTTTTTCCGTATTCCTAAACTATGATTTATTGGTAACAGGACAGGATAGATAAGAGAGAAGACATGTCTATATTTTTATGTGGCAAGTTCTCTGCCCCGACTGCAGAGCTTCGTAATTCATAAAGTTACTATTAAAGCATAGTTTGGGAATACCGAAAAAGAGTGTACTTACACAAAAGTGTAAGATCACCTTTGCGCATCAATTCCTTTGTACCTCCTCCAGTCCTGAAATCAGATTGCTTATTGTGGAGAAACTTATTAGATTCAACAAATTCTTGGAACTGATGTGTAATTTCTCATAAATTATAACAACAGGAGAGAGAGGGAAAATGAAGGAGTCACTCTTGGTCCCCCTAATAAATGTTTAAAGAAACAACGGAAGAGTGTAATTTCTCATGCCATGATTTTACTAGTGAATATAATTGAGGCTTCCTAGATTCTGTCAATATTAATAATAGGTTGACCAAGTATCATGCAGAACATGGGGAATATCAGCAATAAACAGACAGAGGTTCTGCCATGTAGAAGTAACACAATGAGCATAAACGTAAAGACCAACTACAAATGACAAAGACTCAAATCAAATTGAAAAACGTGTGTGTGATATATTAAAATTCATATATCATATGTGATTAAAGACATAGCAATGAGAATATCAGACAAGTCAAATATATATTATACAATACACAACAGTGAAAATACAAATTTGTGACACAAAAGTGAAACTAGGACAACAAAAGAAACACATTATTACACATAAATAACACCAAACAAACTTGTAACAACGTCCTTATATTTGAAAATAGCCCTAGACATGTGATTTCTATTTCATGTGCGACTTTGTCTATTTGACCAGTGAACCCTTGTAAAATCAACGTCAACGTTTCCTAGATTCTGTGGCTGACCAAAAGCTTCGTAAAAAGGGGGTAGTGTCAATTGTTGTTATATCTTTAAACTGTGCGACGCTTGCAAATTTTACCTAATGCAGAATTTGTAAAATCCTGTGAATTTCAAAGCAGTAAAGTTTTGCATGCTTTTTTTTAGAAGAACAGACCTTGCTGGAGACTATTTGGAAACTGGTTAGAGCAGAAACAGTCTTAGGGGGAGGAATACATTTTCAAATTGAACCAGGCTCTTTTGATATCTCATATAAACTCAATTTTTCATAAACCACATAGTGAATTTCAAAAACCTTCAAGGATTTTTCTTTAATGTTTACCAATGTTCCCAAAATAAAATCTCACACTTTCAGACAAGCGTAGTAATAATTATTACATTTTAAAATAATTAGCCCTGTTCACCATGCTGAATGAGGACAGGTTTTCCTTTACTATGGGTGCCAAACATGGGTCAATAGAGATATTCAATGCTTTCAGTTTACCAGGACAGTGGCATAACGCAAAATAATGGCGCTCACCTGCAGAATGGGCTTGATTGGGGCCCCCTGATTGGTTCGGCCCCGGCTTCACTATAGGGGCACTCTTGGTAAAACAGAGTGGCTTTACCGAGAGTTTAACTATTTCTTATTCCATGCTTGCATGCCTTTCAACCATTCTTCAAGGCATGCAATGGCATGGTTTAGAGGGTGAGTGAGGAAGACCCCTCCAAAGCAAGAAATCCTGGGGTACTTAGCATGTACTCGAGGTTCACAGTGGCAGAGGCAGAAACTGGGGTTTGAATGGTAGGTGGGTCAACTGTTATAAAACAAAATATCTCAAATATCGTAGATCAGTTCTCCTTATTAGTTGCAGACATACACTTAAATCAAATGTACTTCTGTGAACTTTTGTGAACAGGGATAAATAGTGCTATGTACTATACATTGTTTTTGATTGTCCCTTTAAAATAAACCTTGTTCTCTAAAATAACCACTTTGGTCCTTGGAGCTAGGTTCATGTTACATCTTAAAATAATAATAAAGGATAGAGCAGCTAATCTCCCCACAGTTGGTAAGTGGGATCTCCCATTAAGTGATTGTCAGGATTGAGCACAGGAGAAAACTATAAAGAAATGTCCCAGGAATGAAGTAAAGTGTGGTGGTTTTTTAAATATGTGTGCCTTCCATCCTAGCACAGACTTATAACATGCATGTCTTACATTTCAAGTGTACCATCTCTAGATCTCGAGCCGTGTTAGATTTGGGGGTCTCTAGTTGGCACAGGTAGGTATTTGTGACAAATAGGGACCCTCTCCTTTAGTCAGGATAAGGGGGATTACACTCCTAAAATAACCCCTGCTCACCCTCTAGGTAGCGTGGCGAGAGCAGTCAAGGCTTTACTTCAGAGGCGTTGTAAGTTAAGCAGTTGTGACCCCATACAGTAACCCAGTGACAACACTACAAATGGACACCACACAGGTTTTATATAAAAAATAAGTAGACTTTATATAGAGTTACCACAAGACCATAAACAACAGAAATACACACTATGATTACTTTAAGATGATAGATTTAAGCTTAGTTCAGTTCAGTTCTTAGATGTGCCACTCTGCGTCAATGTATGAATGAATGAATGAATGAATGAATGAATAAGAATTTTATTTGTGGTTACTCAAAACCATTAAATATAGAATCACACAATGATTAAAATTTTAAGTAAAAGTAATTAAAAACAAAACAGAAAAATTAAAAACTTAATTTGTTAGTCTACTTCTGCCAATCACGAAGATTTAAGAGTCATTGTTCCAGGCTAATGAGCTAACTGTGTGGGATCATCAGTTTCTGGCGTGCCTGTTGGATAAATTTACTAAACACAGCCATGTCCTTCACTGTTTCCATTGTGAATAAATGGTAGATGGCTTCCTTTATAGATCCAATTCTGTGTCTAAGTAAAATTGGCTTTAAATAGCGGGTGCGCTCAGAAGACAGCCCTGGGCAGCAAAATAGGATATGTGCGAAACTCTCTTGTTTATATTTGCATAGGCGACACTCCAACTGCCTTGTCGCATTAGGCCTTGCGGGACAAAGATCTTTAAGGGGGAGAGGATGTAATCTGAACGATAGGATCCTATTGACTGCTTGTTTGCCCACTGCTTGGGTAAGATGGAGTTTCGAAGTCTGTGTTGTCTGCGGGAGGATTAGGGACTCATGGAAGCCTTTTGCTTCCAATGCTTCCAAGTCAGTTGAACGTGAGCAAAGCCGAACCTGTCTTTTTGTCGCGCATTTAATGGCAGAGTATTTGATTAGTTCGGGGTCCCAATTATCCACTGCAAGATTCAAGGCTTCTTTGGCGGCGGCGAGGCTGTTTGACCACGGATTTCCTGCTTCCAGAAAAATGTTCTTTATTCTAAATTTCAAGGAATTCTCTGGTGCCGCTGTAGTAAGGTAAAAATATTTGCTCATTAGGGCCAATTCTTCTAATTTTTGTTGCCTCAGGTCAAATTCAAGCCGCACTAAGGTGTTTCTGGTGCAAGAGGGTAGATGGAATCGTTTTTTATAAGCCGAGCAATGTATTTTTTCCAGGGTATTGGATAATTTTCCCGGGAAGGCCTGCTGTGCATAATTCAAAGACGGTATTATCTTAGCCCTTACTACTCTTTGAATAGCTGTTGTTGTAGGGCTGTGTAGAGTTGCATGCAGCTTCCCAAGGGCGTATGAGATGGATTTCCCTTTTGCCCGTATTTTGTCCAGGTGAACTCCCGGTCCGCCTGTCTCGCTTAGCCAAACTCCCAAATAATTATATTGTTGTGTGCAGTCTAACATCAGCCTTCCTATCCTCCATTTTATACGTTTTTTTTTTCGGAAAAGACCCAAAGATAATTATTTTTGATTTGGCTGCATTCACAGTCAGTTTGTTTTTTGCATTGTAATTGTCCAACGACGTTAGCGCTTTTTGAAGCCCAATTTTAGTATGATCTAGTAATACCAAATCATCAGCATACTGCAAAAGTTGGATCTTAGTGTGGGCAAGCCGAGGAGTTGCAAGTGATGCTCCTGTCAAAGCTTTTTCCATGTCTGCAGTATATAAGTTGAATAGCATCGGGGCTAAGACGCATCCTTGCTTCAGTCCGCGATTGGTATCGATTTTCTCTGTGGCTGCTGTATTTGAGAGTTTGATTCTGACCCATGTTCCCGAATATAGAGATATGATGGCTTTTAATAGATGAGGGTCGATGTTCCAGTTTTCCAATTTCTGCCACAGAATAGAGCGGTCTACGCCGTCAAAGGCCGCCGTGTAATCGATGAAACAGGCAAAGATGGGAAGAGATTTTCGTGCTACAGCCTTGTATGTTAGATATGAGAGCGCTATGATGTTATCCACTGTTGAGGCTCCTGATCTGAACCCAGTTTGGTAAAAGGGCAAAAGGCCCTCCTTGTTGACCCAGTTTGAGAGGTCCGCTAATAGGGTGCTTGCATAGGCCTTTCCCTCGATATCAAGAAGGGCAATCATGCGATAATTTTGTGGGTTAGATTTCGGCCCTTTCTTGTAAATGGGGTGCAGGAGCGACCCGCGCCAAGAATCCGGGACATTCCCCGTCATTCGACATTCGGTATATAGCACCGTCAGGTTTTCAGTCCAGAAGTCTATGTCTTGCCTGAATAGGGAACCTGGCAGGCCATTGAGCCCTGGCGCCCCATTGGGTCTAATTTTTTTTAGAATTGTGTTAACTAGCTTTTTTTTCAAGAGGGTCGCCTGGCTCATGTTTTTTAATAAATTGATGGAATTAGTCTTTTTTGTTGCTTTGGCCAGGACTGTCCTTGGTACACTTGAGTTGTCTTCCTCTGAGTACAAGGATTTCACGTGGGCTATCCAAGTATCTGAGTCAATTGAGTTCTCCCTCTGTGAACTCCCTTGATTCATGGTGTTGAGATAGTGCCAAAACTCTTGTGATTTGCTGGGGCTTAATAGTCCAAAGATCTTTAGCCATTTTGCTTCGATTTGCTCCCGTTTTTCGGCCCAAACTAGCTTTGAATGTAGTTTTGTTTTTTCTTGGAGGAGTTGTTTGTCCTCAATTGTCCCCGTTTTCAAGTAAACCCTTCGTTTACTGCGTACTTGCTTCACACTTTCTCTAATAGCAGGGATATAGCCAAGATTATACTTAGAGTCCAGTTTGACTTCATTTGTTTTGATTATATTTGTTTTTCCTCCTTGTAGCTGTGATACTAAATTATGGGCCAGCTGGTCCCATCTGCGTCAATGTACCTTAAGTTGCGTTGCGCTTCCACGACAAGCAATGTCGCAGCGATGGGAAATGCGGCAAAGTTCAGGTGCAAAGAAATAATGACGCGAAGATCTTACAGATGCGGCACGCTTCTCGGGGATGCGAGAATTTCTCTGTCTGATGCGTGGACTACAGCGGCGACATCCAAGATGCGGCAGCAGCAGCTCCGACGGCAGCGCGCTTCTCGGGGATGCGAGGTGCTCTTGGTCGATGCGGTGCAATGCGACAGTTCCAGCGGCGACACCCTCCTTCGGAGTTGCGACGGCAGCAGCAGCGACGGCGACATGCTTCCTCTTCATTGCGGCACGCTTCTGTCCGATGCGGTGCAGTGCGACAGTTCCAGCGGCGACACCCTCCTTCGGAGTTGCACGGCAGGCACAGCGATGGCGAAACGCTTCTTCTCGTTGAGTCGCGCTTCCAGCTCCTTGCAACACGCAGTTCCTCAGAAGGCCCAAAACAGCAGCAGGCCCTTCCAAAAGAACTCTGGGGAGCTGGGGGGTGAAGTCTGTTGTCCCTGAGACTTCAGCAGGGGGCAAGCTCTTTTCCAAGCCCTTGGAGATCCTTCACAAGTTTATTTATTTATTTATTTATTTATTAATAATATTTCTAGAGCGCGAACAATGGCCCATAGGCGTCTCGGCGCTAAAATATCTGCAATATTCAACCAGAGAGGGAGGATCAGAATTTAGTGATTAAAAAGCCAAGTCTTGAGTTGTTTGCGAAAAGACCAGAGTGAAGGGCTTGTTTTTATCGAGTGAGGCAGAGTATTCCATAGTTTAGGGGCTGACACTAGGAATCTTCTGTCTCCCCACGAAACAGATTTGGTACGGGGAACCGTAAGGTCATTTAAACTGGAGGAGCGTAATGTTCTGGAGGGACAGTAAGGAGTCAGATTCTGAGTGAGAAAAGCTGGTCCCAAATTGTGCAGAGCTTTGTACACAATGCAAAGAGTTTTGAACTTTATCCTATTTCTAATGGGTAACCAGTGTAAATCTCTGATGGTTTCAGAAGCAGAAAGATGTTTGGGGATTCTGCCCAAGAGTCTGGCGGCTGAGTTTTGGATAACTTGCATTTTGTTTATGACTCTTCCTTGTGCATCCATGAACAAGGCATTGCAATAGTCCAGAGTGGACAGTACCAGGGAAGTTGAAAGTAAAGTACACAAAGTTCCTTTCTCCTTTCTTTGGCAGTAAGGCAACCACTGCAGGCCAATTCCCCAAGCAGCACTTCAGCTTGGGAATAGTCTCTCCTCAGTTTCTTCAGGTTCCTCCCCTCAGTAAAGGTTTCTTCTTGTAGTCCAAAGTGATCCAATTTCATGGGAGCAGGGTGTCAATATTTATACCCCAAATCCTTTGTTCTAGTCCAAACCAGTCCTGAGCACTTTGTTTACCAGACTTCTCCTTTCCTTTCACAGTGCAGGGCAGAAACATCAGACGCCCCACAGGAGGTGGAACCAGCATTGTGGAAGGCAAGTACAGTCCTGGAGCACTTTGTTGACAGGACTCCTTCTCTTCTTTCAGTGTGCAGGGCAGAGACATCAGCCGCTCCCCAGGGGGCGGAGCCAGCATTGTGGAAGGCAGGCACAGCCCTATTCAAGGTTCAGGTGCACGCCTCCCTCCCATCTAGATGCAGATCTCTCTATTCACCACTGGGTGACTCAGCCTGTCTCTGGGAATCCCCCAGCCCTGTCACTTCATGAAACCAGACATAGGAATACACATCCTAGCAGAGGCAGGTTTGAATGGTTAGACCAGCAAATACCTACTTTCTAAAACTGTTATTTGCAAACACAGAATATTAAAATGAACTTCACTAAAAGATGTATTTTATTATTCTGAGTTCCGGCATACTAAACTCGAATTTCTACCATGTTCTCTGAGCCTGTTAGGATACAATGGTGGTTGCTGTCCGGTGTCCCCCGATAGCTTGAAGGGTGTCTTCCGCTGTTCCAGCTACGGATGGACACCTTTTATTGGTTCACCTTCTAAAGACTTTCCAGGTCCCTTTAATCCCATTGTCCCGGACCAGTCCAGGGTACACCTCCAAAAGAATCTCCCATGTATGCTCCTCAACACGCGGTCCTTGGGTAAACATGCCCTGGATCTTTTTATTCTATTAACCGAGTCTAAGCCCGCGTGTCTTTTTTTGACGGAAACTTGGCTGGGAGACTCCTCTAGTCCCGACTTATCCAATGCTCTCCCTCAGAACTATTATATTCTCAGAAAGGACCGGGCAAAGGGCAAGGGTGGAGGAGTTGCAATTGTGGTGGATAGACGCTACACCTGCTCAATTATTCCTACAGAAGTTATTCAGGGGGCGGAGTCTCTTGGCTTCTGCCTATCTTTTTCTCCCCACCACTCATGCTCTGGGTTATTAGTCTATAGGCCACCGGGTCATGCCGGCTCTTTCTACGAGGAACTTCATGTGGCTGTCTCCTCATTAACTATGAAATTTAAACATTGCCTGCTTTCTAGGGGACTTCAACATCCATATGGACGAGGCAGACGCGGTTGATATCATTAAGCTCCTCGACGTCACTAATCCATTTGGGCTGATTCCTTATCTTAGCACAGCTACTCACAATAAAGGCCACATATTGGATCAAATTTTTTCTAATATTCCTATCGCCTCGGCCCCTCCTCTTCCTGTGGTGTGGTCTGATCACTATTTAGTGTATTTTGATATTCTGCGCGTGCTCAAACCGACCAATAGTGATCCTAGTTCACGGACATCTGTCACCCGCTCCTACCATCGGGTGTCGTCTGACATGCTAGCTCAATCTCTCGCCTCACACCCATGCCAACTAACAGGCGATCTTGAGACTGAACTAGAACTGTTTCAGACCTGGCTTACACACCGCCTTGATGAGCTGGCGCCTCTCTCCACCGGCCGCAAAAACAACACACGCGCCTCTGCTCCCTGGTTCACCCCGGCATTACACGAAAGCAGAAGACTCTATAAGAAAGCTGAGAGAGCGTGGCGCAGAAACTATAATGTGCCACTAAAGGAGGCTTACAGGTACTGCATTAAAATCTATCACAAGGATATCCTCCTAGAGAAAAAATCTTACTATGCTAAAAGAATTGATGCAGCTGCTAACAGCTGCAAGGACATTTTTGCTATAGTCAAGGAATTTACCTCTCCTTCATACTCAATATCCAAATTTTCTCCCTCAGAACTCTCGATTGCACAATTGGCTAATTTCTTTGCCAGTAAAATTAAAAATATCCAGGCATCATTCAAGACAACATGCCCAACGGGTGATCCTAGCCCCTTTTCCCACGCCCCTTCCTCTTTCTCTGAACGAAACTTGCTCACTACTTTTCCCCCCCTTTCCCCTCAAGCATCTCTGGAACTCTTATCCAAACTAAAATCTGGGTCGCGTGCGGACACTTGTCCTGCTAAGTTCATCGCCAAGATAGCGCATGTCATCAATCCCATAATTAATCCGGTCCTCAATCAGTCTCTCAACACGGGCATTGTCCCTAGCTCCTGGAAAAAGGCTCATATCCTCCCTCTTTTGAAAAAACCCAGCCTTGACCCCCTCGCCCATGCCAACTATCGTCCTATTTCGCTTCTTCCGGCCTTTGCTAAAGTCGTGGAAAAGCATGTCTACTCCTCCCTCTCCAATTTTCTTGAGGCTCTTGATATCCTCCATCACACTCATTCCGGCTTCCGGTCCAATAGAGTACGGACACGGCGCTGCTGGAGGTTTCTGAGTCTATTAAAGAGGTTCTGGACAACGGAGGTAAGGCGATGCTGATCCTGCTTGACCTTTCGGCGGCCTTCGATACCGTCCCTCACAGCCGTCTTCTTCTAAGACTCCAGGAGATTGGTCTGAGAGGGACGGTATTCAGTTGGTTTGAGTCTTTTCTTTCTGACCGCCAACAAGCAATCTGGGCCCTTCCATTCTCAGCCCCGGTTCCATCTCTGGAAGTGGAAGTCCCTCAGGGATCAATTTTGAGTCCTACTCTTTTTAATATATATATGTCCCCCTTGGCAGCATTGGTTGAGTCTTTTGGAGCCCTGATTGTGTCATACTCTGATGACACGCAGCTTCTCTTCACTTGCAATAAAAACACTGTTTTTAACGGCGACAACATCTAGAGCTGCCTAGAGGCCGTTTTCGCTTGGTTCCAATCGAACTCACTAAAATGCAACTCTGATAAATCAGAGGTACTCTTTTTTGGCTGCCCCCCGGATGCCCACTGGAAACTTTGGTGGCCTGCTGATATGTTCCCTCCTTCAGCTGCCACCTCCATGGCAAAAAACCTGGGTGTGAAACTGGACAATGGGCTCACCCTTAAAACCCATATCTTGGGTTTAGTGGGACAATGTTTCGGCCTGCTGAAAATTCTTACGAAATTCCCCCCCTTCCTGTCACTTGCCTGTAGGAGGATCACAGTTCAGGCCTTGATTGCATCACGGCTGGACTACGCCAATGTTTTATATTTGGGCCTCCCGGAGTATCTTCTCACCCGACTGCAGACTGTCCAAAATGCAGCCTCGCAAGCAATCTTTGGCCTCAGTCGTAGGTCCAAAACTTCGGTGCTTTTAAACTCACTACTTTGGCTGCCAGTGCGCAATCGCATCCTTTTTAAGACTCTTACCATGGCATTTAAAGCTCTTCATGGCACCGGTGCTTTCTATTTTAGGAAAATAATTTGCTTTTACCATCCTGCCAGATCCCTACGCTCCACCTCCTTAGCGTTGGCGACTGTCCCGGCATTCAGACGAGCGCGCATTGGGGGACGCTCTTTCAAACTTCTGGCACCCCAATGGTGGAACAAACTGCCTCTGTCTCTCAGGAAGTCAGACAACCTGCTCTCCTTCAGAAAGGAGCTCAAAACTTTGTTGTTTTATCAGTAGCTCTCTGCGATTTTGAACTTCGTGGTCCGACAGGTCTGATAGCGCCGGGACACTCTGCCCGAGTAGCTGAGCGCTCTACAAGACTCCCCCTAATATAACATAACATTATAAAATATAACAATTCTAACAGCCCATTCTGGTAGCCTTGCAATAGTGAAAAACGGAAATGGCTGTAATTCACTATTAGGACATGCCACACACACCAGGGCTTGTCCTACCTTATCCTTACATTGCATCCTGCCCTTGGGCCTACTATAGGGGTGACTAATATGAAGAAAAGGGAAGGTTTAGGGACTGAGAAGAGGGTGCACTTGCCCAGTCAGCATGACAGTACCAGACTGCACGCAGACTCTGCAATGGCAGACCTTAGACACATTTTACAAGGCTGCGTCTGTGGGTGGCACAACCAGTGCTGCAAGCCAACTTGCAGAATTTGGATTTACACGCCCTGGGCACACTCAGTGTACTAGACTAGAGTCTGACAAGTAAACCAAATAGCCAAACATGGAACCACTGATTAATACATCAATCTACAATAGGGAGCACTTGCACTATGGCACTGGATATCAGTGGCACAGTGCCCAAAGCATCTAACACCTACAAAAATACATGAGGCAACAGTAAAAATGGAAGGGAGACCCACACCAATGGTGCAAGGTCTAACAAGCCGCATTAAGGAGGATCTGATGATTGTTGGAGCACATAATAAATTGAAAGCCAAGATCTCCAGTTGCATCCTCTAAAGCTGTCATACGTGCTTTAAACAGGAATGGCTTGATGGCCTGCTTAGTAACTCCACTTATGATGCATTTTGAAGTGGTACAAAAATCTCTAAGATCACAAAAACATAAAAGATTACAACTAAGCCCTTTACCTGCAGTCGTCACTGATTCCAAATGGTGCAGCAGAATTCCATGTGTGATGGTGTAAAATGATTCTAACAATTCTAACAGGACATGGGCGTGGCAAAACCTCATGGCGAGAGTATTCATGTTATCCAATAAAAAGAGCAAAACTGACTCAGTGTTGGTCTGACAGTTCAGAAATAGACATATAATTGGCCAGGTATAGGTTTGTGCTCCCCATAGAGAGTTGTTTTGAATCATGACACAGGTGCCCTTTTGTGTCCTTTGGGACCAATCCAGTGTCAAAGGAGAATTTGATAATGGTTAGCTTGCATTCCACAAGTGAGTCTCATGCTAGAGATGATATGTGTATTTTTTGTTGGACACGTATTGGTGAAGAAAATTCAGATATAATGCTTATTATTTTATGGTGCCTTCAACAGAGACATTAAAACATATAAGGACTTACAAATTCAGAAACACAATAAGTACATATATAATACATCACAACTTGTATATAGTACATTGAAAATGTTTGGCTTAGCAACACAACTGAGTTGGAGAACTGATTTTTTTACTTAAAAGGGGCAAGATGAAGGTAGACTAAGGCAGCTATGTGCAGGTCTTTGGTAGGCATTTGGCATCTGCACCTACAACATTTGAATGTGCCAACAGATCCCCCAGAGAATGGATTATACTGGACATAGGCAAGTGTAAAATATCTCGTTCCCCTTCATTTTTAGGTCTAGCCTAGACAGCGCATGCGCTGTATGGAAAACCTCTTGAAGTAGAAAAAAAATCTACAAAGGACTTATAGCCCACCTGCTTCTTTCCTATTGGTTTAATGCATTCTCACTTGTCTTTGCTGCCTCCTTAATGGTTAAACGGAGCGATACCTCACTTCCGTTTAAGGAAGAGCAGCACCGACCAACTACAGTTTCTCTCTGCCTGCATTGTTCATCTGTTCCTCAGAAGAACTCTTTTTCCTGTTTTTGGTGTGCCACGATCATGACGCCCTTCACGGATCATCATGTGATAAGTTTAATAAGCACCTTACGCTATGCTATGTGCTTATTTTAGTCTGCACGTGTTTGGGGGTACAATCTCACTCCATGTCATCATAGCACTATGTCCCCAAGCCTGGGCTTTCTATGTACTAAGGGTGCATTGTGGGAGTCGTAGTTTTCATCTGCTTCCACTGAACCAATCAAACAAGCGCGCAGGACGGCAACCAGGTGTAAAGGCAGAGCCCGTGGTGCGAGATTGTGACACTGAGAGTGACACGTGGCATACCGTACCCCCACACAGGTCATACAATGTAGTATTAGGTTACCGGTAGCTTACGGCAGACATTTTGTTATGTTCTGCTGTGTAGGCGACGGTCTCTTTTTCGTGGTTATTTAAACTGCACATTAGAAGCAGAGGTGATGCCTCCAACTTTCAGGGTGCACTTTGTGTCAAACAATGCCATCGAGTCATTAACTACCGGGCGTTAACAGCAGAGATCAGCAGTTTAACTTGTATCCGCTCTTGCACATTTTTATTCCCTTCCAGCATTCTCAGCTAAGCACAGGGAGCCCAGAAGCTCCCTCCACTTACAGTGAGAACACAGCGCTGTATGCCAATACTTCATGTGGCGATTAGCATATTACATGTACGGAAATGGATTGCACAATGTGGCAAATGCTGTTCTATTGAAATGTGCACTCTGTGGTTAAAAGGACCCTTTCCATCCTTCGGCGCCTCCATCCGTCCACATATACCTGTCTATCTACCTATCTTACGGTATATTCATCTGACGGTCTATCGATCTGCCTTGCTATTAATGTACCTGCCTATCGGTCTCTGCCTTTCTGTCGGTCATTTTATTTATCTAGGTACCCGCTCTCTCCTGCACCAAATATTAGATCAACATTGCAGCAACAACTTGACAAAAAGTACGGTCAAACAATTTGGTCGCTTTAAATCCCCAATGCCAAAGTTCGCCTTCATAAACACTTTGACAAAGGGAAGCTTGTAAACAGCGCTATTGAGTTTTTAACAACCGATTACACTGGTGGATATCACAGCTGCACAGCAGAGTACCCGTCACTGCTTCTTGTCATGCACATTCTGAGGTGCGAGGGCTGCTTATCTGAGCTTGTACATGGAAGGGACTGTCACCAAGAAGGTGAAGGGGTGACTGGAACCGGGTAGGGAAATTCAATCTGCTGATGGGAGTACAGACAGACACGCCGCATGAAAAGCATTCGGAAATCAGTATTTGCTAATAATATTTCATATACTGTACTTTCAATTCGTACTTGTCATTACATTGGACCTTCCCATTAGGGTACGGATATATCCTCTTCCCCAACAATGCAATACAGTAAAACAACTGTGAATCACTCTACAAATAATGCTGACTGTGCACATAGGTCAATTGTGTAAGTTATTGTTTTCTCTGAACCTAAATAAAATGTCTCAGAGGTTTGCCCAAAACCCTGGAAATCCGCTGTCTCTCATAAACAAGAGTTTGAACTATAGGCATTGTAAATGATAATGCCTTTTATTTATGTGTTAATTATCAAAACAGATAAATAAATGACATTGTCATTTACAATACCTTTAACTTAAACTTTCACAAATGCGAGACCTATTGCATTGTAAATGCTTGTTTTTCTTTTTTGTAGCACTATACTTACTGGACCTGAGGGTTGTTTTCTCTTTGTTTTCCTTCGCCTGTCTTACTCCGGGCCTTATTTTCCATACCCAAGCTATTGAAGATCCCTCCATCAAAAGTTGAAAGTAGGCAAAGCTGTGTAGAGACGCCGCAGAGGAGATGGCCGAGAAAGAACAGATGGAGGAAAGTAAATGTGAACATGTCCAGCTCCAGGCCTGTGAGCATTCCCAAGGTAGGTCAAGCTATGTTCAATGCAAGTGGTTTGGGCAGTGGCATTGGCTTCACTAATCTAGGAGCTTCTCTCTGTAGCATGCCGATCCTTAGAGCAACGTCCAAGAGGACCATCAGGGAAAGTAGGGGAAATTGCTGGTGCTCCTCTCCCAGACCTCACAGAAACAGTGTACCTACCTCTCATCCCCAGCCTAAGGTACTACAGCTACTTTAACAAGATGGTAATGAGCAGCTTTATCAGCGGGCTGCATACAACTCATAACAAATGAAGGCTCAGGAAACCTTCAGATTTAACTGAAAAGAGAATCACCCTAGAGCCTCTAAAAATGCAAAGGTTGAAATACAAATTGGTCAGGTGTCTGTGAAGGTTTATGGCGGAGTAACACACAACATGTATTGGCTTCATGCCTTCTGATTAATAGTTTCTTTCAAACAAATGGTAAAATGGCCAGGTATTATTAGAGGCAATTTACTGTGAATTGTAACTGCAAAAGCAATGTTAGTGGCCTGCCTGTAAGAACACTCCCAGATCTCAATGGAAATGCTGGTCAAAAATGTTGAGCCCGAGACATTGACAGAAGATGTACAGAAGGTAGGTCAGTTAACTTTCCAATTGTCAGCTGTGGGCAATGAGTTAGTTATGGAAACTAGAGCAGAGATTCTCAGATCTACTGACCTTAATAACTATCGCCCTATCTCCAACATCCCTACCGTAGCCAAACTGTTAGAAAAATGGGTTCACCTCCAACTGACAAAACACATTGATCACTTTGACCTCCTCAACTGACACCAATCTGGCTTCCGCGCAGGCCACAGCACAGAAACAGCCATGACTCACATAATTGATGACACACTTCAAATTCTTGACCAAAATGGTACCAGCCTCCTCATCGTTCTCGACTTTTCTTCAGCATTCGACACGGTCAAACACGAGTACTTACTTGATCTGCTGCACACCAGAATGGGTCTTTCGGGAACAGTACTCAAATGGTTCACCTCCTTCCTCCACAATCGGACTCAGAAATTCAAAATCAACAATACTTTTTCCAGCCCTGCCCCAGTACCACTAGGTGTCCCGCAAGGTTCAGCCTTATCCTCTACACTGTTCAATCTAGTAATGGAGCCACTCACCGTACTGCTTCATGCCTCTAATGTGCAATTCCACATGTATGCTGACGACACCCAACTCTACCTCAAACTACAATCCCAGGATGACATCAAACCTCTCAACTCAATGCTTAAGGACACACAGACATGGCTGGCAGAGAACCATCTCAAACTTAATGCTCTAAAAACTGAGTTCTTACTAATAGCTCCCCCCGCCAAAATCCACATCGCTCAGGATTGGCTTAAACACCTCAATGCATTCAACGTCCAACCCACCATTGTAGACTCAGCAAAATCTTTAGGTATAACCCTCGACTCCAATCTCAATATGCAACGACATATCAGCAATGCAATGAAGGAAGCTAATTTCCAAATCAACACCTTGAGGAAGCTGAAACCCTTCCTTCCAGCCAACGACTTCCGAACTGCGGTCCAAGTGCTAGTTATCCCTTGGATTGATTATGGAAGCACCACACTCTGCGGCCTCCCCCTATCTACAACCGCACCACTAAGAGCCTCTACCAATGCTGCAGCAAGACTCATCACTGGATCAAAAAAATGCTCACACATCTCCCCCGACTTAAAATATCTGAACTGGTTACCCTGTGAAGCCAGAATACACCTGAAAATTGCGTGCATTACTCATAAGGCCTTACACCGCAATTCGCCCAGTTACATTGCTCAGAAATTGACAATCTCAGGAGGTTCAAGAACAACAAGAAGCGCACAAACTCTCCTTCTGAAACCACAAAAATTCCGCAAGACAAAAACATACAAACGCTCCTTCTCAGGGATGGCTCCCAGGATTTGGAATGCCCTCCCTCCAGAAATAAGACTTATCTCATCCACTGCATCCTTCAAAAAGGAAGTCAAATCGATCCTCCTGGCTAAATTCACTTGAACATAAAACTTTGGAAATACTATTTAACTGTTTCTCTTTCCCCTGTATTACATTGTTTTTGTCTTCTCATATCTATGCAAAGCCTCTGATATCTGTAAGGATCTTGTTCGCGCTATATAAAACCTTGAAAATAAATAAATAAATAAATAAATAAATAATGCAATAATAGAGATAACAGGGTCCTTATGGAAATGTATCCTAGTTCAAGTCACACTTAGATTTCAATCACTTCCTTGCCTAAAGAAAGGAGAATTAGTGATACTCAAGGTACTACAGATGAATGCTTGGTTAGCCTGTTCACTGAAACTCCCTTAATACCCATGAAAGCTGGCTTTATCTGTGAGTCTGAGAGTTCCTTTGATTGCATTTTGGATAAGGGGTCTGAATGGGAGTGACACTTTGGCCTCATGTAGACACTCAATCCTGTGTGTAATTACGCATACAAATATAATCACAAGTATAGATCCGGGGTCAAGTGCAATAAACAGATTTTATATTGAGAATATTCCGAGTCTGAAGCAGGAAACTGGGCTAAAAGCAAGGAGGGGATAGTTGAATCAGCAGTTGCTAGTTAGGAAATTCCTAATACTCAATGGTTACTGAGTTAAACGCTTAGGGACTCATTAGGATCGCGGATTTCCCGCATCCTCCGGGCCGGCGGAAGCCACCGCCGGCCCGGAGGATGCGGGAAAACCGCCGCGGATGCTTTAAAGACCCACCGCCAAATTAGGATGGCTGGTGGGTCTTAGAATCTGTCCGCCGCTTTTCCGCCACTGTCGCATTCCGACCGCGGCGGAAAAGCATTAACATGGCTGGCGGTGTCTATCAGACACCGCCAGCCATATTATGATGGAGTGAAAAGTATGCTTTTCCACGGCAGCTTTTCCGCCGTGGAAAAGCATACGGACCTTCACTTCGGGGGCCTGTTGCGGGCCCCCTGGGTGAAGGGGGGGTGGGGGGTGCACATGGGGGGGTACCTATGGTACCCCCCTGCATTTGCGTGCACAAAGCGGCAGGCACCGCGCGGTGCCTGCCGCTTTGTGCACGCAAATGCCGTGCATGCATTTTTAACATTGCGGCGGGTGCAGCTTGAAGCTGCACCCGCCGCAATGTTAAAAATAGAGGATGTGACCGCCACCCTGGCGGTCACATCCTAATCTGTATGGAGGGACCGCCGCTTCCCCTGCGGACGGTCCCTCCTACTCTATGGTGGCGGACGGACTCAGGTCTGTCCGCCATCATAATCGGCCCCATAATACGTAATATCTTGTCAGAAAGGACTAAGGGGCCGATTAGGATGGCGGACGGACTTGCGTCCGTCCACCATCCCAGAGGTGGAGGGACCGTCCACATGGGCTGCGGCGGTCCCTCCGTGCAAATTAGGATGTGACCGCCACCCTGGCGGTCACATCCTGGATATTTAACATTGCGGCGGGTGCTGCTTCAAGCAGCACCCGCCGCAATGTTAAAAGTGCATGTTTTACATTTACATGCACAAAGCGGCAGGCACCGCGCGGTGCCTGCCGCCTTGTGCATGTAAATACTGGGGGGTACCATAGGTACCCCCCATGTGCACCCCCCACCCGCCTACACCCTGGGGGCCCGCAACGGGCCCCCAAAATCAAAAGTACACATGCTTTTCCACAGCGGAAAAACCGCCGCGGAAAAGCATGTTTACTAATGCATCCTAATTTGGCTGGCGGTGTCTGATAGACACTGCCAGCCAAATGAGAGCTTTTCCGCCGCGGTTGTAATCCGACCACGGCGGAAAAGCAGCGGACAGAAACCAAGACCCACCAGCCATCGTAATGCGGCGGTGGGTCTTTGGTGACTCCGCAGAGGATTTTCCGCCTCCTCCGGGCCGGCGGTGGCTTCCGCCGGCCCGGAGGAGGCGGAAAATCCTCCATCCTAATCGGCCCCTTAATGTCGTTACAACAGATGCACACTATTCTATGTCGGATGGATGGTATAATTACTTCATGACAATAGGCAATGGCCAGGAGGAGTACAGATCTTGTAAAGGTGAAATCCAAATTTAACATTTAGTGAACTAACTTAAGAAGCATTGGCATACCCAAATAATCATTGGTGTACCCAGATGCCCAGAAATGGATACGGCTCTGAAGTAATCAGTAGTGTATTTTCTCTGCCTTCATTCAATACAGTTCAGGATATGTATTTTACCAATTGTATACAAAGGGTGCATTGTGAATTATATCAGCCAGAATGTGTAACCCAGATAGGACACAACAATTCTAGAAAATGTACTTACTTACTGTAATGTAGATAAGATCATGCCAGAGATCTCTGGGCTTTTGTTTTGTAGAACTAGGAATCATATCTTACTTCCCCCAGTATATTCAAATAAGGACTGATCAAAGAAATATCTTCAAATTCGAGGGAATCAGGGTTTATCTAGCAAAGTGGAGATGCATAATGGTTTAAAGCAATGGTGTTTTATTGCACCTTTTCTTTTTTCCTAGGCTTTTTTGCCTAGGCAGAATATTTTCAAGTAACTGCTTAAATAAAGACCATATTAGTCACTGTAGAAGTAAAACATGGTCCCACTTGCCAGCTTTTCACAGATTGTATAAGAACTGAGGACAAAGGCATTTTCCTCCTGTCCTCTCTGTCTATAAGATTCAAATCCTGCCATCACTGATTTATTCCTGTGAAGTAACGAATAGTATTGCTTCCCCAATTGCCCTACGTCTCGATGTGGGCTTCCTTCCAGAATTGTTCTCGTTATGTCTGCTGTCCTGAGGTTGTGTAGCAGCCTATTGGGTAGCGAATCAGGCTCTATTCAGGCTGCATTAAAACGTGACATTTTCTACAGCCTGAAGGGAAGAAACGTCCCTTTTTCAAACTATTTAAAAGCTCTGAATATGTTTGAGATTAGCCGGAATGGAGTGGCACATCTCCCTAAACTTCTTTTTAAAAACTTGATTACAAAATCCCTGTATGAAGTGAACTGGAAAAAGGGCATTCTACTTTGTGCTCAGCATGTAAGGAATTAAATTATAATAGACAGTAATATTTGCAAGAAACCCCATTCCAATATCACATGGAATCCTCCCCATTGAGTACATAGAACAATTTTGTTATTAAGGTTAAAACTGCTTCGGCTACGAGTTATAGCTGCATCTTGAGAGGGTATACCTAGGGACTTTGTGATCTCTGTGTGAATTCTGTTCAAGAACTAAACCACGTGATTTCTGCATGCCCCATTCTACACTTAGGGCCCCATTAGGATGGCGGGCGGATTGCCCCCGTCGGGCTGGCGGTAGTCACTGCCGGCCCGGCGGGGGCAATCCGGCCGCCATCCCTGTAGAAAAGACCACCCGCCATATTACAATGGCTGGGGGGTCCCCCCGGTCGACATGTCGACCGGGCGGAAAAGGGTTCAATATGGTGGCGGTGTCTGAAAGACACCGCAGCCATATTAGATTGTGCATTTTTCAATGCCTTGCTGCCATGGAAAGGCATGCGGAGTCTGCTTTGGGGGCCCGTTGCAGGCCCTATGGACTCCGGGGGGTGGGTGGTGCACATAGGGGGTACCTATGGTACCCCCCTGCCTTTCAAAAAACAACGTGGCAGGCACCACGCGGTGCCTGTCACGTTGTGCTTTGAAAAGCACAACATGTATCTTTAGCATTGCGGCGGCCGGTGCTTTCATCACTGCCCGCCGCAATGTTAAAAATATGGGATGCGACCGCCACTGTGGCAGGCACATCCTAATAGCCCCCACGGGACCCCCGCTCTTATGGCGGGCGGTCCATTTTACCGTGAGGATGGCGTAATGATGCCCATAGCACGCTGCCAATTCCTATGACCACTCTTTTTGAAGTGTAATATAACTTCTGCAGCGGAATCTCGTCAATGCTTATTTACCCCTTAACTGAAATGCACTGCACACAATTAAAAAAAATGTGTACGTTTTTAATTTTTTTTTATTTTAAATCTTTTAATTATTTGTTTAATTACCTTTTGTTATTTATTTGTTCCAATGAGAATAGGAAATGTTTTATGCAATTATTCTTTTTAAACAGGACTTTATATGCTATGTGTTAAGCTGAATGCCCAATAGATGCAAGAGGTTTAGGTGCAACAGTGTTTTTCTTTTTCTTTTCTCATCGCATGGCTTGTAGCACTTTATACGCTCATTTTCCCTTTTAATTTTATGTACTTTATTATAGAATGTATAGCATTCTGTATTGTTCGAGCATTGCACTCTCGTTTCTCTTTTTCTCTTCCTACCTTTTGACATTGTAGCACTTTATTTGCTCATTTGCACTTTTAATCCCATTAATGTTTTATAGAATGTACTCCAGTCCATATTGTCGAGCCCTGTACTGTAACACCTAATAGTTTTCTCTATGTATTTGCACTTTATTCAACTTTGGCCTTCTTCAGAAGTGCATGGTATTTAGTACTGCTACTGCATTTTTGCACTCAACAAGTTTGTGGATATTCTCATCGTATTTGTCCTTGTTTTGGCTTTTATATAGTTTTTTTCTCTATTTATGTGGATTACCTTGGAGTTCCATAAAATAATAAATACACTTTGAAACTTGAAAACTTGAGGCAAAGGTGTTAACTGTCTTCATGACACATCTATCTAGGGCTAGAATTGATGCTAAAAGACTCTTCCAAATTTGTATTTTCTGGAGCAGTAACAAAGCAATTACTAGTTCAAACCATTTAGATTTAATAGGGGTGGGTTATAAATTCTGCTTCCCCTAGCAGAGTTTGCAGAGTGGCAATCAATCAATCAATCAATCAATCATTTGTCAAGCGCACTACTCACCCGTGAGGGTCTCCAGGCGCTGGGGGGGAGAGCTGCTACTGCTCGAATAGCCAGGTCTTGAGTAGTCTCCGGAAGGTTAGCAGGTCCTGGGTCTGCCATAGGGAGATGGGGAGGGTGTTCACGGTCTTGGCGGCGACGTGGGAGAACGATCTGCTGCTGTAGGTCGCTCTTCGGATGCGGGGGACGGTGGCGAGGGTGAGGTCAGCGGAGTGGAGCTGGCAGTTGGGGGTGTAGAAGGTGAGTCGTCTTTTGAGGTATGCCGGTCTGGTGTTGTGGAGTGCCTTGTGTGCGTGGGTGAGGAGTTTGAAGGAGATCCTCTTGTTGACGGGAAGCTAGTGTAGGTCTCTCAGGTGGGGTGTGATGTGGCTACGGCAAGGGATATCAAGGATCAAGCATGCAGAGGCCTTCTGTGTGCGTTGCCGTAGTTTCAGGAGTTTGGCCGAGGCTCCTGCGTAGAGGGCGTTTCCGTAGTCCATTGCATTTTCCGTGTTACGATTGTAATACGGAGTTACGGCAAAATTCCTCCCACACCCGGCTCACCAACATAATATTTGCAAGTGAAATTAGCATCCCCTAGCATGATTTGTAGGCACTAGGACGGCACCTGGAGACATTTTTCAATGTGGGTGGTCTCAGGCAGTCGCAACTGTTCATGGTGACAAAACTGCCGCTTGCAGTAAGAATGCTGCCACTTGAGTAGAATATCAACTCGAGCAGCAGCAAAGAAGCAGTGCCCTCAGGTTCACCGTGTGGTGCCATTCACATTGATTTTGCAGCATAGAACAAGTTCCCAGTGCAAATGATTTGCTCAACCTGCCTGATTTGCCCGCTTGTGGAACTAGGCAGAATCTCGCAGACTTTTTATGTTTTTATGTTCGACAGAGTGAAACTCTGCGAGTTCCACCCACCCATAGTTACTAGCAAGCAATTAATAAGGTTATATATACTAAGGGGAAATGCGTCTTGGGAGGAGAGGAGGATACTTATATACTCTATCTAGCCATATTATTATGGCAGGGAAGAAAGGACAGGCTCTGACGCTTCCCATGGGTATTGAGGCCATTTGCCTGAGGCCCACAGAGGGAGGTGGTTGCAGAGTGAGATAACGTTGCAGTTTAGGACAGATAAGGGAAAGAGTGTGGAGAGATAATAATCATTCAGAAAATGTAGGCTAATATAACTTGGATTAGAAATTATGGAGGTAGGAGCACCTATGGGAACGTTTGCTAGGGAAATACAGAGAGTAGTTGCAAATACACGATTATGAAATTGAATTCTCAAAATCTAAACATCTCAAAGACAATTCAACTGAGAAAGGACAACATTGTTTATGGGGCATCTAGACTTAAAGAAGCACATACATTGAACTCATTTCAGTCATTGTTATTGCTAAATATTAATGGATCATTGCATGGAATGTGAATAGGCTCCTGAACAATGTAAGAAAAGGGCAGCAACTTCCAATGCCATAGAGAAATCAGCAGCTGATGCAATACAAAGGCAAGAGACTCACATCCCTACAGAAAACAGTCCTACTATATATATATAATAGTTGCAAAAACGCTACCCACCCAATAACTCAACAAACTCAAAAATGTAAATTCACAATGGCATAAATAATGAAATAATAGCAATACAATAAAACAATATATTAAAAAAGATATGAAAGTGAACTATATTTTAAACTTCAATAGTATTTTTGAAGTGCAAACCCAATATACTTACCTTTTCTGTTCACTATAAATTTGTAGTCATCAAATTTTGACCATGTTATTATGGTCAAATTATATTTTTGAGTCAATATTTTGGTGGAACAATAGGCATCTTTCGCAATTCCTTTGGGGTCACACGTTTCATTTAAGTGAACTGCAATATTAAGAAACATAAAAATTCACAATAGTTATCAATTATATCCCAAACACAGATGTTCCTTCATGCTTGCTGAGCCTTCAGATTAGGTTGACTAGCTGACTTTCCCCCTGTTTGTCGGCAGGGATTGGACTCTCGCTTTGACAGAGATTGCTAGAAGACCCCATTCTTAGATACTTCAGAAAATATTAGTAGCTACACAAGCCATGGAGAACAATCTTGGGTAGTGGACATATGGTATTTGAAATATAAAGAAGATCTTTGAGTCACATGATACATCGGTAGAATATTGTGTTGTAAATATCGGGATACAGAAATATCGGAAAAAAATATCATGATGCAGAAATATCTGTATCTTTGTTAATAATATCACTGTTGTTAATATCCTTTTCAATAATGTAGTTGTAAAAACCTTTGTTTTTCAATTATTTTAATGTGTTTTAGTTTATAAAGTAATTTTAAGGGATTGCTAATTTTTAATGTAATTGGTAATAGTAATTTATAGTATCATGGCGGATTGCTAGGTTTGTTGGAACATAGGTGGGAAGTTAAGTAATAATTAACAATTCATTAATAATTTACTAGTAATTATTTAACTGATTATTAATCATGTAAATTGTGTAATAATTATATTTGTAATAACGTAAGTCCAACGTATCTATACAGGAGGCCCTGTGCATGGAGTAACACATTGAAGCGTGTCATCATTTCGGCAGGCGATATCAGTTACATTACATCGGTAAGCCATAGAATGATCACCATTTTCCCCACACCCTTTCATGTTTTTTGGGGGCATCCACGGGAAGCATAAACAGGTTTTTCCTGTTGTATTCACCAATCTACCCCCCTGCGCCAACACAAGATCAAATGGGCGGTTGGCTGCTTTATGAGTGGGCTACAACTCTCTTGACCACCAGGCAGGCTACTCCAAGGACAGTTAGCTCAGACGAGGGCCCCCAACTCCTCCACCTGCCCCAACAGCAAATTACGTGGAGACAGTTCAAGCGGGTGCCCAAAAACCGGCAAGAGCTCCCGACCTACTCCGTCCCCGAAGGAACGCAGCGCCAAGTAGTCCCACACGTGTGGAAAAAAAATTCTGCCGGAAAGCGCATTGCATGCAAGCAGGTTGGGTATTAAGTGGTATTCAGTGCAGGCGGGGACGGGAGAAATAGGCCACATGAAGGTAGGTTATTTAAACAATGCGCATACAGGTGGAGATTGCCAGTTTACCAGGTGCCAGCAAGCTTCCCTCCAATCACCCTCATTGAGGTCTCCAACCCAGTTCACCCATTTTTGTCTGAGCAGATCAAAACCTTTAGGGGCATGAATGACCAAAGAACGATAAATCAAAGAGATGGCTCCATTCCCCAGGTGCCCGAGGGAGATCTTAGCTTCAAGCAGACTGTATTCAGGGATGGGGTGTTTGGTGGAATGTGTGGTCGCAGATCATGTCGCAGTTGAAGAAAACAAAAAAACTGCCAATTAGCTAGTGCTTTCAGATCCTTTAGATCTTGAAAGGATATTAAGTGTCCCCTAAATATGATATCCCAGTTCGGTCCCATTGAGTAAATCCCTCCAGAGTAGAAAGGTGTCGGAGCCATGTACCCCACCATAGAGGAATCATCCCAGTCCAAAGGGTTTCCCACCGGATGAGACGTAAAGCCACCTCCCAGCAGAAAAGGGACACGTGTGCATTAAGTCAATGTCGAGGATAACCGCGCCCCATAGAGAAGGCTACGAAGACCATCAAAACCCAGAAGGTGAAGCTCCAGACGGTAGACAGGGTCTTCCCAGCACCTGTGAACCAACCATTGACTGGTACCAAGTCCGCCGCCAAGTAATAAATATATATATCGGACAGTCCAAATAATTTAATTTCCTGTTATATTTTAGGTGCGGGCTGTTGGCTTTGTAGAGGTAAATGGTGGGACTTTATTTAAGTATTAATTAATTAACAATTAATTATTATTGTATTATTAATTATTTACTTGATTATTAAATATGTGAATTATATATCAACTTTATATCTGTGTTATACCTGTTATAGGTGTTGGCTGTTGGGTTTGTTCGGATTTAGCATGGGTAGTTAAGTAATAATTATCAAATATGTATTTAATAATTATGTAATTGATAATTAATTGTGTACATTATTTAATATTGATTTTTTGTTACATTTTAGTTGCAGGTTGCTAGGTTTGATGGGAATAGGGTGGGCCTCAATTAAGTGATAATTAATTAACAAATCATTATTAATTGTTAAATAATTCATTAACTTGTGTTATATTAATTTATTTTAGTTATATTTCAACTGCGGGCTGGTAGGTTTATGGGGTAAAGTGTGATAAGTTATTAAGTAATAAATTACTTTTTTAATTTACGTTTATTAAATTGTTTATTATCATGTACATTGTTTGTTTTTTATTTTGTATACATAGAAATGTTGGGTTTAATTAATAATGTTCATATTAAAATGTTTTTATTTGTTTTAAATTAATAGGGTTGTTGAAATATGTAATGTGTTTGAAGTGTAGTACTTTCCCTCAGCAGCGCCCCATCCTCTGCCTAAGTGGCGGGGTGGGTCAAAGGAAGGATTGGGGAGGGGAGCATGCATATGAGGACAAAAAATAAAAAAATAAAAAAATACCTGAACGCTGCCAATGCCACAGTCGCCCGTCACATTGCGCTCTTCCAACTTCTGGCTCAGATCAATCACAGGCTCCCAGACTGCGCTGCAGCCAATCCTGGCGCTGCATGATTGGCTTGAGCGCTGGCAACTTGCGCTCCGAGGCAGTCTGAGAGCCTGTGACTGATCTCTCCAGCCCCAGGAATGCAGTTGGGGCAGGAGAGAACTTCACTGTGCCGGATGGTTTGTCAAGACGGCTGTCCAAAACCTCATGCGTGGCTTTTAGATAGGCTAAACGATCTTGCCCCGGTGTTGGCCCCCCGCTTGACATCGAAACGGGTGTCGGCTCCCTGGTTTACCGCAGCACTGTCGGCTATGCGGCAGCAGTGTAAGGTAGCCGAAAGAGCCTGGCGGGCACAATACGATGCTGTGGATAGGCTGACCTATAAGACGGCGGTTAAGGCCTATCACCGGGACATTCGCCTTGGAAAAAAAGCCTACCTTGCAGGGAGGATAGAAGCTGCCTCCAACTCCTGTAAGGAGATTTTCACCATAGTGAGAGAATTCATGGCCCCACGGTCCGTTACATCTGAAGAGATGCCCTCTGAATCCTGGGCTGCGGATCTTGCTAATTTTTTTACTAGCAAGATCAAACTTATACAGGACTCTTTTCCACCGAGAGCACCTGTGGGGCCGATCAACCCTGAGGCTGATATGTTCCCTCTGACCGTGCAAGGTGCGACGTTGGCTGTGTTTCCATCTATTTCAGCCCCTGCTTCCTTAGCGCTTATGGGCAATCTTAAATCTGGGTCGCCTTTGGACCCGTGCCCGGCCAAATTTTTGGCGAAAATCGCGGAAGTGATTAATCCGCTGGCGAACCCTCTCCTGAATCTCTCGCTGAGCCAGGGAGTGGTTCCGCTGGCCTGGAAGCAGGCAATGGTCATCCCTCTGCTTAAGAAGCCTGGGCTTGATCCGAAGGCCCCAGTCAATTATAGGCCTATTTCTCTGTTGCCGGCTCTCACGAAAATTTTGGAGAAGCACGTTCAGACGGTGCTCTCCAATTTTTTAGAGACACACGAGATTCTGCACGCCACCCAGTCTGGCTTCCGCCCAAATCTCAGCACAGAGACCGCGCTCCTAGAGGTTTCAGAAACCATTAAAGGGGTTCTGGATACTGGGGGCAAAGCCATGCTGGTGATGTTGGACTTGTCGGCGGCTTTTGACACCGTCCCCCATGATGGCCTTCTCGCAAGACTCTATGAGATCGGCCTACGGGGGACGGTGCTCAGCTGGTTTTCTTCCTTTCTAGCTGGCCGCCGACAAACGGTCTGGGCCTCCTCAGATTCCGCCGTGATGCCGCCTTTGGGAGTCGGGGTTCCACAGGGCTCTATATTGAGCCCGACCCTTTTCAACATCTTTATGACCCCTTTGGCGGCGTTGGCGGAGTCATTTGGGGCCCAGATCGTATCCTACGCAGACGACACCCAGCTCCTCTTCTCTTGTAAGAGAGGAGAGGACTTTGATGGGGAGAGTATCCGGGATTGCCTTGGGGCTGTTTTTAAATGGTTCCAACTGAACAGCCTCAAGTGCAATTCCGATAAGTCCGAGGTACTCTTCTTTGGGTGCGATACTGAGCCAGACTGGCAGGCCTGGTGGCCTTTTAATATGTTCCCCCCGTCTTGTTCTTCCCAAACTGCTAAGAACTTGGGGGTCAAGATGGACAAGGGGCTAACGCTGAAAGCCCAGATCCTTGGTGTGACGGGTACGTGCTTCGGCCTCCTAAAGATGCTGCGGAGATTTTTGCCCCTTTTGTCTGAGGAGCATAGGAAGCTGACTGTGCAGGCTTTGATCGGCTCTAGGTTAGATTATTCGAACGTTCTTTACCTGGGCCTACCAGAGTATCTGCTACAGCGGCTCCAAGTCGTGCAGAACGCTGCCGCGAGGGCCATTTTTGGTCTGAACAGACGAGCCAGTGCGTCGGGTTTGTTGCAGACGTTGCACTGGCTTCCCATCCGCAAACGGATTGCTTTTAAGGCGTTGACTTTGGCCTATAAGGCTCTCCATGCGGTGGGAACGAAGTACCTCCAAAAGAGACTTGCCTTTTACCTCCCGGCTCGTTCTCTGAGATCAGAATCTCTATTCCTGGCGGTTGTCCCGCGAGTGAAGAGAGCCCGCCTGGGAGGCCGCTCCTTCGGATTGCTTGCGCCACAGATGTGGAACTCACTGCCGCTCACACTCCGGGGAGCCACCAGTCTACTTGTTTTTAGGAAAGGCCTCAAGACCTGGCTGTTTACCCAGTAGGCCGCCCAGTTGTTTGCTTTTTCTGTGTTCTTTTCTTCTCCTTTTTTACTGTGTTATGTTATTGTGCTGTAGTTCTCCTTACTTAAAGCGCCGGGACACTCTTTTTGAGTAGCCGTGCGCTATATAAAAATAAATATAACATAACATAACATAACATGCGCAGTGAAGGGAGCGCAATACCACTCCACCAGCCATGTAATGTGTGAATAGTAAATCTTACCCCTCTGAAGTCCAACTCTTTCCCTACTGTTGCACAGACTGGAGTGGGAATAGTATTAATATTATTGGTTTATTGTTTTAACCCCTTTGAAATCCAACTGTTTACCTTCTGTTGCTTAACCTGGAGTGGGAATAGTAACTTTAACCCCTTCGAAGTCCAGCACTTTCCCTACTGCTGAACTCACTGGAGTGGGAATAGTAAGTCTTACTCCTCTGAAGTCCAACGCTTTCCCTACTGTTGCACAGACTGGCATGTGAATTGTAAATCTTATACTTCCGAAGTCCAACACTTTCCCTACTGTTGCACAGATTGGAGTGGGAATAGTAGTAGTAGAAAGTGATGTAATATGTGACATCAACAGTAGTGGATTGCGGGCACATGATTTACAGTTAGTACAACTAACTATAAAGGAGGAATTTCAATGGTTTTGTACAAGTGAAATGCCCAGCTCACTATAACACCCCTAAAACCTATGTTTTTTTTCTGTGAATTTCAAAGGTTTTTTAAATGATAATTCCTAACTATAACGTATGTGAAACCTATGGTTTTTTTCAGTGAATTTCAAAGGTTTTTTAAATGATAATTCCTAACTATAACATATGTTAAACCTACGGTTTTTTCAGTGAATTTCAAAGGTTTTTTCAATTAAAATTTGTAAATGTATTAATTGTTATATTTATTTCTTTGGCACTGATTTATTACATTTTTTAATCTATTTATTTTGAGATATCTTATTTTTTACATTACATAACTTTTCTTTAAAAAAAGTTAAAATATTTATTTAATAAATTAATTTTTTTCAATATTTTTATAATATTTTATTTTTTCTTACAATTTTTTAAGCAGTTCCGCACCCAAAGCGCACCTCTCCCGATTACTGCGCGGAACGTAGCAGCCATTTTACAATTGTTCCGTAGGATCCATGTAGGGTGTGCGACGGGTGCATATTTTTATGCGCGATCGCTATGCGACCCGTACGCGACTTCAAGCGCATATGCGACATATACGTATCACGCCACGACATGCTCGCGCGTTTCCGCATGACGTCATCTACGTCTTCAACGCAGTGGGCGCGCGACTTCCGCAATTTTTTTTCGATACACAAAAAGATATATATATATGTATTTAATATAAATATTAAGGGAAATAATTATATTCTTTTAGTTGTAATAAAGTTATATTACTTTCAAATGTAATTTCGCACCGTCGCGCTAGGTACGTGTTGCGTGTACGCACCCAACGCGGATCCCATGTGATCAAAAAAAGAGATTTGATTGGTTTATAACACTTACTGTTCTAACTATTGAAGAACCCCACCCATTTTAATTACTCTTCTTAGACCTTCCTTAGAAGAAGACCTGTACTGAGAAGAACCTCACTTTTTCATCATTGGAAATCTGAATTTCTTTTTTGGAGAAAAAAATGGCTACACCGCTGGAACAATCAGCTGATTCTGATGATATTGTTGCTGAACAATTTCTACCAGAACCTCCCCCTCCCGAAAGCTACACATTCATTGTATGGACATTTTTTACGTTTCCGGAGGGCCAAAAGAAATGTAATGCCACCAAGGTGACATGCAAGATTTGCCAGGCAGTGCTGTCCAGAGGAAATCCAAACAAGAAATATTCATGTGGCACTGCTTGTATGCACAAGCACTTTGAATCCCTGCATCCTGTGAACTATGCTAACGAAGAATGTAGAAGACTGCTCCAAAATACACCTCCACTACCGGCAATACCAAGTACCTCTGGGGCATCACCTTAAACATCACCACCAGACATACAACCCCAATTTGTGAAAGTTAGAATGCACTGCGTGAAGTGCAATTGTTTAATTTGTTATGGGGAGCAGTCATTGGACCTAGTTTGCAGAGCAATTGATAACCATTGATGCTAGTTTTTTTTTTAATTCCTTCAAAGTTCATGGTTTTGTTTGTCCTGTTGACTTTTTTTTTCTTTTTTTTTAAAAACGAAAGAAAGAGGAAAATGCTCAAAAATCAAAAAATATATATAAAAGTTCCAAAAACTAAAAAAAAGTTTGTTTCAGAACTAACTACTCTGGTGAAAGAAAGAGCTAAATGTGTATGCTAGTGTATGAAAGTTTATATGAATGTATACGTACTACATAATTGAGTGAAAGAATGCATTTGTGGTGTATGGTAAATGTATAACTGCAGAACTATAAGGAAGTGTAGCATGATACTGTAAACTCTTTACCTACAGCATGCTAAGGTACTTCCGAACCACTGGAATGCAATATATATACATAAATATATTGCAACTCTGTGCTTCTCTCTTCACTGGTGCTTAAACTACATCCATGTGATGACATAGGCACCCTTGCACGATGGTGTAAGAATATCTGTGTCATGTGGAGTTTATATGTGGTGTAGGGAGGAGCAACAAGGAGACATTTTTTCATTTCTCCTTGTTTTTTCCTCTTTCAAAGGGTGCTGCATTCTATAGCATGCATTGAAAGAGGAAAAAGCTTTTAGTGATTCTTTTTGTGCAGGAAGGTGCCCCTTCCTGCACAAAAACAAGCTACCCATGGCACAGGCATCCTTGCACCATGGTACCAAGGTGCCTGTACCGGCACTTGGCAGCTGTTTCTACACCAGCGCAGGGGTGAACACAGGAATTCGACATATCATTGTAGATATGTCGCATTCCTGTGCTCTGAAAGTGCCACAGCGTGGTGCAGCCAAAGGGCTTGCAGAGCCATGCTGCGGCACTTTCTTCTAGATCCGCCCCTCAGTATTCATGTTAACTTTATCCTGTAACTTAAAACAACCACAGAGCATCTTTCCACATATATCTACTCCGTCCTTCTCCATTTTCTTCCCTGTGTGCAAACACAGGCTATTGTAAATTTTAATACTTAGTTAAACTTACCTTCACAATAAAATAAATACAAAATGCTAGATATTTTTTTTCAGTTTTTTTATAAAATAAATTTGAATACATTTGATACTTTAGAATTAGAATCTGTAAAAGAGAAGAGAAAATACAGTTATAATAAATAGTACTATACTTTTTGGAAAACAGAATCATTTTTACATTTCACAAATTATATTCTTTGCCTTTTTTGCTGTTCTCAGAATATATTGAATTTCCCTAGAAACAGTGATGTCAATCGTACTCATCACATAACAGCGGGCAAAATAAAAACCAATCAATAAGATTGTTTAAAAAAACAAAAATCCATCATCAATAAAATACTATAAAATACAAATCATACATATATAAAATGCTTACTTATAAGAACGTTTTATAACTTACATTTATAAACACTGTAAATGCTGTTATTTAAAACTATACACCGAGACAATGAGGAAGAAAAAGTCCATAATTCAAAGAGAAACACTTTTCCTCAAGGCCAAATAGTATTCTTGAAATCCATTATATTGAAATTTTGCAACAGTAATCATATTAATACATATTATTAAATTCCTCAGAGGCCGAATTTTGTTCCTAAAACTTTGGCTTTAAAAATATTAGCTAGGAATTAGGTAATTCGCTTGGTAAACGTTGTTTAAAAACTAACTGAGCAACATTACAAAGTGTCCAGCCTTTTTCACATTTTAGGTAGGCAGTGTAATGTCCATATGTTGTGGAAGGACCATCATGGAAAATTATTGCTACTGCTACAAATGTCCTTCCTGATATTGATAGTTGACTTGCTACAAAATGTTTTATTAAAGTTTCTAATTTTCTTCCATCAGCTGTACAACGTTGCATCATTAAAATGATCTATTGTCCATATCTTTGTATAAATAATGTTGACAACATTTCTGATTTGCATTGGCTGCACTCCATGTTCTAATTTGCTGCTTTAACTAGTTTATTGAAAGACACTGACTTACAGTCTGGCAATGTCTAATATTTAAATCTTTCAGTGTCTATGTTAGTGCTACTTGTATACATACAATTTTCACAATGATGTTCCCAAAGGCCAAAAAGGTTTTCAATATGTATATCTTCATTTTCTTATATGGTTAGCATATACATTAGAAATTCCTGGGCATCTTGTTGAATATTTTGTGTAAATTGTGTAGAACCAGAACATACATCCAAAAGATTACGAATATCACAAACACTTTCT
This sequence comes from Lissotriton helveticus, assembly GCF_964261635.1. Classification (NCBI taxonomy): domain Eukaryota; kingdom Metazoa; phylum Chordata; class Amphibia; order Caudata; family Salamandridae; genus Lissotriton; species Lissotriton helveticus. The sequence goes on along the minus strand of NC_136065.1, from coordinate 1,074,656,880 downwards.
GGCTCATTAGGATAGCGTGCGGAAAATCACCCTGACCGCCATGGAGGCGGAAAACAACAGCCCGCCTGGACCGCGGATAAACTGGCGGTCACATTAGGATCAACTGCCCAAAAAGACCGACTGCGGCGGTAACAGGCTAATAAAAACCGTCCAGCGTGTGCGGTGACATCTAAAAAACGTCCGCTGCGGTTGGAAAAGCAGCGGAAAAGCAACACCCGGCTGCAAGCATAGCGGAGACACCGCACGGGAAATTAGGATTTCCCTGATGGTCCCGCGGTACGGACCGCTGTTTCCGACCACCACGGTCGCACACTGCAGTGAATGGGAGAGACAGCGGAAGAGCTGCAGCATTGCCACCGCCGCGGATGGTACATGAAAACATGGCAGACAAAGCAAAAACACCGCAACGATGCCCAACTGAGCACAAATCAAAGCCATGCTACACAAATAAACAAACCACATACCAATGTAAAATAAATTTAAAAAAAATAACAAACTCCAAGGACAACACCCACAATACACCTCACAGCAAAGGCCCAATTGGACACACCCACACAGCTGAGTATAAATACAGGTCCTTCACTGACCACAATTCTTTGCAACACTCCAGAAGAGAAGGGCATTCACCACATCTGAGAGGAGAGGCAAAATAACACAGCACACACACATCACCACCACCACCACCACCATCACCATCACCACCACCACCATCACACCAGCACCAAAAACTCCCCAGCACACAACACATCTCACACCTCAACACCACACCCACCACACACACACCCCATGCACCCACAAACACTGCAAACACCAACCACCATGGCAACATTCACAGAGGGTGAGTTGACAGTCATGGTCAATGAGATAGTGAGAATGGAACCACAACTGTTTGGTAGCCTGGTCCAACAGACACCATTAGCCACAAGGACACAAATGTGGGAAAGGATAGTCCAAAGGGTCAATGCAGTAGGGACCACCCCAAGATCCAAGAAGGAAATCATGAAGCGGTGGCATGATCTGAAGAGGGTTGTCAAGGAGAAGAGGAGCAAGAACTGGGAGCTGGCGAACGTGACTGGCAGTGGCCCTCCCATCCCACAGAAAAAATACACACCATGGGAGGAGAAGGTGCTTGCCATACTGCATCCTGAGAGTCTCACAGGAGTAGCTGGGGGAACGGAGGCTGGTAAGTAAAAACAAATTTTGAAATTAAAAAGAGAGCAAGGGATTTGTCCACTAACAAGTGAGACCGAGATTACTCCTATTCCCCTGGTAGGAATTCTATGAAACAAAAGAAGGAGTATCCCCAACATAAAATTTTTGCGAAATTCTCTGGCATAAAGGAAAAGTGTATCCTTTTGTTTAAAACCCCTCACTCACCAGCCTAGCGGTGACATGCTTCATCATCGGGGTCCACCCTGGTGGCCTAGCGTCACCAGGGTGTGCTTCGACACCTGAAATACAGTGGAGCGGGTTGTGACTGTAAGTGCAAAAAATTATGTTAAAAATTGTCCTGGTTTAACTCAAAAATATGATTTTTATTATAGAGCAACTGAACAATGTTAAAAAATAAATAGTGGCGAGATGCTGGTAGGCAAGTTACGACCAGATCATCTCTATATGTGTTGGTGTGAATTGGTCGACATGTTTCTACCTGTAGCTGTTTATGTCTGGGAGACCTGCAACACTACACAGGGCACCAATTGCATGCAATGCATTGACACAGGACATGTATGAGTTCATGATTAAGCATGGGCGTAAAATCCGCTCCGCTCGCGGATTTTTCGGATTTTCGGCAAATCCGCAATCCGCGAACGCTCGCGAATTTGTCGAAAATCCGTGAATCCGCTCGCGGCGGATTTTTTGCTTGGTTGCGGCGCGCGGCGTGGTGCACGGCGTTCACTTTCCGTCATTTTAGCGTTTGCCGAGTTGTTTTTCTTTGCGAGTGACGCGCCATTTTAGATCTTGCTGCGTGTTCCCGCGGGAGTTTGTCGCCCGCGAATACGTACTCGCGGCTTGCCACCTTGCACAGCACACCTCGCGAGAGTTCGCAATTGCGAACATGTAGTTGCGGCGGAAAGGAACAATCTCGCACTTGCGAAATAGAGATTTTGCAATTTCGCACAAGAAAATCACCAGCAAACAGGATAAACCTTCAGAAAATTATGATTTTTATCAGAATCACTCCTCAGGTTGACATTTGCATGGCCTTTTTTTTTGCAAGGAGTCCATTTTGGGGGGGGGGGGAGGAAGGAAGTGCCCCACAGTCTCCAACTTCCTGTTCCTGTCCAGCAGGCTCCTCCCAGTGCTTTGTCCATCTCCTGGTCACTTTCATTTGGATCTGGAGCTGGAAGGATTACTTTTTGTGGGTGCTGCTGGATATTTGGATTTGAGGCCTTTTTGACTGTCTTTGGATCACTTTTGGATTAGAAATCAACTTTCACAAGTAAGTTTGTTTGGGGCATTACAGTTGCTGCAAGTACAATTTTGGAACTTTTTCAGAAAATTAAATAAATTATATTGTGGGTAGCCACAGTATCCAGTAGGACCAGGGTTGGTTATGGGTGCATGATACAACTGTTTTGTTGAATTTAAACACCATTGAGGCCATGGATGGGCTGGGATTGTGCAGATTTTATTGTTTTTTGTCGTTTTTTTGGGCCTGCTGGTGTGGCCCTTTGCCCAGGGGTGGTGAGTGTTGCATGGGCCTAGTCTTTCTGTGGGGTGTCTTCTTGAATTTAAACATAATTGAGGCCATGGATGGGCTGGGATTGTGCTTATTTTATTGTTTTTTGTCGTTTTTGGGGGGCTGCTGGTGTGGCCTTTTGCTTGCCCAGGGGTGGTGGTGGTGCATGGACTGAGTGTGCCTGTGGTGTTGTCTCACTCTCTTTGATGTAAACATCATGGATGGCATTGGATTGTGGTGATTTCTGGCTGTTTTTCTGTTTTTTGGGGGTGTACTGTTGATGTGGTCTGGCCATGTGGGTGGTGGTGGTGGCCATCTTGAGTGCTGGCTGGTACAGGCAACATGTGCTTGGGGTGTAAGGGGGCCATTTTGAGGAGAGGCAGTGTCTGAGGCCTGCACTTATTTTGCCTACTTTTCATCCCTTATGCCCAGGGGTAGTGAGTGTTGCATGGGCCTAGTGTTTCTGAGGGGTGTCTTCTTGAATTTAAACACCATTGAGGCCATGGATGGGCTGGGATTGTGCAGATTTTATTGTTTTTTGTCGTTTTTTTGGGCCTGCTGGTGTGGCCCTTTGCCCAGGGGTGGTGAGTGTTGCATGGGCCTAGTCTTTCTGTGGGGTGTCTTCTTGAATTTAAACACCATTGAGGCCATGGATGGGCTGGGATTGTGCAGATTTTATTGTTTTTTGTCGTTTTTTTGGGCCTGCTGGTGTGGCCCTTTGCCCAGGGGTGGTGAGTGTTGCATGGGCCTAGTCTTTCTGTGGGGTGTCTTCTTGAATTTAAACATAATTGAGGCCATGGATGGGCTGGGATTGTGCTTATTTTATTGTTTTTTGTCGTTTTTGGGGGGCTGCTGGTGTGGCCTTTTGCTTGTCCAGGGGTGGTGGTGGTGCATGGACTGAGTGTGCCTGTGGTGTTGTCTCACTCTCTTTGATGTAAACATCATGGATGGCATTGGATTGTGGTGATTTCTGGCTGTTTTTCTGTTTTTTGGGGGTGTACTGTTGATGTGGACTGGCCATGTGGGTGGTGGTGGTGGCCATCTTGAGTGCTGGCTGGTACAGGCAACATGTGCTTGGGGTGTAAGGGGGCCATTTTGAGGAGAGGCAGTGTCTGAGGCCTGCACTTATTTTGCCTACTTTTCATCCCTTATGCCCAGGGGTAGTGAGTGTTGCATGGGCCTAGTGTTTCTGAGGGGTGTCTTCTTGAATTTAAACACCATTGAGGCCATGGATGGGCTGGGATTGTGCAGATTTTATTGTTTTTTGTCGTTTTTTTGGGCCTGCTGGTGTGGCCCTTTGCCCAGGGGTGGTGAGTGTTGCATGGGCCTAGTCTTTCTGTGGGGTGTCTTCTTGAATTTAAACATAATTGAGGCCATGGATGGGCTGGGATTGTGCTTATTTTATTGTTTTTTGTCGTTTTTGGGGGGCTGCTGGTGTGGCCTTTTGCTTGCCCAGGGGTGGTGGTGGTGCATGGACTGAGTGTGCCTGTGGTGTTGTCTCACTCTTTTTGATGTAAACATCATGGATGGCATTGGATTGTGGTGATTTCTGGCTGTTTTTCTGTTTTTTGGGGGTGTACTGTTGATGTGGACTGGCCATGTGGGTGGTGGTGGTGGCCATCTTGAGTGCTGGCTGGTACAGGCAACATGTGCTTGGGGTGTAAGGGGGCCATTTTGAGGAGAGGCAGTGTCTGAGGCCTGCACTTATTTTGCCTACTTTTCATCCCTTATGCCCAGGGGTAGTGAGTGTTGCATGGGCCTAGTGTTTCTGAGGGGTGTCTTCTTGAATTTAAACACCATTGAGGTCATGGATGGACTGGGAATGTGCAGATTTTATTGTTTTTTGTCGTTTTTTTGGGCCTGCTGGTGTGGCCCTTTGCCCAGGGGTGGTGAGTGTTGCATGGGCCTAGTCTTTCTGTGGGGTGTCTTCTTGAATTTAAACACCATTGAGGCCATGGATGGGCTGGGATTGTGCAGATTTTATTGTTTTTTGTCGTTTTTTTGGGCCTGCTGGTGTGGCCCTTTGCCCAGGGGTGGTGAGTGTTGCATGGGCCTAGTCTTTCTGTGGGGTGTCTTCTTGAATTTAAACACCATTGAGGCCATGGATGGGCTGGGATTGTGCAGATTTTATTGTTTTTTGTCGTTTTTTTGGGCCTGCTGGTGTGGCCCTTTGCCCAGGGGTGGTGAGTGTTGCATGGGCCTAGTCTTTCTGTGGGGTGTCTTCTTGAATTTAAACACCATTGAGGCCATGGATGGGCTGGGATTGTGCAGATTTTATTGTTTTTTGTCGTTTTTTTGGGCCTGCTGGTGTGGCCCTTTGCCCAGGGGTGGTGAGTGTTGCATGGGCCTAGTCTTTCTGTGGGGTGTCTTCTTGAATTTAAACATAATTGAGGCCATGGATGGGCTGGGATTGTGCTTATTTTATTGTTTTTTGTCGTTTTTGGGGGGCTGCTGGTGTGGCCTTTTGCTTGCCCAGGGGTGGTGGTGGTGCATGGACTGAGTGTGCCTGTGGTGTTGTCTCACTCTCTTTGATGTAAACATCATGGATGGCATTGGATTGTGGTGATTTCTGGCTGTTTTTCTGTTTTTTGGGGGTGTACTGTTGATGTGGACTGGCCATGTGGGTGGTGGTGGTGGCCATCTTGAGTGCTGGCTGGTACAGGCAGCAACATGTGCTTGGGGTGTAAGGGGGCCATTTTGAGGAGAGGCAGTGTCTGAGGCCTGTACTTATTTTGCCTACTTTTCATCCCTTATGCCCAGGGGTAGTGAGTGTTGCATACTTGCATGTCCCTAGTCTTTCTGTGGGGTGTCTTCAATGTAAACATCATGGATGGCATGGGATTGTGCTCATTTTTCTGTGTTTTGTCGATTTTTGGGGGTGTATAACTGAACTGATGTTCCTCTGTCTTCCATTGCTTTTAGGTGCACAAGAAGACTCAATAGAACCACCAGTGCCAGGAAGAAGTCCTGCAGCGGTGTGTGCAGCATAACGTCACGCGACGTCACGTCTGGACACAGAACCCTCTGCAACTCGTGCAACTGCTGCCTGCTGACCTGCTCTGAAGAAGATGGCCCCAAAAAAAGTAACCCGTAGCTCCTCTAGCAAGAAAGGTGCCAGTAAGGAGCAGAAGAAGCAAGTTACCAAGGACACTGGTGTGCCGCCCGCCCCTTTTTTTGTGAGTAAAAAAAAAAGTATGCCTGCAGCAGCTGCAGCGGGATCTGCTGGGGACCAAGCTGGCAGCAGCACCCCCGCTCCATTGGGCTCAGTGCCACCACCACCACCACGCCAACTTAAGTCCAAGCCCTTGAGTGCTGCAGAGGCAGCCAGTATACTTCTTCAATCACCATCGACCAGTGATGTTGGCTCATCGCAAGAAAGCAGCAGCAATGTCCCTCAATCAACACAGGTTGTTGTAGCTCATCTGACGAGTGTTGAACAACCACAGCGGCAACAACAATCACATGTGCAAGTACAAGCCCAAGTACATGTGGAAGGAGAGGCAGCGCAAGGAGATGCGCATGCAGAGGTGCATGGAGGGTCACAACAAGTGCCCACAATAGTTGTTCCTCCCGAAGTAGGGGCACATCAGGAAATCGACAATCAAGGCGAGGTATCATTTGAGGAAGCCACTCCTCCTGATGATCCTTCATTGTCTTCCACAACCCTAGCAAGGAAGAGATCAAGGGTGGTGTCTACATCCTCTTCAAGCACACCTCCTTCTGATGATACGGATCAAACTTGGGAACCAGCACCACAGCCGTCTGAGAGTGAGGCACACCATGATCCAACAAAGGTACTTAAGCGTAAAAGGAAGCTCGTCCAAAGTCTCAGACTTATGGAGTGTGATGAGGCTCAACAAGAAGTGGCGGATACTGCTGCTGATGAAGACTCTGCCAACGACGACCCAGTCATCATAAAGGTCACTGCAGCCCCAGCGGGCATGCAGCAAACAGACATTTTGACCCTAGCCCGAAGAGCTGCTGCGCGTGATGATGATGATGATGATGTTGTCGATGAGGAGGCAGTGGAAACACCACAATCATTGGAGTTAAGTAGTACACCAACTCGTCCCGCTTCCATATTTCTTTCTGGCAAGAAGAGACCTGCGTCAACCTCAACCTTAATTAGTGGCGGTGAAAGTGGAAAACGTACAAAAGTTGGCCAATCCAGATCCTCCACTTCATCTGGCATTAGCTTCATGACCACCACCACCACCAGTATCGCCGCCTCCTCCAGGTCCCACAGACACTTCAAGTCCCCAGTTTGGGACTTCTTTACTGTTTGTCCCAAAAATCCAAGGTTTGCCATTTGTACCCTTTGTAAGCTTGCAGTTAGTCGTGGTAAGCCAGGTAGCAACTATGGTACCGGCGGCCAGAGTGGTCATCTTGACAGAAAGCACGGTGTCCAATGGTTTGCGCACCTAGCTGCGATCAAGAAAGGCCAAAATCAAGGAAACGTTGATGTTTCATCTGATGTTGACGAGCAGGAAGAAGACGTGTCAAACACTTCCCTTACACCCAGTACCCCTCTCAGCAGCACACCCAATGTGAGGCACACTAAGAGTGTTGGAGCGAGTGAGACACCAACGCACAAAAGTTCACCAGCGAGCAAAATTGGGTCAACGAAGTCATTATCAGCCCGTAAATGCTTGGTCCAGGCCAACATTAGAACAATGCTTACTTCAGACGTGCCATATGAACGCAACCACCCACTGACGCGTCTGTATAACACTAAGCTGGCTAAAATGCTAGCTGTGGACCTTCTACCTTTTTCTTTTGTAGAAGCGGTAGGTTTTCTTGAATTAGTTGCAACGCTCTGCCCTAAATGGAAGGTTCCGAGCCGGTTCTATTTTGCCAGAGTTGCGGTTCCAGCACTACATGAAGATGTGCTGCAGGCGATTGGGGCAGCTTTGCAGAAGAGTGCTGTTCACACAATACATCTGACAACAGACATGTGGACCAGTGGCCCAGGCGATGATTACATGTGCATCACTGCACACTGGGTCTCTTTTTCAGGTGTTATAGCAAAGCTAAACGCAGGTGTTGACCCGGACCAAGTTTTCAAAGCTGCTCGGAAACATGCAACACTAGCCATGTTTGCCTTGGAGAAAAGTCACACAGCAGAAAACCTTTTGGAAGAGTTTGACAAAAAGGTGTTGTCAATGCTATCCCCCCTAAAACGCAAGATTGGTTATGTTTCCACGGATAATGGCGCCAATGTAGTTAAGGCCATGTCACAGGGTCACCATGTTAGAGTGCCGTGTTTGGCGCACTGTATCAACCTGGTAGTTCAAAAATTCTTGAGTGATAAAGAGAGTCCAGCGTTCGAGGTAATGGCCACCTGCCGCAAAATGTGCAACCATTTCAGCCATTCTTTTAAGGCCCGGAAGCATCTGCGGAGACTGCTACTTCAACGTGGAATGCCAGTGAAAGCACTCATCCAGGAGGTGGCAACACGTTGGAACTCAACCTTCTACATGCTTGAGCGTCTGCATGAGCAGTATACGGTACTCGATCACTATTTCTTGACAGAGGCTACATCTCAGAAGGAGGACCTGCGGATGAGTAAGGCGCAATGGGCCATAGTTAAAAGCCTGACAGACATGCTTCGTCCTTTTGAGTTCTTCACGCGTGCAGTCAGCCAGGAGGACTGTAATTTGGGAAAAGCTATCCCATTGTTGTGCATACTGGAGCACCAACTGATGGCGGTTTCTTCTGAGTTTGAAAAAGATGAAAAAAAAAAAAACCATTTCATTTTGTCTGAGAAATTATTACATCGCCTACGTGGTGATGAACGTCTTAAAAACATCAACTCAGATCAGCATTACATTTGTGCTACTATTCTGGATCCACGCTACAAAAAGGCGCTGGCAGACAACGCATTCTTTCCTTTCGCTGATGCAGATGTTCAAAAGTACAAACATTGGTTAGCCTGGTCAGCCAAGAGGTTTGAAAAAGAACGGCAGGTTATTGAAGGAGAAGCCAGTACATCAGCATCAGCATCAGCAGGCCATCCGCAGTCACAAGAATCCACTTCTGCACCTGTGGCTGGGGCACAAGTGACCTCTCAGCCGTTAAAGACACCGGCAACTGGATCATCTGCACCACACACAATGACAACACTAACAGTGGCTGGGGAGGAGGATTGGCTAAGTTTGATGGGGTATGGTTCTCTAAAAAATGTCACAGGCACAGCAAAAAGTAAGCAAAGTGGAGGAACAGTTGATGACCTTGAGTCGATGGTGCAGGACTATCTGAATGACTCAACAGTGGTCTTTCTTAATGAGGAGCCATTGCAGTATTGGCATGGCAAAAAACAATTGTGGCCACAGCTCTACAACCTGGCTATAAACTATTTGTCTTGCCCACTCGCAAGTGTGTCTTCTGAACGTGTTTTCAGTGCTGCTGGTGGCATTGTAACTGCCAAACGGAGCCGCCTATCGCCCAAAAATGTGGAGCGGCTGACAATGATCAAGATGAATCAGCACCTCATACCACCAGATTACAAAGTGCGAGAAAGCACGCCACATGAAGACGATGAGGACAGCAACGTAGATGAGGGGATTTTTTCTCTGTTCGGTGCCACTGACCTCATCCAGCCTGAATTCGCAGAGTATGATGACGAAATCTTGTTCTTATTCCCTGACACCGAGCCCTGAAAATGAGACAATCAATCAAGAACTTTCTTTTTCGTCCTTATTCACTTTTATTCCTGTGTGCTTTGTGTCTCTCTTTCTTTGTTTTGCACAGTTAATTTAATTCAAACTTTAATCACCTAATCCCAAAAAGAAGACCATCATCAGAACTGTCTTCACTTGTTTGCTTATTGATTTGAAGGTGCCGCAGTCTACATTCCTCAGGTTCACAAGTTCTGAAGAACATGCTCCTCTATCCTCCTCCTCCAGACTGCGATTTCCCTCCAAGCAGAGTGCTGGATTACGCACAATGAAGAAAGACTCAGCACTTGTGGGGGTGTTGTACTTCTTTGCGGGTGAGTTGACGGTTTTGGGCCCATTGCTGTGAAGCTCTAATAATGGACAAAAGTGTTTTGGACCAAATATGAGGTGGAAATTTCTTGCCGTTTTTGCTGACTTGCTTGCCTTTGAGGTGCTCTTTGGCGGGGTTCCGGGGGTTTGTGTGTAATTTTTGGTGTCTGTCGAAGCACTGCTGCGACAGTCTAATCTTGATTGCATTTGCTTTTCAGGAAATCCGTGGTGGAAAACAGGAGTTATGATGATTGATGATGACCTAGCTGCACAGCGTGTTACTTTGGACCGAAGGCCGAGAGATATTGTAAGTATGAGATTTAGCTTTTTCGCTGTTTGGGGGTGTTGTCGGGTGTTTTTTTGCGGGTGGGTTGGCGCCGGCGGGTCTTGCCTGGGGCATTCCTGGGAAGGTCTAATACCGGATACAAGTGTTTTGGACAAAATCCATAAGGAACAGCCTTTTTTTTGCCATTTCTTCAGACATCTTGCTCAATGTAGCGTTTTGGGGGGCTTCCTGCTGTTCGTGGGTGGGTTGCGGCCGGGGTCTCTGTCGAAGCACTGCTGCGACAGTCTAATCTTGATTGCATTTGCTTTTCAGGAAATCCGTGGTGGAAAACAGGAGTTATGATGATTGATGATGATGACGACCTAGCTGCACAGCGCCGCGTTTGGACCGAAGGCCGAGAGACATTGTAAGTATGAGATTTAGCTTTTTCGCTGTTTGGTGGTGTTGTGTCGCGTGTTTTTTTGCGGGTGGGTTGGCGCCGGCGGGTCTTGCCTGGGGCATTCCTGGGAAGGTCTAATACCGGATACAAGTGTTTTGGACAAAATCCATAAGGAACAGCCTTTTTTTTGCCATTTCTTCAGACATCTTGCTCAATGTAGCGTTTTGGGGGGCTTCCTGCTGTTCGTGGGTGGGTTGCGGCCGGGGTCTCTGTCGAAGCACTGCTGCGACAGTCTAATCTTGATTGCATTTGCTTTTCAGGAAATCCGTGGTGGAAAACAGGAGTTATGATGATTGATGATGATGATGACGACCTAGCTGCACAGCGCCGCGTTTGGACCGAAGGCCGAGAGACATTGTAAGTATGAGATTTAGCTTTTTCGCTGTTTGGTGGTGTTGTGTCGGGTGTTTTTTTGCGGGTGGGTTGGCGGGTCTTGCCTGGGGCATTCCTGGGAAGGTCTAATACCGGCTAGAAGTTAGTTGGACAAAATCCATAAGGAAACACCAGTTTTGGCACTTTGTAAGTTAGGGTTCGTTAGGGTTAGCCCTAGCAGCAGGATTGCATGTGTTTAGGGGGGTTCTATTGCAACGCGGTTCTGTTGTTGTAGAGCACTGTTGGAGCGATGCTGGCTATGGATACTTTTGCTTGCAGGCAAGTGGTTTGAATACAATCCACGGTCTGTATTTGGGTCTACTGTTACTTTCAAAGTACGTTTTGTAACCATTTTTCTGCTAGGCATCATCAAAGTGTGACTTTTTGAACCACACAGCGTACATACCTTTTATTTATTTATCAGTGGTATTGTAATAGCACTTCCTGTTTTCCGTTCAATAATTACAGGCCGGGTTTCAGTCAACATCCGCCAGGCAGGCAGTGGACAGGGTGTCTCTTCTGTCAGTGGTCACCACCACATTGATGGACGAAGCGTCAGCTGGAATGGAGGAGTGCCGCCAATAAGAGGAATTGTTTGCTGCATGCAACTTACTTACCAATTTCAACAGGACAACTACAACAACATACGCAATACAGATACAGTATCCATTGTTGTCTTTTATTCTATGAGTGTGACTGCATGTGCTTACCTTTACTTTGTAACCAAAGATTGTCTGTAAACTCTGTATCTTCAATTATTGTTTGTCCATGCTCTGCTTTTTTTTTCTTCTCTCAACAAAACCTACCCAAAAAGAAACCCCCATTCCCATCCATTTTACAAACCCTAACCCTCTTCCCCCGGGCTGTGTTGTTTTGCTTGATGTCTGACTAAAATGACATCAATAATTCCACACACTTGCTGGGGAGGATAAGGTGATAGCAGCAACAGGCTGGTGAAGGAATACGAGGATATCTTCTAGACTTACTCAGCTTCAGTACTATATCTTCTAGTAGTAGTAGCCAATGTCAAATAAATTCAACGCAAGTACTAGTTATACTTGCAATACTTTACCATTTGTTAGGCTACATTATGGCACTGTTCTAGTGTACTGTCACCTGCTATTTTCTCGATCGTACCGTAACCGTTGTAATGCTACAGTAAGGAGTACAAACAAGGTTTCGTTTTCTTTTTTTCCATAGGCATGCAACTGCCACTGTGTCACACCACTAGTAACACCGCAATGAGGAAATGTCACCCGCCCAGGAATGACAACGTTAATCCCCATTTCACCTGGAGCCAGCCCTGGGCCTAGCCCTAATTTCTAACACAAATTACAGGTAAGATAAGCGTTTGGTGGGAGGTAGTATAATGGAGTATTATTTCGGAGTAGACAAGAGTTTGACGGTTGTACTACTAAAGTCCTACGACTGTTCAGGAAAACAAAGTTACTGTTACACCCCCGCCCCCCACCCACCAGACTGAAAAGCAGTAAAAAACAGGTATGGTCAGATAAAGTAGTTGAAAAATATATTTATTTATCCCTAACAAAATAATCTCACTCACCCACCCTAACCCCAACGATTGTCTCTGAAACGTCCCAAAACGATCCCAACTCCCAAATCCCACCCCCCAAAAGTCTATAAAAAAAGGGCAAGGGACACTCCACTACTGGAGGGTGCTGGTGCTGGTGCATGATGCGGCATGGGCATCATACTCCTTGCGGAGGGTGGCAAGCTCGGAGCGGAGGCCCTTAACCAAGGTCTTATACCTCAGGACCTCCTGCTCCAGGTTGGACATGCGGACTCGTAGGCGGTGTTGGCGTTCCTTGCAGCTCCTGTGGGGGGCAGCTGGTGTTTCGGGTGCTTGGCGGTGGCGGTCGGCTTTCTTAGCCCGGCTCGGTCCCGCTGGTTTAGTCACGGAGGAGGATGCAGTCGAAGATGTTGCCCCGCTCGACTGCGTGTCCTCCTCCTCCTCCAGGGCCACCAGCCGCCGATACTCGGCGACTGTGGCCTCCAGCCTCCGTTGCCGGGCCAATCTAGCCTGCTCCCTCCTTGTTGTTGATTTGGAAGAAGGAGCAACTATATGAAGAAAGAAAGACATAGTCTGTAACCAATGCTCCTTATTAATAACACAAAGTGATTGAGCCGAAAGTTGGGTCACAGAGTACAAGTAGCAAATTGAAAGCACAGTACATAACTATTGAGGACAGTATCTATGTAACCCTCCCACTTCTGCATCCTTGCTCTAACAGTAGTGGTAGTTTAATGAACTAATTCTACGACCACTATGGACTTCCATTACAGTCGACTATGACAGTACACCAGTCTTATTCTTCTTCTTCTCTCTTGTTTAGGGAAATGGGTACGTTATCTTATGCAAGCCGGCAGAATGACATGGACACAGCACAGTGAAGTTGCACCCGAGAAAAAAAGTTGCACACCATGATGATGGAGACAGACTTGCGTTACTGTACCGGTCCAGTACATGCAGGTGGTGAAGCTATTACTTTTCTATTACGGGTGGCACTGAGAATACTCTGTTACAAGGGCTACTGCTTAATTAATTTACCTTTCACCCTACAGTGCAAATGAGTACTAGAAAAGGAAACTGAAGAAGCTAACTAATTTGATTATCTATCACTTCACATGGGACGTATTTAATGACAGATGAGATGACTTTAGGTGCTTTGCTTAATATTGAGTGAACACAGTGATACACCCACACATGAATGACGTACTACAAGTAAACTAAAGTTATTAAGAGAGGTACGGAGTGTCCACCGTAATAACCAGATATATGCTGTGAATGCAAACGCAATACAAAGTACTGCTACTATTCATGGTAGTATTGGACACATTTACAATTTCTTTTCCTTGCCTTCCCTGCACTGGGACGGACGTGCGGGTGCGGTGGTACATGCTCTTCAAGGTAACACTTACTTCACCTGGCGACCATCTACTCTCTCTAGATACACATTTGCTATGTAAGAGTCAGAGAATACCATGCTCCAGGCATCCATTCATTCAAAGTATACGCACACATACAGTTTCTGTTTCACCCACCCAGGCTGCTGTCCTTCCACCCATCCTTGCTTCATCATTGACCCAGCCATGCACCATACCATTCTTTCCTTCCCAGCCACCTCTGGGTCCAAGCAAACACATATCGTTCTTCTTTGCCAGCCATCATACAAGTTCGCGTCCCACTTACTTACACCCTTCTTTCGCTTTTCGTTCATCCCATCCATCACGTTCGTCTAAGAACTTATTGGGATTCTTCTCACCAAAAACTTCACAGCTAAGTCGAAGTACATTTCGAGGAGGCTACTACCTGGTTGATTTGTAATTGTAATACACCCGTGCAGAAAGCACACTATGCAGTCTTCAATCTCAATAAGTAAGGAATATATAGCTTACCTGTTTCCGCCACCACCGTTTGATCCCCCACAGGAACGGCCACCAGCTCTTCTACCGCCGCATCCTCCCCAGAGGCCTCCGAGTCCAAGTCCAACACATCAGCCACCTCCGCGCTGGCCCCGTCACCAGATGTTACACCTACAAAGTACATTTAAGAAAGTTAGAATACACCACTCACTACTATATAATATTTGGTCTAGGAGAAATGTTAAAAACACAGAATACAATGTAATAATTTGTGACTGTCTACTCCATAGTAAAAATGTCCCATTTTCCAGGGAAGGCTGTTGTCTTGCTGCACTTTTATGCACAACTGATGAATGCTTGCTTTTGATTTTTAACACGCACCACTTTTTCTCCTAACAGACAGAAGCTTGACTCCTGAGTCCTAAGAACACGACCAGGATCAAGTTCAAAGTAGGTGAGAGTTCGGCTCGACCACAAGAAATGTGTCCAATTAATCGTCAGCACTAACCACTTTTCCGTTTACAGTTAAATAGTTTTATGACAAAGTAGATTTCAATAAATGTGTTTACTTTTAATAAAGCTTTTACACTTAAATAGACTCTGTGGTTTTTGTTCCTCTAGACTAGAGTGGATGAGCTAAAGGTTTTGGAATTTTTGCAAGCATGAGTGCCTCTGACACTTCTTGACTGTGCTGTGACTCCGTACTACTCTCTTGTCCTGCGTACGATAATCTAGAGATCATTGGGGATCTATAATCGGTGACTTCGGGAGCTGAATGACTCTGCCACACTATCTAGTCAGTAAGGAGACAGTGCATAGAGGTATTGCTGAATATAATGGGAGTCCAATGGAATTGCCAAATGTCCAATCTTAGTTAGCTACACAGACAGACTAATAAGAATAGTCTAGTAATACCACAGGGAGTCATCATATTCGAGGCAGGATAAGAATTTATATCCAGTCTACAAGAAGATCAAAGACGATTTAGAAAAAATCGAATGAGGAACGCTAGGAAAAAATAGGTACTGTTTAGTAAAATGTAAACTTACTGGGGCCAGCAAAGGAGCCCTCGCCTGCCCGATCCTGGCCTGCATCCTCAGCACCCTCCTCCTGTGTCCTCTTGCCCTTGGGGGGAGCTGATGTACAACATGAAAGAAAGAAAAACCATAAAACATGGATGAGATTTTTCAACCAAATCAAACATTTCAAAAGAACAATAACAACATATTTTGGAAAAATAGCAAATAGATAGACAACTATTCCACGGGATCTATCTCATGTGGTATACTACGTTATTCGTATTGCCTGATTTGCGGAACGTTGACTTAGAAAGTTCCTATGTAACTCAATAAACAGACTACTAAAGAGGTTTGCCTAGGCCTGGCACTGCAGGCAGTAGTGCACAACACGTGACAGACAAAGTCCATCCTGCTTGCAGATCAGTGAATACTCAAACTATCAATCCACCCGCCACCACCGCCACTATTTCTTCTGATAGCCATGTGACTGTCTAAAGGAAGGACACTGGACTTCAGTCTGTTGGGGCTGATTTATAAGTCCCTTGCGGAAGTTGCGGCTGATTTTCCTCCATTGTTGCGTGCCTTTTCTGACGCAGCGGCAGAACAAAAGACTCGCCATGGTGTTGGTGCGGCGTATATATTAAAAAAAAAACCACATATGGGCATATGGGCGATGCATCACGTTGTAAAGCCCTGCGCCATCAGGGGGCGTTCCGGCGCAAGGGAGGGCGTACCTGCGCAGGAACGAATCCTAAAAGTGGCTGAGGGAAATCTACAAGATGTCAATCAGTCATTTTTATGACAATGATGCATGACTCAAACCCTGCGCGCTTGAAGCCGACGTACGGCTTGATGCAGCATTGGGGAGATAGGGTACCCCAGAGCATTGCTGGAGCTGCGCCATCGTTGGCACGCAACTCCAGCAATGCGCTGCCTTTACGGCACAGATGCGTAAGGCTTCTGTGACGTTTTGGGCCAATGGGTGGTGGTGGCATGGCACACAATTACTGCCGCATCCCTGCTACTTTGCAGGGATGCGCCGGTAATTGAAAATATGACCCTTACTGTCTAGCATTACGCAGTTCTTTTCTTTACAGTACACTGATACATAATTTCTCAGGCCAATGAAATGCTTCTGAACACAACATACAAAACAAAGAAGCATAGTAGCAAGCAAGGCTACTGAGAAGGAGAGCAGTGCACCTGAAAATGAAATGCATAGAAGATTTTGAAATATAATTTACCTCAATGTAATCGGCAGCATTATTGCTCTTGGTAAAGAACAAAGATTTGCAAATAACAGAGCAGGATAAAACAGAGTAGTAAATGTACTACTACTACTACTCACCAAGCCCGGGGACCTCTACGCCGAGCGCGTCCAGCAAGTCCCGCTCCCGGTCCATGACATCGGTCCAGCGGTGGGTGGCCTGGTTATATGTGCGCCGGACCCCAGAGATCTTGTACATGGCCCGGCACACCTTCTCCCACCGCTGGCGGCGCTCCCGGATGCCATAGCCGGTCGCGATCTTGCCGCCTCCCAGGATCGTCTTGGGGAGGCGGCGCTGGACATGGAAGATCAGTGCCGCCACTTCCTCCGCGCTAAAGATCTCCCTCGGGACCACTTGCTCCCCCCTTAAACGCCCGCACGGGAGCCGGGCACGGGGTGCGGGACCCTTCCCCTTCTCAGGGTGCTTCCCGGCTCCCTTTACCATGGTCTGGGCAGAAATAAACTTAAATGATAAAGAAGAAATAGAATAGTGAAGAAGAAAATAAAAGAGTTTAAAAAAGTAGTTTAAAAGTAACTAAAAGCTGCAGAAAACACAAAAATATAGAGCTAGAAAAATAGAGGGTTAGATAATAAGTAAAATTAGATCAAAAAAACTTCAAACAAGCAAAGGATGGCAGAGATTGAGAGAGGATAGAGAAAGCATGCCCAGAACCATAGCAATGAATGAGAAACAAGATGGCCGCGCCCGTTCACGACCGCGTGGGTAAGTTCGCGCGAGATTTTCCTTGCGAGTACGCGCGAACTTGTACTCGCGAGCAGCACACTTTGCGAGATTACACATAGCGGGCGGAAACGGAATTACGTCACGCCAACAAGATGGCCGCGCCCGTGTACGACCGATAGGGTAACTTGGCAAACGAATAGCTAGAAGCGCCTCGCGAACACGCGCAAGATCACGCGAACATACACGTCGCAACAAAAACAATTTTGTATTCGCACGTATTCGCGGCTTCCGAAATCGATCTCGCACGGATTCGCGCCCCAAATAACGCGCGAAATTGCAAAAAAAACGATTTTAGCTAAAATGAAAGCAATGAGCAGGTGCAAAAGTTCAAACTTAACATTAGTAACATTCAAGGTAGTGCTTCCTGATGGGCCCCTCCAGAGTTTGCAACAATTCTATGACCCTGCTATGACCCAAACAGCAGGCTCATAGAATAGCACCATAAAGGTCCTGTAAAAAAAAAATTTCACTGCAACAAAAAGCAAATTACAGATAAGGAAGGAAGCAGGTGCCAGCCAGACTGGAACTTTCAAAATTACTGACACATTAATGAAACACAAATTAATTGATGGCAGTTGAAGAAGGGCAGGTGTGCTAGCTTTTTTCAACCACCATAATCTACAGTAATAAATAAACCTAATAGGTGCCTGTGAGGATGTACTAGAGGGTGGCATGGGTGTCCCAGAGGGTGGCAGTGGTGAAACAGAGGGTGCTGTGAACCTGTGATGATAAACCAGACGTAGAAACAACATAGTCGCGGCCGTTGCAAGCCGAAAAGTAAGTTCGCAATTGCGAACTTGTCCCAAAATCGGCGCGAACACGCGCCAACACAAAAAACGGAAAAATCCGCAAGTCCGCTAGAGTTCGCGGATCTTCGCGGATTGCGAATCCGTAAATACGCAAGTTCGCGGATTGCCAATCCGCAAAATCCGCCCATGCTTATTCATGATGTTGGCATGCACCATGTAATAACAACCAGTATTGCTTGTAACAAGAATACAAAAGTTTTCTCAATTGTGTCGTGTACAGACAGCAGATGGCATGCAGCCAACACAATCCCTGCACATCACCCAACACTGACCATTTTCCAGAGAATCCACAGGTGATGAAGATCTAGCTGCTGCGGACTACATCAACCGGCAGAGCCAGTCTCCACCCCCGGTACATGGACTCTCGGATGTAGACTCCCAGAACAGTTTGGACGATGAGCTCCAGGCTGGCCCATCTGGTGTGCCAAGGCCCAACCGGGCCCAGGACCCCATCTTCCCCACCACCACGTCTGCAGCAATAACATCTGCACAGCAGACCCCTGCAGTCACAGCCTGTGCCTCCACCGCTGCCACCTCGGGTACCACCACCACAACCACCACCAGCACACTCCCTATCCCAGGGGATGACCAGGACACACCACTAACTGTGGAGGGCAGTGAGAGTGTGCGAGGACTAAGCATGGGCGTAAAATCCGTTCCGCTCGCGGATTTTGCGGATTTTCGGCAAATACGCAATCCGCGAACTCTCGCGAACTTGCCGAAAATTCGTAAAATCCGTGCGAAGCGGATTTTTTGCTTGGTCGCACTTGCCAACTAGAATACTATACAATTTCGTGGGAGTAAACACTTGGGAACACGTAGATGCGGCGGGCAGCGACAATCTCGCAATTGCGAGATTGCAAATTTTGCAATTTCGCACAAGAAATCCACCAGCAGGCAGCATAAACCTTGAAAATTATGATTTTTATCAGAATAACTCCTCAGGTTGACATTTGCCTGCACTTTTTCTTTGCAAGGAGTCCATTTTGGGGGGGGGTGGGAGGAAGGAAGTGCCCCACAGTCTCCAACTTCCTGTTCCTGTCCAGCAGGCTCCTCCCAGTGCTTTCTTCATGTGCTGGTCACTTTGATTTGGATCTTGACCTGGAAGGATTACTTTTTGTGGATGCTGCTGGATATTTGGATTTTTGCAAAACTGAAAGCACTCAGCAGGTGCAAAAGTTAAATCTTATCATTAGTAACCATTCCCTGTAGTGCTTCCTGAGGGGCCCCTTCAGAGTTCAGTTGCCTACTTGCAACAATTCTATGACCCTGCTCTGACCCTCACAGCAGGCTCAGAGAATAGCTACAAGTATACAACAAAGGTCCTGTTAAAAAAATTACACTGCAACAGAAAGCAATTACAGATAAGGAAGCAGGTGCCAGCCTGGAAGTTCAAATTCAGTGACACATTAATCAGCCCCTAATTCATTCATGTCAGTTGAGGCAGGGCAGGTGTGCTTTTCCCCCCATAATCTACAGTGATGAACTAGAGGGCGGCATGGGTGAGCCAGAGGGTGGCAGGGGTGAGCCAGAGGGTGGCAGTGGTGAAACAGAGGGTGGCAGTGGTGAAACAGAGGGTGCTGTGATGAACCAGACGTAGAAACAACATGGTCGCGACCGTTGCCACCCGACAAGTAAGTTCGCGTTTGCGAACTGGTAAAAAACCCTTGCGAAAAAAAGGAATCCGCAAAATTCGCGAGAGTTCGCGGATTTTGCGGATTGCGAATCCGTAAATACGCAATTTCGCGGATTGCCAATTCGCAGAATCCGCCCATGCTTAGCGAGGATCCACCGTGGCGAGGCAACAGGTCCGTGGCAGCAGGGCAGGTGGGAGGGCCAGCGTTCCCCCAGACATCAGGAGGTTGGCACACCGTCCCTGGACCACTTCACCCGGGTCATCGGTGCATAAGAACAGGTCCAGTGACAAAGTGGCCGGTCGGACGAACTATTAAGTGAGCTCATCCTGCTGATGAGGTCCATCGACTGATGTATGGGTCAAATGGTGGACCTCATGGCCCAGCAAGTGGCATTGCAGAGGGACAGGCCTGTGTCCCAACCAACACCTCTGCCCCCTCCTGTTGTGCCGCAGGATGACAGTGCACCATCCTCCCCTGCGCCAACAGAGAGGGGCAAGTCCCCTGACGCCGCTGGCCAGTCAGCAGACCCCCCACTGCCAAAAAGATCAAGGGGGTGTCCAAAGAAGAGCCTGGGAGTCTCCGGAGGCAAAGCACTAGCCACACGCCAGTCATGGAGACAGCCCTGATGGCAACCCTCTTCCCCACTGCATTGACTGTTTGGACTGTCTTTCCCCACATTTCCTTGGCAATGGCACTTGTCTGTTGGACTGGGTCACCACAACCATGTGGTGTCTACTCTTGCATCCCATCGACCATGACTGTCAACTCACTGCTCATTCCCCACCTTCATGTAAATATTCACACACAAATCACATGTCCACTTTCCAAATAAAATACCTGATGCACCAGATTTTGTGCAGTATTGTCTTTAGTGCAATATTTACAGTATTGACAATGTCCATGATGTGTCCAAAATATGTACAGTATGTAGGGCTGGATTATTTTGAATCACCTAGGGAGACACAACAGAACAACAGTCACTGATGTCACTGTGGCAGCACAGACAGAACACTACACAAAACATACACAAGAGACTGGCATACAAGACAATGGGCTTCAGGTGTGAGCAAATAGAGTCCAGCATATGTCCCCATATGGAACCTCAATGTCACATGTACCACACACAGGTGACTGAACGTGTGCCTGTCTCTACATCCACAGATGGCCCTGCACAACAACTACCAACACAACAGATAATGTACAAGTTGAACATCTGTACACACCTTCAAGTGAAGTAGCGGTTGATGAGCTGTTGACGAATGTCAACTCCTTCCTCCTCTCCATTGTCCTCATCACTGGACTCAGGTCCTTGGGCAGGTGCGGGCCTTGGTTCCTCTCCATCATCCAGGAGCAGGGGAATCCTCTTGTGAATGGCCAAATTGTGCAGCATACAGCATGCCACAACGATCTTGCAGACCTTCCCAGGCGAGTATGCCAGTGCTCCTCCAGTCTGGTCAAGGCAGCGGAATCTTGACTTGAGTAGCCCAAAAGTCCGCTCAATGACACGTCGGGTCCGGCCATGTGCTTCATTGTACCCGACGTCGGCCGGGGTCCTGGGATTTCGCACTGGACTCAGCAGCCAGGGTCGACTGGGATATGCTGAGTCACCTAGGAAATAAGAACACACATTGCAATGTCGCACAGGTTGAGTGCAGCAGGTCACAAACACACCTCACGCCATATAACAGGTCATACTTACCCACAATGCAAGCACGATCGGGATGCAGGTTAGCCATCATACGGGGCACCATGCTGTTCCTCATGACGTAGGAATCATGGGCAGAACCGGGGAATTTTGCACACACCTGCGAAATTGTCATGTCCGCAAGGCACATCACCTGCACATTTATAGAATGATAATGTTTCCGATTCCTAAAAGTATTTTCATTGGCCTGTGACGCCACCAGACCTACATGGGTGCAATCGATGGCACCTACTACATGTGGTATGTGCACAAGGGCATAGAAGTCACCCTTCACCCCTGGCAATTCAGCTCCCCTGGGGAAATGTATGTATTGATTTTTAAATAACATCATCACTGCAAGAACATCCCTCAGACCATGCTGAACATGCTCCCTGTTTTTAGTAAGGTAGTTAACCACATCATTAAATTCTCTTGTGGATTACCTAACCTTTTTAATTAGCACCACTTCCCTTCACGCCTACACTTTAGCTAGAGCCCTCACACCCACATGCACCAACTGGCAGGAACAAAAGATCTCCGATAAAGAGCCCCTTGGCGGGTGCCCGTCAGACATTGCAGCGCCAGTCTGACGAGGAGCAAAACTCAGATGATGAAGTATGACACCTAGCTTGCTGGGTGTGTGAGGGTTTTAGTTCCGAAAGGAGGCTTCCCCCTCCTTTCCCACTTGTGCTTGGTTCTTCCATTCCTACTCCTTCTACCTGTTGAGGAACAGTGTATCCTTGTTGTTTGACATGTCTTGATAAGGTCAGCACAGACACACAGCACAGTGCTTGGTTACACATAATTGAGACAAGCTTAACACTGTCAGCCATCAACAACCATCAAATGCATCAGTGAGAACGCAGGAACACAGAGCAATGTGCGTCACACATACCATGCAACCACCTTTGCCTGATACCTAGAGATGCAATTGTGTGTACAATGATGGGCCATTGAACCTGTAGCTGCTGGGTACTGATGCTGAGTTCACGGTTCAAATTCACATTGCATGTGACCTAATTTGCGGAAACTACCGCCTGTCCACGGCAGTGTGAGGCCAGCACCACCCAGTCCACAAGTGCGGTAGCTATTGGCATGGCTTGCTGGTGGTGGGCAGGCTGCGCCACACATATGGCGGTTGCTACCGTCTGTCCACGGCAGAGTGAGGCCAGCACCACCCCCGTCCACAAGTGCGGTAGCTATTGGCATGGCTTGCTGGTGGTGGGCAGGCTGTGCCACACATATGGCGGTTGCTACCGCCTGTCCACGGCATTGCATCACCGCCATGGGGCATAGCCCACAGCCAATGGGAGCGACGATTGCGGTGGCATGATGCAGGTTTGAAAATAGCGGAAGGCGTGCTCCGCCACCGCGGAGCCAGGCATTGGATGGGTTTGAAAGATGCACCATCGCGGTAGCGCACCCCGGGCCCCTGCGGTGCATCACCACCATGGGACATAGCCTACAGCCAATGGGAGTGACGATTGCGGTGGCATGATGCAGGTTTGAAAATCGCGGAAGGCGTGCTCCTCCACCGCGGAGCCGGTCATTGGATGTGTTTGAATGAGGCAGACCTGGACAACCAATAATTGTAGCTTTGCACCTCACCAACATTTCTACTGCTCACAGAGCCTGCTGCCTGGGACCCTCTCCTGCTGCTGCCTGGGATTCTCTCCTGCTGCTGCCTGGGACCATCTCCTGCTGCTGCCTCAAGTGCTTGCTGCCCGGGACCCTCTCCTGCTGCTGCCTGGGACCCTCTCCTGCTGCTGCCTGGGACCCTCACCTGCTGCTGCCTGAAGTGCCTGCTGGCAGGGACCCTCTCCTGCTGCTGCCTGGGACCCTCGTCTGCTGCTGCCTGAAGTGCCTGCTGCCTGGGACTCTCTCCTGCTGCTTCCTGGGACCCTCTCCTGCTGCTGCCTGGGACCCTCTCCTGCTGCTGCCTGAAGTGCCTGCTGCCTGGGACTCTCTCCTGCTGCTGCCTGGGACTCTCTCCTGCTGCTGCCTGGGACCCTCTCCTGCTGCTGCCTGAAGTGCCTGCTGCCTGGGACCCTCTCCTGCTGCTGCCTGGGACCCTCTCCTGCTGCAGCCTGAAGTGCCTGCTGCCTGGGACTCTCTCCTGCTGCTGCCTGGGACCCTCTCCTGCTGCTGCCTGGGACCCTCTCCTGCTGCTGTCTGAAGTGCCTGCCGCCTGGGACTCATCAACACTAACTTCAAACACAGGTTTCACTTGTCCACAGGGACGGCAAGAACAGAGAAGATCCGTGCCAGCCCATTCACAAGGGAGGAGCTGGAGGTGCTAGTGGACGAGGTGCTGGCACAGCACCAAAGGCTGTATGGTGGCCCCAATGTCGTGGTAAGTATCATTGAGTGTGCTGTTGGGCAGTGGGGGGGTCATACATGCATGGTCCTGGTGATGTGTGCGACACACAGAGGGCTTTCATTGCAGTCATCCTGCATGTGTGTGTGTTTGGCATGTAGCCTGTATGCCCTCATGTTTGCATGTTGTGATGACAGAGATGTGCGAGTGTGTCTCAGAACAGGACGCTATGATGGAGCTCCACGCCTCCGCGTAGCACCTGAGATCCCTGCTCCATGCCCCTCCCCCCACGATGCTGATGGCGGCAGGTAGCTGGCTGGCGTTCTGGTGTTTTTGCAGCTCCCAGTTCCTGTGTTAAGTCCAGCGTGACTCGGGCTTTTTTGAGCCCTTTGCAGCAATAGTCTCTGGCAGAGAGGTTCGAGACAACGAGTGAGAGGTGAAGTGCGGCGTCACATCTTTTCCGGAGCCGAGCCCTCTACCTGCTCTGGGTCCCGTCCTGAGCCCCGCCTGACCCCCGCAGACCGGCTCCCTGCTGGCAGACTGCTGTTTCGGTCTTCGTTTCCGTTCAGTTCTTCACAGCAGCGGCAGCGGGTGAGTCTTTTCCAGCGGCAGCGGCAAGCTCAGGGGTTGAGCAAGGTGTTTTGAGCTGATAGTGGGAAGTGGAGTACGGTGATAAAAATTCGAGTCAGTGAAGTGAAGTGCAAGCTAAGCTAAGCCTCCCCCCGCCTAAGCCCCGTGGACCTGTTTACTGTTTCAGTACGAGCACCCTGAGGCTCTGCAGTCTCTGAATCTGCAAGCTTGAAGTGTGAAATACTTCTTAAATCGCTTGGGGAGCACACCTCGTATGTCTAAGAAGAAAGACATTTTTTCAAAAAATAAGCCTTTAGACGTTTTCAGTGGCGCTCATTTAAAGCAATAATCAGCGATATCATTGAGAAGAAGTGTGGAGCCTAGCATTGAGCACGCTGTACTTGGCACCTTTAGTGGCAAATTCTGGAAGAACGCTTTTCAGTGCTGCAGCAAATTTAAATGTCTCTTAGAGGCTGAGTTCGAAAAAACTTATACTTTTCAGAGTGGATTAGCAAGTATCTAAGAACCAGTTGAAAGGTTTGGAATGAAGATTGATTAAGACTGTGTTTACCCGCCTATAGTACGGAACACTGAACACTTCAAATCCCAGCATTCCTAGCGACCTCAGAGGTTATTGGAACTTTTTGGACCTTTTTGAATATTTTTTGACTACTTACCCTCCTACCTCTATTAGCACTGTGCTGAAATCGCTGTTTGTGCAAGGCTTCAAATAATAATTGGGACCCTGCCAGTATTAAGAAATATCGCGATATTGTGAATCACAAGTATTAACATCTCTGACACTCTGGCTTTCTCTGGTATCTAATACGCCGACTTTGTCCTGCCAAAGATTGAAGATCAGTGACTCTGAGGTGAGAGTACTTCGCCTGGTGATCTGATTATGGGCAAACAATTGACGGCTAGGACCAGAGCGATAAAAAAGCGTCAACAACTGAAATCAGAAAACGCTAAACTGGCAGGATCTGCTACAGAAAAGGAGAACTCTTCTGCTGAAAATTCGGAGAGTTCAGGAGAGGGCGAAAACAATCTTCTAAGTGACAATATAATACAGGCTCAGCAACAAGATTCCTGTAACTCTATCACTAGTAAGGGGAAGGAGCTGACGGAGGTATTAGAGCTGCCTATGGCTGGGATGGATATGGCCCTATTAAGCATAGCAGCTAATTCACCAGGTATGGTTCAAGGGGCGAACTCTATACTAGCACTAGCACATGATCCACAGGTTCCTAAAGATGCCCTGGTAATTTCTACTCCTAAGGTTTCTAAACAATTCCCGTTATTTGAGCGAAAGGGCACAGGGCACGCAACCAATGTTAACACGAATGCAGCTGGGACCAGGGCAACTTCACCAGAGGCCCCAACCCCCTTAAATCCGACAGATTCTACAACGTCAACGTCAACAACGTCAACTAGTAATGTGGTTAATTTAATAGACTCTCCATCTGTTGATATAAAAACTGCATCTTCGAGTAAGAATGAAGCCTCAACAACGTCTGTTCCCTCTGCTGTATTCTCTATTTTGCCGCAATCTAAATTAGATTTGAATGATGCTACAGCACATGCAATGACACAGAACCCGATTTTGGAAATGGACACTAAGACTACTGGGGACTTTCAGATCTCAGTAAAAGATATGCTAAATCTGATATTAGGAGAAATAAGAGAAATGAAGCAATTTCAAAAGGCCGAATTGGCAGTAATCAGTAACCGTCTGGACAAAATTGAAGACTCAATGGCTTCTTTTACAAATCGATTTCAAGAATCTGAAACTAGAATTTCAGGGCTGGAGGATAATATGACCATTATGCAGAAGGAGGTGTCTACTATTTGTAAGTCTTCAAAAGCCTTTGAAATTAAATTGAATGAGTTAGAAAACTACAATAGAAGGTCAAACCTTCGAGTGGTAGGTGTGCCAGAGAATATTGAAGGATCAGACATGATGCAATGGATTACTTCCTTCTTCTCTCGAGAGGTAATCCCTGAATTTAAGGGAGACCTAACAATTACACGCGCGCACCGAGTTCCAGCTCGTCCATTTCCTAACTCTCCTTTTCCTCGGACAATTATTGTTAACTTTGCTGATGGACGGGTCAAAGAGACAATCCTTTCACAAGCTTTCAAGCAAATTTCATGCCAATCCTACTACTAAATGCCGGATTTTCTCCGATATGTCGGCGGCTGCTGCGAGACGGAGAAAAGACTTTGTAAAGATTTTGCAATTATTTAAAGAAAAGGGTGTCCAAGCGTCCATGGCACAGCAGGCAAAGTTAAAAGTTCTGATAAAAGTCACATTTTATTTGTTTACTGATGTTGATGAGGCACGTGAGATGCTTAATCAACTGCAGAGCTAATCTGAATATGACTTTGGGGGGAAGGGTAGGGGAGGAACAGGGGGATCACAGGGTAAGAGGCGCAACAACAAGGCGCCTCCATGAGAGGGGTGAGTGTCAGGTGGCCAGCGTGGGGAGGAGGTGAAGGTGAAGGGCAGGGCCACAGGACTAGGTGCTGGAAGGGAGCACCTGAGGCGGGGTGCGGGGTGGGGGGTGGGGAAAAAAGGAAAAAATTGAAGTTCTTGTTGGATTTTGATGGAAAAATAAGTTGGCAAGATGTATGTTTTAATGCACTATCATTGAGTTATATATATGTCTATTGGGGGGCTTAGAGTGATTTCCTTCAACGTTAATGGGCTGAATAATAAACAAACAAATGCGAGCAATTGAGCTCTGGGTTAAGTCAGAACGACCAGCTGTCGTAATCCTTCAAGAAACTCATATTTCTACTGCTAAAATTAACTCTTTCTCTATGTTTAAAACCTGGTCGTTATATAGAGGGTTTTCATGTGCTCAAGAGTCTAAAAGTGGGGTTGCTATTTTTCTAAACTAGAATCTAGATGCAGAAATTGTTCAGTATGAAGATGGGGGGATCGGTAGTGTTGGGTCACGTGCTTAATTAAAGGTAGGAAAATACCAATTACATTTGTCTGCTTTTATGCCCCAGTGGAAGATCGTGCCCCAATCTATGACGAGTTATTTCAATCTTTATTGTTAGTTAAGGGGGACATAGTGGTAGGTGGTGATTTTAATATCCTTATGGATATAAAATTAGATTCCACTAGTAGGCCAAGAAAACAATCTAAACCAAAATCAAGAAGATCCATTATGCAGAATACCTCTTTATTGGATCTCTGTGACCCGTGGCGGGCTAAATTTCCGCAGAAAAAAGAATTCACGTGTTGGTCTGGGAGACATAGGTCCTCATCTCGATTAGATTTTTTTTGGCTTCAAGGCTATTAAAATTTTCCTACCAAAAATGTTTCCATAATGGTTTTTCAGACCACGCAATGTTGCTAATTGAATTTGAAGTAGGCGAAGAGATTAAGTCATCTAAAAGATGCATATTTAACAAAATGTCTTTGCAGGACAATAATTGGGTCTCTTTCTTAAAAATTGAAATTTCTGAGTTTATAGCACGTAATCTAGATACAGCCCCACTTCATATTATTTGGGACTCATTAAAAGCTTTTATTCGTGGGATCATAATCAGTAAAGATGCAGAAGAATGGCGCATTATTAAACAAACTAAGACCTCACTCTATCAAAAAGTCCATTTACTTACTTTGTTGCGCCAAGTTAATTCTCCAGGGATGTACAAAAAGAATTAAATGAGGCTAAACGTGAACTTAATACGTTTCTTTTTTCACAGAGTGAACAGCAATTCTCGATAAAATCCCAGAGGATTTACGAGGAAAGTAATTTTTCCGGGAAATTCCTCGCATGGCAGGCAAAAGAGCAAGCTGCCGCAAAGTTAATCCATTCTTTAAAGTGCCCTGTTACTGAAGTTGAAGTATCACAGACGGATGCTATTGGCGCTATTATGTTGACCCACTACAAACAGATTTACAGTCAGCAGCAAATAATAGATCACTCCAAGCTCTTAAATTTTTTATCCAGATACAATATGCCCTCCCTAGCGCAGGTAGAAAGTGATTCAATGCAGCGGTTATTCTCTAAATCAGAATTAGAATCAGTGGTCCAAAACTTACCAATGGGTAAAGCATGCGGCCCGGATGGCTTTACGGCGGAATTTTTTAAGAGTTTCTTTACCGCATTTTCTGATCTATTATTACAATTACTTAATTATATGTTAATGGGTGGTCAAGTTTCGGATTCCTTTGGGGAGGGGACTGTTGTTAGTTTTCCTAAGAAAGGTAAAGACTCAAAAGACCCTAACTCGTACAGGCCTATCACATTACTTAATACCGATTATAAGATCGGATATATGACGTTACTCCGCATACCGTTACAACTACCTACCATTACAACGCGACCATTACAACGCATACCATTACAACGCATAGCGCTTTGGGGCGCTGGATAGTGGTAAGTATAATTTACTATTCTAACTCCAGTCCCCGTGGACCCTAGGGAAGGTGTTGGATAGTAAATTATACTTATTCCCTATCCTAGAGCGCCCCCCAGCGCAATGCGTTGTAATGGTATGCGGAGTAAAAGTCGCGTTGTAATGGTAGTGCGGAGTAAAAGATCCGTTGTAACAGGTGTATACCTATAAGATCCTTACTAAATTACTTGCAATACGTTTTAATTCAATCGCAACAGATCTTATTAACTTAGATCAGAATGGTTTTGTGGCAGGCCGGCAGTTAGTAACCAATACCCATTTTCTCACGGAAGCGTTAGATTATTTTCAAATTTAAAAAATCCCGGCTTTAATTTTATTATTAGATGCAGAGAAAGATTTTGATTTAGTTGTTTGGTCAACTTTATTTGTTATTTTAAAACATTTTGGTATCCCCTCACAACTTATTAGTTTAATTCAAAATGTATACACGGGTGCCAGAGCAAATATAATTATTAACTCTGTTATGGTAGGCACAGTTTCGGTTCAACGGGGCACCAGGCAGGGTTGCCCCTTATCCCCTATCCTTTTTGCTTTTTTTATTGAACCGTTAGCCACAATCTGTAAATATCCCTCCACCGATTACTTCTATAGCAAAAATAAAACTTTATGCCGATGATATCATGTTGATAACCAAGACGGATATCCAATCTCAAACTGCTGTTCTGCAGCTTTTTGAAGAATTCGAGGCTTTAGGAGGTTACCGAATTAATAAAAAAAACCTGAAATAATAGTATGTGGTGGGGAGGAGGTGGATCTACATGCGGATTTAGCTGGTTGCATTAATTTAAGACCAAAACGGTATTTAGGGATTATGTTCTCCACCTTGGTATCCGATTTAGTTAAGTTGAATTTTGACCCACTTGTACGAAAAGTACAATCTTTATTTACTAGATGGGATTCACTACCACTCACTATTATGGGACGGGTGGCACTTATAAAGATGTCTGTACTTCCATTATTTAATTTTTTATTTTCAGCTATTCCGTGCTTCCTACCCAGTAGTTTTTTTTCAAAAGTTGAATCATTATTTTCAAGTTTTATATGAGCTAAAAAACGTCCTAGGATATCAATGAAGACACTCTACGTAAATATTGAACTGGGAGGCTTATCTCTTCCTAATCTTAGAGATTACTATAGTGGATATTTTGCCCAATATTTAGAACGATTTAAATCGGGAATGCAGAGTCCAAACTTATTTATCAATTTTTTCTTTGACCAAATTAGTCAAGAGGTTCAAACCCCAGTTCCTTTGCACATCCCTAAATCGCCAAAACTCACTCGATATAAAATAATGTATTGGTTTTTTAAACGTCGTGACGTTCTTCTAAAAAGATATTCTCTTCCGCAGTTCAATTCTAGAACTCCTCTAAGGAATGCTCTCATTTTTATAGGAATCAAAATTGGAGCAGATATTGTTTGTCAATGGGAGCGGGCTGGGTTTTGTACTCTATCTGATTTTATAAAAGAAGGGGCCTGGCTGTTACCAGTAGAAATGCAGCAATTAATCCCAGGGAAGTTTATGTTATCCAATTCATATGTTTCGATTTTTAAAGTATTGGGACAATTTGAGTTAAGAATGATCGACTCTCCTTGTCAGTTGTGGGATGATTAGTTTTTGATTTCTCAGAATAAGAAGCCAGAAGCATGGAAACGTTATTTAGCTCACTATACTGAATTAGATCTTAGTACAAGAGTCATTAAAAAATGGCAGGAACAAGAGAATCATGTTCTCACTATGAATACCTGGAAATGTATAAACAAATTGAATTTTAGTGTTCTTCGTGGCTCTAATTGGAGGAGAATGTTCTTTTTTTCTAAATGGCTCCTATATCGAACACCTGCCGTCATCTCAAAAATGTATACAAATGTCAGTGCCATCTGTTTTAGATGTAAGCAGTTCAGTCCCGCTAACTGGTCCCATACTACAGCTTACTGTGTTAAAATTGTCCCTTTTTGGAATGGGATATTCGAATACTTACAAAGGTTTTGTGGGATTCAGATTGCTTATAACGTCAGATTAATACTTTATGGATATGATACTGATCTCGGTTTGCTAGAACAGCTGGTTAAACTATTATTTGTTGCGATGACAGTAGCAAGGTCCCTGGTGCTTCAGAATTGGAAACTAACAAAAGCACCTGCCTTTAATGCCTGGCTTCAGAAAATGAGAAATGTTAGAATAAGCGAATTCCGTTATGCACAGCGAATTGGGGGGATAAGGAAATTTGATAAAATTTGGAAATCATATTTTGAGTAATGTTAGAAATTGTACTCTGTAAACTATGATTTTGTATTCTTTGGTTGTCAATATACGTATTTTCTTTTTGCCAGTTGAAACCGGATACAAGAATTTCAATAATAAAAAGTTTTTAAAAAAAAGAATGTTTGCATGTTGTGATGACTATTTGGCTCATGCAGAGTGCCCTTGTGCGGTGTCCCCCAGTTTGGGTATTTGTGGGAATCCAATAGGTCCAGACTCTGCATAATGCTACTGTAGTAATAGATGTGTGAACATAACACAGTGCAACTGGTAACTTATCCCTACTTTTCTCCCATACCTGCAGCTCAAGGTACACCAGCGTAAGGGCCTTGTGGAGGGCCATTGCTGCCAAGGTATGGGCCCTGGGGGTATCGAACCGACTTCGCAACCACTGCCACAAGAGGTGGGACGACATCAGCTGGCTGGCAAAAAACGTGGCTGAAATTACCTTGGGGCTGCTACCACACACTGGGCGTCTGGCACGGCGAAACTTAACACCACTGATGTACCGCATATTAGCAGTGACTAATCCGGATTTGGATGGACATCTGAAGGAGCATAGGCAGCAAGGCATGGGTGAGTTTTGGATGAGGGTGACTTTGCCTGGGAGCCAATGCATGTGTACAGAGCTAGTTGCAGCGGTGAGCCATTTAATGTTAGCGGTCTGGTGCAGTGATGTGTCATGTGAGTGGCTGCAGGGATGTGTGCTAGTGTCAGGCATTGTGCCTAACAGCTCATGAAAAGGTTGACCATCCATTCTGTGCTTAATCGTAGCCAGGTGTGTTGGGATACACATGGTCATTCTGCATTGTGATGGTGTTGGAAATGTATTAGGGGGTGAACAGAAGGGTCCAGTATCTGAGTGTGAACTAATGTATTCCTACTTTACATGCACCATGATTGATGAGGGTCACACGTGTGACTACAAGTTACCCCTGAGTAGCACATGTTGATTAGTATGGCCTACTTGGCATTGTGGGCTGTCATGTCCTAACAGGTGTGTGTCTCCTCCCATCCTGTTCCATGGAGGCATTTCAATGTCACGGAGTTTTGGTGCATGATACTTGTGGTCATGTGAAGTTGTATGTGGTACACTTCATCCACCGGCAAGGTATTGTGCTGTGTGGCCTGAACATGGCTCAGTCATGGTAGGTAGTCAGTGTTGCAGGCACTATTGTAGTGTATGTAGTGTGTTGCTGAAATGTTTATGCAGGTTGTGGTGGTCAGCATGTTGATTTGTGCATCCCCTGTGTGCATGGTTTAATTAGCTTGGTCCTGATGATGTCATTTATACAACCCTGCATCTGTCTCACATGCAGATTTGCCAGTGTGCACGGAGGAACCGGAGCCGGAATTCAGTGGAGGGGAGAGTAGCACTACAGCTGCACCAGAGGCCAGTGACACAGAGCTCACCAGCTCATCTGAAGGGGACAGCAGTATGCAGGAGGAATCAGTGGCAGAGTCACAGAGTACTACATCATCTGATGCGAGTGGTGATGCATCCATGTTGTCAGGCACAGGGGATGGGGAGTCTGCTACATTATCTGCCACTCAACGGCCAGTGCCCAGCCTCCCATCCACTTCCTCTGGTGCTGCCCATGTCCGTAAGAGGGGACGTGTTACATTCACACCTGGCACCGCTGAGCCTGCACCTGTCCCCCCTGCTGCCCTCAATGCTGAGTGTGTAGAGCTCCTGCGCCAGCTTTGTGTGGGCCAGACCGCCCTGCTCACTGCCTTCAGTGACCATGACAAAAAATTGGGTCAGGTGGTTGCCTACATGAAGGGCATACACTCTAATGTGGGTGGGCTCCACCGTACAGTCCAGGGTTTGTCAGCCGCAGTGACGTCTGCCCTTCAACAGGTACATCCTCACATTCCTGTTCAGGTGCCTTTGTCCACCCCCAGTCAGTGGCCACATCAGAGGACAGTGACCACTGTTCACATACATCACAGAGGCAATACAGCACAAGGAGCACAAAGCAGACGCAAGCCAAGCGGCCCGCCCACAGACACCACCCCCCCAGAAGAGCAGAGCCAGCCCAGAATGCATAGACAAGCGCCCTTCAGGGAAGAGCAAGGCAGAAAAAGCAATGAGGCAGACAACAGCCTCACAAACCTCAGAGGCATCTCCAGCAAAGGACTCTCCTGTCCATAAAATTTCACGTAGAGCTAGGCATGCAGTGTATGTGTCCACTGTGGAGGTGTTGCATAGCAAGGGTACACCTAGGAAGGGCACAGGCCCAGTTACCCCCACCACATCGACTCCAATTCAAAGCACAGTGAAACAGGTGGAGGAGGGCACTGTAGTAGCCACCCCAGGAAAAGAGGCAAAGGGGGGCACTTTAGGTGCCACCACAGGCAAAGAGGCAAAGGGGGGCACTGTAGGCAAAGGGGGGCACTGTAGGTGTCACACCAGGCAAAGCGGCAAAGGAGGGCACTGCAAGTGGGACACCAGGCAGACAAGCAAAGGAGGGCACTGTAAGTGGGACACCAGGCAGACAAGCAAAGGAGGGCGCTGCAAGTGGGACACCAGACAGACAAGCAAAGGAGGGCACTGTAAGTGGGACACCTGGCAAGCAGGGTAAGGTGGTCCAAAGGCGTAGCCAGACAAAACGTCCTGCAGGATCCAGCACATCACCAGAGGGAGTGCCAGTGTCTGAAACAGATGCGGGCCAGTCGGTGTGTGTACCTGTTGTGTCATCACCTGTTCACATTAACCCCAAGACAGGGAAGCCATTCCGTATTCCCAGAAAGTGGAAGGGCACCCCTCCAACCTCTCCCACCCTCGCTGTGTCCCAGGTCTGCATGACTCCACCTCCACGTGCTACTATACCACCTGGTCCAAACAGCCCTCCAGCTTGTCAGACGACTGATAGCCCTACATCACATGTTCCCCAGTCAGGTTTTCCTGCTGAGCCCGAAAACCGCCCACTCCAAGTCAACCTGACAGCCAGATGTGAGTGTTAGTCCCCCTCCTACACCTGTCTCTCATTGAGGTGTGCTAGTCCTGACCATCGTTTGCCACATGGTTGTGTTGCTGGCCATGAAAGGGTACCAGTCATACACACTCACTGTGCAGCTTCTCATGTCCTGACTCTGCACTTGTCCCTGGCCACTGACTCTGTTGCTCTGCTGTGTTGTACTATCACCTGTGCCATGGACACTGACCCTGTTGCTCTGCTGTGTTGTACTCTCACATGTGCCATGGATACTGACCCTGTTGCTCTGCTGTGTTGTACTCTCACATGTGCCATGGACGCTGACCCTGTTGCTCTGCTGTGTTGTACTCTCACCTGTGCCATGGACACTGACTGTTGCTCTGCTGTGTTGTACTCTCACCTGTGCCATGGACACTGACCCTGTTGCTCTGCTGTGTTGTGCTCTCACCCGTGCCATGGACACTGACCCTGTTGCTCTGCTGTGTTGGAGTCTCACCTGTGCCATGGACACTGACCCTGTTGCTTTGCTGTGTTGTACTCTCACCTGTGCCATGGACACTGACCCTGTTGCTCTGCAGTGTTGGAGTCTCACCTGTGCCATGCCCACTGACCCTGTTGCTCTGCTGTTTTGGAGTCTCACCTGTGCCATGCCCACTGACCCTTTTGCTCTGCTGTGTTGTACTCTCACCTGTTCCATGCACACTGACCCTGTTGCTCTGCTGTATTATACTCTCACCTGTGCCATGCACACTGACCCTGTTGCTCTGCTGTATTGGAGTCTCACTTGTGCCATGGACACTGACCCTGTTGCTCTACTGTGTTGGAGTCTCACCTGTGCCATAGTCACTGGCCCTGTTGCTCTGCTGTGTTGAAGTCTCACCTGTGCCATGCCCACTGGCCTTGTTGCTCTGCTGTGTTGTACTCTCACCTGTGCCATGGACACTGACCCTGTTGCTCTGCTGTGTTGGAGTCTCACCTGTGCCATGGACACTGACCCTGTTGCTCTGCTGTGTTGGAGTCTCACCTGTGCCATGGACACTGACCCTGTTGCTCTGCTGTGTTGGAGTCTCACCTGTGCCATGTCCACTGGCACTGTTGCTCTGCTGTGTTGTACTCTAACCTGTGCCATGCCCACTGACCCTGTTGCTCTGCTGTGTTGTACTCTCACCTGTGCCATACACACTGACCCTGTTGCTTTGCTGTGTTGGAGTCTCACCTGTGCCATGGACACTGACCCTGTTGCTCTGCTGTGTTGGAGTCTCACCTGTGCCATGGACACTGACCCTGTTTCTCTGCTGTGTTGGAGTCTCACCTGTGCCATGCCCACTGGCCCTGTTGCTCTGCTGTGTTGTACTCTCACCTGTGCCATGCCTGTGATGTTTGCCACTAATAAATTAAGAAACTTTTCAGATGGATTCAAGCAGATGGGTTTATAAAACCTCAGCCACAAACTGCTACTGGTCAACTGACCAGAACTTCACATGAACATTCTCACAGTGAGCATTCCACAATGGAATCAACATGGACGTACATTCCATATTCCACTAAGAACGACAGAATTACATTGATAATATAAATCATATCATTACATATCTCCCTTCTTAACAAAAAACAAAAAGATAGAGAGCTAAAATAAATGACAACAAGAAAATAAAGAATAATTCCTAGAGATAGGTGAAACAAAAGAAACTTTTAAATAAATGAAAATAAATCACACATAATCCTTCATGTAACGGGAGCCTTACGTATCCTTTGACTCCTTACACGAACATCAAGAGATGGCGTAGAACAATCTGTAGAAGCATTGACTGAATTAAATAAATGGTTATCAACATCAAAATCATTTTCTCTACACATTTTAGATTTCACAATTACTACCCGGCTCTTATTCCAAATCCTCCCATCTTGGGTTTTAACAGCACTCTTAAAAACTTTTACTACAGGTCTAACATCAGTATAATTTGACCAAGATTTGCGCCCAACAGGTGTTTTTATTTTAACTAAGTCACCTATCTTGAC
The DNA here is from genome assembly GCF_964261635.1 of Lissotriton helveticus. Taxonomy (NCBI): domain Eukaryota; kingdom Metazoa; phylum Chordata; class Amphibia; order Caudata; family Salamandridae; genus Lissotriton; species Lissotriton helveticus. The sequence continues at coordinate 1,074,621,024 of NC_136065.1, read as the reverse complement.
CTCTTGAAATTGAACACATTTCCTGTCATCAAAATACCTTTTCCTACAAACTTGCTTTCTCAACTCCCTTTCTCTCCATTCACCAATACGGTTATCTACAAGCCCTTTATTCAATTTCATCCACCCAGGACACCACATGGTATTGGGAATTCTGCCTTTAAATAACTCAAATGGAGATTTCCCAGTAGTGGAATGGGGAGAACACCGATAAGCAACTACTCTCTCCTTAAGGGCCACCTTCCAATCCAAACCATTAGCCCTTGCTAGCTGAATGCATTCTTTTAGTGTTTTATTAACTTTCTCCACAGCAACATTAGTTTCAGGATGATAGAAAGAAGATCTTTTATGAATCACCCCACATTTATTTAAGAAAATTTCAAAAACACTAGAACAAAATTGTGGTCCATTGTCAGATAAGATACTATTGGGAAAGCTTTCTCTCTTGAACACCTCCTCCAAGAACTTGATCACAGAGTCAGAAGTGATATCTCTGACTGCACACACCTCTATCCATCTGGAGTATAAATCAATGACAACTATCAAATATGGAGTATCAGACACTCCACTAAGTGGACCTAAAATATCTATAGCAATCTCATCCCAAGGATGATTAGGTAAATTCCTACAAATCATGGGCATCTGTTTAGTCTTAAGAATTTTGTCGCTGGCACAACATTCAACACACTCTCTAACCATCCTTTCTTTCTCCAAAGCCATCCCTGGCCACCAGCATTGTGTATGCATCATCTCTTTAGTTTTAACAATTCCTAAGTGACCACAGTGTGTATGCGTCAACAATCTTTTTCTAATCCCTGCAGGAGGCACTAGTTTCACGCCACGTGTTAACATACCATCAGTAATTGATAGTTCCTCACAAACAAGAGACCATGGTTTTTCCAAACGTTTGTTTTCTCTCAACAACCTCATCACCTTGATTAATTCCTCATCCTTCTCCAGTACTTTTTTCCATTCATTCTCCTCAACAGCACCTTCTGTGACCTCACACACATTGATAACATCCTCAACCTCAAACAAATCCTCATCACTTACACCTTCCCTATTTACCAATCTAGACAAACAATCAGCGGATTTATTAGTAACACCAGGAATGTATTGTACATCAAAGTCAAATTCCTGCAAAGAAATAATCCATCTCCTAATCCTAGATGATATGGCATCTAAACCTTTCTTCCAAAAAACTTCCTTTAATGGCTTGTGATCAGACATGACAGAAACCTTAGTTCCCCAAATCAAATTTTTAAACTTCCTCAGTGCCCAAAAAATCGCCAACGATTCTTTCTCTATTACAGAGTAATTTAACTCGGGCCTCTAAGGCATATTGACGCACAAGCAATCAGAGATTCCTTACCATGTTCACTTTGAACTAAAACAGCTCCAAGACCTTTGTTACTCGCATCAGTAAAAATGTACGTTGGGAAACCAGGAACAAATGCTTGAAGACACGGAGCTTTCTTCAACTCCTCCTTTATATCTACAAACTCTCTCTTACATTCACTCAACCACTCAAAAACCACACACTTCGCAGTAAGTCTCCTCAAATTTTTAGTCTTGTCAGCAAAATGCATTATAAATTTTCCATAAAATTCAACCATACCAAGGAATTAAAGAAGTTCTTCCTTATTAACTGGCTCTGCCATTTTGTCAATTGAATCAACTAATTCACCCTAAGGAAAAACACCTTCACTCTTAATACAATGCCCAAGATAATTCACTTCTTCCATTCCAAATTTACACTTTTCTTTCTTGAGTGACAAACCTGCTTTACTCAACCGTTCTAACACCGCACACACACGTCCATTGTGTTCAAGAATATCACTACCATAAATCAACAAATCATCTTGATAACATTTAACACCCAGAAGACCTTTCAGAATTCTTGACATGATGCGTTGGAACACTGAAGCTGCCGAAATAAGCCCAAAAGGCATCCTTTTAAATTTAAATGTGCCCATTGGTGTAATAAATGCAGTTAACTCCTGAGAAGCTACTTCTAATTCTACTTGATGGTAAGCAGAAGCTAAATCTAGGGTGGTAAAATACTTCGCTCCTTCCAATGTTCCCACAATTTCATCAATGTTAGGTAAGGGAAATCTGTCCACAACAACCTCCTTATTCAAAGCGCGTAAATCTATGCATAGACGAATTTCACCAGATGGCTTCTTAGCTATCACGACAGGTGCCAACCATTCTGTGGCTTCTACAGGCTCAATAATCTGATTTTCAATAAGCTTATCAATTTCCTTCTGTACATTTTCCTGTTCACCCAAAGGAATTCTCCTTACTTTTGCTACAACCGGAACTGCATTCTCTTTTAATTTAATACGGTGTTTGTAACCTTGTAAACATCCTAAACTTTCATTAAAACATTAGGAAATGTATTCGCAAACAAGGAAGACATATCATCCACTTTCTGTATTTGTACTTGAGGTGAAGCATTAGGATTAAGTTTAAACCTTAGATCACATTGATGTAAATGTAAATGTAGTATACTTGTAAAGCGCACAGCTGCCCCAGCAACGGGGCGTCCCGGCGCTGTATAACTCTGGGGAACCCGTCCTGGCTTTCCCTGTGGGTTGGTCCCTGCCGGGAGTCCCCAAGGTGGAGCCAGGCATCCCCGGAATTGGTGGGGCCGTTGTGGAGATGAGGCAAGCTAATGCCCAGAGTTGCCGAGTGGAACCCCTGATTAGAGTAAGCACCGAAGCGAGAATTATCGAGTCCGCTGACCCTGGTCCACGACCCTGCCGCGTCGGGAATCGAACCCTGGTCCCGGGCCGACTTCTGCTCTCGGGTCTACCGCCTCTAACCAGTGAGCCACACTACTCCACTGCCAACCTAGTAGTGCATCACCCTGTTTTGCCACATAAACTTTACCTGGAATAATGCGACTTCCTAACTCAATGGTTGCCACAAAGTATCCCAACATTTTGATAGGTTTTCTGCCATAACCCAAAGGAGAAATGTCACTTCTTAAAAGTTTAACTTTGTTTTGAAAATTTTGAAGATACAACTTTTCATCAATCATAGTAATTTGTGAGCAAGAGTCAAATTTGAAATCAATTAATGTATTATCAACTCTTACTAAATGTGAAGGATGTTCCAATAGATTTCCATTCACTTGAAAAGTCACAGTTTTTACCTGGGGTTGTGACCATCTTCTACCAGAACTCTCCCTTTTGTTCGTTTTGGTTCTACAACACTTCGAAAAATGTCCCCTCCTTCCACAAGTATTGCACATAGATTTTAATGCAGGACAATTAGGAGAATTAGCCAAATGACCAAAATTCCCATATCTAAAACAAGAAAACGTATTGTTTAAATTAGTAACGTTTGAACTTGAGCTATTCAACACAGTATCACTTTTATCTATTGTAACTTTGTCTTCTTTTTTTACTTGACATATAACTTCCTCAACTTTAGATACACTCTTTGTTTCTGAGTCTGTGGTCTTCTCTTTTTCTCCTTTCAGTTCATCTACACATTTAGTCATGTGCTCAACTTGTTTTGCACTAACTAATACTTCTTCCAATGGAGGCTCATCTTTTAACCAAAGTTCTTTTCTTATGCTGTCATGTGCGCATTTTAAAACAAACTGGTCTCTTATCCTTTCTTCCAAAGTTTGACCAAATTTGCATGAAGAGGCTAACTTTCTTAATGCCGAGACATAGTCCTCCACCGATTCATCTTTCTTTTGACCTCGCAATCCAAAATGATATCTTTCCATTATTGTGCTTAATCTGGGTAGATAATGTCGATCTAATTGTTCAATTGCTATTTCATATTCATTTAAGTTCCTTTGTTCTGACGCACTTAGTTCCGGCAAGTGTTCCAAAACATCCTGACCTTCTCCTCCCAGACAATGCAGCAATAAAGAATGTTTCCTCTCTGCATTTAAGTTCGTACCACACACCCTTGCATAGTTTGCAAATATTTTCTTCCATTTCTGCCACTTAACAGTAGGCTCACCTGGGCTCGTTAGAAAAAATGCAGGTTGAGTCACATTTTGCATTTTTTTTAATTTTATGTAGTTTTTATCTAAAGTAACTAAATTTGATTCTGTTATGTACTACAAGTAAATACATTTTCCTTGCTTAACTCTTTTTTTCTTATATTATTTATACACGTTTTATAGTAACAGTTTCAATATAAATGCTTATTTCACTTGTCAATTCATCATCCTGTTAAAATAAAATCGTAACCTTTTTTTTGAGCAAGAGACTTTATTTCTTGAAATGCTTGTGTGTTCTTTGTTTATTTTCCTTGTCTACTAGTTTGCCAGGCAATTACGATGCGTCACACTGCATCCCTTTAAAAAAAAAACTAAGAATGCACTTATGTTGCTGTCACAAAGACGATGATGTAGGAGTGCTCCAAGAAATCACAACGCGTGCCTTCGTATTCCTTTAAAAGCTAAGAATGCTCCTTTTATTGCGATGACAATGCTGTTTACGTTGTGAGCGTCCTACGTCAGTGAAACGCATACTAAACGTGCGTGAACATCCTCAGCATCAAGACGCACGGCAAAAAGATGGAACGCAGACGTGAGCTACTGTAACGTCACTGGCACACACTACAGTTTTTTAAACGTGCGTGAACATCCTCAGCATCAAGACGCACTGCAAACAAGCTGGAACGTAGACATGAGCTACTGTAACGTCACTACGCACTACGGTTCACGAAGATCAACCCCGATCTTAACTTCACAAACTCCCGTAATGCTCCTCATAAGCCTCCCACCATACTCCTCACCATATTTCTTTTGTTGAACTTTAAACGCCACGTCCGTTCTGCCGCTGGGAAGACAACGCTTCGCTTTCGATACATCTGCCGCTGGAGGAGTGGTAAATGAAACAAGCTAGTCCTTGTGTTGAGGTAATTCTTCTCCCGATCGTCGCCAAATAAATGTGGTGTTTGCCACTAATAAATTAAGAAAATTTTCAGATGGATTCAAGCAGATGGGTTTATTAAACCTCAGCCACAAACTGCTACTGGTCAACTGACCAGAACTTCACATGAACATTCTCACAGTGAGCATGCCACAATGGAATCAACATGGACGTACATTCCATATTCCATTAAGAATGACAGAAGTACATTGATAATATAAATCATATCATTACAATGCCCACTGGCCTTCCTGTTTGTACTTTGCCTGTGCAGGATATCTTGCTTTTGCTCTGCTTTTTGTACCTTGATGTTGTCTACAGTTGTTATAGTTTCACATCTGTGCAGTATGTGAATATAGACAGGTACTCCTGTTGTGTCTTTTGTCGGTGTCCTTGTTGATTAAAGTTCTTTTTGTGTGTGCATTTAGTTGACTGGGCTACATGTTCTATGTATCACTTAGACATTGCTAAGCTCTTTGTCCGCATCACATTTATATACAGGGGTGACAGGGGCTTCAGTCCATTCTGACACTGATACTTGTGTTACCTGTGTTGGCTCGTTTAGCTGTCATGCTGTTATGTTTTGAGTGGTTTTCTGTTGTTGGCTACGTGGTTGCCATGTCAGTTTGGGGTACACTGCCAGCACAGGGTGTGATGCTGTGCCCAGGTTAGCATGCTGGCTGCGCACTGTCATGATGTATATGTGTTATTCCTGTATATATGCCCAGCTGGATTGTGATAGACACACATGTGTCAGCCAGGAGTTGTGTGCCTGTGTTTTTGATTGTCCTGAAACGCGGATGCTGGTCTCCGGTTTACAGACGTGGATGGACCATGGACTAACGTTGGCCTCCCATTTTGGAGCGAGTATTTCAGCCTCGACCGTTGCTTTGGATTTGTATCTTAGCTTTATTGACGCCCCCAAACAATAAGTGGGAATGGCGGCTTGTCCCGTAAAGTGTTCCCCGGGCGCTGTGGCCCAGCGGACCGATATAACCCCCTTTTCCCTGGGTGACCACTACATTGATATTTCCAGTTTTCAGTACCCTTTTCCTGATGAAGCCATAAAGATTCAACTGGCGGAAACGCGATCACGACTGTGTCGACATCATTGTGATTAGGAGTCCCTTTTCAGTTTATCTGTGTTTGTATATTCAAGCGCCTTATATAAAAGAATGTTTTGAGAGAAGTTGCATCTCAGGCGCATTTGGGATCTCCATTATAGATTTATACCACTCGAAATTAGAAGTGTATAGTGTGTGATAGGTCGTTTGTTGAGATCTGTCTATGGGTACACTTTGTATATGTATTGTATATATTGTATTTGTGATTTGTATATATTGCATTGTATTGTGTATATAGTCTAATTTGCTTTCTTTATATATAGTTGTTATGCACCATCTCTTTTTTATACATGTTTATATGTCCTCAGAATTTTGCAAATGATTTGTTACATATTTAGTTGTATAGAACAGGATAATTAATCTTTTCATGTTCTTAATTAAAAGTTGAATTAATCCCTCAATACCATTTTGTTCTACTTTTTCATCTTTTTGATGCTCCTTGTCCAGGTATGGGAGGGTAATTTGGGCAGAACCCCTGTTATTGTTTCAGCATTTAGTTGACTGGGCTACAGGTTCTATGTATCACTTAGACATTGCTAAGCTCTTTGTCCGCATCACATTTATATACAGGGGTGACAGGGGCTTCAGTCCATTCTGACACTGATACTTGTGTTACCTGTGTTGGCTCGTTTAGCTGTCATGCTGTTATGTTTTGAGTGGTTTTCTGTTGTTGGCTACGTGGTTGCCATGTCAGTTTGGGGTACACTGCCAGCACAGGGTGTGATGCTGTGCCCAGGTTAGCATGCTGGCTGTGCACTGTCATGATGTATATGTGTTATTCCTTTATATATGCCCAGCTGGATTGTGATAGACACACATGTGTCAGCCAGGAGTTGTGTGCCTGTGTTTTTGATTGTCCTGCCCTGTGTAAATGATTTGATGCTTTTGTGTGAGTTGTCTGTTGTGCACTGTGCAGTGTGTTGGTGTGTCGATGCAGTTCTGTTTGACTCCTTCTTGTTGTATTTGTCACTTATGTGTGTGCAAAGTGTGTTACTTGCACATCAGTGTTGTGGTTGTTTGCTCATCATTGTGTGTTTTGTATGTTTATGTGGACTGTGTGACCCTGCTGGTCATTACTGGCATTGTCTGACTTTATCTAGCATTGCAGGCACATGGTGCCTTTTTTCTTCCTGTAAGGCATGGTGCATGGTGTGATGCCATCCCCTATGTGTGCCACTTGTGCGTCGACATTGTGGGTCTGCATTCACTCTATTTGTATATTGAACACACCTCTCATGTCTGATACTGACATGCAAATCAGTTGATTTTGATGTTAGCTGCCCCCTTTGTTTCCATGTGTATGTGCCTTCCCATCTCTTTATTTGTGAGACTGTGCCTTGTGGTGGATTTTTTGGGCCAAGTGTGCTGTTCCACTCTGGACATGGCTCCATTGTTTTATGTGTGATGTGCTTGTGGTATTCATCAGTGTTGCTTGCCCTTGTGCATTTGGGCTGTGTGTGCTACCCAGTGCTCTGGTATTGCTGGGTGTGCTGTTGTATCCCAGAGCGGTGCATCCTGTTGTCGTTGTGTTGGGTGTCTGTGTGTTGGCTGTGGTGTAGCTTCACTTCCTGGGTGTGCTGTTGTTTTTTTGCTGTCCTGCTTTGTGTGTGTGTGTTGTGGTTGTGCCAGTCATGTCTGTGTGTATCTGTTGTGCTTGTTGTGCACACACTGCCTGTTGTGCATATAGTGTTGTGTGTCTGTGTGCTTGGCATTGGCTGATGTGCATCCCCTGATGTCCTGTGGTGTTTGTGTATAGTTTTGTGCAGGCATCTGTTCAGGGTACCCTGTGTGTGTGTGTTCTGTTTGTGGTTACACCCAGGCTGTGTGAATGTGCTGGAAAGTATTGTCAGCCTTGAGTGTGTGTGGCACTGGTGTAGTGTGTTCCTTGTCAGCTACTCTTGCAGTGGCAGTCTCCCTGGTTGTCTGTTGTGCTTGCTTGTACCTGTGCTTGTTGTTGTGCATGGGGTGTACAGGATGTGCACCTGGCCTGTGACTTGATGGTGTGTGTTGATGTGTGGTTGGGGGTGGTGTGTCCCTGTGGTTTTAGTTCCCTGCCCATGCCTTGGACTGGCCCTGCCTTCTGTATTGTGCGCATGTGTCGACCGCGGCGGTGACGTGACTGGGAGCAGGACGTTGCTGCTAGTTCGCGGTCGATGTTTATCCCGGATGCAGAGGGGTGACTTGTTGGCAGGTGGGTAATATAGGGGTGCCCTTGTAGATGTGTTGTGACCCCCAGCAGGGTGGATTTGGACCCGGTGTCGGACCGTGTGTTATGTGTTGTATTGGTGTATTTGCGTACCTGCGGCGTCGTCTGCGGCGGCGATACCCTCTATAAAGACAGTGTTTCCAATGTTCACCAAAGCACTTTCTACACTTAAACCTTGAGAGTTATGAATAGTCACTGCATATGCCAGAGAAACTGGAAACTGTTTTCTACGGACATATAAATCTTTAACAAGCAAAAAGCGAACTGAAGAACGACCAATGTGTTTTACTTCTTCAATGTGATCAAATTTAATTTTTAAAAATTCAATACAATCTTTATTCGGATAATTAACAAAATCCTCAACTTTGCCCATTGCTCCATTAACTAAACCTTTTTCCACATCCAAATTACGCCTTAAAATTACCCAACAGTTTCTACATACATATAAATTCTTTTCTAAACCAGCAGTTTTAGTTATCGATTTTTCTAAAGAATCCAATTTTGTTTTCAACTTTTCTGTCAAAATAATAGTGATTCCTTCATGCTCAATTTTATCAATGGCTTCCATTTTTATTATTTCCTCATTTTCCAGCTTTAGAAGTTGTTCGTTGAATATAGAACACTCATGCAGAGTTGGCATTAAGCAGAATACAGATTTGTTTTCTGCAATTTTCATATATATTTTCTCAGGGACTACATTTTCATTTGGAAACAAATTGGAAAGTAATTGACTCTGCAAAGCTTCTCTGCCATGTTCTGTCAGTACACCAATTCTTATATCTTGAAGAATAGTTCCATAATCAATATCATTTGCCTGTCGTATATTTGTAATGAGTTCCTTGTATTCAAAATATGACCAAATGTTTACATTTCCAACACTACCCAGATACTTTCTGGTGTCTTCATGTGCAAGTGTTTTAAATACTGGTTGCCATTTTACGGGAGTAAGTTGCAGTAGATCTCCAAAAACTATGACATGTTGTCCTCCAAACAACATGTCATACTCTGTTTTAAGAATTTGCTGCATTCTTAAATGCACAAAAGCAAACATTAAGTTTGAGACAATGCTTACCTCATCAATAATCAGAAGTTTCATTTTCTTCAGCACTCTTGAAACTTCACAACAAGCTTTTCCAGATAGCTTGTGATATTCCAATTTGTTTTCATGCTCCACAGGTAGCATCAGTAAACGATGAAATGTAATTCCTTTAACGGTGTGTGCTGCTAACCCAGTTGGAGAAGTTACAATACAAGCCAAATGTGATTCTGATGTTTTCTGCAGATAACTGGTGATTACTGTAATTAAGAAACTTTTTCCTGTTCCAGCTTGTCCACTCACATACATTCGGATAGGTTGAAAAGATGAGCATGTACATTCTTTCTTTTCATGAAGAAATCCATGATCAATCTGTTGTCTCACTTGCTGATATATTTCTTTCTGTTCAACATTTAGTTATTCTTCCAAGTTTGGTAAGTTGGTTATATCTTCTTGAGCTTGATGCATTACTGTTTCCGCCTCATTCATGGCAATTGCTGCTTCATTTCCAACAATTGGTTGTCCTAGTGGATCTTGACTCAGCGCAGCAGAACTTTGACTGTCTTGAAAACTGTCTCTAGCATTCTCAGCTGCAATAGTAGCTTCTTGATCAAGTTCATTGTTCAACATTTTCACATAATTGGCAAAAGCAGTACATTGTATGTTATCTTTACAAGCATTGAAGGGATCTTCATAGCTCTGAAAATCTCCAAGTAATTCCAATTCTGAAGGCCACGGTTTGAACAGTTGCAAAAGAGCTAAATAGTAAAATTCCCTTTTATCAACAGTGTCGCAACTCCTGTGATTAATCAAATTTCCTTTTGTTTGTTTTACCAAACATCCTTCGGATCCAATCACTCCACATTTTCCATCATTGATGCTCTCAGTAGTACTCCATTTAAACGTGTAGTTTTGCAGCATTTCATAGAGACACATGTTCTCAAGATGATGACTTCTGTTTGGGTAATAGGTGTCGTTTTTAAAATATCTGTACTTTCTGGATCTTTTTCTGCTAAATATTCAATTTCTTGCGCAGATTTCAGAACCCGATTTCGAATTGCAGCAAGACCTGGACTCACCCAAATCATTCTTCTAGATTTGGAGTATAGACCTGCAGATGATAACCGATCTGAGCATTCATATGCTCCAATTTCTCGATGGTATTACATCTTCAAACTGAAACTGTATCAATTCTTACTTAGACTCTTTTCAGGAGAAATCTCTTCCCACATTTCTTTCAATTCCGTCTTTTCTGGTTTTGTAATGTAGGACGTTACATATCAAGCAACAGCAATGGAATTGTCCGCCACATATTGAATATCCATGTTAGCATTCCACATGGACAGAATAACCGGATTGTAGTCATGTATGTATTTTGACTCTGCCCTTCTTCTTAAATTGTAGGTATTTTTGGGAGACTTTCTTGTGATGACATGTCGCATAGCTGACATAAAACTGTTCACTCTTCCTTTGGATATTTCAGGACGTGGAAATCCAAACCAACATTTGGTATAAAACTTGTCCTTAGATTTGTACTTTCGCCGACAGTATTTTCCACATTGATGGCTTTGAAATCGTAAAACTTGTTGTCTTAAGTTTTTTTCTTCTGTGCTTTTGGGTACAGCACATGTGGCATATTCTTTAATAAAAGACAAAACAGTATCATCTGAATCTGTTCCAAATTTTGGGGCATCCTTGATCCATAACAGCATATGTATATGAGGAGCACCTCTTGCTTGATACTCCTTTCTTCAAAAGAAATCCACAACTTCTCCAAGAGGAGGATTTTTTTATTACAGATAAAAGACATCATAGCTTCAAATCTATGATTAAAATACCTGCATACATTAAGAGGATCCAAAGAGCACAATTCTCCGGGTGTCTTGTACTCAATATCTTTTATATTGGAATTTGCCTCTCGAAGAAATTCAAGTAAATCATCCCAAGCGTACTCAGCACAGCTTAGGGTAAGGAACCATGTAGGAGTTCCTAAGTTCTGTAGCATACATTTCAGTTCTGCATGACAACGGTACCAATATCCATTAGTACCACGCTGACATGTCATTAGATTAATCAGCTGAGATTTTAAATGATCATCCCTCTGGTGCACTTTATCCATAAAATCATTAGCAGAAACATTTTGCAGATGTACCCCTGTTTTCAATATGTGATTGACTGCATATGAAAGTCCAGACAAGTCACTTTCAAACAAAAGATGAAATATATAAGGGATACATTGTCTAAATCTTGGATCTTCTGCATACAATCTTGTTGTCCGATATTCAGATGCAGGAATTTGCACAGGTCGTTCATCATATCGTCCTCCTTTTCCTGTTGGAAACAACTGCGGAAAAGAACAAGCTTCCAAGCTCTCTTCCCATACACTCATGGGACTTCCCTTTGCTTTTTTAATTTGAAACAACTCAAAAGTGTAGGAGGCAATTTACCTGTTTTAGGCTCCATATGAACAATAGCCTGAAACGGGTGCACACATTGAATAAGAATAGACTCATAGCTATTTAAATCTATCAATTCTGGAGGAATAACAACCAACTCTAGATTATTATGGACACCTCTAGTGGGCATTTTATTCTCATCTAATTTGTTATAACAATATTTACAAATACGCTGATCAGAACCCAAATCAAAACAATTCTCTACCAACAAATAAGTTGCAAATTCCTTCCACTTATCATTATTTTCTCTTTCACTTTTTAAATACAGATCAACACAGATTTTTATAGTGAGTTCGCTGGCAACAAATACAAAAGTAATTTGGCCTTTCCACCTGAAATCACCTTAAACTTTGTAATTTCACCTTCAAACTTTTTTGTACAACTATGTTCAACATTCTCTTCAACATTTTCTTTTATTAATGTCTGAGTTTATTCACTGTCTTGTTCAGGACCAAAGTAACAAAACTCAATATCATTACAAATCTTCTTCACATCTGAAACTGACCCACGCAAAAGAGCACTGTTCAACTCATTTAACTTTAGTGCTGGACTTTTTGCATAATACAATCTTCTGACTAACTTCCGCATTTGAGTATGATGTACTGCCAACTTCCTGAAATGATGAAAAACACTTTGACATACTTTTCTAGAAAGACAAGACAGAGAAGGGCCTTGCAAACCAGTATTTTTCTCACTCTGCAAGGGTCTAGTCCTTTCAACATCTTAATCTTTTGTTTAACACTTTTTTTTTTTTTACTATATTCTTGTAAGAAATTATGTAAAAGATCAATAGATTCTTGTTGTACACTACAAATACTACGGCAATCCCACGTGTACACTGGGGTTTTAGCACGTCTACCTAGAACTTCTAGAATCTTTTATCACTTCTTCTGCATTTGTGGGAACCATTTTCTCTTTGTCAAATGGACAACCATTTCTAACCTCATAAGCTCGACCACTGGTGTCAACTGCATGCAACAAATCATTGGTCTGAAAATAACTCTCTTCATTAAAGAAAGTTTCTGAACTTGAACTGTGTTTCCATTTACCCCAAAAAAATCACAAAAATGAGTTCTGTTAATTACTCTTTTCCTCTTACGTTTGGCCTTCATTGAATGGATTAGTTTATCTAGTGATTGAATTCTGTTTAAAACTAAAATAAATAGTTTCCTTTTTACTTCAAAAGCCTTTTCAACAATGGATTCAATATGCTTCTTCTTTTTATAAAATAGTGATCTCTTTTTATATTTCTTCAAATTTTTCAGCAACGTATGTACTACTCTATTATAAAATATTTTCTTTTGAATCTCTTTATACTGATTTCCTCTTCTATTACCAAAAGTCGATTTTTTTTATTCTACATTTGATTTTTTTCCTTTACTATTATTCCTTTTTTTTTCTCGTTCAAGCGTCATCACTGCTTTCAACATTTTCAACATTATTTTTCCGTCTACAAACATTTTTAATAAAGTTCTTAGTAATCTTACCAGAAGTTTTTCTCTTTTTGGCCACATTACGTTGCTCATCGAATACTTGTTGTTGAGTTTTCTTTAAGTAAATATCCTTTAGCTCTCTTTTTCGTATTCGACCTCATTCAGGCATGAGAACGTTATTTTAATGATGATAAACAATATCTGTAAAAAATAAACATAAATAAAAGCATATTCCTAATCTTTTAAATTATACTTTTCTATTACTATGAAAACTTATTATATATAGATACTGATAAAGAAATTGTATACTTTAAATACAAATGTGAAAGTAGTTACACAACACCACATGCATAGTGCATAGAGGATTGATGCACTCTGTGCCCTAAAGCCTTGCTCACTATATGAGTACATGCATACTAACTGAATAATTAGAATAGTGCAAGAAAAGATATTAAGTGAATTTATAACTGGTTGAATTTTACTTTACTGAATGGATTAAAACATAGTACTGAAAGATTCACTATGGCATAGCAAGAGCAGTGACAAGGTGTTTGCTGTAGTGTAGATATACTGACTATAGAATTATAGGCCTGAAACACAACTGTAAAGGTGATTAGACCAGTACATGCATTGGGGCTTATTTACAAGCGTCTTGCGCTACGTTTGCGTCATTTTTAACAGGAGAAAAGTGACGCAAAAGTGGCGCAAGGGGCTTGTAAATCTGCCCCATAGTGTATAGGAGTTTAAAACAGTCCATGTCCTAAAACATGTTTTTTGTTTTTGTTTTTTTAAACGGAGAAATGTGAGCAGGGTGTATGGATCTGCTGTAAAAAATATAAAAACGAAGGGGCATATTATCCAGCACAGCGATAAAATTATCGCCGCTTTAGCGGCAGAAAACTGCTGCTAAAGCGGCGATAATGGGCTTGATAATATGCCCTTCAGAATTCCAATAGAAGTCCATGTTCTTGTGTGAACATAAGCTTCTATTAGAATTCCCCAGGGCATATTATCACGCCCATTATCGCCACTTTAGAGGTAGTTTTCTGCCGCTAAAGCGGCGATAATTTTAACGCCCGCCCGTGATAATATGCTCCGAAGTACGGGCTCCTGTGCTTGTTTAAAAATTAGCTACCTGGGGAGGGCCAAATCCCGGGGTCTAAAATATTACATTTCATTGGGGTTTAGAGGGGCCCTGTAGCCTGGGGAACGCCATTCCCCGGTGCTACAAAATAAATGGGGAAGAGGTGTGCCGCCGCAGCCAGGGCGACTGATGCTGGACGCTGGGGATCACGGTTCGATCCCCAGCTCCGGCAGCAGAAGTCTGCCCAGCACCATGCGACTTTGGGCAATAGCTCGCTTAATCTTCCCAACAGCCCCCAGTGCCGAGATACCCCTTCGGGGATAATTTGTGCGCTATACAAGTACTGAATTTACATTTACATTTACAAATGTGTGGAAGACTCAAAGGTACGCCCCTGAAAAATACTTCGGTAGGACGGCCTTAAAGACCCCGTCCAGCTCTGGGAACCACTACTCTTCGAGGCTTTGAAAAACAATAGGTCGGAGGGCTCAGAGGTCCCTCTAAGCCCCGCTGATCACCACCCTCCGTGGTGTTTTATATTGTAGGAGACAGGCCACGTGTTCCCCATTCTTCAGCAGTCAATAGCCTTGGGGAACACCACACCCCAGGAGCGGCTCCTGCTGTGTCTCGGGGTGTCTACCCCCGGGATACTGCTGTTTGGTATGGCAGGGCGGGATTCAAAGTTCCCGCTGTGTCATTGCAAACTTGAGGGCATATTAACCCCTTGTATGCTCATGATGAGCTGAGCTCGTCATGGCATACAGTCGTGCTGTGCTCATGACGAGCTCATCATGAGACCCACCCACGGGGGAAGCGCTGGCGCTCCCCCTGTGGGTGCGCGATCTTAAAGTTTTTTATGGGGAAGGCAGGGGAAGACCTTCCCCTGCCTCTCCTCGCACCCCCCCCCTTCGCATAATAAATGATGTCAGCGCGCGAGGCGCACTGACGTCATTGTAGGATTCCCTTTTATTTTCCGAGGCGCAGAAAGCCATTTGCTTTTTACGCGTCGGAGAACAAAGGTGAGTGTTGGGGCTGGGGAGGGGGGATTACACCGAAAGAGGCATCAGGGGGGAGGAAAGAGTTTTCCTTTCACTTGATGCCTCTTTTGTGCATTACTGCTGCACGATCATGCAGCAGGAATGCCCACTAGCGCCAGGGATTTTGTTTTTGTTGTTGAAATTGGCAGTGTTTGTTGGTTGTGGGGAGCGTCCCCTTGGGCAAGAGTCGCTCCCCCCTTTTGGGGGCAATACCTATGTCTTTGTCTGCCCCCCTGGGGGGGAGCAGACTCTATTTATTTATGAAAAAATTGCCGCATATTTACAGTGCAGGGCGTGTTTGCACACATGTTACCTCAGGCCCCCCCTCCCATCACCACTGTGCAAATGCGCCCAGTAGTGCATTTTAAGAGGTAGTTTTAATTCCCCTGCCCTATTATGCACTAATAATTTTTTGACTTCCAAGGAAGTTTGTTGATTTTTGACAAGACTGACTTTTCGACAAACTTCTTACTTTCTAAAACTATGACTGAAAATGATACATTCGCATATAGTGAAGATCATATAAAAAAACTATTGAGCAACCCTCCTTTGTTCAGCTCTGCTGCACTCAGCAGTTCAGCAAAAGTCAACAACGAATCAGAAAAACTAATTCGTTTGAAAAAGAAACAGATACGCACTGATCTCCATGGCCATTTTATCATTCAACACCTGAGAGCTGGCACGATCCCAGGAGGCCTGATTATAAGAAATATACCGGTTATTTTCACAGATGACCCGACTCTAAAAATGGATATAGTTTCATAGAAACTAAATGTAGCAGGGACCTCATGGTCCTAACGGTAGAAACAGCACAACGGCTATCCAAGTTCCAATTAGAGGAGATTGAAATTTTGGAATCAGAAATTAAGTCAAACCAACTTATTACGGATTCTAAAACACTCTCGGATAAAGTCGAAAAGGATATCATCGAATTCAAGGATTTTACGATCAATCAAAAAGAAACTAATTTTGAAAGAGACAAACGCAACATCTCACTGGATAAAGCATACCCCTATCTTCAACAAGACTTCTACTCTAGACCCGAGTCACGTCGATTCCTCCTGGATAACCAGGGACGGTCTCGTAATAACTTTATCACATTTTCAGATACATCTTCATCGGGTAGTAGTGATACTGAGAACACAAACTATAGAGCAGGTTTTTCATGAAGAGGATCTTTTCAACCAAATTACCAACAACAGAATTATCAACAAGGCGCCCAACAACCACAACAGCAACCTTTTTTGGGACGGGGCCAATCAAAAGCACGGGGCAAAACCGGATTTGCAGAGCAACCATGGGAAATGTCCACAAGGAGACACAATTACAAGAACTAAAATCCCCAGTTTACAATCTATCGGACAAAATATTGACCATAATGGAGATCAGTCTCCTAGAAAAGGGAATATCATTTGTACCGACTAGGCAAACAGACTTTGTGCGATTAAAATCAGAATTCATTGAGTTCTGTAGAAAATTACGCCTTATTATCTTCTTTGCAGATCAACTTCAATTAAACATTCCGGAAACGACGGGTTTTAGAAAAAAAACAAAGTTCTGTCCCCCTGCAAGTAAAGTACCAAAGGAGGTGCTCACTTTTGAGAAAACAGTTCTCTCAGCAATTGCTGCACAAGAAAAGAAGAAAACAGGGTTCATAAAACCTAACCTGTCAAAAGCACAAAAAGATGCCCTGCAGACTCTTAAGAATGACAACAATGTGGTGATTAAACAAGCTGACAAAGGCGGGTCTATAGTAGTATGGGGAATTGCACAGTACACTGCAAAAGTCAATAAACAACTTTTGGATAATGAGTGCTATAGAAAAATAGACAAAGACCCAACCCTGGAATTACAAAAAGAACTATTTGCAACTCTCAACCAAGGGTTTGAACAAGGGTTTGTAGGCAAAAATGAACTGGATTTCCTACAAAATAAACATCCACGAATACCCCTGTTCTATGTACTCCCGAAAGTACACAAGGATGATAAACAACCACCTGGAAGACCAATTAGCTCCGGTTGTGAATCTCTTTTTGAGCCAGTCTCAAAATTTGTTGACTTTTTCTTGAAACCATTTATGACAGAGGTGAAATCATTCCTACAGGATACTATGGACTTTATAAATAAATTGGATGATCTACCATTTATTGAAAATAAAGATTTCCTTGTCAGTATGGATGTGGCATCATTGTACACGCAGATACCTCAAGATGAGGGTCTGGAAGTTCTACGACTATTCCTAAACACCAGGGAAAGACCAATGAAGGTAACCAACCGAGTTCATTTTAGACTTGGCAAAAATGGCTCTAAAAAGGAATTATTTTAAATTTAAGGATGATTTCTTTTTTCAAATTAGGGGAGTCGCTATGGGCTGTCCTTTCGCCCCAGAATAAGCAATTCTCTTTATGAGCCAATTTGAAGATAAATAGGTCTATGAGAATAACCCGTTTAAACAATGGATTGGCGAATGGGTACGTTACATTGATGATATCTTCTTCACCTGGACAGGTGATGAAGAACAGTTAATAGCTTTCCATCAATGGCTCAACAACCGTACGAATGATATCAAATGCAGCCTACAACATTCAAATAATAAATTACCGTTCTTGGATGTAGAAGTGTACTGCTTTGACGGAAAGCTGTTTACTACGCTATTCAAGAAAGAAACAGATCGAAATAAAGCATTGCATTTCACTAGCAATCATCCGAGGAGCCTAAAAGAAAACCTACCGTTAGGGCAATTCCTACGGATTCGTAGGAATTGTTCCTTTAAAGACGAATATGTGGCTCATGCAAACGCTTTAAGAGAAAGGCTATTACTAAGAGGTTGTCCATCAAAATTGTTGAAATGCGCTATGAAAAGGGCGTGGTGGACACCACGAGAAACACTACTAACCAAAAAAGAGAAAAACAACCAAAATCGCATAGTATGTGTTTGAACATTCTGCCCAACAGCAAATTGGCTTAAAAAACAAATCTGTCAAAATTGGCACCTAATCAAAGAATTAGATACCAAACTAGAAGAAGCTCCCCTCTCTGCCTTTAAAAAGGACAAGAGCATAGCAAACCATATAGTGAGAGCTGCACTTCCAAAAAGGAAGAGTCCTTCATTGAGAGAATATATGAATTTACCACCTATTGTGGGTCACCACAAATGTGGGACATGTGTATGTTTCCCACTCACCATGGAGGGAGATTTGTTCCAACATAACGGCATCTCTTGGAAACACGAAAAATTTACAAATTTTAAAACCAAATAAGTAATTTACGGCATTGTTTGTCCATGCCAAAGTTGTATATAGGTAAGACCAGCCAAGAGGCTAGGCAACGGATCACTCAACATAGATCGAGGATCCGTAAAAATAATTTGACAGCTCCATTGGTTCAACATTGGAACGACTATGCCCATACTGAAAATGATGTCAAATGGACGGTCATCTCAAAGATCGAGCCAGACCCAAGAGGAGGTGACCTTGAGTCAAAATTGGCAAAAAGAGAGGCGACCCTGATCTTGAAATTTAATTCAGCCGTAAATGGACTGGATGAATCGTCTGAACTATATAATCTCTAATCCAATAGTAAGGTGAAGTAGAAGCACGCAGACAACAACACAAACTCATCATAAACTCTATTACCCAATGGGAGTACTACCATCTACTACATAGCTATCAGAGAATGCATGCAGATGTAGCCATCACAGCAATTGCCCTTATATGTTATCGCCTGACACTTTTTTAAGCCAGCTTAAAAACGTTTTTTTTTTGTTTTTTTTTTCAAAGAAAAGGTGTCAATACAACATTACCCGTAGTCACAGACAATATAAATGGTGCACATATGGATGAAGACACAGTTGACAAAAACAACCATCTAAAATGCGAGAAAAAAAAAAAAACTTTGCCAAATGGCACTTATATGGAATTTTGACAATTATTCGAGGAAGATCCCACCTGTGGTAACAGTAATATAGGCTAGGAGGGGGAAGATGGCGGCTGGGTAGGACGCTCAGTCGGAGAGCTCCCGGACAACCCAAGATTCTGACGAAAACGCAATGATTGAAAGCACCCGCAGAAGAAAGCTTATGGATTGAACGGTTTATGAGCACATGAGAGCGAAAACTAGAGAAAGTGGGTCCTCTTACCACAAATACGGAGCTTTCTGAGATGGTGTGTTCCCTTGGCTTGGTTTTTTCCCCGTCTGCTCATGGAGCACTGAAGGAAGTCCTGTGCCTGCCGCATGGTGGGTCGCTGGAAGCTGTAACAAATCCCTTGGGTGGAGAGCGCTGTCTGAGGCCCAGAGAAGCGCCCGCAGGCGTCGGTGAGAGCGGCGGATTCGGACTCGGACGTGGCTTGGAGAGTCGCATCGGGGCGGGGGAGCAGTCGGACCTTTGGAGTGCCGCCGCGGAGGCAAAGACGCGCTGCTGCCGTGCCTCCGGAAGACTAAGTTTTCAGTTCCGGGGCAACAGCGGTAGTGTCAGAGTTGACCTACACCAGTACTCTGAGGCTCACAGCAGAGCAGTGCCAGCTCCGAACAAAGCGAGTCTGGGGAGGAATATTCAGAACAGGGAGACGAATAATAAGGTACGAGTGTGCTGGGTCGATAAAAGACTTAAAACTGGAATACTCCGCAATCACAATGGCATGGACACTGGAAAAAATAGACTAATAGAGAGTATTTGGACACCTGGCGAGGCAAACAGCACAACGTTAGAGAGCAACATAAGCAGCCAGAATATTGCTCAAACCTGCCACACTGAGAACTCGAAATTTAAGACGCTTACAAACTACCAGCCTATGAGTAAGTTTACAAATTCAAGAAAGGAGGGCAAAGAGGAGGCAAATCGTAAGTCAGGGGAGAGCCTCGCCAAAATAAATCCAGTGGGAACTAAGGCACTTTCAGAGTCCCAGGGAGCACAAGATCAGGACAAACGAATAGTATCTTCCTACAGCTTGCAAAACAGAAACTTCTTAAGGCAAGAGCAATACCCTAAAGGTATATCACCAAGGGAGAGCAAAAAAAAGCAGAAAACTCTAGCAAAAGAATGCACTAAGATCACCTCAGAGAGTGGTAAACTGGCCTCCTCACTGAGATCTAAAATAAAAGTGACTCCCTCATTAAGAACCTACTTCTAAGTACAACAGCAGGGGCTGCAAACAGAGGTTCAGACTCTCGTGCGGGCACAGTCCTCTCCGGATACCCTGAGGGAAGAAAGAGAGGATATCATCAAGTTTACGGACATTTCGGACATTACGGACATTTCGCCCCCGCAAAAAGCGAATCCTCAAACGCCCCCTCCAATCGAAAAAATCTCAGGCAGCGCAAAGAAAGGGAGGAAAAACAAAAATAAGAACAAGAGTAAGACCAAACTAGAGACAAAGCGTCTAGAAGACATCTGGAAAACCAATAAGGGAAGCGGAGCAGAAGAAGGAGCTGAGGTTCAGAAAGTACATATGGCGGAGGAGGGCAGAACCGAACCTTCTGTCGAAGCAGCGCACAAGCCAACAGAGGATGAGGAGGTGGAAGAGGACGATGCAAGATTGCTAGGGAGTCATAAAGAAACCCCGAAGAACCACACAGACGAGCTCCTTGAGAAGATATGGGCGGAAATGAAAGAGAAATTCTCCATCTCAGAAGCGAAACAAGACAAAATCCAGGAAGCATGTGAAAAACTGGACAATAAGTTGAACGCTCTGGGAGACAGAGTTACGGCAGTGGAGAGTGAAGTAGTCGTCCTGGACAAAAGGGTAGAAAAGAACAGGAAGGAAATAAACTCCCTGAGGTTAGAAAATAAAGTCATGAATGAAAAGATGGAATCTTTAGAAAATCAGGCGAGAAAAAATAATATCAGGATCTTGAATGTTCCAGAGAACCAAGAGGGCCAAGACATTAAGATGTTTGTAGTAGCATTATTGGCAGAACATTTCCCATGGGCGGACAAGACAATACTGGAAGAAGACATACAGAGAGCACATAGGGATCCCTTTGGAAAGAACAAGGAGAGGAAAACCCCAAGGAAGATTTTAGTCAACTTCAAAACGTATACGCTGAAAGACAGGATCCTGGGAGAAGCATTGAAAAAGGGAACTTACAACAAAGATAGTTGGACTTTTAGAATAAGGTCCGACATGTCAAAGGCCTCCCAGACCAGGCAATGGGAACTGGGTAATCTAATGCCAGAATTGCAACAACTAGGCGCCACGGTGCAGATGAAATTTCCACCATCGCTTCGCATAATGTGGCGGAATAAAATGCGAAACATGAAAGAGCCAGAAGAGGTGAAAGCCCTCATAGATCAAATGAGAGGTCAAATGCGTTCGGAGGATACTCAAAATTAAGGGAACCCACGCAAGGATATAGATCACGAAACAAACCACAATGGGGGAAAAAATGTATAAGCTAAATACAATCAAGTGCAAAGTACAAAACATGAAGGTGCATGGCAATCAAAAATCTCTTTTTAATCATATGAAGGTAAGAATCACGGGGACGGGAAGCTAAAAGGGTTACGAAGATAACCGAAGGAAAAGAAGATGGAGGCTTCCCCGGGGAGGGCAACGTTAAAACACATTCAAGAAAACATAAAAATTACACGACAAAGGGTGGGGAGCAAAATAGGGAGAAAAACGAAAAATTCCTCATTTGCGAGAGTACAGGCAAGGACAAAATGGAGTTACATTTCGTAAATAAAAAGGCAATGAACGTGCAGAAGTGCGAAAGTGACATGAACAGAATTAATGGGAAGCGCAAGTAGAGACGTTAAAATATTATCGTGGAACGTAAATGGCCTGAGGACAAAGAGTAGGAGGAATAAAATCCTGGAATACATTAGAATTGCAGAAAGTGAAATTATAATACTGCAAGAGACTCATCTCTTAAAAGAAGAATGGGACCAAATAATCAAGAACTTATGGTGGGTAGATTCCCATGTATGCACCACACAACAATGCAATATCAAGGGAATAGCGATAATCTTTAAAAAGTCACTAAAAGCAGTTGTAATTTCTGCAGAAGTAGATAGTAAAGGCAGATGGGCTACAGCCAGCGTAAAAATTGGTAACACTCCCCTTACTATCGCAGGTTATTATGGGCCCAACCTTGACGACGCTGACCCCCTGCAAAAACTGTACTCGCAGTTACTATTAGCCACCTCTCCCATAATACTGGGAGGTGACTTTAACCTAGTGATGGATTTAAGACTAGATAGATCACCACCTGGAAGAAAGGCTAACTTGAAAAAAATGAGAGAGTGGATTGGGATCTACAAAAGAGACCTTGATCTAGTCGACATCTGGAGAAAAAAAGGAGAAAATAGGCACCCTTTCACCCTGCATAATAAAAAGCTAGGGCATAAGTCAAGGATCGATTACTTTTTGGTCAGCAGTGAATTGACAGGGAATGTGAAAAAAGTATCTCACCTACCAGCTCATTTGTCTGACCACTCGGCTGTGCAACTAATACTGCAGGTTACAACAAAAGAAATGGAAAGAAGATTCACAGTAGAGAGGGCCTTGCTACAAGATGAACAGATAATAAGGGAACTGGAAATTGAAACAAAAAACTTCTTTGAACTAAACGCCATAGGTACCACAAAACAAATAACATGGGATGCTTTTAAAGCTGTTCTAAGGGGTAAACTGCTGAGTCTAGGGGCTCGTAAAAATAAGCTATTAAAGCAAGAGATCTCAGATCTGGAAAATAATATTCATTCCTTAGACATCGCTATTTCTATGGAACGAGAAGAAGTCAGGAAACAAAAACTTCTTCAACAAAAACAGCATCAGAAATACGAGATGGAAAGCGTCTTAGAAGAAAGACTGAGAAAGAAATGGGACTCTAGCAAATTGGCAAAGCATGAATATGGCGAGGGCTGTGGAAAGTGGCTGGCATGGAAACTTAAAACCGATTTAGCCAGAAACAAAGTGAGAAGTATAATTCAGGATGATCAAACAGGGCAAAGTTCTGATGAAAATATCATCGGGCAAGAATTCTGGAAATTCTAAAAAGAACTCTATACGGAAGATACAAACCCGCATGACAAGTTGATTAATTCATACTTGGAAGATGTTCCGCTACTAAAACTTACGGAGGAAGAAAGGGAAGTTCTGAACAAAGAAGTCCTAGAAGGTGAAGTGGCTGACGCCATCAAGAGTTTGAAAAAAGGAAAGGCAGCGGGGCCTGATGCTTTACCGAACGAACTTTACCTGGCATTAAGAGATACTCTACTTCCACACATTACCGAATTAACCAATATAATTCTTAAGCAACATGAAGCCATACCAGAATCTTGGAACGACGCCATAATCACAATCATCCTAAAACCGGGAAAGGACCCTGCCAGATGCGAGTCATACCGCCCGATTTCACTGCTGAACGCAGATAAAAAAATGTTTACCAAAATCATGGCAGCACGGCTAGGGAAAGTACTGCCGAAACTGCTGCATCAGGATCAAAAAGGGTTCATCAAAGGGAGGCAATTGCATGAAGTTACACAAGAGCTTCTAACTGCAATAGACATCGCAACGCACGAGAAAACTCCTCTCACTATACTCACTGTTGATGCCGCAAAGGCTTTCGATAGAGTCAATTGGGCCTTCCTAGAGAAAGTAATGGCCAAAAACAACATTGGACTAACCTTTATACATATGGTAAAGCAAATATACAAGGCTCCAAGATCCAAGGTTCTAATAAATGGAAGCCTTACGGAAAATATAAAGATAAGTAGAGGAACGAGGCAGGGTTGTCCCCTTTCACCTTTACTCTTCAATATGTACATTGAACCGCTAGCGAATAAGTTAAGAAACAGTAAAGAAATTACTCCATTCAAACATCATACATGGAAGAAGAAAATCGCATTATATGCGGATGACTTAATGATTTTTACGGACGACTACCTGAGAGCCAAGGATACAATCGAAGAAACAATAGGAGCATTTGAGAAAGTCTCAGGGTACCTGGTAAATCAAACAAAAACAGAGATCATGATATGGAATACTCGCTTTAAAAGTCACAATATAAAGAACGAAATTAGATACCTAGTGAATCATGATAGAGGAAAGATTCCGCAACGCAACCTGACCAAGGTAGCCGGAGACGTAAGGAAACTACTCAAGGCATGGGCCTCCTTACCATTAAGTCTGATTGGGAGATCAAACATAGTCAAGATGACCATCATACCAAAGTTCACATTCTTATTTAATGCAATACCTTTAGAGTTTGGGAAAAAGGCACTAACTCAGGCACAGAGAGACATCACAAGTTTCATATGGGCTGCGAAAAGCACGAGGATTGCCTGGAAGAAAATAAGGAGGGGGAAGAAAGATGGAGGTCTGGCTAGCCCGGATTTGGTGGAGTACTACAGAGCCTTTCAATTTAAGAACATCAGAGTGCTGCTAAAGAGTCACGAAAACTACCCGAGTTACTTACAAGCGATCACAGAATCAGATGACCATGTCTTGTTTAAGTTCGGACATCCCAAGTACTTCAAAAAAATAAAACTAAAGATCCTAAGGGACGCAGCAAAGATGTGGGCACAAATCAGAGGAATTCTGAAAATTTCGTACCATAGCAAATTGGCTCCTATCTGGAATTCGCCAGGAACCCCTGAATGCTTTAAAGACACACTAGCACTCCCTCTAAAAAGAGCCAACGTAAAGTATTGGGGGCAAATACTAAACGGATCTAACCTGAAAGCATGGTCAGAGCTTCAAGAGTTGACAAACAACACACTATCTAAATTTAAATATTATCAAATCTTAAGTTGGTCTAAGACATTACCCACTAACAACAATGAAAATGAAAAATTGGAAAAAGAAATGGTTAAAACAACACCAGTACCAAAAGAAGTGGCTAAATGGTATTGGGCTCTGATTAAGGCCAATGATATAAACCTCAACATAGAAGTACAAACCTGGGGGAAAGAACTACTAATAGCAGACCTAGACCTAATCTGGGAAAAATCCGTGGGGAAATGCTGGTCCACTCTGAAATCCGCGGCTTTGAAAAGGAACCATCTGTACACCATTCACCGGGCTTACTGGACACCAAGAAAGCTTTCCAAGTTTAAGAACGCAGGAATAAAGAAATGCCCAAAATGTGGAGAAGAAAAAGCAGACGACATCCACATGTTCAAAAACTGTCCCCAATTGAGAGGATTCTGGGACGAAGTTGGTAAGACCCTGAGCATTATCCTGACCAAGCAACTAACTGTAAGTACCACTCTTACCCTTTTTGGGATTTTAGGTACAGCAAATGAAGGGGGGCTTACAAAAGGGCAAGAAAATCTTCTTTTTGTATTGATAGTACTTGCAAGGAGGGAAATTTGCATTAAATGGATTGGGTCTTCCAGCCCAACCCATGCAGACTGGTTGAACTCGGCCATAAGAATTAATAAACTTGATAGGAAGGGAAACACATGTAAGAGATTTAAGTTCTGGGAAAGCTTTGAAAATTTCTTAAACCCCAAGTAAGATCAAAACACAAGTCCTATGATTAACGCGATACATCCTCTGGTGGACAAGTATGGTACTTGTTGATTAGTCAATGCGACTAGCTCCCCTCGCTCCAAAATCAGAGGTAATGGTATGTAACGGGCAAAGGAAACTCCTCTAAAGATCATCAGGAGGATGACAAAACTCCCCAGACAAGAGAGATCGAGGGGCAGTGTCGGAAAGAAACTAGAGGCAGATACCTGATACTCCGCAATCATACAGTTATCGCAATATGAGGATAAAAAAAAAAAAACAAAAAAAAACAGTAATATAGGCTCGCCCATTAAGTCCCCATCACCAAGTCTCCTTTTAAAGAAGAAAAGCTCTGTTGAATTTTATTACCCACAAGCTTACCAGACGCCTTAAAAATATCTAGAATAATATCTGCCAAAATACGCTTAATGAAACGTTTATAACCATCGGACGGGGGAAAAGAATGGTTCACTCACGCCAAATTTGGACATCTCAAGTAAGATTAGGTGTTTGTGCATAGATTCACCACTTGCAGACAAAGCTCCTTTTGTCGATCTGCTTAAAAAAGAAACACGTTGTTAAACTACACTTCCCAGATGGTACGTTAAGTCAAACTACTTTTCCCAGAATTCAATGCGGTTTTGGAATGTCAACACAACCGCGATGTTACCAGAAGTTTGCACTAGAGCGAACGCGTCTGCCAAATGAGATGGTGCAGTGTCGAGAGAAATACTGCTGAAACAATTAAGGTACGGAATCAACCTCATAATTGTAAGCTCCATTTTGTTCGTTCAAATAATGCGCATTGAATAGATGAGTGTCAATGCATCTTCTTAAGATGAGAGAAACCGCATGCCCGGTGAACATCTGACAAGTAAAGAGAAGCTTGTGACCATTTCTCTTTTTTTAATATGAGGCTCGATCTTAATGGGTTCCACAAAAAAAACGCATATGTCCAACCACAGACCAACCGCATGTTTCGTGAATATTTAAAAGAAAAGATGAGCCTGTGTTTATTTCTCATTTTAATGGCATTATCCAAGGAAACCGCATAAGCCCAAGCATTGAACCAAAACCATCACGTGCAAACTTAGCAAGCAAGCATGATGTTGATGCATTTACTTACCACATTGTTTCCCATCTAGGCAGAGTACAAATTGAGAAGAAATTCCAACAGCATGACGATTACTGGGGGCTTCATGTAAATAAGGTAATTTGACAAAATCTTGAGCTATGTGTTATGATGAGACCTCGGGGCTCAGAATAGAGATGAACCTTTCTATTTATAATATTCACAGATATTGGATTGAGAGACTTCATAGGAGAATACCCTACTCATCATCGGAAATTAGGATTCATTTATCCTCCGAAAAAATAAGGTAAAATCACGAGTGCGGCACGCATGCGCAATAGTTGAAGGTTGCTCACTCAGACTAGATAGTAAGAATAGATGTTTTGTGTCTTTCAGGATTCAGTCCCCACGGTCCTGAGGAGAACCCCCACAACTCAGGGGCTTCGAAACGCGTCAACCTTGTTTTGTCCAGGCCAATTTGTTGTATCTTGTGTATTTAGAATTTAAAAAATTATTTTGAAGAAAAACTTTGCCAGATGGTGTAGTGTAGTTCCTGTTATCCCAATAGGCTCTGCGCATTGGAATAATACCTTCAATAGTATAGGCCTAGACCAGACGTTAACTAGGTCTACTATTGTCGATATTAGACTTAAAGTTTTGGGTTTGCCAGCTTAGCTCAGAGTTCACTAGAAACTTTCTCGAATAGGCAAGGAGGAGTTGAACCTCCCTGGATAGACAAGAAGGGATTTAGTTTCTGACAACCATAGAACATGACAACTTTGCTCTCCCCTAATCAAGAGTGTATCTCGAGAGTCGTGTGAACAAAAGGCAATTTATTTTACTCAGTCAGTACGTGCATTCTTAGTCTCATCAGATTGTAGAGAAAAGGAAGAGACGGGCGTGTTCAATAAAAGATGTTATTTATTGATCAGTCTCTTTTCTCATACAAGAGAAATGGATCGATATTATTGCAATACTTATAGTTAAGTAAAGTGCATACATTAAAAGCAGAAGTATAAAATAATACTGTAAAAACATTGATATGGTTTCTAAGCCATATGAAGGTTTAAAATGAATAAAATATATACATACACATATACATTTGACTAATCGTACTCAACTGGTGTTTCTAGCTACGCCTACCCCGTGTACCTGACCTAAGCCTAATACGTGGGCGGGAATAGAAAGTTACAGTTTAAGTTAAGTTTGTTTTGCCAAGTGACTGACTAAAGAATTCTCTGCGAGGGGTTATTCAGTTCTGTACCTGGAATGTAGGATGAATGAGGGATGGTATCTCTCGTCTCTGGTCTCGATATTCCAGGCTGCCTGTGAGGGCTACCCGGAAGCGCCGGAGCTGGATTTCTCGGCAGGAGAAATGGGCAGCTGCTCGTTCTCAGCGCGTCAAGAAGGCGGGGCTGCGCCAGCGGGGTCTGCTCTGCTCTGGGCTTCGGCAAGTCTGGCTGCTCCGTCCTCGTCACCACCGCGTGTGTTTGCATAGGGCAATATCGGTAATATTTATACCTTTAAGGTGCCGCGATTGACGTAAGGATGGACATAGATACGTCAATAAGGATGTCATACGTTCCTGTGCCGTAGTGTGGCTTTATCAGATAACGGTTCCTGCATCATGGGGGTTTTCTGCCTCATGGGCTGGCTGCTAGTTAACTTGTTAACCAGAATAGGGTCAGGAATAGGGGGATCGATACAGAACCTATAGGAATACATCACACCCACTCCACGCTAACTATGGACATATTTACTAATCTATGCATAGTAAAACATACTGTAGAGTATAGTGTATACCTTACCACCCCAAAATACATAAATGCATTTTGAAATTATCAAATATACGGAAAAATGCAGTCATATGTATAGTATGCACTCAAGCTGTAGAATATTGCTAAAGTAAGCACGCATTTGTATACATTATTGCTATTTGGTATATGAAAATTTACACATAAAATGGCTCTTAATACAGAAAAAAGGTTCGAGACCATTTCATCACAGAATAAGAATGATTATGAACATACCAGCGGGCAGCTAATGTCTATAAGCTATCTAAATTTTAGAAATTTTAGTTCTCTAAGAATAGTTCTTACTTTAAGCAGAAGATAGTGTCCCGAAAAATATGCAAAAATATTTTGGGGCTGCTGAAAAAATTGCTGTCCGTGAACTGGAGGGAAAATTGTTCATGGTATTCTGTTATTAATGTTGAAGGCCAAATTCAGGGAACGCCGTGTGCGAGCTTGCTCAAAAGTCTCTATTTCTGCTCTGGTGAGAACATCATATCATTTAGGCTTTCGAAAAAGCTGTCAACAGCTTCCTGGGAGAGTTCCACTAACTCGGAAAAAGGTGTAACCATGCATTCGGTCGCATGATTGTCTCCACTGGCGTTTTGATTTGGAATGATGACAGAAGGTCGTACCCGATCGATGCTGCTTTCATCTTGAACTTCACTACCCCTTAATCGTGATGGTGAAGCTTCCACGAATGCCGTCATCAGGATTGGTAGCCGTTGAGGGCAGCACAAAGCATGAGCCTTTATCGGACTCAACAATGTTTCTGCATCCATTGGCGCATCCGATTGTAGCGTCAGACAGGTGTCCAACACGCATTCTTCTCCGCATAGCAGGCACCTTAATACAGGTAAAACACATCGATGCCACATTGGTCGAAATGATAGAAACCAAGTCATGTTCAGGTCTCTAAGCCGGGTTAGTCCCAGGATTTTTGATATCCGGTCCCGGTATCCAATGGCTCGGATTGTTTCTTCCCTTGTCGCAGGTGTTTTGTCTGTGACATGGTTTGCCATAACGAAATATAAGGACTAGGAATAGGATTCCAGCAATTAGTCCCAAAATGAGGGGAAGTCCGCCAAAAATCGAATGGACGAAATCTGGAAAAATACCCAGTATGGCTTTGAATGGTGTTAATGCCATCGAAAATACTGTCTTAAATACTTTTGAGACTCCACTGGTATCAGAAATATTTAAGATTTCATTCAGGATTTCTGCGAAATGTATGGGGGAATTAGTTGATAACAATGAATGTATCTCTGCAGTCGTCCTTGCGACCTGGAGATTATACGTTTCTTTTGATGACGTGAGCCTGGTCGGCGTCTGGAGAAGCACTGTTTTCATTCTGCTTAAAGTGTCTATTCGAAAAGAAGTCATTTTCAAGTTGGGCCATGCCCTTGCCTCCCTGTCTGGAAAGGAGCTGGGGAACAATGAGTGTCCACAGCACTTGACCTTCGCAGTCGTAGTTACGAGATAAGGAGTCCCGGGCATAAGACTACAACATCTGCGATCTACAATTAGAATGTAACTCCCATTATAGAGTCTTTGAAAGAATGGTTCTATCTCTGTTGCAGGTGCGCCTTGCTGGTGACATGAAAGGTTATTTGAATTCCCTTCACAGGCTCCGTGCAAACTAATTCCATTACACAGAAGTGTACCGCTTAGTGACATTGCACAATTATTGCCACTAAGAAACACTTTCTGTCCTTAATTACTGACACATGCATGTGAATAGGGCAAGTTCCATGTTGTTTTAATGTACCCTTTTCCTAATTTTTCGTACATGCCAGCCTGTATATATTTTTGGCAGTATTGAAACCTGAAGGTTGATATTGGAATATTAATTATCCCATGTATTATCCATTCACTGACAGGTCGTTCTGACATTGTCACTGGTAATCTTTCGAGTTTCTCAATGCTCAGGATTGTATAATCAGCACCCTTTTGTGCCATACTGATTTGTCTATCAGTAAGGTTAAAGATATGGAATAGTGATGTTGTGTTGATTAAACGCCAAGGCACATAGCCTGAACGCAGATTTTGTAACGTCCAGCCAAGCTGTACAATAGAACGCAATTGAGACTGACCGTGTTGTAATAACAGTAAGTCTTGCGATAATATGTCGATTGCTGAAGACACAATGCTGTCCAGAGAATAAATTCTGGAGGACAGAGTCATTAACCCATTGTCCACTACAGAAAGTGATTTTTCCAAATTAATACGGTCAATTTCCCGTATCCTTTCTGCTGTCTCAATTTGAGTCACCTTCCAGGCCTCGTTGTATGCTGCATATACAGAGGCTGCTATGAAACGTTTTTGACGCTGTTTGCGTGGTCCCATAGTGAAATCACGCAAGTCAGCACCATCAGTCAGTAAAGTTAGGTGTTGCTTAATTTCTGCCAGTGTGGAAGTTTGTAGCCATTGAAGGCATAATTTGCCCACACTGTAGGTGGTTATTATCCCTGGGTGTTGTCTTTGAGGATATCTAGGGTCTGGCCTGGTCATTTTGAACCCCTGTGTTTTGTTCAGGAATCTGTCTTGACAGTTATTAGTATCTGTGGGCCAGATCAACCACTTTTCCCAATCTGGATGTGTTCTGTTTTTGTTTAATACATAGTTTACGTCTATCTCCTCATCTGTAGAGCTATTGCTGTTCATTGTTGGTTTTGGAATAGACGGTTTATTTAAGTCTTTGATTTTGGCCAGGCCAAGACAGGTGGTTTGTTGAACAGTGTCATTTAAAAATATAATTTGTTCTGGGATCATGCAGGCTCTAAACAAAGATTCTATACCCTGTACTTGCCATTCTTTTGTACCCCAAACACTTTTCACTTCAACATGTTTGTCCCAGTAATCAAAACCAAAAGTATTCATTTTTTCAAAGAATGAGTCTGAATATATCAATTTTGTGTTTGTTATCATGTTCTTTGTCCCTGTCTTATTTGACAATTTGAAATAAAATGTTTCAGCATTACTTGTGTTAAAACCTGAAAAATATGGATATTTGTCATAAAAGGTTCTTGAGCTTCCTTTTGGAGGGGTTGCACAATGTTCCCATTGATTATAATTTAAAACATTTCTAGGTTGTGCAGATCTATGTAAAAAATGGTTACCATAGTGGTTATAACAGTACATACTATCATAATTTGTTGAACCCTGCAAATAATCATGTTTGGTAAATTTAGCAGACATCACTAGGTCAGACATCATATTATTTATACTTTCGAAGTCCCAATCATCAGCAAATGAGCTTGGTTTTACAAAGTCACTCAATGAGATCTTAATTTGGTGTGGATATTTCAGGATTTCAACCGGACCATAAATTTCGTAGTCAGTGTTGTCCCATGCTACCCCACCCGGTATAGGATTGGCTGTGAAGTTCACTGAAGAAAGTTCTCTTTTCTCGACGTGTGAAGATGTGTGTGGTTTGAGGATCAAGTTGATTTTCTGACTTGCTGTGTCCATTTTGGCATATTTTCCCTCAATGAAGCGTCCCAGAGTTAGTACCATGATGAGCCAAAGTATGAGGATAAATGCACCAAAACCCACCCAGAATTCAATCCATGGAGAAATTAGATATGTTTCTTTCAGTTGTTTCAAAAGTACTTTAACTTTATCTTTAAAGGTTTTTGTTGATGGCTGTGTCTTTGATTCAGTGAAGCCTTCAGAGGAATCATCGAAGTTTATGAAGTAGCCGGATGCAGTTCTGTCAATTGTTCCAATTGCTTCAGGATCACTGTTTCTTGCATATTCGTTTGTTACTTCATTATAGGTTGGTGTGTCTCTGCTAAATGTTTTTATTTGGGTTTTCAGAGGTTTAAGTTCCATTGCATTGTTGCATAGTCCTTGTTGTTCTTGTGTAGGCGTTTCAAATGTGATTAGCCTCTTTGTTAGGACCTCTGTACTGGTAGCAAACCTTGGTGTTCTGCTACTTATTGGGAGTCCACTTGGCCTACTATTTGTTATCGGCCACATGATTGTGGTTTTACCAGGTCGATGGATACAACTCGGTTCTCTTTTTTACCAGCAAGCGGCGGTAGTACAACTGATCTTGTCCCGTTGACAGACAAGACAGGAACTGCTTTTCTGTAAGAAGGCCCAAATTCCTTCTTTACCGCGATCTTTTCTCTGACTAGATCCCCGACTTTTGGAATCCAGACAGGTCTTGCTGGGACAGGTGGTGGTTCTTCAGTGGTTGTTGGCTGTTGTTTCAACTTTATGTTGCTCAGGTCTTGTCTTGTTGCGTTTAAGTCCTGCAAAATAGCCAAACGGTCTTTGATATCAAAGCTTTTTTCCTTCACCACTGAAGTTTGACTGTCAAGGTCAGAGATTAACATCCTAGTTCCAAATAATAATTCGTACGGACTGAATCCCTTCAGAGAATTTCTTGGCAAGTTATTTAGACTATGTTGGACACTTATTAGATGTTTGACCCACCCAGCTCCCGAACCTAATACCTTTGCCGTTATAGATTGCTTTATGTCACGGTTTTTTCTTTCAACAATTCCGTTCCCCTCAGGGTGAAATGGACAAGAGTACCGCAATGTCACGCCCATGCTGACCATGGCCTCCTTATAAGCTCTAGAGCTAAAAGCAGGACCGTGGTCCGAATGCAGCATGCCAATTGCGTATCTGCCGATAAAGACTCGCAAATCTTTTATAACAGTTCTGGCGTCAGCCGTTCGCTGGGGCCACATCCATATGAATCTCGTGCATGAGTCCACTGCAACCAAGATATATTTATAGTTACCATCCCTTTGTAAGGGACCACAGTGGTCTAGGTAAACACAGGCTAATGGTTTATCCGAGATTAGAAGGGGCGTCTGCGCTGGGCGTCTCACCGTTGATACTTTCATTCTTTGACATATTTCACATTCTAAAACATAGTTCCTTGTTTGTCTTCTCATTTGTGGCCACCAGTATCTCTGTTTTAATAATGATACTGTGGCTGAGACGCCAGCATGTATAGAAGCAAGCCCTTCGTGTGCCGCTATTATCAGTCCTAACCTATGTTCCATGTTTGGAATTGCCCTATCCCCCACTCCAGGGATTCGAGCAAAAGGAACATTGTTTGCATCAGTTATGTATGAGTATTTTACCGGAAAGCCTTTCGGGATTGTTTCTATCGAATCCTTTTCTGTAGCGCTGACAGCCTGTAATATTTCGCTGTCTATTTTTGTTTTTGACCGTGTGATGGCAGCTACGGAAGCCATTTGCACAGCTGCCTTCGCGGCCTCATCAGCCAATGAATTCCCTGCAACGTGAACGCCATCACGTTGATGACTCAGTGTATGTATCACGTGAGTCTTTGGTAGTTCTTTTTGTAAAAGAACTACTTGTTCCCAGAGCATTTTATGCTTGATTGTGCCACCTTTTGCATCCTTGAAACCATTCTGAAGCCAGATCTGCAAGTATTCATTATAAGACTGAACGCAATAATACGAATCGCACACTATGAGTGTGGGGAATTCTCGATCGGTATTTTCAAGCACCATCTTGAACGCTAGTAGTTCAGCTCGCTGAGCTGTACAATCCCCTAAAGATTGTGTTTTAGTTACGGCTGGTTTAAATTTCCCCTTGTGCCAGCGACCTTTAACGATCGCGCACGCAGCACTGTATGCTTGTTTACCCCCTACTACGGGTTGTGCTGATCCGTCTGTATATATTATACAGCCGTAATGTTCTAGAGGCAGAATTTCGGTCGGCGGAGGACATTCGAATTCATATTGGAGAAATTCTTGTGTTTTTAAGTTAGGATCAAATTCGTATGCCACGTCTGTTGCAGCAAGAGAATTAGCCCATTGTATCCATCTCGGATGGAGCGCTTTAGCATTCGGAATGCTTGCTTTTGTTACAGCCTCTAGGGCTGGTATCGGTGTCACGATTATTATTCGTTTACCTTGTGCCAGGGCTCGTTCTTTTGCTATAGCTGTCTGTGTTGCAGTTAGAATTTTTTCCGTTGGGCTAAATTTCATTTCAGCCTTAGTGTACAAGTGTGATTTGAATGCAATTGGTACCTTTTCTCCCTCATTAGAGGTCAGGTATGTGAATCCGCATCTTCCTGGGATGACTCGAATCACAAGATTGCGTGTGTTGTCACGTGTTTCTAATTTTGTTTTAATTAACATGTCTGTTTGTAAGGATCTCAGAATTTCTGTGTGTATTTGAGTCCAACTGGTTCTTTTAAAATCTGGTTTTATCAGATCATAAAGGGGTTTGACCCTTTCTGCGTAATTTGCAATGTATGTTCTTCCGAAATTTAGGAAGCCTAGAATTGACTGTAGGTTTTTTAGTGTTCTAGGTGCTTGGAGTACGGCACATTTCTCTAGGAAATTGTCAGCCAGGCTTTTGCCTTCACTTGATAATTCATATCCTAAGAACAGGACTGTCAGATGGGCAATTCTGGATTTTTTAAAGTTGAATTTGTAACCCTCTGCTGCGAACCCAAGTATTATGGTGTTCACTCTCTTCAAGTGAGTATCCAAGTCATCATCTGTTAAATAAATGTCATCGACATAAGATAATGCTTCGTCGTCATATGTTTGTAGTAATTCTGTTACTCTCGCTGAGAATACTACCGGGCTGTTCTTGTACCCCTGGGCTAACCGACAGAATTGTTTTTGAGTGCCATTTATTGAGAACGCAGACAAATATCTGCTCTCTGGTGCTATGTTTTGACAAAAGAATCCATTAGAGATGTCTAATGTTGTTTTGTATTTTTTGCGCACTATGTTATTCATTAGTGCAGCACTATGCGAGTTTTGCACTGCAAAGGTTTTGCAACATGAGTTAAGGTGTCGGTAATCCAAAACTAGACGGTATGAATTGTCTGGTTTGGAGACCGGAAACAAAGGGTTGTTCATTTGTGAGGTGCAAGTTTCAATCACCCCCTGATATTCTAGCTGATCTAGGATTTCTTTTACCTGTTTTTTAGCTTCTTGCTTAATTGGGTACTGCCTTTGTGCAGTAGGTTGTGATTTTAACTGGATTTTGTGAGGAGGAGAGTCCTCATCCCATCCTACGTGATTTTTATATAAAGCAGGAGCTTGAGATACTGCCCACTTTCTAGCAAGTGTGTATTTTTTATGAATTGGGATATGATTTGAGAAGGCAGGCATAATTACTTCTTCGCCAGGAGGGCACTCCCTGACAAACTCTGGTGGCCAGTCTTTTTCAGCTAGAAGGATGTCATAGCCCTTGGAGAGATTATCCCAAAATAGTCCCCTGATTTTTCTAGTCTTATCCCCTTCTATACGTAATGTTATTTCATATATTTTGTGAGGTTTGCTAACTCTGGTGTCTGCAGTTTCCACTTGAAGATATTCACTCATGTCCACTGTCTCCAGATGATTCATCAGGACTTTGCGAGCTATGCTCACTTCTGCTGCGCTGTCTAGCATTGTCTGAGCCCATTCTCCGTTTTTCAGTTGTGTCCTCAGAATTCTCGGCATTGTTAACTATTTTAATGCTGGCTACCTTCTTTTTGGGAAATTGTAATTTCTTTTTTAGCTGAGCAGGTTCCTTGTCTTTGGACTTGGCGTGCTCTTCTCTTTGTTCTGATCGTCCTCTTCTTTCCGATTTCTGCGAGGAAGTCTGAAAAGATTGAGAGGGACGTGTATCAATGTCTTGATATCTATCAGGCTTTTTCATATTATCCCTATTTCTAAGGTTATATCTTTTCCCAGAGGGGTCACTTTGGGGTGACCTGTGTCTTTGGTTCGGAGATTTTTCTCTTCGCCTAGGAGACCTTCCTCTGGACTGGAATTTCTTTTCTTTAGGATTGGATTGTTTGTTTCCATCCCAGCTCTTTTTCTGTGATGTTGAATTATTATTAAAAAATATTTTTTCAGGACTTTCAATCAGTTGTGGTTTTACTGGTATTCCACCTAAACTATCTCTACCTAGTTCCTCATAGGACTTTTCTATGATTCTGGCAATTTCAGCTGGTTGGTCTGCTATATCTGTCTCTTTTAACCTCTGGCGGATCGCCACGTTTGCTGCTTCTCCCTTTATGTTGGCTAATAATATAGCCGAGACCTGCTTGAAGTCTTTTAGTAATTTCATACCGAGAGTTAAAGCGGGTTCTGGACCATATTCGTCTTGAATTTGTTTTAGCACATCTGGTATTACCAAAATGGATGGAACACCGTGCGTTTTTGTGTAAATGGAAGCAAAGACTGTACCCCAAGTGTCACAGTCCTCAATGTGTGGTGCGATTCCCATTGGAAGACAGATAGTCAGAATCCTGTGTTTTTCTAACGGGGTGGTGTCTGGAAACACCGCCTCTATTTGTGTGATTTTCTGTGCTAACCAGAATGGTATTTGTTCCCGTTTAGCCGGTACTTTACCTAGGCAGGATTGTATGTTCTGTGGTGTAATTTTATTTGTGTTCCCCTGGTGAGGGGTCAGCTGTGGAATTTTAATTGCTGGTTGTATTGTTGAAGTCCGCATCACATATTGGACTAATTGTCTATGTACTTTTATTAATTGTTTTAGTTGTATTAAAAGATCTGCTGCAGACATTCTTTCGATGTCTGGATGTGGTGTGTATCCGGCTAGGACCGGCCACGTTGCTCCTGGTCTACCTAAAGGACCGAGCCTGGTGATGTGATTATTATGTTTTAGGGCGCCATCAAATAAGAGCAGGTGCTCTTGAAATTTGAGTGGTACTTCCACCTCCTCGAAAGGAGTGTACATTTCAGGAGGTTCCTCTATTTTGTAATAGTGGAAGTACTTTGTTACAGCATTTGCTGCTGGAAAATTTATCCATGAATAGTATACCTCTGTCTGCCGATATTCGTGTGCCTCAATTACGAATATGACTGTACCACCTCTAGGTGTCAGTCCGTTTTCTATAAGCTTTAAGGTTATAGATTTCCTTTTGATGACCGGGATGAGTATTATATCCTGGTCTGCTTCTTGTAGCGCAGTATCAGCTGCTGCTATTTCAGCTGCTAATCTAACTGCCTCTCTTTCATCATCACTGTCTACCATTTTACCGACAGGATGGTTACTTTGTTTGTTTGCAGATCAGGTTTCTTATGGAAACAAAGATTAGATGCACAATATTTTGGAACAGTGTATCCTTCAACGTTGACTAAACCAAGAACCATACATAGGAGTTCCCTCCTGCGAGGTCTGGCGGATATGACCTTTCACCCACTCCAGACGTCTTTGGAGTATTATGGGAAAAAGGGGTCTGAGTGAGAAAGCACGACTGAGTTACTCTAAATGTCTTACGTTAGTTTTATCGCCCTTACAAACACGTTGGGCGCCATGTAGTGTAGTTCCTATTATCCCAATAGGCTCTGCGCATTGGAATAATACCTTCAATAGTATAGGCCTAGACCAGACGTTAACTAGGTCTACTATTGTCGATATTAGACTTAAAGTTTTGGGTTTGCCAGCTTAGCTCAGAGTTCACTAGAAACTTTCTCGAATAGGCAAGGAGGAGTTGAACCTCCCTGGATAGACAAGAAGGGATTTAGTTTCTGACAACCATAGAAAATGACAACTTTGCTCTCCCCTAATCAAGAGTGTATCTCGAGAGTCGTGTGAACAAAAGGCAATTTATTTTACTCAGTCAGTACGTGCATTCTTAGTCTCATCAGATTGTAGAGAAAAGGAAGAGACGGGCGTGTTCAATAAAAGATGTTATTTATTGATCAGTCTCTTTTCTCATACAAGAGAAATGGATCGATATTATTGCAATACTTATAGTTAAGTAAAGTGCATACATTAAAAGCAGAAGTATAAAATAATACTGTAAAAACATTGATATGGTTTCTAAGCCATATGAAGGTTTAAAATGAATAAAATATATACATACACATATATATTTGACTAATCGTACTCAACTGGTGTTTCTAGCTACGCCTACCCCGTGTACCTGACCTAAGCCTAATACGTGGGCGGGAATAGAAAGTTACAGTTTAAGTTAAGTTAGTTTTGCCAAGTGACTGACTAAAGAATTCTCTGCGAGGGGTTATTCAGTTCTGTACCTGGAATGTAGGATGAATGAGGGATGGTATCTCTCGTCTCTGGTCTCGATATTCCAGGCTGCCTGCGAGGGCTACCCGGAAGCGCCGGAGCTGGATTTCTCGGCAGGAGAAATGGGCAGCTGCTCGTTCTCAGCGCGTCAAGAAGGCGGGGCTGCACCAGCGGGGTCTGCTCTGCTCTGGGCTTCGGCAAGTCTGGCTGCTCCGTCCTCGTCACCACCGCGTGTGTTTGCATAGGGCAATATCGGTAATATTTATACCTTTAAGGTGCCGAGATTGACGTAAGGATGGACATAGATACGTCAATAAGGATGTCATACGACTTGGTCGTTAGCACATTCTTTTGCTGAAGTTCTCGAAGAAATCAAAACAATGGCCGCAGGGTTTTTCCCAGGTTGACATAGGTTTGATTTGTTTTGAGAACTCCGTATGCCTTATCAGGGGCTGGAGGAATATCGCTTGTCTAATTAGATGGCAAGCGTTATGACCTAATCAGATAACACGTTCCTGTGCCGTAGTGTGGCTTTATCAGATAACGGTTCCTGCATCATGGGGGTTTTCTGCCTCATGGGCTGGCTGCTAGTTAACTTGTTAACCAGAATAGGGTCAGGAATAGGGGGATCGATACAGAACCTATAGGAATACATCACAATGGCCTTTGTTTGATGATTCACACAATTGTCTGTAAAATAGGTATTCCATAGTACCCCACCACAAAAAAATATAGATTTTTGCTAAATCTAGGTGAGGTACTTTTCCCACTCACATTCATCTTTTCCCACTTTTGTCTTTTTCTTGAATGTTTTCTGAGTGAATGATTGAGGTACGTATATGAAAGTATCACAGAATGAATGTGGTAATGTGACTGTATGTTTTGAATAAGAAACTTTAACTTTGTTTCTCATTTTTTCTAAACCCTTTGGTGAAGATTCCCCACCCCTCTGTTTGAAAATAGAAAATAAAAACCTATGGTGTAAATAAATTGTATATCGAATTTTGCTCTATTGTAAATAAGAATGTTTCCAACAAAAAATCTTTCTTAAAAAAACAATTTAATTAAAAGATTTATACAGACTGATTTGGAGGTCTTTCGTGGAACATTTGTTTGATTCATTGTCCACTGATATTTGTGAAAGTTCTACGCAGTACTGGCATCTTGTTTTGTTTAAACTATTGCACTAGGGCATTACAGAGGAGGTCATGCTAATCATAGGGGTACCCCAAAGTATAGTGTTCCCTAGTGTATGTAGGTGTTTTCACTGTATTCTAAGTGTCTTTTACCATAGTACTGGCTCTAGGCCTGTTTAGTCTGAATCAGTTACCACCAGTACCTGTCTGAAAAAGTTGTGGGCACAGGATGATTTTGTAACAAGGCCTCTATCTGCTCCTCTGTTGGTTCTTTCTGCACATGTTTTGCTTCTTGCTGCACTTTTCTTCATCTTATTGGACTTCTGTTGCTTCTTTCTGCATTTCTTTTGCTTCCTTCTTTTGCGAACATAAGGATTTGCTGGGAAGTGGCCCCTTGGGCAAGGGTTACTCCCCTTGGGGGCCATTTTAGGAAGCCCACAGTTTTTTTTTTTTTTGGGAAGCGACCCCTTAGGTAAGGGTCGCTCCCCTTTTGGGGGCCATTAATTTTGCTTAGTTTGACCCCCTGGGGTCAGATTAAAGTGTTTAGAAATGTATTTGGCACACTGGGCCAATTGAGTAAATGTAGTGTGGAGTGGCCCTTGTGCAAGGGTCACTCCCCATTTCTCACTGCGAAATTGAGGTGTGACAATGTTGGTTTTTGCGCCGTTTTCTGTCGCAGGCACTGGGCCGACCCACACAAGTGGGGTACCATTTTTCTCAGAAGACTTTGGGAAACACG
This sequence comes from Lissotriton helveticus, assembly GCF_964261635.1. Taxonomy (NCBI): domain Eukaryota; kingdom Metazoa; phylum Chordata; class Amphibia; order Caudata; family Salamandridae; genus Lissotriton; species Lissotriton helveticus. The sequence continues at coordinate 1,074,580,554 of NC_136065.1, read as the reverse complement.
GGTGGGTGGAAAATTGTGGATACACGCAGATTCCAGAGCTTTCCACCACAGAAATGTGGAGAAAATGTGTTTTTTGGGACAATTGTTTAGGTTTGCAAGGGTTTCTGGGTAACAGAACCTGGTGGGAGGCAGTCAAGTCACCCCATCCAGGATTCCCCTGGGTGTCTAGTTTTCGAAAATGTATAAGTTTGCTAGGTTTCGCTAGGTGCCGGCAGAGCTAGGGTTCAAAAACTACAGCTAGGCACTTTGCCAAAAAAGGGTCATTTTTCACTGCGAAATTGAGGTGTGACCATGTTGTGTTTTGCGCTGTTTCCTGTTGCAGGCACTAGGCCCACCCACACAAGTGAGGTACCATTTTTCTCAGACGACTTTGGGGAACGCCGGGAGGATGGAAATTTGTGGATCCATGCAGGTTCCATAACTTTTCACCACAGAAATATGGGGAAAATGTGTTTTTTTTGTCAATTGTTTAGGTTTGCAAGGGATTCTGGGTGACACAACTTGGTGGGAGGCAGTCAAGTCACCCCATCCTGGATTCCCCTGGGTGTCTAATTTTCAAATATTTATAAGTTTGCTAGGTTTCCCTAGGTGCCGGCAGAGCTAGGGTTAAAAAACTACAGCTATGCACTTTGCAAAAAAGGGTCATTTTTCACTGCGAAATTGAGGTGTGACCATGTTGCGTTTTGTGCCGTTTCCTGTCGCAGGCACTAGGCCGACCCATACAAGTGGAGTACCATTTTTCTCTGAAGCCTTTGGGGAACGCAGGGTGGAAGGAAATTTGTGGATACACGCAGATTCCAGAACTTTCCACCACAGAAATGTGGAGAAAATGTTTTTTGACAATATCTTAGGTTTGCAAGGGTTTCTGGGTAACAGAACCTGGTGGGTGGCAGTCAAGTCACCCCATCCTGGATTCCCCTGGGTGTCTAGTGTTCAAAAATGTATAGGTTTGCTATGTTTCCCTAGGTGCCGGCAGAGCTAAGGTTAAAAAACTACAGCTAGGCACTTTGCCAAAAAAGGGTCATTTTTCACAGCAAAATTGAGGTGTGACCATGTTGCGTTTTGCGCCGTTTTCTGTCGCAGGCACTAGGCCGACCCACACAAGTGAGGTGCCATTTTTCTCAAAAGACTTTGGGAAACACGGGGTGGGTAGAAATTTGTGGATCCACGCAGATTCCAGAACTTTCCACCACTGAAATGTGGAGAAAATGTGTTTTTTTGACAGTTTTTTAGGTTAGCAAGGGTTTCTGGGTAACAAAACCTGGTGGGAGGCAGTCAAGTCACCCCATCCTGGATTCCCCTGGGTATCTAGTTTTTAAAATTATTTAGGTTTGCTATGTTTCCCTAGGTGCCGGCAGAGCTAGGGTTACAAAACTACAGCTAGGCACTTTGCAGAAAAAGGGTCATTTTTCACTGCGAAATTGAGGTGTGACCACGCTGCGTTTTGCACTGTTTCCTGTCGCAGGCACTAGGCCGACCCACACAAGTTAGGTACCATTTTTCTTGGAAGACTTGGGGGAACGTGGGGTGGGTAGAAATGTATGGATCTACGCATATTCCAGTACTTTCCATCACAAAAATGTAGGGAATATGTGTTTTCTTGACAATTGTTTAGGTTTGCAAGGGATTCTGGGTAACAGAACCTGGTGGGAGGCAGTCAAGTCATCCCATCCTGGATTTTCCTGGGTGTTTAGTTTTCAAAAATTAATGGGTTTGCTAGGTTTACTTAGGTACCGGCAGAGCTAGGGTTAAAAAACGACAGCTACACACTTCGCAAAAAAAGGGTACATTTTCATTGTGAAAATGTGGTATGTTCACGTTGGGTTTTGAGCCCCTTCCGGTCGTGGACACTATGCCTAACCACACAAGTGAGGTACCATTTTTATTGGGAGACTTAGGGTAATTCAGATTTGGAAAGCAACTTGTTGTAACTTGTGCATGGTTTTCTTATTCAATATGGTACGTCCCATCCCCCCTCCCTGCCCCAGCCACTTGGTATATTCCCCCCAGTCATCCCTGGAATGTTCACCTATTCCTGTCAGTGAGGAGAGCAGGGTGACAGCAATAAAGAAGAGTTTACTCACATCTGGATTGTGTCTTCATTATAACACTGGCGACGAAGGGAAGAACCTGGGATCCAGCTATGATTTCGGCGCAGGGGGCTGTACTGTCACCCCCCCTTTCAGTACTCTCTCCATTTGCAAGTGACGAGTAAAGAAAAGTTCATTGTGACCAGTACTTCGGCATGCCGAATCCAGCGTATGAGGCCAGCGTGAATCATCACGGCGACTCCTGAGGCAGTGAGGGGGACAGCGATCAATATCTCTTCAGGAACAGGTCCTGCCTCTAGCCTTTTTTGTTTTATTCTCATTGTGTCCTGGCCCTCGTTCGTTAGTGCCTTTGCGCGCAGTTCAACTTTCCCACCGAGGATTCTCCTCGGTTTGATCTGCCAGAGGTTCTGTTTCCACTGCGGCTCATGACTGAGAGTACCTCATCAATCAGGTCAACAGCGCGGGAAACCACCTTGTTGCTTGGGAGCAACCGTGTCAAAGGTGCCTCCGACTGAACACAGGTCTACGATCAGTTCACTCAGTACTTTGGTCAAATTGGTGCCTCTGCGAGCCGATCGCCATTCCTCTCAGGGTGCTCTTGCCGCACGCCGGAGGTTCCTGTCATCGGAGCGCCTCCTGTCAGTTTCCCCTCAGAGCGCCCTCGTCAGTGCACCAGTTCGCGCAAGGGAAGCCCGGCACCTCAGTGTTTCCTCGTCAGTTTCTCTTTCCCCAGCTCCACTTTTCTGTGGCGATTTCCTGTCAGCATTGAGCAGGCGCCGATCTAAGACGCTGCTTCTTTCAGTCTTGTGAGGTGCGGGGCCTGCGCAGCCTCGTTGAAGAGAAATTCTGTCAGGAAGCCCAGCTAGAGACAAAGCCCGGCGCTCCAGCCCCTTCAGGGCCGCCGTACAGGCGTCCTCAACATTTCCCGGTTTGGGCAGTAAATCCACTGCTGAGGCTATCGAGTGGTAACCGGGGATTGTAAAAGGTCAATTTGGGAGCTGGAACATCATTCCTGTGGAAGAAAGTGGTACTGGGACTGCGTGTTCAAGTAAGAGTGTGCTTGGTGATTTTGAGGAACTGCCTAATTTCGTAGCAAGACTGCCACTAGACTGTGTCCCTCATACGGATTTGGACTGCGTTTGGTGATTTTGAGGTCTGCCTACGCACCGTAAGACAGCTACGTACCTCAGTTCAAATTGGTCCTCGTGCATACAGTGTGTGGTGATTTTTGGGACAGCCTATTTCGTAGCAAGACTTCCATTAAGACTGCCTTTCCTTATCCACATTAGGTCCTCGTATTTTTTAGCCCTTGGGTATTGCCACCTCCCTGGTGCAGCCTGTGCTCTCCTGCAGCTCGATCCGGTTTCTTCTCTTTCCAGCGGCAGCAGGGCTGCTGTATTTTACCTCATTTATCATATACACCATTGTACCCATAACTCAGTGTGCCTGTGTTAGCTAGCAGGTAGTGTTACATTTGGGGTGGGGGGGTTTGTGCATCCAGTGGCATTTTACAAACCGGGTGTTAGTGATACAGTGGGTGGTGCCAAGTACAAGTACGTGGGGGCAATATATCCACTTTCCTTCACAGTTCACTCTGTACTGTGTTAATTTCTGATTTACAGGTGGGACAATATCCATGATTTGCTGTGCTTACATGTACACATTTGTTTCGTATGGTTAACTCTGTACTTTGTGATATGTTCAGATGGGCAGGGGAGGGGCAAGGAGTATGGATCTATATTGAGTACTAGGAGCATCCCTGTGGGATTCCCATCCCTTAAAGTCGTAGTTTCAGGGATGTGGGCAGTGGTTCTAATTGCACCTTTTATGAGTTGTGATAGTCAGGTAGTCCAGGTACATATCTTAGTGTATTGTGCTGAGCGTGACATTGTGTGCGTTTCTAGAGACGCTTGTGACTTTCAACAATATAGCGCAGGTGTTGGGGAATCCTCCCCTATCAGTGTCAGGTGTAAGAGGTACTCTGCTCCACGTCCTAGGTCATATAGCTGGGCTCCTCTACCATTTGTAGTGTTGTTTCACCTTGTCTGAGGAAGTTGATCGACCCCCCCCCCCTCTACATATTCTTAGTCCACTGTTTCTGGGAGCCAGAATTCAAATACCTCAACACCTGTAAGGACCTCCAAGGTTCCCTTTCCACCTCCTTCTGGTGCAAGGGTGCTTATAGCTGCTAACTTTCCACATGGCGGCTTCTTCTATGAACCACCCCCCCACCTTCCTAAATGACATCGGCGATCCAGTCATACACTGGAAGGATTGGATCAACTTATTTGACTCATATCTAATAGCCATAGGGGGGGAAAATTCTCAGCAGTGCGGAAGCAGCATGTTTTGCTTCACAATCTAGGAGTGCAAGGGAGGAAAATATATGACACCCTCCCTAACCCAGTATTAGAAGACGACGAGCTAGACTCAGATGTCTTCAAAATTACAATGATTAAACTAGAGACTCACTTTGGGGACAAGGTCAACGTGGTGCTTGAGCGTCACAAGTTCTTTTCACGAGTGCAGGCGAAGGGGGAATCCATAGCTAATTACATTGCCGCTCTCCGAGGTCTCACACAGCTGTGTGAGTTTGGGGAGTTGAATGATTCCCTCATTAGGGATCAAATGGTGAGATGCACCCACAACCCAAAGATAAAAGAAAAGCTTTTGGCTAAGAATCCCTCGTTGAGGGAAGCGGTGGCCATCGCCCACTCCATTGAGCACACAGCAAAATGCATCCAGGAGATGGACCAACCAAAAGAATCCATGGGATGTGTGAATAAAATAAAAGGGTTGGTGTTGGAAGACAAAAGAGAAGGAGAAGATAACAAGATCAAATCTAAAGAGGTAAAGAGTGATAAGCCCTTCAATGTCACAGAAGGGTTGAAATGCTTCAGGTGCGGAAGCAATAATCATCTTGCTAATAGCATGCATTGTACTGCAAGAAATTCCATGTGTATGAAGTGTAACAGAAGGGGCCACTTCGCAAGGGTGTGTAAAGAAGGGGAGAGGGGTCAAGTAAGAATGGTACAAAGCGAAGAGGGGCCGGATCCAAGTTTTGTGTTCTAACAACCTGTTCTACCGGTTCGAGGATGAGGTATCTGGCGTACAGTTCGGAATTGAGGGTGGGAAGGTCTTTGGTCCTCTACCTGGGTCATGCCCCCCTCAGCCTTTCCTCTGCCCCGTGAGGTGTGGGGCTGCCGTGTCCTCATCCCTGTGCGTTAATGTTTTTGTGTGCCAGTTATCCCCCTCCTCCTTTCCCTCTTCCCCCACCTTGTCTTTTCTTTCCCTTTCTTCCCCCATCACATCCCTCTTTCTCTTCGGTCCAGGGGAGATGTGTTGCATCTTAAGCTGATATGGTAATGCTTTGTTTGGTTCAAAGGGAGATGTGTTGTAACTTGTGCATGGTTTTCTTATTCAATATGGTACGTCCCATCCCCCCTCCCTGCCCCAGCCACTTGGTATATTCCCCCCAGTCATCCCTGGAATGTTCACCTATTCCTGTCAGTGAGGAGAGCAGGGTGACAGCAATAAAGAAGAGTTTACTCACATCTGGATTGTGTCTTCATTATAACACAACTGTTATTACCTATTAAGTTTCGATGCATTTCTGCCTTCCAAATGAAAGACATTGTGTAAAAAATAAGTCATTTTGAAAAATGACCAATAATTCTCATGCTAGTATGAGTATTCCCAATTTTGAAAATGTGAAAATATGAACAGTTTCTAAACTCCATGATTTGTACCTATTTCAGAAATACATAGGTGTCCTTCATACCAATTTTTCCATGTATACATTTTCACACAATAGTTGCTATATACCCAGTACATAATAAAAAGCCATTGATTCTGGTTTCATCGGATTCTTGGTGAGCCTACAAGTGCTATATATCCCCACAACCAGGAAGGTCCAGTGGATGTAACGGCTTTCAAAGAGCTGACATAATTACAAGAAGTTACAGGTGAAAACGTTGACACAAAAGGCTGTTTTTTTCTACTAATTTTCAATTTTTCCAATATTTAACTGTTAGTTTCTATAAAGAAACCTTGAAGGATCTACACCGGCGGTACTCAAAATACGGCCCGCGGGCCATTTGCGGCCCGCCAGACCTCTCCTTGCGGCCCCCCAGGGAAAACAACAACAGTCACGGACTTGGCCATTACTGCTGTTGTGATTCCTCGGGGGGCCGCATTTACCGAGAAACGGGCATGCGCAGACAATTAGTGTCTTGCATGCTGACCTGCGCCCCCGCCCTCACCTACTTGCATGCTGACCTGCGGCCCCCGCCCTCACCTGCCACTGTGACGTCATAGGATTGAGTCACGGCAGGTGAGGGTTTAAAAAGAAGCCACTGCAAGTTGCTCCCTTTACCTGTCCTTGTCCTCGCCCACCAACGTCACGGCGCCAACGGAAGCAGTGTGTGCCTAACTGAAGAAGATGAGACTCAGTGCCCAGTTGAAATAAATGCTGCCTCTCCGAAACAAGTAAGTGTATGCAATTGGCATCACTGTTATTGCTGGTCACCTGTTTTTTTGGTTCTATTTTTAGACCTAATTAATAATCCATAATGTAAAGATATCCTTCGGGGTTTGACATAAATTGGAAGTTATTCTTCGGGATCTTCGAGGGGCTAAAATGTTATATACATGTTTACTGCAAGGTTTTGCATATTTATGTATGTGCATGCGACAGTAGATGGTGCTGTTTTTTTAAAGTACATTTGAGAATTGTGTGTTTTTAAACTTACACGACCAGCATCAATAAACAGTGCGTAGCTGTGGTGCCACTCATGTTGCATTTTAGCGATCATGGGACGCATTTCTAAACACTATGCACAGGGTTGGTTTCCAATCTTTGGGGAGTACGCGAAGATTGAAGGGGTACATGTTACTCAAAGAGGTTTGGAAGCAGTGGAGCGTGAGGGAAGCCGTCACTGCTGCATGTGGAAGTGGCCGAGCAGGTCACTGGTTTAGAATCTACTTTCAGTGCACACTTGGGGCAAAGACGGAGCCATCCCTCTGTAAGGGAGGGCCCTTTATCATGATCTCCTCCGTGAAGCTTTTGTTTTTGTGCGTGTTTTCACAGTTCTATGCTTGACTGTGACATGGTGAGTAGGTGATGCACCCTGTGTACATACATGGGACATCGACACTGCCTGTAATGGAGCGTGGTTTCAGCTGCTAAGCACCTCAGACTGCACCAGCCCACGAAAAAAAACGTTAAAACAAATCTCTTCCTAAAATCAGTCTTTCACCTGTCCAGAGTGCCAATAACACCAAATCTAAGATATTTACGGCCTACCAGAGGCTGCAGTTGTGGCCACTGGCTATCCTCTTGCAACTCCTAACATTGCCTTAGAGATCCCTGACCCCACAAGTGGCAAATCAGTGCCAAGAACACAGCAGTGGTAAGCCTTTATGGGCATAAGGATCCATTTGTTATCACACTAATAGTGAATAATATCTTATTATTCACTGATAGCGTAATGCAAATTGAAATCAGGAGCTGGAATGGGACATTTACTGGCCTCAGGGATAAGTTAAAAAAAAAGCTCTAAAGTATGTGTTGTGTCTGTATGTGTGAATGCGTGTGTGAATGCATGTGTGTGTGTGAGTGAGAGGGAGACTTGGTGACAGGTAGTGAGCAAGAATTAATGAAACTGACTGTCAGTAAGTGAGTATGAGTATGTCGGAGCAAGTGAGGATAAAACAGTTTTTTTTTACTCTAGCTCCGCCCCCCACTGATTCCGCCCCCACTAACCCCACCCCTAACAGTGCGGCCCTCGGCCACAAAGCACACTGTAAATTTGGCCCCCGACAGAAAGTTTGTGAGTACCCATGATCTACACAAACGACTCCTTTCTGAATTTAGAATTTTGTCTATTTTTCTAAAATGTATAGCTGTCCAGGATCCACTATTGCTTTCATACTCATTTTTACCATTAACTGGAAGGAGGTTGAATGCAATAAAAATAGCAAAAATAGGCTATGTCCCAGACAAATGCCGAAACTGTGTACAAAATGTTGGTTTTCTGACAAAAGACTCTCATTCCCTAAAAGCAGGGAAAATGGTGATTTCAGCCCCACAAACCCTTTTTTGATAACATTTGCAGGGAAAAACCCAAGTGCTTTCATTTGTAGCCCGTGTTCCCATTTTTCTGAAAAAAAACAAATTTTGCTGTATTTTGGCTAATTTCTGGGACCCCTCCAAGGGAATCCACAAACCCTGGGAACCTATAGAATCTCCATGATGTTGGAAGAAAAGGACCTAAATTTGGCGTGGATACCTTATGTGATCAAAACGTTACAGGGGCCTAAGCGCGCACTACCCAAAATAACCAAAAAAAAGGCTTAGCACAGGAGGTGAAAAGGCCTAGCAGCGAAGGGGTTAACAAATGCCATTTCGCTGCAATTATTTTTTTTTAAAAACAAAAATGTGGTGAAAATTATATCACCCTATTAACTAGGCAACGCTAAGATGCATTAAAGCATGTTAGCAGCCGGTTTGGTAACGGCTCGCCTTGTATCTCTAATGAGTTGTAATGTAGGCGTTCTCAGAGACAAGGTTCATTTTCCTATGACAATAGAACATGGAAGAGGGGAGTCCGACAATAGCGTTGTATTTGCAAGGTAACCCTGCACTTGAGGAGCGATACCAAAACTCTCGCTAATTGCGGTTTATGCAGGATCCTAACAGCAGGCACACTTGTAATTCTAAACAAGCAATACTACTACCTGGATTTTACCAGGAAAAACACATTAATTATATTAAAAACAAAAACCCCACATAAAACTCTTCACAAATTACTAATTTACCTTTGAAATTAATTTGTAGATTAAGAAGAATTTCAGTAACACACCAGATTTTCTTATACAGAATCTCTGTACTGCACTTCTTAGCAAAACCAAAAAATTGCAAACTTTCCCTTTCATTCTGCACACATATACATGTAAATATCAAATCATATTGCTTCCCAAATTAATCCAAAATCTAACACACATTTCTATTGGTTACACATTTCAGCCCTTTCCAATTGACATAAGTTTGAACTCTACCCCCAATCTGCTAACTGCCTGTTACCATGGTAACAGTACATGCAACACTGAACTAAGCACACAGGTCACAAGTTCAGCACACAATGTTGCTAATGCAAACAGCAAGTGTGCTTGACTTTCCAAAAATATCACCTAATCTAATCTAACGTTCCATTCAAACAGTTTCTCATAACCAGTAAGAAATATGCTTTTAAAAAACAGAAACATGCACCCTACTTTTCAGACTACAATGTTTTTAAACAGCCAATCGTTTCTATTGTTTTTCCAAAACTGCAGCTTTTCCACCATGTAGAAAAATCTTACTTTTCAAGCTGCCATTTCTTTTACAGAGTCCATCTCAGTTCATCCAGACCTCCTTGCAAGATGGTTACAGTATGGATTTTGGGACAAAGCTATATTTTCTGGAGCCAAAGGTACGCAGAAAATGAAGCCATTGACAAAGACCTAGGTTTACCAGCTGTCTCCAACACCCTGACCTCATAATTGTGCACTGTGGTGGCAATGACCTAGGCACTTTGACTGGGGTAGGTCTGGAAATGCTTATGAAGGACACCTTTAGAGAATTAATGTCCCTTTTCCCCCAAACTGCCTTTGTCTACTCTAACATATGCCAAAGGCAGAAAGGGAACTGGTCCAATCAATGTTGTCCACAGATTGAGAAAGCTAGGAAACATATCAATAAATCTGTTTCTGCTTTCTCTGAGATTATAGAATGGGGTCCATTTACCACAACAATCTGCGTTTCAATATGGATGGCACCTATAGGACAGATAGTGTACATTTTACAGATGAGGGTAACAGAGTCTTCCTCTTGAACTTTAGACTCTGCATAGGTACTTACTTGTAAGTACCAATATATCTCAATAAACACAAGGGCTCTTTTTAGAGCCACCCAAAATCTAAACACATAAGTTTCATGTATATCTGAAAAATATTCCTTTTTTTCCCTTGGAGTCGCGCACCCGACGGGTTAGAGTCGTGCACCCAACGCGTGTATACCAGAGAGCCATAGCAAACAGAAATGGCTGTCCCTAGGACTGGAGGAGCCTTTGAGCCCCCCTCAACCATTTTTGAAAAAGCCCCAGTGGGTAGCGAGCCTTTAAGCCCCCCCACCCATCTATTTTACTGGTGGGGTGGTAGTTGAGCCACCCCCGCCACCCATTAATGTTTTAACCCCAGAGGGGGGCGATCCCCGGTGCTAGGAAGCCCCCCTGGGATCCCATAAAATGTAAAACTTTTGCCCCCGGAATTTGCCCCCCCGATAGCTAATTATTAAAACCCGTGCTTCCTTTTATTTGTCTGTTTATGCCATGATCCATGCACCCTAAGCGCACTTTGCAGTTTTTAGGCCCTGGGAGTCATTGTGGGACCCTCTAAGCAGCTATGGAGGGTCAAGATATTTCTACCCTACCCCCTTTATACGTTTTAAACACTTGTTCCACTAATTTCTAGATCCTTGCTTCTACCGAGGCACAAAATGGCTACCAACACTTCCTGGTTTCGAATGTTGATAACCACTTGACAGCCAATCAGCATTCTGTGCGTGATCGGGAAGGTGCGCTTATAATCTGTGCATCCACCGAGGCCATAGATATATATATGTCCTTTTTCTCAGGAACTACTAAACAGATTTACACCATATAAGAAAAAGGCATGAGTCTGAACCAAGGACTACAACTTTGCCAAATTTGGTGTAATTCCGTTCAGCCGTTCGGGCTGTAGACGCGATGAACGGTACATATGGAAAAAAAATTGCATGGGGAAAACACGTTTTGGGACCCCCCTTTTTTCTCAGCCCCCGCTTCACGAATCACCCCAAGACTTTCTGGGTAGGAGCGGACCGGAGCACCCCACCAGTTTTAATAATTTCGTGAAGATTCATCAACCGGCGCCAAAGTTATCCAAATAGAATTTTGCGGATTTCCTATGGAAAATAGGTCCTAACTATAACCGCCAGTAGGTAATATATATATATGTGTGTGTCCTTAACATCAGCAAAAGATTATGCTGCACTCAGGAGTTTCATATTCAAAGCTTTTTTAATCACAACACAAGCACCAACGCATTTCAACTAAAATGTCTTGATCAGGGTAGGTGAGTCCTTCTAACATTTTGCTATTTATACAGACAAGCCATGTGGGATATATCACTTTTACTGTCTCCATTAAAAACAATTTCCAAACAAATAATACCTCAAAATCTCTTGACTGCTTCATGTGCATATTGTGACATTTGATTGAGGGTAAATGTTAACACATTCTAATGCATCTGCACCAAGTTTTTCTTATTCATTATTTTTATATTTGTGTGAGTTATTATCTATTAATTCCATAATGACAAATATGTTCAAGACTTAATATTTAGTACATGTTCCTGTGCATTTAGCTGTTCATTACAAACAATTAGTTGGATGTTGGTCCAGAAAGTGTCCTCTTAAGTGATTTGGCATAAATCCGTTCAGTAGTTTCAGAGAAACTAAAGGTTAAGAAATAGAGATATCTGTGGATGCGAGTCCTTGCAGTGGACTCTCGGAATCTACTAACATTTGATTTGTTGCCAACACTTTAACCAGGAAGTGGTGGCATCAATCTTGGGACTCGGCTTGACGTCGAGTCCCAGAATTTTTTTTTTTATACATTTAAGAAAACAGGGCAAGGTAGAAATACCCTGACCACTCCACTGGGGTTTAAAAGCTTTTTTTATTTTATTTTGCAGCAGATTCGAGGCTAGATCCATGAATTGGTGGCCCTTTTTTATGTGAGTGCTCCCGCACGTCTTTTTTATATAGCCCCCAGGTGGGCCAGAACCCAGAGGCGTGCAGGTAATCAAGGAGGTAGGCTCATGGGGCCCTTCTCCTACACTTTTCTAAAGCCCTGGAGACCACCACCTCCCCGGGGCACTGAACAGGATAAATGCAGGAGGCAGCTTGCCCCCCCTTCTGCCCCGGAGACTCCCACCTCCATGGGGCATATACATTATTTAATCAAAAACAATGCAGGGGAGGCCCTGCGGCCCTCCCAGCAGCCCCAGGGACCAACACCTCCCTGGGGCAGTAATAATATTCAGGGAGCTGTACAGCCCCCAAGCTGCCCATGGGGCCACCATCTCATGGGGGCACTGTAGTACACAAATATGAGGGGCTCACTCAGCCCCGCCCACTGCCCTGGGGACTGCCACCTCACTGGGACACATAAGCATTTTATTACTTAGAATGCAGGGAGGCCCTATGGCCTCTCCCGCAGACCTTGGGACCGCCACCTCCCCTGAGTTCAAATGATAAATTTCCATGGGGCCGCACCGGCCCCTACGCTGCCCCAGGGACCATCACCTCTCCACAGTTACAATGAACTAATAAAGGGAGTCCATTGTGGATCCCCGGCCCCAGAGACTGCCATCTCCCAGGGGCAAATTCAAAGAAAAGAGGGGGGCCACACAGTCCCCTCCTGGAGCACTGGATGGCCTTGGGGAATGCAATCCCCCAGGGCTGGCTCCAGCAGAGCTCTGATTGCTAAGAGGTCTTCGGAGGCCATGCCCTCTTTCTCCACCATTTTACAAACATGGCTTGTGGTGCACTACAGGTTGGGGGATGAAGTCCACTTTACTCCTGAGGGACCTTGGGGGCCAGGAGTACCTCCTGTAAGTCCTACACAGTGGGATTCCTGAGAGCTGGTCAGAGGCCCAGTGCCCTTTCTCCACCACTCTGCAAATGTGACTACTACTTTAAAAAAATAGAAATTCAATGAAAAAAACAAAGGTTGCAGGGACGTTATAGTTAGGAATTAGCATTTTAAAAAACTTAGAAATTCACTAAAAAAACAAAGGTTACAGTGGCGTTATAGTTAGTAAATACAATTGAAAAAAATGTAGACCTTCACTGAAAAAACCCAAAGGTTATAGGGACGTTACAGTTAGTCTCAGGTTTCACTCATACAAAACCATGAAATTCAGGAGTTATAGTTCGCTGAGCTTCCTATAATTTGCACCCCTGCAATCTACTTCTTATTTGCTCACGTTTTACATCACTCATGACATGGTCAGTGACATCACTGGTGACATCACTGATGACATCTCAGATGACATCACTGATGACATCATACATAGAATCTCTGGCGTGCGCACTTGCACCCCTACAGAGCCTTTCATTCACCCACTCCAACTTCCAAACTACCATTCTCAAACCCATTCACACACCCATAGCAGTGCTTACACAGCTACTCACTGATTCATAGATCAACACACACATTAACTAATTCACCCAGACAGCCCCTCACACACCCACTTGTTCACTAATACAGCCACTGACAAATCCACCCATGCGCCCAAACAGCCACTCACACACTGTCAGTCACCATAGAGTCAGTCTCACACCTACTCACCCACACGGTCAACCACACAGCCATTTACTCACACATACAGTCACACACACACTCACTCACTTACTCATACAGATACTAATACATACTCACTCACCTATACAGTCACTGACACAAGCATGCACTCACCCATACAGCCACTCTCACATTCACTCACATACCCCGTTACTCCCCTATACTGCCTTTTACATACCCAGTTACTCACCCATATACCACTGACACATGCACTCACTCACCGACATAACCATACACAAACACACTCACCGATACAGCCCTTCACACACACACTCACTAATCCATAGAGCCACTGACTCACCTACTCACTCATCCATACAGTCACACACACCCCCACCCTCACACACAGACACTCAGATACCCATGGAGGTACTCAGACAACCAATCACTCACCCATAGAGAAATCCACATACTCACTCACACACCCATACAACCACTTAGACACCACCTGACAGATAGATATAGATTTTCACACAATCAGTCACTCACCCATACATTCACTGAGACACCTAACCACTTACTTGTACAGTCAGTCACGCACCCACTGAATCATCCAATCAGGCACTCATACGCCCACTGATTCACCAATACACCTTCATATATATATATTATACACTCATAAACTTTTTTTTAAATACTCAAAGTCACTGGATTATGTCATCAGTAATGTCATGAGTGATGTCATCAGTAATGTCACTGACCATGTGATGAGTGATGTAATATGTGAGGTCATAAACAGTGCATTGCAGGAGAGTTACAGTTAGCTCAGCTAACTATAACTGCTGAATTTCACTGGTATTTTACAAGTGGAACCTGAGCCTAACTATAACGTCCTGTAACTTTTGGGTTTTTTCAGTGAATAGATAGATAGGTAGATAGATAGAAAGATAGATAGATAGATAGATAGATAGATAGATAGATAGATAGATAGATAGATAGATAGATAGATAGATAGATAGATAGATAGATAGATAGATAGATAGATAGATAGATAGATAGATAATAGATAGATAGATGAAAACCACTCAGACGATGCGCTGTCAACCCATCTATGGCTCCAGCAGAACCAATCCATCTCATCTGCTGCACAGCACAAACCTACAATGATAACTGGTGCAAGTAAGAGCGGCGGGCGGTGGGGCGCGGACATCAACAGATGACGACGAGTGAAAATAACATTGAAAAAAAGAAAAACACTTACCTTGCGCTCGCCGCATCATTGAGTCAGCAATGTGGCAAGCCAAGGTAAGTGGTTTTCTTTTTTTTCTTTTATTTTCCCTCGTAATTGTCTGTCGAATCCCCCGCCCCACCACTCTTAGCTGCACCAGCCATCACTGCAAACCCAAGCAGAACTGATGCTTCAACTCTGCTGTGAAGATTCTCTCAGCACTAGAACTATGCCTCGTCCTCACAGCCCACATCGGAACCGCCGCTTTGCAAAGCTTCCCCAACGCAGACTCACACACTGAAAACTCTTGTCAACGGCAACCTCAACAATGACACCATTTCTTGCATCTCTGCCTCGCAGCTTTTTGGAACCAATGCATCATCTCGACTGTGCAATGCATCCTCGATGCCAGGCTTTGTAATGCAAGTTCTCCTTGATGGGATTCTCAACAACGACACAGGACCTCACATTGCTGCTTTGCTTTGCAGCTCCTCGGAGCCAACACATCGCCTTGGCTGCAAGACACATCCTCGACACAGCACCTTGCAATGTTCAGCAACCAGGATTTAAGGTACTCTTGCTCGGCGGGCATAACTGTGTCCTTGTAGCCAGCCTTCACTCCTTTGCAGTCGCACTGAACTTGTGACTTTGGCCCAGTCCGGCGCAAACAGATATCCACAGTTGCCGCTTGTGTTTTTGGCTGTTATTTTTACTTTAATCTTTTAAAATTCCACATCTCCTGTTCGACTGATTGGATTATTTTGGTCTCGTTTATTTATTAAAGGTTGATGTGGGATTTCTGTTGAAGTGTGTTTTCACCTTATTATTGTCTGAAGCGCTGCATAAATACTTGTCACATTTCCCCTAAGTTAAGCCTGACTGCTCCATGCCAAGCTATCAGAGGGTTGAGCACAGGTTATTTTGGATTTTGTTTGTGCCACACCCTGACAACAATTGTGGTGCTGCTTGATGTTTCACCCCCTCAACCAGTAACCAAATTTCTTACACAGTCCCAAGCGACTCCCGAGGCAGCTGCACAATTGTCTACAGTGCCAATGTTGGTGTACTGTTAAAATATAGTTGCATCTTAACTCCTGTTAATCTCTTAATGTCCCAATCAAAATAGTTGAAAAAGCATAGGGGTGCCTCGTATTGCTCACTTCCCCTTTAAAGGTTTTATTGTTCATTGTAGCCCAACATTGCCCTGTATTGGAGCTACAGTCAGGATAAATGGGTCAACATTAAGTAGTTTATGACATTCTTTTCACAAGGATACCATTTTTTCTGATCTGTATGTATTCTGTTGTCTTCTATGGACAGTGTCTGTGAACTTTTAACATTGGTTCTAGGCAGTAGATGAAATGTCTCTCAATAGTAAAACATGCATGTCTTTGCTATATTTTGGGCGAAAAGCAGTTCAATCTGATAATACAATGTGCATAATAGTACAATTTTATATGAGGAAGTTGCAAGCTCCCTAAGGTGGTATGAGCCCACAGTACTCTTGGTTCCAGTCTGGATTTGGTTCTACCCCATATGAACTATTTTATGTCTGAATCAGTCCATTTCAATGTGTCGCTTTTATTTGGATGGTAGCTTACTAAAACCATAATTATAGCGGGGTGCTACTGTCATTTTCACAATTTGTATTTAGCCCCACATTGACAAGTTGAGGAGGTTCCTTGCAAGAAATCATTGTTCATATGGAATATCAAGGTATTCAGGTTATCTTCTGTCATATTTTTGCAGCTATCCGGCTTACCATGGCAATATAATCTTGGCCAAGTCCAGCCCTCTCAAAATGCGTAAAAGGTAACCCCACTCCATTCTGTCAAAGGCCTCTTGGCATCCAACAAGAGGGCCAGTGCCTACGCCTGCTGGTCTCAGGCATTCTATAATAGATGTAACAGTGTTTGCATGTGATTCCTGTACATCCTTCGATGCACAAAGCCTACTTGTGATTAGTGCAAAAGGGAAGGGCGTTTCTTTCTCGGTGTGGTAGTCAGGAGTTTTGCAAGGACCTTCAGAGCTACATTAATAAGAAACATAGGTTGATAACTAGAATTTTAAAGATCGTTCTTATCTGCCTTAAGGATTAGAGAGGGTATTGCTTTATTAGGTACTGATCCCAAAGGTCCAGTTGTTTCACCCTCTTTCAATGCCTTATGCAGCAATGCAACCAGCATTGGTTTATTTATTCTTGATACAAATATATCATGCTTCTCCACCACCAAATTTTCCGAAAGTATTGATGATGGAGGAGACATACTATTTCAAGGTGGGGTCTATCATTTCAATTGACATATTTAAATCTCGGGTGCGCTCTGAATTTCCAATAGTTCAGGAAAATTGATTCCAGCTAGGCATAGTATGCCATGTAAGAAGATATTGACTTGCATCGTCTATCTCTCAGTTCAACAACTTTCTTTGTTAAGTGCCATACACCCCATATCAAATCTTTCATTAGTTTAATTTGGCCTTTAATATTGCTTCATCTATTTTCTAGAACACCCAGACATGAATTAAAATAAGAGAGATCTGGACCTGTGTATGTCTCTGTGGAGAGGTCAGTGTCTAAGATGTTACATTTAGTGATGGATTGGTGAATGGTCGCAAGTGCATTCATTTTTTTTTTTGAAGATTTTTATTTAAAGGCAAGAGATATTGAACACGGTACAGATAGCGGCTCGCGCAGGCCAGCCGGACAGCAAACAGTCAGTTTAACCAATGACTAGTTGACACAGCCATTCAGCCGACAACCCGGGGGTCCGGCGGCGAGTCTCAAGTGGATATATATGCAACCATGTGAAGTGCAGGTATTCGTGTGCGGTCTAGTTTGTTTTATCTTACGTTGTAGAGGTTTGCTTCGCAGCGACCACTTAGTATTAGAGTCATGCTCGCTATCCCCCAATTTCTTGTCCGATGTGTAATAGTGAGTCGCAGGTAATCACTAGTGGGGGGGGGGATCCACAGCTGATGTTGTACCAAATCTGTGGCCGCAGTGCTTTCTATAAAACGACAAGGTGTATAACAGTATAGCTCACTGAGGCATAGTGGTATGTCATTATGTGTGGCAGAATCTGTCTGCAGCCGTTGCAGTCACGTCTCAAGTGCCTGGTAGGGTGGTGTCTACATGACCTTCCAGTATCGGTGACGGGAGGCCGTAAGAGACGCAGTGGTAACTGATAGGCAGCGCAGCGGGTCTGTTGCCAACATGGGCGAGGGTGTGCGCTAGGTCTCATCCCTCTCAAGGTGGTAGTGTCGCTGTGGCTCAACAGGGTATGTGTAACTCGAGAGCAAGAAAGCGTCGTGTCTCGCGAGTGACATGGTGCGTCTAACGTCTTCCGTTACGTGAGAGAGGAAAAGTAAGAAAAAGGAAACGGGTCTGGCCAGAGAACACGACCAGCTAACAAACAATTCCCTACGTCAATGTCCTGGCAGGGAAAAACTGGGAGGTAGGATCTGTAAGGGAGGGGCGGGAGGGGGGTGGGGGGGGTTCGTCACTGGACCTCATGTGTGGCGTTGGTCGCGGGGCAGGGCCTAGCATGGTGGCTCGTCATGCGAAATGTGCAGGTCAGGCGTGACGGAGAGAGCGGCAGGCGCGTGGGATTGTATGGGTGTCCGGTGCAGTGTTTGGCACAGTGAGTGTCTATGTTCGGCAATGTGGATCTGTTAGTCCAGTAAGGCGGGCGAGCAGTGGAGAGGGAAGCAGGGCTCTGTCAGCTTCCGATGCCAAACGGTGACGTAATGCTACAGTGCTAGCGTGTCTCAGGTTATTCCCTGTTCTAGGCAGGCGCGACGGAACGCCCTGAGGAAGTCGTCCCAGCGCTGAGCAATAGGGAACTTACGTAGTCCCGCCGTTTCCTCGCGAAGAAGCACCGTGCCTTCCGCCCGCGTCCAGTTGGTGAATGAGGCATGCCAGTGTCGCTCGTGAGGTGGAGTCACCGCCTTCCAATGCTTGGTGAGCAGACGATTGGCTGTGATAAGCCCCATGTCCCAGAACCGCGTCCGCGCTTTGTCAAGTTTAGTGCGCTTATATAGCCCTAAGATGCACGCCTCCCACGTGTGCAGCACTCGTTCACCAGTGCTGCGTGTGAGTAGCGTCACCACCTCAGTCCAGTATGCTTGAACATCGGGACAGTGCCACATCATATGCAGGAGGTCTGCTCCGTTCTGGGAGCAGCGCGGACAAGCGGCATCAGTGGTTGCAAAGTACCTGTTTATCTTGTCGGGCGTCAGATAAGCACGGTGCAAGATGTAGAATTGTATTATTCTAAAACGGGGATTGCGCGGGATGTACGTTGGCCCGGCTAAAATCATCGCCCATTCTTTATCAGTCCATGCTCGCCCCCTATCCGCCGCCCACTTGTCTCGTAGTGGCAAGGTGGACGGTTGCGAGTGTGTTAGTAGGGCCTGCGCCAACCAATGTATAATATGCGAGCCATTTCCCATGACGTGGAGATATTGCATAAAGGTGTGCATCGGTGGTTCGTCAGTCATATCGCCCCAAGACTGTGTGAATGTGCGGAGGAGGGACGCATGTAGTAGGAACTGGCCAGCTGGGATCTCCGTGCTTGTGGCCAGGTCCGCGAAGGTGAGTAGCATTCCATCAGCGTAAAGATCTCCCAAAGTGTCTAACCCCGCTTGTGTCCAGCTAGTTAAGCGAGTCGTTGTGAGCATATCCACCGGCCCCGGAGTGCCCAGGATAGGTAGTGCCGGAGCGTATGGTGTCGTTGCTCGGGTGAGCCGTAGGCAGCGTAGGAAGCATCTGCGCGCTACCGCTAAGTGTAGTTGCAAGGGGCAGGGAGCCCGGGTTAACGGGTGGAACAGCGTGCAAATTTGTGCTTGCGACCAGGCAGCAGTGTCCGAGGCAGTATCCTCAAGGCGTTTGCCACCGAGCCATCCCGTCACCCATTGCATCTGTGCCGCAAGGTAATATAGCTCCATGTTAGGGACTGCCAGGCCTCCCTGCTCAGTTGGTATGTAGAGCTTGGTCAGCGCTACTCGGGGCCGGCCCGTATTCCAGATGAGACTGCGTAGCATAGTTTCCAGATCGCGGAATATCTTATTTGGGACGTATGTGGGCAGGTTAGCAAAATAGTACAGCAATCGGGGCAGCACTATCATCTTAGTAAGTGCTATGCAGCTCGGGACGTTTAGGGGTAAGGTGTTCCAAAACTTGATTTGTGCCCGTATCGAAGCGATGGCCCTCAGGAGGTTTCCCTCCAGAATATCCAGCGGATTCCGATATATCTGGATCCCCAGGTAGCGGAATGTGGTGGGATACCACCGCAATCTACCTCCACCCAAGTGCACGTCGCATTCAGGCGTGTCTGGGCTAAAGGAAAAAGCCCCCGATTTGGACCAGTTGACTCGCAGCCCAGACATTTCTTCAAAGGTGCTGAAGATGTCGGTCAGGGTGTCAGGGATGTTCGTTATGTCTTTGACGTACAGCAGCAGGTCATCAGCGTATAGCGACACTGCATGGAGGCCATCTATCAACGGGATCCCCCAGTCCGGTCCCTGAGTCCTGAGGATTGTGGCCAGGGGTTCCATGGCCAAGGAGAACAACAGTGGCGACAGGGGGCAGCCCTGTCTGGTTCCCCTGCGTACCCGAATAGTATCCGATAGCAGCGCGCCCGTGCGAACTCGGACTGTCGGTTTGTCGTACAGCAGGCCCACTAAGGCTTCGTAGCCTCCTCCCAGTTGGTACTTTTCCATAACCGCTCCCAGGTAGGGCCACTCGACCGAGTCAAATGCCTTTTCCAGATCTAGAACCAGGCATCCCGCTCTGGGCCACTGATGGGTAGCGTATTCTTGCACACGGAAAAGGCGGCGGATATTGTGGGAGGTGTGGCGTGTCGGAACAAAACCGTTTTGATCTTGGTGTACCAGCTGGGGTACATAGGGGGCCAATCTTCGGGCTAATGCGGAGGCCAGTAATTTATAGTCAGTGTTTAGCAGCGCCAGGGGGCGGTAAGAGCCCAGTTGCGTGCTGTCCCTGTCTGGCTTCGGGATGGAGATCAGTGTTGCTTCATTCAACGACGCAGGTAACAGCGCATCTTCCGCCGCTGCGGCGTACACAGTCAAAAGTCGCGGAATTAGTAAATCCGCGCCTGCCTTATAAAATTCAGCCGGGACACCATCCGGGCCAGGGGATTTGCCGCTAGATAGGTGAAAGATGGCTTCGCGGATCTCGTCAGGATCAAGCGAGGCTCCTAGTTCGTCCTGCTGCATGGTAGTCAAGTGTGGCATAAGCAGAGGGGTGAGGTAATCCGCTATGTCCGCGCGTGAGCGCATCAGTCGGGAGCGATACAACGCATCGTAGTGATGAGTAAATGCATCATGTATCTGTTGTTGCGTGTGTAATAGGCCCCTCCCTTCCGCCTGTATCGCCACTACCGGGGATGAGCGGGATTCCTGTGAGATCAGCCAGGCCAGCAACTTGCCAGGCCTGTCGCTTAAGTGATGTGTCCTCGCTGAATGTGCTGCGTAGTTAATGTCCCGGAGTCGCTCAAGCAAGTTTGCGTGTTCAGCGCGTGCTTCCTGCAATGAGTCTGCGCTACCGTCAACTGCCTCCCCTTCCCTGTCCAGCAGATCGGATTCTATCCGGGTCAGTTCACTCTCTAGTTGTCGTCCTATGTGTCCCTGCGTCCTCAAGCAGTGACCACGAACCACCACCTTGAAGGCGTCCCATTCCACCTGGGGGGAGGAGGCCGTGCCCGCGTTGTCCTCAAAGTACTGGGAGGTGCGTGTAAGGAGGGATTCTCGGAAAACCGCATCAAGGAGGAGCGCTGGTTGTAGTCGCCAGGTGGGAATGGGGGGGTGCGGGTGGTCCCAAGCCATGGATAAGAAGTGTGGGTTATGGTCCGAGTGTGTGCGACCCATGTATAATGTGTCAGTCACCAGTGGTAGGAGGGCAGTAGACGCCATAAACCTGTCCAGGCAGACATGTAAGTCGTGGGCGCCTGAGTGGTATGAGTAGACCCGTGTCCCCGGATTGCGCGACCTCCAAACGTCATGTAGATCCCATCTGCCAGCCCATTCCAGCAGCGCCTTCGTGGCGCTACGTGTTGGAGCTCCCATGGGGGGCGGGAATGAGCGGTCTGTCGTAATGTCTAATGTACAGTTGTAATCGCCCCCCAGTAGCCACGGGATCGTGTGCCAGGCCGCCAGCGTTGTGGAGAGGCGCACCAGGAAATCTCCCTGATCAGTATTCGGGGCATACAGTGACGCCAGCACTATCTGTTGGCCATCCAATCTTCCCTGTACCACAACAAATCTACCCTCCTGGTCCAGTGTAGTGTCTGTGACTGTCCATGGAATCCCAGGGCGAACCCATATCAATGCGCCGCGTGCATATGAGGAGTAAGCGGTAGCATAAAGCTGTCCGCGCCACTTGCGGTGTAGTGCCAGTGCCTCTGTCTTATTCAAGTGTGCTTCCTGAAGAAGCGCAATGCCTATCTTGTGTCTTTTTAGGTAGGAGTAGATCTGGTAACGCCTAGCTGGTGTGTGCATTCCCCTGATGTTCCAGGTGCATATCCGTATCTCAGCCATAGCGCTACAGTGTGCAAGCTCCTCCAGCGCCCCCTCCCGTGTGACTCCCAGGCATTACCTCCCGCCAGATCCAGTGCCCCATCTCCAGTGTTAGTCCGCTCCAGAGTCTCAGTATGGAGTGTGAAGATCTCCAGTGGTGTAGTAGGGTAGGGAAAGGGGGGGAAACATAAAGCCTCAACATGGCAACATAACCCGAAATGCCAAAAGGTCGGCTGCACAACATGTCGCCGTCCAAACTCTCAAGTGAGCTCGTAAACTATACAGTTCAAGGGGTTATCTTGTGGCGTACTATATAGTAAATGCAAATGTAATTCAGTGCAATGGGAGCGTGTCCACCCTCCCGGATAGAGTTAGGAGGTCAGCGCTGCCTGACTGGTGCCCAATCTCTGTCTCTCAGTGTGAAGCTGGCAGCGTTCTCAAATGGTAGTCAGTGGGGGCCATGCCTCCAGGAGGAGAGCTCCATCCCCAGAAGGTTCGGGGAGTGCCAGCAGCTGCGCATAGCGTCACAGAAAAGGCGACCCCTTCGCAGTAGCATGCAGTGTGATCGCTCATGTGCGGTGGTCACAGTGCCTGGGTGAAGTTCGGGGTCCCAAGGAGAGTGGGGTCCAGCTGTTTGCAGTCGTGCAGGCCCGTGTTCTCGGAGGGGGTCCGCGGTGTACTCGTGCAGCCTTGGCCGTTCCAGCGCGCATATGCGAGGGATCGCTCAGGCCAGTTCAACCAAACAGGTCGGCAGTTTGCGGGGTGACATCCGGTAGGTCGTCCGTGCGTTGGGAGTCTGGTAATCCATAAATCGCCTCATCATCGCTCTGAAGGGGCGTCGGGCTAGCGGCCTGGGCAGGGGACGGAGCCGGGGAGCTGCTGATTTCTGCCACGCTGCGGAGAGCATCCTGTTGGCCCTGCATCTTCTCTTGTGCAGTTGGGGAGCGAGCTGGTGCCTCTCGGGCTCTGGGTGGAGTGGGAGCCCTGCGTCTGCGGCGTCTCCGAGCCCCTCGTGCGCGGTCCATGGTGGCAGTCCCGTGCGCCCGTCTGGGCACCTCAGGCATGTTCTCATCCAGCCAGGTCTCAACTTCATCAGAGTTCATAAAGAAGTGCGTTTTGTCTTTCGCCACTACTCGTAGTTTGGCAGGGAAGAGCAGCGAGTATTGAAGTCCAGCCTGCCGTAGCCTCCTTTTCACCTCCAAGAAAGAGTGCCTCTGCCTTTGTACCTGCACAGTATAGTCCGGGAAGAACATAACCGTTGCATTTTCAATTCGGACCTCTCCCAGCTTCCTGGCTTCTTGTAATATCGCATCGCGGTCTCTGTAGTTCAGGACTCGGAGGATGATAGGTCTGGGGTTTGAGCCAGTTGAGAGGGGCTTTGTGGGCACTCGATGAGCACGTTCAACCACGAAGTGAGGCGATAGCATGTCCTCTGGCAGCAGGTCTCGTAGCCAGTCCTCCACTCGCTGTGTGGGGTCTCTTCCCTCGCATTTCTCCGGGATGCCCACCAGACGTATGTTGTTTCGTCTCGCCCGCCCTTCCGCATCTTCCGCGCGTTCCTCCAAGAAGTCCACTCGGTTAAGGAGATCCTGTATGTGTCTGTCCGACTGGGCCACTGTCGGCTCCAACGTTGCCACTGCACCCTCCAGCGTCGTGGTGCGTTCCTGCAGTTTCTTGTGGTCAGCTCTGAGGTGTGTCAGATCTATCGCCACACTATCTATTCTCGTTTTTAAGGAGGCGCGCGTCTGTTGGAGGGACTCCTCCATTCGTTCCATGGCAGCCAGCACCGAATCCAGTTTCGATGCCACTTGGTCGGCGTCCATTTTGGATGAGGCCTTCGGCGTTTTCCCCTTCACCGATGCGTTCCCCGTCCCGGTACGCGTCATAACCCCTCCAGACATGTGGTTGGTGGCACGGCCAGGTAGTGTCAGGGGTGTAGGTCGCGTCCTTCCGGCGGAGCACCAGGGGGCAGGTGAGCCGTTAGTCCGCGGCTGTGTTGAGGCCGGTAGTTCAGGCGTGCGTGCCCCCGTCAATAGCGTCGGGCCTGTAGCGCAGTAGATGAGGCTAGGGTGTGCATCCAGGGGCCCCAGGGGCGGGGCAAGGGGAGATGTAGTTACCCCTCCGATCGCTCAGCAGACACCCGCGTGGTCAGCAGTCAGCAGGTGCCCTCGTCGCCTCAAGCGTGGCAAGGAATGAGTGTGGGCTCCGTTCTTGCTCCAGCGCCCCCAGTGTCCGCTCAATAGTTCAGTGCGGTAGGCCCGGTAGCTCCGCTCCCGAGGGTATGTCTTGGCGCAGCTCGCGCTGCGTCTGGGCCGCCTCTGCAGGTATGGTGTCTCGCAGGGCAGAGGTGTCTGAGGCGTGAAGGGGTGCTGTTGACAGTTCCTGATATCCGCTCCCCGTTAGTGCCCCTCGCAGCCCTCAGTGCATGCGCGACCCCAGTGCAGCAGCTTACCGCGTCTCGTGGTTCCCGGGGCCTCCGGCCGATAATGGCGGCGGGAGGCAGCTGGATAGTCAGGAAGCGGGTGAGGTAAAGGAGGCTTCGCTTGTTTGCGGGCAGCTCCGCCAGCAGTCTCAGGCCAGATAGGATGATTTGGGCCGGAGAAATGTCCCGGGGTAGGGGAGCTCAGGCGAGAGCTCTACCCGGGCACGTCTGTCGCCATTGCGTGCTTAGCCACGCCCCCCGTCGCAAGTGCATTCATGATGATGTCCATATTTATCTCTGATATTTCAGCAGTCTCAAGTCTATGGGCAGTTTTTGTCCCTGAAAGTGAACAGTAGTTGTCAGACAAGCCATGAGGACATCATTCCAGGTATGAATTGTGCACCTGAGATGACAATTACTGTCCTTGCAGCAGAGGATGAGCCATCTTATGAAGTTTGGTTTAGAACCCCCAAATATTCCATTCCAGTTTCAATACCCTATGGCCATATCAGGATGCTTGGATCACTGCTCATTGAGCTCAATGCATCTCACCAGTGACCAGAAAAACATAGTTATCATGCGAAGCCAATTGCAAGAACTATATGTGTTTGAACTTCATTAAACGTGTAAAAAGGATACTCTTGCTTATCTCTTGATGCCCAGGGGGGTCGTTGCAGGGATCTCTATACCCGATCCCCAGATAACAAGCAATCCCACTCTTAGTGCCAAGGTCAGAAATTCAATATATACCAATGTGTTCATCTGAAACGTGGTAAATGCTCACAGTGGAATTCTATGTGTGCAGCTCGGTTGGCCTCCCATGGTGGGTGGAGCAAAGGGGTTGGTCTAAGTTTAATTCTTGGTGCCAATCAGCAGTGCACATGGCCAAAGGCCGCACACAGTGTCATTAGAAACCCATGTGAGGTTAGGTCCATGCCTGGCCAACAGCCAAGCCCTGCAGCCAGCCCTGCAACTCTCCACTAAAGGACACATACAGTGAGGGATCGGCCTCAATATGGATATGGTGCAGGGCTTGGCCAAAAGCCAGTCCCTGCAGCTAACACCTATAGCGCATAGCCACATGCTTTGTGCTTTGGGGTTGGCTACCCACAAGAGGTTGGGCGAAGAGCCTGGCAAACATTTTGTGCTCTGATTGCCTTTGCTAGGTTTTGTTATATTGGGCATGTGAGTAAGGGATCTCCCATGATCAACCACTATGCTAACCTAATGGTTAGATGGGCATAATACTTCTTTCTATAATTTGTATCTCAGAGTTTAACAAACTGCTATTTTTATTTTGGCTTACTACATTAAGACTATATTTCACAGCCACTGTATACACCATTATCGTACCAAGTCGAATTTGCACTTGCACTTTGCTTTCCTGAACTTCATCAATGCAGATTGTATATTGTGTTATTTTATATTTCAGTACTGCACACATTGAGTAATTCATTCTCAACACTTAACAACGCTTTACCGTGTAAATTGAAGTGTACATCAAGTCAAACGTTGCAAAGATGTTGTCTGTCAATTCTTAGCATTTGCAGCAGAAGAGTGGTTTGTTGGTTTGGTACATAGTCTTGAAGATGACATGTTCCATAAAGAAATATATCAGTAGGCACATTTCTCATAGCCCGCCTTCCTGCAATTAAAGCAATAACCTCCTTATAGATACAATTTCAAGATGGCGGTGCTTTTCTGCAGACCAGTTGCAATCAGGAAAAAAAACGACAGATCACTCCAATACGGCTCTTGGGCCCTGATTCACAAAGGTAAACTTGCACTTTTGTGTAAGTTTACGATTGTTTGAGATTCACAAGGGGATTTACGAGTAGAATCTTTACAAGTGCAGAATCTCTGCGCATATAAAGATCTATCTTATGGGCGGAGACTGCACTCGTAAATATACTACTCGTAAATACCTTTGTGAATAACAAACGATCGTAAACTTACACAAAAGTGTAAGTTTACTTTTGTGAATCAGGCCCTAGATGTGTAAAATACCGTAGGGGACTAGGGTGGTTTCACCCCCTCCTCTCCCTACACCCGCCTAAAAGTCAGGTCTTTCGCTGTCAGTCACTTGGTAGTTGTTATTTTTTTTTCTTTTGCTTCTGTCTCCTGGGCTTGTTGTTTGGGTTTTCGATGTTTACTTGTTTGCTTATGGTCTCTGGTCTGTCAGAGAAAAGCTCTGTTGGCAAAACAAAACAAGCAGTAGCGCCTCTGATCTGAGTCAGTGGGTGGGGTGGCCACTAGAGACCCCCAGTCAGATCAAAGCTGAAGCTTGGCTAAAAACATTATGTGTCTGTCGCCTGACGCACTCTTTCCACCCGTCACATCGCTGTTCCTTAATGTCATTCGTTCACATCATCCTTCCAGCGTTTCCAAATTCACCTTTTAACTCGCTTCCTCACGGGTTTAATTCTTCCTAATTTTTTTCATTTTTATTTCCTTACTTCTTTGTTTCTGTATGTTTTTCTTGTGTTGTTATTCTTTCGTTTCTCCAGTTGGGTTTCATTTTCTTTTAGATGTACAACTTTTCTCTTTGCTTTATTTTTATATCATTAACTAAACTAATGTAACTAAACAAAAACAATTCCACGGTTAATATTAAATGCGCATCTAAATCCACTAGACCACATATGTAGGTATAAACACACATATGCTGATGTCCACGTTAACAATTCAATAATAGAAGGTACCAAATATTTACACTTTTTTGCAAACGAAATATATGTATTTGACTACGATCACATATTTATTTAGGGATAATTACGGGTTGCAATAGCTGCATGTAGATTGTTGCTCGCGGTCGCTCGCTTGGTTAGTTTGGAACCTATGTGAATTGACATTTTTTTGACCAGTCTTTCGTTTTTCTGCTTTTGTTGCTTTTGGGGAAGTTGGGGACTTGATTGTTTTAACATAGAGTTTGACAAAAAGGACAGTGATCATTGCGATAATGGGACCAAAATCGCATCATATCATTTTTAATTATGTCAGTGAGGGACAGAGGTAATTTCTTAACGGCTATCACTGTGATCCTGGTCAAATCCACATTCGTTTATAGAATTAAATTAACTTTATTTCTGCATAGATTGGTGAGTTTAACAGATCTCTTGAGACTATCAGAAACATTTGTGTAAACCGTGCACTCACCCCTTATACGATGTGCACGTGTTAGTGTGTTAAAATATTATCTATGGCAGGAAGACGGTGTAGTGTTGGGAAATTATATCAATTTCGATTTAGAATTTACCCCCAAACGTCTGAGACCCGTGGCCATGTGGTTTTTGTCAATGTTGTTAAATCAGTCACATTCTTCTATTTTAAAACGTTGGGGATATATAAAACTACAACGATCGAATAAAAGGGAATGTTAGAAAAGGCACTTTTCTCAAGAGTACTCTAAAATCTGCACTGCTACAGCCGGCTTTGATTTTACATTGCCGACCACCTCGGCACCACTTTCACCACCTCGGGCCGGGTGGAGGGGTCGATATTTGGCACCAGCGGTGCTTTCTAGCTAGTCCCGTGCGTGTAGACTTCTCCTGCGAGCTAGCAGAGTGAAGAATCCTTCCTTTCTCGTACACCTCCTTTCTGTGAAGCACAGCTCCGAGGTGTACCTGGGACACCTGGGTGTACATGGCTGTAATGGCGTCACTCTTGCAAAGCTGACTGCCAGAGTCTATGCGTGCGTGCCCGCGCGTGAGAAGCTTCCCGCGCGCGTAAGGCCCTGAGGCAGCCTTCGCGGGAAGCTGCAGGGCTGCTTTTAAGGCATTAGGAGGGCACTTGACTGAGGCGCTCCTTGGGGAACACGAACCCCGCGCTCTCCAGACTGGGTGGCATTTGGGGACTTATGAGAAGACATCCTTCTTCCAGCTGTCCCCGGGAGCAAGAAGCAGTCAATTAGGCAGATTATCAATCCGCCCGTGCTGCTCGGAGCCAGAGGATGTCTGCGGCCAGTTTAACCGCTTCTTCTGTCTCGCGCTCATCGAATGCATCTCGATGCTCGGATCAGTGGCAACTGGCAAGAAAGGAAGTTACCCCGGACTTGTGGCGTCCAATAGCGAGAAACGTGCAGCGCATTCAATGACTTTTTCAAACGTTTCTCTTCACCTAAAGTTAGGAATGAGGCGCGCGCGCAGGAGCGTATGAAATGCCCAGACCTGTTCATTTGCTTACACAAGAGATATACGTTATATCGTGCGTGGGTGTTGTACGAATGTCGTATGTATCTTCTGTGTATGTATGGGGTGTGCAAGTGCACGCGAGCCTGTGTGCTGGTTGTATTTATTACTTGTTGTAGCTATGGAACAGGGTCAGCCATCGTGTCACTCACTGGTTGAACTTTGAACTGAATAAATGACTAGAATGATTTTATGTTCGATGTGCACGTTTATTGCAGCACTTTGTCAAAGTGACACAATGTATTACGGATCGTGAATCCGAAGTAATTCGGTGCTCGCGCGCGCTCTGAATGTACTGACTGTATTTAGCATCAAAGGTGCGCTTGTAACTTTTGTTTTTTCCGAGTTGTGTTTCGCATGCACACCACTGACGTTCAATGGCTCCTTTGTATTACGGCACCGTTACACGCAGCAATACAGGATGTTCTCAAAACCCGTTAGTAAGTCAATTAATCATATCACTGATGACGGTACAAGTTTATGTTTTCCACGATACAAAAGTACCTTGTGACTCTCCTATTAGCTTGCGTATACCCAGTACTAATTATAAGTAATATAGTTATGGTTTGTGTAGTTTAAGAGCTCATAGCCCCTTCCCGTACCAGTAACGTTTTCTGGTGTCACTTTCCTGTCGTGTGCGACGTCAGGCCATAAAACCACTCTTTAGCCGAATTTACGTACGTTTACTCAGAGTCGTAGAAATCCTAAAAGACCGCTCCCAACAGACGTCCCGTCACTGCTCTGCTCGAGCAGACTGAGACCTGCGTCTGATTTCTATAGCGGCGCTTGGAAAAGTCTGTGGTGTCCATTTGGAACCCGAGTCCTCTGGTTCGAATCCCGGCTCCGACACTTGACCAAAGACCAAGTGAGTTTAGACCACCTACTTTATCCCCCAAGCCGCATTTCTAAACGTGTACACGCACCCTAATTATATTCCGTTACATTTACCAATAAAGGATTTGTGTTGATATGCTGCTGTCCAGATTGGACTACTCTGGTCATTTTTAGGTCCAGGTTAGCCAAGACTTTTTCGTTTTACTAAAATTATATGTATTCCATACTTACCTAAAGAGGCTTTCTTAGAAAAAATGTCAACCACTGGCCTGTTATTGTGTTATGCACACCTGCAGCGTACTACATAGGAAAGTGGGTCAGCCCACTTCAGCCATTGGCTAACTTGACTGTGAGTGACCACACCCTTCGCTTTCACAAGGGGCACATCCACAAACAAAGTCCTTCCCTTAAGTGCGAAGGATGAGTAGGCAATGTATGCTTTTTGAGTCACAAAACATATTTTTGGTTTTAGCATTTTTTTTAATATAGAGGAAGCCCGGCAGCTTCCCCACTAATAACATTTTGTGACAACTTTTTTTTTTATGGGGGGGGGGGGGGAACAACCATTGGCAAATCTAAAAAAGGCTGCCTTCTAGCGCTAGACATAATTACTTATCATACTTGTTCAGATCTGGTATAAGCCCATATCTTTTGAATTTACCAAAGTGAAATATATGTAATATACTTACTGAGACTTTCAGCATTCTTTATCCATTGGTCTGTATTAACATTTTTCTTCCACCCACTACAGCATACAGTATGGGACAGTGGGTCAGTCCACTTCAATCAGTGGATAATTTTAGTGGGAGTCTTTCACAATGAGCACACCCACACTTAAATTAGTTGCTTTGAGTGCCAGAGCTAAAAATAGCAATGTGTGCTAATTGAGACCAAAAACAATTTTTGCAGCCTGTATTGATTTGTAAAAGAACTAGATCAGAACTGCACCACTTCAAAAAGCACAAGTCCATACAAAAAGTTATAGCTCAATCATGCGCAACTTGAAACAGTTTCTTCTTTGTTATTTCTTTCTAATGCAAAACAGCCAACGCGTTTCGTCCTGTAACGCAGGACTTCTTCAGGGCATTCCTCAATAACCACAAATATATACTGGAGGCACTGGTGCATTAGAACCAGCGTCTCTTTTTCTGAATGCCCGTGGTTCAAACTTTTGAACCACAGGTGTGAGGACCATGCTGGATAACATGCTGGGCGTAATCGCTGCTTTCAAGTGCAGCTTCTTACACTAGGAGCGGTTCCGAAAAGGGGACGCTGGTTCTAATGCACCAGTGTCTCCATTATATATTTGTGGTTATTATATCACATTAATCCACTGACTTTGGCATGATCTTAGGTATTTGGAGTGTCATTGGAATTTATTTTGACACCCATTTCGGTTCGACTCCTTGAAATACAAATTGAGATTACTGTCTCTGTTTGTTACGAGATTGGCTGATTAGCCTAAAACCTTTGGATTGTATTCAAATTCACATCATGCGTATAATAAGAACGTCGGTATGAGTTACTCGCGGAAATAACGGGGAAGAGTTTAAAAGAACGAGGCAGTTCAAGGGCAGAATTGTTTATCTTATCCGATAAGTTATCGATTGCAATGTCTAAACGCAAGATTATTTTCCAGACATGAAGAAAGGAGGGGATGCCTGAATTCGATGCCCCGGCCTCTTTTTGTGTATTTGTGTACTTTACGCATAAATAAAATAACTGCCAAACGTTCCCTCACGAACTGGCAACAAGCCGCCGACAACAGTGGCGCATAATATTGTCGAGAAAGACACAAGCCTAGAGCGCACCCCTCACAAAGAAACGTCAAAACTTGCCAAAAAGCTGCACAGGAGTAATTTAGGCTGAAATTTAATAACACGAGAGCCCGGTCATCAATCTCCCTTTCTGCGAAAAAGCGTGAAAGTGCGACAAAAACAGAGAAGGGCCCGGCACCTGACATGTCCGAGCAGCTGAAATGGCCTTTTTTCGGTCTTGTGTCTTCGGAGGGGGAGTTTCTCAGGGTGTCAGTTGTGGCGCTGCTCGCATTAATCACTGCGTCAGAGCCGAGGACAGCGCGGACGGCTCCGGGAGCTGAAGAGACAGATTTCATTTGTTGTAGGAGGGGCAGGACAGGCAGACTGCCCCGGGCAGGACCGCTGTAGCAGCACTGGGGGCCAGACTGTGCCAGTGAATGGCTGGTGGGTGCAGGGTGGGCAGCGCTCAATGGCTGGATAATTCAATCACAGTCAGCGGCGCTTCCTTTCAGGCAGGGAAAGGGCGCTGGCAGGAGACAAAGCTCGGCAGGGCAGGTGCTCGCTGAACGAGCAGGCCTTCAATATTTATTAGCATGTTTCTGGAACGCGTTTAAACTGCCCCCCCCCCCCCCCCCGCGCCCATGTGGCGCAGTCTGTCCTATCTGTAGAATCTGTTTTTCCGTCGCTTCATCCCTGGTCTCGTGCATTCCTTCCACTCTGTGCAGAATGGGCGATCAGATGTATCTGTTATTGTTCTTGCTATTCTTATTCTTATTATTAGTTGCAGTAACTGTACAATACGTAATTATAAGTAGCACAATTACTACAACAATACCATTTGCTAGTGTACTAGTGAGAGAAAGAAGAAACATTATAAACGCAAACACCAAACTGCCGTTGATGAAGATGATAATAATAAAAGCAATAATAGTACTAGTAATAATAATATGATTAATAACGTGGCATGTTTTCCCCAAATTAAAAAAAAAACATGTATACCAATTTGTGTAGAATTATTATATTCCACACATGCTTGTATGTTTGTTGCTTTAAAAATGAATTTTCCTTAAATAAAGCACTTTCTTTTCTGAAAACATTCTCAACAATAACGGGCCTCTTCAGTGGGGGACAGTCTCGGTCGTGCTCTATGATCTGGGCAGATGGTAATAACAGCATCGTCACCGCGCAGCTAGTGTTCCGACCATGTGTAGTGATAGAGAAAGGGACATGTCGAGGGCCCCAGGGCTAGGGCCATGCATAGGAAAAACAGAGACTATCTTTAGTGGTTTGAAAATACACCCGGGGCGTATTTATTACAATAATACAATATTAGCATCCCAATTCCTCATCACAAGGAATAAATAAGAAAAACACATTATGTGCAAATGACATTTACAGTGCACACTAGATATTCAACAGTCATAAATCTGTACTTTAATTTTGACATATTTACTAGACATGTTGGGTTAACAGACACGTTTACTTCGATGCGAGTAATCCAGGCACCTTGTTGAAGGTGGGACCCTGTTAACACTGAGCTCCCCCACTGAGGAGCAAGACCTGGTCAGATGCAGCTCTGAATAACTATGTCAGAAGCATCCCTGTTCGAAATCGCCTCCACCTAAAAAATGGTTGTATTCCTTACAAAACACACCCCTGCAATCTTAAATTATAACAATACATGTATGGGAAGAGGATGGTCAATGTTCAAAAACAAAATACTGTTAAATGCTAAAGCCTTTAATCCAGTTAACTGGCATTTCTTCAACCTGTGATTTGCACCGTTTATGTGAATTTTCATTAATATCTTTATTGTCCTCAACTATTGGCTCCTCTGACACCAAGTTAAATACCGCAGTCAAGTCATGCAAGTAATCCACCAACATAGGGTACTCAATGTCACTGTACTTTTTAGGCCTTGGCACACCCCAAACATTGGCCGGACGACCAAAAACAATTTCATATGGGCTAAGTCCCACACGAGAATGTACTGTCGTCCTTGTTGACAAAAGGGCTAATGGCAAGGCATCTGGCCATGTAAGACCAGTGCTCGCTTGTATCTTAGCTAACTTCAGCTTCAACATGCCGTTATAGCACTCGACCAGACCTGCTGACTGAGGGTGATTCGCAGCATGGAATTTCTGATTGATACCCAAACCCACACACACTTTCTTCATGATCTGGCCCACAAATTCACTCCCATTGTCGCTCCATACAATTCTCGGCAAACCATACCTAGGAAATACTCTTTGAGCAAAACCTTGGCTATGGACAAGGCAGTATTATCCTTTAGGGGGTAGGCCTCTATCCATCTGGAAAAGGCACAAACAACCACAAGGACATACTTTAAGTAATTGCATCTCTCCATGTGAATGTAATCTAGCTGTATCACTTCAAACGGATAAGTTGGAGGAGCAAAATGACAAGCTGGAGTTGGGGTTCCCTTGCCAGGATTATGCATCAAGCAAATCATACAATGCTTCACCAAATTCTCAGCACATTTAGGAATTCCAGCATTCTGCCATACCAGAGCCAACAACTTGCATATCCCTTTCAAACTAATGTGAGCCATTCCATGAGCCATAGTAACCACTGGGAGCACATACGCATTAGGCAACAAACCATCTCTGGTGCTCCGACAACTCCACCCAACAACCTGTCGAATCCAACATACCTGTACTTTCTCTCCACATGCTCACTTCTTTCTCAGTAGCTTCAGCCTGAATCATCTCCACACTTTCTATTGTGTCTTCACACATTCCACCAGCCATAACCCAATTAGCAGGGCCTGCAACATACATACGGCTCATCATGTCTTTCGCTGTTTCCTTTGCAACTTCATCTGCAAACGCATTTCCTTGACCTACATCATCCACAACTTTCTTATGCGCACTACACTTCACAATTGCATTCTGCTTTGGGAGAGTAAGTGATTCCAGAAGTTCATTCACTAACTGCCCATGCTGAATTTTCGTACCATGTTTAGTAAGAAATCCTCTCTCTCTCCACAAATGTCCGAAACTATGGGCAACACCAAACGCAAACTGGCTATCAGTATAAACATTCACTCGCTTTCCCTCTGATAACACACACGCTCTAGTCAATGCAATCAATTCTGCTGCTTGCGCAGAATTCTGTGCTATACGTGCTGTCTCAACAACTGTATGTAAAGTTGTGACGGCATATGCCGCAGTCGTCTCTCCATTCGAAAGCTTAAAACATGAACCATCTACCCATAGGGTACCATCAACATTCGAAAGAGGAGTATCTTTTAAATTAACTCTAGCCTTCGTTTCTTCCTCTGTCCGAAGAAAGCAATCATGCTGTTCTTGAGCATCTGTCTCTACAGAAATCGGCAACAACGTAGCTGGATTCAACACATTACATCTCTTAATGTGAACATGGCTAGCCAAAAGAGTCAGCTCATAACCTGACAGACGTGCACTAGTAAGGTGCTGAGTCTTAGTCCTATTCAATAAGGTATCCACTGCATGTGGGACCATCACAATCAACGTATTATCCATTACCAAACCAGCAGACTGTCGGATAGAAACAGCCGCTGCCGCTGTAGCTCTCAAACAGCTCGGCAACGCTTTAGCTACCGGATCTAACGTTGCTGAAAAATACGCACATGGGCGCTGCTTGTCTCCAAATTGTTGCGTCAACACTGACAATGCACAACCTTCTCTCTCGTGTACATACAGTGTGAAAGGTTTACTGTAGTCAGGAGTACCCAATACCGGAGCAGAACACAATGCATCACGTAATTCAGAAAAACTTTTCTGACAATCATCAGACCAAGGGAGAGGATACGGAGTATCTTTAAGAGTCAGTGCCAACAAAGGTTTTGCTAGCAAGGAAAAATTGGGGATCCACTGTCTACAATACGAGGTGATACCTAAAAAGGCACGCACTTCTCTCTGTGTGGATGGCACACTCATTTGGGCAATCACTTGAATTCGTTCTGGGGTTAACCTTCTTCCCTCCTTCGACAAGAGATGACCTAAGTAGGTTACTTCTTGTCGGCAATACTGTAACTTTGAAGGTGACACTTTATGATGAAGATCAGACAAATGTCGTAACATACAAAGAGTAGCTTCTTTACAAATCTCTTCGTCATCAGCAGTAATCAGCAAATCATCAACGTACTGAATAAGAGTAGCACCAGTAGGCAACACAAAACCATCAAGCTGAGTTTTCAACGCCAGACTATAGATGGAGGGACTTTCACAATAACCTTGAGGAGCTCTCTTAAACCGGAGGCTGCGGCCTCCTAAAGAGAAGCTGAAAATATCTCTACTCTCCTCGGCAATCGGAATACTGAAGAAAGCATTCTTCAAGTCGATAACAGAAAACCAGGCTGCCGAAGCAGGAATCAGAGTCAACAAAGCAGTGATATCAGGGACAACAGGAAACTGTGGCACCACAATCTTATTCACTTCTCAAAGATCGATCACAAACCGATACACAGGTGGCTGAGAAGCATCAGTACGCTTAAGGACAGGCAGAACAGGACTGTTACACACATTACCTCTCGTTTCTTCAATTACACCCTTCTCAACCAAATCATTAATGATCGCCAAAAGAGCTCTCTCGCCATCACTAGATATTTTATATTGCGGAATACGAGGTAGCCTAGCATTTGACTTAAGGGTAACAACATAGGGTGGAATCTGCAAAAGACCAACATCATTGGGACCTGTAGCCCAAAGTATAACAGGAAGAGAACGCAATTCCAGTGGAAGACAATCTTTAGACAAATACATCGGGGAAATCACTTTCTTACCCATCGTAAGATGTACTCCCGAAGGAGAGCAATGTAATGTTGCATGCAGTCTTTTCAGCAAGTCCAAACCCAACAGATTCTCACCACAACCAGTCTTTAGAATAAGGGGAGCTTCCAATTCACAAGGACCAATAAATAGACAGGGGCAAAGGATTAGAAACCGGGTTACAAACTGGGGCGCCAGAAAATCCTACTGAAACCTTGGTCAAGCCAGACAAAGGTGCGCCAGGAAGTTTAAAGTGCATAATAGAACTCTTTGTCGCACCAGTATCCAAAAGAAAAGGTTTTGCCACACCTAATGTAATCACTTCAACATAAGGTTCACTCTGGTCTACTGGAACTGACACTACTCCCTCTCTTTGCCCATGGCTGTCCTAACTATCATTATAACCAGCACTCTCACTCTCGACATAATAATCATCAACATAGTACTGTGCAGACTGACCACTCGGAACATTCTGTCTGTCAAAATAATTCGCAGAATTCTGAAGGGAAGAGGAACACTCATTCTGGGGTAACACACCACGTCCCCTACCCCAAGGAGATTGTTGGAAACCACCACGACCTCTCTGACCAGATACACCATTTGCACGCTGTAGCAAAATCGGACAACTGCTCTTGAAGTGACCTTCTTCTCTGCAATAAGCACACTGATTAGGTCCTAGCGGCAATCACGGAGCGAAATACTCAGGTTTTTGTAATAATCTCTGAAACTGTGGAGGTTGCTGAAACTGAGGTTGATTCGGACGAGGCGGATAAGCTTGCTGCAAAAGAACTTTCGTCTTTAATTCTTTAGTCTTCTTCTCTACTTTATCCTTCTCATCTTTATCCCTATTCTCATAATATTGTGCAGCAGCAGTAGCCAATATCTGGGCCGACGAAGAAACAGCCCATGAACTCTCAGTATCCTTTAACTTATTAGAAAGTTCGGGAAGTAAATTAAAGACAAATTTATCCACGAACAACCTTTGACCACCTTCCGTACTCATGTCCTGACCACTATAATCGATAAACGTCTCTTCAAACCTAGTGAAGAAATCAGACATACTCTCGTCTTTCTTTTGTTTGCATGCTGCTAACTTGTCCCAATTCACTCGCAAAGGAGGCATCATAGTTTTCATCAAATTAATAATCCTACCTGGTAATTCTGCAACTAAAGGTTCAGGTTTGGCACCTCCTACCTGCCGACCATCTGCAGCAACAATATTAGCCCACGTATCTCCTAATTTCTGCGCATGATTCTCATGACGGATCTTCGCCAACAAAGGTTGAGGGACTACATTACCCATCAACATATCTATGTCAGCTAAATTCATAATACACGCATCAACTGTCTGGGACAACTCCTTGTAATAACCGGCAGGATTCTTACGGGGGTCAGGTAAGGTCTGCTTAAGAGCCAAGGCCTCTGCTCTTTTCCAAGGAACATGTACCCATAATCGCTGAAAATGAGCCGGTGTACCCTGAATACCCTGATTAACATTAGCAACAACTTCCTCTCTCCATACAGGGGGAACCTCTCTCATAGGATACTGCTTCACTTTCCTCCTAACAGAAGAATCATGTTCGTACAATGTCTGAGGCGGTAATCTAGACCTAAAAACAAGTATCGTCTCCACGACATCTGTAACATCAGATTCCACTATCGTCCCTTTAGCAAATTCGGACTGAACATCAAGCACTTCCTGCGGAATTGGACACAACTCATTATCTTCCCATTCCTGATGGAGAAAAGTACACATTACATCAAAAACATACCTTTGCTTAGGCGGCTCCCACTGAAAGAAAACATCCATAACCGCTGGCATATTATACCTGGAAGCATTTAAAATCCATCTACGAGCCAACAAATCCAACACTGTCCGTTTCTCGGAACTAGGAAGCTGACTACGACTCTGATAACGTTCCGAAACAGGGGTCATATTCAGCGACCCAAACAATGGAGACAACAGATTAACAACAGTCTCCGTCATTTGTTTTCGAGCAGAAGGAAGGAGAAGAAGCATACATAAGAACAGGAGAATAAGTATTTGGAGGCAAAAGAGGTGTAGGGACAAGAGCAGTAGGAGTCGAAGATACAGGAATGGAAGGCAAAGGAGTTTGAGGCAAAGCTGGTAGCAAAGCTTGCGACCCTAGAGTGGGTTGCGTAGTAGGAGGCAAAACCATCTGTGGAGCACCGGGTGGCTGAACATCAGCAGGAGGTTGAACAACAAATGGTGGAACAACCAGGGGTAATGGAGGCGCAGTAGCACCCTGCACATAAGGGGGTGGCAATCTCAGTAGATGAGAGATCAAAGGATCTTTTTCAAGATCTTCAAATACTTTCGGAGGAGAAGACGGCAAGGCGGATAACATTTATCTATGGCCTTGCAACGTTGTCTATCTAAGACTTCACTCGCACGCTCTTCTCCATCTTCCCTACACTGCCTAGCAGCTTGTAGTACTGACATATTCGTATCTTTCCTATCTCTTTTTGCTTGCTTGATTTCTCGCTGTTTGGCTTCCTTACGCCAAAGGCGGAAAAAGTCAAACATTGCCGGCCGGGCTTTCTTCCTAAATAGCTCAACTTCCAGATTATCTAAAATATATAATTCGAAACTACCATGTTGGGGCCATCGTAAAACACCATCTTTCTTCGTATAGCGAACCCATACTTCATTATAAGTAATAGGACCCACTCCGTGTTTTGAATTGAGCTCATAAGTCGGAGTTCCAACCGGAGGTATCGGACACAAATCCTCAAATCGGGAATCCCTGTTGCAACCACAACTAAACCATTTCCTAATTTTGCTAAGACCAGGCATCTTATAGCTCACTAATCTAGCTTCAAACTTCAAGGGGTTATCAACTATCGATACACTCGTAAATATACGAGCACCTCAGCTTCGACTATTGCAATAACCGAATCAAAACCAAGAATCAAAACAAAGATCGTGGGAGCGACCCACTTATACTTAACCAAAGTATCTGTCACGCCACCAGAAGACCGTCTATCATCTCGCTCTACAAAGCATCAATCGAGGGTCCAAGACAGGGCGACAGTCAGGGCAGCAGTCCTTCGTAGCCGTCGGAAAGCGGGAAGCCTCGCAGAAAAAACCTTCGGTCCACGTCGACATGCAGGGGTCAATGAAGTGGCGGCCTTCCTCCAGAATTTCCTCACGTGGCTCCTCACGATCCTCGGGCTTGGACCGGTACCGCTGAAGTCGCCCCACCGTTGGGCGCCAACTGAAGTACCAGGTTTTCTTAGAACCCAGCGGTGCCAGGGACACACCCGAAGTCTTCGGATTATCCTGTCTTGGAATACAGACACGGGATACTTCTGGATGGCGTCAAAGATCAAATTTATTAGCTGCAGCTAGCAACAGTAAACCAAGCAATACAACACGGTGTACAACTCAGGAAACTGCTCAATTTTCGTAGAGCAAGACATCTCTTTTTATACATATTTTGCTCATTACAAATGCACACCCACTGCGACAAATACTGACAAATGAAATACATTTTCCCACACATTATCACATCATAAAAAGCTCACTTTACATTGTACCAACCCACAAGTTAATTATTAGGACTGTCCCAAATTCAATTTCCACAAGCCGGACAAACCCATAATTGATAGCACTACCCATGTAATGAAAAGTCGTAAGGAAAGAAACAATTCAGATGTTGAGTAGGATAAGATATGTGCAAGAAACTAAAAGTTAACGATATCCTGAACATTGATTGGCAATTTTAGACAACGATCAGCCAGAGAAATTGGCTTCGTGAAAGGGTCAGTTTCAGGTGACGGGGTCAGCATCCTACAGTTCATTCGTAAGTCGAAAAGGGCCTGTTAATGCATACATGAACAATGAGGCCCATGCAACTTTGTTCGTTCGTTCACCTCTACGGCCTACATGAGGGCAACACAAAAATGGCATCACGAACAACTCAAACAAAATGGAGTCCGATCCCGAAAACCACGGAACCTCACATGGATTGACTTGATGCCATGGTCGCAGGAGTTGGGTCGCAGCAAGCAGAAGCCACAGTTGTAGGGGTCAATGCAGGCATTGGATCAATCTTGTCTACTTCTTGCAGCACTGATACAGATGATTATAGGGGGGCTAACTCAGTCACATGCTATAGATTGGGTTTTTGGCTGGGGCTCCCTTGCTAGGTATTTTGTGAAAGGGAGGGAACCCCTGACCTCCTTTGCTTCTCACATTCCATGCTGATGGGCACTGAACCTGTAGGCCCTGTGGCACTAGGGTCCTCCCCTCTTGCAACAATGCTAACAGCTCCTGAATTGAGTCCAACCTGCCCATCACCTGGACAATATTAGCATCCCTTCCTCTTCAACTGTTTCAGGACCATTGCAGGAAACACTTGCAGGAAAAGGGAGCTTCAGTAGCACAGTTGGTAACCACCTGTTAATTGAGAAGGCCCGAGGGTGGTGGGAATCATCAGATAAAATACCACTGCCTGGTCCCTGGAGACCACGTCCAGGTGTCTGTTGAAAACAGCTCCAAACACACTAAAATATTCTCATAATGATGTAAAACAATAGGTGGATCATACATGGTTACTCATGGTTTTACTTTAAGAGGCCATTGAAAATGTCCACCACTGTGTTAGGAAAATGGAAATGGTCATTGAGAATGCCAAGAATTATTTTTTTTAAAAGCAGAGAACTCCACGTCAATGCTAGCTACAAGGTACCCTTGATGCAAGTGTGACTGTAGGGGCATGTACCCCAGGTTTTCCTATGGAGTAGCATGGTAGGCAGACAAAATATCGATTTTTTAATATCGACCTACCATAATATCGATGTTTTAATATCGAAGGGACAGAATTTCGGAGGTAAGTAATATCGATTTTGTTAATATCGATGTGAGTAATATCGATATTACTAATATCGATTTTTATATGATTTTTATGTATATTATTATGTATTTAATATGTATTATTTTTTTTAATGTAATTTAAGTAAATGTTGTATTTTAGTACCGTAGCAGGTTTTGGGTTTATAGGGGAATAGGGTGGGAAGTAATTTAATTATACTAAATTAATTATTAATTTTTTAGGAATGATAAATACATTTTAATAATTGATAATACATTTTTATTAATTGGTAATTTATTTAAATTCATTGATTAATTGATAATTATGTTCTGTAGCGAATTGTGGGTTTATAGGGAAATAGGGTGGGAAGTAATTTAATTATAATAAATTAAATATTACTTTTTTAGTAATTATAAATACATTTTAATTAATTGGTAATTCATTTTTATTTATTGGTAATTTATTTTAATTAATTGATTAATTGATAATTATGTTCTGTAGCGGGTTGAGGGTTTATAGGGGAATAGGGTGGAAAGTAATTTAAATGTAATTTAGTAATAATTTATTTTAATTAATCGTTTTTGCTAATTATATAATTGTAATTAATTATTAATTAGTAATTCATTGTTATTAATTGGTAATTCATTTTAAT
This sequence comes from Lissotriton helveticus, assembly GCF_964261635.1. Taxonomy (NCBI): domain Eukaryota; kingdom Metazoa; phylum Chordata; class Amphibia; order Caudata; family Salamandridae; genus Lissotriton; species Lissotriton helveticus. The sequence goes on along the minus strand of NC_136065.1, from coordinate 1,074,538,890 downwards.
TAATTGATTAATTGATAATTATGTTAAGTGTATTATTTTATTATTGGCGTTTGTTGTGCGTTAATAGTGTGTAAAGTAATTGATATGTAATTAAGTAGATATTAAATTTATAGTTGGGTATTGATAATTAATTTATTGGATATTAATTATTAATTGGTAAAAAAATTGTAATCATTATTTATTGGTATTTGTAAATAGTTTAGATTAATTTAATAACACTTTTTATTTATAAGTATGTTATTTTTAACTTCTACACTATCCAACACTTTCCCTACTGTTGCACTCTCTGGAGTGGGAATAGTAATTTTTACCCCTACGCTATCCAACACTTTCCCTACTGTTGCACTCTCTGGAGTGGGAATAGTAATTTTTACCCCTACGCTATCCAACACTTTCCCTACTGTTGCACTCTCTGGAGTTGGAATAGTAATTTTTACCCCTACACTATCCAACACGTTCCCTACTGTTGCACTCTCTGGAGTTGGAATAGTAATTTTTACCCCTACGCTATCCAACACTTTCCCTACTGTTGCACTCTCTGGAGTTGGAATATTAATTGTTCCCCCTACGCTATCCAACACGTTCCCTACTGTTGCAATCTCTGGAGTGAGAATAGTAATTTTTACCCCTACGCTATCCAACATTTTCCTTACTGTTGTTTTTTTGGGAGTTGGAATAGTATTTTATTCCCTCTGTTACTTAATATTTTTTGTATTGTTTTAGTTAATGTAGTATATAATTAATTAAAAAAATATTAAAACTAATTTTTTGTTGTTTTTGTTTTGCATAATTATTTAATTTTTATTTATGTTAATATTTTATGTGTATAGATGAATTTGTAATATATAATATTTTTAAGTATGTATAAGTTATTAAAATAAATATTACAACTGATTATTAAGTATATGTATTATATATTCACAGATATTCCAGTGGGGAGTGTGCATAGACGGGAACGAGACTATTCAAAACGTTTGAGAACAGCGTTATTCCGTCTAACATCAGTGCAGTGCTTTCAAATTTATCAGCTACAGCAAAAAAATGTCCGTGGATGTGTTGCGGAGCAGGGAGGAGGCAGCCGACTTGGTATTTGTAGATTCTCCGGCTGGGGTATCGGACACAGCAAGGCAGGCTATTAGCGCATCAACGAATCCAACTGCAAGGGATTTATTCAGAAAGCTAGAGAAGTTAATGATGAAAGAACAATCCAAATGTTGGGAAAATAAATCGCTCACTAGATATCTGCAAGTGGGCCATGTTCCCAGAGGTCTATGGATAAGCTTGGCCCCAAGTTACGAGACGCCCGATCCAGAAAGGTTCACCATATGGGCGGAGACGAACCTAGAGTCATCAGCTAAGCTAATGGTGATCCTTGTAAAATTTGCAGAAAGCGACCGCTGCAAACTTCAGGCGGAAATTGAAGAGCTTGAAGTGGAAATAGCCGGCATGGGTACAAGCGAATCCATGGACAAAATGAGGGTGGATATGATGATCAGGTTGGGTAAAGAGGAAGAGATTATAAAAAAAGTAAAGCCTTTAAATTTGAGCGGGATCGCTTAGATTACTTAAATGGACAGATCTTTACCTATGCCAAAAGATATGAAAATGTAAAAGCGCGAGCCAGGAAGACCCGCGTCATAACAGCCGACAATACCTCAACTAATATATCATCCACTGACGCGAGCTCAGCAGCAGAGAGTGATTCAGAGAATGAGATAGCGAAAACAACAGCGGTGGGGTTTACAAAGCTGTCCCTGGCACAGGAAGTAAGTTGCATGTGCCAGGACCGCCGAGACACTTTGAGACCAAGAATAAAAGCAGGCGGACAGACAAACATCAAAGGGCAAAAAGGAAGCACAGTGAAAGGCGCAAATGTAACGCAAGGAAAAACAAACAGCGAGAAAAGAACACAAAAAGGCCGTTGGAACAAGAAACAAGCACAGGGGCCGACTCTAGCTCCATAATAAACCTCACATCGCTAAAACTCACACCAAAAGATGAAAAGATTCTCAACTTAGGACTGTCATACTGTCCACCATGTGACTTCAACTATGCGGACATAAGAATGGACGCATTTAGATTCGCAAGGAAGCTAAAACTAAGAAAATTTTTCAAGCTGCAACCCGTAAAAAAGAAAGCTTGGGAAATATCTAGCAGCCCAACTTTATTGGAAGCAGGAGACCGCACAGGATTTGATGAAATTTGGGCTTTACAAGAGGAATCGGGTCCTTCAAGGTTGGTTCCACTAGCAACATCGAGTGTAGACCGAGCAATTTGCAGTACCCCCTTCAAACCCAAATCCATCTTTCTACCTACCATGACACACGACAACTTAGATGTATACCAAGAACTCATCACAAAAGATCTGAAAAAGTTGTACATAACTACAAATAAGAAACATGCTGCAATCAACAAAATGAATCAATGTTATAATAACTTGGTGAAGAAACTTGATTCCAATAAAAATATCATTGTCCGCCAAGCCGATAAAGGCGGGAATATTGTATTGTGGCCACGCCAAATGTACATTGATGAGGCGGAATTACAACTACAGGACTCGTCATGCTACAGGAAAAGCAACCTGGCCGCAATTAGCACAGCATGGCAAGACCAGAACTCAAAACTGGTGGCATGGAGAAGCGGCAATCTAATCTCAAAGGAGGAGTTTGGCTTTCTTAAAAAGGAACACCCGGTGATACCATCATTTTATCTGTAACCAAAAGTACATAAATGTATGGACAAACCACCGGTACGTCCAATCATTTCAGCTATAAATTGCTCTACTGAAAACATGTCAATATACATCGATTATTTTTTACAGGACATTGTTAAAAGTTTGAATTCATATGTACAGGACTCATGGGATTTTATCCGTAAATTACAAAATGTGATGTGGAATTCTGAGTGTTTGCTCATTACATTAGATGTATCTTCACTGTACACTTCTATAAGGCACAATGATGGAATTAAGGCAGTCAATCATTATTTAAACAAACGTGCCATCAATTTCTCTGCTCATAACAAAATGTTGTTATCTATGATCAGGGTCTGTTTAGAGCAAAACTATTTTCTATTCAACAACCAAGTGTATCAACAGACCAGGGGGTAGCTATGGGGGCCTGTTTTCCCCCCAGCCTAGCGTGCTTGCACATGGGCTGGTGGGAGGAACAGGTCCTCATGGGACGACATCTAACAACCATGCAGAATCATGTCCCCCTATACCTAAGATACAAAAATGATCTTTTTCTGATCTGGCACGGATCTATGCAGGAGGCACATTCTTTTGTGGAACAACTAAATATCAATAATCTGAATTTAGAGTTCACATCCACAATTAGTAAAACATCAGTCTGCTTTCTTGATATAGAGGTGTATGTGGAGAATAGTGGGTTGGCTACAAGACTACATATTAAGCCGACAGCGGGCAACACTGTCCTACATGCGGCGAGCCAGCACCCCCACCATTTGATATGCAGCATCCCCTTTGGGGAGATGCTGCGCATCAAAAGGATCTGTAGTACTGAATCAGAATGCTCCAAAGCCCAGGAGGCCAGTAAGCGGCGGTTCCTGGCTAGAGGCTACTCAGAGGGGACTTTACAGAAAGCAATAAATCGTTCGAGAGCCATTACTAGAACAAAGGCCCTTACACCTAGAACATCGGATGATGCCGCCAGTGAGGAGAACATTTCAGGGCAACCAAGGGTTATTGTCACGTATAATAGACAATACAAAGAGATCAGAAAGATTTTCACCTGTAACTGGAATCTGGTGACAGGGGATCCTGTCATTGGAGGTCTAGTGGGGAAGAAACCCAACTTAACCTACAGAAAATCCACATCCATGTCTGACAAGTTAGTTAAGAACTACCTGGAGCAGCCAATTTTGGCAACTTGGATGGCACTAAACAAAGGATTTAAAAAGTGCCCCAACTGCAAAGCGTGCAGATATGGTTGCAACAAAACTCAATACCAGGTCCCTTTCAAGGATGTTCCTGTACAAATAACAAAACAACTGTCCTGCAAAACTGAATTTGCAGTTTATGTGTTGCAATGCCCTTGTGAGCTACGGTATGTAGGGAGTACCCGACTGCCGGCTCACAAGCAGATTTTGCAACACATAAGGGTCATCACTACAAAAGACCAAGCATATCCGGTGGCCCGGCATTTTGAGAGTACCCATGACAGTGACCCAAAGCATCTGCAGTACTATATCATCGATTGTGTGATGCCACTAAAACGGGGTGGTAATAGAGATGCGCTACTACGGGTCCTTGAGACCAGATACATATTGGAGCTTAACAGTAGAACCCCGGGGGGCCTCAATGCCAGTGAGGATCTTTATACATGTTTATAGATCCTCGGGAAATATTTTCTTGCAGAATCAGTTGTATCAGGTCTTATCAAGGTATTACCCAGATGACTCCACCAAATAACATCGTGTGAGGGGGGGTCAACATAAATAGAATAGCCTGCCTATAAAAGAACCAACAGGAACAAATACACTTTTTACGGGTCCTCCTTTCCAAAAACGAATTTTATCCTTTGCATTAGCACTAAGCACTTTATGATTATATTTGCACTAGATCAGCACAATTGTTCTGCACTGCAGGAAGAGGTTTGAGTGGTTTACATGCTGTAATAAAATTGCATAGGCACTTTATACTATCCCACTTGGGATATATTTTGCACTTGTGTTTTTAACCTGGAAACTAAAATCGCGGATAATAATTTTTATATATGTTTTTAACGATTGTTATACATGTATTTATTGCAATTTGCGTATTTTGCACATATTTATAATATTATATAAATTGTGTATAAGGTTGGATGTAATATATTGTATTTTGCACCATATCTGATTCGATTAACATCGAGTTATAGTCTGTTTAGAGTTTCCATGTTTCAATATCCCTAGAAGTAATAGCGGTAGAAACAGTCCGTCTTTTGTGCCAACTATAAATACCTCCTCTTGTTTAGACAAACACATCATGTGTTCAAGCCTGTGGATACAGGCGAAATGCGTCATGCCGGGAATGCTGAGCGTTGAAAGGCACCAATAAAGCACTTTTGTTTGGCACAAGAATTGGGTTTCCACTTTTCCTCATTTTGTACCGACAAGGATGTGTTGGCGGCGCCGTTGGCGTCTGGCGAGATCTTTTCATATTATATATTATATGTATGTTTAATTATTTTTTAAATTAAATTATGTATATTACTTATTAATTTAAATAATAAAATATACTATGTTTATTATATTTTTAAGTCTTTTTTAATTAATTTTACATATTTTTTTAATTTAAAAAACCTATATTTAAAAAAAAACAATATTTTTGACATCGATATTTTTTTCCCGATATTTTTGTACTTACCTTTTTGTAGATAGGATGTCGATATTGTTGACGTCGATATTATTGCTCCGATACTTTTGTAGGTCGATATTTTGTCTTTCTATATTTTGTCATACATTCGAGTAGCATCCATCAAGAAACTAGGGAACTAATAGGTGCTTCCTAGCTGGGCAAAGTAAGCCTGCATGTCTTTGTTCTGTGCTGAGCTTTGAGTTCTTCCAGAATATTATGGACAGGAGTTGACACTGTACCATAATGTCAGGATATATAATAATTTCTGAAGAAAGCATAGGACTTGTGTGGCCATTTATGAGGCTGAAACAAGTCGACTTAAAAAGGGTGTAAGGACAATAATATTAGAGGTGGGCTTAAGTTACATAATTCCTTGTAGAGTAATCATTTGGAAGTACCTAAAAAATCTTCTAGATTACATAAGGAGAGTAATTGTGCATGCCACATTGCATCCAAAATAAATTTAGAAATAGTGGCAAATGCAACAGAACATGAATGCAGCACGAGCAGCCACTCGCTCTCTCTAAATGTGGAAATGGGAGAGGATTTTCCCCGACTTATTCCCGACATTTAGCGCTAATTTATTAGCACATAATGCACCCTTGCATACAAAATGGATGAGAGGATTCATTATATTCAAGAAAATAGCTCTAAATGCACCAGAGCTTGTGCTCACTAAATATGCTCTTGCAGTAGAATTTCTTCCTCCAAGTTACTCCTAATTACGTGAGCAGGTGTAATCACATTGTTATCAGTAATTCCACGAGAAAGAGTTACACATAATTACTGAAATTTCTTAGATTTTTCTGGCATAATTAAAATTACTCCCAGGTCTATATATTATCAATTAACACCCATATCTGATTTTAACATCTTTTGATGGGTCATATTTGTAGATGGGTGGGTCACTCAGATATTGACTTGATAACTTTGGGTTTCTTTTTACAAACCCCACTACTCCCTCAGGACTTCAGCTTCCCAACAATTTCAGCATGGTCAGTTGGTAAATGCTTCGGTGCAAGCACCTACCGTTTCAGTTAGTGCCCAAAGTATGTTTGGTTTCACCATTTCTAACCATTTTGATGTTCTCTGTGATGTTGCTTGACAAATTCTCATGGCAGGATCCCATAGACATGCCTTGACTGAAATAGTGCATGCCGGGAGTCGGGGAGCCGAAAATGAACAGAGTGGTTCTTTTAGATCAGGCTTGGCTGACATTCCAGCACCTGGAAAAAGGTCCCAGACCACATCACAACTGAACGATTCAGACTGCCCAATCAGTGTCAAAATTGAATAACTAAGCTGCACATACATATCGGGGAAATGACTAATTTCTCTCCCAAAACTAGTAGGCCAACAACTCAGCCCTGGGGCCGTATTACACTAAAGGAGAAATTTCATTGTTTGCGCCAAAAGGTGTACCCAGCGCAAACAATGAAAATGTGCCATATTACCATGAATGCGCTGTTCCAAGGTCAGCCGCGAACTCGCACACGCCTGCAAGAGGATGTCTGGGTGGTCCATAGGACCTATTCCAGAGGGCTGCTCTCAGGGGGGTGCACTGATAGTGCGTCACCTTTTGGGTGCTTCTTTGCCTCTGCGCCTGCATCTGTAATAGTGCCGGGGTGCAGAGGTAATGGGATTCCCTCATTTGCATGGGGCATGCTCCCATGCAAATTAGGGAACGCTCAGTGAAGATAGCACTGGCACTTTATGTGCGCCAGCGCTAACAATATTGCAGATGGGACCGCACAATGGTCTGCAGCCCCTTCTGCAATACTAAAGTACCCCAGGGGTGTGCAAAGTGGGAGCAAATGCCCGTTGGGGCACTGGGGCTCTTTGTGTAATACGGCCCCTTAGTCTAATTATGATAACAAGTTGGTTCCCCTTCCCAGCTTATCCACAGAACGTAATTCTGGTAGGGATGAGGGTGGGAGGATAGGGTTTGATCCTACAGATGTACAAACCGCCCCAATTTCAGTTCCCCCTTGAAATGACTTTACTGGAATATTGCTAGGCTTGCTTCCAAGCTAGACTGTTCTGACGCAGCCCAGTTTATTGATTCACATGAACTCTGTCTATTTCAGGAGACCTGGTGTACAAAGGTGACTTTTCGGTTGGGATTTGTAATTTTTAGCAAGCTTGCTCTATTTAAAGGCAAAGGGAGACCATTGGGGGCCTCACTATCTGCGTGCGTATGCCCCTTTTCTGCAAGATGGAGGAACTCATAATTCCTTCCTTGGACAGTCTGGGAATTTCCCTGACTTTTCCACAATTTACTATTCACATTTATAATGTGTATTTAAGACTAGGGGCATTGAATGGAGTTTCCACAACTCTAGAGTTGCTAAGCACACATTTAGCATCAGTCCCGGCTGGAGTTTGGGAATTGGTGGTAGGCGACTTCATCTGTCAATATGAACCCCTAGAGGGTAACTTAGGGTCGATGGCACAGGAGGAAGACAATCTATGGTCCATTCCTGGGCTGGCAATTCCACAAATTAAAAAATGGTCACCTCTAACTATACAGTTAGTTGCTAAGACATTAAATCATGGCCCCCGAGCCTGCATTGGTAGAACTGAATCCAACAGTGAGGGAAAACATACCTTTAATTGTCCTTTTAGTACTAGTCGTATAGATTACATGTATGTGATGTGCGGGTCTGGCCTTACTTACTTTGACATGGAGGTCTGTCGGAGACAAGATAGTGATCATAATGCACTCTCTAGTGCTATCTCTCTTCCTCTTTGTGGTATGTCAGCCAGCCCCTCTTATCCTTTTGATCATTTATTTATTTATTTATTTATTTATGCATTTTTATATAGCGCGGACTTTACCCGAAGGTGTCAGAGCGCTTCACAAAAAGAACAGAAATGAAACATAATGAGAAACATTACAAAAGAACAGATTACAAAAGCATACATTACGTTACATAAGGTAATAGTGACATTTGTGAGCAAACAAAATACATGAGGTAGTAAAAATTGTGAGCAACCAAAAATACATGAGGTAGTAAAGGTAATAGTGACAATTGTGAGCAAACAAAATACATGAGGTAGTAAAAATTGTGAGCAGCCAAAAATACACGAGGTAGTAAATAGTGCACAGGAGGAAAAAGTGACAAGTGTGCAGTTACAAGAGAAAACAAAGTATCATTTGAGGTATAATACTGCAAAAGGTGATAGACACTCAAGCACAAGAACAAGCGTTATGTAGGCAAAGGAGGCACTTGTGCCAGTATCAAAGGTAAAAACATGTGAGAGGTAGCAAACCGTGTGTAACAAGGGCAAAGTGGTGTGTGCATGTTACACAAGGGCACCAAACACATGGAAAATACTCCAAAGAGGCAGACACTCCAACCCCAGGAATACCCTGGGAAGGCACTTCCATGGTCGTGGAAATTATCAGTAGTGGGAAGTCTTCCTCCAAATAACAAGAGGACGTGAATTACTTTTGGAGGTGTCTCTGGAGGAGGAGAACTTTGAGGTCCCTTTTGAAGGCCTGGGAGGAGGCGGTGGTCCGGAGCAGAGGCGGAAGGGAGTTCCAGATTCTCACTGCGTTGCCTGAAAAGGATGTGTATTCTGCATCTCTCTGTAGGGTCATCGTCCCAAATGCACAACAAAGAAGTCCTGATGATGGTCTTATGAAATCACATCTAAAAGACCGAAACGTCGACTATAAAGTCTAATTCTGCTTGATTTTGATTCATTATATTGATTTTCACTTATTGTGTTGGTTTGAAATCAGTATACCAATATTGTTTAGCAGTTTTGACTTATGTTTGGAGATTGATAGTAGGAGTATTTAGTCCGCTCCTCATTTATCCCAAATGCATTTTTTAGTACCCTTTTATTCACTATAAAGAAAATAATAATTCTTTGATTACAACCCTGGTTTGTGTACTTATTTGTGTTATTAGTGTGGTAACAACATTGTTTCAATAATAATCCAAACCTAGCCACTTATTGACACTAGTGTGGGTAACTGATTCATTTATGTCCCATGGTGGCTTAAATTCATAACTCTGAAACAAAACCCCTTGCTGGCCTATTTTTTACAAATATGAAAAGGATTGGGCCATTGTTCTCTCCTTCTTGAAAGTGGGAGGTTCAAGTAGAAGATTCTCCGCATTGCGTGAGGGTCTAGAGCCTCCAGAGAGTTTCAGTTTGTTCGCCAGGTAGCGAGGAGAGGAGGAGTGCAAGGCTTTGTGGGTGATACAAGCGGTCTTGTAGATAGCTCTAGCCTCGAAGGGAAGCCAGCGGAGGGTGGATAACATCGGTGTGATGTGATCGCTTCTTTTGGCCCCATAAATGAAGCGAGCTGCTGAATGGAAAACAGACTTAAGTGGGGACAGGTGAGATTTGGGGAGGCCAGTAAGAAGAGAATTGCAGTAGTCTAGTCTGGAGAGGACCAGCAATTGCACCAGGGTTATAAGGTCCTGCTCCGGGAAGAAGCGTCGGATTCCCCAAAGAAGGCGCAGTTGGTAACGAGCAGATTTTGCAATAGAATTGATGTGGGGAGTTAGATTGAGTTTTTTGTCTAGAATGACTCCAAGGGATTTTGCGCTGTCGACAATTATGGGTTTATTGTTTAGTAGATTCATCTGATCCATCCATGATTGAACCGGGGGGGGGAGAGAGTGAGGAGGAGAAGAGGAGGAATTCAGTTTTGGAGGGATTCAGAATCAGTTGATGAGTTGACATCCAGTTTTGGATGGAGTCCAGAGTAGAGCTTAGGAAGGAGAGATCATGAGTGGAGGCAACCTTGAGGTAGAGTTGAGTGTCGTCTGCATAGAGATGATAGTGAATCCCAGATTTGCTTAGGAGGTTTCCCAGTGGTTCTAAGTAGAGATTGAACAATGTGGGTGCAAGTATAGAGCCTTGAGGAACACCCTGACCTACCGCCACAGGAGAAGAAAGACTGTTCGCTATGTTGATCATTTGGGATCTGTCAGAGAGGAAGGATGCAAACCATTTAAGCACAGTGCCCTCCATGCCCATTCTCTGTTGAAGGATATTGAGGAGGGTGTTGTGATTGACAGTGTCAAAGGCTGCAGAAAGGTCAAGGAGAATTAGAAGACAGGACCCCCCCGAATCGAGTATCCTCAGCGCGTCATCAACCACTTGCAGTAGGGCTGTTTCAGTGCTGCAGTTTTGCATGAAGCCAGACTGACAATTGTCAAGAAGATCATTGTCCTTGATATGACGAGAGAGTTGTTTTGCTACACATCTTTCTGTGATCTTCGCAAGGAAGGGAAGGTTAGTGATAGGGCGGAAGTTGTTGAGGTCCTTCGCATCAGCAGTGGGCTTTTTAAGCAGAGGGGTGACCTGCCCAGTTTTGAAGGAGACAGGAAGGGAGCCTTGCCAGAGGGAGAGGTTGATCAGAGTGGTCCAATAGGAAAGGGAATGGGTATAGAAGTCCAAGGCAATGGCACTGGGGATAGGGTCAAGAGAATGGTTGGAGGGCTTTGTTTCGCGTATTCACTTGAGAAGGGCATCTTCAGATATGGGGTCAAAGCTCTGCCAAATGGCTAAGGATTTGCGCTCCTCTGGAGGTGTAGGATGAGCGACCTGATCCACAAGTGATTTCACTTTTTCATCGAAGAAAATAGCGAAATCCGCTGCTCTCTTAGTAGAATCCTCCACCTCGGAGGATGGGGGAGAGCAGCTCGGAGTCTTGATGAGATCGAATAGTTTTTTGGGTCTATTTTTGGCGGAGTCAAGGAGGGTTTTGAAGTGTGCCGCTTTCTCAAGGAAGATATGCTTGTGGTACTTGGATCTTGCTGTGCGAAGCATGGCTAAATTGTCTGTGGAGGGCACTTGCCTCCATTGCTTCTCCATGAATCTTAGCTGCTTCCTTTCCTCATAAAGGGATTTGTTGAACCAAGGTGCTGAGGGAGTGGGCCTTATCCTTTTGCTTTTGAGTGGAGCGACGTCATTAATTTCAGCTGCAAGAACTGTGAGGCATTGGGAGGTGAGATCGTCAACAGCTATGTTTGGGTCTAGCCTTGGAAGTGATAGCAAAGCTGATTCACAGAGGGGACCGACATCAATATTTTTGGCATCACCGAACCAGGAGATGGCCCTCTTGGGTTGGCCAAGAGTTATAGAGTGTGAAAGTTGAAGAGAGAATGGGATGAGGTGGTGGTCAGACCAATCTACATGGATTGGGGTAGAGGTAGAAAGCATGCCTGCTTTAGAAATAACAAGGTCCAGGATTTACGCCCTTAGAGTGGGTTGGTTCAATGCAGTGTTGGATAAGATTGTTTGTAGAGAGGAAGGTGGCCAGAGAGTTCGCAGAGGAGTCTTGTGGTACGCCCCAGTGGAGATTGAAGTCACCCACAAAGGTCTGATTGTCACTTTGTGTGTATTGGTCGCTGATGAAGTCAGTGAGATCTTCTATAAACGAAGGGCCACTACGAGGCGGGCGGTAAATGATATGGAATCTGAGCGGTGGACGGTGTTTCAATTGAAGCTCAAGAGAAAGGCATTCAAAGGTGAGGGAGGAACTGATTGGAGAAGCCTTAAGTTGGAGGGCGTTTCTAAAGATGACTGCAACACCTCCCCCCGTGTTGTCAGTTCTGTCATTCCTTAATATGGAGTAACCTGTGGGTAATAGGAGATCAAACATAGAGTGAGAGGTATCTTTGAACCAGGTCTCTGTGAGGAAGAGCATGTCAAGTTTGTGAAGGGTGATGGTATCGGAGATTTCAAGTTTGTGTTTTATTGCAGATCTGCAGTTGTGAAGCATACAGCGCAGCTCTGTCAAGACTGTTTTGGTGACGGGGGCACTTGGGCTCTGAAGGGTGATCGGGATATTGTACTTATGTGGGGGTGCTCGGGAAGGTTTCGGTGGATGCTTTGTTCTGACAGAGGTGATGGTCGGAATAGTGTAGATAGTGGGGTTGCTAGGGTATGTCTGTTGAAGGAGGGTGGCGTTCAAGGGCTTGTGTGAGTTAAAGACGTTTGTAGACGAGAGGTTGGGCTTGGCTGTATTGGGGTGAAGGGGCGAAGTGCATCTCATGGGAAGTTGGGAGGGAGTAGAGGTGCATGGATGGGTGGAGATCTTAGAGCATAAAAGTGAAATGGCAGCTGTAAGTTGGGAGATGGAGGTGATCAGAGAGCCTAGCGTATTTTCCAGTGAGAATGAGGCAGAGCACGGAAGGTTGGGTGGCTCGATTGAGACAAGGGGTGGTGGTATTGGTGGTGGAAGGCAGGGAGAGGTGGGGGGACAGGAGGTAAGTTGGGGAGAGGTGGGGGGACAGGAGGTAAGTTGGGGTGTGGGGTTCACAGGTGAAGTAAGTGAATTGGGCGTTAAGGGAGAGTTGTCTTTGTTGGTGTTGCAAGAGGGAGAGGAGTTAAGGACAAGTTTAGAGGGAGAAAGGTGTGGAACACGGCGGTAGGGAAGTAGGAGGGGGGAGGCCTGAGTGGCGTTATGGGAATGTAGGAGGCTTGGGAGGAAGCGAGGTGCAGTAGTTGTGGAGGTCCTGTCAGTTAGGAGAGGTGGCAGTGAGGGAACGGTCATCTGGCAGAGTGAGGGGGGTTGAGAGAGAGGGAAGTTCGAGGCCAACCAATAACGTGCGCAGAGTGAAATGGTGCCAAATGGCCCAGTCTGAGGAACAATTGGGCGTGGTCCACAGAATAGTAACAAATATTTTTGTCTTTTATCTCAGTCTGGGCATTCAGACACTGCTGATAAACTCGAGAATATAAGTGTAGGTCATACTCAAATGTATGGAGAGCTTTCTTGTGGAATCCAGAAAGTCTGTACGGAAGATTCGTCCCCCAACATGGTATAACTATCCTGTAGGCAGGCTGGGGCTGTCATGATGCAAGCAGTCAAGCAGCAAGACAGGCTGGAGATCCAAACAAAAGGTTTCTTATAGAAAGATTACATGCCAAACCAAAAGGGAGTGGGAAGCAGCGCAGTGGGCAGGGCGTTTAGAAGTGACACAAAAGGGGGTTTCTGGAACTTGGTCTCTTCAGGTTTAGCTGATGTTTACCGCATTGTGGCATCTAACATCATGGCAGCTGACTGGGTTACTCACTGTTCTAGTTTATATTCTGGCACTGAAGAGGCCAGTCCCACTGTGGCAGTTTTAGTTGTGATACCAGTGGACATGTGATACATGCATGAAGGAGAAAAGCCACCCAGTATCACGCTGCAAGAAGTTAGATCTGCAATCTCTAATATTATTCCCAATAATGCACCAGGCCCTGACAACATTCTGGGAGATCTTTATCGCAGTAAAAGGACTGTTGGGGTCCATACCTCACATCTGTTTTCAATGGCATATTGAATGGGACGCCAATCCCACCCAAATGGCTGGGGGCTGAAATTATTCCCCTGCATAAAAAGGCTGTCCATCGCTCCCAGTTAATTATAGGCCTATAAGCCTTATTGATTGTTCGCGGAAAGTATTTAGCAGAATTCTACTGGGAAGGCTTCAAGAATGGTTAGCCACTAAGGAAAGATTTACTCCCCTTACAGGCCGGCTTCAGGGACATTCCACGTACACGTGACCAGGTCTTCCACCTACAAATGCTTTTTTGGAAGACAGTGGTTCTGGGAGGAGGCAAGTTGTCCATAGTATTTGTAGACCTCTGGTAAGCCTTCTACCTGGTCCCAAGCAATTAAGCTTTGGCTAGTAATGTTCGATAGGGGTGTCCCCAAATACTTATTAGCCAATGTGGTAAGACTGCATGAGTATAACTGCTCAGGTTAGGTGTGCCCAACAAGATGAGCTGACGGATCGCTTCACTGTCACAAAAGCGGTAAGACAGGGCTGCGTTCTAGCCCCCACCCTTTTCACAATTTATGTTAATGATTTGATTGATCATCTGAATGGGTGTGAGAGCGAATTTCCAAAACTTGATGGATAAATGGTCCCGCACTAATGTTTGCGGACGACACTTTTCTAATATTCAAATCGCCCCAGGGCTAGATAGTTTTGATATTTTTTGTTCCAAGAGTGGTTTCGAAATTAACGTCTCTAAGACAAAATATATGGCCTTTAATCCCTGCTTCACAACCAGACCCAGTCCTTAGCTCAAAAGCTCCATATTGGAGAATGTGAACACCTTTGAGTATTTAGGATTGATTCCTAATAGGCAGTGATACTGCCGACGCCATAGCGACAAGTGTAGACTAAAACTTGAACATACTGGAAGGTTGATAAAAGTGCAGAGCAGTTCAAAATTTTACCCAATATTACTGGCACTGCAAATTTACAAACACCAGTCTATGGGAGCTGCTCTCTATGGGGTGGAGCTCTGGGGTCACAATGATGAAATGGACCTCACTTGAGTCGAAAATATATTTCTGCTCCAGCTCACAGGCCTTTCTGCTAGTGCCCCTTTACTTCCTCTTAGGTTAGATATGGGCTTCAGGCCAGTATCAGAAGGGATATCAGAAGGGATATAATTGAGGCCAATTCTCTATTGGAGGAGACATTGGGCTAACCCTCAGCTCATAATATACCGTGAGGGGCTAGTGGAGATTCTGAGGCTTCCCCGGTCTGTAAAAATCCCATGGATTAGGTACATTGGAGATACACTGGAAAAGTAGGGTATAGGGTCCCTGTGGGAAGACCCGTTGACAAGTGGGTCCATGAACAGGAGCACCATTAAATCATATAATGCTCAGTATAAATTGGAATTAATGCAGTCTCAAGCCTCTTTGACCCCTTGTTGGTGCATATTTTGCTGTGAATTATGAGTTTAAGATGGAAGGGTTCCTCAATGAGATTGAACCTGCATGAGGCAGGAAACTTGATCTTCAGTTTAGTTATGGCACTCTTCCTTCGTTTTCCTTCACATCAGGCTGGTGCCCCCCGCATGAGCTGGGTAGGTGGGATTGTACCGCCTGGGGTGCCAGTAAAGAATATGGGGGAGCATGTTTTCTTTTTTTGTCCTGCTTATGCCAAGGGGAGATAAAAATGGATCTTTCCAGAATGTCGAATATGAGGGGTGAGAAAGCATGTAGAGGCTCGTCATATTTTACGATATAACACAAAACAACCCATTGTCTCTGCTGTTTCTCGCTATTTTCTGGCAATGAAGAGGATCAGGTGTCCAATCCTTAAATCTAACACAGGGCTTGATATATTAATAGCATCAGGGCTTCTAATGTTTCTGTTACCTCACTCCCATCAGTAACCTGTGACGTTGTGGCCTAAGATTATTCATGTCCAAAAAACAGCTGTGAGCAGTCACGATTCGTGCTGTATGTGCAGGTCTTCAACTGTTTCTACATGCACTGGCACTTTGTGTATATATGGACCAAAACTGCATTTGCACATCCTGGTGATTTTAATAATCGAGCTTACAAAATGTTTTGATAGTATAGATTGCATGATGTTGTTTTATGTTGGTTTTATGTATTTATGGTGTGCATTAGCATGGTTTTAATGTTTCATATTTATGAAAATGTCTTGTACTTTTATGGCTTGAGAAGGAAATAAAATAGTTGAACAAACGATTTTAACCATACCAAGGGCACACGATAACAGATCGAAACGGGGGTGTCCCTCAGGTACTTTTAACCTAAGTAAACCTCGCCAGATAATATCTAAAGTATTTACTTGAATATAGTTAAGCCAATGCTGGTTTACAGGAATGAGCATGAAGCTCGACGATGAAGCATGCAACCTAATCGAGTTGGTGAGGGTATTCAAAAAACCTAGACCAGTTCTTTTTTATTTCCCCACCACTGGGATACTGAAACTTGGCTGATAGGAGGCCTTTTTGGGTTCATGTTATGCTAGAGAGACAGTTTCCTCTTCCCTAAAAAATCTTCCACCCCTTCACAAATAAATTATAATGTATCCTGGTTATAGTAGATGTGTGACTCCTCAATGCCCGTCTGAAATAACACAGTGAAAAAGTTTCCTTTGAGCCATGCTTTCCTGCTGCAGGAGGCAGTGTAGAAATAATTTCTGAGTCTTGCTTAAAATGCTTCCCCTGGAACCCAGCACCTGACCTAATGTCTTAATGGCAACTGATGAGCATAATGGAAGAAAAGGGGACAACAGAAGGCCCACAACATTTAGCAGCTGTAAAGGCCATACCCTCCCTGTGGCATAAGGGAAAATTCTAGCTGCTCCCAAAATGCTCACTGCCTATATTAATTGATGTCCGGTGCTGTGCCGAAGAAGAGGAGCAAATACCCTTAGGGAGTGGGAGGGGCGAATCCCCTGAGGATGGTGTGATGGGCATGAGGTGACTGGTGGACAATGAGGAACAAGCATTGGCATAGCCAATAGGACTCGCTTTTGGGACCTTATAAGTATTTAGTTATGCAGCACAATATCCTTGGTGCAACAACATCAACCGTTGCATGTCTAAACAAGGCGAGACCCAAGGCGAGACCTATTGGCTATGCCAATGCTTGTTTTTAAATGCTTGCATGTGGGCAGGTAAAGTTTATTTGTATACTAGTACCCGAACAAATGTTTTGTCTTACTTCAAAAGCATACTTTTTTATTATGTGAATTATGTGTGTATATGAACTGTTTGTATGGCTTTTTCTAGGCATGACACCTAACTGTTAATAAACGGAAACTGACATTCCTATTGCATTCAGGTTTAATTCCGATTATGGTTGATTTATTATATTCAGGCAAGCTACTGCCTTGGGTATTCTGTCTGTGACTGAATTTAGAATGTAGTATGAGCTGTTTTACTAGCAGTGAATTATTTGAACAGGTTGCACCGGGGCCACATAGAATACGTGTATGTGTGTAAGGGGTGGGGTGTGTGTGTCTGTCTGTCTCTTTATTGGGGCTCGGAGGGGTTCCTTTTGTGATTATTCATGATAACTTAGACGGCCTAGTACTATATTTGGGTGAGTAGTTTGTGTATATCCTGAAAGCTCATACCTTGAGAAATGGGTTGAAAACAGTTTCCCCTTAAGTATCAACAGATTTACTTCAATAAACTAGTTTTAACAGGCTGGGTAGCACAATAATTGTTCTTGTAGTCATAGGACTTCCCGTCTGTGCCAAGTTTTGCTGTTTACATGCTGAAGTCGGAGAGCTGGGACACTGTGCACGAGGGGCATGCATGATTCGTAAATGTTACAGCAGTGAGAGTGAATACAACCAATGAGAGACCACTAGGTCAGTGCACGGTGAGACCATGTAAGTATTGCATCGAATCAGAGCTGGGCGCAGCCAATGAGAAGCAAGCGTGAACTGCTGTGCGAGTGGTGCGCACCGTGCAGCAGCAAAAGTGAATGCGCTCCAGATGGCGCCTCGGGTGCTGAAAGCTGCCGGCTGCACGCGTGCACACGCACGTAACCGCAAGCTCTAGGCCACAGTGGTAGCATTTTCTGAAGCCCTTACTAAAAGTATCGCCAGAGCAGCACATTCGCTGGCTCAGGCGAGACCTAAAAAGCGGTGGCTTGACCCTTGGCCCAGGAATTTAAAGTAACCACTGGGCTGCCCAAGCTACTTCCGGTCCCAAACACCCACAACTCAACTTCTGACAAAAAACACTTTTTGCATGCTCCAGCGTTCCTCACCCTTACCCTCAGTACCCATTGCTGAGATACCTCCACAGTAGCCAGCTCCTATTTACAGCAACTCGTATGTTGGGGTGTGCATTGTAGCATTCATTACTAGTACGTTTTGTGAGTTATGTGGATTGTTTTGCTGATCAATGCCAGGAGTTGTATTTTATGACGTTAATATGAAGCAATACTCTCTGCTATTAGGGCTATGCCGCCATTTAAATTCTAACTGTTTAGGGTTTTGTGAGACAGCAATCTGCACTTTATTGTGTAGAATTGAAGATCTTTCTACATTTGTGTTTTTGTGCATTAACAACACACAAAATGTGGTTTCTGATACTGTACAGATTTCCTTAATACAAGTTTTCTACTATGACATTCAGAAGGGTGTTTTCCCACCCTTGTTAACGGAGCCTCATTTAGGTTCTAGCAATCATATATTTCAAAATGGATTCGCCAGTCTCTCCTCTACCCATTTCTCCCCTCGATCCTTCTGCAGCACACAGTAAAACAAGATTTTATTTGTTTATTTCCATTGTTTACACTATACTTGATGAATCTTCCCTGGCACAGTCGCAAAACTGTAACCTTTCCAAGCTCATTTTGCTAGCTCACTGTCCCCTGTGAATTCGCAAAGATTTGCTGCTGTTCATGTAACTCGTTTGATCCACAATATCCGGATGGTATTAGCATAGAGTAGGCAGAATAATTATTTATGTATTGGGATAGTGCTTAGGTGCTAAGGCAATATGATGTTTATTGGAAGTGAATTCTAATTTGCTGAAAAAGTAATTTTTTCCATCACACCACATTCCGCAGTTTTGATGAAATCATATGCACAAATAATGTATAAAATCCCCAATGTGGGACTGAGCCAGATAGTCTTCATTCTCATTCTTTGTGGCAGAAGCAGAGAAATACAATCCAGAGTGCCATGGCACAATGGCAAATTATTGCTATCCCTTAAGAAAAATAAGTGTTGCTTGAAAGTGTTGCTAACTGTGGTGGTGACGGAATGTCCAGGAGAAAGTGTTCTAGTGGTGGGAAGCTAAAATAGCGAATTATCACATTTTATAATAAACACACAGACACAAAGATGAAACCTTTATGTAGCGGATGAAAGGAATAGAGGAGGCCCTGTGGCTAACTTGGACATGTTTTGTATGAGTTTTTTATGTTCAATGGTGACCTGTACAATATAACGCTGCGATGTTATGAGGGTGGGTGACATGTAGAGGACATATGTGATAAAGCTGGAGACATGATAGAGGATGGTTGCAAAGAGGGGTCTTTCTGGTGACCAGATTTAGTTATGGTTTACAAATGCTACATATTTATATACATGCTTATCAGCATGTAGTATTTGCATAGCATGAAACTAGCAGAAAAGACATCAATGCACTGTACAGGGTCAAAGGCAAGCATACTGTAAAGTACAGATAGGAGAGTTAGCTGGCTATTGGATTATTACTACATTGTGATATAGTTTTCTCTAAAGAGGTGGGTCTTTAATTCTTTCCTAAACTGAAGGAGCGGTCCTTTTGGATATGATGATGTTATTTCACAACTTAGGTGCAGAGATGGAAAAGGTGTGCTGCCTTTTTGTTTCCTTATTTTTGTTTCCTAATCTGAACTCTGATGCTCCTAGCTAACGTTGTGCAGAGAGCCACCAGAAATGGAGAACTTGTTCACAAAATAAACAGAGATGCAGGTCATAATGATGTTGTAAATGATGCAGCTAGGTTTGAGCATGTTGTGGGCTGTCAATGTCAACCAGCAGTGTTAGTCTACGGCTGATATGATCATATTTCTTGCAGCCCTGATGAAATATGCTGCTGCATGTAGGATGCTCTTTAGGGGTACCATTGTGGATAATGGGAGGCCATGGAGGAGGGCATTATTATCACCCAAATGCAAGAGTACAAGGGCTTGAACAGCACTTCTGAAGTCATATTCTGGGAGAAACAGTTTCGCTTTCTTTAGAAGAGATTGCTGGTACCAGGAAGTCTGTGTTTTTTGGCAATGGGGAGGATGAGTTTGGTATCCAATGTGAATCCAAGTGAAATAGCATTTCAGGAAAGTGTGAGTTCAAAGACATCAAGGTTCATGACACTCAGCCAGGTTTGTACTAATTCTTGCTTGTTGTGCTTGGCAAATAATAGGTATTCTTTCTTGGATGGACTGAACTTCATGTAGGCCAGACACATCCAAGTCTGGATGAGATGCAGGCAGCGTTTGAGGTATTGGATTTCTGCAGCAGAAAAGACTTTCAGGCAGAGTTGAGTACCATTGATATGTTGGTGAATCTTGATGCTGTTGACTGTGAGTAGAAACCCAGGGGTCTCCATGTGGAGGCTGAAGATGGCAGGAGAGAGTATGAAAACCCGAGTGACAGTGATCTTTTGGGACCAGGAGTTTCCCATGTGAACAAGCTCATGTTGGTTGGAAAGGTAGCAGTAGAACCAGTGAAGAATCAGGGATTCCCAATCAAGACTTGGTTGAGTGTTGTGTTGTAGAGTGTATCAAAGGCAGCTGACAACTTGTGACACTGTGACTACAGTGTAGCTATGTATACACCCTGGACCTGGTAGTTTCTTTTCAAAGTGTCTTTATTGTTCCTTTCTTGCCCCCTTTTTTGTATTATGACAGGGTGATTGAGGTTACTTTTTCTCTTCTTTCTTTCTTAGGGTCTTCAGGATATCCTTCGTCGTTCTGGTCCCCCGATGATGTCCCTCGAAAAAGAAAGCGGGACTCTGGTAATTTAATTATTCCTTTCTTTCAGTTTCAGTTATCGATTATTCGGATCTGGCAGTGAAGGGGATAAGAATTGAGTGGTTCTACACACCCGACCATCACCACTGCCCAATTGATTAATTGATATCATATGTCTTTCCTTTCCCACAACTCTCCAGCCCTCCCAGACCTCTCCTTGCTCATTATCCTGAGTCTTTTTCAATAACCTTTGCAACCGGCCACGCACCTGTGATAGCCCGTCCCTCCTGGAACGTGACGGGATACTGCTTGTCCTTGCTCGCTCCTCCTTTCGGCTTCTCCCTCCGAGGGCTGCTATAGCAGGTAGACTGTCATCGGTTTAGCTTCCGCCACGGGTTCTCTTTCACTCTCCTCCTCCTCTCAGCGTCCAGAATCTGAATCTCCTTCTGTATTCGGGTTAAATGCTGCCGTTTCCGCTTCTGGGTCTCTTCTTAAAGGCCCCACATTCTCCCCGAGAGGTTCCCTTGAAAGCTTCACATGATCCAGTTTGATCCGTCAAGAAACAGTCTCATCAAGGGGGCTGTGATCCTCGCTGACGTCAGCACCTTGCGAGTAAGGAGGAAAAGGGAGAAATGACAGGAGGTATTGTTTCAGTTTCCTCTCCTCCTTCTTCTGTTTTACCAAAACGTAGTGGCACTTCGTGACACAGCTCCAGCAATATCACGAGGCAGGGACAATGTTTTTGATATGACAGTGGACTTAGATGGACTCTAATAGACATTACACAATCAATTGGTAGCTCATGCATACACATCAGTTGTCCTCAGATGACTTGCCGAATGGTTTCCTTATCTGAAATTTCTCATTTATCAAGGTGAAGAAACATCCCACTGTCTCAGTGACCCAGATGAAGAGGCACTGCTTGGCATGGATGTGATACTTGCTTTGGTATTGTAGAATGTGTTTATCACACAGCTGAATGTTGATTCTAGATGTAAGAGAAATGCTCCAGTCAGTTGATCCTGGCCAGCTGAATGAAGAGGTCATCCCTGTGTGCTTCGAATAAATATTAAAGTTCATCACTGCTCTGTCAAGACACTTAATTGAGTTATGCTAAAGAAAAGCGACTTTAAATTTCATCAAGGAATTAAAAGGACAGTAGACTCACATGATTGTGGAAGCACTAAAGAAAAAGAACACAATGTCAAGTCAATTCTATATAATAGTGGTGTTGATTATTTCGTTAGAGTGCTATTACGCTTATGCTTTTTATGGATGTATAATGTGACTTGACTTGAGTAACACAGTGCCAGTGGTGAAAGGGGCTCAGTTGTGTCCAGCTACTCTAGAGCTTCATCTATGTTGGTAGGGTCTAATTTCAGAGTGAAGTAAACATACATTTGTAGTGAAGTAAACAGATTGTGAACCAAAGATCATTGTTCTGATACATGCTACACTTTTCGTGAAATAATTTAAAAATACTGCAAGGAGTTGTGCAATTACACATGGCAAGGGCAAGTCCATATATCTATAGATTCCCAAAAAATTACAACTATCTGACTCATTCAGTGTACCACACTATATTGGAAACAAAGCACAAATGATGTTTGCAGATAATGTCAGATTCCAAGGTTCAGTCAGACTAAGGGCATTTCACCCGTGTAAATTCACCCAGGTATTACCTGTCGGTATGTGGAGGATGCACTGTGGGAAATTGGTCTGCAAAGGGGAATATGTGTTTTTAACATGCAGTAAAACCACAACCACATATACAAAACTCGGAGTGGTGTGAAAAAGCAACTAAGTAGTAAAACCAAACCATGCGTTACTGATATTTGCCACAGGAGGTTTTTGCTCCCGGAGAAATAGTAGAACTCGAAATGAGCACACATATGCAAATTGACCAACAAGGAAAAAAGCCTCTGTCTTGACCACATTCCCATCAACCAGATTTCAAGTGGCACTGTGTGCCTGACTCGCAAAGGTACACTTACAATGTTGTGCAAGTTTACAATTGTTTGCTACTCACAAAGGTATTTTACCTTTACAAATGCGGAGTTTCCACACATGAAAAGTTAGGCCAGTCCTATCCTTTTATATGCAGAGAATCCGGAGTCCTAAAATTCTCTTAATTTTGTTCATAGCAAGCAAATGTAAACTTACCCAAAAGTGTAAGTTTACCTTTGTTAATCAGACCCTATGCATTTAAAAACCCGTTCTCTTCCTCTGATCTCTAAATGTATTGCGGTCGTTGTGGTTACATGTTTAACATTTCCGCTCTATAATCTCCATAGACTAACTATCCAAATTCTCGGGTCTTAATATCATATGGTCTTTGTACTGAACATAAGTGCATTACATGCACAAGGCTATTGCACTGTCCCTCCGTTGGGTAATCATTCTTTAGGACATACATTCTTTAGGTCCATAGCCACATAGATTACATTTCTACTTGTTTCAAATCATACGCACTTTGTGGATGAATACGCTACAAATTTTTCCAGAAGAAAAACTGCCTGGCTCAGACAAAAAAAACTTTGTAACTCTACTATTGTATTTTTTTTGTAACCTATTGTGTTATTTCTTAGAGGTTTTTCATAGAATTTAATTAAATACTTACAATTTAAATACTAGATGGCAAAATGAATTGCCTTTTTTTTTAGGCCTGGGCCTAGTAACTGCAAGTTCCGGATATTTTCATAAAGCAAGTAGTGTCCAAGGAAGTATTCCAAAAAATACAATCTCACAGTGAAGCACAAATATTTGTGGGAATTTTCTGGTCATGAAGAGCATTCTTCACACAATTATTATTATTATTATTATTATTATTTATTCACACCGCAGTATTAACATTTCTATCAGAAATATAATCCAAAAGCATGAAGATGACAAATAAAGTGTCGAGGTAATTCACAAAAAACCTGAATAAAACAATGAAAGTTATTATTTATGAGCGCCGATTGTGTGTATCTCAGGTGTAATAACTCAATGTCTTGAAATATACACATTTATATCAATGGTGGGGGTATGGGTCAGTGTTTGCTCCCCTCTTTCATTTTGAAATAAATTACCTTTTAATTTAGGTTTTAACTCGTGGCGAGAGGGGATTGACAACATTTGGTGGTAGCAGTGGCGTAGCTAGACTTGAGACAGCCCGGGGCGGTACCTGCGTTTGCCACCCCACGGCGGGACTCCTTGAAGGGGGGTGGGTGCTGGCGAATCCACAGATTGCCACCCCATGATGGTGCCACACTGAAGACGGCAGGTGAGAGCTTGGGGAACAGAATTCTGCCATTTTGTCACCCCCTCTCAGTGACATTTTGTCAACCCCCTCAGGGATGACACCATTGGGCGGCCCGCACCCGCTGCACCCCACTTCCTATGCCATTGGGTGGTAGGACATTTCAGTGGAGTGGTCTGTTGAAGTAGAAGGACCGGAAGTCGGGGCACCGTGTGGTGGTTTGGGTGCCACAAGGAGATCATGCTTTGGGACCTAAGACTCAGAGTTGGTGTGTAGTAAGAGAGGACATCTGAGGAGTAGTAGGCGCCGTGCCGTTTACAGCCTTGAATACAAGTGTCATTGTTCAATAGTTGATTTCTGGTTTGGTTAGTAAATATTTTTGATAAAGACATGTTCCTGTGTTGGATTTTGTTGGGCCACTGTAGGTTTGAATACATCTGAGTGGCTACGTAGTGGTGAAGGGGTGAGGCCATAATTTTACATTGTTTAAGATTTAGAGAGCATAATCTTACTCCTCCAATAAATCATTATCGCTAAAACTTTGTGTAATATTTATTCTTGCTTGACTAATTAGGTACCAATTACAAGTGATGCAGGGTTCCATGAGGAAAGTACAGGCAGGCAGAATTATCGATGGCAACTGGAATTTTATCATGGAATTCCTGCAATTACTAGTTAAACCCCATTGGAATGGGGAATAACTGTGCTGAGCCGGCTTTTCCAGGTGGAATTTTGCACTGTATTCCATGTTCAGTAGGGATTAACATGTGCATCTACCATCTTTTCTAAGCAGGTGTAAAATGTAGCTGGTGGGCCAGTGGGGTTTATGGGGAGGAGGCTGGCAAAGGTAGGGTAGAGTGATTTAAACCTATCAGGTAGGAGCATTACATGTTCCTCAATGTCATTTCTAAGGGTCTAGAAGGGGTTTGAAAATGGGCGGGTTGTAATGCTTCCCTTTCCCTCTAGTGATTTTACTGGCAACTAAAATCAAGTCTGCACAGACGTAGTTACCATTGGTGAACCTGGTGCAGCAGCTGCACAGGGGTCAAAAGCCAGGAAGGGCCCATTGAACCCTGGTAGTTGCTGTCTTTTACTACCCCAACAGCAGTCAAAAGGGCCATTTACTTGCTTCCACTACAGCCCATGGCATCCTTGTTACACTATTGTAGGTCTGATATTCCCATTTCCAACACCTGGTAAATCTGGGTGTTGGAACTGTGAACACTGGTGCACATGTGAATGGGTGGAGAGAACGTCTATAGAGGAATTCCGTTCCGACAGTCTCTTAATTGGGTTCTATGAATTAATGTATTTTAAAATGAATCCTGTTATGTGACTTGAAGAATTTATATGCTTTTTTTAAAGGGTGCACTGAGCTGAAGTTGGATATTTAGACGGTTTAGACACATTCAAATGTAAAGTATAAAAAGTACTGCTTTTTTAGGTTTTGTTTTGACAAAAAAAGCTTAAATCAGGCTTAGAGCTTGCCCATTTCTTACCATTACTTACAATTGATTGGCATACATGTCATTCTTGTTTCCTTGCCTCTGATTGGTAGGTGCCTCCTGCTCCTTCTTGCTTCCTCCAGGTGCTTCCACTGTGTGTCCCTGCCCTGCAGCATGGACCTAGTACGGCTCTCTGTCTGCAGCAAGTGCCCTTCCACTGGCCACAAATTCATACAGGCCCTTTTAAAAACATTTTACATGCGCTCTAGAAGAGTGCATGTGTCTTCAACCCCTCATTAATATCACCATCCACGCTCTTGGCCCCAACCCTCTCCAGCTCTGCGTTGTTGGTGATCCCTCCTTCCTCCCACGCACCGCCCTTGTTTTGCTTCCCCATGACCCCTCCTCCCATTGCCCATTATTGTTGCTCTCTCTAATTCCCCTCATGTTGTTTCCCCTCTCCCATTGGTGCTGGTTCTATCCTCCTCCCCTGAACCAACCTCGTGTGGCTTGCCCCTCACGTTATTTTTTGGTGTGCGACACAGCTTAAAAAAATCGATATGATGATACCTGTGATACACCGGGTGGGGGGAGGGCACACTTAGCCTAGAGGGGGGAACCAAGGGCAATCCCTGGGATGTGCGGTCGGGGCTGCAGCCGTCTTCTAAGGGCTCAGGGCAAGGTAGGCCTCTCTACTGACAGCGGAGCTGCAATAAGGGACGTCTACTCAGTTGCTCCATTCGTGCCATCAGCCACGTGCGCTGGCATCACCCTTTATTATATACTCCCCAGTCTGCGCCTGGCCCAGGGAGATGAGTGCGTTACAAAGTATTGCAGTGGCAGGGTGGCTCACTACAATACCAACACTGGCCGCGTCATAGCTAATTTTTCTTAACATTAAGCAAGGTTGCACAGCCGCTTGCAGTGCTGTGCAACATGTCTAAAACATAATACATCTGATTGCATTTGTGAGAACAGTCGAAGCCAAAAACATAAATATAAAAAATGTGTAACCTACATACAGAAATATACAATATGGAGCAGCGTTTACTGACCAGTGTCATCAAGCAATATCCGAGCAATGATTTTGGAGGGTGTTTTTTTGCACAGTGCCCATAAGATCACCCTTGGGGGTCATGAGCATAAGTAGGCCTTCCGCAGGGTGCTGCAGTCGGAAACCAAAGCTCTAAGAAGTAGTGTTTACTCTCGACACGCTGTTTGCTGGTATCAAACTCACTCATGTGTGTGACTTCATTTAGTTAACTTCAGCTTGAGCTCAACCATTGTCAGTATGTTATGGCATTAAGATGCAAGTGAGACTTGAGGGAAGTATTAACAACCATTGGCAAGGTTGCACTTTTTTCCTTTACTTTAAGCCATGTTGCACAGCAGCCAATGCTGCTGTTTAAAACGAATTAAGATAAAGAAAAATAATGCTAGGACACAGTCAACGTTGGAAGTATCATTGCACTTTTTCCCTTTAATTTAAGCCATGTTGCATAGCAGCTGCCTAAAAAAGTATTGACAAAGGCAGTAAGATCTTGAATAGGAGACACCTATTGGCTTTGCCAATGCTTGTGTTTACTAGCCTCGGTAGAAGAGTACTGCCACGTGCTTTAATTACATCTCTGCAGTGCACGGCGTGTATTACGGTTGTCAGACACAGATTCCCGAGTAACACTGCATGCTTCAAATGATAACCCTGGTTTGGCTGCACATTTCAATCATCAGGCAGTTGAATAGATTTATTGCACTTACAAATGTCAAATAATTAAGAGAAAATAACCCTGGCATTAAAAAGAAATTAAAATTCACAGTCATCCAACAATCTAACGATTGGTAATTACAAACGAAGACGTATATTAAAGAAGCAATTTAAAACAATGTATTATTAAGTTTGTACTTGCGCGGAAGACAATCTCTAATTTCCCTTTATAAGGGGCACTTTGTCCTCATTAAGGCACAGCAGCAGCGTGCTAAGTAATTACTGTAATAAGAAGGTATTCTGAGTAAAAGCAGAACAAACAAGCACTTCACTAGCCATAAATTACAGCTGTCAGAGGATATTCGGGAGATCAATTGAACTGGGACTAATTATTTACACTGCACTTTATAGAGCAATTAAAAATTCCCCAAATGGTGTTAATTGCCTTTTATGTTCAAGATCTGCTACTCGAGTTTCAAATGCATATTTAACAGAAATGTCTGCTGTTTAAGATTGCTTGGGCTGGCACGTTGAATTTCTGTGCTCGGTTTTCTTGCAGGAGTTGGAAAGGCAAGCTATGAGGCCCACGACGAGGGCCACATGTGATATTTTTGTGAGGAGCTGGAGGTATATCACAAACTTGTTTTGTCTTATTTATTTTATAACACTTTCATTTATGAATTTTTGAGAGAAGCATAAATTAGAAAAAAAGAATTGAAGGATGCTGCCACACATGGGCAGACACTTCAGAGGCCCGGAGCTCCTGGGCCCACTTCCAGCTTTGAAGGCCTTGAGCCTAATTCAGTCGCTACCAAGTGCCAAACACATTAGCACAGGTGTAAATCCGAGGCTGTCGTTCAGCTTGATTCCGGTTCACCTTCCGGGTATCTTGCGGGTGGCTGTGGTTCATCGCCTCCAGAGTTTAACAGATAGTAGATTTTTTGCGAAATCATTATGTTGGTGGCCATATTTTATGAAGGAGGACAGTATCATTATTTAATTCTAGAGTTTTCAAACATGCTTCCACAGATGCTCTGCTGCCACACACATCATCTTTGGACTCCGTGTGACATTTGTCAGCTCTGCCTGAAAACCATGTCTCCCACAATCCGGAATGGAACATGACCACAAAATTCAATCCCAGACCGAAGACAGCCCACTTCCATCTATGACAACAGCACAGAGGTCTACCTCACATCTCCGATGACTCGTCTGAATAGCGACTGTCACCATGTCCAGCATGATAGAATGCTCAAAATCAAACTTGTCTGCCTGCTATAATGTATAAGGTGGCCTAATACATAAAACCATAAGGCCTTACTCTTTCGAGCCCTTATCAGCAGTTAGAATAAGGACAGTGTCAACTGTACATTTCTGTAGCTGATCCAATATTCTCCCATTGAATGCTGAGCTTAAGGCTTGATTTACAAAACACATCCAAATGTGTGCTACGGAATTGTCGACACTTATGACTGAATGATTCATTCATTTGAGCGACATTTTGATTGTATGCCTCTCTTCTATAATTGTACTTATGCAGAAGCTCCCCACTGGCGAACATCTGCTTATGGAGGTGCTGAAACTGGTGGCATTTGACCATCAAGTAGAAAAACTATATTCACTCAGAAAAAGCATTTTCCATTAAATTTTCTCTCCTCTCACACCACCACTCAAAGGGAATTTCTATGTACTTTCCCACACTTTCTGCAATATTTACATCTGTATCATAAAGGCTCCATTATTGACATCTGTCTCATAAAGGAGTACGTTTACGAGTGAGGATAAGTGTGGGCGATGGCATTACAAATGTATGTGAAAGTTATGGCTCGCTGTCTCTTCACAGCATTGCATGACTCACTACCTTTGGAACCCATTCTTGTTAGCCCCTATATATCATTAATGACTGCAAATAAATCGGTACAGATGGCTGAAAGTGCACTCTCATGCAGCAGTGCCTCTGCAGATGTAGTGTGTGTTTTACGGCAGATAAAAATATTGCTGAGCCACTAAATACCTGCTGAGGACTGCTTCCCTGCTTTTCACATGCTACGCAAACAAATGATGGACGGAATGCTGAATAAATCATACATTCACACCCAGTCAAGAGATCTGGGTGAAATCCATTGTTCTTTTGCTCACTATGCCACCTCAGTTTAGACCCGGCCATATGCAAATCAGTCTTGACCCTGTGCCTCATGGGAACAGTCCAGACCGAACTGCCAAGCCAGGTCCTCCCTGGACCGGAAACAAGCATCCTGGGACCGGTTTCTGGGTATTACCCTTAATCAGCCAGGCTAGCTTGAATCTAGTGGCACAGTGAGCAAGTCACCCACGTCTGGGCATACCCATCCCACTTAGGGTAAAAAGTGCTACGCAAACAAATGAAGGACGGAAAGCGGAATAAATCATACATTCACCTCCAGTCAGGGAGGACCTGGCCTGGCCGTTCGGGCTGGACTGTTCCCATTGGGTGCAGGGTCAAGACTGAATTGCATATGGCTGGATCCAAACTGGAATGGCATGGTGAGCAAAATAACAATGGATTTAGGCCCAGATCTCTGTACTGAGTTGAATGTATGACATTGTTCTGCATTCTGTCCCTCAATTGTTCTTTCTGCTTTTCACATGCAGCACAGCAGTTTAAATCAGTTGCTGGGACATCATCCCACCTCACGTCTCCCACTTCTCAATCCTCGTCCCTCACTACCCATCCTTCATATATCTTCCATCAACCATTATTCCTCATCCTCCATCCCCATCTTTCATTCCTCATCCCACATTCATCAGCCGTCATCGCTCAGCCATCATCCCTTATTCATTGTTTTAATCCATCGTCCATCTTCTCTCATCCACCATTCCTCATCCATCTTCAATCATTTGTCATCAAGTTAATGAGCGGTGGATCAGGCAAGTGGGTGGTCACAACTTCCCAGAGATATAGAGAGGAAGGAGGCTGGGATGGGCACAGGGTGATCATGAAGGACTGGATGGGTAGATGGAGAACAAAGAAACAAAGGCATTAATAATCCAGTTGACTGTGAAAGAAAACAGAACCACGTACAATGACATATCATAAATACTTGGACTTTTAGAATCATCGATCCGAAAGCGCCCGATGGTTGGCCAAAAAGGCTGTCCTAGAAATTTGAGAAGGGACTTACACAGCTGGCATTACCTGGAATGAAAATAAGTTAAGAAGGCAAAACTATCTAGAAGAAATTATGTTGCACCGAAAGTCTTAAAAGATGTCGAAAAAATAAGCACAGAGAAAGAAACTATCTGTAGTTTGTCGAGGCAGCTAAGCAACAAAGGTACATGGGATGTTTGTACTTGGTATCTAGAGGAGCAGCCAATTATTAAGGGAACATAGAAGCAGAAATGTCAAATGCCCATTGACTAATGCAACTTAAGAACATCCTCTGAAAAACAGAATAAATATTACCAATATGAGAATGGTCGAGCCTCAAAAGGGCAACCTGTAGCCAATTCAAAGGCAGATTGAATGCATGTGCTGTAGCTTTCTGCTGTAGACACCTCAAGCGCAATGAAGCAGCTAAGTGAACACGAAGCCACGGACTCAGACATGATACCCACAAAATACTTCCTTACCCAATAGACTGGTGGCTCTTCATGTTAGGTGATGAGAGGAGCATTAGTGAAGCAAAGGTTTCTGGATGGCCAGTAGTGGGGGTATTGAAAAGTACCCTTGTTGTATGGTCACCCCTCATTTTTTGCTCCAGGTCTGATGGTTATGACTGAAAGTGCACTGGCGCCTGCTGCCCAGGCCGCAGTGCCTATGCTCTATTCCCAAAACTGTTGAATGTGAATTGGTAATCCCAATTGGCAAGAACTTTACCCACCTCATAAGTCCCTAGTATATGGTACCAGTGGTTCCCAGCGCACGGGGGACGAAGGGGTCCCAGGGCTTGCAGCACTGATTCTGTCACCCTGGGTTACCAAAGTATACTACTGACAGTGAGCCTTCCATTGCAGACTGCAGGAGCAGTGTAAACTGCTCAAACTTGACTTTTTCCTCACCATGATGAAAGGTGTATCTGGAGCAACCAGGGACTTGTTGTTTTATTCATTATTACTTGCTAGAGGGGAGATATGTCATAACTGGATAAGTGAAACCCTGCCTCAGCACTCAAAGTCCATGTTTTCTATGTCAAGAATGGACTTGTTGGGAAACGTGTAAAAAAATCTAAATTCTAAACTGCAGATCACTCCCCAAACACTGGACTGAAATCGCTATGCTCTTAGAAGAACTTAAACCAGACGCCCTATTCCTGACAGAGAACTGGCTCAACGCAGAGTCAGAACCAGATCTCATCCAAACCATCACTCATGGATATCACATACAACGAGAAGATCATAAAGAGGGTAGAGGAGGAGGCCTAGCAGTTATCTTAAAGGATTGTTACAACTGCTGCAGCTCTCCCAACCTGGTACCAGACTGCGAAAGTCTCTCCTTTGCCATTGATTTCTCCCCCATAAGTACCTTCTCTGGGCTACTTATATATCGTCCACCCGGGGCTCTGGGACAATTTCTTAACACCCTTCCCCCCATCACAGCCGAATTGGCTTGCAGGCGTCTAATTTTACACTATTAGGGGATCTTAATATCCACTTTGACAATGCCTCTGACCACATCGCCAAAGAAATGACCATGAGCCTCTCCGCACTACAATTAAAAAAATTATTGTTCAAACCCACCCACACCAAAGGCCACTTACTCGATCCTGTTTTTAGTAACTATGCAGATCTCACAGCAGGAACCCCTTCCCCTCTCCCGTGGTCAGACCACTTCCTGATCCCTCTTTCCTGGGCCATCCTCGAGCCCCACTTAGCCACCAACACAGCCTCTCGTAGGGAACTGAATTGGTCAAAACTTCCCCTGGATTGCTGGTTGACGGCCCTTGAAATCTCAAGACCACCCAATAACCCCAACCCCATCCTAGCCAATGAGGACAACAACAGTTGGATCCATAACTCCTTAGATTCCGTACTCCCCATAAAATGCTCTCAATCAAAGCGCAGCACAGCAACTGCACCCTGATATTCCCACAAATTACAGGAAAGGAAAAAATATTGCTAAAAGTTAGAGAGGAAATGGCAACTGGATTATTCCCCTTCCAGCAAAACTGCTTACAGGGAGGCAATAAAAACTTACAAAAATGAAATTACAGCCTCTCAATCAACTTTCTTCGAAGAAAAAATGAAAGCAGCTGCTTTCATGCCCCAAAAAATCTATCGAATCGCAAAAACTCTCCTCAAACTCCCTGAGAAACCACCAATCCCTATTGATGCCCAAATTTGCTGCAACAACCTGGCAGATTTCTTTTTCCAGAAAATACAAACAATTTATACCTCCTTTTCCCCCATCCAGCCCTGACACAACTTTTGCCAACTTTTCAAGTGCAGGACCCCGATCTTCGGCCACTCTGGACACCCTCCCCCCTCTCAATCCCACCACATTAGAATCCATTATGCACCAGGTGAAAACTGGCTCCCCCCAAGACCCGGCACCCCCACGCGCCCTGCTGCCAGCTATTGTCAACATTCTTCCCACCACACTCGACCTGCTCAACGCCTCTATCTCTTCCTGCATTTTCCCTCCCCCCCTGGAAGCGCCCCATGGTTAAGGCTCTCTTTCAAAAACCTAACCTAGGCCAAGACAATCCCAGCAATTACCGGCCAATTTCTCTGTTACCATGGCTGAGCAAGGTCCTACCTGAGTCCCACATTATTTAACGTTTATATGAGCCCCCTAGCTGAGATTGTCCGTCCTTTCCGCATAAAAATCATCACTTATGCCGATGACACTCAGCTAGTGGTAGCCCTTAACCAATCAAACACTTCCTCTAACAACCTGAGTGGATGTCTGGAGAAGGTGGCCAAATGGATGACACTCTCCTGTTTAAAGTTGAACAGGGACAAAACTGAGCTCATGCTCTTAGGTAAAACCCCCAAGCTTAATATAAACTCACTATGGCCCATCTGCCTAGGTCCTGTCCCAGTGCCAAAGTACACAACTAAAAGCATGGGCATTTGGCTGGATTACTCCCTCAACTTTAACCACCAAGCAGCTAAACTCTCAGCCACCTGCTATGGTCTACTAAGGCTACTTCAAAAAATTCTCCCCCTACTTCCATTCCAGGTGAAACAGATTAAGGTACGGGGTCTCATTTTATCATGCCTGGACGTTGGGAATGCCCTCTATCTGTGGGGCCCCTCAATTCACCTTATGCAAACTCCAGGTCATCCAAAACTGCGCTGCCCGATCAATCCTTCAGATCCCCCGCCGACTCCAATCAATCCCGGACTAAAGAGCCTCCATTGCCTCCCAGTTAGGGAAAATATTGAACTCAAGGCCCTGTGTATTGCCCATAGGTCCTTTTGGAAGACGGGCCCTGTCATTAGCCAATCGCTGATTAGTCCCTACCACCCGAATAGACAGCTCAGATCAGCATCTTCCTTCCTCACCCTAGTGCCCTAGATCAAAAGAACTAGATGTGTTGGACGCTCCTTTGCTTATAACTCGGCTAAACTCTGGAACTCTCTCCCACTCCACCTGCGGGCAGAGCCCAATCTGCTCCCCTTCCGTAAGCTTTTAAAAACTCTGCTCTTCAACAAATCTGTATAGTTCTAACTATCTTCTTGCACGTGTTTGTCCACAGCGCTAGGACGCCTTAGGGCAGCTATTGCACTTAACAAATGGCCTTTTCATTTCATTGATTTAATTTCAAAAGAGAAAAAGATTATGGGATATATTAAAAAATTGGGCAGGGGTTAACTGAATACAATGAATGGGTAACAAATATATTAAGAAGAACCCTCGGTCCAATGATTACGCCTACATAACTCTCTGTTTTATGCTTTAAGGGCCTCCCAATATACTTTATGCAGCCACCGTAAGAGCAGACGTTTTCTGAGAGAGATGTACCAGAAGGAGGATGGTGTCTTAACCTGCCGCCCCCCCCTGTGGGGGCTTATGGTCTTTCCTTCGCAATTGAAAAGGCAAGGGTATAAGTCATTAAATTAAAATCTAAGGTGAATGAGGACAACAACAGGGATGTTTGACAAAGACATGGATGTATATACAGTATTATAGATGAGTAACAGAGAATAGCAGTGCTGTTTTTTACTGCGGGCCATCAAATATGCAATAGGAGTGAAGCACGAGTTGTCCATGATGTCATTCAGAACACTAATTTGTTAAACATTCCTGTTATTCTCCGTGACCAAATTACAATTTGATGTTATTTATGGCCCATCCAAATCATCTGTCCCTGATTTCAATTGCTTTGCATGAGTAGACAAGTCACGGTTGAGATAACATTATGTCTAACGTGTCACAAACCCTTGTACGGTGTTACACCTGGTGTCCTACCATCTGGCCCCACCCACTACCCTCTGGGTATCAGGCCCCTCCTGCGAAAAAATATCTGGCATCCTGCCACCTTCCCACACCACCCTCAGCCTTACCCCCTCTCAAAAAAGCACATAATGTCCTCCTATCCACCCTCAACCACTATATTTACTGCCCCCTCTCCATCCAAATTTAAAAAAACTCAAAATCCCGATGTCCTGCTGTCCATGCACACCATCCTCTCTGCAATCTATCTCTCCCGAACACAGGCATATAAAAATAATGCCTGGTCTCCTGCCACCCATTCCTACAACTCTCTGTGCCATACCTGACCTGTCCCTTCCGCTCTATCAGCTTGAAATTCCTTTATGAGGTTACAATGGTAGGAAACAGCTTTCATTTCTCACTATTGCTGTATCAAAGCAATGAATACTCACATTTACAATCTGGTATCCGCAGGAATTCGATCTAAGTGAGAGCTACACACAACACATGCATCACTGCAGCGAATAACCAGTTTTTCACTAAAGAGGTATCCTATGGAAGCCTTATATAACAACATATTCCACGATTTAGATGTTGGTACCTAAATGTTTTTAATTCCAAAAAAGCTTTCAGGAACCTGAAATGTTGAAAACTAAATGATTTACTGATTGATTATAGGGTAGCAAATAAACACAATTTATTGTTCATCAAAACATGGGAAGCTGGGTAATTTAGATGAGTACAGAGGACATGGATCCTTTAAATTAAACTGTGTGGAAATATCTCACTGATTTATCATTTCTGAATTCACTTTTCTACTGTTTCTACTGTTTAATCCGAATGTCTGATACATGGTAGCACTTCAGACCACAGCAGTGTTATATACAATAAATGATCTTGTAAGTGTTTTTTTCTTAATCTGTGACAAAACTAGCGTTGATGGGCGTTGACTACTGAGGAGATGTGTTTCTCTCTTTTATGAGCTTTTTTATTTAACACTTAATAAAGATCTTTGACTGACCGACGAGTCTGTAGATCTGAGTGTGGTTTGGTGCCCGCAGTCGGGTGATGCCTTCTCGTTCGTGACCATGACAGCTGCTTCACGGGAAAGTTCAGATGAAACTAGCTTTCAGTGCATATAAGTGTGCGGCTGAGTTGCATTATTATCTTCTTGAAGTAAATTGGCCTCTGAAGACAATGCGTTTGATTTATAAAGCAGTCAGTTTGGAGATGCTCTCAGCAGCACAAGGCAGGCAAAATTCATCGAAAGCTCTTTCAGTGGCGTCTTAATCAAACTGACATATCCCTCTCCAGTGACTTTATTAACCCAGATTGAAGGAGTGAGGCTAAGCGCCCCCTCAGGAACCGCGGGAACGGCGGAGGATCTTATCTCTTAATATACTGGGTAGTCCAATAGGAACTAATAAATATCGCTGTAAATAGATACGTGGGCTCCGATGCCGCCCTTTCGCCACAGCCAATGTGCTGACGCAGCCATCTGCTGCACAGCCGCCGCCTTCATTTAATAAAGCAAGAGACCTCAATAATTAACTTTACTTTAAAATGTCTGCCACCAGCTTTTAATGGCAGGATCCGCTTTGGAGGTCTTTAGTATAGATGTGAGTTAAGCCATTGTAGGAGCGTCCACACAGACGCACATAGCGCCAAGCTACAGCTCACGGCAGGAAACCCGCAGTCTTATTCTTCATCTATTAACGCAGTTTTCTATAGCGCCAACAAAAAGAACGCAAATAGAAACATGAATGTCTGGTACCGAGAAATACACGACAGAAATGACTCAAGTGGCTATACAAGTCATAACCAGAAAGAGAATCCAACTTTCTAACTTAAAAGAAGTGGCTGAAGAAGTAAGGTATGATCTTTGAACCCTGTAACATCACTGGAAGTGACATCACTAAAGCACTGAAGAATTCCCTTACCCTACCACTCACTGAGCACCACAGACATACACACACATACACGTTCAAATCTATTGTAGACCTACAGTGAGGTGGAAACACACACATTTGCTACACTTAAACAAAAATGTTCTTAGTCTCTTACAAATCTTAAGGCTGATATGAATCATCCTATTAAAGGTGAGTGGCTAACCCTTGATGTTTCTCGTCCTGCACTTTCAGTTAAACAAAGTGAGTGCCTTCTAGCAGCTGTGCAGTTGGTTTCCTTGAATGTACCCATTTGGACTAAAGCGTCATAATGTAATGGTTATTAAAAGGAAGCCTGAGGACTGGTCCCATGGTAGATGTCCTTTAGACATAAAGCCACATGGCAGCAATCTCCACAGTGCCTTAGCAAGTATCTTGCTCATTAGCCAGGAAGTAGACCTTGGGCAATGACCATCTTGTTCCCCTCCCATGTCCTAGCTTTACCTTTTCGCCTTCTGTTGTGTATGTATGTCCCTTACTTCAAGCTCTAATTTTGAAATGTTATATAAACAATCTATTTTGTTTCTCTTTGCTTCTTCGAATCTTTCTCCCTGCTCACCTTGCTCAACCTACCACCCAACATCCCATCAAGTTGTTTCTAAGAGCATCAGATCTTAAGTCATTATTGTTCCTTTACCACTTTATGGTACCAATCTCAAAGGGATATGTACACTCCTCTCAGTACTGAGGAGGGTTAGATGTAATTGGGTAGTGTTGGACCGAGGGAAACCCAAGTCACATAGGGTAGCTTGGCACTAAATGGCAGGCCTAACTCCAAGGTACATGTGCTAAGTTTGCGTCACACCCTTCAGTAACATAACGTCCATCCACTCAAAAATAAGGACACTACACCACTTTTGGAAAAATACGAATAGTTTTATAAAAGTTCTCTTTATATCTCTGTGGTTTCTTAGCAGTCTTAAGTCACAGCACATAAATTAGCTCTGCATAAGAGAAATCAGCAACTAGACAGTTTTTATAGAAGAAAAATCATTACTGGCATTTCCTGACGTTCCTTTACCCTGAAAGGAGAGTTCTTTAACCACTCCTGCACCTTAAACAAATAAGACATGCATCATTAGCTTAGAAGTTAGCAAGCATAGATATTTCCTACATCCAGTTTGAGCTATTCATACAATTCTGATAGTAGTAACCCAGCATGAGGTAGTTCAGTCTTCACATATAAATAGTTTCAGGAAATTGCCTGCTCAGTTCTACCTATGGCACTCTTAAATGGATTCAGTGAAATTGCTTCTCAGTTCTAACCTATGGCACTCTTAAATGGATTCAGTGAAATTGCTTAGGCAATTGTCTCGATGGAGTTCAAAGATCTTGATGGGGATTAAACAACTTTCACCCTTACTGCACTTCTACTTATTTGCTTAAGTACTGCCTAAAGTTTACCCCAGTCTGGTTCACAGTCGACCTCAGCGATCTGCTCTTGTCTCTATTCCATGTCAGAAACCGGTGGCGACTCAGGCTCTCCTTCACGAGGCTCAGTCAGGCACCATCGGCATCCGCTTAGACTCAGCGTTTCCTCCCTCTCGCTCTTACCGGGAGTTTCGCCTCAGTCCGGCCCCGCAGCTCTGCTGCCTCCGCTCACCTCAACAACGATATTCCGAGGAGCCCTCTGACCTGGCGCTGACAGCTCCGGCGGTTGACAGAACCGGAATCTCCCCGCACTTCCTCCTTCCGCGTTGTTGATTACTCGGCGCTCCGCCCTCCCCTCAGGCGTCGAGAAGGGTGGAAACAGACGCCGGCCAACCTCCTAGGGCTTCTGCCCCCTTCTCCGCGTCACTGGTTCTTCAATGCAGACTTCCGCGAAGCCAGCCTCTTGGTCGGGTTCTTTTAGCGGCTCTCCCCGCTGGCCCTCCCGAACGGCCCGGTGTGGGTGCGACAGCCGTTTCGAGGCACGGTCCACGCAGCAGGCCCTCACAGGGTAGGATTCTTCCCTTTTCCTTTCGGGCTCTCAGGACTTCGGGTGGACCGTCAAAATACTGCTTCCTCGCCCGCTTCAAGGCGACAGTCCAGTTTAATTCCCAAAGGGGCGGACAGGCAGAAGTTAACCCCCTACAGATGGGAGCCTCTTTGGGTGATTTCCCAAATCAGTCAGCCGCTTATCCAGGATAGTCCAACCAAGTTACTCTCCAGTCACAAGTCAATAGTTGGAGCTAGGGGTGAGGTCTCGGTGTTATGGCTTAGTCCGTAGAAAGGGGAACAGACCAGCACAGTAGAGCAGCCGGCCCGTGGGTCGATCTAACCCCTCACAGTGCACTTTCCTCCCTTCACTACTGCTTTACTCCTCACCAACTATCACTCAACCTCCTCTGGACACTCTCCACTAACCCTAAAATGGCCGCCCTGGTTCTGGCCTTATATAGACTGACCACAAAGGTTCCAGCAGGGTCCAGAAGATCTGGAAGGTCTCTAAACTACCCTATGGGTCTTTCTCAAGGGATGGCAGTTATGGCAGTTGATGGCCACCATTTTAGATACCTCCTAGTTTTCTGTCAGGAAAGACACTTAGGCCTCAGGAAAAAGGACCATGAGGACAAAGAACACCTAACCCCATAGGACAACACCGCAAAAATTCAGTGGACATAAAAATTAAGGGTTTTGAGGGGCAAAAAGAGGACAAAAATAAATAAGTAAATAGGAGGGACTACCCAAAGGGCAGACAGGTCTAACACGCGTCCCCCCAGCTGAAAGTGGGGAGAGCTACCCAACCCCTTGGGAGTCCTCATCACTAAGGCGGAAATACCTAGAGAGACCTTCTGCATTGGTGTGGTCCACTCCAGGCCGATGTTCCACCCGGAAGTCCATTCCCTGTAGGAAGATGGACCATCTCAACAGCTTGGGATTTTCCCCCTTCATTTGCATCAGCCAACGGAGGAGTCGGTGGTCGGTCTGAACCAGGAAGTGCGAGCCAAACAGGTATGGCCGCAACTTCTTCAGAGCCCACACCACCGCAAAAGCTTCCCGCTCAATTGCACTCCACTTCTGTTCCCGGGGAAGCAGTCTCCTAGACAGGAAGACTACAGGCTGATCCAGACCCTCTTCATTGAGTTGCGATAACACTGCCCCAATGCCATGCTCTGATGCGTCTGTCTGGACAATGAACTCCTTGGAGAAGTCCGGGGCCCTCAGGACCGGTGCTGCACACATTGCCTGTTTCAATTTCGTAAAGGCTTGCTGACAAGCCTCTGTCCAGACTACCCGTCGAGGTTGTTTTTTGGAAGTGAGCTCTGTGAGGGGCGCTACAATAGTGCCATATCCCTTCACAAAGCGACGGTAGTAACCTGTGAGGCCCAGGAAAGCTCGGACCTCAGTCTGGGTCTTGGGGGGTTCCCAGGCCATGATTGCCTCAATCTTTGCCTGGAGGGGCTGCACTGTTCCCCTACCCACCAAGTGGCCTAGGTACACAACCGACCCCTGCCCAATCTGACATTTGCTGGCTTTGATTGCCAAGCCAGCTTGTTTCAGGGCCTGAAGAACTGCTTGCAAGTGATGCAAATGGTCCTCCCAACTGCTGCTGAAGACGGCAATGTCATCTAGGTAAGCAGCGGAGAAAGCCTCCATTCCGGAGAGGACCTGGTTCACCAGCCGCTGAAAAGTGGCAGGGGCGTTCTTGAGCCCAAAGGGCATCACGCAGAACTGGAAGTGTCCCTCAGGCGTGGAGAAAGCTGACCTTTCTTTTGCTCCATCTGTAAGGGAAATCTGCCAATACCCTGAAGTGAGGTCAAAGGTACTTAGATATTGGGCAGCTCCCAGCCGGTCAATCAATTCATCCGCCCTAGGGATCGGATGAGCGTCAGTCTTGGTTACTGAGTTCAGTCCCTGGTAATACACACAGAACCTCAGTTCTGGAGTGGCGCCTGGTGGAGCAGTTTTTGGCACTAGAACCACCGGACTGGACCAGGGGCTACTGGAAGGTTCAATAACTCCTAGCTCCAGCATCTTGGTAACCTCACCTTGGATGCTGG
The DNA here is from genome assembly GCF_964261635.1 of Lissotriton helveticus. NCBI lineage: Eukaryota > Metazoa > Chordata > Amphibia > Caudata > Salamandridae > Lissotriton > Lissotriton helveticus. The sequence continues at coordinate 1,074,498,631 of NC_136065.1, read as the reverse complement.
CCTTTACCTTGTCTGACAGCCGGTAGGTCTTTGACTTCACTGGTGGGCTGTCTCCTGTGTCCACATCATGGGTACACAGGTGGGTTCTTCCTGGGACAAGGGAGAACAACGAGGAGTACTGCTCCAATACCTGGCGGCAGTCCTCTCGCTGCTCAGGAGTTAGGGATGGGGAGAGAATCACTCCCTCCACCGACCCATCCTTCTCTTGAGACAAAAAGAGATCAGGGAGTGGCTCGCTTTCTGCTTCCTCTGCACCGTCAGTCACCATCATCAAGATGAACTCGGGCCTCTCATGGTGGGGTTTGAGGCGATTGGCATGCAGCACCCGTAGGGGCTGTCGAGGGGTCTTAAGGTCCACCAGGTAGGTGGCCTTACCCTTCTTCTCCAACACCTCAAAGGGGCCTGCCCAGCGATCTTGAAGGGCACTTAGATCTCCAGGTTCCATCACCCACACTTTCTGGCCAGGCTCCAACTCCACCGCGTGAGCGTTGTGGTCGTACCATTCTTTCATTACTGCCTGACTGGCTTCCAAGTTGTCAGAAGCTTGCTTCCACAACTTTGCCATTTGGCTCCGGAAGGCCAGCATGTAGCTCACCACATCCTGAGGAGGCTTTCTGGGAGACTTTTCCCATCCATCCTTCACCAGGCTGAGAGGTCCATGCACAGGGTGCCCGTACAACAGCTCAAAGGGGCTGAAGCCCACTCCCTTCTGCAGCACTTCTCTGTAGGAGAATAGCAAACAGGGCAGGAGGACGTCCCATTTCCTCCGCAGGCTCTCAGGCAGACTTCTTATCATGCCTTTCAAGGTCTTGTTGAACCTTTCTACCAGTCCATTGGACTGGGGGTGGTATGGAGTGGTGAACCGGTAGGTCACTCCACACTCCTTCCACATTGCCCGCATATATGCTGACATAAAGTTGGTCCCCCTGTCGGACACAACTTCCTTGGGGAAACCCACTTGGGTAAAGATCCCCATCAGGGCCCTAGCCACAACAGGTGCAGTGACAGTCCTCAGAGGAATTGACTCTGGGTACCGCGTGGCGTGATCCACCAGAACCAGGATAAACCTGTGACCAGCTGTAGTTGGTGGATCCAATGGCCCCACAATGTCGATGCCCACCCTTTCAAAGGGGGTGCTAACGACAGGAAGTGGTTCCAGGGGAGCTTTCAGCTTCACCCCTGTCTTCCCACTGGCTTGACAGGATACACACGTCCGACAGTATGTGTCGGAAGCCACTTTCATCTGAGGCCAGTAAAAGTGGGGGACAAGCCGGGCAAAGGTCTTGTCCTGACCTAAGTGTCCTGCCAAGGGAATCTCATGAGCCAGTTCTAGAAGAAAGGCTCGGTATCGTTGAGGGACTACCAAGGCCCGTGATGAACCGGGCAAAGGTACTTTGGGTTCACTGTAGAGAAGTCCATGCTCCCAGTAAATATGGTAGTGCCCCGCAACGTTCCCTGCTGCCTGGGCTTCGGCCTGTAGCCTCAGTCCCTCAAGGGTAGGGCACTCCTCCTGGCCCTTACAAAACTCCTCCCTGGTAGGCCCTCCCTCCACATGCCACTCGGCAGGGATAGGTAAGTCCTCCAGGGAGACTACTTCCCCCTCCACGGACTCCTGGCCCACCACCGCAGGTGGCCGATCTGTCTCATGGGGCGTGGAAGCCGAAGCAGGCTTTTCCTGTCTTCGGGTCTTTCCCTTTTTGGCAGCGGGCTGGGCCATTGTTCCAGGCTCCAACCCGATCGAACTCCCTCTCCCGGTAGTCGCAGACCTTGTGCTTGCACAGGCCCAGTCAGGTGTACCCAGCATCTCTGAATGAGTCCGGTATTCCACCTCCTTCCAGACATTGTGCTCCATGTCATTTCCCAGCAGACAATCGACTGGCACGGCAGGGCTTACGGCAAATCGAAGTGAACCTGCAACCCCTTCCCACTCAAATGGAACCTCGGCCACAGGATAGTAGCCCAATGTGCCGCCAGCCATCGCGGCGGGGTGGAGTGCAGGTGGAATCACCTGCTCTGGAGACACCAGTTGGCTCCTTACCATAGTCATACTGGCTCCTGTGTCTCTCAGAGCCTCCCCTCTCTGGCCATTGATGGTGACCCATTGCCCATACTTCACAGTATTTGAGGGCACCTGGATCTTAGGAACCATCTCCCGATCTCCCAGGGACACTAAGGTGACACCCGCCCACTCAACCCCCTTATTTAAGGGCAACTCCTCCCCGAGCACTACACTAGCTACTCCTGGGGCTTTTCCTCCAGTGGGAGGGGGTGGTCTCTTTGGGCACTTGACATCTCCCTTATAATGTCCAACACCACCACACTCAAAGCAGTGGACAACCCTTGGCTGCTGGCTTTGGCCAGGATGAGGGTTTCTGGGCGGGTTAGCCTTAGGGGTGAATCCTGTTCCCTTTCCCTGGAAACTGTTTTGGGGACCTTTTGAGAACTCCCGCTTTTTATCTCCCCCCTCCTTCTTCTGAGGGGTGCCCTGTCCAGCCCTTTGGGAATCCCCTCCAGTCCCCTTTGAGGACACCCGGGTACTTGCCCAGATGTCCGCCTCCTCTGCAAGCTTTCTGGGGTTGGTCAGCTTGCTGTCCACCAGGTGTTGACGCAGCTCGGGAAAACATTTCTCGAGTAGATGCTCTTTGAGAAAAAGGTCGTATAACCCCTCATAGTCCCTCACCTCGATGCCTTGTATCCAGCCCTCCAATGCCTTCCTTGCATAGTCCAGGAAATCCACCCAGTTTTGGGTGCTTAATTTGTGACTCCCCCTGAACTTTTGCCTGCACTTCTCTGGGGTCAGCCTAAACTTTTTAATCAGCGCCACTTTCATGGTGGGGTAGTGGGTCTGCTCATCCTGCTCTAGGGCCAATAGTGTATCCCGTCCAGTAGGAGGCATGTATTTGTATAAACCACCCCCCAGTGTTTTTCCTGGATCCCATGGGCTCTTAAGGAGACCTCATAGGCAGCCAGCCACTTGGCGATGTCATCCCCTGAGCTGTAACTGGCAACTATATCTTTAGGTAGGTAGGGTCTGGATTCCCTGGTCAGTTCTTTTGTTTCGCTGCCACCATTTGGAGAATTAGAGGGTCCTATCTGTAGGGCCTTGAGTTCTAGCTCCTTCAGTTTCAACTCGTGAGCCATCCTCTGTTCCTCTCTCTCCTTTTCCATCTTGGCTAACTCCCACTTCAGCTCTCTCTTTTCCCTCCTGTCCACTAGTTCAGCTTCGGTTAAGCTTCTTCCGGAGACACTGCTGCCCTCCCGTGAAAGGGTCCTAGGTCCTGATAGTAGGTTCCCCATCTCAAGTGGAAACAATCCTCCTACCTCTATGACTGTGTCCCGGTCCGTCTCCTCTTCCTCCTCCTGTCCCTCTCCATGTGCTGCCACCCAAGCCCTCAAACTGGTCTGGAGTTCCCCCTTCTTAGCACCACGCTTAAAAAAAACTCCCATCTTCTGACAAAAGTCTCTAAGCTGGGCTGTAGTATAGGTCTCCAGTTCCTCCAGAGCAAATTCCATTTTGCTTATAAGATAGGTAGGGACAACCACTCGGGAAGAATTGGTTCAAAAGGGACAATTCGAAGCTACCTCCACCCACCACCAGGAGTAAATTTAGAAAAAGCAAAAGTAGTAATTGGGAAGTCCGCCAGGAGAAAACTCCAGGTGTAGGCCTGTGGAGTACGCTTTGTTACTTCAGAGTAGACGCAAACACAGTTGTCATTCCACCGCTGGACACCAATTATGTTGGACCTAGGGAAACCCAAGTCACATAGGGTAGTTTGGCACTAAATGGCAGGCCTAACTCCAAGGTACATGTGCTAAGTTTGCGTCACACCCTTCAGTAACATAACGTCCATCCACTCAAAAATAAGGACACTACACCACTTTTGGAAAATACGAATTGTTTTACAAAAGTTCTCTTTATATCTCTGTGGTTTCTTAGCAGTCTTAAGTCACAGCACATAAATTAGCTCTGCATAAGAGAACTCAGCAACTAGACAGTTTTTATAGAAGAAAAATCATTACTGGCATTTCCTGACGTTCCTTTACCCTGAAAGGAGAGTTCTTTAAGCACTCCTGCACCTTAAACAAATAAGACATGCATCATTAGCTTAGAAGTTAGCAAGCATAGATATTTCCTACATCCAGTTTGAGCTATTCATACAATTCTGATAGTAGTAACCCAGCATGAGGTAGTTCAGTCTTCACATATAAATAGTTTCAGTAAATTGCCTGCTCTGTTCTACCTATGGCACTCTTAAATGGATTCAGTGAAATTGCTTCTCAGTTCTAACCTATGGCACTCTTAAATGGATTCAGTGAAATTGCTTAGGCAATTGTCTCGATGGAGTTCACAGATCTTGATGGGGATTAAACAATTTTCACCCTTACTGCACTTCCACTTATTTGCTTAAGTACTGCCTAAAGTTTACCCCAGTCTGGTTCACAGTCGGCCTCAGCGATCTGCTCTTGTCTCTATTCCACGTCAGAAACCGGTGGCGACTCAGGCTCTCCTTCACGAGGCTCAGTCAGGCACCATCGGCATCCGCTTAGACTCAGCGCTTCCTCCCTCTCGCTCTTACCGGGAGTTTCGCCTCAGTCCGGCCCCGCAGTTCTGCTGCCTCCGCTCACCTCAATGACGTTATTCCGAGGAGCCCTCTGACCTGGCTCTGACAGCTCCGGCGGTTGACAGAACCGGAATCTCCCCGCACTTCCTCCTTCTGCGTTGTTGATTACTCGGCGCTCCGCCCTCCCCTCAGGCGTCGAGAAGGCTGGAAACAGACGTCGGCCAACCTCCTCGGGCTTCCGCCCCCTTCTTGCGTGTCACTGGTTCGTCAATGCAGACTTCCGCGAAGCCAGCCTCTTGGTCGGGTTCTTTTAGCGGCTCTCCCCGCTGGCCCTCCCGAACGGCCCGGTGTGGGTGCGACAGCCGTTTCGAGGCACGGTCCACGCAGCAGGCCCTCACAGGGTAGGATTCTTCCCTTTTCCTTTCGGGCTCTCAGGACTTCGGGTAGACCGTCAAAATACTGCTTCCTCGCCCGCTTCAAGGCGACAGTCCAGTTTAATTCCCAAAGGGGCGGACAGGCAGAAGTTAACCCCTTACAGATGGGAGCCTCTTTGGGTGATTTCCCAAATCAGTCAGCCGCTTATCCAGGATAGTCCAACCAAGTTACTCTCCAGTCACAAGTCAATAGTTGGAGCTAGGGGTGAGGTCTCGGTGTTAGGGCTTAGTCCGTAGAAAGGGGGACAGACCAGCACAGTAGAGCAGCCGGACCGTGGGTCGATCTAACCCCTCACAGTGCACTTTCCTCCCTTCACTACTGCTTTACTCCTCACCAACTATCAGTCAACCTCCTCTGGACACTCTCCACTAACCCTAAAATGGCCGCCCTGGTTCTGGCCTTATATAGACTGACCACAAAGGTTCCAGCAGGGTCCAGAAGATTCTGGAAGGTCTCTATACTACCCTATGGGTCTTTCTCAAGGGATGGCAGTTATGGCAGTTGATGGCCACCATTTTAGATACCTCCTAGTTTTCAGTCAGGAAATACACCTAGGCCTCAGGAGAAAGGACCATGAGGGCAAAGAACACCTAACCCCATAGGACAACACCGCAAAAATTCAGTGGACATAAAAATTAAGGGTTTTGAGGGGCAAAAAGAGGACAAAAATAAATAAGTAAATAGGAGGGACTACCCAAAGGGCAGACAGGTCTAACAGGTAGTGACTAGGTGATGAAGCTAGTAGGGGCTTGATCAATTCTAATCATATAAGTTGGACAATTAATTTTCTGATCAGAACCTCAAGCACCACATCGCAGCAAAGACCTGGAACACCCTGCCTCTCCACCTCAGTCAATCATCGTCACTGCCTCAATTCAGGAAAGACCTCAAGATCTGGCTCTTCGACTGAACCACAGTGCCTCAACGGACCAGCAGCCCGCCCGAGAATATTGAGATCATTCCAGGTGACTAGTCGCACTTTACAATACATAGATTGATTGATCCAGTTCTTCCCACAAAGGACATTCTACAACTGCTCACTTTTCCAGCTACATATACATTTCCACGTGTAAACACTTCAGGCAGTTTAGGGGCTTTGAGTCCATACTAGAGGTAGTTGCACACTAGACACGTGCTAGATAAAATGAGATAACAATGTAGAACATTACCAGCAATAATAAGAATTATGTTATATTTGTAGAACAGCTGTATCAGGCCACGGAAGGCCATAATGGCAGCTGCAAAAAACAAGAGCACTTAAACGACATGTCCACCATATGCTCTGATGGCTGAAATACTGCCAGCGAAATATTGCTTTGTACTTATCTGGGTAATGATATGTTTTTATACATCTTAAAACTTCAGACCACTCTACAAACAGGAAAGATTTTGAGAAACCGGAGCGTGAATGATTGGCAGCCTGATAGAGAAGCAATTCTCATTTCTGTCAAAATACACACGTTTCAGTTCTTTTGAGGATGATTAATAGCCACACATGTTGAAAATGACTGTAATGACAATGGAGACAACCAAGCAGCAATATGAGAGGCAAATGGTAAACATATTTCTGAAACTGTGAATTTGACTCCATACAAATTGCATCACCAAATGTGCCAACCATAGCTTGATTATGCAACCCTACTCAAACTCTTCTGCACACTTACCTCTATGTCAATATGTTCGGCTTCCAAACTATCTTCATATGAGCAAGACTTGGTAGCCGGACATATTGACTGGTGAGCATAATCATTATCAAGCAATCATGAGTGCACATCATCTTTCTTGATGGAAGACAAAGTGTATAAAAATTACTTTATATAAAAGCAGAATTTTACTCATCTTGGTATGGTGTAATCCGTTCAGTAGTTGTGCATCCTTAGCATTTAAAAATATTTTTTGGGTAGGCCTGAGTGAAGGGTTAAATATTCAGAGATATATGGACCATTCACAGAATACGTTGAAAAAATAATCACATTTGATTGTACGAGAGAGTATTTTCTGCCTTCATCCTTTCAGGCCAGTAGATTTGACCCTTAGGCTCTGATTGGCAAGCCTCAAAAGAGAACAAGCATTTGCAATGCAATAGATCTCGCATTACTGAAAGTTTGAGCTATTGGTGTTCCTAATAATAATACAACGCCAATAGCTCAAACTTTCAATAATGCGAAAGCTATTGCATTGCAAACCAATCGCGGCACCAGCGCTTTATCCTTAAACATCTTAAAAAAATAGACAAAATATATTTTTTTCTATTTCTTTACTTTTGAACCAATCCCAACACCCGTGTTTTAGCTTAAGATGTTTAAGGCTAAAACACGGGTGCCACTATTGTAACAAAAGTAAGCAAATGAAAAAATGGCGATCGCAACTAACAAAAGAAAAGTGCAGCCATCATTATTCCTGGTTGAGGCATGCCATATTGGTTAAATAAAAACAAATAAGCCTTGCGGGGCAGCGTTCCCAACCTGCAACATCAGGCAGGAGAAAGGCATGTCATAAAATAGTGCTCTGAGGCTGTAATTAAAACATGCAGAGTAGCAGCACATGTAACAGGGGGTGTGCTCATGAGAGGCTACAAAAAGAGAAAAGGCGGTACTAAGATGGGCTACTCAACCTACAGACCAATGAAAAGCCACCATTTACAGAGGACAGTGACAGCAGCCAATTAAGAAGATGGGTGGAAAGTGGGCAGAGTTGTTGCCCATATCCTGAATACAGCATGTCTCGAAGAGACAGCTCAAGCAATGCCTAGGCAAGACCTAAACAATTGTTGGGGATGTCATTACAGTATGCAGGGCTCTGTCCTAGCACTCTGAAAAAGTAAGGGAGCCATAAATGAGCAGAGGGAGCATCCCATTACTGCTTGGCTCAGATGGGGGAAGACAAAGGGACCTCCCCCATTCAATAAAACAAAAGAAACAATTTCCAGCATGGTTTGCAGACCGCAAAAAGGGTTTGCAGAAACCTGCGTTGGGGCCACAAAACATTGCACATGTTCTTGGGCCAATGTTAGTCCCTCCTCTGAGGGATTTCTTTTTATCAACTGAATACACTTTATTCTCAGCAATTGAATTTCCTAAATCTTAATTGGTTTTCCCCAACATTATAATAAAGGGGAGGGTCTTGCACCCCCCACTCTCGAGTCTGAAATGGCTTCAGAGACCCAACCCCTGTGACAAATACAAAATAAATGACAAAGGGTATGTGACCTTCCTTCCAGAGCATCTAATAGGCTCCGTGGACATGGGCTCTTGGGCTTGACATTATAATAAAGGGGAGGGGGCACGAGGCCCTCCCTACCAAGCCTCAAAAGGCCCAAGGGACCCCATACCTTGGATTGTTAATATTTAAAAGGGAAGTTGGCATGCAGCCCCCTCCCTGAGACTTGAAAGACCCCAGGGACCCAATCCTCTGGGGCTGGCTCCCTCACTGTGTCCCACACAGCACACCCCAGCTTTAAAAATGTTCCCGTAGGGCGTGGGCAAGATGGCGGAGAGCTAGGACTTGTCTTTTTGGGCTCCTGATCGCCGTCCGCCAAAATCAGCTTCTCTCAGCAATCACCGGAGCCCAGTGTGTCCCCATCGCTCGTTAAGTACACTCGAGCCTCCCCAGTGCCGGTTGTCGGTGACAGGCTGCTCTGAGACGTGGGCGCTGGCACAGGACAAGGGGAGAGGCCTCACACCCTGGTGACACGCCGCGGCCTCAATTTAGGGGCAGTCCCGGCAGTGGGCTGTCGAGGCAGGCATCAACTGCGGAGGCCTGCGGGGCGCGGCCTGGTTGGCTCGAGCGAAGCAGGCCACCAGCTCTAAGAGGAAGTGCCAACTGCCCGAGACCTTGACTGGCGGCAGCCCGGGAGCCCAAGACCGTGTCAGAGCTGGAGAGAGACGGCGATGAGAGCCGTGGTAGGGCGTGACGGGACCGCCAGGACCGCAGCGAAGCACGAGCGACGCCCTTACCTCAGGCCACAGACCCGGACCCCAGGGTAGGGCTGGCAGCAGTTCGCCGCCTTTCTGCACCAGTCGTTTGGTTGGGAGCTGCCTTATAGGTGAATCGCCGTCGGCGCAGAAGTGGTGGACTGCCGTAGGCGGAGAGGCCCAGAACCACGAAAGGCGGCGACCCCTGGGCAGACAGATGATGGGGCACATCTAGCGCTACAGGAGGAGCTGAGACTTAGCACTATGGCAGATAAGTGTGGCCCCCCTGAGTCCCCCGTCCTGCTGCCTCCCTACATAGAGGGTGCGACGGACCTTGAGCCGCCATTTTGAAGCGAGACGATCAAATGCCAAAGGCCCACAGAAGGGGGGCGCAAACAACAGGAGTGACTGGGGCTGCAGCTGTGAATCGTGGCAGATTGGCGCAATCGTGTGGTTGTGGTGCAGCTGGGACCGGGTCTGCCGGAGGAGCCCCCCTGCCACGGCGGATTGGTTGGTGTGGTGACCCTACAACTCGCAGCGGAGCGGGACGTCCACGCTGAGTCCACTTAGCGGTAAGCCACGGCGGGGTGCTAGAGGCTGCGCCTGACCTACTACACTAACATGGGACCCTTTGAAGCCTGGGTCTAAGATGGGCTGCAGCAGACTTTGATGATTGGTGGCAGCCAGGTAGTCACTGGGCTAACGGGCCTGCGCATTCCCAATGGACAGCCCTCTGCAGACATCCCTGGGCCATGACGGGTCCCTGCTGAAGACGGGACGGGTCACATTGGTAGGCTCGCATCTCCGAGACAATCAAGCCCCTCGAGCGCGGAAGGAAGGTTCAAGCACATCGGCGGAGCGCTGGTCGGTAATCCCTGCACATTGCTTGGCTTCTGAGAATGTCATCGTCCAGGACGCGGAAGACGAAGGCCCAAACGGACATATTTGGCAGAGCACTCCCTGACCTTGGCGCAACGGCGATCACACCCAAGATGGCGTCCCCACAAACAGGTCCTGACACGAGCGGCGAGCCCATCACTAAAGCCTTTATGGAGTCCCTTTTCAACACCCTCCTGGCGGACATACAGACTGTTAAAACGGAATTAACGGCCAAACTCAAGGAGATACGCAGAGATGTTGACGAGGTGGGGGAGAGAGTAGCCACACTGGAAGAAAGGTGTGACATGACCACGACCGACGTCACTATGTTGCAACAGGAAATCCTTTGTCTTCAGGATCAGCACCTGGACACTCAAGTACACCTCGAGGACCTAGAAAACAGATCACATAGACACAACATCAGAATTCGAGAAGTCAAGGCCACGGAGGAGAACGCAGACCTCTTCAAATTCACGGAGGGTCTCTTTCGTCACATCCTGGTGGCCCCAGATGACATGGCTATTGTGCTGGACAGGGCGCACCATGTTGGCCCACCGCGGGTGCCTAATGCCCCTCCAGCGGACATTTTGGTGTGCCTCTAGGACTTCAAGATATAAGAGACTATCTTTTTGCAAAGCAAGATCTCTCCACCCTATCTCGTACAAGGGGCACAACCCGGTGCTCTACCAGGACCTGGCTCTGATTACTCTACAATGCCGTCGCCAATTCCACCCTGTGACGGAGCACCTAAGACAGCAGGGTATCCAATACTCTTGGGGACACCCGTTCAGACTCATATTTTGCCTCAATGGCAAACTGCACCAGATGCACTCCCTTGTTGACTCCTGTCGACTTCTGGGCCTGTCACATCCGAGCGAAGACGACGACACGCAGAGTGGCACCTCAGGGCCCGAGGTCACACCCTCAGGGTGGCAATGCCAAAGACGACGCAGGCGGTTTCGGAAGCCAGATAAAGCAGACATTGCTAAGAATCAGCAAGAGGCCCTAGCATCAGCTGCGGAGGCCCTGGCAGGAGAGAACCAGACGGCTGAGGGATGAAGGGACATTCAGTAGACTTGGCTCTGGCTTTTTGAAAGGCGGCGGACGGTGGGGGGAGGCACGATCCCCTCTGTTGGTCACACTACGAGCCCACCATGAAGACCTCCTGGTCTACCCGGGATGGCGGACATTTTTTCTGGACATATCCTTTTCTCCTGTTTCCCGTTCCCTAGTTGTTGTTTGTATTTTCAATGGGACTATGCCTCCTCTGGGGTTTTGGTTCGGGGTATGGGTTCCCTCGTCCAACTTTTTTTTTTGCTTTTGGCTTTGCTCTCCACCAGCATTGGTGTAATGTAGGTTATTCGCTGACATTTATTCCCCCTATCAGGTCGCACTATACACAGTGTTCCACCCATCACACCATCTTCAGATGACACGTGCTCCACTTAACACCCTCACGCTCAATGTAATAGGCCTGAATAATCCACTTAAACGAAGGGCGGTCCTCAACTACCTTGAACATTCCAAAGCGGACATATGTCTTCTACAAGAGATGCAGCTCCTCTCTAAAGACCATCACAGGCTAAAATCTCGAGCCTTCCCGGCCCAGCTATTCTCCTCTAATACCTCTAAAACAGCTGGGGTGGCCATATTGGTCTCTCGCTCCTTCCAGGGCAGGGTCCTTCAGAAGGAAGTCGAGATTAAGGGCCGTCTACTTACCTAGCCATTCTCCCTAGGTGGGATGACATTTGTGGTGGGGTCCATATATGCGCCCAACGACAGGCAGCTCAAGTTCCTCCTTCAGGCTCTCGGTGAGGCAGCTGCCACTACAGACCATCACTTGCTATTGGGGGGGACCTCAATATTGTATTTGATAATGACTTAGACTGATCCTGTCAAAGGACACACCAGGCAGGGGTACTCACATTAAGGGGGCAGACCCGCCTTCAGGAGCTGGGATTAATCGATCTCTGGCCCCACCTACACCCCCGCAGCTATACATTCTACTCCGAGGCACACAAAATGTATGCACAACTATACCGTTTCCTTTGCTCCTCCTCACTCAGGGCCCATGTATTAGACGCTGATATTCTCACAGCTTCTCTATCAGACCACTCCCCGGTCTTGGCCTCCTTCCTGCTGCCAGCCTCGACGTGTCCTCAGCGACACCGGCGCCTCCGAGATACGTTGCTACATCGCACCTCTGTGGTGGAACAAGTCCAGAAGGCCATCAGAGACTTTTTAGATCTCAATGCTAATACTGACACCACACCTGCCACACAATAGGGAGCACTGAAGGCAGTTTTGTGGGGAGTATTTATAGCTATATCTGCTGCTGATAATACAGAGAGGGAATGCAAGTGAGCCGAGCTCACGTGGAGAGTTTCTGACTTGGAACAGATGCACCAATGCACTGGTGCTTCTCGAGCCTGGCGTCAGCTGTGCACAGACCTTAAGCACCTGGCTGCCCTAGACCAGGACAAGGCCGAATACGCTGCTCTTCGACTTCGCCATTCCTATTATGTGGGAGGGGATAGATGTGGCCACCTCTTAGCAAATCAACTGCGGGAGGTTAGACAGCGACAAGGGGTTGACACAATCCGTACATCAGAAGGGGAGCTAGTAACCGAGGATGTAATCATAGCATAGACATTCCGGGGCTACTACGCCGGTTTCTATGCTGGGGACACTTTAGATAATCAGGACAGCGCCGAATACATAACTAAAGCTCACATGCCCTCTCTGACGCAGCCCCAGGCTGAGCACCTAGACAGGGCGATCCAGAAGGAAGAAGTCATCTCTGCAATCTCCCGTCTTAAGCTGGGCAAATCACCAGGCCCAGACGGATACTTGGCTGCCTTTTATATGACGTTTTGTGCTCAGTTGGCGCAGATCCTGGCGACCCTGCATAATACCGTTGATCAGGAGGGAGCCATTCCTGGGGACATGCTAGAGGCAGCAATAGTGGTTATCCCCAAGCCAGGGAAGGATGGAACGACCAGCGGGGCATACCGGCCTATTTCTCTTTTAAATATAGACCTTAAGATATACACTAGTATTATAGCGGCTCGCCTTGCTCCGTACATGGTCCAACTGGTCAAACCTGACCAGGCAGGCTTTATCCCACAAAGGCAGACCAGTGACAACACTAAACGCATCCTCCACCTGATTGAGCTGGCATCCCGCACCCAGGGGGAATATATGCTTCTGACCATTGATGCGGAAAAGGCTTTCGATAGGGTGCATTGGCCTTATCTAGAAATGGTCTTGATAGCGGCTGGCTTTGGTGGGAAGCTAGAAGCCAGGTTCCTAAATTGCTATCGCTCCCCATGGGCAACAGTCCGTGTGAATGGCCACACATCCTCTCGATTCCCTATCGGAAGGGGCACGAGGCAGAGGTGTCCGTTGTCACCCCTCCTCTTTGCACTATATATGGAACCACTTGCACTCTGAATTCGGCAAAACCCTCTTGTAATAGGGATTAAGTTTGGGGGAGATACCCATACTATTAGCTTATATGTGGACGATATTCTCCTCTCCCTCTCCAACCCAATTGCGGCTATGCGCGCCATCTCTGTTGAATTACATAGTTTTGCTCTGGGGTCGGGATTTAAGATAAACATGGACAAGTCCACAGCCCTGGACATCTCCCTCATACTATTGCCCATCTGCAGGAGGAACATCACGTGGTATGGGCACAGACAGCTGTCCCATACTTGGTGATCCACCTGGCCCCTACTATCCCCGCCACGGCTGAGATTAACTATTCCAACCTACGCAAACGAATTTGTAAGGTACTCAATGGCTGGCAACGCTGCACTCTTTCCTGGCTAGGCCGGATCGCAGCTGTGAAAATGACTGTCCTTCCCCGAATTCTGTACCTTTTTCAGACCCTTCCCCTTCGACCCCCACAGGGCTGGATCCAACAAACACAAGCGGACCTATCACGCTTTATATGGCATGGTCGTAAGCCACGTTTCCGCCATCACGTAGCGGCACTGCCGCCGGAGAAGGGAGGGGTGAAAATTCCCGACATTCAGCTTTATTTCCATGCATCCCAACTTAGATATCTAGTGGAGCGGCAATGCCTAGAATCCGGTAAACATTGACTGTTCCAGGATCAGGCTGTAGCAGGTAGGCCTCTACAAGGGGTGCCCTTTCTCAATAGACAGCATAGACCCCCAAACCTATACGCCTCACACATCACGAGCACTATACTGGACTCCTGGGACCGCACAAACATTTCTAAACAGCTCACCCCCTTCCCGTCGCCCCTCACCCAGTTGTTTGACAACCCTGAGTTCCACCCTGGCACAGCGGTCTCTGCCTTTAGTACGTGGCGCTCCTCCCCTTGCAGATCATTGGGACACCTCTTTGACCTGGATGGCATCATTCCCTTTTCACGGTTTAGGGAGGATTACGGCCTCTCAGAGCAGGAGTGACTGCCATATCTACAGGTTCGGCACAGGGCATTGCAACCCACTGTCAGACCACACGTGCAGCGTCTCTTGACAGCATACGAGAAGTAGTTGGTAACACGCACCTCCGACAAGAAATTAATATCTGATATTTACAAAATGCTGCTGACTGTCACCATGCACACATACAATGCAGGCCGTGCCAGATGGGAATGGGATCTGGGAAGAACCCTGAGCCATAAAGAGTGGGAGGGAGTCTACTGCAGAGCTGGACACTCAGCGTACCATATGGGCCTCACGGAGACGCTAAGGTCACCACATATTGGTACTACAACCCTGAACGCATTCACCAATTCGACAATGTAGGAGTGACCACTGCTGGAGGGAATGCCGGGAGGTAGGCACACTAGAACACATTCTTTGGAGCTGCCAGGCCATACAAGCTTATTGGACCCAAGTACTAGACGAGGTGGACACACACCTCGAAACTCAGATTCCACGTTTTCCATCCTATGTCCTCCTGGGCCTACCCAACCCACTGACATACCCCCTTAAATCACGCAAAGGCCGCTTGATTGCTATTGCCCTGGGAGCAGCGACCCAGAATATCCTGGCCCACTGGCGCTCCACTCAACCTCCGACGCACACTGGTTGGCTCCATAGATTATGGTCGGTGTTGGGTATGGAGAAACTTACATTGACACTGTCGGGTAGGGGGTCTGAATTTCCAGAGCTTTGGCGATCCTTTCTTACACTACTAATGTCAGAGTTCCGGTTATTAACCTGTCCCAGGTATCAACGACTCCTTCGCCTCCCGGATACACAACTTCCCGATGCTACACCCCAAAAGCCATGCAAACCCAGACTTTGAGAGCAGACCTTTGTTTCCTGCGTTTTCCTCCTTTTCTTTTTTGTTTACGGTGGACGAGGGGGGGAGGTTGGGAGGGGGATGGGGTTTTTTCTTTCCTTGGGCAATTCTTGATTGCTTTCTGCTTGAGGGCCTGTTCCATGCTGTTTGCCTTTGTAATACAACTTATCGTGCCCTGATGGGCTTTCACATGTACTATTAATGGAGCTGAGTGCCTACTTTCTTGCTTTTTGCTTGTTGAAATCAATAAAAAGATTTAGACCATAAAAATGTTCCAGTTGGGTGGTAGCAGATATTTATTTCCCTGCCTGTGCTCTTGCAGGCAGGGAAAATCCAATTTATTTCGCCTGATGTGAAATCCCCCCCCCCCCACAGGGAGGGAGCAATGTCTGCTCCTGATGCACCAAGAATAGGGTGCATTCAGTGAGCCTGCTGTGCCACAGAGACCCTGGGGCTCCCTTGCATCCCCCAACATAGTGCCTTGAGGGTGCTCCGAGTAGGCACCACCAGGGCACCCACCTGAGGCCCTGAAGCATGGGTCCTTGGGATTTTAGCTTGGGGATCCCCCTCCTGCGTGCCCCCTCCCCTTAATAAAAGCATATGGCCCAAGGCATGGGGTCTGAGGGAATTCACGCCCCCTTCCCCTTAAAAAAGTCCCCAGAGAAAGCTTGAAGAGGGAAGCTGCATGTCCCCTCCCATTAAAAAACAATATGGCCCAGGGGTTGGGGTCCCTGAGGCCTCTTAAGAGTTAGGGAGAAGGGCCACATACCCTATCCCCAAAATAAAAAGAAAATAATTGTCAGCTCCCTCTGGCACCCAGGAAACCTTGTGGTTAGTTGTGGTCAGGGCCTGTGTCCACCCCCATGCCGCACACAACCAAAGGCCGTGCACAGAGTTTGGTTAGTTGGTTATGTAAGAAAACTAGAAAGAAAAAAAACAGTTAAAGCTACACTACAGCTAGATGAAAAGATCAGTTAAAACATACATTTTTAGTCCTCCTCAGCTCCATCCAGAAATGTTCATGGTCATCTGTCAAGTGGGGTCCAGAAAAGGGGGCATCCGAAAACACAATTGCCCATGCAATTTCCATAGGAACATTTGAACAATGCTTCAGCCAAAGTGGCTGTACAGAATTGCAAAAATTTGACAGAAAACCAGCAACGATTTGAGCGAAGGTACTGGTTACCACTGGATCCCAAAAACGTATTTTTTTCAGTGAGTGTCTGTAATGGGCATATGGGCACTTGGCCCTGCGGCCAACCCACACCTACAATGGCAGGGATGCATTCAGTGGCAGGTTGGATCCCAGTAAGGGGGTTGGGTGCAGGGCCTGGCCATAAGCCAGACTCTGTGGCCAACCCCACGATGCTCACAGCTGGGGGTAGGGAGGGTTGGCTGCTTGAAGGGGTTGTGTGAAGGGCCTGGCTGCGGGCCAGCTCTTGTGGCCATTCGCATGCTGCCCACGTACAAACGTTGTGCCCAAGAAGGTTGGGCTTGGGCCCTGTGGTCAATCTCATGCTGAGTACAGCTAAAGAGCGTGTACGGTACGGGTTTGGCATTGTTACATATGGCAATAAAATATTTCTTTATATTAAAAACAACCTGTGTTAAGGTGACGTTTTAGTTGCGCATAGTAATATCTCCGTTTATTTATTTTTATTAACTCAGAAATTCACTGAAAAACACAAAGTTTAAAGTGAAATTATAGTTAGGTGAAAATACGAGTTTCATTTTAATATTTTATTTAGAAAAAATACTAATATTCAACAGTTATAGCTAAGTGAAGTAAGTATAACTCACGCCCTCACCCTCTCTCTTGCCATGCACTGTTTATGAACTCACATATTACATCACTCATGACATGCGGCAGAGGTTAGAGTGAATAATAGTTAAGTGAAAATGTCAATTTATACATAATGTTTTAAACAAAAAACAACTGAAATTCAATAGTTATATTTATTTCAACTAAGTATAACTATATAACTTCCACCCCACCATGCACAATGTTGTCGCCATTGACATCAGTTTAGTTATCATCAGTAATGTTATCATCAATGATGTCACAAAACATGTAATGAGTGTTGTACTATGTGAGGCAATAAGCAGTGAATTGCAAGGGTGTGAGATATTGTTACTTGAAATAACTATAACTGTTGAATTTCAGTTTTTTTCAGTATGAAATGTTACGTTTAAACTGACATTTTCACCTAACTATAACATCACTTATTTTTTTGTGAATTTTAGAGTTTTTTTAATGTAAAGTAATATATTATTACCACACCTAACTATAGCATCACATCTTTGGTTTTTTCCAGTGAATTTCTTGGATATTTTTTAAGGTAAAGTATTATTTTATTACCATACACAAGGCCAAGCCTGTGCCAAGCATGGCTTGCAGCCAATACTTGCGTCCAACATCCTGTGGCCAGAAACACCCCCCACCTGAATGGCCCTCGGCTGTGTGCTGTCTTGGATTGGCTGCAGGACTGCACCCAATTCCCCCGCAGACAGAAAACTTCTCTACGCGCACGGCCTTCGCCTGTTCGCAGCAACCCACCGCAGACACTCAGTTCTGCCAAATTTTTAATAACAAAACAATTCTGATCCAGCGAGACTCTTGCGAGAGGCAACATGGCCCCTGTGCTCTCATGGAACTCCCGCAATTTGTTTTTTATGTGAAAACATTTATTAAATCCTGTACACTGAATGGATTATATCTATACAGCAAGTTTACATGAGGAAATAGGTAGTACCCTGCCGTGGCTTAAAAAACTGACCAAAGTGGATCATTTATATAAAAAAAAGAAAAGTATCCTGAATGATAACAGACAATTCCTGAACTGCTCATTTTGAACTGCTGAATTTTAAAGGAGATACTTTTACATTTAAAATTGTAACAAATGTAAAACCTTGTGGGTTAAAATCATATAGGACACCAGCAGGCTTGTGGAAACCCAAAAACAATTTTTTATTGGACACCCCCCTACAAGGAGTCATTATAGCGCATTTTATTTAATTTTCAGGACACAGGGACCAAGTCCCTGTATCATGAAATCGTGACCACAACATTTCTCTTCATGTTGCAGCCAAACAATCCACCCTCAAAATCATGAACACCATCCACTCCGGCTCTCAGTCAGACCCATGCCCACACCACATTTTAACAAAGCCAGCACCACCATCGCACCCCATCTCCACAAGGCCATCAACATCTCCTTCGAGACCGTGACCTTCCCGGAGAACTGGAAGAACGCTGAGATCAACGCCCAACTCAAAAAACCCAAGGCTGATCCAAGGGACCTCAAGAACTTTCGACCCATCTCCCTGCTCCTGTTCCGGGCGAAGGTCATTGAGAAGACCATCAACAGACAATTGACCCGCTACCTCGAGGAGAACAGCATCCTGGACCCATCCCAGTCTGGGTTCCGCACCAACCACAGTACAGAAACTGCCCTCTTCGCCTCCATCGATGACATCATGGTCCTGCTGGACAACGGTGAAACTGCGGCCCTTATCCTCCTGGACCTATCAGCCTCCTTTGACATGGTCTGCCACCGCACCCTACGCACACACCTCCACGACGCTGGGATCTGAGACAAGGCTCTGAAATGGACGACCTCCTTCCTCTCCAGCAGAACCCAGAGTGTCCGCCTCCCCCTTTCCGATCCGAAGCCACCGAGATCATCTGTGATGTACCCCAAGGATCATCCCTCAGCCTGACACTGTTCAACGTCTACATGGCACCGCTCCCTCACGTCACCCGACTGCACAACCTCAACATCATCTCCTATGCCGACGACACCCAGCTGATCCTCTCCCTCACCAAGGACCCTCTCACCGCCAAACCCAACCTCCATGAAGGAATGAAAGCCGTCGCCGAGTGGATGAAGAACAGCCATCAGAAGCTCATCCTTGGCTCCACCCTCTCGGCCTGGGACGACTCCTGGTGGCCGACCGACTACGCACGCAACCTGGAGTTCATCCTCAACTCAACACTCTCCATGACCAATCAAGTCAACGCCATCTTGTCCTTCTGCTTCAACACCCTCCGAATGCTCCGTAAGATCTACAAGTGGAACCCCACCAAAACTAGAAGAACAGTCACCCTGGCCCTCGTCAGAAGCAGGCTGGACTATGGAAAAGCCCTCTACACAGGAGCTTCAGCCAAACTCCTGAAAAGATTACAACGCATACAGACGCCTCTGCATGCCTGATCCTTGACATCCCTCACCACAGCCACATCACACCCCTCCTGAAAGACCTGCACTGGCTTCCCATCAACAAGAGGATCACCTTCAAGCTCCTCACCCATGCACACAAGGCACACCACAACACCAGACCGGCGTACCTCAACAGACAACTCACCTTCTTCCCCCCGAACCGCCAGCTCTGCTCCACCAACCTCGCCCTCGCCACCGTCCCCCGCATCCGAAGAGCAACCACCGATGGCAGATCGTTCTCCCACCTCGCCGCCAAAACCTGGAACACCCTCCCCATCCTCCTACGGCAGACCCAGGACCTGCTAACCTTCAGGAGGCTACTCAAGAGCTGGCTTTTTAAGCAATAGTAGCACCCCTCCTCCCTCCCCCCCCCCCCAGCGCCTTGAGACCCTCCCGGGTGAGTAGTGTGCTTTACAAAATATTCTGATTGATTGATTGTTTGATTGATTGAAACAATCAGAATGTGAGCTCCAGCTGGAGTTGGTGCGAACCAGTTGACCAACAGGGAAGAAAAATCACGGCAACACTTTCTAGGAAGGAGCTGAGGTGGATGATCACTTTTTGGGGAAAATGTTGTTAAGATTCACCAAACAGAGCCAAAGAATTATCAAACCAAAAAACTTTCTTCTTATGGTAACTTGCTCCTAACTATAGCTCTTACCTATATCTACACAGTGGCGACCACATATAAATAGATAAATACATATATGTGGAAATGCTATCTCTGTAAGGCATTTGTTTGTGGCATGAACAGGAATACATTTGGGAGACAAGCTTGCCAAAGAACTAAGAGAATCATGTGCAACACTGATTTTGTTGAATATGTCCTTGAATGTGATTACTAAGTGAAATAGATCGGGAGCACAAGTAACATTATGAAAATAAGCATTTTACAATACGCGAGGGCTATAAAGAATAAGGACAGACATTTCTGGGAGGTACACCAAGAGGATCCAAGTTGTTTGTGATGCTTTGGGATTAAACATATCAAGGCCGATCCTGGCAAGGGAGATCAGGAACATAAAGTACGTAGATGTGAATCTAAAATTATCCTTTTGGGATCTAAAAACCCTGGGGATATAATCTGGATGTGGAGTTGCATGTCCACATCTGATGACAGGATCTCCGTATGTTTAAACTTGAGTACGATGAATCATGCTGACTATGGGTCATCGGGTTGGTCATGTGCGCATGGACACTTTAGAGAACTATTTCAGTGTGCCTTAGCCATTATAAACTGTGATGTCCGTCCCACATTCTTACATATCTATTTCTAGAATAGACAAAAAGATGAATTCGCCTTACATTGTTATATTTATGCCAAGTGCTGTATGATGCTGATTGCCTTATTTATCACTGTACGCACTTTCTGATTTGCACTGAAACCATTAGAGGAGCTTTTACATTGCCCTGCATTGAAACTTCTGCACCCTTTTGGAGACCATCATCAGTGGATTTTGTTACACAAGATCTTTTTACGCTTTTACACATTTTATCCGGGCTATTCAGTGTGGAGGCATGAGCATAGTTTAAGTGCATCTGTATGGGTCTCCTATAGTTTTATGCATTATCCTTGGTGGGTTAAAGGGTATCTGAACCCAGGGCAGCATAGCACTCCTTAGACTTGATATGTAACGTAGATGCAGAGATATCGATATATGGGCGTTTAAGTATTTTATTGCCACACAACAAACTAGGGAATCTGCATCTCATAGGTAACCATTCCTTTATTTTACAATTGCTGTTACTTTCATTGTGTATTGATGTTTACTGTAGATTCATGGTGGGTACCTTGGATAGATTTTCAGACCTATCACATCTGATCGCCCTATACGATGACTATCAGCATATAGAGGTGCTGTTCAAAGAGGGGGTATTATAGACACAAATCTGGCATTAGCACTTTATGATCCCATATTTGGACACTTTTTATGGCTATGGCTGTTGCATGGTTATAGTAAGGTATTTTGTTGCCTATGAGGCATATATTGATATTTTTTCATGCCATTTTATCAATGTCTGAATAGATGGTCAGAAATGGAATTCGAGGTTGGCTATCAACAAAATGTTTAACATATTTGTATGTCTTGGACTTTAATTAAAGCGGTCTAGGAATAGACCTCGCCATCCCACCTAATGAGAATGAATTGAATACTATGGACATACAGGGACCTGTTTTAGTGAGTGTGGTACTTAAATAACCAAGGGGCATATTACCAAGCAATAGCGATAATTATCGCTATTGATTGGTTAGGGACAAAAATTTACCGCTGAGCTGCGGCGATTTTTATCGCAGATAAACCTTGGTATTACCAAGGTTTATCGCAAATGCGATAAAAAACGGCCGCAATGCATGAATATCGCTGAAAAGCTGGGTAGGCAGCCTATATTGTGCTCCTCAGTGTTAGAGCTAATAACCAACACGACATCTTGGTACACTCTCTCTCCTTCAACTCCCTTTAATCCCTTTCCAAAGTTCTCTGGAATTCAGAGACTGTAGATATTAGTCAGAATGGCATCCTTAAGAATTTATAAGTGTCAAAGGGAGTGACAAATGTAGTTAGGTGTTGAAAGGCTGGATCTAGCATGATTGGGTGATACGCGGAGGATAGGTCAAGAGATGAATAATGCTTGGCAACATTAAGAGAACTTAACAACTGGTTGATATTTGGCAAGGGATAGTGGTCCACCACCAAGGTCTTGTAAAGTTCCCTTAAGTCCACAGACACATAAGTCCATTGGCTTTACAAGCCAACACCACAGGTGCAACCCATTCATGTGCTTCCACCTCCATGTGATTCCATTGTCCATCAATTTTGTTAACTCACTCTTCATGCTTTCTTTAACAGACAGAGGTACATTCCTTACTTTAGCTGTTTTGGGTTGTGCGTTATCCTTGAATCTGATTAAATGCACTTAATTTTTTAACAATCCAAATTGTTTGCTAAAAGACCTGGAAATTGATTACGCAAAGCACCACTACATTCAGATATGCTCTCAATCGTAGGTACGTCTCTCACTCTGACAGCAGGATTCTCTTTAGGATCAAGATAGACATAAAGATCCCGTTGGTGATACCAGCTTATGAATGAGTCTCCCTTCACCAAAATATACACCTTCCCTGGTATGATACGATCCTTAAATTCAACTGTATCCCAAAAGTAACCCAACAATTTGATGGGATCACCACCATAGAACAACATATGAGCAAATAATTTTAAGGCAGACTGTTTGTCGTAAATGTGTCTTGCTCAGGATGGAGAGGATAAACTTGTGGATGAATGCTTTGGAGGGGAAGAGTTTGATAAAGAAGTTAATGCGCTTTGGAAAACCGAAGGGGTTATGCAAGAAGAGGAATGGAGAAAAGAACTTCAAGAGGGTGAGTGTTTACCAAATATCATAAAGTTGGTAACTTATGATTGGAATGATAGAAACAAGGGTGATGAAGGCATTTCTGGATTTTGGCAAGTAAAAAATTATTTGTCTGTAACAGATGGGCTTTTATTAAGGAGAAGCAAATTGGTGCTTCTAGGGAAAAACAAAGAGAAGAGTTAGAGAGGGTTACTGGTGGCCAGCAATCGATCTATTGATAGAGAGAGAGGTAAGAAATTGTGTTGAGTGTATGAGAAGTGGCAAAGTACTAAAGTGTAGGGCACAGTCCATAGTTGTAAGAGAACAATCTGCAGGTCAATGGGTGGATATTGCTTTAGATATTCTTGGGCCAGTGAAAGTAAAGACTTGTGACAAGTATGTTCTGCTGTGTATAGACATGTATTCGCACTGGCCTGAAAGTGGTGAACTTGATTGAGTCAAGGATATCATTGTTTTTTTAGAAGAACTGTTTGAGAGATAAAGTTTTCCTTCTAGCATTCTAACTTGTACTAGGGTCCAACTTATCTCAGGTGTTGTTGAGGAGTTTTTGAGGAAAAGAGATATCAAACACAAAAAACAGCCCTCTAACACCCAGAGACAAATGGTGTCGTGGAACGCTATATCAACGTATTGAAAGAAAATTTGCAACAAGGTGTACAGTTGATTGGGAGGTTGGTATAAAGAAACAAGTCCCTAACACCACACTCTTATCACTGGGATGTCACCATTTAATCTGTTTAGGGGTAGAGTTCCTAATAGTAAAGTGGTCCCAGATTGGGTAAACAGAAGTGTAAGGAAGTCAATGATCAAGTTGGAAATCTGAAAGACTGGCATGAAAGGGGAGAAAGAAAGAAAATGCAAGGAAAGGAATTTTATGACAGATGAAAAGCTGTTAAGGATATAGTGTTATGTGTAAGAAATTGGGTTAAAATCAAATCTCCAAGAAAGGATGGTCGAAAGTTCTCCAGGTTTAGTAAACCATTCTAAGTTGTATAGGTATTCAAGAACGCTGTAAAAACTAGTGATCAGAATATCTGGAATTTAAACAGGTTAGCTAAATGTACCACTGTATAAGCAAGAACATGCCGAGCGTCTTAGAATCTTTACCTGGTCCTTTCACGAGTACTGTTGATGAATGGACCAAGGTACTTACACTTAAGAAATCCTATTCCCGTACTGCGATACATGGGATAGCTATGGCCGAGTACTTACGGGCGAGCTGTGCACCACCGGGCCTAATTGTCACTAATTCCCCAAGGTTGTTCCTTACTGATAAGACTTTTCTAATGGATTGGTCCCTGATTGCATGGCGATGCACCAGGGACTGGTTGATCCTTATAATCAGTACAGCAAAAAAGACAGCAGACTCCATTCTGGTTGAGATTCAACTCCTAGAAGGGCAAATTAAAGCTACAATCACTCATGCTTTATATAAAAAAACAACATGAAGAGTCAGACAAAAACAACAAAGAGTTCCACGATCCAACTCTACAGTCAAAAATTGACAGGTTCAAGAAGGATCTGGCCAAGTTCCAACTTGAGAGAGTGTACCCTTACACTAGCGATACATACACTCCACCTGCGTTTCGAAAAAATGGGAGATGTTTCGGCTCGAATTATTCAGGTTCCAGTACTGATTCAGGCAGTGATTCTGATCAAGCTGGCCCATCATCAATGATGAATAGAGGACAAGGGCGTCCTAATCGATATCAAAATACCCTTTTCAACCACCAATGGGCCCTTTCACTGGTTACCCTAAATTTAACAATCAACCTTTTTTAGGGTTTGGCCAGCGACGGAGCAGAGGCAAATGAAGAAACACGCAACCGCAGGTTCATTGGGAGGAACCAACAGGTCCACATACAGGGACGCGCAGCCAGACGAGAGGGAACCCCCGGTAGAAGAGACGTACACCGAACTTAGTTTGGTAGTAAACCTTAGCAGCAAAATTCTTTCTACCCTAGAAGAGGTGGTTCTCAATAAGGGTCTAGGATTTGTCATCACTGACAATGGAGATCCTTTTAAACTCCAGGTAGAACTTGCCCAGTTCTTTCGCAAACTACGTCTACATTACTTTTTCAGAGACAAAGTGAGCGATGAGAACTCTATGACTGATAAGAACACGGGACTGAGGATTAAATCTTCCTTTTTCCCTCCAGCACATTCTGTACCACCTCAAGTGGCGACCTTTGAAAAGGCCGTTAAGGACGAGGTGGAGAAACTCTGGCACAAGAGATATGATACCTTCAGAAACCTTTCAAAACTTGAGGAAAAGGCTCTACAAGATCTAGCGAGAGATCCTCTGATTATTATCAAAACCACTGACAAAGGGGGCTCGATAGTTATTCAGGACACTGATGTGTATAGGAATGAATGCCTGCGACAGCTGAGCAATACCAACTCTTATGTTCCTCTCACGGAGGATCCCACAGACAGATTGACATCTGAAATTAAATACATAGTTGATGAAGCCCTAAGTGAAGGATGGATCACTAACCAAGAGGCCCAGTTTCTGCAGACACAGAATCCCATTCTACACTCTACCCAAGATCCATAAAGTCCAGAGACCACCTCCTGGCAGACCTTGAATATCAGGACAAGGTTCCCTTTTGGCGTTTGTGGATTTCTTCCTTAGACCCCTGGTTCATACAATGCCCACATATCTCAAGGATACTAAGGACGTGTTACGAGTAATCCCAGGGATCGTTTTCAATGAAGCAACAGACCACCTTGTTTCATTTGACGTCGAATCCCTCTATACCTCCATCCCCCAGGATGAGACTCTTGACACTATTACATCTATCTTAGAGAGTACTGATCTGGACTCCATCACGCTTGTTCCTTTCATCATGGTATTAGCTAGAATTGCCATGAAAGAGAACTTTTTTATGTTTGAGAACACCATCTATTTACAGACATCAGGTACCAGTATGGGGAGCATTTTCGCACCCAGCCTGGCGAACCTATATGTTCATTCTTTTGAACAAGAGTATGTCCTGACTTCCACCAACCCATTCTTTTCTAACATCCGGTGGTGGAAGCGGTACATAGATGATATCCTCGTGATATGGCGGGGGGACCTGAGATCCATTCAGGCTTTCCACCAATGGCTGAACTCCCAGAATGAGTTTTTGAAATTCACCGTGGAGAGTAGGAAAGACAGAATCTCTTTTCTTGACTTATCAATTTATGTGACCCCGTCGGGCTTACAAACAGAATTGTTTAAGAAATCTATGGCAAGAAACTCTCTGCTCCTGTATGACAGCCAACATCCCAGATCCTTGAAAGATAACTTGCCCTACGGGCTATTCCTTCGGGTCCGGAGGAATTGCTCCACATTGTAAACTTTCAATAAACATGCTGAGGGTCTTTCTCAACAATTAAGAGCCAGGCACTATCCGAAACAACTGATAAAACGTCCATTAAAGAGGGCGACCAATAATCACCGGGATGCCTTATTGGAAGAGGCCCTACCTAAGGCTCCCCTTGAACTACTCACTTTTGTAAGTACGTTTAACTCTAAATCGAATCAGGTGCAACGGATTGTAAGGCATCATTGGCGTGTGCTGAATTGTACCAATGATAAAATAGAACCACCACTGTTTGCCTTCAAACGGTCGAGCAACCTTCGTGATCGTCTGATACATACCCGTCCCCAAGATAAATCAAAGCGGGCTGTAGGCACCCTTTGGGATTTGGCGGCAGTGACAGGCCATCATCCATGTGGTAATTGTTCCGTGTGTCCACAGACTTCAAAATCTATACAGATAGACATAGGGACGAATCGCCCATGGATTCAGAAGAATTTTTCTAACTGTAACAGCTCGGAAGTCATCTACCTGCTAACATGCCCGTGTGGGAAGAAATACATAGGCATGACAACTAGGAAAATCCGCACCAGGATGTTGGAGCATAAGAGCTCTTTTAGGTGCAAAAGAAGTGTTTCCAAATTAACCAAACACTTTATAGAACAGCACCATTCTGAGACAGATTTCACATGGATGGTACTAGAGAAAACGTTCGTACCTTCACATATCAGGGATGTGACGAGATATCTTTTCGCCAAAGAGCAAAGATGGATCTATAAACTATCTACTGACACTGGTGGGCTAAATGATGATATTCCGTGGACCACGCTTTGAGAATACGATTTATTATCAGCATATGTGCAAAGCCCGTCATCTAACCGTATATGATAAATGTCTACAATTGACCATGATTTGTGTAGATTTGGGTGTCTATGTATACCCCCGATCGTTTTTCCACGCCACCTTAAAGAACGAAATAGGACATCAGTGCATTATTAGATATCCTTTTAGTGCGCTTCTGTACATGATAACATTATGTTATTTAGTCCTCAGGTCCCGTAGACTTAAGCCATAGTACTATTCTCGGTTTATGACACGTATTTAACACCACATCACACAACATGACAGAGCCACTTGTCGACACCCTTTTCTCTTGTGTCTTTTGACTAGAGTGTACCATATCTATCCATTTGATCGCCTTGATCTGCATTACGCGAATATGGCCACATGTACGTTTATACACAATGTAAAACTGTAAAGAGCAGTTCTGGCAATCCTTAACACTCTACCAGGAATGCTCTTGATGGAGTATTATCGATTCAACTGTCATTGCTGGATATATGAATTGATAAACTACATTGGCGTCCTGTATAACTTCATGTTTGAACTTGACCGGCATTAAGCGAGCACGGCCACGTGTATATCTATATACAAACAGCAATGTAATGACTATTTTGATTCTTCTTAACACTCCCCCGAGAACAGGCATGGTGAGGGTCTACCAATTCAATTTTTATTGCTACTTACATAAACAAAGAAACTACTGTGACGCCGTGGTGGACGTCACTTTGTAGTTTGATTGTACTTTTTGCCTAAGCCTCTCTACTTTCATAGCGGGACACATTAACTTAAAAACTACTGCGACGCCGTAGATGACGTCATTCTGTAGTCGACAGGATTTCCTGTCTAAGTCTCGCAGCATATCGCGAGAACTCGCAAAATACAGAGAATCAGGCAGAATGGAAGGTAGGTCATTGCCGGTTAGTTAACCTTTCTCTCTAAGTAAGTTTCCTCGTCGAGGTTATTCGGTTCTGATCTGTTTTAAACAGCTAACGCTGCGGCTTTCTTCTGGGCCACGCCCCGATCGGTGAAGGGTTGGTCCTTTTATTGTTGTAAATCCCTTCCCCTCCCTTTCCTCCTTGCCTCCCCCATACTCAGATCCAGTTCCGAGGCAACGACGGAGAGGTAAGGAGCTAAGTGTCTGTTATTGTTACTCTTGCTAGACACTAGTGGTATATCTGAGTGGTTACAATTATTAATGTGAGACTGCCTCCGAGTGAGGGGTGGATGAGTTTTTTGATAGTGAGCTGTCAGGATATATGGAAAGTTTGGGAAAGGAATAGGTAGCAAAGTACTATGCACAACTAGGAAGGTCATTCCTCTTGTTGCTAGATCTAGCTCCCTTTTTTTCCTTGCCTTCTAGCGCGTGGCCTCCTTTACCCTGAGCATGGTCCAGGTGAGGTGAGGTCCTATCCCCTGTTACCATAGGTGAGTTTTATATAATTTCAAATATTTTCTTTTATACTGCTATGTCCAACGCACTGATGTTACCATTTACTTTTGTAGGTGAACAACACACCAAGTAACATGGAGGAATAGTTGTGTATATCCTTTATGGTTTTTCACTTCTCTTTCACTTATAAGTTGTGTGTGTCAATTCAAATGTATTATACTCTGCAGTCGCAAGATTTATTTAGAACAGAGGCCCTGAAGAAAGCCTTAGGAGTTTATTCCCGTTTGGCAGAAACATGTCGGCCCCCCAGCAGTTATTTGTTTGAACTGCTATAATTGCGCTGTTCTTGGTTTTAATCTGAAAGACACTGGCAGCTATTAAAGTTTACTTCGCTGCTTTTTTCTATTCATTTTATTTTCACTCATTTCTTTTTGCACTGCACTAGTTCCCATTTTATGATCAAACACATGGTCTTCGAGCAACTTTGGAGGGATATCCCTCATGGAGGGTTTGGATTGTGTCTCAATGATCTAGAGACTTACCATCCCTACCATCGGATGACCAAATGATAATATTGATCATTTACAAGACTTTGATGGGAATCCATCTTTAAAATTTGGGATACACCTACAGTTGCTGGTGACTATGTGCGTTGGCGTAAGCACTCTTTGCTAATAGTTTACAAGTATTCTTCCTTTGCTACCTAGTACTGGGCACTGTTTTTTTCACTTGTTAGAACACATTAAGTTCTTCTTAGACTCCCAGGTTTTTTCAGTATTTCATGTTGGTGAGGAGGGGACGTAGCCTGTTTGAGTCTTTAAACTTCCCTGAGACCCTTTTACCCCGGTTGTTATATAAGCAAGAAGTTATACTTTTCTTGGGAAAGAGGTTGAGGAGGAGGATCTGTGGATCAGAACATAACGTGTGAGGAGGAGACAAACACGTTTGCAAGTTATGGAATGAAGTTGTGTAGAATTTTGTACAAATGTTCATGTATCTTTGTTTCATTAGATGAAGGGCCTGATTACGACCTTGATAGTTCTACAGGGAATGGTCCAAAGCCGTGGGGTGACTGCCCGCAAGATTAGAGGTTAAATCCTGGTCTGCGGGCAGTCATGCGGTGGTCTGACTCCCTTAAAGTCCAACACTTTTGCTGTCAGATGGAGTCAGATTAACTAATCCAACTCCAATTTAAATAAAAGCTGGAAAAGTGTTGGGCTCTTGAGCGATTAGATTGATTATCCCCACTTCAATGTAAGCAAAAGCAGGGAAAGTGGTTAAAGTTGGAGTGGTTGTATTTACTGTTCCCACTCTGTCAGCAAGATTAAGGACAGTGTTGGACTTTGAAGGAGTTAGATTTACTATTCCTACTCCAATCAAAGCAATAGTAGGGAAAGTGTTAAACTTTGGAGGGGTTAGATTTACTATTCCTATTCCTACTCCAACCTAACCAACAGAAGAGAAAGTGTGGGACTTTGGATGGGATAGATTTACAAATCCCACTCCAAAGGAAGACAAAGCAGAGAAAGGGTTGGACTTTGGATTTATTACTCCACTCCAATTTAAGCAACAGTAGGAAGATTTTGGACTTGGGAAGGGCTACATATACCATTCTAGCATTTCACTAACTAACTAACAACATAGAATTAGTTAAACCTATTCAAAATATAAATACTTAAAATATTATTAGAATTAAATTCATTTTTTTTTTAATAATCCAAAATAATTAAAAGTATTAAAAACATGCACTTCCATCCCTACTACCCAAAAATGAAAATACATTATAAATAAAAGAATAACAACTGTAATTAGTAATTAAATAAAACACTTAAAATCTATAATAAATATAAATTATATTTTACAGAGTTTAGTAATAAATACACTAATCAATATATTTATAGTTAATTAAAATACAATAAATAATTTACATAAACACTAACAATTAATTTTTGTATTAACTTACAAATAATGAATTAGTAAAGTAAAACAATATTAGCATTTAAATAACGTCCCACCTTCAAGTCTTTTCACATTAGCATCAATGTGGTATGCCTAGTTGCGAATGCACATCTCGGTAATATAAATGGCAAGATTTAACAGGTCCAAAAAGTATGGTATGGTGCTCTCCAGGCAAAAAAGCCTCTCTCCACCCTCAGAGAGACCAACAACAAACCCTATGGGAAAAAAATTTCCTGTCAGGATCACAATGCTAAACACACATTCTGTGGCACACAGGTTGAGTCTCCAAAAAACGTAAGGTCAAAAAGTGACTTGAATAGTATCAAAAGTAAGTCCATTACATTTTTCAGTTTTTTCTTATTGTTTTAATTTTCTTTACTTGATCTCAAGTGTACACATACAAAAACACACTGGCAGCCGACACGTGTTTCGTCCAGCAGGACTTTTTCAAAGCTAAGATCCAATAATATGTAGGACAGAGTACCGGACGTGTAGAAAATGTGCACATAATATGTTCCTATAAAGAGAAACTGATCCGTAGGGGTAAGTTTCGTCTTCTAGGTTCTCCCAGGTTTCCCAACAGCAGCATACATATACAGTATAGAAGTACCTATGGGTTGTGTGTAATATGACCCGCCTCGTTTCTTATCGGTTCCTGAATATAGCGTGTAGCATCATAATTATTTATGATGGTGCAATTTATAAAATATTTTTGGGGGATTTTTTTAGGATTTGTTTTTAAATTGGCATTTGCTGGAGGGATATATTTTAGTTGTCTTGAAGAGGTGGTCACAAATCGCATTTTTCCACCAAAACACTTTGACGCTTATATTGTGCTAAGTCTGAGGAACAAATGAGCATATTAGAAAAGGAGTTGTTTGCTATCATGTGCTTAATTTCTTTTTTATCTTGTTTCTAATTATTGATTTTGTATATTTGCAATGTATTTTTAAAGGGAATTTGTGATTATTCTTTTTATGTGATGACATTTTAGCCTGTTAAAGGTCCTTTACAAATATCCTTGTAAAGATATAGTGATACATCATATATTGATTGATTATTTTTATTAAAGCCATGAGATATAAACATTTAGTACATTTTGTAGCATCTGACTCATTCAGGATTGAAATTATAAGTGTCTGACGTCTGAATTTTGGATCTGGGTGTCTGGATGCTGAGCTGGTGTACAGGTAAGATTAGTGGTTACAAAGGGAAACATTTATGACTTGACAGTCTTTCACAGAGCCCTGTCCTTTTTATTGTGGATTCCATCTCATTGCATTTACTTGTAATCGTGGTTTGTAAGCATTCACTCAAAACTAGAAATAATTTGTCCCAGAATTGAGCAATTAAAAATGATATGCAGCCTGTTCCCCTTATTATTTTTCAAGCATCAAAAGCACTGGTTCGAGATAGTCAGAAACGTTTTATTAATGCATATAGTATATAGTATGCCACCTATCTTAAAAGAAAGCCCATTCATTTCAAATTGGCTGCCCTGAGGGTCTTATATCCCAACATATACATATGTTTCCATTCTCCAATAGTTATGCTGTAACCGCTTTTATTATCTAACGTATTTAAATATTCAGAGATTAAAGTCTTATCAAAGTATTTCCACAGGGCCCTAAACCAGTTACCCAACTCTGTTAGCTCAGTTTTTGCTAGTAGCTGAATGAGAACCTTGGACGCCTTTCCCATCTCCTGATAATTACCTATTGTTTGAATAAAAAAATTTGCATTTACAGCCATCAGCCTGTTAAGCAAAAAGCCATTCTGATCTTAATGAACCAATGTTTGGCCGGGAATAATAACTTGTGATGCCAATACCTTGGCGAACAGCTTGTAGTCTGCATTAAGAAGACTTATTGGAGGATATGATATCACATTCAGGTGTGGTTTGTCTTTTTTCGGAAAACTGACCATCACCAAACCCTTAAAGGTAGACGGTGTACCTCCACCTTCGCTAATAAAATTAAATAAATCCATCAGAAATAGAAGCAACTCTTTCACAAATACCTTGTAGACCTCTGCTGGAATTCCATCGCTACCACTTGCTTTGGCATTGGGCATTTTCCGAAGAGCGGCCACCACCTCTTGTACTGAAATATGCTCTAGTAAACTATCTTTTTGGTCAACAGATAGTTGAGGGATTCTAATTAGTCAAATAAATTGCTTGGGACTCGATTTAGGAAGTGAATGGGCTCTCTCATATACATTCCTATAATGTTGCAGGAACACTTCTACAATTTCTTTATTATTTGTCTGAACTACATCAGTAGCGGGATTTTCCATTTTTTCAATGCGTTGCGAGCCCAGTTTGATCCACATGGACCAGGCAAGAAGTCTTCCTATTAGCTGACTATCCAGTTCTCTTTTTGCCGATAAGTCCTAGAGTGTTAATTTCCTCTAGAATAAACAAGTCCTTGATGTTGATGTTACACTGGGCCAATGTGAGCTGCTCTTTTATCCTAACCTTTTCACATGCCCTCGCCCATGTCAAAACCCCTTGAGCAGAATCGACTACCAATTGTAGCTCCCCTTTTTTAGCACTGCGCATTTTATTCTGAGTTGATTTATACGCAAGCCCACAGCCACAAAAAGTTGCTTTAAAGCCCTCCTACATTGCAAAAACTGGGACCAAATTACGATTTAGCTCAAAGAATTCCTTAATAAATACATGAATTGCAGACAACCACCTATTGTATACCAAGAGAGCTTTATAGAACTCTCACTGTGGTCTCTCGATATTTAAAACTTCTAGCTCTATATGGATAAAGACAAAAGAATGGTCTGAAAAGGTGTTGGCCTGTTCCACCATCTAATAGTCTGTGTTACAGAAAAGAAATTAAGCTGTGATGTGGTGTAAATTGGCTAGAGAAACAAGTATATTGCACCATACCTGGATGGTTGACTCACTAAGTATTGTCAGGATGAGAACCTTGTTTAATTGTAGCAAAAGCTGTGGCTGCTTTAGGTTTCAGTTGCTTTTTGGTACTAATACAGGTGTCTAGCTTTAAATCTTGAATGAAATGGAAATCTCCCTCATAGATCATAGTCCCTTCTGCCCCCATAGCGAGATTTAATCACTCACGTTATCTAATATTGGGCCATAATAATTCACAAGATTGAAGACAAAATCTTGAACTAGCATCTTTAACCAAATTCATCTGCCATGTGTATCCCTTATCACATCTCGCACCTGCCAATTATTGGATCCAGCCAAATATATTACCATCACACACATAGCTAACCTGGCCGAAGCGAAGTATGCATTTGATAATTACTTTGGTATGAAAAGCTTTGGGCTATTTTCTTTGAGATGAGTCTCCTGTAAAACATTTCCAGATCGAACATATTTCTGCTTATTTAGAACACCATTGGTATTGCAAGAGATTATCCTAACATTACAGACCATTAAACAATCCTATTGTTTCCTACCTTAACTCCCCCATTTAACCTAACAGTCTTGGAATCTAAAAACAAAAACTTACAGCCTCTTCCAAAAAGCCTGATCAAAACAAATCCATGAGCCGGCATGCCCCTCCAGCCTTCCATAAACCCAGGGCTATGTTCTTCCTGGTGTATGTGCTCTTTTTCTTCAAAATTTCAATCCCTGTCCACCTTCAAAGAAACCCCAAACCCTGGCGCAGTCTACATGCTGAGTGACCCATCTACCCTGAGATGGAGAATTGCCCACCATACTCCCTGTCACTCCTTGCTTGTAACAACAATGGAGGAGTACCCCCTGGGGAAAAAAGGACAGAGAAAGTTCTCTGTTTCTAGAGCTTGAAGCTCAGGTCAGCACATTGTGCCCCAAACCGTTGCCGGACAATGCATGTCTTTATAAAAGACCCCTCACTCACCAACCTAGTTGGTGACATGCTTCATCATCGGGGTCCCACCCCATAGGCCGATTGCCCACAAGGTGTGCTGCGACACCTGACTACAGTGGAGCTGGTTTATTTTTCTTTATATGTGCATAGAAATTACAGTGACAAGTGTGTTAAAAAGGGTCAAAACTACTCACTTCAAGAATTTATTCTTGAGTGCTTGAACCCCTATAAAACAGTTTTTTCTTGTAAAAACTCACATAGCACACTTCGCTATTTTTAACGCATTGCACTTCTTGAGACACCAAAGCCTACCTAATTAGGCACGGATGCCACACTGTTTTTATAGGGGTTCAAGCACTCAAGAATAAATTCTTGAAGTGAGTAGTTTTGGCCCTTTTTAACACACTTGTCACTGTAATTTTTATGCACATATAAAGAAAAATAAACCAGCTCCACTGTAGTCAGGTGTCGCAGCACACCCTGTGGGCACTCGGCCTATGGGGTGGGACCCCGATGATGAAGCATGTCACCAACTAGGTTGGTGAGTGAGGGGTCTTTTATAAGGACATGCATTGTCCGGCAACGGGTTGGGGCACAATGTGCTGACCTGAGCTTCAAGCTCTAGAAACAGAGAACTTTCTCTGTCCTTTTTTCCCAGGGGGTACTCCTCCATTGTTGTTACAAATTATCCCGGGGACCAGGAGTTCCCACCTCACATAGTTGATGTAAGTTCCCTGACTCTCTCCATTTGTTATATATACTCCTTGCTTGTTGCCATGTTGCTGCACCTGGCTTCACGCCAAACCCCTCTGCCCCTGAGTATAGACAAAAAAGAAAAAGCCAAACATTTCAAAAGTAAACTACAGTAGCAACAGAAAACAGAAACATATTAATGTTGTACTTTTTCAGTAGATCTTGGGCTTCTTCTAGAGCAGTGCACAAATGAAATTGACCTTTAACCCCTTCACTGCGGCGGCTATTCCGCCGCAGTGCTAAGGGGGCGGGGTGACCGCGCGGCGGGCGCATGCTGGTGACGGAACCGCTCCGTCACCAGCCGCAGTTGCGCTGTGCTCATGACGGAGCGGTTCCTTCACGGCCCCGCCCGCTCAATGGAACGCTCAGCGCAGGCGCAGAATCCACGCCGCGCAGGTGTGCCGAGTGGGCCGTGACGGAACCGCTCCGTAATCAGCACAGCGCGACCGCAGCTGATGACAGAGTGGTTCCGTCAGCAGCAGGGGAGGGGTTAAACAGGACTTCAAGTTTCGACTGTTTCGACTGTTGGACTATCGAAATTTAGGCACCAGCAGCTTTACAGTGGCCCAATAGCCCTACAAAATCCCTCCACCTGTGAGGTGCAGAAGCGCACAAGTCTGAGAAGACTGAAATCTTCTCCTTGTCAGCCATCGTGAACGTTCTTTTTTGAATAGCCACTGAGAGAATATGCTCCTTTCAGCTATAGTCTGCAAAATTCACGATGATAATGCGAGCAAACTTTGAGTTCACAGGGGGCTGAGTGGGAATCTGATGGGCCCTCATGATAGAAAGATCTGACAGGGCATCTTCAAGAATACATGTTTTGATCAAATATTCCATAAACTGGAGAGTATTATGATGACTCCTGGTATTTTCTGCACCTTCCAGTACTCCCACAAAGCGCAGACTGGGTCTCTTGGCATAATTTTCCATCTTGTCCATCTTATTCTGTGAGTCATGTAGCTTTCTTTGAATATTGCTAATGTCCTTATCCTAAGTGAGGGAGTGGTCCTCAAGATCTGAAACCCTCTATTTAACCCCTTCCCTGTGGGGCTGATTCCCCCGCTTTGCTGGGGGGTGGGGGGCGCGCACAGCGCCCCGGTGCTCGTGACGTCAGGCAGCACGGTGGCACTGTGCTCATGACGAGCTCAGCTCGTCATGACCACGCCCTTTTTAATGGAACGCTCAGCACAGCGGGGGAATTATCCCCGCGTGTGAGCATCGTGCGGGTCTCGTCATGAGCACAGCGCAACCATGCCTCATGACGAGCTGAGCTTGTCATGTGCAAGGATGAGGTTAACCTCCTGCAATCCCTCTGGTATTTGCAGCATAATCTCCCCTTTTTTATTTAACCACTGATGGAGCACATCTACTTCTTGGGCTTGGATTGCCTTAAGATCACGAATTTCTGTCAAATTAGTCTCTAAAAGAGACTGAAGAACATTTGATTAAATTAGATTAATCAAGCTGTAAACTCAGTAGTTAAGAAGGTGCCAACATTGGGAAGTAACATGTGTTGGTCCCCACTTTTTCATGTGATCTGAAAGCTGCGTCTTCCTGGTTCCCTATGAGTTACTTAGCTGCAGAAGAGATGGCTGTTCCAAGACCTAGCTTAATGCATTAGAGAGATCACTTAATTTGGTCCGAATGGGAGACCGATCGCGAATAGCCCTGGCTTCTTCCTCACATGCTGTCACACCTGCAGACCCTGGGAGAGTCTTCTGTGTCTCAAGGGTTACAGTGCTACCTTATTGATGGCTTGCAAAAAGTGAGTATTCCTTTAGTCCTTTGGCCATCCTTGTTGTGTTCTCCATGCCATGGCTAGCATGCGATGGAGTTACATGTTCTTTCCTGAACTGCCGCCTCCTTCTCCTTCACCCTCTTCCGTAGAGCTATTCCTGAATACTATACTAGGGACGGTAATGTACCCCTGTAGGGGCAGCACACGCCCATTTTGTCTTAGAGTGGATCTGGCACTTAGTGGCGTTTCACTGTTTTCTCCTTGTTGGGTTGGAGGCTCCAAATCGTCCATCAAGGACATTTTCACCATTAATGCACTAGGTATTCTGTCTCAATGCATCAGAATTTTCTCTTTGTGAGATGCAGTAAGGCATGTCACCCAGTGCATCTTTTGGCTTTCTGCAGGAGAGGCAATGAGCCCGTAGCTGTAGTTATCGCTATACGATAACGTAGCTGCCTCATGTTAGTTCTGCAATGCTAAAGTTCTTTTGTGGAGCCATGCTCAACATATGTAACCGTATTTAGCTCAGCAGTTTTCCCTCAGTGCTGCGCTGTTCCATTGGATAGCACATATCTCCAGGTAGGGGACTCTATCTAGGGGAGCCTGGCCAGAGACCCTAAGTTGGGCTGTGGAAGAGGACCCTGCCCCAACTCTTGCAGCAGGGTGCCGCATTTACCATGACTAGACACCTGGTGGCTAAACCATGTGGTCCCAAAATATGTAGCAGTCTCCAGCTGGTCCTTGCCGGGGGGTCTGGGGCGCTTTCCATAAAGTGCTGGAGTTGTACAATGGGAGCCGCTAGTCTGTTGGCCTATTCAAAGAGTATCGACCAGTCCGATCATATGCCAAGGGTCTCGTACTCCGACAGCTCTACACCACCGGCTGGCCCTCTGCTTCAGCTTTCTCTGTGTTCTTGGCATTCCGCACCTGGAAACGGAAACATTGTAGCGGGGGATGTCCTCGAGTGTGCTCGTAGTGGATCATGTGGGCTGGCTCCTGCAGCCTCAACAATAAGAATACAGCGGAATCAGACTCCTCTTTTTAGATTATAGTGCATTTTTAATCAATCCGGAATCTTACTGATCCTATGAGACCGTTATGAAGGTCTCTCAAAAATGTGATGGTAGCAGATTCAATCCCCATGGACCCCAGCTCTACCTAGAGCTTATCTCTATAAACTTTGACAAAAGCTGAGCTGAGATCCATGAAGGGCAAATGCACCGAGTCCCTATGTGCCTTTTTATATTTAGTTATTAATAAGTATAGATTTAGGTTCTGCTCCACTGTTTCCTGACCAGGCCAAAACCTGTACCATAGGTCAGACAGGATGTTATGATTGCCGGCCCAGCGGGAAATCTCTTCAGGATAACCAGTCCTATGATTTTAACCTCTACATCAACTAACAAAATTGATTGGTCTGCAACAAGCCGGGTCAGCACTATCCCCTTTTTAGGTCAAGGACCGTAGGCTGCACTTGCGCAGTCTCGCTCCTCGATTTAATGTTTCTTAGTTTAGGGGCATTTACCCGCCCCTCTTCTCCATTGGCTGGCTTCCTAAACGGAGGCCAGCCATTGGAGGAGAGGGGCATCACTCCCTTTAAGCCCCGTCTTTTTCAGATTCGGGGGCGTTTTTTTTTGTGCTTCTTTCTTGTTTTCTTTCTCTCCTCTTCCCATTGGCTGGAATTTTACCTTCCAGCCAATGGGACGAGGAGAGAACGAAAACCACGCCCCGAATCTGAAAATGTCGGCGCTTTTCTGAAGCCATTTCTGCCCGACCGCGAAGAAGTAGAGAAGCTGCTAAGTCCTCCGGTGAGTGCTTGCTCCCCTGCCCCCTCGCTGTGCTTGCTCTCCTGCCCCCTCGTTCGTTGTGCTTGCTCTCCTGCTCTTGCCCCCTCGTTTGTTGCTTTTACGAGCGCCACCCTGTCTCTACACACACTGCCTACATACAAAACTAATTTTACTACGTTTCTGCAGACTGAAGCATACTACAAACATACTACGAATCCAACTGTAGAATGTAGCAGTCTAATTGTGTTACCATATCACTGCTGTTGCGTAAACACAATGTAGGTTCTATAGTAAAACACAGCGGGAACGCGATAGTAATCTGCAACGTGCCGAAACCGGATGTGAGTCTCTGTGGCATCCTGTTGCAACCGTGAGAGCGGAAAACGACCCTCCACCATATTTGATGGGGAAGTCAGGGATCTCCGCCATGTTGGTGAGGGCGGAAGCGGTTCTTGGCGCCCTTTTCTGCTCTCTAATTGCAGCATGGCAGCACTGAGCGGCATTACCAACGGGACGCTGGAGGGTGGGGACGGGGGCAACCGGGTGACAGTAGTGCTGGGCGACGAGGGCAAAGGGAAGGTAGTCGACCTGCTTGCCATGGAGGCGGACCTGGTGTGCAGCTGTCAGGTAAGAGCTCGCTTAGAGGAGACGGGAAGCACCGCCCATCACAGAGGTGGGAGGTTATTGATTGAGGGGTAGATGTGAAGGTCAGTTAGTCAATTTGAAGGACAGTCCACTTTATTGAAATGCACATTTTAATGGGCAACTGCGGTGAAAGGATAGCCATTTTCAGGTCGGAAGTTATCTTTTGCCATGTTAGCCTATAATACATATCTCACACGGCGAATACGCTATGATCTACCCACAATGCATCGTCAAAATTTCATGACAGATTAAATGCTGCATCCTTATTTTTGGACGATGTGTCGAAATTGCCCACTATGGCATTTCAGTGGAAAATATTTCTTCAGACACTACGTTAGCAAATGAAAGAATGCACCTATTAGATCAGGTGTGCTGTAAGACAAGGCAGCGGTACAGAAGGGGGTGGTGATGGACGGAGCATCTGAACCAATCAAACATTCACACCCAGTCAACAGATCTGGGTTTAATCCATCACCGTTCTTTAGCCCACTCTGCCACCTCAGTTCAGACATGGCCATATGCAAATCAGTCTGACCCTGTGCCTCATGGGAACAGCCCAGCCCAAACTGCCAAGCCATGCCTTCCCTGGACCAGAAACAAGCTTCCTAGGACCCGTTTCTGGCATTTCAGCCGTCTTCAGCCAGGCTTGCTTGAATCCAGTAGCAAAGTGAGCAAGAGACTCACGTCTGAGCATACCCTGCCAACTTATGACAAACAAAGCGGTACAAAAGGGGGTGGTGATGGACGGAGCATCTGAACCAATCAAACACTCACACACAGTCAACAGATCTGGGTTTAATCCATCACCGTTCTTTAGCCCACTCTGCCACCCCAGTTCAGACATGGCCATATGCAAATCAGTCTGACCCTGTGCCTCATGGGAACAGTCCAGCCCGAACTGCCAAGCCATGCCTTCCCTGGACTGGAAACAAGCTTCCTTGTACCAGTTTCTGGCATTTCAGTTGTCTTCAGCCAGGCTTGCTTGAATCCAGTGGCAAAGTGAGCAAGGTATTCACGTCTGAGCATACCCAGCTAACTTATGGCGAACAAAGCGGTACAAAAGGGGGTGGTGATGGACGGAGCATCTGAACCAATCAAACACTCACTCCCAGTCAACAGATCTGGGTTTAATCCATCACCGTTCTTTAGCCCACTCTGCCACCACAGTTCAGACATG
The DNA here is from genome assembly GCF_964261635.1 of Lissotriton helveticus. NCBI lineage: Eukaryota > Metazoa > Chordata > Amphibia > Caudata > Salamandridae > Lissotriton > Lissotriton helveticus. The sequence continues at coordinate 1,074,458,524 of NC_136065.1, read as the reverse complement.
GCCATATGCAAATCAGTCTGACCCTGTGCCTCATGGGAACAGTCCAGCCCAAACTGCCAAGCCATGCCTTCCCTGGACCAGAAACAAGCTTCCTAGGACCGGTTTCTGGCATTTCAGCCGTCTTCAGCCAGGCTTGCTTGAATCCAGTGGCAGAGTGAGCAAGGGACTCACGTCTGAGCATACCCTGCCAACTTATGGCGAACAAAGCGGTACAAAAGGGAGGCACAGGTTCAGACTGATTTGCATATGGCCATGTCTGAACTGGGGTGGCAGAGTGGCCTAAAGAACGGTGATGGATTAAACCCAGATCTTTTGACTGGGTGTGAGTGTTTGATTGGTTCAGATGCTCCGTCCATCACCATGTCAGGAACTAGCATGTTGCGCCTACATTACCCGAAAGAAACTACATTTCCCATGAGGCACATAACGTGTGTCTGCCTTTTAAGCGCTGAGTAACGCGCATCACGTTGTGCGTAATTTGTTTGTTTCCTGAGGGAGCTTCTGGGTTGAGAGTGCTGTGTTGCCACGGCGTGTCTGGGCTCAGATACGTCATACAAAAGAGGAGTTCCCGGTAGTGGGTTTTGCGAGTCTTCTTGTATTCCAGTAAGTTCCAGTTTGCTATTATCCCGGATACCTTTTGACTCGAGGGTTTCCGTTTGACTTTCAGTGTTCTCATGAATGGGGATGATTAATAAGTAGCGGAGTGCAGTGGCGTCTGCTACGCATTACCGTTACCTAAACATACGATTTGGATTATGTACTGAGCTCTTTTCTTTTGACCTATTTTGGATTATAAGTGCCAAAGTGGAGAACCGTGGTGTCCGCCACTTTTTACCGTATTTGGAGAACTATTATGGAGTACATCAAAAGAACCCATTGAAGATAAAAATGTTTTCTTTCTTGGCGCAGGTGACAGAACCTGGTCGCCTGCTTTATATAATTATTCTTTGAAGCAGAATTCAACAGGCTGTTAATTTTGGATGGTCAGTGAGGCTGTTTAGGTACGACACCAGAGGTTTTAGGGTGAACAGAAAAATCTTGATATGATCCACCAATTCTCTTGGTATAGAATGTGTATAGTGATTTGTTGTCTATTGTAATATAGGTACCTGATACCCGTGGGAACTACGGAGTACATGGGTGTACAGCTCAGTGGCGCATGTTTTCAGGTACATCTCAGTGACTAGCAAGATTTAAATGGGAGTAGGATTATGTTGTTGTATGCCTGCTAACCTGTGTTTTGTCGTTTCAGGTCCTTTGTCCCTGCTGTCCCCTTCCTTCCCTTTTGTCCCTCGCCTAATCATATGAATACTCTGTTTATTTGTTCATCAGAGTGTTTGTGAGATTTGGAGGTGGACCCATTTTTGCTACATCCTGATTGTGCGGAGGATATCTGACAGAATTACGCACCCAAGAATATTTTACCTCCGCTCGATTAGGTTGTGGTAGATATGGCGTCCATGGAGGATGTGTTGCACACCCTGTTTTGGTACAACAAGAATTGGCCTCTTCTAAGGCCGAGACGGTAGCCTTGAAAGAGAAGGTAGAGCATTTGTCAAGAAAACCTTTTTCACAAGCCTCCCAGATACAGGTTACCGTGCCCCCACCTATTCCCCTGGCGAACCCAGAGAGGTATGCAGGGGATCCCCGCAAAATCCTGGTCTTCCTGACACAGGCGATGCTACATTTTTCTTGTAAGCCAGCGTCCTTTCCCAAAAACCATTCTAGAGTGGCCTTTGCCATCTCTTACTTGGCAGGTGATGCGGCTAATTGGGTGGTTCCCTAAGTAAAAAATAACGATGCGATGTTGTCTGATTGGAATGCTTTTCAGGCGGAGTTTGAAAGAGTGTTTGATCGCAGGGCTACTACATTCAGCGCAGACAAGGAGCTGCTCAACCTCAGACAAGGGAAGGGGGAATTAATCACATACTTAACCACCTTTAATCGCTTGGTGGCTGAAGCCGAGTGACCCGAGGAGAAACACATATCTTTATTTTATCAAGGTTTGCGGGAGGAGTTAAAAAATGTGATTGCTCAGATAGATCCTCAGCCTACCTCATGTGTGGACATGATCAATCTGTCTTTACATTTGGACAGTCGTACATCAGAGAGAGGGGGCGAGAGAAGGAAATGGGATAGAGGTTTTTACAGGCAGGACAGAACCCCTCCTAAGACTCTAAGTTCTCTTGAGGTTGGTGTGGAACCCATGGAAATAGGGGCTATAAGAGCACCACTATCTAAGGAAGAAGGTGAGAGCAGGAGAACCCAAGGCTTATGCATGTATTGTGGACGTAAGGGTCATTATGTGAAGGAATGCCCCTCGAAACCCAAGATGTCTAATGTATGGGCTAGGAATAAGAAGGTAGCAGTCTCAGCGGTAACCAAGGAGACAGAGAGTACTCAGGAACATAAGAATGAGGGAGGTGTTCCAGAGGTATGGAGTCTTCCTTCATTATCCACCCCTGTCACAGGAGACACGGAAGGACACATTGTGCTCCATATGAGCCTTGAAAGCTATAACCAGGTACATCAGGTATTGGTCATGGTGGACTCAGGGGAGACTGGCAACTTTATTGACAACGGCCTTGTGAACATCTTAGGCTTGACTAGGGTACGTAGAGATAACCCTGAGGAAGTACTAGCTGTAGATGGCAAGCCTCTTAAGTCAGGGCTTATCATAGAACGCACAGAGGTTCTTTCATTATCCATTGACATTCTGGGAGGACATCATTCTGAGGAGATTTCTTTGAATATCATAGAAGCTCCTCAGTATGAGGTAAAATTGGGTATGCCATGGTTGTGTCTCCATAATCCGACTATCAACTGGCAGGACCATTCTATTCTGTTCTTGTCTGAAAGTTGTAAAGACCATCTAGTGATTGGTCCGCCTTCACAGGTGGTGGCTTTGACTTCTCCTTTCCTGGTGGCTACAGCAGTCGAGAAGGAGATGGTTTTGCCGGTGGAATACCATACCTATAGGGAGGTGTTCAGCGAGAGGATGGCAGAGCAGTTACCTCCTCACAGGGAATATGACTGCCGCATTGATTTGGTGGAAGGGGCCACAATTCCATCATGCAGGGTATATGCGTTATCTATGCCCGAAACCAAGCATTTGCGGGAGTATATAGATCATTACGTGGCCATAGGTTTTATCAGACCTTCACGTTCTCCTGCAGCTTCTCCGTTGTTTTTCATTGCAAAAGCCAATGGGGATCTCAGGGCATGTGTGTATTATCAGAGTCTAAATAAGAACACTATCCGCAACCGATATCCACTGACTCTTATTCCGGTACTTTTGGACCAAGTTAGAGAAGCACAGGTTTATAGCAGATTAGATCTCAGAGGTGCTTACCACTTAGTAAGAATACGTCAGGGGGATGAGTGGAAAACAGCTTTTAAAACTCGTTTTGGTCTTTACAAATATCTGGTCATGCCATTCGGCCTGTGTAATGCCCCTGCGGCGTTTCAATATTTCCTAAACGATGTTTTGAAAGACTAAATAGACCGTTTTGTTGTGGTCTATATAGATGATATCTTGGTTTATTCAGCCAATCATGACCACCATCATGAACAAGTTTGCCAAGTGTTGGAGTGTTTGCGTGAGCACAGTTTGTTTTTAAAATTGAGTAAATGCGAATTTGGGGTAACCACAGTGGAGTTCCTAAGAGTGATGTTGAGTCCGGATGGTCTCCAAATGGCTGAGAGAAAAGTGAAAGCGGTACAGGAATGATCCACTCCCAAAAATATGAGAGAAGTACAGAGTTTTCTTGGCTTTGCCAAATATTACCGCAAGTTTATCCTTCATTTCTCACAAGTCGCTATCCCCATCACAAGGTTGTTGAGAAAAGGTGCCCCTTTTGAGTGGTCCAAAGAAGCAGGAGAAGCTTTTGTATATCTAAAAGAGGCATTTACCACAGCTCCCACCTTAGCTCATCCAAACCTAGACCACACTTTTGTGGTAGAGGCGGACGCCTCCGACGAGGCTATTGGAGCAATACTATCACAGAGAGACAAAGAGTCGGGACAGCTCCATCCAGTAGCTTACCCATCCAAGAAGCTGAATCCAGCGGAAGTCAACTACACGATAGCTGAGCTTTTGCTATAAAAAGGGCGTTCCAGGAATGGAGGCATTACTTGTGGGGAGCTTGTCATGTAATAACGGTATATACAGACCATTGTAATTTGCAGTATATGAAATCTGCCAGGCATCTTACCCAAAGCCAAATGCGGTGGATGCTTTTCTTTGCCGAGTTCAACTTTGTGGTTACTTTTAGACCAGGAGCAGAGAACCGTAAAGCAGATGCTTTGTCCAGGCAGGAATTGCCAGCTGCACCTAGACCAGAAGACACACAGGCTATCATAAATCCATCCAGGATAGTTTGTGTAATACGTGCAGAATCCTTCTTGGATGAAGTGCGGAATCATCAGGTCAGAGGTGGTTGGGAAGCCTGGGCAAGACAAGGAGATGGCCGAGTAATGAAGCAGGAGCTACCATTTGTTCAATCTAAGTTGTATTTACCCACAGTTGGGAGCTTGTCATGTAATAACGGTATATACAGACCATCGCAATTTGCAGTATATGAAATCTGCCAGGCATCTTACCCAAAGGCAAATGCAGTGGATGCTTTTCTTTGCCGAGTTCAACTTTGTGGTTACTTTTAGACCAGGAGCAGAGTACCGTAAAGCAGATGCTTTGTCCAGGCAGGAATTGCCAGCTGCACCTAGACCAGAAGACACACAGGCTATCATAAATCCATCCAGGATAGTTTGTATAATACGTGCGGAATCCTTCTTGGATGAAGTGCAGAATCATCAGGTCAGAGGTGGTTGGGAAGCCTGGGCAAGACAAGGAGATGGCCGAGTAGTGAAGCAGGGGCTACCATTTGTTCAATCTAAGTTGTATTTACCCACAGTTGGAATACAAAAGAAGGCTTTTGAATGGTGTCATAGGAGTATCATGGCTGGCCATCCAGGTATTGCCAAAACTGTACAGTCCCTTCAGAGACATTTCTGGTGGAAAACATTTGTCAAAGGATGTTTCTGCATGGGTCTCACAGTGCGAGGAATGTGCCAGAGCAAAGGGGGAAAACAGTCGGAAAAAAGGGAAACTCATGCCATTGCCGACTCCACTGCGACCCTGGCAGAACATAAGTTTGGATTTTGTTACAGGGCTCCCTATTGATCATGGTTTCTCAGCAATTTTGGTGGTGGTGGATGGTCTCACTAAAATGGGGCATTTTGTTCCATGTCACACACTACCCACAGCTGGGCAAACGGCTCAGTTACTGGCAAGCAACATCATTCGATTATATGGGATCCCAGAAGTTATTGTGTCAGACAGGGGTCCACAATTCATAGCTCGCTTTTGGAAGATGTGGTGCAAGGCTTTGCATATCGAATCCGCTCTGTCCACTAGCTTTCACCCACAGACCGACGGACAGACGGAGCGTCTAAACCAGATCTTGAAGAAATACCTTAGATGTTATGCTAAGGAAGTTCAGGAATCTTGGGTGGACTTGTTGTGGTTCGCAGAGCTGGCCTATATTAATACTTGGCACTGTTCCACTGGTGTTTCTCCTTTTAAAGCTACCTATGGGTATGAGGCAAATACTTTACCTGTTGGCATTCCTGAGGTCGTTATGGATTATCCTTCTGTTAAGACTCAGGTGTTACGTATACAGAAGATACATCATGGAGTGAGAACACATTTGGTAAAGGCTAAACAGGTATACAAGCACTGGGAGGGCTGACATCAAGTTGATGGGCCTCAATATAAGGTGGGGGATTGAGTATGGCTGTCAACTAAATATATCAGGTTCAGGCTGCACAGCATATTCCACCCCAGGTATATTGGCCCTTACAACATAGTGAAGCAAATTAATCCTGTTACTTACAAGCTTAAGCTGCCGGGTTCTCTGCGGACACACCCTGTGTTTCACTGTCACCTGTTGAAACCTGCATTCTCCGGCCGCAGGAGGCTACCCTGGGTGTGAGTGTTTGATTGGTTCTGATGCTCCGTCCATCAACACACCCTTTTGTACTGCTTTGTTCGCCATAAGTTGGCAGGGTATGCTCAGACGTGAGTCCCTCGCTCACTTTGCCACTGGATTCAAGCAAGCCTGGCTGAAGATGGCTGTAATCCAGAAACCAATCCTAGGAAGCTTGTTTCCGGTCCAGGGAAGGCATGGCTTGGCAGTTCAGCTGGACTGTTCCCGTCAGGCACAGGGTCAGACTGATTTGCATATGGCTAAAGAACGGTGATGGATTAAACCCAGATCTTTTGACTGGGTGTGAGTGTTTGATTGGTTCAGATGCTCTGTCCATCACCACCCCCTTTTGTACCGCTTTGTAAGACAAGGCAGGAGCAGTGGCATAACAGGTGTTTCATGTGCCCTGTATTACCACCCTCCCTTTCCTCCCGCTGTTTGAACTGTGAAATAGTCGTACTGAAGGTTCAGTGGGCCCCTATGGGCACGGCGCCACTGCACCTGCATCAGAAATAAAAGCTACGCTCCAGGACAGTAGTGACAGCCAGGCACACCCTTGAGCTGCATGGGCATCGACCGAGTGGCACGGGTGTTGTGTAGCAAGTGGAGTTTGGCACTAACTGTGTCACCTTTGTGTTTTGGCAGGAAGTGGACTAATTTGACATTTTACAGTAAACGCCCCCTTTGTGTTTTTATCAGGGAGGTAACAACGCTGGACACACCGTGGTCGTGGATTCTGTGGAGTATGACTTCATTGGCTTGAGATTTTTTTTCTTGCCTTTGTTCCCTGCTACTGTTCGTTTTTCGTCGTGCTTCTGTTCCCTGCTTCTGATCGTTCCCGGCTTGTCATCGTTTTTTTCTTGCCTCTGTTCCCTGGGGCGTTACTGGGCAGAGATGGGCGTGTGGCTGACCTAGACTGACAGATGTCTGTGTGTGTGTGTGTGGCTCTGTGTGAGTGAGGGGGCTCTGTCTGTGTGTGTGGGGCTCTGTCTGTGTGTGTGGGGCTCTGTCTGTGTGTGTGTGGCTCTGTGTGCGTGTGGCTCTGTGTGTGTGGGGCTCTGTGTGCGTGTGGCTCTGTGTGTGTGTGTGTGTGTGTGTGTGTGTGGCTCTGTGTTTGTGTGTGGGGCTCTGTGTGTGGGGGGGGACTCTGTGTGTGTGTGTGGCTCTGTGTGTGTGTGTGTGGCTCTGTGTGTGTGTGTGTGGCTCTGTGTGTGTGTGTGTGTGGCTCTGTGTGTGTGTGTGTGGCTCTCTCTGTGTGTGTGTGGCTTTCTGTGTGTGTGGCTCTGTGTCCGCTAATACTCTCTACTACTCTCTAATGCTCACCTATTGCCATTGTCTATGACAATACCATTTGTTTATGTTTTTTAAAAAAAATGCCATTTGCAATGCCAATAGCTCTAACTTTAACAAAGCCGAGACCATTGCATTGTAAATGCTTGTTAAACACTGGCACCAGGTCTCTGGTAACAGGCCACGAATTGCTGCAATCACATGGAGGTTAATAACAGGTGCCTACAAATCCACTGGGGACTTCAACAAGTCCCCAGGTACCCAGTTAGCACCCGGGGCCTTGCCTAAGGGTAAGGATAAAATTGCATTTCTCACTACATCCCAGTGTATTATCAACCTGTCAAAGTAGGGAACTTAGTGCAGTCCCAAAAATGTAGGGCTGAGAAATGATTCACCGAGGCTTGGGCTGGCACTGTAGCGGCCTGATCTGCTAGCTGTTCTACATTTTCTACCTTAACAAAACGGGTGGTTTACAACCCTCCAGAACAAAGTGCTATTACTCAGGTCACTTGCTATCAACAGGTTCTCCCACAGTTTGATCTTTAGCTGACACTTCCTATCCTTAAGTGCCACTCTATAAGAAACCCTAAATCTTTTTACCTCTGTTCTATAGCAGGGTGTTTTTTCTTTTTTGCGTTGCTAGGAACTCCTCCCAAGCCCTCGTGCAGTTCTTTTCGAACCATCGGCAAGGCCATCCCCTGTTTGGTGAGGGCTGATTTGGTATATATCCATACCATGTCAAGCGCATTTAGAATTTTGTCCTCCGGGGTCTCTTCATCCAAACAAATCTGAAAATCAGATTGACAGACAGATACCATCTCAGCATTAAAAGACTCAGGAATGACCTTGCCCCATTTTAGTCCACGTCCCTAATAGTTTGTAATAGTAGGAGTTTAAATAAGGAACATGCATCTGATGGCTTCTTTTCCAATTGATGAGTGGCAAATCGGATATTGTGATCACTGTGCATATTCCATCCCACTCTAAAACTAATCAGAGTAAGAAATAAATCGGCTGAAATAAGCATATAATCAATGGTGATCCCTGCCCCAACACGTATAAATGTTGGTATGCCATCCCCCGGATCCAGTATTCCTTTCCAAAGCAAGTTGACCAAGTTGTGGTCTAATGCTAAATTATTTATCTAATCCACCCTGCATAGTATGTTTAATATGGACTTGATTATCATTGACCCCCTCATGTTCCGATAAGCCATGCAAATACAAGTCCCTGCAGCGGTGAAGATTAAAATCCCCAGTTATCATTAATGCTGTTTATTGTGAAGAGCATGAAATAAAAAAAGCGTTTAGAAACTTGCCAAGGTCCACCAAGACTTCATTATTCTCTCCCATGAATAGCATTAGAAACATGACTACATAGGATGCAAAAATTATTTTCAAAGGACAAAAGGACACAGATGTACATTCCAAGTCCAGTTTAATAAAAGTAATAAGCCCCCTCTAGCTCTCCCACACGAGGATGGAATACCTTTAATAGAAAAAGAGGCGTAACCATCTTTGGGAGCAGTTCCAATCCAAACATTCTTCAAACCCTTATATGATCTCATCAAATAACGGCTGGGTGGCGATATTTGTGATCCTCCCCGCCAGCCAATGAACCGCCTTATTGTTGAGCTGCTGGTAAATTTCTGATTCAGAATGTTTTAGGAGTGTGACACTGTCTAGAACCAAAACGTACGGGGTACATGCCGGGAGGAGTTGAAAAGTAACGTCGCAAGGGGTGAGGCCCAAGGGAGATCTGGATGAAACTTGCAGGTCTTTCCTTGGTCTATCTACTTCTTGGGTTTTGGACATAAGTATCTACTAAGCACATATCCTCTACTCCCCCTCTCCCATTTTAGATCCCCTTGGATGATAAATGGGCCACTTGTGGTGGAAATGAGGAGTGGGTAGGATTGTGAGTGCTACTACTAGATATCCTCATCCCTGCAACAAGATCTAATGTTGTGAGTGAGAAAGTCCCGTAGTTACCAGCTACAGTGCAAGATATTTTGTTGTCTGGGAGGGGGGTTACCGGAACAGGTGCTTTCATCAAAATGTTTCCCAACTGCTCCCGTAGAGACCCCACCGTTTTTCCTAAAGTTCCCCCTGTTTCCTCCAACTTGGGAATCCTTATATTGAGAGCATCAAAAGAAGTTAAAATGTTGGTTTCCATTTTTTAAAGGAAATCCTGTGGCATACTGCTCTCGGTGTGACTGTTGGTTGGCCTATTTTAGACTGATACTGATTTTGTTGCATATTTGCAAGTCATGCGATAAATTCCCCTTTTTATTTATAGCCCTGCCTCCCGCCTCCCTATCCCTTTTCCCCCACCACAAATTTGTTTTATAATTGCACGTTGGCCTTGGGAATGGGAAGGGGTAATTATAACCTGCACATATCTGCAGTTCTGGATGGTGCTGGATATGCGGGGATTCCTGTGAGTTATCGCTCGAGTTGGTTACGGGGCCCTTTGGACTATTGTCCTCTGCTACTGATGGTAAACTTGTCTCTTGGCATGTCTGCATAAATTGTTCTTCTGCTCTGGAGAGCTCTTCAGTGAGTGCACCCACACCCCTGATAAAAAAGGACAACATTGTACTACTCGTACTGGGTCGCTTGTTGACCACGTTTAACACCTCTGCATACCTCTTACCCATTATGCCAAACTGGAAGCACCACAAAATTTACACCGAACTAACAATATTCGGAGCTAAGGCCCCCGGGATCACAGGTAGTCAAAAACATGCAATGGTCAACAGCAATATCAGCAAACAGTTCCTGCTTTAGATGGTACCATAAAAGGTAACCCAACCACACCAGGGTCTCTGAGTTTATAGGGCTGTTAGAAAGCACATGTTGATATACCATATGTCCTTTTTGCCAGCAACAGGGGTTTTCTGAGTACCTAGACCCACATCTGCTATGCATAGTTAAACAATGTTCAATGTTCAAAGTCAATGTAAAAGAAAATAGTACCTCAGAGCGAAAACTAAGAGAGATAGCCCAGCCTAGCCTCCTCCGGGCTCTGACGAGCACAGACAGGCTAGTCCTTGGCCCTAGCTTTACCCAGGCACAGCTTGCACGCATCCCACACGGCTGGGATAACGATGGCTATGTAAGCACTAAGGGGTAAAGATTCTCCTCTCTAAGGTGCTACAGGGTTGGCAGCACCTCCAGGCGCGAAGACTGCTGGGACAGGTAGTGGAAGAATACCTCTAGCTGGCCTATTTTTCTTTTAAGTATATTCCCCCGTTATTAAAGAAATATACATATATATGATAAATAAAACTATTCTCCTTGTATTTACAGATACCCCTGCTCCTAGATTTTAGAATTTCAGTACAATTTTATATATTGGTCCTGATGAAGGTAGCAAAAAGAATGTATGTTCCACCGAAACATACGTCGACCATCTCGTTCTGGGAATCCGCTTAGTGAAGACGTCATTCAAAAATTGTGATGAACGCATGAGACAACAAAATTATATGGGGATTTAGACACATTGTTCAAGAAATGCATTTATGAATTGATTTTTAGTTTAAAAATATCTGTTCCCCATTGTTCACTGCCGGACTCCCAGGGTTTTTGTCAAATTATATTTTTACTTCACATTGTGTATGTTAGGTGAAATAGCGGTATGATATGGCGTGAGTATGTTGTGGGTATGTATGAGTGTGCTGGGGTATAGTAGTAATTATGATTTATCTGTTTTTGACTTTATTTTTTCCAATTGTGTCATGAGAATGAATTTCATCATCTAATTAAGTGACTTGAGAAAAATGTTTATGTTTATAAATGAATTGTTATTGCTTTTGAAAATGAAACATACCATATAAAAAATAATAAACTATAGCTATTTAAAAGCTATTGCTATTCTTATATGTATTTCATTACAAATAAATCTTTCTTTCTTGTGGGGAGCTTTTAAGCCACTTGGCTATACTTAAAAGAAATATAGGTCAGCTAGAGGTATTCTTCCAGTTTATGCTTGCTTCTCTCCCCCTCCTCTTGGACCTGAAATCAAACCAGGGGGAAACGTTTTTATCTTTATTGCTGGGACAGGTAGTCCCTCACCTCAACAGAAACTGCCTCCCGTGCAGGAAGAATACCAATGGTTTTAAAAGCGCAAGGAAGCAAAGCTCCCCCCTTCTCAGGTGCTGCAGGGTTGGTGGTACCTCCAGGCATGAAAACTCCTGAGTGCCCCACCGCACCGGAAACTGCATCCCGCATATTGGGGCTAACAATGGTGCTATACGTGATAGGGGGCAAAGCTCCTTCCCTGTCAGGTGCTGCAGGGTTTGTGGCGCCTCCAGGTGTTAAGACTGCTGGAACAGTTAGTCCCCCACCACAACAGAAACTGCTTTAATGAATACTTCTTTGGCCTTTTGGCATTCAGCAGAAGTCAGGGGGAAGACTGGTGAAAGGCCAGTTTTAAGGAAAATGCTTCTTTTGTGCATAGCTTTTGTAGGGTCCTGTGCATAGAATCATAGAGATTTAGTAAAGGGGTCATGCTAGATGGACAGTTCTCTAATGGACCAAGGGCTGTGTTACATTTGTTATACATTTGCACTAGTATGTTAGAATTTGCAAATATATTGGCCCATCTCACGGACTTCATATTATTCCTCATAGATAAAACCACCTCAAATAGGTTATGTGTGATGATTGTGTCAGCAAAAAAGTTGCCTTTTGATATTAACTTTAGAGCATTGTGATCTCTATCATAGTTGGATGCTACTCATAGTCTAGCACTGTTTGCCATAGATCTATATCCAGCTAGATGTAATTAATGCAACCCTGACATTTCCCCCATCCCTTCGGTAGTAACATGACAGTTTGCGACCCATCAGACCCTGACGGTGTCAAGAGCAAATCGAGAAATTGATTCTAAATAGGTTCAATGATCGACAGTTGATCGCTAACTTTGTAGATCATTCTTTCGTGCTTTCGTACCCATCTGCTACCATCAGTACGATTGTTTTTTCTAACCCTGGGCGAAGCACTGCGCTACGCTCGCGTAGTTTGTGAAGTTTGCGCAACTTCGCACTACGCGAGCTGCACGTAGCACAGTGCGAACACGCGTAGCGCAGCGGTCATTTTTGCTTGTTCGTGGTCCTCAACGTCATGTTTGCGACCGCGAGCAAGCAAAATGACATCCCGGCGAGACTCTCAACGTGGGGAGGTCAGGTTTCTCATTGCGAGTGGTCGAGCATGCTCACGACCGCTCGTGATGAAAAACTACCAGTTCGCGTTGAGAAAGCTGCCGCTCGAGTAAAAATCTACTCGAGCGGCAGAAAACTACAGCTCGCACTGTGCAAGATGCCGTTTTCAATGATTGCACAGTGCCGGATGCTTGTTCGCACTGTGCAATCATTGAAAATGCATCTTGCACAGTGCGAACATGCTACTACGCAGCTCGCGTAGCTTTACGTAGCGCTACTTCGCGAACTACGCCCAGGGTTAGTCGTAATATGCAGGGTTTCGATGTTGGTAGGGAAGACGCCAACCTTCTCTTCCTATGTGCGGATAGGTCCTCTGCATTACCAAAATTATGTAAGATCACCAAGTCCAAGGATGGTTGGATGCCAGTCTGTCATATCTGGTTGAGGGAGTGCTATATATCTGTCCAAAAGACTGGTCGCTTGGGTCAGAACCAAATAATGTGCATAGTGTCTCCTCGCTCTTTGACGCATTGGCATCATTGCAAGGGATGTATGAGGTTTGCCTGAAACAGCTTGAAAGGTGACTGGTGCCAATTGTGCAATATTTTGAAATAACTGAATTGCAGGTGGGCTTCTTGTAAATACCTGTCATAGGTCAGTAAGAGCTCTGACCAGGCAACCTCTTCAATTTCCATATCACATTTGTCAGACCAGACCCTTTGTAAGAATCTTTTGGTCATTTTGGAGAAGAGTTCACCGATTATTAAGGAATATAGGCTGGTGATTAACTTTTTGTAAGCGCCCCATTTTGACACACAATCATGCACTATAGAAGGTGCAGTTGATCCTGTGGGGTTGTCAGCAAATTTACTTTGAAGGCAGCTTTTCAACAGTCGATACTTCCAAGATTGAACTGACTTAAGGTTTACTGACAGTGCAGGTCAGTAAACGAATTTTAGTGTCCCTTTGAAAAAGGTGACCAATCTGCAGGATACCATTAGATACCCAGAAGTTCAATTAAATAGGTAAATCATCAATTAAAGTGACGGCATTACCCAGATCTGACTGATGCAGGCAAAAATACATTGTGTTTTATTGCTTTAGGTATTGACTTCAAAATCTGTATGGAACAGTGGAGCATTGGGTTATTAGGGTATTAGATCCCCAAAGTTGCTCGTACACTATTTGTGGGACTGTGGGAGAGGTTCACTGTCTCATCTGCATCATTGCGGACCTGCCACAACAGGTGGAGCAATGACCTCAGGTGATTGTGCGACCACCTTCCTGGTACAAAGTCCACCTGTTTTTTATGAATAGCAGTGAATCACAATTCCCAGCCTCATTGCAAATGCTTTAGTCCAGATCTTTACATCGCTGTTCAGCAGGAACATTGGACTGTAACTTGAAGGTTGCAAAAAGGGTCCTTACCGCCTTACTGGGTTTTAGGATCCAAATATGAGGTCTTTATTGAACTCGGACAACGCTGGCCGTGCTTTGTTGTGTTCCAAAAGACAATTGTCAAAACAGGTATTGAAGTTTTAGTAGTAATTTTTAAAAAGTCCAATGAGAAGTCGTCCTCTCCAGTGGTTTTCCCAGCTCACATATATTGAATGTCTCGACTCTCAGATCGGTGCTGAGGTGTGGAGGTATGACAGACATGAATGTTTTCTGCACTTGGTCATGTCCGGGCTTCTTTGATGTGTACCACTGAGTGTAATTGGAGGTGAAATCTCCAGTAATTTCCAAAGGATGGCACAATAGGCGTCCATAGCATCCTGGACTGCATGTACTGCGGAATCACTCTCCCTCTCTGCTTCAGTTGCAAGGCAAGCAATGCGCCTGTCTTTCCTCCTCGTGGTTTTGACTCTTAATGCGGAGTAGGTCCCTTCTACAAATGTGGAGTACATCGTATTAGGATCACACTCTTTCGTCGTCAGTAGATGAAGATGATCTGGTGAGGCGTCAAGCCTATAACCTGCTGCAGTTCAAGTATTTCCGGTTCCTGCCTGTCTCTCGTAATGCGCAGTTCCGCTGGTCATGATGCTTCATCCCTGATCGTCAAGCCTCCGATAAATATATATATAAATATATATATATGGTGGTATGGTGATGAGTAATCAAAATCACTACTCACAAAATATTGAGTTTGCCTCGTCTGTTCTGCTGCTGCATGCTGCTGCTGGACGTCTTTATGCCGAATATATATATATGGTGGTATGGTGATGAGTAATTAAAATCACTACTCACAAAATATTGAGTTTGCCTCGTCTGTTCTGCTGCTGCATGCTGCTGCTAGACGTCTTTATGCCGAATATATATATATGGTGGTATGGTGATGAGTAATTAAAATCACTACTCACAAAATATTGAGTTTGCCTCGTCTGTTCTGCTGCTGCATGCTGCTGCTGGACGTCTTTATGCCGAATATATATATATATTTATATATATATATATATATATATATATATATATATATATATATATATATATATATATATATATATATATATATATATATATATATATGCAAAAGGTAATCCCCGCTTTCTTTTGGTGAGAATGAACGAGCCACTCCGATTGGGAGGGTGTAAGTTATCGGTTTAATGGCATATACATGTATACATTTAATTTACTGCCAAAAAATTGAAAAATATATTATAAATAAAGTAGTGTATACTTTATGTATAGATCTTTTACATTAAATGTGAGTGTGTGTGTATATGTATGTATGTATGTATGTATTGTGTACTTTCGGTCGCCAGTAGGTAGTTATAGCTGTAGTTAGGACCTATTTTCCATAGGAAATCCACAACATTCTATTCCCAATAACTTTGGCGCTGGTTGATGAATCTTCACGAAATTCTCAAAACTCGTGGGGCGCTCTGGTCCGCTCCTATCCCAAAAGTTTCAGGGTGATTCGTCAAGCGGGGACCCAGAAAAAAGGGGGGTCCTAAAACGTGTTTTCTCCATGCAATTTTCCATAGGAACCTTTCGTCGCAGCTACAACCCGAACTGCTGAACGGAATTACACCAAATTTGGCAAAAAGGTAGCTCTTGGTTCAGAGTCGTGCCTTTTTGTTAAATGGTGTAAATCCGTTCAGTAGTTGCTGAGAAAATCAAAAATAAAATCATATATATATTTATGGCCGCGGTGGATCTGCACACCCTAAGCGCACCCTGCCGAGCACGAGCTGTATGCTAATTGGCTGTCAGCACTCCGAATCAGGAAGTGTTGGCAGCCATCTTGTGCCTCTGTAGAACCGAGGCACAAGAAACCTAAGAAAAAACGTGAAAAACACGAAAAGGGGGCAGGTTAGAAACACCCTGACCCCCTAGGCCTGCTTAGGGGGTCCCACAAGGACCACCAAGGCCCCCAATTTTTTTTTGTTTAATTGTCGAATTCTGCGCAGGGTGCGAGGATCCTGCCGATAAAAAAAAAACGAAGTGCAGGCTCCCGCGCTTCGTTAATATTCATCCCCCGGGTGGGCTGAATCCCGGGGGCCATGTTAGATTTGGGCGAGGGGCCCAAAGGGGCCTTGGGGACCTCCACCTCTCGGGGCCTCATAAATAAATGTGCAGGGGGGCTCACAGCCCCCCAGCCCCGGGGACTGCCAGCCCCGGGACTTCGATAATAAATGTGTGGGGGGGGTCAAAGGCTCCCTCAAGCACCGGGAACGGCCACCCCAGGGCTTTATGTGAATATATGTAGGGGGCTCACGGCTCACCCGCAGCCCCGGGGACCGCCACCCCCCAGGGCTTGTGTTTATTGTAAACCAAAAAACCTGTGTGGGGGGCTCCAGCCCCCCACACACCACCGCCACCTCCCCGGGGCTCTAAACATTACAATTGGGGGGTCCGTGACAGACCCCCCAGCCCTGGGGTCCACCACCTCCCCAGGGCTTTGTGAATGGTGGGAGGATGGCCGCGCGGCCCCCCTCATGGAGCCCTCTTCTCCCAATGTAGATTCTGCATTTTCTGTAGAAAATCCTTAGTGTCTCATAAGTAAGAGCTAAGGTATGTTACATAGGGGAACAGAAAGTGGTCTTCGAAGATAGACTTTTTCTCCAATAGGCTATTCTTGGAGGAAACAATTGGGCATCCAGGAGGTCAGTTCTGTTCTTGTGAACTTTGAGTAAGAGATAAAAAGTAGGTGTTCTGGGTGCCTGATTGAGTAGCAATTGATTTTCATCCCAACTCAGGAGTTCCTTGCCAAACCAACCCTCCAGGAGGTCACGGTACCTGCGATGTAGATTGTCTCGATATGACTTGTCGACCCTTTCATAACAGGTAGTGTTGCCCAACTTTCTGAGTGCTTCCAGTATGTATTTGTCTCTACCCATCACAACAATATTGCCCCCCTTATCCGGTGGTTTGATGGTGATATTATCATCTTTCTGTAATGTGGTGATGGCTTTCCACTGTTCTCTCGAGATGTTCCTCATTATTGTTGTTGTGGGTGTGAATTTAAGCAGGTCGATGATCACTGCTTCATGAAATATATCAATGTTGTCTGTCGTTGTTTGTAGTATAAATCTGGATGTTTCTCTGAAGCTGATTTGGCTGGGTGTACCTGTGTCAAAACCTAGTGCATGAAGTATTTCATCATTGTGTGTTGGGTCAAATGGGTCAGAAATCCTTTCATTGTTTGTAGGCTGTGATTGATTTTTCAAATCATGTAATAATCTAAGTGTTTCAATGTCTTCAATAGCTAGGGTAGATGCCCACTTTCCTCTGACCTAGGAGTGTTGGCATTACTATCCTTCTTCCGTATTGCATGTAATTTAAATAGCTTAACTTTGCATACAAATTCATACAAGTCAACATGTGTTTGTGCTTATATATACATATAAAATACACTGCAAAGTGCAAGAGTAAATCTGCCCATATAAATGTACTCATGTGTAAATTTACCTTTGTGACTAGGCCTCCAAGTGTAAAAAGCAAAATCATGCACTTATACTGAATTGTGCATTTCAGGTGAAATGTTTCTTTTGGTTTGTTACTCGCGAAATATATGTTTCTGGTGAAATGTTCTTTATTGTCATTCTTGGTTAAACGTTCATTGCTTGATAATGTTATAAAAAGTGTATCACAGACAATACGTCTGACTTTTAATAATGTAACTCAAGTATGTTTTTAAATGCTTTTATTAACTTTAAATGTACCATTAACATATGTTATGGCGAATCATGCAGAGTTAATTTGCAATAAACATTACAGTTATGCCACATTTAGGCTCCTAACAAAAACATTGCAACAGCGCGCATTGTGTGTGAATTGTGTATTTTCATGTTGTTCTCATTTAGAGGTTAATCTGCTAGCAAGTGTCAAGAGAAAGTAGTCCAGTGTCACAGGCAGACAGCGATCAGATCAGCACATTGCCCAAGTCAGTCTCGCCAGAAGACTGCCTGCACCTCCCCTACCATAATCAATGTGTGGCAGCATTTCCTCAAAAAATAGATTTGCAACTGTTTTCCAATGGATAACAATCCAAATGTTTAAATTACATCACGTTTTCTTTGTGAGGAAAATATATGCAATATCTTTTGTAGAAAATACAATTTTGACTTTTGTCAGATTTAGAAAACATACAGGGTCATTTAGACCCCTGAGATAATCGCAGCTTCACAAAGATCTGGTGGAAAAAACATTAGCAAACGATATCTAGTGTGTCTGTACACCTTGAGCTGACCTCAGTGGTAAAGCAGCAAAAGATTTTCTTATCTGTTTTTCTCATTTTATTGCCCCTTGTAGATAGTTTTGAGGGGGTTTTACCACCAAGACCTGTGCCAGAACGAGAGTAATTTGCACTCAGTTCCTAAAGGGCACCAATAGTTTATGTAATAATTCAGCCCCAAAAGTAGGTTATGCGTGAGAAAAAGACTTTGCCATCCGCATAGCCATGAGTTGCAGAACTCCAGCCTTGAGGGCTCAAATCCGATCATATTTAAGGATAGACAACAGGAATATTATTTACATAAATTTAGATGCAATGGGTTCAAAGAAGAGGTGTGCCAAATGGTAAAGACTTGGACAAGTTCATTTTTGTAAATCTGTTGTAAAACTAAGAAAATTATAAAACCAAAGAGGTGTGAAAAAGTGGCCCTGACCTACTTCGGGAAGAAGCCTCATGCTGCTGCATAGAGCCACGAGTACACTTGGTAGCTGCTTCCCTTTGTTTTTCCCGTGGTGCGTTGCATCGCTTCTTTCCCCTCAGCCGGAAGTTCAAAGACTGGACTTCAGACAATGGGGAAAGAAACCGAAAGAGCTACCAAGCCACAGATATTGGGTTTCCCTGGACCCTGGTGCTCTGTCCATGCCCGGTAGGACATCCGGTTACATAGACTGAGAATGGGTGAAACTGAAATTACACCTTTGGTGAAGTTGGGGGACATTGGCACTTCTTTGCAAAGGGATTCACCACAGTCATTGCTAGCATATGTCAAAAAAGGTTTTATACATAATAAGTGATTATCCTGAAAACAAGATGGGTTAGAATTAGCAAGCTCAAGGGTCTGAATTGAGCACAGCAAGGGCCGTATCATGAACAATATATATATGAATGAGTAGTTTGTACACTCATTTGGTAAAAAATAGTGGACTTGAATACGGCCTTGAGTGATTGCCAATGGCTGGGGACTTTTGCAAGAATTCGATCCAATAACTTTGTATTTTGCTCCTTTGTTTACCCTGCTCATAGTCCAGAAAAACTTCATGAAATGTGGGCTAACTAATGAAACCTGGAAGGTGCGCGCCTGTAGTCTTCACAAAAGAGCACTTGTAATCAGGAACAGAAATCACAGAAATTATCAATCTCATTTGTTTCCATACACACTTGTTGATAAAGTTCCTCGTGTTTGGAACACAAACCATCATATGTAGTTCTTTCTCCGAGCAGGATCTGTGTTCAATTTCACTGATGGAAATAGAAAATGTGCATGTCCCTTTCTTAGGTCTTGCCTAGATACAGCAATGACTGTCTCTCAAGCTTCGTGTAATAATGTATATAATTTTAAAAAAAATACACCTATATAAACAGAGAGACGTTATTTCAGTCCTCGTTATTTATAGGGGTGCTCAACTATAATTCACATTTTGCTTCTACCCACCACAGCACAAAGGATGGGGAAAAGGTCAGCTCACTGCAGCCACTGGCTCTCTTGCACTGCGAGTGTGCACTTTTTTCTTGATCATATTTGTACATCAGCTTAAAAAAGTGCTCCCAAGTACCAATATTTAATTTTGTCAATAGGCTTTTCTTTTTGATTATTTATTTTTATTTTTGTGTTTAAAATATGGCTTCAGGTTACAGTAAAACCAATGGTACTTTTTGTCTGCACCCATAGAAATCATGTTTTCATGTCCAGTGCACTAAACCTAAAAGGGTTGTTATACATGTTCTAAGTACACCTGCCGCCTGGGAAGCACCCATTCTATTATATTAATATTATTTGCTATTGTTATTTTTTATTTATTTATTTTCCCTTCAAACCGTGGCTGCGTTTAGTGGTGAGTATGCGACATGCTTTCTTTTGATTGTATTCTTTATTTTTGGTGCAAAAATAACTATTGCACCAGCTTGCCATGTCCAGACCTGTGTTCTCTGCCACTGCTTGTCTTTTGGTAATATTGCTGCTTGGCTCACATGCATTGAGTAACTGTAAGTTAACTGCACAGATTCATAAAAGAATCACGATAAATATTAAAACTACAAGAATACACATATTTTATGTATATATGGGCTGGGCCTGGCTGGCCCTACTTATAGAGGCTGAAAAAAACAGTCACAGCCCAGTATAGACGTTTAAATAGAAACACACTTCGGTACTACGAATTTAGAGTTAGGAACAGCTGGAATAGTGTCCTTGCCAAGAGAAAATTATAGTGATTCCATTACCATTTCTAAACGATCAAAAAACAATAATATGTGTAGTGTATAAGCGAATCGATTTGCAGTGTTTACACCAGGTCCACATCTTTTTAACGAGCCAGTTGAGTGCAAAGGTTTATTATGGAAATAACCAAGGAGTTTTAAAAACCGAGTACTCCTCAGTTTCAGAAAGAAAAAAAGTTTTAGTGGCTGATTTAAAGCCGGCTCCGGACGGGTCAGTGTGTACCCCAGTGGCCGTTATCGCGGACGTCACATCGGAGAGGGCGCGGGAGTGCGCGAGCGTAGCATGTACTCGTCACTTCAAGGCACTTCCTCAGCTGGCTCGAACGTGCTATTGATTGATGAGCCCGGGCCCTCTGTTTACAGACACACTTGCAGTGGATGCTTTGTTTCCCTGTGAGGTGAGATGAAGCAGACAGGCCGTCTGATCCTCGACAGGACAGTACACTCTGCGCGAGCACGTTGTAGGGTGAGATGCAGGAAGGGGTGTCGGGGCTTTGGTGAGGAGATCCCAGGAGGCTTCGTTAAGCAACCCCCCGCTCCGCTCGCCGGCCGCCCTCCCTCCCTCGCCTCTCCTTTCTGCAGAGACCGGAGGGGCTGCTGACTGGTCGTGTACTGGTGATCGTGCCTCAAATTCACGTGTGCACAGATCACGCCCCACCAAAAGTTGCCTAATAGTTATAAAACTCGAACATGCACTTTAAAGCGGTGAAAGAATTAAGCAAATATACTCGGTGTGTGACTATAATGTTGCTACCTCCACCAGGATCCGGGGAAGTGGACTGGTTTGTGACATACTAAAATGCGTACTTGGGTGTCTAAATCAGTATTACGATTTTAGACACTAAATACGCTGGGCTTCTTGTGTTTTTCTTTTACTGTAACTGTTTCTTAAATAATTATTTTATTTGGGGCACTATAACCGACACCAGTTTGTTCGTTGTATAAGGATAATACTGCGATCCTTGGAAAAATACTGTGCATCGGAATAAATGAACTGGGGAATTGGGAGCAGCGGGATGGGGGATAAGTGAGACATTTAGGAAACCAGGCGGGAATGCTAGTGAGTCAGTCAATAATCAGTTCGTCCTAGGTTAGTTAGTGATTATTTTACTTTTCAGCTTTTGAATTGCCCAAATTGGGCGATTTCCGTTTATATAGTGCTCAAATTGAGCCAATCCCTCCTCTTAGCGCAAAAGAACGACGAAATTATATATGCTGTATACAATGATACTATTCAAAACCTGGCTTAAAAGGGGTGCAGTTTCCTCCTTGTTTTATCACATACACTCCCATATATTTCGCCGGTGTTTCCCTGGCGATTGCCCACTCCTGGCGCATATTCTAGATTTTCTTTGTACTTGAGATCCCGTGGCTACGTACTGGTGACTTTTTCTACGCGTCTCCATGGAAGCAGAGAAGGTACTAAAAACATGTGTGGCACGAATGTATTGCTCCCATTTTTAGTTTATTTTGTAGTTTTATTTAGAGCGAACTGGTCCCGGAGGTATTGGAGCGTTAGCACCAGATGCATTAAACAGGGGTTTTAGGCACGGGGAGATTAAGTGATTTGCCCAAAATCAAAAGATGTTTAGCCGACGCCGAGACTCGAGCCGGTGATTCCAAGTTCCCAAATGGCAGCAACGCCACATCACGTACCCTGCCTCACTACTCAGGTGAGCACGTCCCAGTGTTTACCGGAAAAGCTTCGTCTGAAGCAGCTGGAAGGCTGCAAGAGTGTGTGGTGCACCCTGTGATCGTCTCTACTGATTCTTTCAGCCCGAACGTACTCCACAACTCCGTCCGCAGGTCTCTGGGATTAAAAATAAATAGTAACCAACGCATTAAAGGCGGGAATAAAACGCAATGCTCGCGCAAACCCTCGAACCCAGAGAAGTAAACAGCGCGAACGTCCTTGCATCTAGTGAGCACAACGCACATAATCATATAGGACACACACACACACAGCCACTAAGCGATATATCCTTCATATACTGCCGAGGCCGCTCTTGCTGAAGATGAGAGCATTAGTTCCACTGACTGTTATTTAGGAGCTGGAAACAGGAATATTATACAATTTGCTGATTTCAAAATGTGTTTCGTTACATGGCTTCAATTAATGAACTACAAAACATTTATTTCGTCGCCTCTGTTTTCCCGATCATTCTAGTGTTCCATTTGACGTTTCTGCGTATATGTTAATTAGCCCCTATAAATATCGTTTAAATGCGATGCTTTGCTTTTTTACATTCATTTATAGCTTAGCATCTAACAGTGTATGGCGCTCATCAAAATATATACGTGTGCGCGTGTACATGGCTGCACTCAATATACTTAAATAGAATGCAAGCACTCGTCTTTGATACACAACGTTAGTGCACCACACATATTTTAGAAACATACAAATATATGACATATATACATATGGGTGTATGTACACATACATACATATCCATGTCTATATACGTTTGTGAATATGTATATATATATATATATATATATATATATATATATATATATATATATATATATATATATATATATATATATATACAGCCATATATATATACATATATATACAAATACCTATATACATCTCTCTATCACATACTAACATATATGAGTACACACCTATTATATGTATGTACATAAACATGAAAATACTCACACACATACAACACGCAGACACGAGCCTTTAATTAGACATATGGTAAAGCAGCGCCCACCCCCGCAGGGCCGGAGGTGCCATCGGAGCTGCAGGCAGCCTCCTTGAAGCTTCCGGGCCCCTCTGCCAGCCGAGTGTTTCTCCTCTTCCTAACCACAAGCAGTGGGTTGATGGAGCTGGCGCCAGCAGGTTCCCAGTAGGGTTCAGAAGTCAAGAGGCGGCAGGTATGGCTGGAAACCCGATCCACGGGACAAGAGATGGGGCCGAGGACTGAGGCAGACAGGCCGGGGCGGGGCCTCCTCCTACCTCACCCATTAGCGAGCAGAGGCTGGGGCTCCTCTTACCAGAGCGGCCTCGGCGCGGGTGGGTGGGTGGAGGGGGGGACTCGACTCCCTGGATGAGGGGACATGAGGAGCCCACTGCCTTTGGAAGACCTGTGTCTGTGGAGGACAGGGAAGCTCAGTTGCCGGTGTGGCGGGGGTGGGGGCGGTGTTTAGGAGGAGGCAGGTTCTATGTGTGTGTGTGGGGGGGGCTCTCAATAGGGGGCACGGGTAGCCCAAGACCCTCTGGGTAAGAACCCCTTGCCCACAAACAAGAGCGAGGGAACCCACAGTCCTAAGGGGGGCTCAGTCCCCTGTGGGAAAGGTGGGGGGGCTGGGACACGAAAGGCCACCGCCCCCTCGCCCCCCCCCCACACACTTTATGTCGTCGTTATCTCCCAATAGCTTTCCCTTTTAACTTTAACATAATCACAGGCTCTCTGCCCGAACTGTTATTGCATCATTTGACAAACGGCTATAAATGTGATAAACGTCAACATTTATAGTTCAGTTTAATGTTCTTTTCGCTCTGACTTAGTCTGCACTGCAGATGACTGCACCGTTTTAGATCTGAGATGGTAACTTTCCTGTAATTGCAATACGTAGAATCTAATTTGATTATTAGAGTTGGCTAACACCGTCATTCTGTCATTAAAGTGTAATGCTTATTGACTGATTGTGCCTTCGTTAAAATCTAGAAAATATAATTGCAGTGTCAGCTTCCCCTTGTAAAGCGGATCTTCAAAGGCACATTCAACTTTTGTTTTGTAATTAGATATGACAAATAATTATCATTTGCCTTCAGGAGTAAATTTTGCTTATTAATTGGTGCATTCAGTCTTTGTTAAGAGACAACAAGTTGTACATATAACTCCATAACCGTACCTGCCAACGTCATCATAAGCGCACATGCACTATGATTGGCAAGTGATGTACACTACGTCAGCGGCGGTTGTATTTATAAAACTGACGTAACGTCCACACTCCTTATATGGGAAGGCGTCACTTGGTGTTTACTCTTCACTAACAACAGATCTGCAGGTTCCACTCTGAAGCCTGCAGCCGACGGTGTCTGCCTACAGCGGGTCTCTATAAATTGGTATTGACACGGAACAAGCCGTGGGTGGAAATATTTATTTAGCTCTTAAGTGGAACAATTGTCAGGCCGGCTAATCTGCAGGGACTCTCCCCGAGGCTTCGGGCCGAGGCGGTCAATACGGGCTCTGGTTTCTAGATGTCTCTGCTGTTGCAGACCCGGGACGGGAGAGCAGATGGGGACAAGGCTCCCCCGCCCCCATTTTAGCGGATCCCTAGCTCTACAACCAAGGGTGCATCTGGTATAACGCCCGATGGGCTAT
Source organism: Lissotriton helveticus (assembly GCF_964261635.1). NCBI lineage: Eukaryota > Metazoa > Chordata > Amphibia > Caudata > Salamandridae > Lissotriton > Lissotriton helveticus. The sequence goes on along the minus strand of NC_136065.1, from coordinate 1,074,433,849 downwards.
TCTGTCAGAAAAAGTACTGCATGCAAGGCAGGGTTGGATTGGGAATAAAAATCGGCCCGGGCCGCTAAAAAAAGTGGCCCACATTCGCATATTGTCTGTCCGCAAAACCCTGCCTCAGAGAAGTTTTATTTAAAAAAAAAAAAAAGAAGTTATAAAAATAGGCACCGATTAGTTTACACTGGTGAAACACACCTGAAAACAAGTGAGGCCACTTCTGCTCAATCTGCATATATCAATGGGCCGGCCCAGGAGAGAAAGAGAGTGACACCTCTGCCCGTTTCTAAATGGGAGGTAATGGATGACTATATACTACCAAAAAGCCACTCAGGCACCCACTGGGCCACGCAAATCGGCCCCCCAGACTGCAAAAAAACCAACCCAGAGCTGGAACGAAGACACCGGCCCCTCGGGCATTGCCCCGAGTGCCCGCGTTACCAATCCGATGCTGATGCAAGGCCATTCTAACACCGTCTGAGATGATTTATTGAGAAGCAATGACGACATGGCTTTATTTACTGCGCGCCGAGGTGACGTGTCAGGACTCTAGACCATCACATTTAACGACAGAAAATGTCGCTGGCAGCATATACCCCATAACCAAATTCAGCCTACGAGAGCCTTTTCGAAAAGATTTGGGTGTGATAATAAATTATATTTCTATGGTGGATGTGTTCCACCAGTGGTAGAGAGGTAATGCATGAAGGGGGTCATGCCCCCTCCCACCGCTTGCTCTTCTGTTCCCAATACGACAGGATCAGGATATTTGCTTTCATTTTACAATTTCAAATGCAAGCGTCTCGTTTGCCTAAGCAACACACTCAGTGGCTAATTTTTCAAATGAATTGTTTGCATTTCAGAAGTAAATTTCATCACAATGTCTGTTGCCTGACTTGATTGAGGGGGCCTAGGCAGGAGCATAAACAAAAACCCTTTTTTTATGAGGGAAAGTTGGACATTTTGTAGTGCAAATATAACTATGCTATGTACTACATTACTAGGAAAACGACAGTGATTCCCGTTTGGATAACCTTTTTACACCTATGCTTCTAAAGGTAAACTACTGATATATTTCATTGTAGGAGTATATGGTTTAATTACTGCATAGTTAGATACATTATGCAAAAACATGCATATATTAGATGCTCTAAAGAACAGTACATTGGACGTGATAAGTGACAAAAAGTGCATAAAGTTTGGAAGTGTTTCTTTGAAAAAGTAGGGGTGTCCGCAACTCCGCAGAGTTACATAAAAGCTCAGTGAGATTCCATGGAGTTCTGCCAACGGGTGGGAATATGCATGTTGCGCTGCTCGGGCTGTAATTTAGCACCAGTAGAGCGAGCAGTGCTGAAAAGTCACTGGGAACGGCACCATGTAGTGTACAAGAGTGCGCAACCCTGCAAGTTGACTTAACTGCCACTCGAGTAGAAAATATACTTGAGCAGCAGCAAATCTACATGAAAAGCAGCTCTCGGACCATGATAGCCCACGACTGCCCATGTTAGAAAATGGTGCTAGGGAATGCCATATCTTGCTTGAGCTGCTCCCATTTCTGTAGTCCTGTGGCGAAAAAAATACTACCACACGGGGATTGACAGAATTTATCCTGAACTTCATGTTACTCTTCACCAAATTCCACATATTCCACAGGCGGAGTGAGTCAATCTGCCCCCAACCCCCAAAAAAGAACAGCAATCCAGTATTTTGATTTTATGGGGTAAGGTAAATGGATCTTCATGAAGAGGCTTAGAATTCGAGTTCAGTTTTGTTGCACTCCATAAGATTTCCATCAACATGCTGAATTGTGAGTGAGCCACTTATCAATTTCAGTGCACTATTCTTTGGAGCACCTACTATATATTTTTTGTATAATTGATTTACTCATGAATCCAACACCAGAAGCAGTCTGTTAACCCCCTAGTAGTCAACAGCAACACCACCACAGAGTTCTAATAAGCAACTAGAACGCTAACTTTTTATTCAAGAATAAAGCGATACACTCCTGAATGTCATTTTGTTGGAATAGGAGTAGTTTAATTTAAACCCTATCCTGAAGAACTGGCCGGAGTAAATGAGCATTAAGATGTCAATGCAGACATGAAACCAGAGGATTTATAAAACTGAGAGGGGATTTTGGGTTTTTAGCCATTTGAGGCATAATATATTTTTTAAGGGGTTAAAATTGTTATAGAGGCATCTGCATAAGTACACCATCCCCTTTTAACATTTGTTTACTCAGCTTCCCTATCTTCTCAGTCGTTTAACAGCACCCTCATTTAAAATTGTGTATTTTAAGATTAGGGATCAGTGATATCATTTGAGATGACATACGTGATGCCATTTAAAATGACATGAGTGATGTAGGTATGTGAGGTCATAAGCTGTACATGGTGGAAATGCAAGTTATTGTTAGCTAAGTAAACTATAAGCAAGGCCACTAGAAGCCTGTAATTTTGGGGATGCAGCATTTTCTGCATTTTTATGCATTAGCACATTAGTCATACATGTGCAGCATACATTTCAGATTTTAAACGACATATGTTTCTATCTCAAAAAGATTAAAAGTAACTAAAAATGCAGCACCACGTGTTGCTGCACTGCAGAAGGGCCTTCCCAAAAGTTGACTGGTAAACTTTCAGTTGCTTACTGCTGAATTTGGATCTTGAACTGATATTAGCCCGTACGTTACGCCCGTCGGCCAACGGCTGTCGCGAGCACTACCTCGGTAGTGCGGTGCATGTCCGTTAGCCGACGCAGCCCGACCCACTCATTAGAACGCCCCACACCGCGGTGGAATTTACCGCCGGAGTTAAAGGGTTAATGAGGTAAAAGCTTTGTCTAGCTAGTGTTAACACGTGTAAAAAGGGCCACATAATAAAGTTATACTTTCATTAAAGTATCTCATTACACCCCATAATTTGCTTTTTCTTGCGATATAATTTAATCATTCCCGCTGAATAATTTGAACTTGCCTTGTCGCATGATTACAGTAGGCCTGGCTATTATAATTGGTGAATTTCAGAGATTTTTTGATTTTTATATGTTACTTTTTGACCATATCATATATGCCCATTGGGTATTTATAGTGAGGACCACATTTCCATAGTAAAAGCTTTTTTTGTTTTGCTTAAAACTTTGCCGCTGTTTGTCAAATCTTCAAAATACTTTACAAAAAAAGAAAACCAACATCCGCTCCTTCCTTGAAAGTTTAGGGGTGATCCGCCAAGCATGGACTGACAAAAAAAGGGAGGCGGGTCCCAAAGCACATTCTCCCCATGCAGTTTCCTTGGGGAAAATAGGTACCACTGCAACCAAAATGCTGAACAGAATTACACCAAATTCAACAGAAAGTTAGTTCTTGGTTCGGAGAGCGTGTTTTTTGTGATTTGGTGTAAATCTGTTTTTGTTCGTTTTTTTTTTTAATGAATGTTTAAAATGTATGAATATATGACACCATGGACAGTGCTTAATTTGTGAAAGAAAGGGTGCAGGTGCCGAAGCTCTGGTCAGAAGCCCTCGGCCAGTGCCATTAAACGTCAGAGTGCCAAATATCAAAGCTGGTATTTTTAAATCTACCTCATGCCTCTATAATCTACTACCACACACTCCCTCTTTCTTTAGCTCACTCTTGCAGGCTCCTGTTTTGTCCCTTTGTGATGGTTTTGCCATTTCTCTTTTCCTCCGTCTTTCAAGTCTGATTTGCCCCCTCTTTTACACTCAGTAAATATCTCATACAAATAAATAAGCTCCGATGGCTCCCACATGCAACAACCGACTCAAATTAAGCCTTGGCCATGGAGGATTTGTGGAGTCCACAGATTTCATGTTAATATCTGACTGTCTATAGATATGTTGAGGCGGGTGCACCGCCTTGTTTATTGGTTTGAATCGCTTATATTGTTCTTTTGAACTTATTTGTAGGTGCTCCACAAATAAGTCGTCCTGAGACGCTTGAAATTGTAACTGAAAAACGTGCTCCTAATGAGACATTAGTTGCATCCCTGTAGGCACTCAGTCGCCCCTCAGCGCGAAATGAGGGTTCTAAACACAATTTTTGTTTCAAAAGTTTTTTTTTCTGTTTTTATTCACATAATATATTTTCAAGTCTTTTTCATATTTTCCTTCATATTTAATTTCCTTATTTCACTGTTATATATGCGGCATTGTTTGCGTGAAATCCAATGCATTTCAGGTATAATTCACTGCCCTTCATCAGGAAACAATACTAAGAAAAAGAAAAAATACACGATAAACCATAGTAAACATATATCATGTGATCTTAAATGTGGCAATAGCGCTTATATAGCCTAATATCCTGTGCTAGTTTGTGGATTTTCAAATGTCACCTTGTAACCATGATACTCCCGTGGAGTCCATAAAATCAACTCTATGTAACATGCTGTCGAAAAACAAAAGAGGCGTATTACCATCCGGTCCTGAATTTAATTCGGCACCCTTAATAACCTTAAGACCCATGCAGTACACAGCCTTCAGAATTACAATGCACTTACATGCCGGTTCGGTCGCGTTTAAATCGTCCGTGTATCAGAAAGCTAACAAGAAACGACAAATAAGGGACCAGGTTTAAGTACCATGTTTCATCTTATGGGTTGCATTCACTGTCTCCATCTATCGCGTTCTGATCAAACTAACCTGATTTATACTCACATGTCAGACTTCCTCAAGCTCCCGAAAGTTCCAACGATTGAAAGCACCATAGTTGCTTCCTTCAATATACCCGGGCGCGTATTCATTGGGTAAAGTTCCGATCACGTGATTAATCGAAGTAGACAAAATACTTCGGCTTGAAACGTTACCTTTGCCGTGAACCAGGCGGATGCTAGATGGAGTCTAAACTATCAGGAGATGCTCAACTTAATTGGATGTCACATAATAGAAATGATAAGTCAATAAAACGTCAATAAAAAGTAACCGAAAAACGAACAGGGGATACAAACCCTGCACTATCTCAACTGTGGTGTAAAAGGTCTGCTGGGATGTCGTGTGTGTTGAGCTGTCATGTTCGCTATGGTGACCAGGCACAAAATGTAGAAGTATTCACAGGCATGGATATGTCACATTCAATACTAATCATACTAATATACAGTATAAAACATATAAATCATATAAATCATGGATTCGCAAGAATCGCCTCCTTAACCCAGGAATATTCCATAAGTTCATAAATAGCATGATAGTTCAATTCAGTCATTGAGACCATTCGGTTTGTGTGAAGATAATTTCTGTATCCAAAAATTCTCCCGCTGTAGGAGATATTTGGTGTTGTCCCTTCCTTCTTTTTTGTCCGCAGTCTCCAGTACAATGTATTTTAACTGGGATATGTTATGTTGCTCCTCAATGAAATGTGCAGCGATTGCAGACTTCATATTTTTTGTACGTATATTGGATTTGTGTTCTGTGAGTCTTGTTTTTATCCGCCTTTCAGTTTTCCCAATATATAGTTTTCCGCAAGGGCATTTCAAAGCATAAATAACATTTGCTGTGTCGCACGTTGCATTAACCTTGAGTTTTATCTCATGCCCTTTCATAGGGTGGTTGATCTTATTTCCCTTGATAATGCTGTTGCAATTTCCGCAATTCAAACAAGCTTTTGTTCCTTTGAATATCTCAACTTTTGGTGGCTTATTTTTTAGTATTTCTCCTAAATTGCGAGCTCAGGTGTAGGCGAAAAGAGGTGATCTCTCAAACACTCCATTGAAATCTGGTTCTAAGTTCAGTATTGCCCAATTTTTTGTAACTATTTTCTTGAAACGTTCACTGAGTGTAGAAAATTTTGAAACTGCTACAATTCTTGTCTCCTCCTTTTTAGTCTTGATTTTTAGTAGTTCTCTTCGCTCAATTGAATCCACTCGCTTCCTAGATTCATCAATAATGTGTTCTGGGTCCCCTCTGCTCGAAAATTTTGTTGCCAAAAAAAGAAAACCAACATCCGCTCCTTCCTTGAAAGTTTAGGGGTGATCCGCCAAGCGTGGACTGACAAAAAGAGGGAGGCGGGTCCCAAAGCACATTCTCCCCATGCAGTTTCCTTGGGGAAAATAGGTACCACTGCAACCAAAATGCTGAACAGAATTACACCAAATTCAACAGAAAGTTAGGTCTTGGTTCGGAGAGCGTGTTTTTTGTGATTTGGTGTAAGTCTTTTTTAAATGAATGTTTAAAATGTATGAATATATGACACCATGGACAGTGCTTAATTTGTGAAAGAAAGGGTGCAGGTGCCGAAGCTCTGGTCAGAAGCCCTCGGCCAGTGCAATTAAACGTCAGAGTGCCAAATATCAAAGCTGGTATTTTTAAATCTACCTCATGCCTATATAATCTACTACCACACACTCCCTCTTTCTTTCGCTCACTCTTGCAGGCTCCGGGTTTGTCCCTTTGTGATGGTTTTGCCATTTCTCTTTTCCTCCGTCTTTCAAGTCTGATTTGCCCCCTCTTTTACACTCAGTAAATATCTCATACAAATAAATAAGCTCTGATGGCTCCCACATGCAACAACCGACTCAAATTAAGCCTTGGCCATGGAGGATTTGTGGAGTCAACAGATCTCATGTTAATATCTGACTGTCTGCCACCACATCAACAAATATGTGGCAGCAGCATTTTAAGGACTCAATGACTCCGTCTCCTGAGAAAATAAGTATAAAAAATATAGGGGCAGCGTAGGGATACCCTGCTTCCCTAGGCCTGATCAGGTGTCCCAGAGGTCAAAAACTGTAATTTTATTTGATCTGTACCATGGTTCTGTGGAGGATCCATGGTATAACTTTAGATTTTCTATGCCACCTGGGGTTGGTAAGGTCCGGGGTTGATTGCATAACTTTCAAAAAGGCAAGAGCATGTGGCATCCCTCTCCCCGAGCCTTTCTAGACCCCAAGGACCCCCATCCCAGAGGCTGCAATACTTTTAATAGGGAGTGGGGCAGGCAGCTTTCCACTCCATGCATATTTTAGGCCACTGGACCCTATTCCCCAGGGGCCTGGATTTTTTTGGGGCAGAGGGGCATGAGCCACCCTCTGCCAGCCGTACAATGGCCCTTGGAAAACCATCCCCAGAGCCTGCAAGTATGGCTCCCACAGGGTGGGAGCACATATTTGAATATTTACCCTGCCTGCAAGTGAGGGCAAGGAATGATGTTTGCTCTTGCTGAGGGAGCATATTGAAAATCTGCTCCAGTAGGATGGGAGCATGCTTGTTGCTGCTCCTGCCAGTACTCAGGATATATGCTGGCCGTGGAGCTGTCAGGTGCCGCTGGGGCCTTGGGCCTCCCCCTTACACCCTATCTTATTTTGAAGATGTAGGTGGTCCCAGTGGGCCCCGGAGCAACCAAAAAACAAAAAGTGGCTGGTTCCCGCCTGTACCCAGGTTGGGTACTTGCTGGGGAGCCACCAGATGTTGCTGGGACCTTGAGGCTCTCCTGTGGCCCTAATGATTAGGCATTTCATGGATGCCACAAGTGGTCACCAGGGCAGTCACTGTATGAAAGAATGTTCTGGTTTTCACCGGCACCCAGTGTGGGTGCTGGCAGGGGAGCTGGCAGGGGCAACAGGGGCCTTGGGGTTCCCCCACCACCCCCAACATTTGCAATGTTATGGGTGCCTTGGTTGGGCATCGGGGCACACATAAAAAAAATGCAAAAAAGAATATTGAATATTAAATTAGTGGTAGGAGCTGCTCATTTATTATTCAGTGCTCTGTGCTAGAAGTGCCATAAAGCCAGTAGGCTGTTTAATCTATATTCTCTCTTCCTGGGGGTGTTCTAGAAGGGGCAGGGGAATCACCAAACTTTTTTATAATGTTGTGGGGGGGGGGGGGGCTGCAGAAAGTGCAGCAACCATTCCAGTAAATAAAAAAAAATGCAGTAGGTCTCCGAGGTTACTGAATCCATGACCCCCAGAGAGTTTGCCATATTTTTTAAAGCACTCTGAGCTGGAGCTGTATGCTCTTCAGCTGGAGTGCACGGACCCCTTGTTGAGGACTTCAGGGTTGCATTTGGTGGCCTGAATTGTTTTAAAAAAAAGAAAAAGCTTAAAGAAGTGTTGATTTTTTTGGGTAAAGTTTCATTGGAAATATTTCATGACAATCACCTTTATTATTTAACATTGCAGTGTTCGAATTTATAACATATACATTTGAATGTAGTTATTGGTGACTTTTTGACAAAAAAATAGGCCTGCTCTATATATATTTAGGTGCTGAACCCTTGTTAAAGAAAATAGTCCCAATATTTATATTTTGTTGTTCTGACCCGTTGTCAAGGTCAGAGGTCTGCCTTACTTAAAATCACACCCGTTACATTGCTACATCACAGACAGTCAAGTGTGCCTGTAGGGGGCTGGCCAACTGCTGGATTTTGGGACTGGGCTTGACCTGTGGCTATACATTGTGGCCAACCCCAAGTGGTGTACAGCTGAAGACCGCACACAGTGGGGGCTTGGCACCAGTGGGGGTGTTGGGCAATAGGGCCTGGCCAATGCCCACACGGTTAAAGGCTGTGTGCAGTGGGGGTACGGCACTCATAGAGTTTGGACACAGCACCTGCACCCAACAGCACAATGTGTAAATCCAAGGGTGTGCACAGGGGTCGGTAGGGCACCCACAGGGATGCAGGGTGGCCCTTGGCCCTGTGCGGTGGGGTTTGGGTGCTCATTCAACCCCACTCCACACAGAACAAAGGGCATCTTACTTTACGTAAAAAAAAACACAGAATTCACTTAAGAAAAACAAAGGTTAAAGTGATGTTATAGTTTGGAATTGTAATATTATCTTACACTATATTAAAACAAAAATAGAAATTCACTGAATAAAACAAATGTTAAGGGACGTTAAAGTTAGGTGTCAATATCAAATAAAGCATACAGTTCATTACTGAACTTCACCAGTTATAGTTAGCTAAAGTAACCAGAATTCATGCCTTAAAGTAACTATAACTCGTATCCTCACCATTCACTGCTCTCATATAGTACATCACTCATGAGATGTTCTATGACATCATTGATAATATCACTGCAACTTCTAAAATTACATTAATGATGACAACACAGTGCATGGCAGGGGTGCAAGGTATATTTCCTTAAGGGCATACGTTTCAGTTACTTCAGATAACTATAACTGGTAAATTTAAATGGTTTTGTTGTTTTCTTCTTTTAAAATGCTATGTTTTTACTGTCATGTTCACATAAATATAATGTCCTTTTAACCTTATATAGATTAATTACAAGAGGTCTCCAAACTTTTCGGTAATAGTAGATACTGATGATCAATAAAAATCATCCCAAGCTACAAATTCCATTCATGTAGTTACAGTGACATCAGATAAATTTACATTAGTGGCCATCCTATGTAAAATTACTCATAGTGATCATCTCAGTGCATCGGGCAGGATTACCAGCAGTAATGTAAAAACCAGGCTTTGTCAAATTAGATTGCCTTTATGTGGGTAATACAAAAAAACTGTTGTTTAAATGCCCCTGGCACCAAGGTAGTAATATTAGTAGTAAGCCTCCTTAATGCCAAATGATTTATCACTCAAATGTCTGCTTTAAATAGATTTTGGAAATTCAAACTGCAGCTTATCAGTTCAGAAAATTCCCATATTTTTGTCTCTAACACACAATTTTCAATTTTGGTATACATATATTCAGTCAAGCAACGGCTTCTAATTTAGTAGGCGGAAGAAGACACAGGAGAGCTGCTCATAGGTAGCTGGAGAGCTAGGTGTAACTCATGAGCTACTCACAGAGAAGCCTGCATTAATTTTAAAAGCAAAACATTTATTTAATAACAACACATACTCAAACCAATACAAAATACTACATTATTTGCCATCTCTATCAAAGTGGTGTGAATGATTTGATGTAATACATCATCTATAAAATTATTTACATTTGTATTTACATCTGTTGTATTATAGGGGAGGTTATGAGCATAGCATTTGGTGTGCAAGTTACAGTTTGCATGGCTATTGGGCAAGTTTTGCACAGTGGTCCTAATCATAACATACAAATTCTAGTTGTTTTTCAGTTGTAATTTAAAACTCTAAGTGGACCTCGAATGTGTTTTTTAGGTGAATTTCTGATGTTTTGTGAACATAAATTACGGTGTTACTTCAAAGCCTACCATAACTTCACATTAACCTTTGCTCTTCCAGGTTTTTTTGATATGTACCACATCCAAGGGTTTCATGTGCCCCCAACTTCAACCAGCAACAAACGCATACTTTGCAAAGCCTGTCGCTGTGCACAGCAAAGTTTGGCCATGCCATGCCACACACTCACTACAGGTGGCCATACCCCACTGAGCACGATTCTTTACCAATCCTTTTACAATCGCGAACTGCCACGATTCCGGTCCTATATGCTTTTTAAAATTGTTTTAGATCTGTGGCTCCAAAGAAAGAACTGCAGATCTAGCTCAAGCTACCATTCCCTGTTGATCTGGACCCATGCAAGCTTCCTTTTCTAGTGCTAGATCCGCAGGTTGGGAATGAGCCAAGCCCTGTACCTACCCTCCGTGGACAGTCAAACCCTGATGTGCATGGCCTTTGGCTGTGCCCAGTGGAGGTTGGTTGGCATCCAAGCACTGCATGCAACCAACACGAGTCATGCACAGTACGGTTGGCTGCAGGGCCTGGTCAGAAACCATGCTGTACATCCAGACCTCTTCTGGCAGTCAATGGCACTGTGCATGGCCTCTTTCAATGGCGTTTGGCCACAGGGTCGGGTTAACCAGACATTCCCTTTTTGTTTACTATTTTTTAAATCCAGGAATCAAGCATGTGATCTGTAGATCACAGGATGCTCTGCTCTGGTGCCATAGACCTGAGAAAGCTTCCCTGGCCAGTGCTGGATTGAAGAATCATCCACAAAGCTTCAAATATATGTAGGATCTTCTAATTCACAAATCCACAAGGGAAGGCCTCTCTGGAATTTGAAGACCCTTTGAGGATCTATGGATTTCTGTAGAAAATCATTTTTTTAATTGTAAACACAGGGGATAGTCCCAAAGGGGCCTGTGTATATCCTGCCCTCTTATGCGTCCTTTCACATTTTTTCAGGACTGTTGGACAGAGACCCCAAGTCTTTCAATGGCTGCCACTACATTTTCTCTCAATGTTGTGCCCACCAATCAGATCATTTTGGAAGATCAGCAGACCAACGTATCTCTAAAAGTTTCTGAACTTTAGCCCCCTAATGCCCTACTTAGACCCTTCTATAAACACTAATTTCTCAAAACTTCTAAACAGATTCTCAGTAAGCCAATCAAAGGCACGTCATTGAATAAAGTTCTACGTTAATGCAGAATTGGATGTAATTCTGTCCAGCTGTTTTTCCTGCACTGAAGAGCAAAGAATCCTAAAGAAATTAAAATAGAAATGGCATTTTCGGACCCCCTTTTTCTTGGTCCCCTGCTTGATGGACCAACATGAAAGTTACCATGAACAACCCAAAGTGGATGAACTTTTTGTATTTTTTGGAAAGTTTGTGCAGATTTGTTGAACAGTACCAAAGTAATTAAGAAAACAAAAAATGCCTATACTTTGGAAACCCTGACCTAACCATAACTACACTGGTGCTATCACTGACAGTTGGAATCAAGGGGGCGATTTACAGAACAAATCTGAGATAAAATCCTAAACTTACTACTTTTGGTATTCACAGAAGGCTTTTAGTAGTAGTAAAATTAGGACTCCTAACTTTACTTCAACTAAACTGGGATACATTCCTAAACTTACTGCTTTTGTTATTCACAGAAGGCATTTAGTAGTGGTAAAGTTGAGACTCCTAACTTTACTACTACTAAGCTGAGATAACATCCTAAACTTCCTACTTTTGGTATTCACAGAAGGTATTTAGTAGTATTAAAGTTAGGAGTCCTAATTTTACTACTACTAAACTGGATTAAGTCCTAAAGTTACTACTTTTGGTACTCAAAGAAGGAGTTAGTAGTAGTAAAGTTAGGAGTCCTAACTTTACTACTACTAAATACCTTCTGTGAATACCAAAAGTAGTAAGTTTAGAATTTTATACCAGTTTAGTAGTAGTAAAGTTAGGAGTCCTAACTTTACGACAACTAAATTCCTTCTGTGAATACCAAAAGTAGTATATGTTTAGGATTTTATCTCAGATTAGTTCTGTGAATCAGCCCCAAGATATATAATTTAACTGAAAAGTCAGGCCCCCAAAGGAAGAGCTTTGGCTTAATTTCCAATGGACAGTGTATATCACTGATTTTGGCAAGTAAAATAAGAAAGCCCACAGGAGTAGGACCTACAATAAGCACTAAAGCAGGTATTACATGTACAATATTCCTTTGATGTCCTCCAACATAGCTCTGTTACAGAAAAGGCTCAGATCAAAACATGTCACGCTATGTACCTCATTAAATGGATTTAGGATCAAGCTACTATATGAACGGAGTTCATTACATGACTGGCCAATTAATAGATTAATGGCTGAAGCTTACCCATTATTATGCACTGATGCTGATGGGACAATATTCACTGGGCAGCAGGCGTACAAGAGAGACGCTATGAATACCGGGAACTTGTCCTCCACACATGGAATTAGAGAAAGCTGCTGAGAATGCCAAAACAACCGTCGCCTGCTGCCTGTGGTGAGTGGTTGAAAACTCGGAGCTTTGGAGAATGCAACACCTCTAGCAAATTCCCTTCCCCAAGCTCATAGTCAGAAACGTATATTAAGACAAGGTGCCTTCTAATCCAAAACCTGTGTGGACGAAAAAAATACCAACCCTGACTCAATTCAATGACAGAGCAGCGAGACACTAGGATCTCCGAAAATGTCACCTTTTTAGACAAATTCTTTCTCTTAAAAAAATACAAGAGAACAGATAGAACCTCAAACTGGAGGCATACCAAAAAGTGGAGGTGGGAGAAGCAGTCAGCAAGAGAAAGAAAAAGGAAAAAAACAGACACAGGCTACATCATCAAAAGAGATCACACACCACATAGACACAGCATGAATACAAGGAAAGAAAAGAGAGCTTGCCATACAAAATCGATTAGTAATACATTTATCAGAAAAGGCATTAACGGAAACAAAATTGGAAAAATTATCATTTTGCCCTCTAAAAAACGAACTATGTTGATACCAGAATTGGTGTTTTCAAATGATCCTAGTGATAGAGACGGCAAGGAATATTTTTTTTCAAGGACTTACAAACAAAAGATGTTCAAACTCTTAATTTATTAGATAAAAGGAATGGAGTCTAACATAACCTGCAGTCTGATGAGTATGTGAGTAACTTAAAGATCTTGATGGGAAAGCTAAGGGTAGATGTGAGTGCAATCATTAACAGTCCAAGTTCATACCAAGCACTCTCACTGTTGCTACTGACATGTTCCAAAATGTGGTTATTGATGATTTGAAAACATAGAGGAGGAAGAAAGTAAAATATAAGAGCAAACTAAATCAAATTGTAAATATTGTGTGCAGTTCCTCGTGAAGAAAATCCAGAGTCAAAGGTTTCAGGAAAAGGAATATACTCTAATAGGAGTACATGCACTCATACACCCATTTGGGTGCCATGCTTCATTATTGCCCTAGCTCCTCATCGGACCGACACTGCAATGCCTGACAGGCACCCACAAGAGGGCTCTATGTTGGAGGTCTTTAGGTTAGCCATCTGGCGAAGTGAGGGTGTGTGGGCTAGTCAATTGCAGTGTAGAATGGTGAAAAAGTGAATTAAAATAGGTAAAGTGATACTCAGAGTCAGTTAATTTAATGAGTGAGCTCCCTAACCTAGATAAAAGCGTATCTACTAACTTGAGATATAATGGTCCTAGCTAGCCTGGTTAACAGATTAATCAAGTGGGCCAAGATGTTTCTTGCCTAACTATGTCAAAAAGATCAAATGATCTAAAGAACAAACCTAGACTACACTGAGGCTGGTGACTGGATAACTCTAATCAAGGTAGCCAGTCACACAGCCATTAAAATGGTAAGAATGTTACCTTAATGCAAGTAAAATCATCCCAATTGGGGTAATCAAGCCCCATGAGGAAAAACAAGGGAAACGCCTATTAGCGTCAATGACGCAGAGAGGCGTCCGCCGCAAGATCTATCCAGGGTCTGCTTCCTCATGGGGCTTGATTGAATACCCAATTGGGATGATTTATCCACTGGGGCAAAATGTATAAATAATAATATTATCAATTATTTGGTGTATTAAATTAAATGAATTACTCTAAAGAATGAACAATAATAATAATTTGTTCTCCTGAAGTACAGATGGCTTTATTAAAACTGGCAAAACTTCAATAAAATAAATGTTAAACAATTGTTAATAACAATGTAAAAATAACACTACTTTTGAGATGGCAGTAGCACAGACTACAAGCTCCATAACCCTTGAAGAGAGTACATCTGTTTTTGTTTTTTATCAAAGGGAGAGTATGTGATCATGTGACTATGTAACTTGACATCCTCCAGTATATATTTATCATCACATTATGTATCTTATTGTGAGTGTCGTTCTTCAGATAAGTGGGCAAGTTACACATACAAACACCCCCCCCACACACACACAAGTACACACACATGTTTTGTCCTAAAATGACAAAATCCCTGAAATGTGTTGTTATGGGTACCAACAAACAACACACACCATAGCTTGCTGAGCCCCACCATTTTCTTCTCTTTAAACTCTTTTTGTTATTCCTCCACTGTTGGCAAATTTATTTTTTTAGCTTGATGAAAGTTATGCCATGTGTAGTGATATTTTTCTGTAAATTTAATTTTTTATGATGTACTTAATTTCTAGTCACAGCTGCACGCCTCTTTCTGCGCTCAGCAGTGGGGCTTGGCAGAAGAGTTTGTGCCTAACCCAAAATTGGAAGCTAACCACCACAGCTCTTGGTCATGAGCAGCAGTGGGTTGCCACAAGGTTTAATCTGTAGATAGGCTCTGTGCCCAGACCCCATCCATCAGCCAACTTCATTGTACTCAGCCTTTGGTCGTGTGCAGTGGAGCTTGTGCGGCCAACCCCCTGTGGTTGGTCAACACCCACTGCACAAGATCTTCAGCCGATCTTAGTGGTGGTTGGTCACAGGCCCAACACTCAACCCCATGTTGCAGGTCATCCTCTTACACTTATGCCAGGCACTGCTTACCTTTGGTTTTATCAGTGAATTTCTGGGGGGTTTCAAATTGTATTTTTTTTTATGTATTTGAGTTTTATATCGCACTGGCTTAACCCAGGGGTATCTTGGCACTTTACATGTATTGAGAATACATTTACAAGTAGTACAAGAACAAGTCAAATGGGTTAAAAGCAGTCTGAATAAAAAATGTAGGACACAAGAGCAATAGTTTCAGTTTCAGCTTATTAACAGTTTGATGTTGTGCCTAGAAGGCCATACAAAACAGTTCATATACACACATAACTCAAATCATATTTGAAAACGCAGAGTTTTACAACTAAGATTTTTTAAGTACAAATATACAAATATACCTTTGCCCACCTACAAGTATTTAAAATCAACCAGTACTCATTTTTTAACCCTGACCCTTCTATGTCTAGAAACATTAAAATATATCCTTTTTCATAATAAAATGACAGACATTAACCCCCTACCACCTTATTTCCTTTAGCCCTCCTTCAATTTCCTTTCCCTTTTCCTCCCCGTATTTCCCTGCCACTGCTGCCCCCGTGGCCTCTCCCCCCAGCACGACCAGCACGACCAACCCAATCCAGGTCCAGCCCCTCCTCCCAGCTGTCCAGCCCTCCCCGACCCCTACTTAATGGCAGCCGCTGCGCTTCCACACACAGCGGTGTGCCAAAGGCAAGCCCGTTTGCGCCCATCTGCGACCTGCCTGCGAGCAGTGCCAGGAACCCTGGCCCTCCACACTGCCAACGCTACAATCCAGCGGCCTCCACGAACTCAACTCAGGCCGCAACAACAACTGCAAGCTAGCTTCACCAGCCGACACCCACGGACTCTTCGGCTCTCACCACTGCCAACAAACCTACAGCACCGCCAGGAACACAGACCCAGCACAACCCGACCACAAGAACACACCCAAACCAAAGACATGCATCCTCCTCAACGTCCAATCCCTCCACAAACACGCCACCGAAAACGGGGACCTCCTCAACAGCACCACCCCGGATGTAGCGCCCCTCACCGAAACCTGGACCAACACCACCTCGGGACCGGACATCGCCATCGCCATTCTCCAAGGATACAAGATCTCCAGGAAGGACCGCCACACCCGCCTGGGAGGAGGAATCGTCACAAATTCACCCTCTGCCTGAGCACACTCCCAGACGAGCCCACAGATATGATGGAACGGATCACTGACATAATATCGACGGACACTATATCGAGTTCCTAAAATATCGTTAACAAAATATCGACTACAATTATATCAACTTCCTATACTCATTTAATAAATAACAAAAATATCGTGGACAAAATATCAACTACTCTAAATATCGACTACACTAATATAGATTGAAAATATATAGAGAGCAAAAATATATTTCACACTACAAAAATATCGACAACATATATATAGACAGTCAAAATATCGAAAATATATGAATATCGACAATAGATTTTATACATTTTATATATTTTTTTATTATAAATCTTGCTTTCTTAAACTATATACACTTCAAAAAACATAAAATATATATAAACATTTAAAAATACACATTAAGTGCTTGTAGCTTTTTTACCACACATTATCTAAACATTGCAGCACATACATTAATAAATACAAATTATTCAACATATATTACAACATTAAAAATACATATTTTGCAATATATTAAAATATTTACGGCATTCAATGCTGAATCCTTCTCAGTTTTGCTTTCTCACAACAAGAAGCCAAGCAATTACATCTAAAAAAATTCAAACTAACCAATAAAATGCACCCTTTCGGAAAACATCCAATCAAATGAATGAACACATTGGATACACACTATAAAAGGAGTACATTCCTACAGCCAATTCCTGCTGGCAAATCTATAGAAAAAGGAGGCTACACTTCAACAACGTTATTCCAGAGAATTCTACTACAGAAAGCAAGACTTCTACATAAATAAATCAAGTAAAATGTCACAATTTTTTTTTACTAAACAAGTACTAAAGTCTAAAAATATATATGTATCTTTCTCGTGAAAATAACATTTATTTTTCTACTTTACTATTCCTTCTACAAACATTTATAAAAATCATAAAATAACATATGACTAATTCTTTATCACTACATACTCATTTTAATTATATATAAATGTTTTGTAACACACTAAATACATTTCTTTACAAATCTTTAAAAATATCCTTTTCTTCTTTATTCTATTTTGTTTACAGATATTCATAATACATACCAACTTTACTCCACCTAAGGAAAATAGCACTGTACTTAAAAATGTAGGTATATAGGTTGGCTTCCTAAAACGCACTAAAATGTTAAATAATTCCTATAATAAATATTTTTTCCCTTATATATTCTACACAGATATTCAGAATAATTCCTAAATGAACTCCACCTAAGGAAAAAACTACAATATTCTAACAAGTAAGTATATCTGTTGGCTTCCTAAAAGTCACTAAAATATTTAAGCCTTTTACTAAAAAATATTTTTCTTTTCTATCTTCTTCACAGATATTCAGAACACATCCTAATTATACTGCACCTAACTCAAATACTACAGATTTCTAACAAGTAAGTATAACTGTTATCTTCCTAAAAAGCCCTAAAAAGTTTATGCCTTTTTCTAATAAATATATTTTTACATTCTATCTTCTTCACAGATACTCAAAATAAATCCTATTTATACCCCAACTAAGGCAAAGACTACAACATTTTACCAAGTAAGTATATCTGTTCCCTTCCTAAAAGTCACTAAAATATTTAAGCATTTTACAAAAAAATTTTTTTCTATTCTATCTTCTTCACAGATATTCTGAACACATCCTAATTGAATCCCATCTAAATCAAAGACTACACAATCCTAACAAGTAAGTATCTCTGTTAACTTCCTAAAATGCCATTAAAAGCTACCTACTAAACACCTTTCCCCTACAAAAAGCAACAATTATTATAAAATAATAACTAATCACATTCTTACTCTTCTTACCAACAGAAACAAAAGAAGAACATACAAGAAAGATTTTGCAAACAGCTTTTCAGCATTTTTCTACACTAGAAAATACAACTGTAAGTATAAAATTTGAAATATAAATTTCTAACAAGCATATAGAACTGTATTTGACTTTAAAATATTTTTCTTACAATTTTTCCCTAGGAAAAATATTAGAAAAATGACTGAAGGAGCTGAATTTGTAATGTCACAAAAAAATAAACTATTGCTATGCTCTATGGGCTATGTTTATAATCAGGAAAGAACAGGAACGAAAGTATTTTGGAAATGTACAAAATATTATTCAAATAAATGCTATGGTAGGGCTACTACTGATGAAGCAAATGTATTATCTACTAGAGAACACAACCACCCCCCTAATGTCACAGAAATAGACATCAGGGATGCTTTAGAAAGTATCAAAGAAGCAAGTACAGGGAGTCAGAAACCAACAACACAGATCCTAAAAGAGGAACTTTTGAAAATTCCTAGCCATGCTTCAGGTCAACTGCCATCAATTCACTCCCTAAAAAGGACAATTGCACGCCAAAAAAGACTCACTACTACAACTGAACCTAACCCTACAACATTTGAGGAAATTGTAATTTCACCAGAAATGAGCATCACACATAATAAGGATAAATTCATCCTATATGACAATGAAAGCACTACAAACAGAATATTTATGTTTGCTACTGCTACTAATTTGAGGAAACTACAACAATGCGAACACTGGATGATGGATGGTACTTTTAAACCATGTCCTAAACCATTCTACCAACTGTATACCATACATGGATTGTACCATCATACCAATATCCCATTTATTTACTGTTTGTTACCTAACAAACAACAAAACACATATACAGAAATACTAAATGTAATAAAAAACGAAATCAATAATTATTTTCCCCAGAAAATAATTATTGATTTCGAGCTAGCAATGATTAATAGCATCTTAAAAACTTTTCCCCACACATCAATACAAGGATGCTATTATCATTTTAACCAAAGCATATGGAGACATCTCCAAAAATCAACATTAAGCATCCTATATGCAACAGATAGCAATTTTGCATATCAAGTAAAAACATTAATTGCACTTTCCTATGTCCCTGTAACTGATGTTGCAGAACATTATAATATACTAATAGACAGTCCATACTACAAAAAATATGAGGAAAAATTAGCCCCACTTCTAGACTACTTTGAAGATACTTGGGTGGGAAGGTTACATAGATTTGGACACAGACGACAACCTAAATTCCACATACCCTGGTGGAATGTCTATCTAAGTACATTGAATCAGGAGGCTAAAACCAACAACAGTGTAGAAGGATGGCATAATGCATTTCAAGCTACCACTAACAGAGGAAAACCCACCTTCCACAATCTAATACAAGCTTTACTAAAAGAACAAAGCTACCAAGAACTACGCATGGAACAATCTGTAACAGAAATAGGGCCAAAACTAACAAAACAAACAAAACAATTGTTCCGACTACTTCAAAGCCAGGTCACACTATATCCTTCAACAAGAGGTCTAGAGTACCTATCCCTAATAGCAAAATCTCTTCTATAAAATGTCCTTAAAAAAATTACTATACAGTCAGATATA
Source organism: Lissotriton helveticus (assembly GCF_964261635.1). Taxonomy (NCBI): domain Eukaryota; kingdom Metazoa; phylum Chordata; class Amphibia; order Caudata; family Salamandridae; genus Lissotriton; species Lissotriton helveticus. The sequence goes on along the minus strand of NC_136065.1, from coordinate 1,074,414,099 downwards.
TACAATATCTTAATATTTTAGTATCATAAAAAATATTACATATTTGTAGTAAATGTTTTGAAAGTTTTACACAACAATTTGTAAACAAATATGCAATATTTATTATAACATCGAACTTTACAAAAAATCAACAATGTACATTTCCCACCCAAATAATATAATATAAACATACTTACAATTTATGTCACTGAAGAAGACGTAATACATCCATTTAAAATCCATCCAATCCTTTGGCAATCCATTACAAATCCAATTATCGAACCATTAAAAAACCCGAAAATAATAAAAAAAAGAAAAAAACGCTCCAAGGAATGCCAAAAAATAAAGTGTGGTACCTTTTTAATAAAAAGTAATATACCCACACGTAAAATTACATAAAAATAGCTCCAGTAACACGAAAATAAACAAAGTTTGTAGACTTAATTCCAAAAAACGAACATACACACACTTTGTTTAAAAAAAAACGCATTGTCTTCTCCAAGTCCATTCCAAACGAATACCCTTAAAAACCCGAAAAATATAAAAAATAGAAAGAAACGCTCCAGGAAACCACGAAAAAAGGAGAAAGAGTTTTAAATATTACATTACAAAGTAATACACTCATTTCTAAAAAAAAACGTTCCCTTCTCCGGAAATAAACACTGTAATACCGGAACCTGTAAAAAAGCATTCAGAAAACAAACCCACCCACATAAAATCCATACATGTCCAAATACAGATATAAACATTAATATAAAACATTAAAATACACATATAACAACATCCAAAACATTAAAGTACACTACGCGTCAAACACACACGACACCTCTGTTACATTTTTTTATCACCTTTAACATAGCAAAACAACTAGTACATACACACATTACTACTACAAAACTATAATATACACTCAAACACTACTATTCTGTTAAATATATAACTTAAAATACACCTTACCTTCCTGAACGCGACGCAGCTCCCAACCGCGAGCTTCTCCAGACCTGAATGTAGCAAAATAACCTTACGCGGTAAAAAAGTAGTCCCCTTTAAACAATATTAGGAACTTAAACATACACAGTACAATGTTTCCAGTGTAAATAAAATATATAAATGCACTTATTGTTTTATACACTATTATGTAACACATATAAAAATATTATTATATTAAATATCCTTTAAAAATTATTATTAAATAATATTAGTATATTATTTAATATTAATAATATAAAAATATATTAACATTGCTATAAATACATTAGAAATATTGTTTTGTGAATTTATACATATTATATTTATTTATTAGTTGATTTAATTAACTCTACAACTATATTCCATTTGTAAATTAATAATATAAATAATTAATAAATATCAATTATTAATATTATTAATAAAATGTATATAATCATTTGGAAATAAATGCAATGCTAAATATAAATGTGAATAAATAGTTGTACCTTGCATATAATGTTTTTTTATTTAAAATGTTATTATTTACAAACATTATAAATTAATTATAATAATTAATATAATATATTAATTATTATTATTAATAATGTCAAACATGTATATAATGTGTTGAAAATTACTAATGAAACATTATATCCAACTTTCTAAATGATGTACTATTTAATATACCATTATGAATAATGTTTTTTCCTCAAATATATATAAACATGTAATATTGATTATTTGTTTGACTTTATTTAATTTTGAATATTGCATTTAATATGTACCAATTTTTGTTACATTGTATTTGCATTTAAATTATAAACATAACTATGTAACTGCTTATTTTTTTATAATTATGTTTATATATGACATATATATTTAATAATAATATTATCTTATATATTAACATTATTAAATAAATATAACATTTACTTATAAAAGCATTATTTTAAATATGTTAGAAAATGTAACTATATTTAGATACATTATTTGTAAAAACTCTTTATCATTTATTGTTAAAATATAATTAAAAAAATGTGTGCAGAAAAGTTCACAACATTTATGAACATAAATAAATGTAATGTTATATATAATGTGTAACTACATAATTGTGTAAAATAAATGAAATACTGTATACTGTACTGTACATATTATAAATACAATTTGTCAATAAAGATCTTCTAAACCTCCATGTCTACTTATTTTTGTTAAGTGCATAAATTATTAAAAATGTATATGTATTAATTATGTTCTAATAAGTAAATTTCAAACAGCATGTACCATTACATATATCATGAAAACAAAGAAATTACTTCTAATATTTTTATAAAATTCTTTATGAGATACATATTTTACATATATATATAACACACTATTACCACTTCATTAAAATTACATGAATAAATAATACAATTATGTAAACTTACCCAATTCAAATCAGTAGTCTTAAAAAGTTCAAATAAATATCATTAATATTACTGGACACTAATCCATTGTAATTTACTATTCCAACTCCAATCTATAAAATATCTGAAAAGGTGCTGGACCTTGACCCATCATAATTTACTATTCCAACTCCAGTCAAACAAATATCAGGGAAGTTGCTGGACACTGACCCATTATAATTTACTATTCCAACTCCAGTCAAACAAATATTAGGGAGGGTGCTGGACACTGACCCATTATAATTTACTATTCCAACTCCAATCAGACAAATATCATGGAAGGTGCTGGACACTGACCCATTACAATTTACTATTCCAACTCCAGTCAAACAAATATCAGGGAAGGTGCTGGACACTGACCCATTATAATTTACTATTCCAACTCCAGTCAAACAAATATCAGGAAAGATGCTGGACACTGACCGATTATAATTTACTATTCCAACTCCAGTCAGAAATATATTAGGAAAGATTCTGGACTCTGACCCATTATAATTTAGTATTACAACTCCAGTTACACAAATATCATGGAAGGTGCTGGACACTGACCCATTATCATTTACTATTCCAACTCCAGTCAAACAAATATCATGGAAGGTGCTGGACACTGACCCATTATAATTTACTATTCCAACTCCAGTCAAACAAATATCAGGAAAGATGCTGGACACTGACCCATTATAATTTACTATTCCAACTCCAGTCAGAAATATATTAGGGAAGATGCTGGACACTAACCCATTATAATTTACTATTCCAACTCCAGTCAAACAAATATCAGGGAAGGTGCTGGACACTGACCCATTATCATTTGCTATTCCAACTCCAGTCAAACAAATATCAGGGAAGGTGCTGGACACTGATCCATTATAATTTACTATTCCAACTCCAGTCAGACAAATATCAGGGAAGGTGCTGGACACTGACCCATTATAATTTACTATTACAACTCCAGTCACACAAATATAATGGAAGGTGCTAGACACTGACCCATTATAATTTACTATTCCAACTCCAGTCAAAGAAATATCAGGGAAGGTGCTGGACACTGACCCATTATAATTTACTATTCCAACTCCAGTCAGACAAATATCAGGGAAGGTGCTGGACACTGACCCATTATAATGTACTATTCCAACTCCAGTCAGACAAATATTAGGGAAGGTGCTGGACACTGACCCATTATAATTTACTATTCCAAATCCAGTCAAACAAATATCAGGGAAGGTGCTGGACACTAACCCATTATAATTTACTATTCCAACTCCAGTCAGGCAAATATCATGGAAGGTGCTGACACTGACCCATTATAATTTACTATTCCAACTCCAATCCAAAAAATTACATAGAATTATTTGGAAATAAATGCAATGCTAAATATAAATGTGAATAAATAGTTGTACCTTGCATATAATGTTTTTTTATTTAAAATGTTATTATTTACAAACATTATAAATTAATTATAATAATTAATATAATATATTAATTATTATTATTAATAATGTAAAACATGTATATAATGTGTTGAAAATTACTAATGAAACATTATATCCAACTTTCTAAATGATGTACTATTTAATATACCATTATGAATAATGTTTTTTCCTCAAATATATATATACATGTAATATTGATTATTTGTTTGACTTTATTTAATTTTGAATATTGCATTTAATATGTACCAATTTTTGTTACATTGTATTTGCATTTAAATTATAAACATAACTATGTAACTGCTTATTTTTTTATATTTATGTTTATATATGACATATATATTTAATAATATTATTATCTTATATATTAACATTATTAAATAAATATAACATTTACTTATAAAAGCATTATTTTAAATATGTTAGAAAATGTAACTATATTTAGATACATTATTTGTAAAAACTCTTTATCATTTATTGTTAAAATATAATTAAAAAAATGTGTGCAGAAAAGTTCACAACATTTATGAACATAAATAAATGTAATGTTATATATAATGTGTAACTACATAATTGTGTAAAATAAATGAAATACTGTATACTGTACTGTACATATTATAAATACAATTTGTCAATAAAGATCTTCTAAACCTCCATGTCTACTTATTTTTGTTAAGTGCATAAATTATTAAAAATGTATATGTATTAATTATGTTCTAATAAGTAAATTTCAAACAGCATGTACCATTACATATATCATGAAAACAAAGAAATTACTTCTAATATTTTTATAAAATTCTTTATGAGATACATATTTTACATATATATATAACACACTATTACCACTTCATTAAAATTACATGAATAAATAATACAATTATGTAAACTTACCCAATTCAAATCAGTAGTCTTAAAAAGTTCAAATAAATATCATTAATATTACTGGACACTAATCCATTGTAATTTACTATTCCAACTCCAATCTATAAAATATCTGAAAAGGTGCTGGACCTTGACCCATCATAATTTACTATTCCAACTCCAGTCAAACAAATATCAGGGAAGTTGCTGGGCACTGACCCATTATAATTTACTATTCCAACTCCAGTCAAACAAATATTAGGGAGGGTGCTGGACACTGACCCATTATAATTTACTATTCCAACTCCAATCAGACAAATATCATGGAAGGTGCTGGACACTGACCCATTACAATTTACTATTCCAACTCCAGTCAAACAAATATCAGGGAAGGTGCTGGACACTGACCCATTATAATTTACTATTCCAACTCCAGTCAAACAAATATCAGGAAAGATGCTGGACACTGACCGATTATAATTTACTATTCCAACTCCAGTCAGAAATATATTAGGAAAGATTCTGGACACTGACCCATTATAATTTACTATTACAACTCCAGTTACACAAATATCATGGAAGGTGCTGGACACTGACCCATTATCATTTACTATTCCAACTCCAGTCAAACAAATATCATGGAAGGTGCTGGACACTGACCCATTATAATTTACTATTCCAACTCCAGTCAAACAAATATCAGGAAAGATGCTGGACACTGACCCATTATAATTTACTATTCCAACTCCAGTCAGAAATATATTAGGGAAGATGCTGGACACTAACCCATTATAATTTACTATTCCAACTCCAGTCAAACAAATATCAGGGAAGGTGCTGGACACTGACCCATTATCATTTGCTATTCCAACTCCAGTCAAACAAATATCAGGGAAGGTGCTGGACACTGATCCATTATAATTTACTATTCCAACTCCAGTCAGACAAATATCAGGGAAGGTGCTGGACACTGACCCATTATAATTTACTATTACAACTCCAGTCACACAAATATAATGGAAGGTGCTAGACACTGACCCATTATAATTTACTATTCCAACTCCAGTCAAAGAAATATCAGGGAAGGTGCTGGACACTGACCCATTATAATTTACTATTCCAACTCCAGTCAGACAAATATCAGAGAAGGTGCTGGACACTGACCCATTATAATGTACTATTCCAACTCCAGTCAGACAAATATTAGGGAAGGTGCTGGACACTGACCCATTATAATTTACTATTCCAAATCCAGTCAAACAAATATCAGGGAAGGTGCTGGACACTAACCCATTATAATTTACTATTCCAACTCCAGTCAGGCAAATATCATGGAAGGTGCTGACACTGACCCATTATAATTTACTATTCCAACTCCAATCCAAAAAATTACATAGAATTATTTGGAAATGAATGCAATGCTAAATATAAATGTGAATAAATAGTTGTACCTTGCATATAATGTTTTTTTATTTAAAATGTTATTATTTACAAACATTATAAATTAATTATAATAATTAATATAATATATTAATTATTATTATTAATAATGTAAAACATGTATATAATGTGTTGAAAATTACTAATGAAACATTATATCCAACTTTCTAAATGATGTACTATTTAATATACCATTATGAATAATGTTTTTTCCTCAAATATATATATACATGTAATATTGATTATTTGTTTGACTTTATTTAATTTTGAATATTGCATTTAATATGTACCAATTTTTGTTACATTGTATTTGCATTTAAATTATAAACATAACTATGTAACTGCTTATTTTTTTATATTTATGTTTATATATGACATATATAGTTAATAATATTATTATCTTATATATTAAAATTATTAAATAAATATAACATTTACTTATAAAAGCATTATTTTAAATATGTTAGAAAATGTAACTATATTTAGATACATTATTTGTAAAAACTCTTTATCATTTATTGTTAAAATATAATTAAAAAAATGTGTGCAGAAAAGTTCACAACATTTATGAACATAAATAAATGTAATGTTATATATAATGTGTAACTACATAATTGTGTAAAATAAATGAAATACTGTATACTGTACTGTACATATTATAAATACAATTTGTCAATAAAGATCTTCTAAACCTCCATGTCTACTTATTTTTGTTAAGTGCATAAATTATTAAAAATGTATATGTATTAATTATGTTCTAATAAGTAAATTTCAAACAGCATGTACCATTACATATATCATGAAAACAAAGAAATTACTTCTAATATTTTTATAAAATTCTTTATGAGATACATATTTTACATATATATATAACACACTATTACCACTTCATTAAAATTACATGAATAAATAATACAATTATGTAAACTTACCCAATTCAAATCAGTAGTCTTAAAAAGTTCAAATAAATATCATTAATATTACTGGACACTAATCCATTGTAATTTACTATTCCAACTCCAATCTATAAAATATCTGAAAAGGTGCTGGACCTTGACCCATCATAATTTACTATTCCAACTCCAGTCAAACAAATATCAGGGAAGTTGCTGGACACTGACCCATTATAATTTACTATTCCAACTCCAGTCAAACAAATATTAGGGAGGGTGCTGGACACTGACCCATTATAATTTACTATTCCAACTCCAATCAGACAAATATCATGGAAGGTGCTGGACACTGACCCATTACAATTTACTATTCCAACTCCAGTCAAACAAATATCAGGGAAGGTGCTGGACACTGACCCATTATAATTTACTATTCCAACTCCAGTCAAACAAATATCAGGAAAGATGCTGGACACTGACCGATTATAATTTACTATTCCAACTCCAGTCAGAAATATATTAGGAAAAATTCTGGACACTGACCCATTATAATTTACTATTACAACTCCAGTTACACAAATATCATGGAAGGTGCTGGACACTGACCCATTATCATTTACTATTCCAACTCCAGTCAAACAAATATCATGGAAGGTGCTGGACACTGACCCATTATAATTTACTATTCCAACTCCAGTCAAACAAATATCAGGAAAGATGCTGGACACTGACCCATTATAATTTACTATTCCAACTCCAGTCAGAAATATATTAGGGAAGATGCTGGACACTAACCCATTATAATTTACTATTCCAACTCCAGTCAAACAAATATCAGGGAAGGTGCTGAACACTGACCCATTATCATTTGCTATTCCAACTCCAGTCAAACAAATATCAGGGAAGGTGCTGGACACTGATCCATTATAATTTACTATTCCAACTCCAGTCAGACAAATATCAGGGAAGGTGCTGGACACTGACCCATTATAATTTACTATTACAACTCCAGTCACACAAATATAATGGAAGGTGCTAGACACTGACCCATTATAATTTACTATTCCAACTCCAGTCAAAGAAATATCAGGGAAGGTGCTGGACACTGACCCATTATAATTTACTATTCCAACTCCAGTCAGACAAATATCAGAGAAGGTGCTGGACACTGACCCATTATAATGTACTATTCCAACTCCAGTCAGACAAATATTAGGGAAGGCGCTGGACACTGACCCATTATAATTTACTATTCCAAATCCAGTCAAACAAATATCAGGGAAGGTGCTGGACACTAACCCATTATAATTTAATATTCCAACTCCAGTCAGGCAAATATCATGGAAGGTGCTGACACTGACCCATTATAATTTACTATTCCAACTCCAATCCAAAAAATTACATAGAATTATTTGGAAATAAATGCAATGCTAAATATAAATGTGAATAAATAGTTGTACCTTGCATATAATGTTTTTTTATTTAAAATGTTATTATTTACAAACATTATAAATTAATTATAATAATTAATATAATATATTAATTATTATTATTAATAATGTAAAACATGTATATAATGTGTTGAAAATTACTAATGAAACATTATATCCAACTTTCTAAATGATGTACTATTTAATATACCATTATGAATAATGTTTTTTCCTCAAATATATATATACATGTAATATTGATTATTTGTTTGACTTTATTTAATTTTGAATATTGCATTTAATATGTACCAATTTTTGTTACATTGTATTTGCATTTAAATTATAAACATAACTATGTAACTGCTTATTTTTTTATATTTATGTTTATATATGACATATATATTTAATAATATTATTATCTTATATATTAACATTATTAAATAAATATAACATTTACTTATAAAAGCATTATTTTAAATATGTTAGAAAATGTAACTATATTTAGATACATTATTTTAAAAACTCTTTATCATTTATTGTTAAAATATAATTAAAAAAATGTGTGCAGAAAAGTTCACAACATTTATGAACATAAATAAATGTAATGTTATATATAATGTGTAACTACATAATTGTGTAAAATAAATGAAATACTGTATACTGTACTGTACATATTATAAATACAATTTGTCAATAAAGATCTTCTAAACCTCCATGTCTACTTATTTTTGTTAAGTGCATAAATTATTAAAAATGTATATGTATTAATTATGTTCTAATAAGTAAATTTCAAACAGCATGTACCATTACATATATCATGAAAACAAAGAAATTACTTCTAATATTTTTATAAAATTCTTTATGAGATACATATTTTACATATATATATAACACACTATTACCACTTCATTAAAATTACATGAATAAATAATACAATTATGTAAACTTACCCAATTCAAATCAGTAGTCTTAAAAAGTTCAAATAAATATCATTAATATTACTGGACACTAATCCATTGTAATTTACTATTCCAACTCCAATCTATAAAATATCTGAAAAGGTGCTGGACCTTGACCCATCATAATTTACTATTCCAACTCCAGTCAAACAAATATCAGGGAAGTTGCTGGACACTGACCCATTATAATTTACTATTCCAACTCCAGTCAAACAAATATTAGGGAGGGTGCTGGACACTGACCCATTATAATTTACTATTCCAACTCCAATCAGACAAATATCATGGAAGGTGCTGGACACTGACCCATTACAATTTACTATTCCAACTCCAGTCAAACAAATATCAGGGAAGGTGCTGGACACTGACCCATTATAATTTACTATTCCAACTCCAGTCAAACAAATATCAGGAAAGATGCTGGACACTGACCGATTATAATTTACTATTCCAACTCCAGTCAGAAATATATTAGGAAAGATTCTGGACACTGACCCATTATAATTTACTATTACAACTCCAGTTACACAAATATCATGGAAGGTGCTGGACACTGACCCATTATCATTTACTATTCCAACTCCAGTCAAACAAATATCATGGAAGGTGCTGGACACTGACCCATTATAATTTACTATTCCAACTCCAGTCAAACAAATATCAGGAAAGATGCTGGACACTGACCCATTATAATTTACTATTCCAAATCCAGTCAGAAATATATTAGGGAAGATGCTGGACACTAACCCATTATAATTTACTATTCCAACTCCAGTCAAACAAATATCAGGGAAGGTGCTGGACACTGACCCATTATCATTTGCTATTCCAACTCCAGTCAAACAAATATCAGGGAAGGTGCTGGACACTGATCCATTATAATTTACTATTCCAACTCCAGTCAGACAAATATCAGGGAAGGTGCTGGACACTGACCCATTATAATTTACTATTACAACTCCAGTCACACAAATATAATGGAAGGTGCTAGACACTGACCCATTATAATTTACTATTCCAACTCCAGTCAAAGAAATATCAGGGAAGGTGCTGGACACTGACCCATTATAATTTACTATTCCAACTCCAGTCAGACAAATATCAGAGAAGGTGCTGGACACTGACCCATTATAATGTACTATTCCAACTCCAGTCAGACAAATATTAGGGAAGGTGCTGGACACTGACCCATTATAATTTACTATTCCAAATCCAGTCAAACAAATATCAGGGAAGGTGCTGGACACTAACCCATTATAATTTACTATTCCAACTCCAGTCAGGCAAATATCATGGAAGGTGCTGACACTGACCCATTATAATTTACTATTCCAACTCCAATCCAAAAAATTACATAGAATTATTTGGAAATAAATGCAATGCTAAATATAAATGTGAATAAATAGTTGTACCTTGCATATAATGTTTTTTTATTTAAAATGTTATTATTTACAAACATTATAAATTAATTATAATAATTAATATAATATATTAATTATTATTATTAATAATGTAAAACATGTATATAATGTGTTGAAAATTACTAATGAAACATTATATCCAACTTTCTAAATGATGTACTATTTAATATACCATTATGAATAATGTTTTTTCCTCAAATATATATATACATGTAATATTGATTATTTGTTTGACTTTATTTAATTTTGAATATTGCATTTAATATGTACCAATTTTTGTTACATTGTATTTGCATTTAAATTATAAACATAACTATGTAACTGCTTATTTTTTTATATTTATGTTTATATATGACATATATATTTAATAATATTATTATCTTATATATTAACATTATTAAATAAATATAACATTTACTTATAAAAGCATTATTTTAAATATGTTAGAAAATGTAACTATATTTAGATAAATTATTTGTAAAAACTCTTTATCATTTATTGTTAAAATATAATTAAAAAAATGTGTGCAGAAAAGTTCACAACATTTATGAACATAAATAAATGTAATGTTATATATAATGTGTAACTACATAATTGTGCAAAATAAATGAAATACTGTATACTGTACTGTACATATTATAAATACAATTTGTCAATAAAGATCTTCTAAACCTCCATGTCTACTTATTTTTGTTAAGTGCATAAATTATTAAAAATGTATATGTATTAATTATGTTCTAATAAGTAAATTTCAAACAGCATGTACCATTACATATATCATGAAAACAAAGAAATGACTTCTAATATTTTTATAAAATTCTTTATGAGATACATATTTTACATATATATATAACACACTATTACCACTTCATTAAAATTACATAAATAAATAATACAATTATGTAAACTTACCCAATTCAAATCAGTAGTCTTAAAAAGTTCAAATAAATATCATTAATATTACTGGACACTAATCCATTGTAATTTACTATTCCAACTCCAATCTATAAAATATCTGAAAAGGTGCTGGACCTTGACCCATTATAATTTACTATTCCAACTCCAGTCAAACAAATATCAGGGAAGTTGCTGGACACTGACCCATTATAATTTACTATTCCAACTCCAGTCAAACAAATATTAGGGAGGGTGCTGGACACTGACCCATTATAATTTACTATTCCAACTCCAATCAGACAAATATCATGGAAGGTGCTGGACACTGACCCATTACAATTTACTATTCCAACTCCAGTCAAACAAATATCAGGGAAGGTGCTGGACACTGACCCATTATAATTTACTATTCCAACTCCAGTCAGGCAAATATCATGGAAGGTGCTGACACTGACCCATTATAATTTACTATTCCAACTCCAATCCAAAAAATTACTTAGAATGTGCTGGACACTAACCCATTATAATTTACTATTCCAACTCCAGTCAAACAAATATCAAGGAAGGTGCTGGACACTGACCCATTATAATGTACTATTCCAACTCCAATCAGACAAATATCAGGGAAGGTGCTGGACACTGACCCATTATAATTTACTATTCCAACTCCAGTCAAACAAATATCAGGGAAGGTGCTGGACACTAACCCATTATAATTTACTATTCCAACTCCAATCCAACAAATTACATAGAAGGTGCTGGACACTAACCCATTATAATTTACTATGCCAACTCCAGTCAAACAAATATCAGGGAAGGTGCTGGAAACTGACCCATTATAATTTACTATTCCAACTCCAGTCAGACAAATATCAGGGAAGGTGCTGGACACTGACCCATTATAACAAACTATTCCAACTCCAGTCAGACAAATATTAGGGAAGGTGCTGGACACTGACCCATCATAATTTACTATTCTAACTCCAGTCAAACAAATATCAGGGAAGGTGCTGGACACTAACCCATTATAATTTACTATTCCAACTCCAGTCAAACAAATATCAGGGAAGGTGCTGGACACTGACCCATTATAATTTACTATTCCAACTCCAATCCAAAACAATTACATAGAAGTTGCTAGACACTAACCCATTATAATTTACTATTCCAACTCCAGTCAAACAAATATCAGGGAAGGTGCTGGACACTGACCCATTATAATTTACTATTCCAACTCCAATCAGACAAATATCAGGGAAGGTGCTGGACACTGACCCATTACAATTTACTATTCCAACTCCAGTCAAACAAATATTAGGGAAGGTGCTGGACACTGACCCATTACAATTTACTATTCTAAAGCCAGTCAAACTAATATCAGGGAAGGTACTGGACACTAACCCATTATAATTTATTATTCCAAATCCAGTCATACAAATATCAGGGAAGGTGCTGGACACTGACCCATTATAATTTACTATTCCAACTCCAATCACACAATTATCAGGGAAGGTGCAGGACACTGACCCATTATAATGATGTATTGTTGAAATAAAATCTACTTTTAATTATTTAATAATGGTAATTTTCATCAATAACTTGTTAATTTATTAATAATATTTGTTAATTTTTTTGAATTTAGAATTTTTTCAAACCAAATTTATTTTTTTAAAAATGTCTAACATTAATAATATATTATATAAAATTTACTCAAATTTTAAACGTTTTCAAATTAAATTTATTATTAATTAAACAATTGTTTAATAATGTAATATATTTTTTTATTTTAAATGTCAAACATTATTTAAATATTATATAAAATGTAATTAAGTTTTTAAACTTTTTCAAATTAATTTTAATATTATGTACAAAATGTTTTAATAATTTAATTATTTTCTAATAAAATTGTATACATTTATGGATAATTTAAAATTTCTTAAAAATGTTTTTTTTATTTAAATTTGTTTTTAAAAATATCATTTTATTTATTTTTCTTAATTTTTAATAATTTACTCCACAGCCTTATACCCTAATTCTCCAACATCCCACTCAGAAATTTTGTAATTTTAAAATTTGTTTAGAAAAAAATGTGATTCACAATTTGTTTTTCTTCTATTTAACCTTTCGTCACTTTTTAAAAAAAATTCCTTTATATTTTTAACCTACTCCCCACCCTTATCCCCTAATAACCCAACATCCCACTCCTAAACATGATATATATTTATTGTTAAAAAAAAATGGGAGTATATTATTTTATTTATATTTTTTGCTTTATATACATTTATTTAAAATTATATAAATATTTTTAAAAAAATTCTATAATAATCAAATATTTTTTTAAATTACTCCCCACCCTTATCCCCTAATAACCCAACATCCCGCTCCTAAAAATTAAATATCTATTATAAATTTTATATAAATTATTTTAAAATATTAGATTAAATAATACATAAATTAGATATTTTTTTATTATTATTACTAATTTTGTTTACTTTTTATAAACATAATATATTTTTTTATTTTTTATAACATTATTAACAATCAATATTTAAATTATCGATATTTTTGACAACACTAAAAAATAGATATTATGACTAATAGATATTTTTGATTCGATATTTTTGTTAACGATATTTTTACACTGTTAATCTTAACGATATTTTTGTACTCGATATTCTACTATTCCATATTTCCATATACTCGATATTTTTGACTCGATATTATGTCCTAACGATATTGTGAATTCGATATTATGACCAGTTACCGATGAAACACCTACACATCAATATACTGGCCAGCCCTACCACCATCCTCCGAGGAACCCTCATGCACCAATCCCCTGGACTCTGCGGACCGTTCACCAACTCCATCACTGACATCATCTCCCCACATGCCAACATATCCACCAACTACACCCTGCTGGGAGACCTCAACTTCCACCTCAACAACCAACTGGACCCCAACACCACACCCCTCCTCGACCACCTCTACAACATCAGACTCCGCCAATTAGTCACCGAACCCATGCACTCACCAGGACACACCCTCGACCCCCTCTTCACAATAGGAATCTCCATCACCTCCAGCCACACCACCAAACTCCCAAGGACGGACCATCGATGCGTCCACTGCAAATTCAGAACACCCACCATCCACAGACACCAGCACCTGCTCCCATGAAGAAACTGCACCTGAATCACAGACGACCAGATCACCTCCTCACTCAGAAACTCCACCCCAGCCCAACCATCACTGAAAACTATGACCCCCAACACCACAGCCCGAACCCTGCACAGGTGGATCTCCAACAGCACCAACAGCATAGCCCCCCTAAAGAAAAACAACAACACCCACGCCAAGAAAGCCCGATGGTTTACCACCAAACTTCAAGAGTCCTGACGCACTTGCTGCCGCCTCGAAATGGCCTGGAGGAACACCAAATCGACAGAAGCACACAACAACTTCAGAGCCGCTACCAACGACCACCACCAACTCATCAGAAAAACAAGAAAAAAGTGATTGCAAACAGAATCTCAAGGAGTTCGCCCAACCCACCAGCGAGTCGACTGACATCCCTCCTCACAAGACCTCTGCAACAAACTCAGCACCTTCTTTCACCACAAAATCATGAGCAGCTACGACAACTTCGACGAAGACAACCAACACACAGAACCCCCACCAACCACCGCCGACACCCTGAAGCCAACGATTGACAACTGGACAGCTCTCACCACTAAAGACACACTGAAGACGATGAAGTCAATCCACACCAGGGCCCCCATGGACTGCTGCCCCCACAACATCTTCAACAGAGCCGCCAAAGCCTTTGCACCCATGCTCTGCCACACCATCAACCGCTCCCTGGTGTCAGGATTATCAGATCACATGTCAATAAAAAAGTGCCAAAGGTAAACATTAGAATGTTAAAATCAAGCCTTAAACAACAGAAGGTAAAGAAATTGAACGAAGCAAAGAGGTTATTAATGCCTAAAATGGCTGCCAGGAATAGTTTGCGAACACCGAAGGTTAGCGTTCTAGGCATCACAAGAAATCACGAGGATCCAGGTGCAGTGTCGCGAAGTTTAGTGAGGGAGTACTTCGTCTAAATTACAGAGTTCTTGAGTCCGAGAAGAATTAGAAGTTTGGCGGAAACAAGTAAATAAAATAAATGAAATATAGTTACCGCGCATGCCAGAGAGAAATAATGTTGTGTTCATAGCTCAGCACATGCGCACAGAAATTTCAGTAAAGACGATATCGCTTCTGGTCTGGCAGTGAGAGGAACTGCAGGGAGTTACTAGAGTCAGAACAAGCGAGTTAATTCAGGAAGCTATTATCTAATGCTGAAAGCTACACAATAGTACTTCCTTGTAAAGATAAACTGAGATAATTAGGAATTCTCGAGTGAGGTAACTTGAGAGCCTGAAAAGAGAGAGAGAGTTTGCAATATGCATATAAGAAAGAATACACATTGAAAAAGATAAAAAGAACACTTGGGTGAAGCAAGATTATAGAAACTACGAGAGAATACTTGGAGGTAGAAAGAAGTAATAAGATACTTACCAAGTAGAATCCAGTAAACATCTAGCTGCATACACAAGAGGTGAGGAACCTGAAATAAAAGAAAGAATAATAAATTAAAGGGGAAAGAATAAGAAGATTTGAAGGAAATAATAATACATATATATGTATATTTAGTTACAGCAGCTACAGATAACAGAAACATAAAGAAAATAAAGAAGAGGAGCAAAGGTCACACTAAAACAGGGTAGGTTACAGGGAAGAGCATAACAGAAAATCATAAGGTATACAAGAGAACATGTATTAATGAGTGCATTCCTTTTCAGTAGTCTACAAGCCTGAAATACAGAAGAAGATAAGAAAAGAGAAGCCAGAAGTTAAGAAGAAAATTAGAAGCAATGTGATAGTCTCTTTTCTGTCCCATCCCCTTTCCCCCACTGGGTTCTTTGGCATTTGTGCTACTACACGCACGGTGTGATAGAACCTTTGGGAGGCATTGGGAGCTTGCGACATTCTGTTCCTGTGCATTGATAGCGCATAACTGCGTTCTGATAGAGTGAAGTGCCCACGAAGTGGATAGCACCTGAACAGAATGGCGGAAGGTTTGGATTTAAAAATGTTAGGGGACATTTTAGAAGGAATCCAGAGGGAATTAATTTCCGTTAGAGAAGAGAATAGAGAGTTGAGGAAGGAAACTACAGATTTGTCTATTAAGATGAGTAATTTAGCATCCAGTCCAGGTTAAAAATATCCAGCCTTCCCAGAAGGTACTTCAAGTGATACCTATGCATCTCAATCAAAGATGACTACCCAGGTTATTCATTCTCTGTCCCCAGTCATACCATAGGCTCCTCCAGAGCGCTTTAATGGAGACCCTCAGAAAGCTCAAGTGTTTCTCACGCATTGTACATTACACTTTATGTGTCGCCAGGCAGTTTTTCCAGATGCGCAATCTCGCGTTGCATTTATTTTGTCTTACTTAAGTGGAGATGCTGCATCTTGGTCCATGCCTATGGTTACCAGAAACGATCCAATATTATATGATTTGGAAGAGTTTAAGAAAGAATTCCTTCGTATTTTTGATAGACGGAGGGTCTCACAAGCCACAGACAATGAGTTACTGGAAATAAAACAGGGTAATCGAGATTTGGTTGAATACTTGGCCCAGTTCAATAAATTAGTGGTGGAAACAGAGTGGCCAGAGAACAAGCGAGCTGCAGTGTTCTACCGAGGTTTAAAAGATGACTTAAAGGATGCCTTGGCATAAGTGCCGAATAGACCCACAGAAATCTCAGCATTGATTGATCTGGTGCTAGAAATTGATTTTCGCCAAAGTGAAAGAAGAGGAGAGAGAAAACGAGAATTTTGTCCCAGTGTAGCCAGATTTGATCGAACTAGATTAAAGAGCAGCAAGGAAAATGATTCAATTCGTGGAGGAGAACCCATGCAAACTGGAACTATACGGGGACCTCTCTCTAAGGAAGAGAAGGAGAAACGGAGGGTGAACAAACAATGTCTTTATTGTGGAGGTTTGGGACACTTTGTTCGAAATTGTCCTAAGAAGCCAAAGCAGGTACCGTCGGAAAATGCTTCGCACCACCAGTAAGTGGAGTTAGACTGGTGGTTGCAGAATCTAAAACAGCTCCAAATACCCATACCTTAGCAAATACCCTGCAGTCGTCAGCTCCACATTTGGTTATGATGATGACCTTGCGGTTCAGGAAGAGAACCCTGAAACAAGTAACTGTAATGATAGATTCAGGAGCCACAGGAAATTTTTGTGATTTAAAGTTTGCAGAAAAGGTTGGATTGGTGGCAATCAAGAAGGAGAGAAGTGAAGCAGTTCGAGCGTTTGATGGAACCAATCTCTCTTCGGGACCCATTGTGAGTCACACGGAAGCTGTAGAATTGGAGTCGGAAGAAGGACATTTGGAAATCCTGCACTTCAATTTAATAGATGCCCCACAGTTTCAATTAATTCTGGGTCTGCCGTGGCTCACAGAACATAACCCTACAGTTGACTGGGGGGCTTGAACCATAACCATGAGCTCGGAGTATTGTAAAGAAAATTGTTTTAAGGAGTGCAAACAAGAACAAGAGAAAACTCCAGCGTTTCATTTAAGTGAGAGAGTCTACCATTTGTGTAATCATCACCATGAATCTACCAGAAGAGTATACAGAATTTCAAGATGTCTTTAGTGAGATGGAAGCAGAAAGACTTCCTCCGCATCGAGAGTTTGACTGCAAGATTGATTTAGAACCTGGATCCAATCTTCCATGTAGCAGAATTTATGCTTTAACAGAACGAGAAGATGAGCATTTAAAGGAATTTATACACAAATATCTGGCAAATGGATTCATAAGGCTGTCCCAGTCTCCAGTCTCTTCACCACTTATTTTTATTCCAAAGAAGAATGGAGAATTGAGAACTTGTATCGATTATAGAGCCATCAAGAACCGATACCCCTTGCCTTTGATATCAGTGTTATTGGATCAAGTGAAAGGAGCCAAGATATACACTAAGTTGAATTTAAGAGGGGCTTATCATCTAGTTAAGATTCGCGAAGGGGACGAATGAAAGACAGCGTTCAGGACCAAACATGGGCTTTTCGAATATCAAGTAATGCCTTATGGATTATGCAATGCACCAGCCGTGTTTCAGCATTTCATCAATCATGTGCTGAAAGAATTCATTGATCGGAACGCAATAGTGTACATAGATGACATCTTGATTTATTCTGAGTCTGTAGAAGAACATAAAGAACAAGTTAAAAAGGTACTGCAGAAATTGCGAGAGAACAATCTGTTTGTCAAATTGGAGAAGTGTGCATTTAATGTTTCTTCTGTGGAGTTTCTCGGATTTGTATTGGCACCCAGTGGAGTGACTATGGATGAAAACAAAATCAAAGCAGTTATTGATTGGGAATCTCCAAAATCCGTAAAAGAAATTCAAAGTTTTATTGGTTTTGCAAACGTTTATAGGAGATTCATTCAGAACTTCTCTCAGAAGTTGATACCCTTGACAAGATTGTTGAAAAAAGGCATTCGTTTTCAATGGACAAGAGAAGCTGAAGAGTCATTTACCCAACTGAAGAAGGATTTCACTACAGCGCCAATATTATTGCACCCAGACCCGTCCAAATCATTTTATGTGGAAACAGATGCTTCAAATCTGGCCTTGGGAGGAGTGTTGTCTCAGAGACATAGAACTACTGGACAATTGCACCCCGTAGCTTTTCGTTCAAGGAAGTTGACCCCAGCAGAAGTTAACTATGCAATAACAGAAAAGGAGTTGCTGGCCATCAAGGATGCGTTCAAGGAATGGAGACACTATCTGATGGGTGCACGACGTGTAGTCACAGTCTATACAGATCATAGGAATTTGAAATTTTTGAAGTCTGCAAGAACATTGACACCCAGGCAGTTACTTTGGTCCTTGTACTTTGCTGATTATGACTTCGTCATAACCTTTTGACCTGGGTCACAAAACGGTAAGGCAGATGCCTTGTCAAGAATTGGAACAGAAAGGAATATTGGAAGAAGTAGAAAATCAAACTATCATTCCTGTTGAAAAAGTAATCGGAGCAGTGTTGCAAGAATCTCAGAAACCAGAGGAGCAGAATCAAATGACAACGGAAGAAATGGAGAATTGGTTAAAAGAGGATCCCAGACGAGAAATTCGAGAAGGTTTACCGTATCAGGACGGAGCCCTATTTTTACCCACTATTGAAATGCAACAAAAGGCCTTGAAAGAATGTCATGATAGCATATTGGCAGGGCACAAAGGTATTGCAAAAACCGAGGAGTTAGTGAGACGATGTTTCTGGTGGCCTGGCATGATTAAAGATGTGCGTCAATATGTAACCACATGTGAGATTTGCGCAAAAGGAAAATCTGAGAGGCAGGTTCCCAAGGGATTATTGCAACCCTTACCAACACCACCTTATCCATGGCATACTGTGACATTAGATCTAATAGTTGATTTGCCTTCGAATGAAGGTTTTGATACAATTTTGGTTTGTGTTGATGCCTTCACCAAGATGGCCCATTTTGTCTCCTTAAAGGGTGTTCCTACCACACAGGCTCTAGCAAGCACCTTTTGTCAAACAGTAGTCAAGGCACATGGTATACCGGAGGTCTTAATATCAGATAGAGGTTCCCAATTTTTGTCCCATTTCTGGAAGGCTTTCACCAAGAAGTTGAACATTGAAAATAGGTATACAACAAGTTATCATCCTGAAACAGATGGGCAAACCGAGCATACAAATCAGGAGTTGGAGCAGTATCTTAGACTGAGCTTGTTAGATCAGGAGGGTGATTGGCCGGATTATCTATGGGCGGCAGAGTTTGCCCATAATAATGCCAGAAATGTGTCCACAAGTTATTCCCCTTTCTATCTAAACACTGGAAGACATCCTCATCAATCCTTAAGTTTTCAGGAAGTGGAGGTTCCAGCGGTAACAGACTTGGTTGAACACATGGACACAAGTGCATAGTTTAGCTACAAAACATTTAAGGAAGGCAAAAGAGAGTTACAAGTTCTATGCAGATAAGAAAAGAAAAAAGGAGCCAGAGTTACAATGATAAGCGTGGCTAAATTCCACCCGAGTGACTTACCTCACTCACCTATAATTACCCAAGAATAAGTCAGCCGGACAGTGGAGAAGAATAACCAAAGCAAGTTTATTAGGCCACAAACTCCCATATGAGAGGGCCCTATATCGACCTCACCCCTAAGAGTGTGTCGAGAAGGACTAACTCACATCATCATGGTGATACATTATAATACGAGAAGGCAGAGTAAAACACGCCCATAATGGAAAAATACTGGTCCCACAAGAGTGTAGACAATGGCCTCATACAAGAGGCATCTGCACCTGCAATAGCAACACTTGTTATCATCTCCCAAGGACACAGAGCCAGGCCGCTACATCTCCAATACATGAGAACGGCCTGATAAGGAGTTTCGTTAGCAGGAGTTTCAGCTACAGTAAACCAAGGAATGAAAATATGCTGACATGAGGAATTATTCCTATTCCTACGGGAGGGGGATGAGCAAGTGCAGTTTGCACGCATAGAGAGAAATGATTCAAAATGGTGGCACACAAGCTAAGCTAAGAACACTGAAATGATGTCACACACATAGGTGAATAACTGGATAATAAGAACATAAATGTAAATGCGTAAATGCAAGTAATTAGTTAGACACATTCCGCTAACTCATAAGCATAATGTACGAAGGGGGCGGGACTTGAAATTAACGCCTATCAGACCCTCCTTTCAGCGGATTGTGGCTAACACGTTTGTTTCCATTTATTAACCAAAAGGAGGGCCTTTACAGCAAAATCTATGGGCTGGAAAGTCATATCTACACTAGAGCATCATCATGAATAAACATCATCCAATTAGCATCAGCAAGCTCAACATCATTGGATACCGGATACTGTGTCGCTGGTCTCTTAGACTTTTTTATATTGCTGGCACACATGGAGCAACAAGGGGGAAGACAGTAAACACAGAGGCAGCATGACAGTAGGAAACCTATTACACCTATAATGACCATGAATATTTTCCAACCCCAGGAAGAGAATAGACCCCACAACCATGACTGTAAGGACCAAGTACCAGTATCTTGATGAAGTTCGGCAGCTAACCTATGGAGTTTCTGCACAGCCAAATTAACTGTCGGGGCGGAGTCAGGAATATACACGCAACAAGACGTCCCGATGACGCGACAAGCTCCACCCCTATCCGCCAGGATGACGTCAAGCACCATTCTATTCTGGATCGTAAATAATCTCATCGCCTGCATCTCCAGAGACATATTAGCTGCAATGTCAGCTTCAGTATTTACTACCTTTTCCATTACCCTCGAAAGATGTCTGATGGCCCTACTGTTAAAGATAGGACCCCAGAATGGCAACAGGCCCTTAGAGAAATCTGTAAACTGTTGTCCAGAGGTGTCTGTTTGATCTACGTCATCAACTTGAATTTCCCTCCTTTTCCGCTGTCCTTGTACCATGTCAAACCTCCTATGTGTCTTATGATAATCCGAGGGTGCCACATACACGGGGGGAAGTAGATACGCCAAGTAGCATGTCCCGCCCCAACCCTCAGGCAACCACAAATACCCATTATCTCCACATACAAAATAGACATTTGGGGGAGTGACGAGCGAAGGACTAAGGGTCAGGCGAATCGAGGCAGTCACATTACAAAGACTGTCACCCACCTTTATCGGACCTCTACCCTGAATACAAAAATAAGGCGAAGGCCCCACTACTGCTAGGGGCACTAGGGAATGACCACTACTATTTGTTGCAGGAGGGCGTCTGTATACTAGAGAAGAGTTCAACTGTAAGAAACTCTCTCGTACCTTGTCAGTGTCATTGGGTATCAGAAACCTGTCCACCTTCTCCGAACATGTTTCTAAGAATGTTTGGTCAATCAAACAATATATTTCATGTTATGATCACATATTTAATCATCATTCTTTGTATTATTTCACAGAATGCATTATTATTCAAGACAATATCATAAATCGATAAAGTTCAATACAAAATATATCAATAACAACAAATTAAATAACATCATGAATTGCGTAAACCCAATGCATTTCGGGGCTTAGAGCCCCTTCGTCAGGGGTCTGTGTAAAGAGAAAGAAAACAAAGGGGAAACTAAGTTACTTCTAGTGCTTAGGAGGACGAGTTTTAACATATATGAATGTTAAATATTAGTCTTACCACAATTATGAACAGACGAACCCACTTAAGGATTCGAAGGATAGCGTGAAGCGCGGAAGCGTATGATCTATGAAGATAAGCGAGTATTATAAATACACTCAATATTTTTTAGGGCGAAAATTCGTTTATGAACAACGCAAATAGGTGCTCATTACCTGAATACCAGCGGTTGACAGAACTGTAAATAAACGGACAAACGAAATGTGTCACGTTTTTGGGTCATAGTAGACTAATCTCAAAATAGAACAATCAACATATGATTGAAAGTAATCCAGGGCTCACCTGCTAGATTAGTGATCCTGCGTTTAAATCTAAGAAATTAGGAAAAGAAAGAAACCCATAAGCATTATGTAAATGTATACTCGAAAAAAAAGGTGTCCCTCAGCGATGCCAGGGCTGCCAATTACCTGATGAGATCCGGCTTTGTTTAAAGAAGATTGCAGTTTTACGGCCAAATTGGCCAGCTGTCACCGCGTTTTGTGGAAACAGAACGCGGTGACAGCTGGCCAATTTGGCCAACTAATCTAGCAGGTGAGCCCTGGATTACTTTCAATCATATGTTGATTGTTCTATTTTGAGATTAGTCTACTATGACCCAAAAACGTGACACATTTCGTTTGTCCGTTTATTTACAGTTCTGTCAACCGCTGGTATTCAGGTAATGAGCACCTATTTGCGTTGTTCATAAATGAATTTTCGCCCTAAAAAATATTGAGTGTATTTATAATACTCGCTTATCTTCATAGATCATACGCTTCCGCGCTTCACGCTATCCTTCGAATCCTTAAGTGGGTTTGTCTGTTCATAATTGTGGTAAGACTAATATTTAACATTCATATATGTTAAAACTCGTCCTCCTAAGCACTAGAAGTAACTTAGTTTCCCCTTTGTTTTCTTTCTCTTTACACAGACCCCTGACGAAGGGGCTCTAAGCCCCGAAATGCATTGGGTTTACGCAATTCATGATGTTATTTAATTTGTTGTTATTGATATATTTTGTATTGAACTTTATCGATTTATGATATTGTCTTGAATAATAATGCATTCTGTGAAATAATACAAAGAATGATGATTAAATATGTGATCATAACATGAAATATATTGTTTGATTGACTAAATGTAATATTGTTGTTGCACGTTGGAGCCCTGGTCACCTCAGGCACCAGGCCCCCCATTTATGTTTTGAATAGGTGTGCAGGCACTAATCCAACGAGCACACATACCGCACAAACGATTAAACCTCATACACGAGTGCAGTCCCCACACATATTCATTGTCTAAGAATGTTTGGTCAAAACGTCCATCAGTAAATAACCGTCCAAGGGATGAAGGGGGCAGAGGGCGTACTCGCATTGTTAGTGTTGACCCACCACCAGGCAGTCGTGGGGTCAGAGAATCAGGCTGCTGAAAGAACTTTACCATACCTATCAGGGTGTACCAGCCCACACAGCTATTCACAGGAGTCAATTGAAGCGCCAGCAACCTGTCCTTCTTATATGCGGCAGAAGGGAGCAACCCACAGACCCAGCAATCTGTCACATTGTATACGGCATGTGCATGATGCAGTGTTTTTATGAAAACATTATCACGATAGCCTTTTCTCATACATTGTTCACCATAATCAACAGTAACCATATTGTGTTCTGGTAAGGGAGAAGGGGTAGGAACCAGTTTGTGGATGGGGTAAGCTTCATCCAGAAAAAACAGTATACCAAGCATTATCAAGAACACAATAATGAGCACCACAATGACCACAATTTTACTTTTACGTGATAGGGCACGCCATGGTGAATCTGGTTCTGGTCTGCGAGGAGCAGCAAAAGGCTGTTCCTCCTCTGGAATCGGACGGCCAAAAGGGTACATGTCTCCTAAAGAGCGGGGCAAGGGATATCCTAAAAGTTCAAAAACTAGGGGCACTACTAAAAGTTCAGACACTCCAAAACCGGCCAGAGGGGTTCTTCACCCTCCAAATGGGCTCTTCTCCCTATGTCCGTTAATGCCTCATAGGCAGGCTTTCAATCTCGTAAACCCTAATCCCTCGACGGAGTCACACAACTGCAGCGACTCAGGAGCACAGAACTTGGGCCCGCATGCAACTCTAATGTTCCATTCAGCAATGTCTCAGAAGTGCACCAGGGCTCCTTTTAGCAGTCCATCCCTATTGCTATGCTAACCTATCGAATACAGTCCACTCCTAGTCCCTTATCTCAGCCCTTCTTCCAGTGCTCAGTCCATTTGCCTCTCTTTCCTGGGCCGCAAGTTATAGCGAGTGCTCCCTCGCACTTCGGGGTCTGAGAACAGAATTGGTGGGTCGTTTTGGAAAGAGGTGGCTTTGGTCGTTTGGGCACTGTGACCAAGGGAAGCCTCGCTACTCATACTCAGGGCTGGCTTCTGTGCGTCCTCGTCGTGCTCCTCCCCGATCAGCAAAGCATCAGAAAAAGGGAGATACTGAGGCACCGACTCTGTTTCGTGATCTGCAATGCCACCTCTTACCCATGCATCGTAGGGTAAAGGTAGTGGAACCTTCTTTACGTGGGAAGCATGTGTCCACGCCTTTCGACCCTCCACTCGAAGTGCGGTGCGGGTGGTGAGCAGCACCAACCGTGGCTCAGACCATCTAGGCTCCAAACAGGACTTCCGCTGGTACTTCTTGACGACTACCCAGTCCCCTGGGTTGATGCCGTGGCCGGGCCCCTCAGGCAGCGGCTTCAGTGTGTCTGCTACCTGCTGGTGAACAGAATGGAGATCTTTAGTCAAAGCATACAAGTAGTCCGTCAACATAGGATATTCTATCTCTGAGAAACATTTAGGTCTAGGAACACCCCACACATTGGCGGGCCTGCCAAATACAACTTCGTGGGGAGAGACACCTGTCTTAGAATTCACTGTGACTCGTGTGGAAAGTAAGGCAAGGGGGAGAGCATCTGGCCAGTGCAGCCCTGTACTTTCCCGTATCTTGGCCATTTTCAGTTTCAATGTACCGTTAAATCTTTCAACTAAACCCGCAGCCTGTGGATGTAGGGCTGCGTGGAATTTTTGAGAGATTTGCAATCCCTTACATATTTGTTTCATCAGCTCAGCATTGAAGGATGTACCGTTATCACTCCAGATCACTCTAGGTAACCCGTACCTACTGAAATACTCTTTAATCAACATCTTAGCTGTCGACATGGCTGTACAGTCTTTTGTTGGAAAAGCCTCCACCCACCTACTGAATGCGCACACCACCACGAGGACGTATTTAAGGTTGTTCACTCTTTCCATTTCAATGTAATCCATCTGTATCACTTCAAAGGGATATGTTGGGGGTGCGAAATTGCCCACAGGGACGGGTGTTCCCTTCCCAGGATTGTGTCGTAAGCAAATCATGCACTGTTGTACCAAACGTGTGGCCACCCTGGAAATGTTCTTATTACTCCACACTGGGTCTAATAATTTACATATTCCCTTGGCACTTAAGTGCGCTGGTCCGTGAGCCATTGTCACCACTGGGAGGACATATGCATTCGGGAGCAACCATCGTCTTTTGTCCGTTACATCCGTCCAACATTCATCTGAGTCCAACTGCCCTTTTCCATTCTTCCATTCTTTCAGCTCCTCCTCAGTCACTTTCTCTTGTATGTTCCGCACACTCTGTACAGTGTCTGCAAACATGTTAACGTCCGGTACCCATCTAGCTGGTCCAGCCACAAACATTCGTGGGAGTCTTGTCCTAGCTGTTTCCTTAGCTGTTTGGTCTGCAAACGCGTTTCCCCGCCCTACGTCATCCACCACCGCTTTATGTGCACTACACTTTATTACTGCTAACCTTTTGGGAAGCGTTAGGGCTGTCAGCAGTCGTAATATCAATGGGCCATGTTGAATTCGTTGTCCATGTGATGTCAAAAATCCCCTCTCCGCCCACAGTCTCCCATAACTATGAGCCACGCCAAAAGCGTATTGGCTGTCAGTGTAAATGTTCACGTCCAACCCTTCACTCAATTCACATGCACGCATCAATGCTATTATCTCTGCAGCTTGAGCTGAGTTGTACGGGACTCTAGAAGTCTCCACCACTGTTTGTAAGGTCGTGACTGCGTATGCTGCTGTTGTGGTACCGTCTGCTAGTTTAAAACAAGACCCATCAACATACAGCTCCCCGTCAGGGTCATCTAAGGGCTTATCCGTCAAATCTACTCTTCCTTTTGTTTCCTCTTCTGTGCGGAACAGGCAATCATGCACTTCATCATCTTTCTCATCTGAAGGGAGAGGCAGTAGCGTGGCTGGGTTCAGGGTAGCACATCTTTTTATCGTTACATGTGGGGCAAATAGTGTCATCTCATAACCAGTCAGGCGAGCACTAGTTAAATGCTGCGTCTGTGTCCTGTTCAGCAAAATGTCCACCGCATGTGGTACCATTACCGTAAGAGCTGAACCCAGTACGAGCCCTGCCGATTGTCTTATCGAGACTGCAGCAGCCGCTGTAGCCCTTAGACAGCTCGGAAGCGCTCTTGCCACGTTGTCAAGCATCGCGGAGAAGTAAGCACATGGTCTCTGTTTCCCTCCAAAATCATGTGTTAAGACAGACAACGCGCAACCTTCCGCCTCGTGCACATAAAGTACAAAAGGCTTCTGGTAATCAGGTGTTCCCAAAACAGGAGCAGAACATAGAGCAGTTTTTAGTAACTCAAATGCTTCTTGACATGCAGGGGTCCAAGGTAGGGGCTCGCGCACTTCTTTGGTAGTCAGATACAGAAGGGGTTTTGTTAGTAAAGCATAATTAGGTATCCACTGGCGACAGTACGATGTTATGCCCAAGAATGCGCGCACCTCTCGCTGTGTGTTAGGTATTGCCATTTTGGTTATCGCCTTAACGCGCTCCGGTGTCAGCCTTCTCCCGTCCTTCGATAGGAGATGACCGAGGTAGGTGACCTCCTGTCGACAATATTGGAATTTAGGGAGAGACACCTTGTGTCCCTTACAAGCCAAATGATGTAACAATTTAACGGTAGACTCACAGCATCCCTCCTCATTGTCGGATGCAATGAGAATATCATCCACATATTGCAACATGACATTGCCCTGTGGGAGCTCCAAATCATCCAACTGTGCTTTTAATGCTTGGCTGTAAATACTGGGACTCTCTCTATAACCTTAAGGAATTCTACAAAATCTAAAACTGCGGCCAGCCAATGAGAATCCGAAGAGGTAACGGCTATCTGGATGCACAGGTATACTAAAGAACGCATTCTTAAGGTCCAGCACAGAAAAATATTTAGCTGAGGGAGGTATCATAGTCAAAATGGTAGTAATATCAGAAACCACTGGGTACTGGGGCTCAACAACCTTGTTAATGTGACGCAAATCAATCACAAAACGATAGACATCCGGTGCACCCTCACCTGCCTCACCTGAGGGTCTTTTAAGTATCGGGAGAATTGGACTATTACAAATATTTGAGTCAGTTTCCTCTACTACCCCTGACCCAATCAAATCCTGTATTATCTGCAACAAAGCCTTCTCTCCATCCCGGGCTATCTTGTATTGGGGTATGCGAGGCAGCTTCGCCCCCACCTTAACATTTATGGACACCGGTGCAATGTCCATTTTTCCCACATCAGTATCGCTGCTGGCCCACAGACTCGCAGGGACATCCCTGAACCCAACCGGGAGGGGCTCTTCCTTCGAAAAACATTGTTGCGCACGCGCAACGGAAGGGCCCAACGTGAGGTACACACCATCTGGGGAACAGTAAATCGTAGCGTTCAGCCTTTTCAACAGGTCCAAACCCAGTAAATTCTCGCCACAATTTGAAGTCAAAAGGAAGGAGGAATCAATAGTGAAGGGGCCAATCGTAAGTGCTAGGGGCTTAGAGATGGGGCTAACCACTGGGGTACCAGAGAACCCCACTGAAATATTAGTCTTGCCAGACAGAGCCGCCCCTGGAACCTGGGAACGTGCTACAGAACTTTTCGTAGCACCTGTATCCAATAAAAATTTCTGATGGGATCCCGACAAGTCTGCCGTTACATAAGGCCCACGTTGGTCAACATCCACAGAAACAGGTCCCACACTCTGCCCTACGCTGTCCTAGTTATAGGAAAATCCTGTCAGATCATCCATAGCGTATGCATCGCTGTAGAACTGTCGATCCCTGCAGTCATCACCTTCCCTCTGAAAATGCTGTCTATCCTTTCCTCCGTCAAAATAATTTCCTCCCGGCCTCCTGCCCTCCTCGGACAGTCTAGTATCCTTATTCACATCTCCCCGACCCCGTCCTCTGCCAGGTCCAGCATGGGACCGTAGCAGTGGACAGTCTTTCCACCAGTGCCCTTCCTGTTTACAGTTAGCACACTGGTTGGGTCCTAAACGCTCTCTCCTCTCTCCCCTTCCGTAGCTACTTCCTCGACCAACCGACACGGGCGGGGCACCCCGTCCTCTGCCCTTCGCCACTTGCTGCAACAAAACCTTTGTCTTTAGATCTTTCGTCTTCTTTTCTTGCCTGTCCTTATTCTCATTTTCTCTATGTTCATAATACTGGGCCATGCTCAAAATCCCTGAGGGGGTAGATGTCGTCCATGTACTCTCTGACGCTTGTAGTCGGGACGATATTTCTGGCAGCAGATTCGTAACAAATCTGTTAACAAAAAGACGTAGCCCTCCATCTTGAGATATATCTTGCCCGCTAAAATCCATAAACGTTTCTTCAAAACGGGTGAAGAAATCTGAAACTGCCTCATCCTTCTTCTGTCTGCAAGCCGTTAACTTATCCCAATCTACCTTCTTGGGAGGGATGAGTGAGTGCATATATTTAATTATACGCCCTGGTAACGCTAATATCTCAGCCTTCGGCTTCTCACCTGGCTTTCGTTCCTCATCCCAATCCGTAAATTCTTCCCAAGTACCGCCCAACTCCTCTCTGTGTTCCGAACCCTTCACCTGTCTCCACACATCCACAGGAACCAATAATCCAAAAAATAATTCAATATCGGCTAAAGTCATTACTGTTGAGGAAGCTGCCTCCGTTAGTTCTTTGTAATAAGCTGTTGGATTTTTCCTGGAGTCGGGTAACTGCGCCTTCAAAGCTAACACCTCGCTCCTTTTCCAGGGCGTATACACCCATTGTTCTTGAAAATGAGCATCTATACGAGCTCTAGTCACTACCTGTGTTGTCGGGTCTACTATTTCAGGTACCTCAGGGTGAAATATAGGGTGCACTTCACGCATCGGATGTATCCCAGGGAAATGGGTCTCATCTGTCGCTGTTAACTCATTCCTGTACTCCAACAAGTACCTCAGACTACGGAGCACCTCTGTTACTCCAGTGTTAGCCCTATAAGCATGAGTCTTAATATCACGAAGAATCGCTGGCGCCTCCCCACCATATCCCTGCTCCCATAGCGCTATTAGTGTCGTTGACATGTGACACAAAGCATGCTGTTGCATCAAAGGCTCATAATCTTTCATAGTAGACCAAATATCCTCTAGTGAATAAATATTATTCCTGGCCCATTGACAAGCTTGATTAGCTACCATGGTCTTCTTATCCAATCCAACATTAGCACGCGTAAGTAACTTCCGTACCTGAGTAAATAGTCCGCCTCCCGCTCCTCTAATGGGTGTTAGCAACGTGCTCTGGGGGGTGGCACTGGCAGAAACAGTGGGGATAGCGGGACCAGCGGAGAGCACCGGGGATAGCGCAGCAGACGCGGGGCTCGTCACCGAGAAAGGGAGCAAGGGTGCAGTGGTAGAGGGGGAAGTGTGTCCCACTGCAGCGGAAGCAGTTGCGCCGGACGAGGGAGGGGCACTGACTTGGGGAACTGAAACCACCGCTTGTGAGGCGGAATCTCCGAGCACGGGGTACAGGGGATGTGGAGCATATGGGGGAGGGGGTCGGGTGTTCAAAATGTCCTCTATCTCATCTATGTCCTCTTCCTTCACCACATAACACTTATTGTCTAATAGCCTAAAACGCCTATCTGCGCGCTCAATCCGCAGCTCGTTATCTTTCTTAGTATGTACCCTAGCCTTCTGCGCCATGGTCTGTGCCGATCTCTTCAGAGCCACCTTCTCCTCCCTCATCTGTCGTTCTCGTGCCTCCTTCTGCCACATCCGCAAAGAATCAAACATACTCTGACGGCTGCGCCTAGCAAACAATCTGTCTTGTAAATAATCTAATTTTGCTCCGTCAAAAGAGCCCAGTAAAGGCCACTGTAAATCCACATTATCCTTTGTATACTTATGCCACAAAGTGGAAAACAAAATGGGAGGTAAGCCATGTTTGACATACATGTCGAAATTCGGAGAGCCCTCCGCCGGGGCGGGTTGGCTCTCCGCCAATCTAACATCGGAAACCTCATCGCAACACCCGAAACACCGCAATTTACTAAAACACGGCATCTTGTTCTCCTACAGTCACACAACGGCACAAAGACTCCCACTCATATACTCAATTACCGACAGGTCACACTCACAGTTTCGATATACATATATTTATTACATAGAATCCACACCAAAACACGTGTTACCAAAATGGGACAAGGCCCGTCGACCAAGTCCTGGGGAACCTGGACCCTACCGCAGACCGAACAGCTCACACCCGCTGTTCCGAGACTGGGGAACCAATCCGTCTCCTGGGCAGCACTACAAATCGGCATGCACCACACCACGCGGGATCCGGCACTCTCCCGCAAACCACCGTCTTAGGTGTTCGGGTGAGCCCAAAACCCTCACGTAGCAAGCCGCTCACCAACCTGCAGTATTATCCAGTCGGATTTCTACAAACCAACGTTCCCCAATCTCCGTCAAGCCTGTCAGAGCGCCATTTGCACTCTGAGTTCCCCGGAGCACACTAGCCCCAGGAGCACACCGGCTCCTCCAATCACCAGAGACACACCGGTCTCACGGAGCTCTCCGGCTCCTTCAACCACCAGTCGGACCACTTACCTTCTGCGCGCGGTACCGACCTCTACCGTTCTCCACTTCCGGCTGTCTGGACCAACACGGTCAGCTCCAAAGTTCCGCCTTCTGGACTCCGGCGTAGGATCATGAACCGAGACCTCCTCCGATCAGCAGGGCGGGGCAGCGCTGCGAGAACCAAGCTCGGCATCAAGTGGGTACCCGAGCCCACCGTGCCAACCAGAGGGTCTCCGGCCTTCTGCTACCCGCTTATGGGTGAGAAAGGTCCTAATCGCGGAGTGCCTGTTCGGGCGCCATCTGATAAGCGTGGCTAAATTCCACCCGAGTGACTTACCTCACTCACCTATAATTACCCAAGAATAAGTCAGCCGGACAGTGGAGAAGAATAACCAAAGCAAGTTTATTAGGCCACAAACTCCCATATGAGAGGGCCCTATATCGACCTCACCCCTAAGAGTGTGTCGAGAAGGACTAACTCACATCATCATGGTGATACATTATAATACGAGAAGGCAGAGTAAAACACGCCCATAATGGAAAAATACTGGTCCCACAAGAGTGTAGACAATGGCCTCATACAAGAGGCATCTGCACCTGCAATAGCAACACTTGTTATCATCTCCCAAGGACACAGAGCCAGGCCGCTACATCTCCAATACATGAGAACGGCCTGATAAGGAGTTTCGTTAGCAGGAGTTTCAGCTACAGTAAACCAAGGAATGAAAATATGCTGACATGAGGAATTATTCCTATTCCTACGGGAGGGGGATGAGCAAGTGCAGTTTGCACGCATAGAGAGAAATGATTCAAAATGGTGGCACACAAGCAAAGCTAAGAACACTGAAATGATGTCACACACATAGGTGAATAACTGGATAATAAGAACATAAATGTAAATGCGTAAATGCAAGTAATTAGTTAGACACATTCCGCTAACTCATAAGCATAATGTACGGAGGGGGCGGGACTTGAAATTAACGCCTATCAGAGATAAAGTCTGGTTAAATACAAAGAATCTTAGGCTAAAAGGAGTCAGGAAATTCCAGCCTAGGTTTGTTGGTCCATATCCAACAGAGAAGAAACTAAGTACCTTGAATTATAAGTTAAGTTTACCAAAAGGGTTGCGGATACATCCAGTCTTTCATGTCTCCTTATTAAAGAAAGTTTCACCAGATTTGCGAATAAACAAACCCCAAAACCCATTCAAATGCAGACAGGAGAGGAGTTTGAGGTACAGCAGATTTTAGACGCAAAGATAAAGAAAGGACGATTTTACTATTTGTTGGATTGGAAAGGTTATGGCTCGGAAGAGAGATCTTGGGAATTGTCCACAGATGTTCATGCACCCAGACTGATTAAAGAATTTCACAGAAAATTTCCAAATAAGCCCAGACAGTGAGGAAGTACTTTGAGGGAGGGTACTGTCAGGATCAGATCACATGTCAAAAAAGTGCCAAAGGTAAACATTAGAATGTTAAAATCAAGCCTTAAACAACAGAAGGTAAACAAATTGAACGAAGCAAAGAGGTTATTAATACCTAAAATGGCCACCAGGAATAGTTCGCGAACACCAAAGGTTAGCGTTCTAGGCATCACAAGAAATCGTGAGGATCCAGGTGCAGTGCCCATCTTGTGCCCATCTTGTGGCACACTTCACCTAAGCTGTGAGGAGAGGAGGTCGAGAAAAAGTCGCGTCGCGAATATTAGTGAGGGAGTACTTCGTCGCGCGTCTAAATTCCAGAGTTCTTGAGTCCGAGAAGAATTCGAAGTTCAGCGGAAACAAGTAAGACCATTCATTCTGAGTTGAAATATAGTTAGCGCGCATGCCCGAGAGAAATAATGTTGTGTTCATAGCTCAGCACATGCGCACTGAAATTTCAGTAAACACGATATCGCTTCTGGTCTGGCAGTAAGAGGAACTGCAGGGAGTTACTAGAGTCAGCACAAGCGAGTTAATTCAGGAAGCTATTATCTAATGCTGAAAGCTACGCAATAGTACTTCCTTGTTAAGATAAACTGAGATAATTAGGAATTCTCGAGTGAGGTAACTTGAGAGCCTGAGAAGAGAGAGAGAGTTTGCAATATGCATATAAGAAAGAATACACATTGAAAAAGAAAAAAAGAACACTTGGGTGAAGCAAGATTATAGAAACTACGAGAGAATACTTGGAGGTAGAAAGAAGTAATAAGATACTTACCAAGTAGAATACAGTAAACACCTAGCTGCATACACAAGAGGTGAGGAATCTGAAATAAAAGATAGAAGAATAAATTAAAGGGGAAAGAATAAGAAGATTTGAAGGAAATAATAATACATATATATGTATATTTAGTTACAGCAGCTACAGATAACAGAAACAAAAAGAAAATGAAGAAGAGGAGCAAAGGTCACACTAAAACAGGGTAGGTTACAGGGGAGAGCATAACAGAAAATCATAAGGTATACAAGAGAACATGTATTAATGAGTGCATTCCTTTTCAGTAGTCTACAAGCCGGAAATACAGAAGAAGATAAGAAAAGAGTAGCCAGAAGTTAGGAAGAAAATTAGAAGCAGTGTGATAGTCTCTTCTCTGTCCCATCCCCTTTCCCCCACTGGGTTCTTTTGCATTTGTGCTACTGCACGCACGGTGTGATAGAACCTTTGGGAGGCATTGGGAGCTTGCGACATTCTGTTCCTGTGCATTGATAGCGCATAACTGCGTTCTGATACCTGGTGACCGCCTCATTCCCCGACGACTGGAAACACGCCGAGGTCAACCCCCTCCTGAAGAAACCCTCATCAGACCCCACCGACCACAAAAACTACAGGACCATCGCCCTGTTCCCGTTCCCTGTGAAAGTCACCGAGAAAGCGATGAACAGCCAATTCGCCACATTCATCGAAGAGCACAACATCCGCGACTCTTCCCAATCCTGCTTCAGAAAGAAACAGCACGGAAATTGGCCTCCTCGCCTCAACAGACGACATCCGCAACCTACTGGACAAAGGAGAAACAGTAGCCCTCATCCTCCTCGACCTCTCAGCAGCATTCAACAGTCTCCCACTGCACCCTAATATGCAGGCTCCATGATGCAGGGATCCAGGACAAGGCCCTCGACTGGATCTGCTCCATCCTCTCCGGCAGAACGCAGTGGGTCAGACTCCCCACTTTCCTCTTGGACCCTACACCAACCACCTGCAGAGTCCCTCATGGGTCCTCCCTCAGCCCTACGCTCTTCAACATCTACATGGCTCCGCTCGCCCCCATTGTCAGAACCTACGGACTCAACATTGGGTCATACGCAGAAGACACCCAACTCATCCTCTCCCTATCCAACCAACCCAACATCGCCAGACACAACTATCAAGAAGGCATGGAAGCCGTCTCCAAATGGATGAAAAACAGCTTCCTACAACTAAACACTAGCAATGCAGAAGTACTCATTATGGGCCCAAACCCTGATACCTGGACCAACACCTGGTGGCCCCCCACCCTCAGAAACCCGCACACCTCCACAGACCACGGAATCATCCTGGACTCTGAGCTTAAAATGGAACACCATGTCAACTCTGTATCATCCTGCTGCTTCCACACCCTCCGCCTCCTACAAAAAACCTTCAAATGGACCCCCCTCGAGCACAGAAAGACCGTTACTCACGCCCTGATCACCAGCAGAATCGACTACAGCAATGCACTCTACACCGGAATAAACAAACACCTCACACACAAGCTACAGAACATCCAGAACGCCGCTGCAAGACTGGTCCTCAACCTGCATGACTCTGCCGCATCTCCCAGCACCTGCGCACACTCCACTGGCTCCCCATCGAGGCAAAAGTCATCTTCAAGATGCACACCCACGCACACAATGCCCTCCACGACACCAGACTAGCATACCTGAACAGCCGACTCAAATTCCACGCACCCCAAAGGACCCTACGATCAGCCCAGCTCACCTACGCCGTGGCCCCTTTCATCAGAAGAACCAGACCGGGAGGCCACTCCTTCTCCTTCCTCGCGGCCAAAGCCTGGAACGCCCTTCGGCTCCACCTCAGGTAAACAACATCGCTACCCATCTTTGCAAGAAACCTCAAAACCTGGCTCTTCGATGGACCTCCTCTTTGATGGACTGGAACCTGCACCCCCCACCCCAGCGCCTTGAGACCTCTACAGGTGAGCAGTCATGCTTAACAAACCCCTGATTGATTGATTGATTGATCTATACTAAAAATAATCACATAAATGTATAGTGGGTAATTATTCCTTTGTGCAAGATCAGACAACAAAGTGTAAAGTGCATGTTCTATTTCTATTAGGCAAAATGACTTTTCCTCGTGATACCCTTTCTTATATTTGGGGGTATAACTAAAACATAACAACCTCCATGTACCCATTCCATCTCCCTAGTGTAGCAAGCCTACAGAGCAGTTATATAGTCCACAGTAAGGATACAGTAATATATAATAATAAAGCAAGTAGGAAACGAGGATGGAGGCAAATCTGAGTCTGGATAGTCTAAAAGTCAGGGGACCTACCTGACGGAAATTTCCAAAGAGGATTGGATCTTTGGGAGATGTAAATCAACTTGAGTTCCTGTTGAAGTAGTTATTGAGTAGAAGAGAATTAAGGACCAGTTTGAAGCAAGAAAAGGAGGGGCTGTGTTGTAGGTACTTTGGGAGTGAGCTTCAAATCTTGGGTGTGTTTCCAGAGAAGGAGTGTGCCAGAGATTACATCTTTTTTAAGTTTGGGAGGTACAAGAAGAAGAGAGTTGGAGCTTTTCAGGTCCAGCTTTTTCCTGCTCTCGAAATTTAGTTTCTTGATATTTGGTTTCTTTTGTATGTAGGGCTTTATGGGTGACCTAAACTGTCTTGTAGCTGCGTCTTTCTTCAGAGGGAAGCCAAGTGAGTCTTTTAAGGGCGGGTGAGATATAGTCAAACCATTTGATTTCTGTGACAAGCTGCTGCATTAAGAATTGATCTTAGGGGCGCAAGGTGTCTTTTAGGGTTTCAAGTCAGGATGGCTTTTCTGCAGTCAAGTTTCAGGAGAACTAGGAATTGTACTACCATATTAAGATCGTCAGGGGGGATAAACGGTTTGATTTTCTAGAGATGTTTTAGTGTTAGTGTGTAGAGTGCTCCTTTGGCAATATTTTGACGTGATGCTTCATTGACAAGTTTATGTCTAGTGTGATACCCAAGGCTTAAAGAGTTTGCCGTGTTGTAGGGCAGTTTAGTGCATCCAAATTTCTGAGCCATTCGTGGATGAGTAGGGGTTTGATTTTTGGGGAGAGGAGTAGTAGTTCTTTCTTGTTAGGGTTCAGCCTAAGGTAATTGGTGTTTTAGTCAAGCTTGTATCTTAATTAGTGTGGTATTAAGATATCGATGTCGCTGGGTGATGTTATTCTGTAGTAGACTTTGTGTCGTCAGCATATAGGTTATACTTGATCCCAGCTTGGTTTAGTATAACTGTAGGGTTTCATGGAACGACTGAAAAGTGCTGGTGAAAAGATGGAGCCTTGAGGTATGCATGTGATACTGGTGCAGCCTTGGAGAGACAGCTGTTGATTTTTATTTGTTGGGATCAATGTTAAAGATAGGACGTGAACCATGTCAGGAATGTGCCATTGATATCAGTGCGGTTTTTGAGTGTCTCAAGTAAAGCTGGATGGTGAACTGTATCAAATGCCGCCAATAAATTGAGTAGGATTCGGAGGCAGGAGTTGGCTTTATCTAAAGTACTGTGAATGTCATCTGATAAATTCAACATTGCTGATTCGGTGCCGCAGCTTTTCCTGAATCCTGATTGAAAAATGTAGTGGAGGTTGAATTGTTCAATGTTTAGGCTGAGTTGAAGAAGGACACACGTCTCCAATGTTTTAGATCGAAAAGGAAGGTTGGTGATGGGTTTGAGATTAATGAGTTCATTGGGGTCTGCCCTCGGTATTTGTAGAATAAGGGTGACTTGGCCAAGTTGGAGAGAGTCAGGAACATGGCCTGATGAAAGAGAGGCATTGATGATTTTCATCCAGAACGGGAAGATGATATAGTTGCGGTTGTGACCTAGGAAGGAGGAGAGTGGATTGGTGAATTGGGATGTGGACTTTAAGTTAGCAATTATTTGAACACATCTCCTTCTGTTACAGGTTTGAAGCCTGTACATTTAGCTTTGTTTTTCCGTTAAAGTAGTTAGTTACTTGCTATGTATTGCATTTTCAGGGCTTTCCGTTCTTTAGTTAAGCCTTGGGAGGAGTTTCTGTGTTGATTTGTGTGTTAGTGGAGGCGGCGTGTTGGGATGACAGGCTATGTTCAAGGGTCAGGGATCGTTCAATTTTTGTAACTTTGTCACGAGGAAGGTAGCAACTTCATCTCAGTGTTCATTGGCAGTCATTGTTTTCTGTTGGGAGGTAAGCGTAGTTTGTTGTTTTATTATGTTGAAGAGCTCCCTTGGTTGGTTCTTCGCATGGTTGAGTTGGTTACGAAAGAAAATGGCTTTATCACTGAAAATGTGTTTCTTGTAAGAGAGCCGTTCAGTTCTTAGGAGTGAGAGGTGTACCAGTGAAGGGTTCTGTCTCCATAATCTTTCAGTCTGTCTAAGTTGTCTTGGTCTGAGTTGAACCAGGATCTGGGTTGGATTTTTCTCAATCTCTTTAGTTTGAGTGGTGCAACCTGGTCAAGAACATCTGCCATCGTTAAGCTATAGTGGGCGGTGAGGTCATCAATTGTGTGAAGGAAGGGTTGCAAATGTAATTGGGCAATGATCCTGCATTCTAGCTCTGTTAGTAGGAAATGCTTGATGTTCCTAGCCCAGTGCATGGGTTTGTTGGAAGGTGCTGGCAAGGACCTATGGTGTATTTTGAGACTGAACAGTATTTGATGGTGGTCCGACCAGTCAATAGGCAGGAGGAAATGTTGGAGACAAGTTCACTACTAGTAGTTATCACGGCTAGAGTTGAGGCGTTGTTGTGGATCTGTTCATTACAGAGTTGCTTGAGACCATTGACCCAGGAGCACGTCATTGGAGTCAGTTAGAGAGAACTGAGTTATTAGGTCGGTTAGTTCCTTGTTGAAGAGTGTTCGATCACCAGGGTGGTGATAGATGATGTGGAGTCTAGTGGGAGTGGTGCCTTTGGTTTTGATTTCTATTTAAAAATATTCAAAGGTCGAGTAGTTTGTGGTCTCGAGGGGGTTACGTTGAGTGTCTACTTTGTGGATGATCGCAAGCCCTCATCCTGGTCTTTCCCTTCTGATGATGGAGTAGCCAGGTGGAGTGAGAAACTCTAGTATCTGGGATGCAGGCTTCTTAAGTCAGGTTTCTGTAAGGAATGCATTGTTGATTTCTTCCGCAAGTATGATCTCCGCAATGTCTGGTGTGTTTCACTGGAAATCTGCAGTTTAGGAGTATATAGATTAGGGAGCAAGAGCTACTTTTACTGGAGGGCATTGGTTGGATGGTGGTGTATTGAGCAGGTGGTCTGGACCTTATGTTAGGTCAAGAGATTCCACTTGTGCCAATGAGTACTGAGATTGTAAATGCTGGCTTGGTGTCCGCTCAAGAAGATTTTGAGTTGTTTGATTTGCTGAGTAATTCTGCTTCTATTGCGTATAGGTGGTTAAGTGCTCGGTGCGGTCTGTAGGACAGGGGGCTCATGGGGAAGGAGGTCTGGCCGGTGAGACCGCTGACTGCTGGTGATCCTTTTTAGGGAGTCATCTGCTCTATTTTCAGAGTGAGATTGAGTGTTATCTTAGCCTGTTTCTGTTCTATTTGGCTCAGGAACAGAGTAAGAGTGTCGGGTAGGTTGTTTAGTCTATGAGTAGGTTGGCAGAAGACGTGTCCTGAGTCTAAAGTAGGTGAGTGATCACTGATAGCAGGGATGGAGGTGACATTGAGGTAGGAAACGTGCAGGGTATTTTTGGGCTGGGTGTGTTCAGCAATTGGAGTCAGAGGTATGATTGAGGGGGGCTCAGTGCTGAACGTTTTTGAATTGGGATGGGTGTTTTTGTACCCACTGTGTGGTTCTGTTCCATTATATCAATGCCATAGAAGATAAATTGTTTATGCTGACCCTGTGCCTCACAATCCACTGCATGGATTGCCATAGGGTACCTTACATCCTGTTGTTTGAGAGCTCTCAAGTGCTCACCAATTCTCTCCTTAAGAGCCCTGATTGTGCTGCCCACATAAATGAGTTTACATTTGAACTCAATTATGTAAATGACATATTTGGAATTGCAAGTTACGTTTTTCTTATAATATATGTCCTGCCATCTAATCCTCAAACATCAGGAAGTTGGCATTGATATAATAGAACAGAACCCCGAGTGGGGAATAGGGAACTAAATTTGAGGCGAAAGGAAGCATTATGGATAATGCGTCTTAAGGCGGTGGAACTGGGTGTAAACACAGACAATGAATTACAGTAGTTCTTAGGGGACTAGGAGACATTCAGCTTACTATGGTTAATTGCCTAGGATTGTGAATGAAATTGATGATAAGGTCACCTACTTCACATATAGACAAATAATGCATTCCACTATATTTCTCTCCCATTTGCAGATAGACGAACCATATATTCTGCAGTAATTCAGGAATTTTCATGAACTAGCCCATATGCATTAGAACAACAATACAGTATGCGATTAGCATATAATATAATATGGGAAATTATGTCTGATATGTTTGATAATAACTGTATAATGGTAGCTGATGCATCTAAGTTCAATGGATTTTTTTTGTGACCAGTAGCATAATGAAATGTTTTATTTTACTGTTGACATAATTTTTGGCATGTACAATGGTGCGAAATTTGGTAACCAGCAGGCGATATGGAAGCAGGTTAGAGGCGTGGTGCCCGTAATATAAATAGGGTTTAAACATTGATGCGTTTCACAACAATGGAATTCTTATGGTAGGCTCACAGATACCTCCACATTGGATGCTCTCTTTTGGGTGTCAAATTCAGATGATAATAGATAGGTGTGTTACGGTCTAGTGGTTGAGGTGGAATAGTCTATATGAAGACTGGATTCGGCTGGACGTCATACACTGGAACACGACTTCAGTGAGCCGGACGGTAAGCGTACTCGTTAACAACTATGTGAGAAGCTCAGAAATGGGGCATTTATTAATGAATCAATGTTAGCTGGGCTTTAATGTAGAATACTTTTGATATAAGTAATTGCAGGAGAAGCTTGTGGACACATATGGTACAAGGGAGCTAAACAAAAAAAATTCTCGAAGATTTATGGATCGTCAACGCTAATTACAGGTAAGATAAAATTGATACGACATTAGCTTTTGGATTGTAAATATGTTAAAAAACACCCGGCAAAACAGAGAGAGTGATGTACTATATATTATTTGCAGGTGAAAACATTAATTGCGTGAAACTGCACACAGCAGAGGATACTTTCTCACATGGCCGGGACGTAAGTAAAACCGGCATGGAGGTTATGATACTGTTGTAGTAGTATGGTTTGGATTTACACGGGCAGATCGACTAATGGATACTTTCATGAATGGACTCAAATGGATGGTCTCATTTCAAATTTCTCTTAATTACAGGTGTGACAAGGATTTAAAATCTGTCAGCCTTACAAGCATGCTACTCCATTACTTGAATTGGGTTAAAGGGGCATTTCCCTTGGTGGTTTCTAGCTCACTTAAGGTTAGACTTCAGCCCTATGCATATGCCATTGATGGCAGAAGGGCACCACATTCTCAGGCACAGAGGCAGAGATTATTAAGATGATTATGACTTTTAGAGATCTTATGAGTTTTCAGACATAATAGATCGTTATGCAATGACCATATATACATTGTGCATAGGATTCCACTTCTGAAATTTTGAGTTGTGTTGATATTTAAAGTGGAGTGATACTTCAAAGTGGTGTAATGCTTTGCACCACACTCTGAATTCATTGGATCCTACGTTGAACATGTAAATATATGTGAAAAAGGTCTCATTACGTTTTTTTGCCCTGAAGAAATTGCGGGGTACTCCCCTGATGATGAGACATGAGTAAACTGGGCACAGAAAATTAAAGACAAAGCCCAGGGAGATTTTTTTCTGTGTTATTATTACTCATTGAATTATTGTATAATTAAGCGTGTGCTTAGGACTACACATATGTTGACAATACCTGAGGGTCTTGGTTTTGGAGGGGTTAGGGTGATTCCCTCCTCTAGAGCACCACATGAAGATTGATGTACATAACCTGACTTCTAAGTTTAATGTGAGCACCAGTATTCACCTAGGGTTGATTCACCTCACTTTTGTATTGATCTTTGGTTATAACACCTTAACTTATCTTTAAAGAAATCATAGATATTTCCTTTAAAAAAACAGTTAATTTACAGTTGTGAATTGAAACAGAAAAACAATTGAAATTTGCAAATTATGGTTAGGACTGCAATCCTCAACTTGCACAACAGCCTTGAAAACTAACTCCCACACCAAATACAATGATTATGGCCTCACAGTATTTATACCAATAAGTAGCAACACCTAACAGCACAATGTAAATAAATAACAACACATACTAAAACCACAGAATAATACGACATTTATAGTCAGGTCTTTCATAGTACTAAGAGTTATGTGAACTTTAATCTCATGTGTAAAGGTTAAATTATCAAAGATAAGATCATGAGCATTGCATTTGGTATGTGAGTTATGATTTGAAACGCTGCTGTGTGAGCTATGAGTTGTGATCCTAACTATAACTTGCAAATTTCGATTGTTTGACAGTTTTAATTTGCAGCCATAACTGTTCTTTACCTCTGGATTTAAGTGGATATTTAGGGACTTTTTTGACTTTGACAGTTCTCCCGTAGGACCGCCACAGCCCTGCCCAAAGGAGGAGAGGCAAGGCCATGGTGCACCAGCCTGCCAGATTCTGAGTTGAAACTAGGGCAGGCAGTAAGTGTGTCAGCGGACTCACGGCGGTGGTATGTTACGCTCATTGGAGAGTCTAACATGCAGACCGCTGCCATGAGAGTGCCAACTGCACATTCCTGCATGATGTGGCATGCACCATTTTTTTTTTATCTGTTTTTAGTCGTTTTCTTATTTTGGCAAGTTAAACATGAGCTTTACATATACATCCAACCGGTGCGTGTTAAAGTTACCTGCAACATAAATCTTCTGGTTGACTTTACACCATTGTGTATACAAAGGTCGGGCATGTCACCAGTTCACCAATTAGCACGTGATTACATTTTGCATCGTATTGTCACATTTACTCATTGTTAACTGTTGTGAAGCTTATTAAACACCTCTACCCTTCTAAGATTGTTGTGGCTTGCGCTCTTCTTCCATGTTTTTTCAATGGCTGTGTATACAAAACAGCTCAAACCGTGGGAAGGTGGCTATAATGCAACGGTGACAAAATAATCACATATAAGAGGGTTAGGTCTGAGTTGTGAAACTGTTACTTGGACACCCTGGTCATTGTGTTCTGTGGGTTAGTGTGTACGATTGGCGTTTTTATGTCTTGGCATTTGATGGGTTGTGAGGTGTCCACATCTATCTTTGCTGTGTATTGGCTTGGCAATGTTTCTTGTTTAGTATCTAAGTTTATTTGTATTATGCGTCTCATGATGTGGCATGCACCATATCGTGCATGCCACACCATGCAGGAACGATGGTGAAATTGTAGAGGGGCACAACATGTGCCTTCCCACATGCACTCCCATGTCTAGATGCAGCTGGGGCCCTGCCAGCGCCCCCTTACCTGCATCTCCACCACCCTTTTCATGGCAAGCCCCCCACTATGAAAAGCGCGGAGGAGAGGCAAGTCACAATATGCTCGGCAATGCCGGCATCGGCATCGCTAGCATAATACTTCTCCTGTCTCCACCGCCATGGGATCCTGGGTCTCAGTGCAGGCCGTGGTCCTGTGGTGGTCCGACAGCCACTCTTGAAATACTGTGGGTGTACCCACAGTGGTGGCGGTGGTCAGACCACCACCTTGAGTACGACATCGTGAGGTCAGCCGTACTCGTATTAAGGCCCTTAATCATATGTTATTGGTGTTATAACCAAGGCTAATCATAACTTCACTTTAACTTTTCTTTTTTCGGTGAACACACACATACATACATTATTGAGTGCGAGGAGGAACTGTGACTCAAGAATGTTGAAGCATGCTGGCCCTCCCCTCCCTAAACAATGGTAATAAATAGCATATCACTTTTTGTGGTTCTAAATACATGGTTTAAGCCATTATACTCTTTCATGTGTATAAGTTTAGAAATTGGCAGACTTAGAGCACATCCTCATAGCAAAGGTGTAAAGTGCGAGCAGTGATGATCAACAGTATGATCAATGTTCAGAAAACTAAAAAGAAGCTGCTCTGATGTGGCAGTAACGTGCCATTTGATCTTTGCATAATTGTAATAAACGACCGAATGTGCATGTATTGTAATACTTCCTTCAAATGTTTTATTGGTCTATATTTATTGTCACAACCATGGCACACAAACACACAAGCATAAACATATAAGACTGTTGGTTTATTTCGAGATGTCAATTCAGTGCGAGTAGTGAGCT
This sequence comes from Lissotriton helveticus, assembly GCF_964261635.1. Taxonomy (NCBI): domain Eukaryota; kingdom Metazoa; phylum Chordata; class Amphibia; order Caudata; family Salamandridae; genus Lissotriton; species Lissotriton helveticus. The sequence goes on along the minus strand of NC_136065.1, from coordinate 1,074,369,699 downwards.
TCAGCAGGGAAAAAAACACTACCCTGCAGCAATCGTTTACTGTGCAGAATTGTTTGCTAACGAAGCACCAGGCACACTCTATCGCTAGCTTGGTTCTTCCATTAAGGCGGAGCAGTGTCACCTCACCTCCTGTGAGTGCAGCAGGTCCACAGAGAATAATAAAATGGTCATTACCATTTTATTATTTTGTGTGCTGCCGGACACGCTAGTGCAAGCGTTATTGGCGGGTGCTGGGCAGACGGATTCATTCCTATTGCAAAGGATTACTGCTTCAAGTGTCCAGTGCACATGATAGATTGGTCAGCTGTCTACAGCTGGCCAATCTGTCATGCGCACTTCAGAGCCTGCAATCCCAGTGCTGTAAAACAGCCAAGGGATTGCAGGCAGAGGCTCCAGCCTCAAAATCAGGGCTGGGATAGCCTATTCCAACTAGTCATGGAGCTGCTAACAGCGTGACAGCAGCTCGAGGATTGGTTTGATTTGGTAAACGACCCTTAGTGTGCGGCTGCTAGTGCGCATACCATTACTTTGCAAGCGTTACTACGCTTGCAATGTTACAACACATACCATTAGTATGCAAGTTGTTATATCGCAAGCATTGTTACAACGCATGCGTTGCAATGGTATGCCCTATCCACATAGTTGTTTGGAAGGCGCTTCCGTTTTTAAACAACGACGTGCAGATCTGACGTCGCTGGAAGCCGCTGGAAGCCAGAGAAGAGAGGAACAACTGAGGAGAGAGGTAAGTGCACTTTTTTTGGGTCGTGCATGGGTAGTCTTTTAGGTGTAGGGTTGTGTTTGAGTAGTGCAGAGTAGTGTATTTGAGTTTAGGGTAGTGTCGGGGGTCGTGAAGGGTAGTGTTGGGGAGTAGTGATGTGGTGTTTGTGTAGTGTAGGGTAGTGTCTTAGGGATTAGGGTAGTGTTGGGGGTCATGCAGGGTAGTGTTTCAGTGTAGGAACTGGACTGGGGGTAGTGGCAGAGTCGTGCTGGGGGTAGTGTTTTAGGGTATAGGGTAGTGTTGTGGTGTTAGTGTAGTGTAGGGTTGTATTTTAGGGTTTAGAGTAGTGTCTGGGTGTTGTGCAGGGTAGTGTTTTGGTGTAGGGAAAGTACTGGGGGTCGGGGAGGGTTGTGCAGGGGGTAGTGTTTTAGGGTTTTGGGTCGCGTTGTGGTGTTTGTTTAGTGTAGGGTAGTGCCTTAAGGGTTTAAGGTAGTGTTGGGGTGTCATGCAGGATAGTGTTGTAGTGTAGAGAGCAGACTGGGGGAAGGGCGAGGGTCGTGCAGGGGTTAGTGTTTTAAGGTTTAGGGTAGTGGTGTGGTGTTTGTGTAGTGTAGGGTAGTGTTTTAGGGTTTAGGGTAGTGGTGTGGTGCTTGTGTAGTGTAGGGTAGTGTATTAGGGTTTGGGGTAGTGTGGGGGGGGGGGTCGTGAACTGTAGTGTTAGAGTGTAGGGTCCAGGAAGGGGGAAGGTCGTGTAGGGGGTAGTGTATAAGTGTTTAGGGTAGTGTAGTGGTGTTTTAGTAGTGTATGGTAGTGTGGTGTAAGCATGATTTTAGTACGATGTTTTTAATTAGCATAAACCAAAGTACATTTATAACCATTTACGTTATAAATGCATGCGCAGTTAAAACTTGCGAAGTAATGGTTTATGCTAAGTAAAAACATCGCACTAAAAGCATGCGTAGTAATGGTATGCGAATTATCGTCATACATTCGTTTGATTTGCATGCAAGATGTAAACCACCTTCCTTTCCTGCTTGTTATCTTTGGGAGAGGAGAAGGCAACATATCGGTGAGTTTTACGGCGTTCTGCGCCTCACCAATTTTTAAAGTTGCTAGCCTCCCCTGTCTATTAGTTGAAATTGTCCACTTCAGTTTAATTGGCAAGCACATATAATTTTCCTTTTTTAGGACTTACGGAATTGCTGCTTTTTTTCCATTAACTGTCACATAGAAAGGTTTCTAATACATAACACCGTAACTATAAGTAGATATGGCATTTTTGAAACTGCATATTACATCCAACTGTTTGAATTTGCAGACATACTTGTATATATGTATTTATAGTATTTTTTTCTGTAAGTGATTCATCATTTTATGGTAAGTCTTTTTTTCCAATTTTCGTGTGCCATCTTAAATAAGTCCAATATGATTCATTTCAAAAGGTCTTGCTGGCTGAAGTACATTTGACACTTGGTTATTCCAGGCAGCTAGTCTCGCCTTCTTAATTTCGTGAAGTTTCATGCAGCGAAAAAAGTTGTTGTGGGGAGGCCAAAATATGCATTTTACCTTTTAGCTGACATAAGAAATTTTGCTCACAGCAAAAACAGATTATAGCCAAACTGCGCATGAAAGTAGAACCGTACTCAGAGGTATGTATTTGTAGGTTAGGTGCAATTATTCACTCGTTTTTTAGATATATGTGTTATAAAAAGGGATTTGGTGGGATTTAAACTATTAACGCGCTTTCTGTGTTGGCCATTTTAGTCTGCATGTGATCCACGATGCAGGTTCATGGACTGTTTGCGTCACAAATTTAAAAAAATGTAAAGGCCTCCCATTGGTTGGGGAGACTTCTGCTCCTTCCTTTGATTTCAGGTCTGCTTTCTGTGGGCCTGTGGGCCTGATAGCTGACTGTTTACAAGAAAAAATAATTTCGTGACAACTAATATGGAATAAGGGGCTTGGTTAGGTGTCCAGAAAACAAATTGAAAAAAAAACACCAGAGATCATGGTGAGGATGCTCTGACCCCCAGGACCAAGGGAAAGGTCGTCCAACCCCCCCTCCCCCCCAGCCCCACCACCCAGCCTCATCCCCTCAAGTGTAAAATTAAAACTGTTTTAGAAACAGCGTGCCTACATTATTTTTAGAGGTCTCTGACTAGACACTCCTAAAATGGTATGCACCAACTGTGGCTTTCGTACCAAGACCATGGACTATGGCAGGGTACCCAACAAAGTTCAACAACTTTTATTGTTTGTGGTCCTGATAAGGAGACCAAGGGCAATGCGAGCTTTATTAGATATGTCAAATCAGCGGTCTAAAAAAAAAATTCCGTGAGCTAACAACACATTTGAGCACTGTTAAAAATGCATAAACTAAATTTGCTCTTCGTGAAAATGTCCACTTAGGTGTGGACTTGTAATGCAATCAGAGGCAGTTTTGGGAAAGGCAAACATATTGAACTCAACTTTTTTTGTAACACAAGTCCGGAGTCCCTATTGCGAGTCAACAGACTTGACACGCCTAGCAACAAGGAAAGGACTTCCATTAGAGTCCACAAACTTCCCGTTGAGTTGGCAAATTATTTTCCTTTTTTAATGCCACTCTGAGCTTTTTATTGAGTGAAAGTTCAGGTAATATTCTACCAAATAAAAAGTGCCTGTCCCATAGAAACAGTAGGCACATTCACAATTTTGTGAGAAGCAGAAAACGTGTGTATATGATTAACTGAGTCATCTGTGCTAAACAATGGCTGAGCAACTTTTCAAGTAGGTTCCTGTAACTTTTAGAGCACCGGAAAAGGAAGAGGATGTTCTCTGCACTGAAAAGACTAAGAAGGGTGAAAAAAGTAATGACTCCATTGTGTAGGGATTTTTCACAAATCTCATTGAAGAAAAATAAATAAATGCTTGAGCATCATATTTAAGCTTGTAGTCAAGTCCATTCCAGTCATACTTTATTCAGCTACCATGAGCCATAAAAGTGCATATCAGGGACAAAATACAATAATAAATGAGAAAATCTTTCAAATGAGGTAGGTAAGATAATATTTACAATAACATTTGCACTAACATTTGCAATAAAATATACAATAGGAAGACAGCAAGACCTATCTAGAACAATATCTCTTTCTAATTGATAAAACTGATTTACCTAAAATCAGGAGCAGAAACTGTTTCCTTTGTGAAGTATAATGCTATGGACTTATCATCATTTCATAATCAGCACGCTGTCATAGAATTCGGCTCACATGGCCTCCACCCTTTGACTGTGCCTTGCAGAGGTTGCTATGTGGATACACCTGAATTGTCTCAAGCTAGCTCATCACTGAAAATACCGAGGTACTGACCGTAGGCAACCAAGCAAACATTTGGTCCACTGCATGGTGGCCTCAGGAGTTGGGCTCAGCTCCTATCCCTAAACCTAAGGTCAAGAACCTTGGTGTTTGGCTTGATGATAAGATGTCTTTTGAAAGTCAGGTCACTGCAGTGGCAGGAAAGTTCTTTGGACTGCTGAAGACATTAAGTAAAACTTTGTGCATATTGCCATAGTCAACAAACAAAACAATATGCAGGCCTTGGTTATATCAAGACTAGATTATTGCAGTGTTCTGTTTCTGAGAGTCACTTAGGGATGGATCAAAAGACACCAGAGAGTGCAAACCTATGAGGCACCCGTCTCTGAATTTGCCAAAGCATGCACCTATTGGGGCCGCAGACAGGAAATTACATTGGCTTCCAGCTAAGCAGAAATCATCATTTAAAGCGTTGTGCCACTATCACAAAGCTTTTGATAACAAAGGGCTGGGATACCTTAAGTCGCTAGTAAAACCGTATGTCCCCTCAAGGAATCTAAGATCTGCAGGAGAGTTGGTGGCGACTTTTCCAAAAGTAAAGAAAGTGCGCTCGGGCGGGAGCTCTTTCAGCTACCTGGCGCCAAAGTTGTGAACACCTTGCCCATATCATTTTGTTAGGTGCAATTGGAAGATATTTTTAAAAAAGAATTTTAAACTTGGTTGTTTATATCAGAATGCTTGAGAATTTGAAAGTGATAGGCATGGTGTGGAGATCTGCTTCCAGGGCTGGGACCTCACTTGAGGTAGCCAAGCGCTTTATAAATTGTATTATTATAATTATTATTATTATTCTAAGGTGAACAAAATAATATAAGGTGCTTTGTATGGAGTTACCATCACAGGGGCATGCGGGAAGTGATGTAAGCCATGACCCTTGAATGGGAAAGGTCAACAAAATGTGAAGTAAATTTAAACATAACCTTAAGAGTAAACATCTGTGTCACTCATTAGAAATAAGTTGAAGGTAAAGTGCTGGAGTATTCCAGGAGAATAAGCCTAAATCACTTGCGTCCAAGTTTACCATACGCACAGAGTGTCATCGCTTGTAAAACAAACCTTTAACCATAGCTGGGGTCAGGTGCAGGGAATTCTCTGGATCTACAAACATCTCTGGTGTTCCCAATTCATGAAAACTTTTCTTTACATGCGAAAATCATGGTATGTCCACCACATTGTCCAGAGCAAGACAGTCCAATATTATGGCTCGGGAAAAGTATGTTTCTGGTTTTGTCCATAATCTTAACCATGATAGCAAAGGTTGTAATTTAATGTAATCCTCTACAAAACTGAGGCCCTCCTCAGTATGACTTAGGGTGGTGGGTGAGGATTGAGGAAAAAACAAGAGTCTGCACATACATTTATCTTCCACTTAATGCAAAGAATAGGCATAGAATAGGCATCAGAATATCCCCACACTCCTGCTCCAGAAGTGCCAATAGATAGTCACTTACTTTTAAAACTGTGAACTGAATCAGTGGCCGGTTTATACCCTAATTTATTAGCAAAGCAGAAATTTGGATCAACCTATCTTTAAAATTGTAAAACTCAAATTTTTAACAAAAACTTCCAACTTAAAGCGACGTTAATGAAAAGGATTCCCAAAAATGTAAAATTATGGACTTTGGCAATTTCTACTCCCGAAAGACTTGGAGAGCCTAGGTCCACATTTCACTATGAATGGCTTGGAAAGGTTTGGCTTAATCTCAAGATCATCCATAAAAGTATTAAAGACATCCAAAAGAATCTGCAGCCCACTGGCAGTTCTGGCTATAAGTACTGCATCATCTGCATAAAATAGTACAGGTACCGAACGAGAGCCAACCTTGGGCAGAGCTCTACCTCTAGATCCCAAAACTTCTTCTAAACCGTTAATATATAGTAGAAAAAGTAAGGGAGCCAATTTACAGCGTACCCTAATGTAGAGTTAGTTTTGGGTGGGAGGTTGGCTAGTCTGCTGTAATGTATCTTTGCTGACGTTTGTCTATCGGTCTTATCTCATCATTCTTCAACCACAAATGGTACTTCAAACTGTGTGATGACTTCAGCAGCCCCACACCCATGTGTCTCTCATGAGCCAACAACCCTAGTAGTGTCTGAATCTTCTATTTCTTCAAATAGTCCACCTCTGAAAAGAACCAGAAAGGAGACCATAAGGTCTAACAGTGCGAGCACATCATCGTTGCATTGTACTTCTATTTTGCAACACACTCCAAGTGCCCAAACAAAAAGACAAGCCAGTATGCACAGCAGGAAAGTTTCACCAGATGTTATCAAATTGGGAAACAATTGTATACATTTCAGTGGTAGATGTCTTGGTAAACTAGTCAAACTGGGCAAATAGATTGTCAACTTTTGTTCCTCGGTTCTGGCCAAGCTAAAGGAATTGGACGAGATATTGGAAAATCTTGGTAAACCTTTTGGCATTAATCACAATTATTTTGCTTTAAATAATCAGAACCTAGGTGGTCCTGATCAACCAGGATTTCGTGGCAATCTTTCACAACCCAAGTCTTTGGTCTACCAGGTCACAAATATTTCTCAAGCTTATACAGAATCGCATGGGGATAACAAAACATCGGGGGTTAAAACAAATCGCCATCACTGGAGGGTTACTGAAAATGAAGCTGCTGCAGGGTTTAATCCTGAAGGCCATAAAGACCAGAGGAAGGGGGCGCGGCTAAGCCATGCATGGAGTGAGACTTGTTTGCCTGGGTCTCCGCTCCATGGCGCCTGATTGAAGCTACCTACACCAGCCGCCGGAGCTCCTTTCTGGTGTCTTGGGCCCTACAGTGCTTTTGAAGGAGAGAGGCTGCTCCCGTTTGCCCGTTAGGGCTCTTGCCTGTCACGATGACCTGGCATCTCGAGCTGACCACTTTCCGGAGGCTGGTGGCTGCCATCTTGGGTGTGCCACCTTGCAGTGCAGACCCCGCTGGGCAGTGTCTCCCGACCCGAAGACCACAGCAATCAGAGCGGCAGTGGCAGGGGCTCTGCCCATCTTGCCCTGAATGGTGGGAAAACTCCAGAGCAGCCGGGCAGGCTTTCAAGGATGCTGCGCCTGGTAACGGCTGTCCTGCAGAGACTCGATTCACCACAACCATCACGTATGAGGTGAGGTGGGTCCCCGTGCAAGCCTGGTAAACGAGACTCGGCTGAAGCCGGTGTGGGGACCCCTGGGGCTAAGCACCAGGCAGCGTTGGGACCAGATGTACTGGCAGTCATTCCGGCGCCATTTAGGAGAACACTACGCCGCAATTCCCCAACTCTGGGGGAACTATCTATGAGAATCCTTATCGGGGGTCTTTAAGCACCACCTTTGACTCGCAGAGAGCTGAATCGGGCGTGGGGACCCCCGGGGCTAAACATCTGGCAGCGTTGGGACCAGATATACAGGCAGTCCTTCTGGTGTCATTTTGGGAGACAACACTACGCCACAATTCCCCAGCGCTGGGTGAACTATCTCCTGATCGTGGGTCTCTGAGCGCCACCTCTGACTCGCTGCGAGATTGTCACAGGAGGCATTTGAGTACTAACCTACTCATACTGGTGGACGAGCCCTGGGGGGAGTTTTGGTGGCCTCTGACTCTCCATCATACGGAAGATTTGAAGCCGTGAGTGTTGTGGAAAGTTTGGGACTGTTGCACCAGTGGCTGGGGGCGACCTCTGAGTAGAACAGCCTCCCGAAGGAGTTGCCTCTTTGTCTTTCGGGGGTTTGCTCTGGGGGGCTCGAGTGGGACTAGGTGAACTCTCCTCCTACCACTCTCTGGGCCCAATTATCATATTTTGACCTGCACTAAGTCATAAGGTGGCAAGAGGACAATTGTAACAAGCTTCGCCATCAGCCAGAGCTGCTTTTCACTACTGGAGGTTCTGGTGCTTCCTTTGAAGCTTGGTGGACTTTTGGTCCTACAACATTCACGTGCCCTATGGAACTGCAGATGGATCCATGCAGTGAGTGCTTACCCCTCCTGGGCCAGAAAACGTTGCTAGGGGTGGAGAGGGTTGGTTAACGCTCTACTGGAGTCCTCTTTCTGTTATTTGCTCCCCGCGCCATCTGCTTGTGAGCACGGGGACAGTGTGGAAAGCCTGTGGCTACAGTGGCGCTCTGGAGAGACTCCCTTACTCTATCCATTGGGCTCCAAGGCAGTCTACATTGTCTGATGGTATTGAATAAGGGAAGAGTTTCTTTGGGTGGAGCATGAGGGAGCAAGGCTAGTTCCGGGGCTCACCTTATATCCCCTCTGCTGACTCCCTATCCCTGGCGGGGACGAATGTGTCGCACTTGCCTTGTCCTTTGTTGAATTACTCTGTGCAAACAGTTGCTGCATTGATATCCCCCATACGCCATGCCCCCCCAAGAGAAAAGCCAACAAGGATGTAAATGTAAATATAAAATGTAAATGTATGTATACTTGTAAAGCGCACTATCACCTTTCAGGCATCCTGGCGCTGTATACCGCTGTGGAACCCTTCCTGGCTTTCCATGTGAGATGCCCCCTACTGGGCACCCCCAAGGTGAAGCCAGGCATCCTAGCACTTTCAGGGCCGTTGTGGAGATTAAGCAAGCTATTGCCCAGAGTTGCAGAGTGGGACCCATGATTAGAGTAGGCACCGAGGCGAGAATTATCGAGACCGTGGACATTGAGCCCAAGCCCCTGCTGCATCAGGAATTGAACCCTGGTCCCGGGCCAGACCTCTGCCTCAGGGTCTGCCGCTCTAATCAGTGAGCCACACTTCTCCATTACATACAAGGATCCGGACTCTGCCTCATCTAGAGATAATCCGGTAACTTCTCAATGGTCTAAAACTAGCACGCAGATGCAGGAAGCCCCTACACCTTCGGTGTCTGCTCCAGACCAAGCTGGAATGGGAGTACTGATTACATAGGGCTTCATGGCGTCCTTCCTCCAAGAGATCAAGGACGAAATTGGCTCCCTCAGACAGGATTTCAAGGCTGGCCTTTAAGACATCCAGAGAGAGGTCACAGAGATAGGTGAGAGGGTGGACGACCTCGAGCGCACAATGGATGCTAGATCCAAAGGCAACAAGACCTTGTGGAAAAGAATGGCAGAGCACGAGGACCAAAACATCTGCCTGCAGTTGAAGCAAGAAGATTCGGAAAATCGCAGTACGCAAAACAATCTACGTATTGGAGGTGTCCCACTGGGAACGGAGGGCAAAGACATCATGGCTCGTAAGGCTGACCTCCTACATGCAATCGGAGAGGGAAAGGAGGTATCGCCACCTATGCTGGACAGAGCTCACCATGTGCAGAGTCCTCATAATAGACCTGATTTCATCCCAGACATCCTCACATGGGTACACTTCTTTTCAGACAAGGAGGATATCTTGAGAGACTCAAGGGGCCAAAGACATTTCTTACAATGGTCTTTCGATCCAGATTTTCCAGGACTTGGCCCATGCTTCTCTGAAAAGGTGAAAGTAATTTAAAGGAGTCAGAAATAAGCTTCCAGATCTTAATATCAAATATCAATGGGGCCATCCCTTTGCTCTGCTGGCCACCTGGGAAGGAAAGAGGTGAGCTTTCTGATCGCTGACGGAAGCGAAAAAGCTCGTACAACTCCAGATTGAACCGAAGATGCAGTCCTCCCTACTTCCCGGGAACGTCCCAGAGGGTCCTTACATCCAGATTGGTCCATGATCGGACCACCTAAATACAGAATATGTCTTCAAGAGCGAGACTCTTCTCAAGCCAAAGAGGAAATTATTAGCCACATCAGGGGCTTGAGTGACTTCGCTTCTCCGCCTGCTCTCAAGCCCACACAGAATAATGTGACCATACTGCGCTTTTTCTCTTGGTGTCTTGCTGGCGCCTGAGCTATCAGGACTTTGGTCACACCGATTAGATCCTTTCCACTATATTAACTCTGACCAGATGGTATTTGGTCGAAAGACATTACATGATGGTACTATCACTTTATCTCCAGGAATGCACTCGCTACTGGGAAATTCCCCCGGTCAATGACACTCCTGGAGCCATTGCAGGTTGCATTGGAGTGGAGTGGTGTGGCTCACTGGTTAGAGGTGGCAGACCCAGAAGCAGAGAACGGCCCGGGACCAGGGTTCAAATCCCGACGCGGCGGGGTCGTGGACCAGGGTCAGCGGACTCGATAATTCTCGCCTCGGTGCCTACTCTAACCAGGGATCACACTCGGCAACTCTGGGCATTAAGCTTGCCTCATCTCTACAAAGGCCCCCCACAAACGCCGGGGATGCCTGGTTTCACCTTGGAGATACCCAGAAGGGACCATCTCACAGGGAAAGCCAGGACGGGTTCACCAGTGGTCTTCAGCGCCGGGACGCTTACGGGCAGCTGTGCGCTTTACAAGTCCCACACATTTACATTTACATTGGTGGTGCGCCAGCATTGGGAGGGTTTTAATGCTGATCATTAATGCTGATCATGCACGACTACAGGCACTTTGGTGCGAGGCCCATGAGATACCTTGCGCTAGCCGCCCCTCCCCCCCCCTTCTATTACAGGGTCCTCTTGGAAAGCGACTTTTCCAGAATGGTGTGTAATTTGGACTTTGGACTGTTCCTCATGGACTCTGCCAATGTTTTGCCCAGTTGGCCATGTACTTTGATGTTCTTTGTTTTCCTCCTTTTTCTACTCTTTTTCTCCTTTTTCTGCTGTGCTGCTAATGGAGGGATGGGGACTGGCTTCTGGTACTTTTGAGCCTTTGGGATACCCTGGGAGATATCTAGCAAATATGTGGGCATTGGAGCGGCTCTGGAAACTACTGCTGCGCCATGGAGAGAGTATATGGAGGTTACTGACTCCGCCATGTGAGCAGCCGCGATCGGTAATGGGTGTACCTGCAGGGCGGTGATGTGGGGAGGGGGATGGGCAGTGTTTGGGGTAGTAATCTATGAATTATGAAGCTTTACAGGTAAGTAAACATTTGAATAAATAAAACAAATTTGGTTGCGCGCACTGCATCGCATTTGGAGATGCAGTGCACACAACGAAATTCATTTTATTTATTTAAATGTTTACTTACTGTAAAGCTCCGTAATCCATAGATTACTACACCCCACCCTGCCCCTCTCCCTCCTCACGTCACCGCTCTGCAGGTACACCCATTACTGACGCGGCTGCATGTAAGCATAGGTGTTGCTATGGGCGACTGAACCGTTCAGAATGGATCTGACCGACCCTGTGAAATTTCTCTCTTTGAACGTAAAGGGGCTCAACTCGCCCAATAAAAGGTGACAGGTTTGGCGGTATTTACTTCAGCAGGATTCCCAAAAATGTAAAATTATGGACTTTGGCAATTTCTACTCCCGAAAGACTTGGAGAGCCTAGGTCCACATTTCACTACGAATGGCTTGGAAAGGTTTGGCTTAATCTCAAGATCATCCATAAAAGTATTAAAGACATCCAAAAGAATCTGCAGCCCACTGGCAGTTCTGGCTATAAGTACTGCATCATCTGCATAAAATAGTACAGGTACCGAACGAAAGCCAACCTTGGGCAGAGCTCTACCTCTAGATCCCAAAACGTCTTCTAAACCGTTAATATATAGTAGAAAAAGTAAGGGAGCCAATTTACAGCGTACCCTAATGTAGAGTTAGTTTTGGGTGGGAGGTTGGCTAGTCTGCTGTAATGTATCTTTGCTGACGTTTGTCTATCGGTCTTATCTCATCATTCTTCAACCACAAATGGTACTTCAAACTGTGTGATGACTTCAGCAGCCCCACACCCATGTGTCTCTCGTGAACCAACAACCCTAATAGTGTCTGAATCTTCTATTTCTTCAAATAGTCCACCTCTGAAAAGAACCAGAAAGGAGCCCATAAGGTCTAACAGTGCGAGCACATCATCGTTGCATTGTACTTCTATTTTGCAACACACTCCAAGTGCCCAAACAAAAAGACAAGCCAGTATGCACAGCAGGAAAGTTTCACCAGATTTTATCAAATTGGGAAACAATTGTATACATTTCAGTGGTAGATGTCTTGGTAAACTAGTCAAACTGGGCAATTAGATTGTCAACTTTTGTTCCTCGGTTCTGGCCAAGCTAAAGGTATTGGACGAGATATTGGAAAATCTTGGTAAACCTTTTGGCACTAATCACAATTATTTTGCTTTAAATAATCAGAACCTAGGTGGTCCTGATCAACCAGGATTTCGTGGCAATCTTTCACAACCCAAGTCTTTGGTCTACCAGGTCACAAATATTTCTCAAGCTTATACAGAATCGCATGGGGATAACAAAACATCGGGGGTTAAAACAAATCGCCATCACTGGAGGGTTACTGAAAATGAAGCTGCTGCAGGGTTTAATCCTGAAGGCCATAAAGACCAGAGGAAGGGGGCGCGGCTAAGCCATGCATGGAGTGAGACTTGTTTGCCTGGGTCTCCGCTCCATGGCGCCTGATTGAAGCTACCTACACCAGCCGCCGGAGCTCCTTTCTGGTGTCTTGGGCCCTACAGTGCTTTTGAAGGAGAGAGGCTGCTCCCGTTTGCCCGTTAGGGCTCTTGCCTGTCACGATGACCTGGCATCTCGAGCTGACCACTTTCCGGAGGCTGGTGGCTGCCATCTTGGGTGTGCCACCTTGCAGTGCAGACCCCGCTGGGCAGTGTCTCCCGACCCGAAGACCACAGCAATCAGAGCGGCAGTGGCAGGGGCTCTGCCCATCTTGCCCTGAATGGTGGGAAAACTCCAGAGCAGCGGGGCAGGCTTTCAAGGATGCTGCGCCTGGTAACGGCTGTCCTGCAGAGACTCGATTCACCACAACCATCACGTATGAGGTGAGGTGGGTCCCCGTGCAAGCCTGGTAAACGAGACTCGGCTGAAGCCGGTGTGGGGACCCCTGGGGCTAAGCACCAGGCAGCGTTGGGACCAGATGTACTGGCAGTCATTCCGGCGCCATTTAGGAGAACACTACGCCGCAATTCCCCAACTCTGGGGGAACTATCTATGAGAATCCTTATCGGGGGTCTTTAAGCACCACCTTTGACTCGCAGAGAGCTGAATTGGGCGCGGGGACCCCCGGGGCTAAACATCTGGCAGCGTTGGGACCAGATATACAGGCAGTCCTTCTGGTGTCATTTTGGGAGACAACACTACGCCACAATTCCCCAGCGCTGGGTGAACTATCTCCTGATCGTGGGTCTCTGAGCGCCACCTCTGACTCGCTGCGAGATTGTCACTGGAGGCATTTGAGTACTAACCTACTCATACTGGTGGACGAGCCCTGGGGGGAGTTTTGGTGGCCTCTGACTCTCCATCATCCGGAAGATTTGAAGCCGTGAGTGTTGTGGAAAGTTTGGGACTGTTGCACCAGTGGCTGGGGGCGACCTCTGAGTAGAACAGCCTCCCGGAGGAGTTGCCTCTTTGTATTTCGGGGGTTTGCTCTGGGGGGCTCGAGTGGGACTAGGTGAACTCTCCTCCTACCACTCTCTGGGCCCAATTATCATATTTTGACCTGCACTAAGTCATAAGGTGGCAAGAGGACAATTGTAACAAGCTTCGCCATCAGCCAGAGCTGCTTTTCACTACTGGAGGTTCTGGTGCTTCCTTTGAAGCTTGGTGGACTTCTGGTCCTACAACATTCACGTGCCCTATGGAACTGCAGATGGATCCATGCAGTGAGTGCTTACCCCTCCTGGGCCAGAAAACGTTGCTAGGGGTGGAGAGGGTTGGTTAACGCTCTACTGGAGTCCTCTTTCTGTTATTTGCTCCCCGCGCCATCTGCTTGTGAGCACGGGGACAGTGTGGAAAGCCTGTGGCTACAGTGGCGCTCTGGAGAGACTCCCTTACTCTATCCATTGGGCTCCAAGGCAGTCTACATTGTCTGATGGTATTGAATAAGGGAAGAGTTTCTTTGGGTGGAGCATGAGGGAGCAAGGCTAGTTCCGGGGCTCACCTTATATCCCCTCTGCTGACTCCCCATCCCTGGCGGGGACGAATGTGTCGCACTTGCCTTGTCCTTTGTTGAATTACTCTGTGCAAACAGTTGCTGCATTGATATCCCCCATACGCCATGCCCCCCCAAGAGAAAAGCCAACAAGGATGTAAATGTAAATATAAAATGTAAATGTATGTATACTTGTAAAGCGCACTATCACCTTTCAGGCATCCTGGCGCTGTATACCGCTGTGGAACCCTTCCTGGCTTTCCATGTGAGATGCCCCCTACTGGGCACCCCCAAGGTGAAGCCAGGCATCCTAGCACTTTCAGGGCCGTTGGGGAGATTAAGCAAGCTATTGCCCAGAGTTGCAGAGTGGGACCCATGATTAGAGTAGGCACCGAGGCGAGAATTATCGAGACCGTGGACATTGAGCCCAAGCCCCTGCTGCATCAGGAATTGAACCCTGGTCCCGGGCCAGACCTCTGCCTCAGGGTCTGCCGCTCTAATCAGTGAGCCACACTTCTCCATTACATACAAGGATCCGGACTCTGCCTCATCTAGAGATAATCCGGTAACTTCTCAATGGTCTAAAACTTGCACGCAGATGCAGGAAGCCCCTACACCTTCGGTGTCTGCTCCAGACCAAGCTGGAATGGGATTACTGATTACATAGGGCTTCATGGCGTCCTTCCTCCAAGAGATCAAGGACGAAATTGGCTCCCTCAGACAGGATTTCAAGGCTGGCCTTCAAGACATCCAGAGAGAGGTCACAGAGATAGGTGAGAGGGTGGACGACCTCGAGCGCACAATGGATGCTAGATCCAAAGGCAACAAGACCTTGTGGAAAAGAATGGCAGAGCACGAGGACCAAAACATCTGCCTGCAGTTGAAGCAAGAAGATTCGGAAAATCGCAGTACGCAAAACAATCTACGTATTGGAGGTGTCCCACTGGGAACGGAGGGCAAAGACATCATGGCTTGTAAGGCTGACCTCCTACATGCAATCCGAGAGGGAAAGGAGGTATCGCCACCTATGCTGGACAGAGCTCACCATGTGCAGAGTCCTCATAATAGACCTGATTTCATCCCAGACATCCTCACATGGGTACACTTCTTTTCAGACAAGGAGGCTATCTTGAGAGACTCAAGGGGCCAAAGACATTTCTTACAATGGTCTTTCGATCCAGATTTTCCAGGACTTGGCCCCTGCTTCTCTGAAAAGGTGAAAGTAATTTAAAGGAGTCAGAAATAAGCTTCCAGATCTTAATATCAAATATCAATGGGGCCATCCCTTTGCTCTGCTGGCCACCTGGGAAGGAAAGAGGTGAGCTTTCTGATCGCTGACGGAAGCGAAAGCGGAAGCGAAAGAGCTCGTACAACTCCAGATTGAACCGAAGATGCAGTCCTCCCTACTTCCCGGGAACGTCCCAGAGGGTCCTTACATCCAGATTGGTCCATGATCGGACCACCTAAATACAGAATATGTCTTCAAGAGCGAGACTCTTCTCAAGCCAAAGAGGAAATTATTAGCCACATCAGGGGCTTGAGTGACTTCTCTTCTCCGCCTGCTCTCCAGCCCACACAGAATAATGTGACCATACTGCGCTTCTTCTCTTGGTGTCTTGCTGGCGCCTGAGCTATCAGGACTTTGGTCACACCGATTAGATCCTTTCCACTATATTAACTCTGACCAGATGGTATTTGGTCGAAAGACATTACATGATGGTACTATCACTTTATCTCCATGAATGCACTCGCTACTGGGAAATTCCCCCGGTCAATGACACTCCTGGAGCCATTGTGTAGTGTAGTTCCTATTATCCCAATAGGCTCTGCGCATTGGAATAATACCTCCAATAGTATAGACCTAGACCAGACGTTAACTAGGTCTTCTACTGTCGATATTAGACTTAAAGTTTTGGGTTTGCCAGCTAGCTCAGAGTTCACTAGAAACTTTCTCGAATAGACAAGGAGGAGTTGAACCTCCCTGGATAGACAAGAATGGATTTAGTTTCTGACAACCATAGAACATGACAACTTTGCTCTCCCCTAATCAAGAGTGTATCTCTAGAGTTGTGTGAAAACAAAAGACAACTTATTTTACTCAGTCAGTACGTGCATTCTTAGTTTCACCAGATTGTAGAGAAAAGGAAGAGACGGGCGTGTTCAATAAAAGATGTTATTTATTGATCAGTCTCTTTTCTCGTACAAGAGAAATGAATCGATATTATTGCAATACTTATGGTTAAGTAAAGTGCATACAATAAAAGCAGAAGTATAAAATAATACTGTAAAAACATTTATATGGTTTCTAAGCCATATGGTGGTTTAAAATGGATAAAATAGATACATACATATAAACATTTGACTAATCGTACTCAACTGGTGCTTCTAACCACGCCTACCCCAGTGTACCTGACCTAAGCCTAATACGTGGGCGGGGATAGAAAGTAGCAGTCTAAGTTAAGTTTGTTTTGCCAAGTGACTGATTCAAGAATTCTCTGCAAGGGGTTATTCAGTTCCGTACCTGAGGTCTAGGATGGTTGAGGGATAGTATCTCTCGTCTGAGGTCTCGATATTCCAGGCTGCCTGCAAGGGCTGCTCGGAAGCGCCGGAGCTGGATTTCTCGGCAGGAGAAAGGCAGCGTCTCATTCTCAGCGCGTCAGGAAGGCGGGGCAGCTAGTGGGCTTCGCTCTCTGCTGGGCTTCGGGAAGTCTCGCTGCTCCGATCTCGTCACCACCGCGTGTGTTTGCTTAAGGCAATATCGGTAATATTTATACCTGTAAGGTGCCGAGATTGACGTAAGGATGGACATAGATACGTCAATAAGGATGTCATACGAGCTGGTCGTTAGCGCATTCTTTTACTGAAGTTCTCGGTGAAATCAAAACAATGGCCGCAGGGTTTTTCCCAGGTTGTCATAGGTTTGATTTGTTTTGAGAACTCCGTATGCCTTATCAGGGGCTGGAGGAATATTGCTTTGCCTAATTAGATGGCAAGCGTTATGACATAATCAGATAACGCGCTCCTGTGCCGTGGTCTGGCGTAATCAGATAACGGTTTCTGCATCATGGGATGGCTGCTAGTTAACTCGTTAACCAGAATAGGGTCAGGAATAGGGGGATCGATACAGAACCTATAGGAATACATCACACCCACTCCACGCTAACTATGGCCATATTTACGAATCTAGGCATAGTAAAACATACTGTAGAGTATCGTGTATACCTTACCACCCCAAAATACACATAATGCATTTTGAAATTATGTAACATACGGGGAAAAAAATAGTAATATGTACTATATGCACTCAAGCAGTAGAATAATGCTAAATTAATCACGCATGTATACATTATTAGTAATCGAATATGAGAATTACACATGAAATGGCTCTTAATACAGAAGAAAAGTTCGAGACCACTTCATCACAGTTCAAGAGAAAAAAATATTTATGAACATACCAGCGGGCAGCTAATGTCTATGAAGTTTCTAAAAATAGAAATTAGTTCTCTAAGAATAGTTCTTACTTTAAGCAGAAGAAAAAGTGTCCCGTAAAATGTAAAAGAAAATATTTTGGGGCTGCTAAAAAATTGCTGTCCGCGGACTGGAGGAAAAGTCGATCTTGCTACTTTATTATTAAAGTTGAAGGCCAAATTCAAGGTGTCGGGAACGCCGTGTGCTAGCTTGTTCAAGAGTCATTATTTCTGCTCTGGTGAGAACATCGTTGAGACTGCTGAAAAAGCTGTCAACAGCTTCCTGTGAGAGTTCCACTAACTCGGAAAAGGATTTAACCATGCATTCATGCGCATGATTGTCTCCATTGACGTTTTGATTAGTATTGCTGACAGAAGGTTGTACCTGATCGATGCTGCTTTCATCTTGATCTTCACTACCCCTTAATCATAGTGGTGAAGTTTCCACGAATGCCGTCATCAGGATTGGCAGCCGTTGAGGGCAGCACAATGCATGAGCCTTTACCGGACCCAACAGTGTTTCTGCATCCATTGGCGCATCCGATTGTAGCGTCAGACAGGTGTCCAACACGCATTCTTCTCCGCACAGCATGCACCTTAATACAGGTAAAACACATCTTTGCCATATCGGCCGAAATGAAAGAAACCAAGTCATGTTCAGGTCTCTAAGCCGGGTTAGTCCCAGGATTTTTGATATCCGGTCCCGGTATCCAATGGCTCGGATTGTTCCTTCCCTTGTCGCAGGTGTTTTGTCTGTGACACGGTTTGCCATAACGAAATATAAGGACTAAGAATAGGATTCCTGCAATTAGTCCCAAAATGAGGGGAACTCCTCCAAAAATCGAATGGACGAAGTCTGGAAAAATACCCAGTATGGCTTTGAATGGTGTTAATGCCATCGAAAATACTGTCTTAAATACATTTGAGACTCCACTGGTATCAGAAATATTTAAGATTTCATTCAGGATTTCTGCGAAATGTATGGGGGAATTAGTTGATAACAATGAGTGAATCTCTGCAGTCGTCCTTGCGACTAGGAGATCATACGTTTCTTTTGATGACGTGAGCCTGGTCGGCATCTGAAGAAGCACTGTTTTCATTCTGCTTAAAGTATCAACTCGAATAGAAGTAATTTTCAAGTGAGGCCATGCCCTTGCCTCCCTGTCTGGAAAGGAGCTGGGGAACAATAAGCGTCCACAGCACATGACCTTCGCAGTCGTACTAACGAGATAAGGAACCCCGGGCAGTAGACTACAACATCTGCGATCCACAATTAGAATGTAACTCCCGTTATAGAGTCTTTTAAAGAATGGTTCTATCTCTGTTGCAGGTGTGCCTAGCTGGTGACATGAAAGGTTATTTGAGTTCCCTTCACAGGCTCCATGCAAACTAATTCCATTACACAGAAGTGTACCACTTAGTGACATCGCACAATTATTGCCACTAAGAAACACTTTCTGTCCTTTATTACTGACACATGCATGTGAATAGGGCAAGTTCCATGTTGTCTTAATGTACCCTTTTCCCAATTTTTCGTACATGCCAGCCTGTATATATTTTTGGCAGTATTGAAACCTGAAAGTAGATATCGGAATATTAATTATCCCATGTATTATCCATTCAATGACAGGTCGTTCTGACATTGTCAATGGTAATCTCTCGAGTTTCTCAATGCTCAGGATTGTATAATCAGCACCCTTTTGTGCCATACTGATCTGTTTATCAGTAAGGTTAAAGATAGTGAATAGTGACGTTGTGTTGATTAAACGCCAAGGCACATAGCCTGAACGCAGGTTTTGTAACGTCCAGCCAAGCTGTACAATAGAACGCAATTGAGACTGACCGTGTTGTAACAACAGTAAGTCTTGCGATATTATGTCGATTGCTGATGACACAATGCTGTCCAATGAAAAGATTCTGGAGGACAGAGTCATTAACCCATTGTCCACTACAGAAAGCGATTTTTCCAAATTAATACGGTCAATTTCCCGTATACTTTCTGCTGTCTCAATTTGAGTTATCTTCCAGGCCTCGTTGTAAGCTGCATATATAGAGGCTGCTATGAAGCGTTTTTGACGCTGTTTGCGTGGTCCCATAATGAAATCACGCAAGTCAGCACCATCAGTAAGTAAAGTTAGGTGTTGCTTAATTTCTGTCAGTGTGGAAGTTTTTAGCCATTGAAGGCAGAGTTTGCCCACACTGTAGGTGGTGATTATCCCTGGGTGTTGTCTTTGGGAATATCTAGGGTCTGGCCTGGTCAATGTGAACCCCTGTGTTTTGTTCAGGAATCTGTCTTGACAGTTATTAGTATCTGTTGGCCAGATCAACCATTGTTTCCAATCAGGATTTGTTCTGTTTTGGTTTAATACATAGTTTACGTCTATCTCTTCATCTGCAGAGTTATTGCTGTTCATTGTTGGTTTTGGAATAGACGGTTTATTTAAGTCTTTGATTTTGGCTAATCCAAGACAGGTAGTTTGTTGAATAGTTTCATTCAAGAATATAATTTGTTCTGGGATCATGCAGGCTCTAAACAATGATTCTATACCTTGTACTTGCCATTCTTTTGTACCCCAAACACTTTTCACTTCAACATTTTTGTCCCAATAATCAAAACCAAATGTATTCATTTGTTCAAAAAATGAGTCCGAATATATCAATTTTGTGTTTGTAAGCATGGTTTTTGTTCCTGTCTTATTTGACAATTTGAAATAAAATGTTTCAGCATTACTTGTGTTGAACCCTGAAAAGTATGAATATTTGTCATAAAAGGTGCTTGAGCTTCCTTTTGGAGGGGTTGCACAATGTTCCCATTGATTATAATTTAAAACATTTCTAGGTTGTGCTGATTTATGTAAAAAATGGTTACCATAGTGGTTGTAGCAGTACATACTATCATAATTAGATGAACCCTGCAAATAATCATGTTTGGTAAATTTAGCAGACATCACTAGATCAGACATCATGTTATTAATACTTTCAAAGTCCCAATCATCAGCAAATGAGTTTGGTTTTACAAAGTCACTCAACGAGATCTTGATTTGGTGTGGATATTTGAGGATCTCTATCGGACCATAAATTTCATAGTCAGTATTGTCCCATGCTACCCCACCCGGTATAGGATTGGCTGTGAAATTGACTGAAGAAAGTTCTCTTTTCTTGACGTGTGAAGACGTGTGTGGCTTGAGGATCAAGTTGATTTTCTGGCTTGCTGTGTCCATTTTAGCATATTTTCCCTCAATGAAGCGTCCCAAACATAGTATCATGATGAGCCAAAGTATCAGGATAAATACACCAAATGACACCCAAAATTCAATCCACGGAGAAATCAGATAGGTTTCTTTCAGCTGTTTCAAAAGTTCCTTAGCTTTATCTTTAAAAGTTTTTGTTGATGGCTGTGTCTTTGATTCACTTAGATCTTCAGAAGAATCTTAAAATTTGATGAAGTAGCCGGATGCCGTTCTGTCTATTGTTCCAATTGCTTCAGGATTACTGTTTCTTGCAGCTTCAGCATATTCATTTGTTACTTCATTGTAGGTTGGTGTGTCTCTACTAAATGTTTTTATTTGGGTTTTCAGAGGTGTGAGTTCCATTGCATTGTTGCATAGTCCTTGTTGTTGTTCTGTAGGCGTTTCGAATGTGATTAGCCTTTTAGTTAGCACCTCTGTACTTGTAGCAAACCTTGGTGTTCTACTACTTATCGGGAGTCCACTTGGCCTACTGTTTGTTATCGGCCACATGATTGTGGTTTTACCAGGTCGATGGATACAACTCGGTTCTCCTTTTTACCAGCAAGCGGCGGTAGTACAACTGATCTTGTCCCGTTGATTGACAAGACAGGAACTGCTTTTCTGTAAGAAGGCCCAAATTCCTTCTTTACCGCGATCTTTTCTCTGACTAGATCCCCGACTTTTGGAATCCAGACAGGTCTTGCTGGGACAGGTGGTGGTTCTTCAGTGGTTGTTGGCTGTTGTTTCAACTTTATGTTGCTCAGGTCTTTTCTTGTTTCGTTTAAGTCCTGTAAAATAGCCAAACGATCTTTGATATCAAAGCTTTTTTCTTTTACCACTGAAGTCTGACTGTCAAGATCTAAGACTAGCATCCTAGTTCCAAACAGTAATTCGTACGGACTGAATCCCCTCAGAGAATTTCTTGGCAAGTTGTTTAGACTACGTTGGACACTTATTAGATGTTTGACCCACCCAGCTCCCGAAACTAATACCTTTGCTGTTATAGATTGCTTTATGTCTTGGTTTTTTCTTTACACCGTCCCGTATCCCTCAGGAAGGAAGTGAGAAGAATCCCGCTTCGCTATGCTCATTTGGCCGTGCTTTCCCACAAGCTTGAGGGCTAAAGTGAAAACATTGGTCAAACGTAGCATGCTCCTAGCGTATATGCCATTTAGACTCGCAAATCTTGTATAACAGTCCCGACGTCAGCCGAGTGCTGGGGTCTACATTTATAAGTGGAAACTAGTCTTTATTTGTTAATGGGACGCATTATTTACACTTGTTTCACTGATTATTGTTTAGCCCTTATTGAGTGAAACGCCATGGTATTACCCCGTTCCTCTCGCCGCTGCGATCTCTGTTGCAGCCCGGGCATTTTTTTACAAAGATGTGATGATGCAGGCTCATGCCTGGCCACCAGTACACTGATTGTAGTTCTTCCAGAGAATCTTTTAGTTTGAGGTGTCTGAGACCCTCGCCCATATGTGTGTCTGCTATTAACAAAGTTCTCCTGTCCTTGTTTGGAATTACTCTATCCCCTACTCCAGGGATTCGAGCAAAAGGAACGGAGTTCGCATCGATTATGTATGTATATTTGAGTGGGTAACTGATCGGTAACGCTGAGCAGTCGCCTTTTGATGACGTTTTCACCGCCAGCATTGTTTCACCGTCAATGTATTTTACTGCACGCTTTTTTCTAGCTACGGAAGCCGATTCAGTTGCTACCGCTGTGGCTTTCTCAGCCAATGAATTCCCTGCAACGTGAACGCCATCACGCTGATGACTCAGTGAGTGTATCACGTGAGTCTTTGGTAGTTCTTTTTTTAACAGAACTATTTGTTCCCAAAGCAGTTTTTGTTTTATTGTTGCACCTGTGTCATCTTTGTAACCGTTTTGAATCCATTTCTGCAAATCGCTGTTATATGATTTGACGCAGTAATACGAATCGGACACTATGAGTGTCGGGAATTCGCGATCTGCATTATCTAGCGCCATTTTCAATGCTATTATTTCAGTCTGTTGTTCTGAATTAGTTTCTACTGAGTGTGTTTTTGTTAATAGAGGTCTTAGTATACCTCCGCGCCACACTTCTTTTGTAATCTCACATGTGGGGTTGTATGCTTGTTCCCCCCAAACGGATGGTTGAGCATGTCCGTCTGTATAGATTACACAAGCTTACTGTCGTAATGGCAGAATGTCGATTGGCAGAGGGAATATTCTTTCATATTCTAGATATTTTAGTTCCTCTAGTTCTGGATCAAAGTAGTATTTTACTTTGTCCATTGTAATGGAATTCACCCATTGTATCCATTCCGGATTCAATGCTGTTGTTGGTAAATTACACGGTGTTGATAATGCCTCAAAGGCTGATTCTGCTGTTCTGACTGTGATGTGTCTACCGTCAGCTTTATCTTTTTCTCTAGCTATTGCGGTTTGAACTGCATGAACAATGTTTTCTTTAATGCTGAATTTCTTTTCAGCTTCTGTGTACAAGTGTGATTTGAATGCAATTGGTACCTTTTCTCCCTCATTCGAGGTCAGGTATGTGAATCCGCATCTTCCTGGGATGACTCGAATCACAAGGTTGCGTGTGTTATCACGTGTTTCTAATTTTGTTTTAATTAACATATCTGTTTGTAAGGATCTCAGAATTTCTGTGTGTTTTTGAGTCCAATTGTTTTTTTTAAAATCTGGTTTTATTAGATCATAAAGGGGTTTGACCCTTTCTGCGTAATTTGCAATGTATGTTCTTCCGAAATTTAGGAAGCCTAGAATTGACTGTAGGTTTTTTAGTGTTCTAGGTGCTTGGAGTACGGCACATTTCTCTAGGAAATTGTCAGCCAGGCTTTTGCCTTCACTTGATAATTCATATCCTAAGAACAGGACTGTTAGATGGGCAATTCTAGATTTTTTAAAGTTGAATTTGTAACCCTCTGCTGCGAACCCAAGTATTATGGTGTTCACTCTCTTCAAGTGAGTATCCAAGTCATCATCTGTTAGGTATATGTCATCGACATAAGATAATGCTTTGTCATCATATGTTTGTAGTAACTCTGTTACCCTCGCTGAGAATACTCCTGGGCTGTTCTTGTACCCCTGGGGTAACCGACAGAATTCTTTTTGAGCGCCATTTATTGAGAACGCTGATAAGTATCTGCTCTCTGGTGCTATATTTTGACAAAAGAATCCATTAGAGATGTCTAATGTTGTTTTATATTTTTTGCGCACTATGTTATTCATTAGTGCAGCACTATGCGAGTTTTGTACTGCAAAAGTTTTGCAACATGAGTTAAGGTGTCTGTAATCCAAAACTAGACGATATGAGTTGTCTGGTTTGGAGACAGGAAACAAAGGGTTGTTCATTTGTGAGGTGCAAGTTTCAATCACCCCCTGGTATTCTAGTTGATCTAGAATTTCCTTTACCTGTTTTTTAGCTTCTTGCTTGATTGGATACTGCCTTTGTGCAGTAGGTTGTGATTTTAACTGGATTTTGTGAGGAGGAGAGTCCTCATCCCATCCTACATGATTTTTATATAAAGCAGGAGCTTGAGCTACTGCCCACTTTCTTGCAAGTGTATATTTTTTATGAATTGGAATATGATTTGAGAAGGCAGGCATAATTATTTCTTCGCCATGTGGGCACTCCCTGACGAACTCTGGTGGCCAATCTTTTTCAGCTAGAAGGATGTCATAGCCCTTGGAGAGATTATCCCAAAAAAGGCCCCTTATTTTTCTAGTCTTATCCCCTTCTATACGTAAAGTTATTTCATATATTTTGTGAGGTTTGCTAACTCTGGTGTCTGCAGTTTCCCCCTGAATGTATTCATTCGTGTCCACTGTCTCCAGATGATTCATAAGGACTTTGCGTGCTATGCTCACTTCTGCTGCGCTGTCTAGCATTGTCTGAGCCCACTCTCCGTTTTTCAGCTGTGTCCTCAGTATTCTCGGCATTGTTGAATACTTTAATACTGGCTACCTTCTTTTTTGGAAACTGTAATTTTTTATTTGGATGAGCAGGTTCCTTGTCTTTGGACTTGACGTGCCCTTCCCTGGGTTCCGATCGTCCTCTTCTTTCCGATTTCTGCGAGGAAGTCTGAAAAGATTGAGAGGGACGTGTATCAAAATCTTGATATCTATCCGGTTTCTTTATGTTATCCCTATTTCTAAGGTTGTATTTTTTCACAGAGGGCTCCCTTTGGGGAGACTTGGGTCCTTGGTCCGGAGATCTTTCTCTCCGCCGAGGAGACCTTCCTCTGGACTGGAATCTCTTTTCTTTTGGTTTGGATTGTTTGTTTCCATCCCAGTTCTTCTTTTGACTGTTTAGATTATTTTTAATAAATATTTTTTCAGGACTTTCAATTAGTTGGGGCTTTACTGGTATTCCACCCAAACTATCTCTACCTAGTTCTTCATAGGATTTTTCTATAATTCTGGCAATTTCAGCTGGTTGGTCTGCTATATCTGTCTCTTTTAACCTCTGGCGGATCGCCACATTCGCTGCTTCTCCTTTTATGTTGGCTAGTAATATTGCCGAGACCTGCTTGAAGTCTTTTAGTAATTTCATACCAAGAGTTAAAGCGGGTTCTGGACCGTATTCGTCTTGAATTTGTTTTAGCACATCTGGTATTACTGACATGGATGGAACTCCATGTGTTTTTGTGTAAATGGAAGCAAAGACTGTACCCCAAGTGTCACAGTCCTCCACGTGTGGTGCGATTCCCATTGGAAGACAGATAGTCAGAATCCTGTGTTTATCCACAGGGGTGGTGTCTGGAAACACCGCCTCTATTTGGGTGATTTTTTGTGCTAACCAGAATGGTATTTGTTCCCGTTTAGCTGGTACTTTACCTAGGCAGGACTGTATGTTCTGTGGTGTAATTTTATTTGTGTTCCCCTGATGTGGGGTCAGCTGTGGAATTTTAACTACAGGTTGGATGGTTGAAGTCCGCATTACATATTGGACTAGTTGTCTATATATTTTAATTAATTGTTTTAGTTGTACTAAAACATCTGCTGCAGACATTCTTTCGATGTCTGGATGTGGTGTGTATCCGGCTAGGACCAGCCACGTTGCTCCTGGTCTACCTAGTGGACCGAGCCTGGTGATGTGATTATTATGTTTTAGGGCGCCATTAAACAAGAGCAGATGCTCTTGGAATTTGAGTGGTACTTCCACTTCCTCGAAAGGAGTGTAGGTATCCGGAGGTTCCTCTATTTTATAACAGTGGAACTCCTTTGTTACAGCATTTGCTGCTGGAAAGTTTATCCATGAATAGAATACCTCTGTCTGCCGATAGTCGTGTGCCTCAATTACGAATATGACTGTACCACCTCTTGGTGTCAGTCCATTTTCTATAAGTTTTAACGTTATAGATCTTCTTATGTTGACCGGGATGAGTATTATATCCGGGTCTGCTTCTTGCATAGTATTATCAGCTTCTATTACTTCAGCTGCTACTCTAGCTCTCTCTCTTTCATCATCACTGTCTGGCATTTTACTGTCAGGATGGTTATTCTGTTTGTTTGCAGATCAGGTTTCTTGTGGAAACAAAGATGAGATGCACAATATTTTGGAACAGTGTATCCTTCAACGTTGATTGAACCAAGAACCATACATAGGAGTTCCCTCCTGCGAGGTTTGGCGGATTTTACCTCTCACCCACTCCAGACGTCTTTGGAGTATTATGGGAAAAAGGGGTCTGAGTGAAAAAGCACGACTGAGTTACTCTAAAGTCTTGTGTTAGTTTTATCGCCTATCCTAACACGTTGGGCGCCATGTAGTGTAGTTCCTATTATCCCAATAGGCTCTGCGCATTGGAATAATACCTCCAATAGTATAGACCTAGACCAGACGTTAACTAGGTCTTCTACTGTCGATATTAGACTTAAAGTTTTGGGTTTGCCAGCTAGCTCAGAGTTCACTAGAAACTTTCTCGAATAGACAAGGAGGAGTTGAACCTCCCTGGATAGACAAGAAGGGATTTAGTTTCTGACAACCATAGAACATGACAACTTTGCTCTCCCCTAATCAAGAGTGTATCTCTAGAGTCGTGTGAAAACAAAAGACAACTTATTTTACTCAGTCAGTACGTGCATTCTTAGTTTCACCAGATTGTAGAGAAAAGGAAGAGACGGGCGTGTTCAATAAAAGATGTTATTTATTGATCAGTCTCTTTTCTCGTACAAGAGAAATGAATCGATATTATTGCAATACTTATGGTTAAGTAAAGTGCATACAATAAAAGCAGAAGTATCAAATAATACTGTAAAACATTTATATGGTTTCTAAGCCATATGGTGGTTTAAAATGGATAAAATAGATACATACATATAAACATTTGACTAATCGTACTCAACTGGTGCTTCTAACCACGCCTACCCCAGTGTACCTGACCTAAGCCTAATACGTGGGCGGGGATAGAAAGTAGCAGTCTAAGTTAAGTTTGTTTTGCCAAGTGACTGATTCAAGAATTCTCTGCAAGGGGTTATTCAGTTCCGTACCTGAGGTCTAGGATGGTTGAGGGATAGTATCTCTCGTCTGAGGTCTCGATATTCCAGGCTGCCTGCAAGGGCTGCTCGGAAGCGCCGGAGCTGGATTTCTCGGCAGGAGAAAGGCAGCGTCTCGTTCTCAGCGCGTCAGGAAGGCGGGGCAGCTAGTGGGCTTCGCTCTCTGCTGGGCTTCGGGAAGTCTCGCTGCTCCGATCTCGTCACCACCGCGTGTGTTTGCTTAAGGCAATATCGGTAATATTTATACCTGTAAGGTGCCGAGATTGACGTAAGGATGGACATAGATACGTCAATAAGGATGTCATACGAGCTGGTCATTAGCGCATTCTTTTACTGAAGTTCTCGGTGAAATCAAAACAATGGCCGCAGGGTTTTTCCCAGGTTGTCATAGGTTTGATTTGTTTTGAGAACTCCGTATGCCTTATCAGGGGCTGGAGGAATATTGCTTTGCCTAATTAGATGGCAAGCGTTATGACCTAATCAGATAACGCGCTCCTGTGCCGTGGTCTGGCGTAATCAGATAACGGTTTCTGCATTATGGGATGGCTGCTAGTTAACTCGTTAACCAGAATAGGGTCAGGAATAGGGGGATCGATACAGAACCTATAGGAATACATCACAATTGCAGGTGGCATTGGTAGTGCGCCAGCATTGGGAGGGTTTTAATGCTGATCATTAATGCTGATCATGCACGACTACAGGCACTTTGGTGCGAGGCCCATGAGATACCTTGCGCTAGCCGCCCCTCCCCCCTTCTATTACAGGGTCCTCTTGGAAAGCGACTTTTCCAGAATGGTGTGTAATTTGGACTTTGGACTGTTCCTCATGGACTCTGCCAATTTTTTGCCCAGTTGGCCATGTACTTTGATGTTCTTTGGTTTCCTCCTTTTTCTACTCTTTTTCTCCTTTTTCTGCTGTGCTGCTAATGGAGGGATGGGGACTGCCTTCTGGTACTTTTGAGCCTTTGGGATACCCTGAGTGATATCTAGCAAATATGTGGGCATTGGAGCGGCTCTGGAAACTACTGCTGCGCCATGGAGAGAGTATATGGAGGTTACTGACTCCGCCATGTAAGCAGCCGCGATCGGTAATGGGTGTACCTGTAGGGCGGTGATGTGGGGAGGGGGATGGGCAGTGTTTGGGGTAGTAATCTATGAATTATGAAGCTTTACAGGTAAGTAAACATTTGAATAAATAAAACAAATTTGGTTGCGCGCACTGCATCGCATTTGGAGATGCAGTGCACACAACGAAATTCATTTTATTTATTTAAATGTTTACTTACTGTAAAGCTCCGTAATCCATAGATTACTACACCCCACCCTGCCCCTCTCCCTCCTCACGTCACCGCTCTGCAGGTACACCCATTACTGACCGCGGCTGCATGTAAGCATAGGTGTTGCTATGGGCGACTGAACCGTTCAGAATGGATCTGACCGACCCTGTGAAATTTCTCTCTTTGAACGTAAAGGGGCTCAACTCGCCCAATAAAAGGCGACAGGTTTGGCGGTATTTACTTCAGCAAGACCCAGACATCATATTTCTCCAAGAGACCCACCTCCTCTCCTCTGACACTCGTCTCATGACTCATCCCAAATAGACCCGACAATTCTGGGCTTGTGCCCCTACTAAAACATGTGGTGTGGCAGCTTTCCTTAAAGTCGGTTGGGGTGTCCAAAATGCTAACGCTACGAAAGACAAGAGTGGGAGCTTTTTTTTAAAGCTCCAAATATCTTGGGGTAGGGGATCCTTGACCCTTGTGAACATTTATGCCCCCAATCAAAATCAGGATAAATGCTTACGCACCCACCTCCATGATCTCTCTCACTCCGTCACTACACCGATTATTCTTTGGCAGGATTTTAACTTGGTCTTGAACCAGGTATGGGATTGCTTCAAGTTGAGGAAGGCGCTCTTTGCGGAGTTCTTGATGTGTTTGGCCATGTCAAGTTTTGGGTTTAGGGTAATTCCCAGCGATTTTACAGAGTCAGCCAGGGTGAGATAGCCGTTGAGAGGATCAAAAGCTTTTAGCCATTCTATGATTTGGGGGTTCGCTTCTTTGTTGGAAATGAGGTGGATTTCTGTTTTGTCTTGGTTGAGTTTCAGGTGGTTTATTGATAGCCAGTGTTGGAATTCTCTTAGACTTTCACTGAGTCTCTAAATGTCATCAATGGAGGAGGTTTCAAGATAGATCTGGGTGTCGTCTGCATATAAGTGGAAGGGGATGTTGGCTTTTTTTTAGTATGGTGGTGAGGGGTTCCATGTAGATGTTGAAGAGTTGCGGGGAAAGGACTGATACTTGGGGGACCCCCCTGATGATGGGTGTAGGTTGGACAAGAAGTTTGGGATTTTTATTCTTTGGGTGCGGTTGTGGAGGATGGAGGAGAATCGATATAAGACCACCTTATCTATACCTACCCTTTCTTGAAGAACCTTAATGAGTTGACCATGTCGAAGGCTGCCGATAAGTCCAGCAGAATGAGTAGGCATCATTGTTCCATATCGAGTGACTTGTGAATAGAGTCTATGACGTTAAGGCTCGCTGTCTCTGTCCTTCAGCATTTTCTGAAGCCCGATTAGTGTAGGTCTAGAAGGTTGATGCTGTCCATGTGTTGAGTCAGTTGTAGTAGAACGCACCTTTCCAGGATTTTGCATAGGAGAGGGAGATTGGAGATGGGTCTGAAGTTGTTCAGGTCATTGGTGTCCAAGCCTGGTTTTTTCAGTAATGGCGTGACTTGGCCAACTTTGAGGCAGTCTGGAATGACTCCGGTTCTCAGGGAGCTGTTTATGATCTTGCTCCAGAGTGGGGCTACGGAGAGTTTAAGCTTTTTGGCCAGTTGGGCAGGTATAGGATCTAGGACGTGAGATGAAGGTTTGCAGGTGGATATCAGTTTCACTATCTCCACTTCCGGGATGGGGTTGAAGGATTTCCAGAGTTTTGTGGGGTGCTTGGGAGTGATGTCTTCTGTCCCTGGTGCCGGGCTCTTGTAGGGGGGACTGCAGTTGGCGTCCAGTGAAAGCTCAATCTTGGTGATTTTGTCGTTGAAGAAGTTGGCGAAGTTGGCGCACAGGTCTTTGGATGCCCGGACTGAGGATGCAGGAGGCTTGGAACTTTGTTGCCTAATGAGGTTGAAGAATACTTTGGGCCTGTTTTTTATGCAGTCTAGAGCGTTACAGAGAAATGAAGTTTTTTCATTCTTGGTGTGTTTCTTGTACTTCCTGCGTACTGTTTTGAGTTGATCGCGGAGGATTGTGGAAGGGTTTTTCCGCCAGAGTCTTTCTGCAGCTCTTAGATGTCTTCTTTCGGAGTTTATGTCTGTGTTGAACCAGGATCTAGATGGAATGTTCCTGACTCTTTTTAGTTTCGAGGGGGTTTATTGGTCCAGAATGGTTGTCATAGTTGTGTTGTAGTGAGAGGTGAGTTCTGTTGTGGAGAGATCATGTGTGGCAATGGGAAGGGTAGAGAGTATACCCTTTCCTCCAAGTCAGCCAGGGGAATCTGGATTAGATTTTTCGCCCATTTGGGGGGGTCTTGTGTGGGGGTTGGTGTAGGATCGTTTGGTTGATGTGGAATAGGATGGTGTGGTGGTAAGACCAGTCAATGGGCAGGATGTGGTAGATCGTGACTGTGTTGTGTGGGGCCATAATGGCATCTAGGATTGATCCTCTGTTATGGGTATCCTCTGAGCAGTGCTGGGTAAGGTTGTTGATGTGTAGAAGATCATTCACAGTTTGGATTAGCGAGTTGTTTTCTTCATTCCAGTGTAGGTTGAGGTCACCTAGAATTAAGTTGTTTGAGTCTCGGAGTGAGCATTGAGCAATCAGATCAGACAGGTGTTCACCGAATGCGGTGGTGTTGCCTGGGGGATGGTAGAGGAGATGGCAGAGTAATGTTTTGTTGTCACTTGTCTTGATGTTAGTGGTTAGGCATTCAAAAGTGTTATAGTTGAAGATGTCAGTTTCCGTCACGGAGATGTTGTTCTTGTGTATGACATCCGTAAGGAGGTTGAGGCCTTTGTTATGGTGAATGACCTCACGGACACTTCTGAAGCTACTAGGTGGGATGTTTTTAAAGCTACCATCCGTGGGGTTATTTCTACTATTTCAATTGTGAGAACCCGTGAATCCCTTCTTGTAGAGAATACACTCGCCGTGGACATTAAAACATTAGAACAACGGGATCACCTTCAACCATTCCTTCGTAATAAACGATTACTTGCAGAGGCACGGGGTCAACTACACCTACAGCGCACTAATAAGGTGGAGAGACTGCTGCTTGCCGTTAATCAGAAATTCTATGTGGGTGGGGACAAGGTTGGGTCTTGTTTCGCACGACGTCTTCGAGCTTGGAACACGAGGGCACATATAGCCAAACTTAAGCGGCCAGATGGTACATAGGCTATCTCAGAATCCGATAAGTCTACGGTTCTCTCTGATTTTTATGGGGCACTAAACGCAGATGCTCCCTTCCCTCGTGAAGCAGTCAGGGAATTTTTGGACTCCTGCCTTTGGTATGTCAATTAGTTCCCATCCTGGGGATCTGATGGAGGAACCTATCTTGTAATAGGAAATAGCGAAAGCTCTGAAACAGCTCCCAGTGGGGAAAACTATGGGACCAGATGGTCTGCCTGTAGCTTTTTATCGGGTCTTCTACCCGCAGCTGCAAGAACATTTACTACACCTTTTTAACAGTTTTACGGAGGCTTCAGGCCTTACTCCAACAATGGCGGAAGAAGAGATTGTTCTTGTGCCAAAACCTGGAAAAGACCACTCTTTTCCTCACTCGTATTGCCCTAAAAGGCACAGATTAGGGCTATATCGGCTTTTTTGGCGTCCCTTGATGCTGAGAAGGCCTTTGATCGAGTGGACTGGTGCTTTCTTCGGGAAGTTCTGTGGAGGATGGGTCTTGGCCCGATGATGATCTCTAGATTGATGGCTTCTTACACACATCCTACTACCCGCATCCGGTTTAATGGACGCCTCACCGCTTCCATCCCGATTCATCGTGGTGCCAGACAGGAATGCCCTTTGTCCTCCCTGTTATTTGCCCTTGTGGTGGAACCCCTCGCAATTGTTATAAGATGTCATCCTGGCATCCGGGGTATTCCTTTTGGGGGATACGAGCACAAAGTTTCCCTCTTTGCAGATGATCTGCTGCTTTCTCATTCCTCCCCGTCCTCCTCTCTTCCAGCGTTAGCCACACCTCTACGATCTTTTGAGATACCGTTCGGGTTCCAAATTAATCTTGCTAAATCTCATGCCCTCAACCTCACCCTACCAGCCTCGGAACTTCAGTACCTAGAAGGTTTACTCCATCTCCAGGGGACAGACAAGTTGATCAGATACTTAGGATTTGACTTGAGCCCCTTGCTTTCATCTTGGACATCGACTAATTGGCCTAGATATAGGGGCGCGATATGAGAGGAACTACGTAGATGGAAAGCTCTCCCTCTAGCACGGCTGGGGTGTATTAATGCTATTAAATGTCACTCCTTCTGAAGATTTTGTATCTATTACAATACCTTTCCACCCCGGTACCTCAGGCTGACATCCTTTCACTCCAACGTGACTTCACCTTTTTCATATGGGGGCAGTCGCGCTTGCGCTTCTCTAATAAGATCTTGAGGTTGCCTCGGGACCGAGGGGGGATTGAGTGTCCCAATCTTTTGGAATACTTCTAGGCCTGCCATCTTTGGAATATTTCAGAATGAATGGTCTGTGAGAGTGAGAAACATTGGTCCCATATGGACCGGGCAGTTTCCTGTAGGCCCTTGTGAGATCTGGCTTGGCTCTCTTGTGGTGCTTTACCCATTAGTGCCTACATTGCTACCCCTACTAAAACTGTTCTGGAGATTTGGGATAAATAGGCGGTTTCTCGTGGTCTAACTACTTTCACTTCCCCTAACACCCCTATTGTGTGCAATCCGATGTTCCCTCCTGCTTTGCAACCTCAGGAGTTTGGCGCATGGTCTGATGGTGAATGATGTGTCCTTCAAGACTTCTTTCAAGGTGACAAGCACTCACAAAAGCAGAGCAGGGAGCTGTGCCTTATCATACTTGACTCTTCAACCGCAGACAGGTCGCTCCCCATGCCACCACACGGCCACCAGCTGCCTCGTGCCTGCTCCTTGCCACCCGCCTGTTTTCCAACCAGTTTCCGCTCCTTCCCATGGCTGCGTCCCTGCGGCCCTGCCCCTGGCTCCCCATTGGCCACCCCGCTCCCGCCTCCCAGATGCTCCTGCCTCCCTATCCCCCTCTTATGGAGGCCACGCAGCGGATGCGCAGCGGACTCCTCAAGACCTGGCTCTTCGAGCAGTAGCGGTACCCCCTTCCTCAGCGCCTTGAGACCCTCACGGGTAAGTAGCGCGCTTTACAAGTACTCTGATTGATTCAAGCCTGAAAGAGCCTCCCACAATGCATCAATCAATCAATCAATCAAAAATGTGTAAAGTGCGCTACTTACCCGTGAGGGTCTCAAGGCGCTGAGGGGGGGGAGCTGCTACTGCTCGAATAGCCAGGTGTTGAGGAGCCTTCTGAAGGTGAGCAGGTCTTGGGTCTGCCATAGATGGGTGGGGAGAGTGTTCCAGGTCTTGGCGGCGAGGAAAGAGAAGGATCTGCCACCGGAGGCCTTTCGTTGGATGCGTGGGACGGCAGTAAGGGCAAGGCTGGCGGAGCGGAGTTAGCGGGCGGGGGTGTAGAAGTTGAGTCTATTGTTCAGGTAGGCTAGTCCGGTGTTGTGGAGTGCTATGTGCGTGTTGGTGAGGAGTTTGAAGGTGATCCTCTTGTTGACGGGGAGCCAGTGCAGGTTTCTTATGTGGGAGGAGATGTGACTGCCGCGGGGGACGTTGAGGATCAGTCGGGCTGAGGTGTTCTGGATGAGTTGTAGTCGCTGCAGGGGTTTGGCCGGGATACCTGCGTAGAGTGCGTTGCCGTAGTCTAGCCTGCTGCTGACGAGGGCCTGGGTCACTGTTCTTCTTGTTTCAGTCGGCATCCACTTGTAGATCCTGCGGAGCATTCATAGGGTGTTGTAGCAGGAGCAGGAGATGGCGTTGACCTGCTTTGACATGGAGAGGGAGGAGTCGAGGATGAATCCCAGGTTGCGTGCGTGGTTCGTCGGTGTCGAGGCTGCTCCCAGTGCGGTCGGCCACCAGGAGTCGTCCCAAGCCGAGGGGGCGGGACCTAGGATGAGGACTTCAGTCTTGTCCGAGTTCAGTTTCAGATGGCTGCTCCTCATCCACTCGGCTACGGCCTTCATTCCCTCTTGGAGGTTGGTTTTGATGGTGTGCAGGTCCTTGGTGATGGAGAGGATGAGCTGGGTGTCATCGGCGTAGGAGATGATGTTCAGGTTGTGCTGGTGGGCTATTTGTGTGAGGGGGGCTATGTAGACATTGAACAAGGTTGGGCTGAGGGATGAGCCCTTGGGTACGCCGCAGATGACGTCAGTGGCTTCGGATAGGGAGGGCGGGAGAGAGACTCTCTGGGTTCTGCCGGAGAGGAAGGATGTGGTCCAGTCCAGGGCCTTCTACTGGATTCCGGCTTCTTGGAGGCGTGTTCTTAGTGTGCGGTGGCAGACCTTGTCGAAGGCATAAGAGAGGTCCAGGAGGATGAGGGCTGAGGTTTTGCCATTGTCTAGCTGGAGCCTGATGTCGTCTCTGGCGGCGATAAGGGCGGTCTCGGT
Source organism: Lissotriton helveticus (assembly GCF_964261635.1). Taxonomy (NCBI): domain Eukaryota; kingdom Metazoa; phylum Chordata; class Amphibia; order Caudata; family Salamandridae; genus Lissotriton; species Lissotriton helveticus. The sequence goes on along the minus strand of NC_136065.1, from coordinate 1,074,334,858 downwards.
GCTGTGGTTGCGTCTGAATCCGGACTGGGATGGGTCTAGGATGCTGTTGTCCTCGAGGTGGTGGATCACCTGCCTGTTGGCGATTTTCTCGATGACCTTCACCGGGAAGGGGAGCAGGGAGATGGGCCGGAACTTCTTGAGGTCTTTGGGGTCCGCTTTGGGCTTCTTGAGTAGGGCATTGATTTCGGCGTGCTTCCAGCTTTCCGGGAATGTCGCAGTGTCAAAGGAGATGTTGATGATCTTTTGCAGCTGGGGCGCGATGGTTGCGTCAGCTTTGTTGTAAACGTGGTGTGGGCAGGGGTCTGATGGAGATCCTGAGTGGCTGGAGTTCATGACCTTGCATGTCTCTTCATCGTTGACGTGTGTCCAGGAGGACAGCTTGTTGGTGCAGGTGGCATTCGGGGAGTGGTCTGTTGCGGTCGGGGTGGATGAGGAGTTGAAGCTGTCGTGGATGTCGGCGATCTTGCGGGGGGAAAAGGTGGCCAGTGAGTCGCACAGGTCCTGTGAGGGCGGGATGTCGTTGGTGTTGGCGTTTGGGTTGGAGAGTTCCTTCACTATGTTGAAAAGTTCTTTGCTGTTGTGTGCGTTGTTCTCCAGTCGGGTTTTGAAGTACGATCTCTTAGCTGTTCTGATGAGGTGGTGATGTCTGCGGATGGCGTCCTTGTGGGCTGCGTGGCTTTCTGGTGTGCGGTCGTGGAGCCATTTCTTCTCCAGTTTCCGGCATGTCCGTTTGGAGATCTGGAGTTCTTCGTTGAACCGGGCGGCTTTCTTGCTGTGGTGGTTGGTGGAGGGTTTCTTGATCGGGGCGAGAGTGTTGGCACAGTCGACGAGCCACTGTCTGAAGTTTCGAGCGGCGGCGTCTGTGTCAGTGAGGTCAGTGGGTGGGTTCTGGGTGAGGGTGGAGGTTAGTTGGTCTTCGGTGACTTTGCTCCAGCAGCGTTGAGGCAGTTGTTGTGTCTGGTGGTGCGTGGTTGGTTTCTTGAAGGAGAAGTGGATGCATCGGTGGTCAGTCCAGTGGAGTACGGTGGTGTGGTTGAAGGCGACGTAGGTGCTTGAGGAGAAGATGGGGACGAGCGTGTGGCCGGCGGCGTGGGTAGGTTCGGTGACGAGTTGTCGGAGACCGAGGTTGGCGAGGTTGGTTGTCGATCAGGGCGCTGGAGTTGGCTTCATTGTTGTTCTCGAGGTGGAAGTTCAGGTCCCCGAGGAGGATGTAGTCTGTGGAGGCGAGTGCGTGGGTGCTGGCGAGGTTGGCGACGGAGTCGCTGAAGGGGGCCCGGGGACTAGGTGGTCTGTAGATGAGTGTTCCTCTCAGGGTGGTGTTGGGGTCGGTGTGGATCCGGAAGTGAAGGTGTTCGGTGGAGTTGAGGGAGTCGTCTGCGAGGGTGTGGACTTGGAGGGTGGACTTGTGGACGATGGCTATTCCTCCTCCAATCCCATTGGTCCGGTCTCTGCGGGAGATCTTGTAGCCGTTGAGGATGGCTATGGCGATGTCGGGTGCCGAGGAGTCATTCCACCAGGTCTCGGTCAGGAAGGCAACATCTGGGGCGGTGGTGTCAAGCAGGTCCCAGAGCTCGACGGCATGTTTGTGTGCGGAGTGGGTGTTGAGGAGTATGCAGCGGAGGTGGTTGGGTCCATTCCTTCGAGTTATGGTGGTTCTGTGGCATGTGAAGTTGCAGGTGAGGCTGGAGAAGGGTCCGTGGGTGCGTTTCGGGGTGGCCTGGAAGCAGCGTTGGTCTCGGCCGGTGTTGAGAGCTTGGAGGGTGTTGGCGTCATATCGGAGTGTGGCGTTGTGGTGTGTGCGAGGTCCAGGGGTTCTGGCACTGGGCGTGGTCCAGGCGTGGACAGGCGCAGACGGGCTTGCCTTTGGCGTGCCTTCAGCGCACCAGCGGCGCCCACTGCGCACATCCGCTGCGCACGTCCGCGGCGCGCCAGGGCGGCGGTCGCCTTATGAGGTGGAGAGGGAGGGAGGAGCAGCTGGGAGCCTGGAGCAGGGCGGTGAGAGGGCGTGGCCGCAGGAGGCAGCAGCGGGAAACCAAGGGATACAGAAGAAAAAGGGGAGTGGCGGGGGTGGCGAACTGGCGAAAAAAGAGGGTCTGAGCAGTGGCAAATAAACACAAAAGGTAAAAAGCACAAGACAAGCAGAATAAAACAATCAATTTTACATGCGACTATGAGCAGAGGCAGCGGTCACAGCGGCCGCGAACTCGCGCTGGGAGGCAGCGGCGAGGCATCAATCAGGTTGAGGTGAGTGGCGGCAGAGGGGCCGACATGGCCTGAAAGCGGGTCAGGAGTCACCCCTATCGCCCGACAGCAGTCACCTTATGAGGCGGACAGGGAGGGAGGAGCATCTGGGAGGCAGGAGCAGGGCAGTGAGGGGGCATGGCCGCAGGAGGCAGCGGCGGGAAACCAAGGGATACAGAAGAAAAAGGGGGGTGGGGGGTGGCGAACTGGCAAAAAAAGAGGGTCTGAGCAGTGGCAAATAGGGCATCCCCCTTTTTTCCTAACTTCTGCAAGAAGCTGAAGGCCTCACTCTTTGAGTAGGCTCTCTGGGGCTGGCCTCACACTCCAGTTACAAGCACCTGGATGCCCTAGCGAGTGATTTGAGCACTATAAAAATACTGATAGCATAGCATAAACATTGCAGCTGCAGAATCCCATAAATTACCTGGCCCCCTCCATTGATTTATGAACACTTTTTTAGTCAAACATAAACCTAAACCTTCTAATCCTTGTCTTTGTTCATTGGTAGATGGGTTTTGAAGAGCATTGTATTTTTTTCAAGCTAACAATACCGAAAATAAATATGTAATTTTAGAAGAACATAACAGGTAGTGTGTTATATGGTTCCACATTACCACCACTGGTTTCTTGTGACATTTACAAACCATTCTGCTTTAGACCCTGTGTTACCAGAAACCCAGATGGCAATATTGGACCATATTAAACAGTTCTGTTCTTTTTTTCTATCACTATATATTTTGGGTGACAATGCGACCCGGATTTGCCAGGGTGGCCCTGGTTTTTCACCAGCTGCGCTGGGAGATTTCAGGAAATTTAGCTCATGTCCCGTTTTTTAAAGAGGGTCGATTGAAAACGGTGTTTCTTTTTTTATGTTTTACAAAGAAGGGATAGTTAGCAGTTGTTTCGAGAAAGCAATGTAATTAACACACTACTGGATTTAAAAAATGCATTTTATTTCTGTTCTTACTGCCTGTTCTGTAATTCTATGTCAGGACGGAGGCTCCGATTATGCTTTTCTCAATTTCTTTACTGGAGACAGCAGCCAATGAAAACACAGTAAAGAAAACAAAAAACTACACTTCCCATGAGCACATAGTAACCATAGAGTACATAGAAGGTATAAATATAGTCATAGAGGTTCCAACTTCCTCTTTCTTTGCTGCTGCGCAGCCAGTTAAGTGCACTTTACTTATTTACTTGCTATTTTGCCTTTATTCATAGTAATATTGTGTGCGCTTTGTTCTTTCACTGCAGCGTTCTCGCTAAATGCTAATTGGAACCTTCCGGTTCGTGTGTTGTCGCTAATTACTTCGGCGCTTTCATTTTCCGCTTTGTTATTGTTCGCCGAGAAGTCGGTTGCGGGGGCGTGGGCTCACCCCCCGGTGACAGGCTTGCTTCTAGCACCTGTCCTTTGTTGTGGAGCGGGAGCGGGGCTGGAAGACGCGTGTCCTGTTACACGCGTCTCCCATTGTCGACAGGTTGCATTCAGCGCATGCGCAGTCCACCGGCGGTACTCGCGTTGTGGTCGGCGGTGGTACTGCGCATTTGTTCCTGTGCAGAATTCTGACAGGACGTCCAGCGCTCGAGTTTCTCTACGGAGTTCAATTGAATTGGCTTCTGCCTTTGCCCATTTTTCCCTGTCATTAGGCCCCTGACGCCCTAGTGCTAGTTAAATTGCCTGGGGTTGTAAAATATTTGCAGAGGCTTTGCCTAGAGTGTCTTAAGCAAGCCCTCCCTCCACATTTTACTATTGTTTTGACAGGTTTTTTCCTATCCATTGGCTTGTTTTGGGGCTACACTCCCCCTGAAGTGCCTTCGGGTGTCAATATTTTTTCGCCTCCTCTTGGGCATTTCACCTCTCCTGAGGCCAGAATGGCAGAGTATTATGAGGATGAGGAGGCGTATTACTATGCTGAGGAAGAGCCTCCAGGCTCTGAGGGTGCTGAATTCATGGACCACGCATTGTATCAGGCTATAGCCCCTCTCAAGAGACATTTGGCTGAATATGCTACTCAGCAGGGTTGGCTTCCTTCTTCAGGTCGGTCCAAAAAATCACCTAAGAATCCTCATAAAGCAGACTTTGTCAAACTGGCAAAAAATTTGACCACCAAGTCTTCCAAGAGACCCGCCACGTCTTTTCAGACACATCAAGTCTCTACTGTGACTGAAGACTCGTCTTCAACTGATTCTTCTTCGGATCCCATAGTTCCTCCTCCCAAAAAGAAGGCTCGTAAAGAGCATTACGTCGATGCCTCTTCTACCCCACAAGTGTTGACCTTTGAGCCAGATGACATTATTCACCCTAACTCTTCAGCTTGGCTACCCTCACCAGAGGTTGCTGAATATGTACAAGCACATATTAGTCGTCCCTTCGAGAAAGATGTTCTCGCCAAGCTGCGCTCTGAGTGTCCCCGCCCAGACCTGGCGGACAAGTTAGCTGAGACTCCTGAAGTCGATCCGTCCATGGTCACATATATGCGCAAATATGCCAAAGACCCGAAAAAGGGTCTGGACAGGTCGTGGAGGTCCTGCCAGGACAAATTACTAGACCTCTTGGGTCCATTGACAAAAATTTTGGATTTGGCTTATTCAGCAAAAAATTCTAATTCTCCTATTAATCCCGATGAGCTAGCAGGGTGGTCTCAAAGGGCTATGTACATTTTAGGCAATGCAAATTGCGCCCTGTCCTGTGAGCGCCGTCGCTCAATACTCATGAAATTGGTCCCTAAATTAACTGATCTTGCTTCTTCCGAATCAGGCCCTTTGGCACATGGTTTCCTTTTTGGCACCCCTTTTCTGAAGGAACTCACTAATTTTGTTGCGACCTTTAGTGGACTTGACAAGGCGCAATCAAACCTGCGCCGTGCCTTCCGTCCGGTTTTCGGACGGGCCGGACGAAGGGGACGTTCGTCCGGCCGGGGAGGTAACCAGCCTGCTCAACGAGGAGGCCAGTCCCAGAGAGGAGGAGCCCAGGACAATTATAGCTCTGGAAAAACCAGATTCTACCCCTCTCGCAAGGGTAGAAACAGCTACGGCTATGGAGGTGCCCAGGGAGGACGTCAAGATTCCTCCAATTCAGGTGAGCTTAATTCTGGCTTCCGAAGTTGTTTTGGGGGGCAGACTGAAGTTTTTTCTTCACAATTGGCAGCTAATCTCCAGCGATGCTTAGGTGTTGGAAACGGTGCAGGGTTTCAAACTCGAGTTCTACGACCACCCTCTCCAACACCGCCTTCCTTTACCCCTTGTTTTTTCCCAACGAGATCAAGACTTCATCTCCGGAGAAGTCGAGTCCCTTCTGACGAAAGGAGCCATCATTCCATCTTCCCGTCATCCCGACGGTTTCGTCAGCAATATTTTTCTAGTGGAGAAAAAAGGGGGTGGTTCCCGTTTGGTTTTAAACCTCAAAGATTTCAACGGCGGGGTTGTTTACCGTCATTTCAAGATGGAAGGTATCCATCTTCTTCGGGATCTTCTACAAGAAGGGGACTGGATGGTCCGCTTGGACCTGAAAGACGCCTATCTGTCTGTTCCTATATATGCTCCCCATCGGCGATTTCTTCAGTTTCAATGGTTGGGGAAATGGTTCGAGTATACTGTACTACCCTTCGGTCTTTCTTCCGCTCCATGGTGCTTTACGAAGCTCATGAGACCGGTGATGGAGTCTTTGCGGGCCCGGGGAGTCAGTTTGATTGTGTATCTAGACGATATTCTCTTGATGGCTCATTGCCCCCGTCTTCTGCAACTTCATTTACAATGGTCCATCGATCTATTGCAATCTCTAGGCTTTCTTATCAATCCTTTGAAGTCAGACTTTCATCCCTCGCAGAAGATGGATTTTCTAGGTTTCAACATCGACTCAATAGCGTGTCAGCTTCTCCTTCCAGGTCAGAAGATCAGAACGATCAAACGAGAATTGCGTCTGGTCTTGTCCAAACAACTGGTCTCTTTGCGGACTGTGGCTCAGATTGTAGGTCTCCTTTCCTCTTCAATCCAAGCCATATTCCCGGGTCCCTTACATTATCGCGCTCTCCAGCGCCTCAAGATCCGACATCTTCAAAAGGGCCTTCGTTACTCCGATCTCATTCCCCTGTCGGAGGATGCTCGTGCGGAGATGTTGTGGTGGCTGGACCACATGGAGTCCTGGAACAGTCGAGCACTGTTCGGTTCGACCCCAGACATCATTATCGAGTCCGATGCGAGCCTTTGGGGATGGGGAGCTCGGTGCGGTTCTCTGACGACAGGGGGCCGTTGGTCCCGGGAGGAATTATCCCTCCACATCAATTGTCTAGAGCTTCTTGCGTGCTCTTTTGCGATCCGCTGTCTTTCCCATCAAGCGACGAACTGTTGCATTCTCCTCCGAATGGACAACGTCTCAGCGGTGAGATATGTCAACAAACTTGGGGGTACAAAATCCAAACTCCTTTCGGAGATAGCCAAGTACTTTTGGCATCTTTGCTTACACCGCCAGATCACGATTATTGCAGAGGCCCTTCCAGGTCGCGACAATCTAGTGGCGGATTGGAATTCCCGTCACCTCCGGTATTACAGGGATTGGCGTCTCCACCCTCGAATGTTTCGGACCTTGGTCCGGGTTTGGGGCCAATGCCACTTGGACCTTTTTGCCTCTCGCCTGAACAAACAGCTTCCGCTGTTTTACAGTTGGCGCCCGGATCCGGAGGCTCTGGCCACGGATGCTTTCCTCCAGTCGTGGCCTCCTCTCCTGTGTTACGCGTTTCCCCCATTCATAATGATTCCATGGGTTCTGGCCCGCACGAGGCGTTTCCTCTCGGATCTGATTCTCATCACTCCCCTTTGGAGGGCTCAGGTGTGGTTTCCAGTTCTTCTGGAGATGAGTTGCTCTCCGCCACTCCTTCTCCCCAACAGGTGGAACCTGTTGCTGGACCCTCTTCTGCAGCCCCACCCTCTCATTCTATCGGGTCATCTCCGTCTTGTAGCGTGGCGGATTTCGGGGGACGCTGGCAAATCACAGGCCTTTCTTCTGACGCTGCCTGATTTATCGGCGAGGCTTGGGCCCCCAACACCCACAAACGTTATTCATCAGCTTGGAAACGGTGGGGTGATTGGTGTACTCAAAGATCAGTGGATCCCTCTATGGCAGATGTCACCCTAGTTCTGAATTTTCTTGCTTCTCTTGCTTCTTCCGGTTTGGCATACAGGACAGTCAATCACTTTCGTTCTGCTATTTCAGCTGGTCATATTCCAGTGGACTCTAAGCCCATTGGGGAACACCCTTTGGTTTCCAAACTGCTCAGAGGCATCCGGATGGTAAAACCTCCTTGCCCTAAGTATGTTCAATTATGGGATGTATCTGTGGTTTTACGTTTCTTGAGTTCTTGGCCTGAAAATTATTTGCTGTCTAGGAAACAGTTATCCGCCAAATTGACAATGTTGCTTTGACTCTTGTCTTGCAAGCGTGTGTCAGATGTTCGTGCTCTTGACTTCGCCGGATGCTCTTTCTCACCTGATGGTGTTTCTTTTTCCATTTCTCGCCGTACTAAATGTAACACATCATCTGTGTCTTATCCCTCTTTTCCACACAATCCCAAGCTGTGTGTAGTACAATGTATTAAGGATTATGAGGTGAGTACTGCACCTTTCCGTCATGATTTGCAGGGTCAACTGCTTATAGCTTTGCAAAAGCCTTTTAAGCCTGTGTCTCCCGCTACCTTGGCACGTTGGGTACGATGGCTCATGTTAGAAGCGGGCATTGACGTTTCCGTCTTTGGGGCCCATTCTGCTCGGGGAGCTATGGCTTCAAAGGCTTTTTCCTTGGGGGTTGGCCTCCAGGATATCATGAAGGCCGCGGATTGGTCTTCAGAATCTGTTTTCAAGACTTTTTATTTCAAGCCGATTGTTGCTTCTGTTGTGGTGGATAGCTTTAAACAAGCATAATCGGAGCCTCCGTCCTGACATAGAATTTAAAATTTGCAAACATTCGTGCCAAGAATTTTCAATTCTATTAAGGACAGGAGGCGAGGATTATCCCACCCTTATTGACATTTATGCATTGGATTAAGTATGCATGTTGCTATACTGTAATGTTCTTTATTATCTGACTCTATTCCCGCCCTATTGTGAATTTTGTACTCTATCCTTTGGAATGGCCTTTACGGCTCTGTTTTTTATTTCCTCCAGGCTCCGACCTTAAATGAGATGTGCTGTGAGTTCCTGCTCATCGTGGGTCTCCTTCTGTTCCTCTGGCTTTGGGAGGTGCCTCCGTCCCTTCATATGGATGAGGATTTTTCCTTTGGACGTTCTTAATGGATTTTGAGTTTTCTAATGTTCTGGGTTCTGGACAAAGAAAGAGGAAGTTGGAACCTCTATGACTATATTTATACCTTCTATGTACTCTATGGTTACTATGTGCTCATGGGAAGTGTAGTTTTTTGTTTTCTTTACTGTGTTTTCATTGGCTGCTGTCTCCAGTAAAGAAATTGAGAAAAGCATAATCCTCGCCTCCTGTCCTTAATAGAATTGAAAATTCTTGGCACGAATGTTAGCAAATTTTAAATTCTCTGTTGAGGAGCACCCTCACTCCCTGCGCTGGCTTGAAGTAAAATGGTGGTCCTTCTTCTATTTTTGTGAAATGCCCCTGTTTTTTACTTCTGGTCACCCTATATATGTTTTAATTTTTAAACATTTACAAAACCTTCACGGCAAAGAACAGTTCCTACATCCAAATAGGTTCTGGTATAAGAGTAATATTGTTATGCAGACGGTGTCTCTCTTAAAGCATCTCTTTGAAAAGAATAACATTAAATAACTGACAAAAGAACATATTCAAACCGTGCCGACAAATACACGCAGCCAGTGAACACTCAGGAGCACGCCAACGCCCCCAAACACGGGTACGCGCGCGCTCACTGAGGCAAACACGCACGCGCCCGACGCTGAAGACAGCCTCCTTGTGAATTATTTACCTGCTGGTGAAAGGGCGCACAGTTCTGCTAATGGGCCTATTACACGGGGTGACGAAGAGCTTCTAAACCCGGGGAACAGATCGCTTTATGAAACTTTAATGGCGGTCAATTGTTCGGCTAAAAAAATACAAGGGGATCCCGTATCAAATATTGATATCTTAATGCTGGATGTTAAAGAAGTCAGGACCAAAGAGTACGGGATCAATGCCCATTATGTGTGCGCGTGGCAGGGGAGTGGGCAGAGAGCCGCAGGCTGTAACCGAAACCAGGCCTTCAAATTCAGCCATTTTAATAAAGTGTCTGTGCTGGGGGGAGGCAACACGAGCAACACTAATTGGTGGACGGAAAACTGCATTACAGCTTTTAAAATTACAACTCTTGATCTCAAATATATGTCGTTTGCTAAAGTGGAACGCATGCGTTTTGCAGCAAAACAAAGCGCTATATGTTTAATGCATGTGTGCATAAAAGGCAGGGCCACCGTGTGCTGGCCTTTGGTTCCGCTTGCCATGCAACGCATCTGTGTCCCCGAAAGAGAAGAGCGCAGCCTCCACCCTAGACCCACCCCTGGAACTGTAATCTCTCGGTGACTTATTCAAATCTTGTATCATAAAGCAGACAGCAAAAATGTGCATGAAATAACAGTAAATGTCACTGCCAACCTGTGCAGTTCCGTCAGCACTATCCTACAACCACCAACATTTTTCCCACTTTTCCCCATTTCCCCCCCTCTATGACCACCCAGCCGCCCAGCTCAAATCACGACACCACACCAGCAGTGCCTTACTTCCTTCATCATCGCCACACTGCCTTCTCCACCTCGCTGCCAGCAGCACCCACTGCCGGCCACCTACATCACCGCCACTCCACTGCCATCAACAGCATCTCAACATCCGCTGTCCTCCCATCAACGCCTCCACCTCCAGTCCAGCACTCCCGAAGTGGCATCAGCATCGCTGCTATTACACGCTCACCGCCCCATCACTAAGCGAGGCAACCTGAAAAACACAACAGTCAGAGTTTGACAATTTAACAAACTCGGTAAACTGCCGACAACTACAGTGAGTCTAGCTGGAATGCGTCGAGTCCGTATTTCATAGGCATACACGTATCTAAGGTTGGCTGAACTGTGTGCCACTGAGATGAATAACTCAGTCACACCCCCTCCACCCTTCTCACGAACATACACTTAAACATGAATTTGTATCAAACTCGGCATCCAGTCATGTTAACATTTCAGTGGCATTGTTTTTGAGATGTCGCCTGCAAGAATTTTAGCAGAAAATGCATGTGCCGGGAGTCTCTATCTCTGTCCTCTATCTCCTCGCCCCTCCCCCCTTGTACTCCGTCTTTGGCCATGGTGAAGGGGCACAGTAGGGGAAGTAATACTGCGACAGGGCCTTCAGGAGGCGATGTGGCCTGGTGGCTGATTTCCAAACTAGGAAACAATAAGTACCTTAGGTTTTTTTCCCTGGCTCCCCCACCTGACTAAAAGTGTGAGCGATCCTGCTCAAATCACCTCAGCTTCCCCGGTCTAGGGCCCATATTAGCCCCGATTCCGAGTCTGGCTCGTGTTTCCCGACCCCTGCACAAACCTGTCTGCAGGGATCGGGATTCCGAAATGGTTGGCCTGACGTGGATTGTGGTGCAGGCAAGGAATAAAACGCGCATGATATTCCCCAAAACTTAAAATGGGTGTTATTTATCGCCCTCTTAATTGTAGAAGCAGCTGTGACTATAGCGCATGTTTCTTCTGAGTCTTCGTATATATTAAAAGGGGCAAATAAAAAAGAGAATGATTTCGATTGGTTTGAGGCGTATCAAGCTCCCCCTGAAAATCGTGGCATTTTTTCTGTAACAAAGTCTATTTGAGCTGAACTTTCTATACGTCATAGTCAAAATGGCCATGTGTTAGTGTGGCTAAAGAACTTAGCCTCACATTAGTGCAATAATTTGTTTTTGAGCCTGGATTTTCTCAATGAAAGGAAATGGTCGAAAATACTTTTATATATTTTTGTAAATAAACAATATCATGGAGACTGTTTTATTCAAAACACACTGCTTGACATTCTCTGCTGTTTAATTCGAAACCATTGTATTTTAATTCCTCCCTCGATGCAACATATATCTTACTGTTCTAAGATGTAAAATCAAATGTTGTGAAGTAGCAGTCTTGCACATCCCGAAGTGCTCATGCAGTTATGTAGGTACAGTATTCATGCCCTGTTTTGTTTTTTTAATCACGTTTAATTGAAACGTAATTTCTATGTAACCGAAAAATGCATAACATTGATTTTCGATCAAACGTTTTCTATCAGTTTGCTTCCCGATCAATATACACCAAAATAATTAATATGTTGCTTTTATAAGACCACTAGTAATCGTTCTATCAAGCAGATAGAAGCGTGTTTAATATTGGTGAATACGCATCTCCTTTCCTTCATGTGCAGATTCAGTTTGTTAGAAAAACATAATCTTATCCCAATATGTTTTCTATATGACCTTTGCCATAACAAAATAAAACGTTATGTGTGAGCTAGCACTCACCATTGTACATAAATAATGTGTAATGATGCTATTGTGATCATGGTTTTCATGAATTAATGGCTAGTTGCATTTTAACATAATTTAACCTTTTTATGTATTTATAAATATGCTAAATAAATGCATCACGCGATTCATATAACTCAAAAGGCGCATTTGCAATTTTAAAGGTTGAAGTGCAATTAAGAGCCCAGCCACAGTCTACACAGAGGGGCGATGCCCGGGGCAGCAGATGATGAATTGCACATCATTTTAATCTATAATCGTAGAAGTCCCCGACCAGAGCAGAGGCGGGAGGGGAGCATGGTGTACACTGACAAGCATTACCAGATCGTTCCCTATAAGAGGTGTCAGTTGGTCTCTTCCATCCGGCTCTGCCTACTACTTCTAGTTTCTTTGACGCCTCGCCTCTTTTTATGAGGATTTCGTCTCAGAGGCAGGGTAATCAGCAGGGCGCTGGAAATGTGTGGGGGCTTGGATCTCACTTACAGCGTGGGGGCTGGGATCTCACTTACAGCGGGAGTAAGTGAGACGGCGGAGAGTAGAGAGGGGGCTAGGTGAGGGGACTAGACATGTAGGGGGGATGTCTCAGGTATGAGAAAGGGAAGGGAAACAAAGAAAGGAATACAACTGCCTGAGGGGTTAGTTTAGGGGTGCTGGGTGGACTCACAGCTCCCTATGAGAGTGACAAGCGCACAGCGATTCCATTCGATAACAGGGCAAGTGACTCCAATCCACTCATCTAGGACGAGCCCATTTCCTACTGGGGAGGGGGGCGCCCCGCGTGGGCTTCTGAAGGCCTCCCCCCTCCTCTTGGGGCAGGGGAAGGATGATCCGGCATCGTTGGCTGCCTCAGCCTGCAGTACCCCTTTTCCTTCTGTTGTCATACAGGTTCTCTTCCCACCACAGACCCTAAGCAAGAGTTTAGCCATATACTCAATCTCTCACGTGAGCGGTTAATAATTCAGTAATCATGGAGATCCGATGGCGCCGAGAGTCACTCTCTGGCGACAACTTTCAAGTAGGCGCTTGAGAGACAAACTGTGACATTGACGCCTTTCACTAAAGGGCCGTCCAAGCTCGCCTCCGCCCATTCCAGTGACTAGGGGAACCCTCCCTGACAGGTGTCTACGGGTGGGTGCTTCCCTTCTTGGGGGGGGGAGGGGGAAGGGGCGGGGGAGGTCTCCCTATGTCCATTCCAGTACCTGCAGCACACTGTGAAAACGCATCGCCAGGTAAAGATGCGCTGACTGTACTCAGAAAAAGAGTGCCTAATCTAACTTTTGAAATATAGACACCTAAACAAATTACACATTGCGTCCATTTCAGTTGCTGCTATTAAAGGGACGCCTTCTTTGCCAAGTACAGTCGAACCTCGAACCGTGCGTCTGACGCTCATATGGCGCTTTTACAGGCGTGGCTGTTGCACGGCCCGTTCACGTGCAGTGTCACCGGAATGGTTCTTCCAGACACAGCTCGTTTAATGATCGCCAAAAAAACCAGCACTATAACTGGTAAAACACAGGGGTCTTTTTGCACATGTGAAACTGTCTGAAATCAGTGCCTAGATTAAATGATACGCGTGTGAAGAACGCCTGAAATAAATAACCCGGAGGCGTTTGATTATCGCCATTAACCGGACTGCTTTTGAACAACTAAAATTGAATGCATTATTGTGATAAACTTTGACATGGGCTAAAATGGAAGAAATGTAACTGCAGCAAGTCTGCTGTTGGCGAGTCAAGGCTTGGGCCCTCATCCAATGAACAGCACAGGACGAAGGCCCGAGTAGGGCGAGTACCTGGTTCCTCTGAGCTGCGCTGTAAAGGGTTTTGGTTGAATATTCTATGGTCTTTGGGCCATATAGAGCTTGGAGCACCGATTCTATGTGCTGTACCTGGTGGGAGGCGCCTGCCACTTATTCTATGTGCTGAGCACTGCAGAGGGCTTTGGTGACTGATTCCTGTGTGATTTGTGCTTCATAGTGAGTGGAAGGCTGTATGTTCAAAGGTCGAAGCACAGAATACTTGTATCACCTTTCTCTTCATTCCAACATTTCCGACTAGCCTCGTGTGTTTTCCTGCGCAGGAGCCAAGCGCCACGAGTCCCTTCGCAGGCGCTCTACGTGTTTTAAAATAAGTTGCTTCCCAAAAGAGCACACAAGTCTGCGTGTGATGAGGTTCATTCAAGGCGAGCCGCCTTTTATCATGTGCCAGTGCCATGCCCAGGCTGTGGCAGCACTAACCCTTGGAGGTACTCGATTGACAATCATGAGGTTCAGATCTTTGTATCCACAAACACCACAGGCTAGGGAGGAAGCCTGATAAAATCATGACAGAGATGCTAACGTCCCTCAGAGGGTGAACCAACGTGCAGCATTTTGTGGTGTACATGTGGGGCTATGGGGTACAAGAGACAGAGGTATCCAAGTGTGTGTGTATGTGTAGTCCCAGAGAAGGTATCGTGCTATTTTAGACAGTACAGGCTGCTGGGCTGCTGTGTCTCCTTCAGCAGCCTGAATGTCAGTTTTCTCTCCCGTCTTCTCCACATCCCAGCAACACAAATTGTAAGAAGGAGAGAGAAAATACAACTGGGGCAGCGACGCACAGTGTGAGTGCACACCTCACATAATCCTATATTGCAAACTGGCTATGTGGCTAATGGTGCCCAACAATGGGGATATGCTGTTGCCAAATGAAATTGAACGTGCACCAGCCGGATTGTCACACAATTTATACCCATGCAAGTTGGTGCCTAGCACGCATGCCAGATCCACACGGAGGTGACACACACGTTGTTACAAAGGATAGCACTCCCTTAGATGAGCTAACAAGTAGTTACTTGGCTGAGGCATTACCCCCAGGTCCCTACGTCCTCGACACCTTCCTAACTAATGAGATGATACTATCTCTGTCAGAAAAAAGAAAAGGAAGGAATGCTGGACCTACCCTCCCCCTCCCGCCGGGAGTACATAAGGGTACATGTCCCAGCATTCCCCCTGTTTCTTTTTTCTGTCATTCTGACAGGGATTGCTGGGGCGCGAGGAGCTTGGGATAGGCTCCTGCGCCGAACTTACCTCCGCTGGGGCTTCGTTGTCCTCGGCGGCTTGGATGTCCTCTCCCTCCCTGCTGGGCTTGGGGGGAGTGGCGCGGGCTGCGTCTGACGCTCCTCTGGGCCGCGCGTGGATGTTGGACCGCGTGGGCCCCGCGTCTGCCCGATGGCCGCCCCTCCTGCCTGCCGGGCTTGTTAGGGGGCGCGGCCGCCTTCGCGTCTTTGGTTGGCTGGGTTGGGTATGCCTTCCTGTCATGGCGCTGCCTGACTTCCGGTATGGACGTAGTCAGGCGCTTCTGTCCGGTCGTTTTTTCTGCTGGTATAAACGAGGGCAGCTGGTGAGTACCGCGTAGCGGTTTTTCTTTCGTTGTGCTGTTTGCTTTTGATACTGCAGGCTGTGTTGTTCCTCTGCTGTACAGGATGGGGAAAAGTTCGAGGAAGAGGCATCACAGGGAGAGGTCCTCTTCTTCTTCTTCTTCCAGTGACTCACGTTCTCCTTCTCCTGCCCGGTCCAGACGCCGTGGTAGAGGTGGGGATGCGCGCTTGAAGCGCTTGATCAGGGAGACCCTTTCAGAGATGGGTTCTGGTGGTGCAGGTCGCAAGGCTCATGCTGCGGATTCCGGTTCTTCTGCTTCTTCTGCTGACGAGTCGGCTTTGACTGGGGACTCTATGCTGAAGGGGAAGTATATAGACAAGGACGCTCTTCCTGGTATCCTGAAGCACGTGAAGCAGAATATGGGCTTTGCTGATGACGCTGTTCCCAGTACTTCGGGCGGTTCTTTGCTCCGCCAGTTCCAGAGTTCTGCCACGGTGGATGTTCCTGTTCATCCCTTTATTAAGGATGTCCTGAAGAGGGAGTGGGCTGATCCAGATCGCATTCTGGTTCCACGCTTTATGGCCCGTCTTTACCCCCTCCGGGATATGGCTACGGATCTTCCTGATTCGATCCCCATTGACTCCTTTGTTGCAAGTTTGGTGGGTCGCACTTCCTTGTCTGAGGACGCTGTGCTGAAGGACCCTGTGGATAAGAAGGCTGACGGGGCTCTGAGGAAAGTTTATTCTGGCTCTCATCTGGCCTTGAGAGCCGGGGTTTATGGTACTTATTTGTCGCAGTCTCTGCTGGCGGACATTAAGTCTCTTTACCAGTCGATGGACGATGCCACGGACTGTTCGAGTCTTCTTGAACACATTGAGCGACAGGTTGAACTTATGTCCGATGTGTCTTTTGATGTGGTGCGCGCTGCTGCTCTTTCTGGTGGGGCCTGTGTGGCGGCTCGTCGCAGTCTTGTTCTTAAGGACTGGAAGACTGACTCTGCGCAGAAGGCTTGTGCCTTGCGTTTGCCCTTTCAGGGTTCTATGCTGTTTGGGGGGGAGTTGGAGTCCAAACTGCACAAGCTGTTTAAAGAGAAGAAGCATTCCTCTTCTTTTAAGGGTTCTGCTTCTGCTGCTGCTTCTTCTGCCCCCTATAAGTCTAAATCTTTCTTTCGGCCTTCCTTTCGTGGGAAGTTTGGGAAGGGCCGAGGGAAGTTTTCTTCTGGCGGTGGTCGGGACCGTAAGGCTAGGTCTCCTCCTCCCCCGAAGCCTCGCTCCTGACTCATTGGCTGTGGTTCCTGGGTTGTTGGTAGGAGGGCGGCTGCACTTCTTCCTGGATGCCTGGGTTCAGTCATGTTCAGACGTTTGGGTGTTGGATGTTCTGCGGGAGGGTTACGAGGTGGAGTTTTCTGTTCCCCCTCCAGATTCCGGCCTCCGCCCGACTCCCTGGCCTGCTTGCCGGTCCAAGAGGGCCCACCTAGTCCAAGGGGTGAAGGATCTTCTTCGGAAGGGGGCTGTTCAGGCAGTTCCTCCTTCGGAGGTGGGGTCGGGATTCTATTCCCTGATTTTTCTGGTGCCCAAGAATACCGGGGGTTTCCGCCTGGTCATGGATTTGAGGGTCATGAACCAGGGGGTGTTGCGGATTCCCTTCCGCATGGAGACCTTGCAGCGGATTATTCCTTTGGTGCTACCGGGTCACTTCATGTGTACCCTGGATCTGCAGGACGCCTATTACCATGTTCCGGTGCATCCCAGGTCCCGTCGCTTCCTGAGATTTTGTGTTCAGGGGTGCCACTTTCAGTTCAGGGTTTTGCCCTTCGGCCTTCGCTCTGCCCCGAGGGTCTTTACGAAAGTTGTCGCCCCCTTGGTTGCCTGGCTTCATCTCCAGGGGGTGATGGTGTATCCCTATTTAGACGATTGGTTGATCCATGCTCCTTCTCGGGTCCTGTTGTTGGAGGCGAGAGAGTTGGTGTGCGCGGAGTTACGGCGGCACGGTTTTCTGATCAATCTGCCGAAGTGCCAGCTGACTCCTTCCCAGGATCTGGTGTTCATTGGGGCTCGGTTTCGCACAGACCTCAACCGTGTGTTCCTGCCGGATCCTCGGGTTGTGTCCCTGTTGTCCCTTGCTCGAAGGTTCCGAGCGGGGGGTTCCTTTCGGGTGCGCCTCTGGTTGCGTCTTATGGGTCTGATGGCAGCGACTGTCTTTACGGTGGCTTGGGCTCGTTTTCACCTCCGCCCCTTGTGGAGTTACCTTCTGTCTCTCTGGGATCCGTTGTCCCGCGATTGGGAATGTCTTGTGCCCGTGTCTCCTGTAGTCCTGCCTGCTCTGCTTTGGTGGTCGGATCCGGTCCATCTGTCTCAGGGGCTCCCCTTGCAGCCAGCTCCGTCGCTGGTCTTGACGACGGATGCCAGCGCTTTGGGGTGGGGGGCGTCCTTGGGATCTCGGTCCCTTCAGGGTCGTTGGTCCCGACTGGAGAGTCGCAGGTCTTCCAACTGGCGGGAGTTGACGGCTGTGTCCCGTGCCGTGATGGGTTTTCGGGCGTGTTTTCTGGGCAGGAACGTCCTGGTGAGGTCGGACAATATGGTGTCGGTGGCCTATCTCAACCATCAGGGGGGGGCCCGTTCGGCTTCCTTGAACGCAGTGGTGGTTCCCTTGTTTTGTTGGGCGGAGGGTCATCTGCTGTCTCTGGCTGCGATTCATATCAAGGGGGTGGACAATTGTGCGGCGGATGTCCTGAGTCGCTGCTTTCCGGCACCTCTGGAGTTGTCTCTCACCCGGGTTGCGTTTCGGCTTGTGTGCGGGAGGTTTGGGCTTCCCTTTCTGGACCTCTTTGCCTCCCGGCTGAATGCGCAGCTTCCCCGCTTCTGCTCCAGGTTTCGGCAGGAGGGTTGTTGGGGGGTGGATGCCCTGTCGGTTCCCTGGCCTTCCCGCCTGCTCTATGCCTTTCCCCCTCTGGCTCTGATTCCCAGGTTTCTGTCCCGTCTGTGTCTGGAGGATCGGGAGGTGGTTGTGGTTCTGCCCTTTTGGCCTCGGAGGTCTTGGTTTCCGACGGTTCGTCTTCTGGCTGTGCGGGGCCCTTGGTTTCTCCCTCTTTCCCCGTCTCCCTTGAGGTCCTCCCATCCCCTGTCTCTTCTCCGCTTGCGGCTGTCGGTGTGGAGGTTGAGAGGCAGGGGTGGCGGCGGCGTGGGTTCCCGGAACATTTAGCTGTTGCCATTCAGGGTTCCCGTAGACCTTCTACTCTCCTGTCCTATGATCGCCACTGGGGTAATTTCAGTCGTTGGTGTTCGACCTTGGACCTTTCCCCTTTGCACTGTTCTTTGCAGGCTGTGCTTCAGTTTTTGTGGGAGGGTTTTGAGAAGGGTTGGGCTGTGTCCACCTTGCGTGCCCAGTGGGCGGCTGTCCGGGCTTTTCGTTCCCCGTGGGGGAATCTGTCTGATGATGAGGACTTGGTCTCCAGGCTGCTCCGTGGTTTTTCTCTTTCTCGTCCAGTTTCCCGGCCTTCTTTTCCCCTGTGGGATTTGCCCTTGGTCCTGCGGGCCTTGGTTGCTCCTCCTTTTGAGCCATTGTCGGAGGTGGATTTGAAGTTTGTGACCTTGAAGGTTGTGTTCTTGGTGGCCATCACGTCTGCCCGGCGCCTTGGCGAGTTGGGGGCCTTGATGTCTCGGGAACCTTTCCTGTCCTTTTCGGAGGGCGGGGTGGTGCTCCGCCTTGATTCCTCCTTCGTGCCTAAGGTCGCTTCTCAGTTTCACCGGTCCCAGGAGTTGGTCTTGCCTGCGTTGGGTTCTGTTCTGGATTCCCCGGGGGTTACCTGTTGGTCCTTGTTGGATGTGTGCCGGGCTTTGCGTGTTTATCTTGAGCGCACGGCGGCTATTCGGTTGACTGACTCCCTGTTTGTCTCCTTTGGGGCTGCTTCCCGTGGGCGTAAGGCTTCGTCTGTGTCCATTGGTCGCTGGCTGAAGCAGGTCATTTCCTTGGCCTATTCTCTTTCTGGGGCCCCTCCTCCTGTGGGTGTTCAGGGTCGTTCTACGAGGGGGGTGGCGGCCTCCTGGGCTGAGGTCCGGGGTGTCCCTCTTTCTGAGATTTGTAGGGCGGCCACTTGGGCTTCTTCCAATACTTTCATCAGGCATTACCGTCTTCTCAATTTGCTGGGTGATGAGGGCGGTTTTGCTTTGGGGGTGTTGGGTTGTGTTCGCCCATGATTTCTGTTCTGTGCACATTAAATGCCTGGTTCTTTGCTGTACTGGTTGTTTTTTGTGTTTTTTGGGATGAATGCCGGGTTTTGCTTTGGTATGTCTCATTAGTTAGGAAGGTGTCGAGGACGTAGGGACCTGGGGGTAATGTCCTATTACTTACGGTAATCTTCATTACTCCGGGTCCCGTAGTCCTCGACACCTTCCTGGCTTCCCTCCCTCCCGCCCTGTTTGCCGGCCTTCATCCTTTGGCTTGGTATTTCAGGGGGAATGCTGGGACATGTACCCTTATGTACTCCCGGCGGGAGGGGGAGGGTAGGTCCAGCATTCCTTCCTTTTCTTTTTTCTGACAGAGATAGTATCATCTCATTAGTTAGGAAGGTGTCGAGGACTACGGGACCCGGAGTAATGAAGATTACCGTAAGTAATAGGACATTATTGAACACTCAGTCCTAACTTACCTCATACTTTATTTAAAATGAGCTTTATTTGTATGTAATTTATTCACAGCATTATATTCGTTACATTAATGAACACGGCTGATCTTTACCAGGAGGAGCTTCAATAAATAATGCGGAGATATATATGTATGATTGACTTTGGTATAAACTCATGTTCCATTCATTTCGGAGACATTATTTTAATTTACATTTCACTTTCCAGTGTGTAGCGCTTCACATTAGCAACGGATAACATCGCACTAGTCGGCCTATTCGCATGGTAACTGGGAGATGTCACATGCCTTTCTTCCATGGAAGTGCTGTGTTGTATGTCAGTGTCACAGAACAGAAATCTCTGACTGAGTGTTTGTAGAGTGTTACGATTCAAAGTGAAGCAGTTATCCCGAGTTGTCAGATGGCTGAGGTGTAAATAATAAGGCATTTATGACACAACCACAATTCGCCGGGGTTTTACTGCATTTCCGCTACTTCACATTTGGTGATGAGCACGTAGGAGGGATGTACATCTTTTACATCTCAGCATACCATGCTGTGAGACACCTGAGGAAAAAGAAAGACACTCAGACAGATCGCTTGCAAGCTGTGGACATTTTTGTGTATTTATGTTTCTGTGCTTCATTAACAATGTGTAGAATGTAGTTTCACTCTTTATTATACATTAACACGCTGATATAGTACCATTGCTTTTGAAACTATTTTCTTATGTTGAGTAGAAGTACGTGTTTTTGACTCTTGTTATCTAGGCCTCAATTTGGTCCTAGCAGCCATATTAATCAAAATGGATGTCAGCCTTGTCACTCGTGCTCTCCTTACACCTTACTGTTTATTATTTCTGCAATAAATGTTCAAGTAGAACAATGTCAGTTTATGTCTATTGTTATTGTTCATGATGTATTCGATGAACTTTCCCCACTTAAGTCAACAACTGTAATTACATTTTTAGGTCCTCCCACTAGTTTGCTGTCCCCTATCCATTCATAATAAGATGCTGTTGTTCATTTGTTTAGTTTGCTCCCCCAACTCTGGATGGCATTAGCATAGAGTGGGCAGAGTAATTATTCATGTAGTGGGATAGTGAGTAAGGCATCATGACTCTTATTAGAACTGTGTTCTAATTTGCTAATACAATGATACATTTTCTCACACCACAGTTGTTCTGCAGTTTTAGTCGTTTAATAGTTGAAAATAATGTATAAAAACTCTAAATTCTGGTGGTGAGCCAGAAGACTTTCCTGGAGACTGATGTTTTTAGGGATGAAGTTAGTGTTTCACATGATTTCACTTATTATTTGGGATTTAGAATAGTTGTAATTCTGCACTTCTCTCTAATGCCCTGTTTTCTGAGATCCTCCATGGAATTAACTCTGTAGCGCATGAATTTTCTGTACATTTTTGTAATACATCTGTTAAACTATTCCACTGATCTACAACTCCGTTTTTGAGTGGGCCCTTTACTTGATAAACTGTATTCTCAGATTTTTGGTGTGTTGGGAAGTGCCTTACCTTGGAGACACATTGGCCCATGAAATTGAGAATTCACACCTCTGATTCATCGAATTGCGAACGTGCTAATAGAGGTACATTTTGGGGTGTCATAATTGCAGGGTCCCCCCACTGCCCACACTGGAAGGAAAAAGATTGCTATCAGAGGTGATCCGGAAGACAAACAATCGTTGACAAGTTCAGAGGAAAATGAACACTGTCTGTTTGAATTAAGTTTGCAGTGAAATTCATTAGTCGTTCAACCCAATACCAGAAGGAAAACATGCCCATACTCTTGGAACAAGGGCACTTTGTTACAAAGTGAGGCCAACCAGCAATAAAAACAGACACACACGTCACACAGGATCACAGCGGTGGCCATGTTGGAGGGTTGGTTTAATCTGCAGTGCAATAACAAGGAAGTGCGTTATTCACATTCGTCCAAGGGCTAATTTCTTAAGACTAATTACAAAGCACTAGTGGCTATTTTAAATATATTTCATCTGTTTAAGCCAATCACGGATATGCGAGATGTAAAGCCTGTTGCGCTCAGTGACATTCACACCTTGGTGACTGATATCGGCTCATCTTTCGGTGACAAGCACACGTCAAAATTGGTAATCTGGACAAGGATTTTAAGAAAACAAAGATATTCACTTCTGCTTCACTGTTAGAGTGGTGACCGGCAAGAGGTTTAGGAGACTCTTACTGATTTAACCACAGAAGAACGAAGGTGCTTAAGTGTATATGAGATTTGGATTTTAAAGTTAGATTTCCATTATCTCCCAAATGTCAGCATTTTCATGGAATGTTACCATTTTGGTTATAGAGAACAAGGGAGTCAAGAACTAGTTGAGGGCTATGGGGCATATTATCAAGAAAGGCGGTAAAATTATCGCTGCTAAAGCGGCGATAATGGCCTTCATAATATGCCCTTGTGAATTCCCATAGCAGCCCAGGTTAACACCAGACCCTGGGCTGCTATGGGAATTCAGAAGGACATATTATCAAGGCCATTATCGCCGCTTTAGCGGCAGTTTCCTGCCGCTAAAGCGGCGATCATTTTATCGCCTTTCTTGATAACATACCCCTCTGTTTTCTGTTTAAGAAAATTGGCATCAAGTTGTAAGTTTGGAAGAGCAACAGAGAGAAGGATTATAGACCAATTTGTTTTGAAGTACAGCAACAACAAAATAGGAGAGGAGCTATGGCTAAAAGATGAGGCAAGTGTAGAAGAAGTAATTGCTATATCAAAAAGGTGGAACATATGGTTAAGTATGTGAGTGAAGTGAAGAACAGTTGAGTAACAAGTACAAGTCAAGACAAGATAAATGAAGTAGTGTATAAAGTGAAACACATCCGATGTCAAAAAACAAAGAAAAGAAAAGTAAAACAAGTGTATCTGGTGACATTAAGGGGACGTGTTTGATGTTGAGGTTGAGCAGGATCAACACAGAAAAGTAAGATGAACTGTATTTCAGATGAATGGAAGTGACAATGAACACCCAAGTGACAGAGTGAGAATCGACAATATAGATGTTGCAATGAGATCCAATTCTTGTGTTCACCTGACAATAGTTTTTAAAACCACTTTTGATGCGAATTTAAAAGTCAAAGCCAAATTATATAAAAAAGGATGTGTCTGGGTGTATGTGGTAGCTTTCCCATTAAAATGGTAGAACACTTGAATGCATGTATTGAGTGAGGAAGTAAGTACATGGTAGACAGGCTGTATGTGTTGAATAAATATGGTAATTTAGCTGAATCGCCCCATCAGAGACTGCTAGGTGTCACTTTAAAGCCTTGCCTTAATCCAAAAGTTCAGATTCAAGAAGCTAAAGAGGGTTTTACTGATTTTGAGAGTGAGTCCAAAAAGCTGTTATGTGATGGTTTAGGATGTCCCTCTGGTTACAATCAGCAAATACAATTAAGGAAGGGTGCAACGCCAGTGATGGCTACGGTGAAGATAATGCCATTACATATACAGTGTACATAAAGAGTTAAACTGTCTTAATGACATGGGTGTGATGGAACCTGTGGAAGCCACAGAGGGATTGACTCCCATGGTTGTGGGTTGAAGGCCAATGGTGTGATACAACTGTGTGTCAATCTCCGGGCATTTAAGTAGGTTATTGTGGATACATTTGCACTTCCAAACATAGATGAGATTATAATAAAATGTAGCCCGTGCTAAATATTTTACAACTCTTGACTTAATATTGACTTTCATGAAGTTGAATTAGACAGATCTTTGCAAGATATGACCTCCTTCATCACATTCATGGGTGCATACAAAAATCTTTAGAATGCCATATGGCAGTGGTTCCCAAAGTTTTGGCTCCCGAGGACCCCCATTGAGTCAGCACTGGAAGCCAGGGACCCCCTAGCAATCTGTATAATTTAAATTTTAAACAGTAATCCGAAAAAAATAAACACAGGTGTGAACACAAAACAAATAGTCGAATTACTAAGGATTTTAGTATTCTGCAAAAAACTAAAAACTTTATTGGGAAGGTTGGTGCTGCATCTCCATGACTAACTTTTAAATGGTTGGTTTTATTTCACACTTCGAGGCTCCTGCTCCTGCCAGGGCCAGTCTGGAAACCCAAAGCAGCCCTGGCAAATGTTTTCAGACCAGCCCCCACAGGGTGCACACCAAGTGCAGTGAGTGAGTCGAACCACTACAAAGGGGACTTTGGGAGGCTCTCCCCCAAAGACAATTTAGGAAACAATAGTGCATTCTACAACACATTTATCATTATATATATATATATATATATATATATATATATATCACACTCCAAAAGTGCCTCTCGTCTCTCCATAGTCCCTCTGTCACATGTATTTCATTTGTTTTATAGGGGAAACATCCTTTACAACGCAACTTTTACAACGCACTACCATAACACAACTTTTACAACGCAAGTCATTACAACGAATTGCGCTGGAGGGCGCTCTAGGCTAGGGAATAGTTTAATTACTATCCAACACCTGCCCTACTATCCACGGGGACTGGAGTTGGAATAGTAAATTAAACTATTCACTATCCAGCGCCCCCCAACGCAAGTCGTTGTAACGACTTGCGTTGTAAAACCTGCATCGTAATGGCATGCGTTGTAAAAGCATGCGTTGTAAAGTCATACATCTGTTTTATAGCATCTCTCATACCATTGTAGGATGTCAGAGCACTTTACAACACACACATATAGGGCAGATTTACAAGACCCTTGCGCAACTGGTGCGTCACAAAAAGTGACGCTCCGGCAGCGCATTTTAGTGCCCCATATTTATAAGAACAGGAAAAGCCACCCTGCGTGACTTTTCCTGTTCTTATAAATATGGCCCCTTTGCAAACAGGACTTTGCGTGAAAGGTGCGTTTCATGGGTTTTGCTGTGAATGTTCTCAAGCAACACCCAGGAAACCAGACATTTCCGTATTCACGAGAAATCATGAATCTGGAAATGCGCCCAAATGCTACACCTCCCCAAGGGAGGCGTAGGGAGGTGCAACAAGAAGAAATGTATTCATTTCTCCTCGTTGTTTAGGAAGATGAAATCCCCTCTAATGATTGTTTATGTGCAGAAAGGGAATCCTACCTGAACATAAACAATCTCCCCACAACGCAGGCATCCTTGCACCATGGTACAAGGGTGCCTGTGCCGGCGCATGGCAGCAGTTTGTGCACCAGCGCAGGGAGAGCACTGAGATGCAACATACTATGGTAAATATGTTGCATCCCTGTGCTTTAAAAGTGACTAAGTGCAGCACAGCCAAATGGCTTGCAGCACTCACTGAGTCACTTTCCTTGTAAATCTACCCCATAGAGACAATGAATCATACATGTAATAACATAAGGCAAAGGTGGCTACTAGTTGTAGGATTCACATCATTCATACTGGTAGCCATAACAGTGTTTAGCATTGACTTTAACAATGAAACTTTATTTCCATTCAAATAAACCTTTTTAGCAGCATCAGGAGAATGAAAGACTGGGAAGAAACTTAAGTTACTATCTTGTACCATGCAGTTTGCAAACATCTTTTTGATGCCAGTTTATACGTCTCTGTGTTAGATCACAATTATCACTTATAAACTGAACAGTAACTAAAGAATCTCTGTGACAAAAGCAGTAACCCATTGACCTGTGCGGATCAAACACAGTTAAAAAAATAAATACAGGCACACTTTCTTTGCAAGAGGCATATTAACCCTCTGTGCTACATTAAATAAGTCAAGCTGCCAATGGACAAAACTCATCTCTCTCCAGCAGGAACATTAATCACTCACTGGTGTTATCTTGGTCTTGACACTTTTATTGTTGCTCGAAAACTTCTAATTATACTTGGAACATTTACAGTGCTTTTAAAACTGCTGCCTGCGGACCCCCTGGGAATGTGTCACGGACCCCTAGGGGTCCGCGGACCACAGTTTGGGAAACACTGCCATATGGTATAAACTTGTCAGCCTCACTTTTCCAGAGAGTGATGTATATGATCTTGAAGTGTGTCGTTGGTGTGCAATGTTATCAAGATTACATTAATTTTTTAACAAACCAGATTTGAGCATGATGCAAGAGTGCATTTGATATTAATCAAGTAAATGAAGGTAGGCCTTACTTTGAGAAGGGATAAATGAAGATTTGGGTCACACTAAGTGAATTATTTAGGATATCACATTTCTGGAACAGGCATTTCACCAACAAGAGAGTTAGTAGATGCCATTGGGGGATAATGGAACCATGCACTAAAGAAGAACTGGCCTCCTTTCTCGTTATAGTGGAATATTACAATAAGTTCATCAAGGGTTATTCAGAGGATAGTTGGGTAAAATGTAGACTTTTTGTGGAATTTAACTGTCAGAAGAGTTTAATGCCCAAAAGAAGATCTCAAATGTGCTCTTTAGTTTGCGAGTCATTTATCCCTGGTGATCAGATGGTGATTATAACCAATGCTAGCTCCAAGGGTATAGCGGCGGTTCTTTTGCAAAAGAGACATGGTGCTGAAGATCTGATTGCATGTACATTGCATTGAGAGGTTATGAGTTAACATACTCAGTTATTGCAAAAGACCTCTTGCAAGTTATTGGGCTTTAGGAAAATGTAGAAATCTTGTGTTTAGTTCTATCTTGAAGGTGAGATGTGACCACAACATTTTGAGATAGGTTTACTTGAAGCACGACGAGCTTGATTACCTCTCCTTAAGAATTAGTATATGGGTTATTGCTCTTGAGGAATTTGATTTAACAGTGAGTTCATACCAGGAGAAAAACATTTTCAGCAGATCGTTTGTCCTGTTTGACGACTACTTTTGAAAGTGGGGTTGACCAAGGTGTTTTTCTGGAAAATAAATTACACTTTCGTGTGATTCCCATGGGAGCTGAGACTTAGGATGACAGGAAATTGGAGATTTCCTGAGATCTTGTAATATGAAGAGCAGTGGAAGTTGTTCCTAAAGAAAGTTTGCAGAATTTGATAAGCCATGGTCCGTGGTCAAGGAAGAATTATCTTTTGAAATGGGATTTTATTAGGCGACACAAATCTAGTACATCCTGAAAGTTTGCAAAATAAAAACTAACATTTGCGCTTGAGAGTCACATGGGCATAGCTGAAACCAAGGAAAGATTATGCTTGAAATTCTGGTGGCCATGATATTGAGGTGGTGCCTCCACAGTAACAAGGCACCATGTACATATTCCTATGGTTTGTTGAGAGATTCCAAAGTTTCCTTGGGATGAAGTTGCTAAATATATTGCTGGGCCACTGCTTGGGGAACATCACACCCAATATCTTGTTGTACTGATGGATCTATGTTCTAGATGTATAGAGGTGACATGTGAACAGGATATTTCTTCTGCAAATGCAATCAGGTTTCTAAAAGAAGTATTTAAAAGAGAGGGACGTACCAACTCTATTTTGTCAGATAATGGTCCACAATTTTGTTCTAATTACATGGAGAACTATCTGAAGATTTGTGGTATTCAAAACAAA
The DNA here is from genome assembly GCF_964261635.1 of Lissotriton helveticus. Taxonomy (NCBI): domain Eukaryota; kingdom Metazoa; phylum Chordata; class Amphibia; order Caudata; family Salamandridae; genus Lissotriton; species Lissotriton helveticus. The sequence goes on along the minus strand of NC_136065.1, from coordinate 1,074,307,648 downwards.
ATGAGTTCAGTCTATCATCCCAAGACCAATGGGGCAATTGAAAGGATGAACAAAACATTGAAAGAAAGCATACTGTTGGCAATAGTGAATATTTCTGATTGGATAATGGTTTTACAGAAAAGTGTCACAGCTTGTCATATGTGACCTAAGCATCTACTGGAAAAACTTCTTTTGACCTCTTCAAAGGGGTATCTTCTTACACAATATTATGTCCCCGGGTGGATGGTTTGGGAAAAAGGAATAACGTTCAATGGGGTTGGGGATTGGAGGAAACGAGAGTTGTCAGTTGAGGACGAAAAATATTTTGATGACAGAAACTGTGTAAAGGTCAGCAAGGTACATGTAGGATATTGGGCGAAAGTGAGGTTGCCAGCTCAATGTCAGCAATGTTCAAAATACTCTAATGAATAGAAAGTTGCAAAACTGTTCAAAAATACTATCAAAACCAATGATGGTAGGATTTAGAATAAGAATAAATTATTTGTAATATACTCTCAATATGGTCAGTAGATATTGTGAAAATTATTGTGTATGCAACAGTACAGGTATCTTTAGGAGTCCTGATCATTCTGTCCTAAGCAGGAGAAGTGATAGAACGTTAACGCGTCAATCTTATTTGAAAGACTATGTAAGGAGTCTTTCCTGTTTTACTTGCACATTACCTAGCTGTTGTCAATTTAGGTTGTTAAGTTTATTATTATAAATTGAATCCACTCTGTGTTGGCAGGTATTTGTATTTCATGGTACTGTTGTTAAATGGAGAAGCATGAGATGTCTCATGCCTTTCTTCAATAGAAGTCTTGTAGGTCAGAGTTCTAGTACAGAACTCTCGGTCTCATTGTTTGTAGAATGTTAAAATTCAAAGTGAATCAGTTATCCTGATGGGTGGGTGTCTCAGGTATAAGACGTAATAAAGCTTTTATGACATATCTGAAATTTGTGGGAGTTTTACTGCATATGCCCTACTTCACAGTAACCCACTAACTTTGAAATACATTAGAAGTGTAGGTGGTGGACCCCTCTCTTGGCTTTCACTTTTCGTGCACTGAGGCTTCAAATTATGAGGTACTTTAGAGAATATAAAAAGTGTTTCATTGATCATGTGGTGCGAAACCACACTGATTTTATTCTAGGGGACCTTTTATGATATTACTGTAATGTTTGTCTTTCGTTTACAAAAACACTTGGTGGTTATTATCATTATATTGAAGCCTTTTGTATGATTATGACAGCACAATTTCATTGTTGTAAAAGGCACAATTTTGATTAGCTGCATCCATGCTACCATGGTCCTCTGAATAAAATGTCCTGTATATAATAATGGAACCCAGTAGTAAGAATTTGCTAATACAACATATGATTTACTTCCCGCCCTGACAAACACTTGAGGGTTATACAATCACAAGACAAAACACACGCTGGCTGGATAAGCAGTATACCATTCTGTAGATAATCTGAGGATTTATGTGGACATTTATAATTGGTGTTTTAGTGAACCTTTTGGTAACAGCAGGCTTGTGACTAATACATTGCCTTATAACTAATGGCAGATACTCCTGTGGTGTGTAGTTTTTCTATATACAACTGTAGCAAGGTCTGTCTAGTTCAGATCAGCAAATCCTTAAGGATTATAGAAAAAATGTTTTGTGTTCACCTCATTAGATCAAGACAATTTGGCCAAAAGGAGATTTTGGTCAGCTCAAGTCTCTGAATTACCAAATGATTCTTTGAGAGAATTATACATTCTGAGTTGTTTTGTGGAACGGCTGCTTTCATTAAGATCAGGCACTATGAACACTATGGAATATTTGATTCCTCAGAACTAAATTTCGCCTGAAGAAAGATGTGCTTGCAGTTGGTGTGAAGAGGCCGAGGGGGCGGGGCTGGGGTTGTAATAGAATCATTTCATAACATTACAATGGTCTGCTCCCATCTGTCATCATACAGCAAGTTTATCTCTCACTCGTAACGTAGGGTGGTCTGCATCCGGTGGGACTTGACATGAGTTACAAAGTTCTGAACAATCTCAAACCACATGGAGACTGCCTCAAACTTGTTAAATCCATTTAAATTGTCATCCAAGCATACAGCCATTCAATATAAATGATAACCAATAGAGGAGCTAGTCTACTAAAGTTGCAATGTTTACTGTAAAACTGTTAAACTTTCTTCGAACTGTTTGTATATGTTCCTGTGGTTTAATTTAAAACGAAGACATATTAAGTTAAAATTAATTAATCGGTTCCCCATCTATCAAGTGGTGTACCAGCTCTGAATGACTAGTTGGTCTAATGATCGCTGACCCTGCTATGACTTTTACACGGAGCCAGTGTGCCAAGTACTCAAACTCCCCTCTGACTTGAATGAGAAGCTCTTGTCAACAGCCCAGAGGAAGACTAGGACATGAGTCAGGAAACTTGGTTGTCCTCCCAAAAAGCCAATTCCAGACTTGAGGAATGGAGTAAAAAGTCTGTTGCTGCGTTGAAGTTAAACAGAAATATTAATACTTATGTGCATGCTTATGACCTGCCTGATTATGTTAAAAAACTGTGAGAACAAACTGCTGTGTACTCTGCCATGATGCTGTCTAGAAGAGGAGCTTTCCCAGCCCAGACTATTTATTTCACTGCCCAGTCTAAACCAAAGACCAACAATACAAAGGGCCGGTCTTGCCTTGAGAGAAAAATAACCTACATTGTTCCTGAGCTGCCAAGTGTGAGGGAAAGTGTTCAAGACACCTACAGAGGGAAACACCTCTGAAATGAGAGTTGCCAGAGATGTTCTCCTCCACCTTTTCACTGCCTCACTTTTGCATTGTCTTTCAAGCAGAGTGTTTCTCCTTGCATGCTTCTCCAGTGGTACAGTTGCCTCATGTTCTATTGTGAAGATTGAAGTGCTACATGGTCATCGATGCACTAAAATGCCAGTGGGAGTAGAAGGGACATCTCACACCCTTTGACTTTAATGACATCACAGGAACAGGCATCATATGACCCACTACCCTGAATCATTCAGAGTAGGTGCTTTCATATGACCTTGCCCCAGATGTTATAATGGTAATTAACACATGTCTCGTTTATATATCACCTATATTAGGGTGCTGATATTATCTTTAAAAGTGGATCTTTAAAAGATAGTGAATATTTGACCTGCATTGTAGCAAGTGATGGAGCCGGACCTTTTCCAGGACTGCTCATGGGAAAAACTTTGAAAAGGGGTCAACATTGTGCATTTTAAAACACAGTTTTCACATAGATTTTACAAAAAACAAAGGCTCTGAAAAAGCATTCGTAAATATTCAAGTCATTTCATGGTGTGTTAAGCCAATGACTGCTGACAGGCCACAGGACTTGCGCCCATATGCCATGGGTGACCCCTTATGCAAGGATATCCACTTAAGCCAGAAATATACAAATAATGTGCCAGTGCCAGAAATTTGCTAATAATGTTGTCCATGTACCATGAGTGACACTTTTGTTAGATACTACCTCTAACATGGATCACTGAAAGAATATCGAAGAACAGAACATGAGCTGCCAGAATATCGATGAGAAAATATTGAGTGACAGAATATCGAATTCTTATCTACAAACAGGTAAGTACAAAATATTGAATCCTAAATATCGTTGTAAATTATATAGTTTGCTTAATATCGACTTTTTTAAATGTCATAAAAGTAATATAAAATGTATTAAAGAATACATATAATTAAGTAAAGAATACTTAAAAATAATAAAAAAAGTTAAAATAATAAATATTAAATGTAATGTAAAAAGTAACTTAACATGCATTTTTATTTTTTATTATATATGGTAACTTAATAATATAATTACATATATATCGTGGAAGACCCGAAACGCGTCATGGCTATGGTGCGGGGGCGCTCTTGCACTAAATAAAATTTGCACCAGAAATTTCCTGGGTCCGCTGTCGTCCTTCTTCATGCTACAAGGCTGACTTCCTGAGTAATATATATATATATATATAAATAAACCTATGATATTAATATATATTTTTCTAATATGATAAGGTGAAAACATTAAAATTAATATTTTTCAAAAAAATCATATTTTACACTGCATTAAATATGTAACCAAAGAAGGGACAGTGGGCTTTTGTACAGGTCCAGCATAAGGGCCCAAGGACAGTAGCTTCAACAAGAAGATTATGCTGTTCCTATGGAGTGAGAGACAAGAACACAGGGAATTATAAACCAAACCAACCACTGAAGTTCAAAGTTGGGAATCCAGTGTATTGGATTGCAATCGGGCTGTTCCTCGTCGGGTCAGCAGTGCAATACCTGACGGGCTCCCTGTAGTTGGGGCACTTTATCGAAGAACTTTTTCCAACAGCAGTTTGGTGATGTGCGGGTGGGGGGCCTCGTGTCTGTAGATGTATGTAGATGTTGAAAGTGAATGTAAAATAGGGCTGGGAGTACCTACGAAAACAAATTTAATCAAGGGGTCTCCTACTTTAAGTAAAAACAAAACTATAAGGCGCAAGGCTGAGGTAATGTCTCAGGTTGTGGCGCTCTTATAATTAATCAGTCAACATGTTTCTCACCAAAAATGAACAGTCTTTAGGCGATTCGTCAGGACCAGAAGGGGGAAAAAACGATCTACAATTAAAACTTAAGGATTGGTGTTGTGGCCACACACTCACATCATGAGACTAAATAGTCGAACACCTGGTAGAACTGGAACTACCCAGAATAGTGTACTAACAAGGCGTCACAGTACCCGGCAGGTCTAAACACACGAGGGGTTCCTCATGTAGTTTGTGCTGCTCGCACAACGCTGTCGACCTACCCACTCCTACCGGGTCCAGGAGGAGGGGGTAATCCTCGAAACTAATGGATAAACTACGAGCACGTGGGTGCCCGGAGAAGATAATCAATGCCAAGAGGGCTCGCAACCAACAGAGGGATGCCCTCCTAGAGGACACCACACCAGACAGCACCATGACACGTTTGACCTGCATCAACACTTACAATGTGGCCTCTAATGAAGTAGCCAAGATACTTAACAAGAACTGGCATGTAATAAAAAGTGGCACCATGAAATGGGAACGCTCACTATTGGCATATAAAAAAGCGGGTAGCCTTTAAGACCGCCTAGTATCCACCAGACCACCTATACCCTCAACTCCAGCACCTAACACTGTACTTCATGCATGGGGGTTCCCCGGCATTAAAGGTCACTACCCCTGCGGTGACTGCAGTGTCTGACACCTTACAAAAGCAACTAAATATGGAATAGCCTGAATCCAACCTCAACCACAACACCATGCGTAAAATCGTCCTGCCTTACAAAAAGGCCAACCTGGACATCATATAATCACCCCAGTGTGAGCAACACTCCCTGTTGTAACTTCTAAACAGGCCACCCCAAAATGAAAAATGACATAACCACATTAGTGTCAAGAGCACCACTTGACCTAATAAAAGAAACATCTTTTTTTACACAACAGCAACAATCTAAGTGTATTTCTACACTATATTCGACCTTTCTTCTCTTTTGTGATATGTTCCAAATTAACACGAAACATTCTCAGATTTATTCAAGCCACAACTAATAGGCACACTTGAATTGAGAATAACAACACCTGCTGAATTTAGCAGTGCCTGTGAGTCTTTTATGAGTTAAAGTTTATTTTATTTTATTTTTTCTGCACACACAAGCACTCGACATTCCCACAGGGGTGTGTCTTTTCTCTATGTCTCCACTCCCACAGGGGCGTGTCTTTTCTCTATGCCTATTCTCTCCTGCAGACTCATCAGAAGACAGCCTAAACCAGCACATGGAACCCTTTGAACCAGTCACAGTGGTTCCCAACTAACCGAACTCGCTGTAGGAACCAGCAGAGTATTTAAACCACTGCCCAGCTCCACTCATTATACCACAGAGCTCCATGGCAGCTGAAGCAGGTACCGAGAAGGGTCCTAGATCTTGATGGAGTAAGTGGGAACATCCTAAGGGGGGTATGCTTTAACACTGCCTCTTCACCCCGCTGCTGGCATTCTCTCACAGCCAAGCATGCAGGTACATTTTAAATCGCTTTTGTTTACTCTTTTCATTTTTGTCACATAGACTGTGACTACAGGTCGGGCACCCACATAGAACTCATGAGGCACTTTTTCCGAAATATTGTCTGAGTATGATACTTTGCTTTTTTTGCGTTTCGTTTTTAAATTACACAATGCACCACGTTATTCGCATCTTGATTACCACTCGGTACCGCATAAATTACCAGGCGTCCATTATAACTAATTACGCCACACCCCGTCCTCACTGTGCCTTTGACCACATAAGAGCACGGACACTCCATATGTTAAATGTTTCTCTGCATGTTTGTCTGTTCCTTCCCCATAGGAAAGCGCCACTAGAGGAAATTCTCCTCTACCACATATCACACATCAGCGCGTGTGTCACATATATGGTCTTTTAATAACACATTTTTAGACCACTCACTTTGCACTACACATATGTCCTGAAGAAAGCCATACCACTAAGAGAGCATGGCTGAAACATGTTGACCGACTAGGATATTGGAGTTACTGTAAGATCTCCTTAAATATCCAACTCTTGTTTTTATTAACTGCCAAGGGCCCACTCATTAAAATAGTCATTTTTTATCCCAGGGACCCTTAGGGCAGCTTTTTTAACATTCACTCACTTCCTTTTGCTATACTCTCATGGCACAAAACCAGCTCCACTGTATCCAGGCGTCGTAGCACACCCAAGGTGCACTCTGTGCCTTATGTGGGGCCCGATGATGAAGCATGTCACCCACTAGGTTGGTGAGTGAGCGCCTTACTTGAAACATAATGTGTTTCCTTTCCAAAACGAACATACGCTAGGAGCACCCACTCCAGAGCTAGTTTTCTTTGATAAAACATAAAGAATACTATTCCCACTCCAGTGAGTGCAACAGGAGGGAAAGTGTTGGATAGCGGGTGGGAATAATGTACTATTCCCACACCACCAAGTGTAACAGTAGGGAAAGTGTTGGATAACGGGAGGGTAAAAATCACTATTCCCACTCCAGTGAGTGCAACAGTAGGTAAAGTGTTGGATAGCGGGAGGATAAAAATTACTATACCCACTCCAGTGAGTGCAACAGTAGGGAAACAGTTGGATAGAGGGTGGGTAAAAATTACTATTCCCACTCCAGTGAGTGCAACAGTAGAGAAAGTGTTGGATAGCAGGTGGGTAAAAATTACTATTCCCACTCCAGTGATTTTGATTTGATTGATAACAAAGTTTATTTAGACAATAGTCTATAAACCATACATAGAACAATGGATCACACATAGTGATAAAATATTTAAAACCATATTTCATTTTAGACACTTACAACACTTTTAAAACCATAAAACATAAAATTGGGATACTCTATAATTTTAAACTCTCCCACTCTCCTTTGTTGCCTCCATTACGTATTCTCTTGTCGCTTTCAGAAATTTCCCCAACGCAATTGTGATTTCCAAAAATGACATTTCTGTAAGGAGGTTAATGGCGTCAACACGAGAGGTCACCTCACATTTTAAAAAAATTGGACGTAAGAAAACGTTCCGAATTACTAACATCAATGTACAGTCAAACAGTATATGTAAAATATCATTTCTTACTCCTAGACCACATTTACAAGTTCCGTACGGATGGATCAGGGCCACTCTTATTTTTCTTTCTATCTTCCATGGATTTAGGCCCACCCGAACCTTCAGGATTTCATGTCTTAGCCATCTACTGGGCAGTAAATCCAGGTATGGGAACCGGGCCTCCTTTTCCCATTCATTCTTTACCCAATTCACCGATTTTTTTAGCCTCAGGTAGTCCATGTCTTGTGATCTGGAGTATTCAAGCCCTTGGTCTCTAAGCATTTTTTTAGTACAGACTATATTCAACAGTGGTGGGGAAAGGCTCAGGGGCATATTATCAAGGGGGTTTATCTCCGCTTTTTTGGCTTTAAAAGCCAAGAAAGCGGAGATAAAATGATCTCCCTATTACCAAGCTGTCGCTAACACCAGTTAGTGACAGCTAATAGGAGATAGCGACCATCTTGGGCCCCGCTTTGCATGTCAGTGATATTTATCACTAATGACATGCAAAGTGGGCGTGCCAAGATGTTAGCGACTGGAAACAGTCGCTAACGTCGCTATCTCCTATTACCAACTTTTGGAGATATTCGCGCTAAGCGCGAATATCTCCAAAAGCTAACACCTGCCCTGAGCAGTTCTTCACCATGTTATCCAATGGGAGGTGGATAACATGGCTAAGAGCATTTGCTCGATAATGCATGAATATCGCGGACTTTTCAGCGATATTCATGCATTGCGGCCGTTTTTTATCGCATTTGCGATAAACCTTGCTAATAGCAAGGTTTATCTGCGATAAAAATCGCCGATGTGCGGCGATAATTTTTGTCTCTAAACAAGTTAGAGACAAAAATTATCGCTAGTTGTTGGTAATATGCCCCTCAATTTCAAGTGCGCAGCTACCGTCTGGAGGGTTTTCTTCACGTCTCGTGCCCAGTGTAAGCTGCTCACTCGAATTTCCTCTCTACACCAAATTGAAACCTTCTCATCACCACCAATCTCCTGTTGGTTCCAAAATCTTATTAAAGACATTTGAGACTTTACATCCCATGATATCAATCCTACCTCCATTCTAATAGCTTGAATCATGGAGCTATTTGGTAGGGACAGCAACATTTTCAGAATTTTTCCTTCTTCCCGGTCCCATCTTCTTTTACCACTCAGGTAAAGCACCTCTGCTCCATAAAGCACTTGTGGGGGGATCATAACTTCAAAAGCCTTTAAAAGCGGTCTGTGTGACATATCACCGTAATCTTTGTTAAATTTCCACTTTAATGAGCTATTAAACCAAAGGCCTAAGTATTTATATTACCTACTACGTCTAATTTATCCTGTCCTAAAAAACAATTAAAATTGTTTACCCTCTTTCCAAAACATAGGATCTTTGTTTTCTCCATATTCACAGTTAAGAGCTTTTTCTCACAGTACTTTTTGAACACATTTAGTTTCCTTTGGAGGCCCATCTCTGTTTGATCCAAGATCACAAGGTCATCAGCGTATAAGAGACATGACACTTTATTGCTATACATTCGTGGGCTCGCACTTTTTTCAACTTCCAAGGCCGCTGGGAGGTCTGCCAAGAAGATTGAAAAAAGCAAGGGTGCCAAAATGCACCCTTGTCTCAAACCGTTCTTTACTGGAATTTTATGTGGTAATGAGCCCTTTATGTCTCTAATGGCCTGGGCCCAATTGCCCCTATGTAATTCTTTTAAGATGTTCAATATACCCTGTGACATTCCATAGTTTTCTAATACTTCCCAAAGGCTATTTCGGTCCACTGTGTCAAATGCCGCCCGGAAATCGACGAAACAGCAAAATAATTTGCCGTTTTGTTCCATCGATTTCCTGGCCAATGCCCACAGTGCAAAACAATGGTCTATCGTAGAGTGGCCTTCTTTGAAGCCACCTTGTTCGACCGGAATGATAGATATGTGTTCCACCCAAGCTTTTAGCTTACTAAGGATTATTTTAGAGAAATTTTTTTCTCCTATATCCAATAGGTTGATTAGCCTATAATTCTTCCAGTGAGTGCTACAGTAGGTAAAGTGTTGGATAGTGGGAGGGTAAAAATTACTATTCCCACTCCAGCGAATGCAACAGTAGGGAAAGTGTTGGATAGCGGGTGGGAATAATTTAATATTCCCACTCCACGAATTGTAACAGTAGGGAAAGTGTTGGATAGCGTAGGGGGATAATTTAGTATACCCACTCCTGCAATATAATTAACATTAATTAACAAGTTATTTTTTTCCCCAAAATTAATTTACCTCCCACCATTTTCCTCTATAAACATCACCTAAAATATTGTAAAATATTAATAAATTAACATAATTAATTAACAATTAATTAATTAACTAAAACAATTAACAATAACATTAATAACCATCAAATCTAAATTAATTCATACAACTAACCCAATAAAATTACTTTTAATACATATGATATATAAAATAACGTGCATTAAAACAAAATTACTTCCTACCCTACTCCCCTATCAACCCTCAACCCACTCCTAAAAAAGTACACAATTAACATATTTACAAATTAATTATTATTAATTAATATCTAATGCATTACTAAGTAATAAAAAATAACACAATTAACATATTTACCAATTGATTAATAATTATTATTAGTCAATTTATAATTAATTAATAATCCATGAATTAACTTTATTAACAATCTAAATTATTAAATACAAAATTATTATTCAATAAAATAATTAATTAACTAATTACAATTAAATTACTTCTCTCCCTATTCCCCTATAAACCCACACCCGCTACAGAATTAAATTACGCAAAAACGAATTAACAAATAATTAATTAATTCTAAATAACTGATAAAAAATATATTATAATTAAATTACTTCCCACTCTATTCCCCTATAAACCCACAACCCGCTAAGGAATGAAATTACACAAAAATTAATTAACATAAAATTAATTACTTAAAAAAAAGTCAAACATACATTACACTAATAATACATACTTTTAACACATATACTAACACTTAATACACTAAAAAACAATATTTTTAACAACTATATCATGACTGTTGATATTACTTACTTCGATATTATGACAAACGATATTTCTTACCTGCATTTCGATATTCTGCACCACTATATTTTTGACAGTCGATATTATGTCCCTCAATATTTTAAACTCGATATTTTGCCATATCGATATTTAAAATTCGATATTTTGACTGTTCAACCTCTAATATATCAGGGCAGCATTTTGTCACAATACGCTACAAAAATTAACTCTAATGTGCTATCAACATTTAGCCCGGGGTGCCCCCATGGCAGTAAATTCTTCAAGTATGCCAGTGCCAGCTTTTTTCCACGGTTGCCCATATGCAAAGAATTACCTCTAAAGCGTCATTTTACCGTGGTTGCCCGTTATGCTGAAAAAATACCTCCAGAATGCAAGTGCCAGTATTTGTGACAGAGGTGCCTTTCATGCTAAGAATTGACATCAGTATACCACTGCCAGCATTTTTGTCATGGGTGCCTCTATAAATCAAGAATCATCTTCAGTATGCCAGGGTCAACAGCATACTCACAAGCACAACACTACATACTTCGCCATGCTCACTTACATTCAGTCAATCATACGCACTCACTCTTTCATTCTTATCCACTTGCGCTTATTCAATTCTACTTACTCTCATGCATTCACACATATCCCTTCACTTGCCGGCACTCACTCATTCTTACTCTGACTCGATCATACTTTCTCATGCACTCACACTTACTTTTACTCCCACTTCCTCATTTGCAAACACTCACTTATTCTCACTCTCTCTGATTCTTTCATTCCCATTCCTTCACAGTTTTCTTTCTCACATTCACTCTTATTCACTCATTCTCACCTACACTCACTCTCACCCACTCACTCACACCCACTCACTCACACCCTCTCGCCCTCCCTCATACTCATTCTTATTCATTCTCACTCACCTACTCTCTTACTTGCAGTCACTCTTACTCCCACTCATTCTGACTCACTCTGAATTCACTTACTGACACCCAGTCCCGCTCATTACTTATCACTGACACTGACTCATTTTCAATCACACACTCAAATGCTGAGACATAGAGACCCACAAGTTTGCATATATGCACATTGCCTCTCTCGCATAAACACACTCTCAACAGCAAGTATGCACACAGCATATATTTAAAATAATCGTTTACTTGTTTGAGCTGCCAGTGAAGGTCTCCATTTTTTGTTACGCTAATAGTGAATAATAGATTATGACTAGATTATTATTCACAATTAGTATAATAAATAAAAGGCAGAAAAAGGAGGGCAGAGCCAATGCATATAAGGGAGAGCTGCCCCTGTGTTCTTAGTACTAATTTGCTACCTCTGGGGCTCAAGGTCGGAAAGGCAGTGCCAGGGGTTGCAATTACAAACCAGGAGTCACAGCGGTGACCCCTGGCAATCTCGAAATGACATCCAGACACACTCCTCTTTCTCCAAGCTCTGACTTGTGGAGAGCGCCCGGTGCTCAAGAACAGCAGCTGCTTCTTTCCTAAGTGATCGAAGACACACTTGTGCCAAGAGTGATCTTATGATACAGCGTTGGAGCCTGCCATCAGCTAAGACAACTCTGAGCATATGGCAGAGAGCTGTGCAGCTGCTTTATGAGACCCAACCATCCTGGCACACGCATCAGCGGGAATTGGTTCGGGAGCTCCAGAGCAATAGGGGTGACCAGGCGCAACATGTGTCATTTAGTAAATTTTACGTTTGGTGTTCCAAGGCACCTTGCTTCTGGCCTTACTAATAGAGCCAAACGGAGCAAAAAGTTTGTCCCTTTAGTGCTTGTACTTGAAGAGAGCCAGTGGCGTAGCAAGGTCAGGTGGTACCCGGTGCGGAAAATTTCTTGTCACCCCCGGCTTGACAAAATGGCAAAAATATTTGTTTAAAACACATATTTTTGCAATTTTGTCACCGCCCTCAGTGATGCCACCCACGGCGGCCCGCACCCACCGCACAACCCTTCCTACGCCACTGAAGAGAGCAAGGCAGAATGGTACAAGGCTTGCTCAGGAAGAGGTAGTTGCCTGAGATTCAGAACCCAATGGAGATAATAAAACTCAGTAGGACTCAATGCAGTCAGTGCTTTTACATTAAAAGTTACACTACGTTCTATCCATAGCTATATATTACAGAAGAAAATATACAGATGCACATACGGAAACATTAAGCAATTGTAAACATGGATTTCACAGTAAACAGACCTCCCCCTCTGAGCTTTAGCAAAGGATCTTCCAAAATGACCTCTCCGTCTCCATACAAGTTCTGACAAAAAGTTTTCACATTACACTGAACTCTACCTATTGGCTACTATGGGGGAAGAGGAGGGGCTGCACACTCAAAACAACGGTGCATATAGGCTTTGTTGAATTGTTTTTACTATTCTACTATACCTTTCTCAAAGGTCTCTTAAGAGTATGTCAGAGGCAGCCAGATCCACTTCCAACCTTTGTTGTGTTTGCTTAAATTGTTATTTTTTTTTTTACATAAACTGAAGCTCGGCGTCACAAGTTTTGTCCATGGTCCTCTCCATGCCTCCCACCTGTACTCAGTATACACACCCACACAAATACAGCTCATATTGGAGGACTGTACAGTAGCGGTCAGAGGCAGGAAGCTTAGGAGGCGCATGACATACTGGGGAAAGCAGACCACATGCTCACCAAAGCATTGTCTGCCTAACCTAGGCTTTGCAAAGTCTCATGTTGTTTCCAAGTATTGGTGTGCAATATTCTTGTAATTTGCTTTCTCATAATTGCACAAAATTAGGGAAAATTATGCAAAATAAAACGTAACTACATGAAATGCAAATCTGTCATGAACCTCTATATTTCAGAGGGGTGAACCCCCGAAACCGGTCCCAGGATGCTTGTTTCCGGTCCAGGGAGGACCTGGCCTGACAATGCGGGCTGAACTGTTCCCATGAAGATCAGGGTCAAGACTGATTTGCATATGGCTGGGTTTAAACTGGAATTACATGGTGGGCAAAAAAACGATGGATTTAGGCCTAGATTTCAATACTTGTGGTGAATGTTTAAATACGTCATTTTTTGACATAGACATATTTTTGCGCTAAAAGAACCCACGAAGAGCACAATCGCGATGATCAACAGCCACTCGCATTGTAGTTGCTTGCATTGCTCCCACTCTCTGTATTACAATATTGCCATGATCTGCATCGTAACTATGCAACGTGCAGGAATTTTGTTTAACAAGGGCAACACAAAATTATGCTAGTATAATTTAAATTTCTAATCGACATACTCCTATTCAGCAGCCTCTACCCTAACAAACTAAGAGCCAAACCTAGAATACACAGTTATTCCCAAGTCCCACAGATGATTTGCAAAGAGAATACAACTTTTAAAAGGCAACCCTAATTAGTAGCTGAATACGGATAAGACTTTCCAATGGCGTCACAGTTTTATAAAACCCTATCTATGAAACTGAAGCTCTTGGCTGAGATTTTTCAGCATGCCACACTTTCAGGGTCTTAGCTCAAACTCTGTAGAATGTAGCCTACCTTTCCCAGTTGAGTGCCACCCACAAAGCTACAGGCAATAAGGCAGGGCTCAAAGGCTCCAATAAAGTAGGGCTGTATGTTATATATGGCCACAACTGCGGCACAAGTGCTTTGATAGGATTTACTCAAATTGGCCTCTCCTTGTAAACTTTACTCACACTTCAAGGCAGGAAAATGGACAGACTAAGCTCAAGGTCTTGTTGGCGGCTCCCTTGAGTACATTGGTGAAAAGAGACAGACGGACCTCACCACAGAGTTATTTTACAAAATTAGGGGCTTATTAGGATAGCGGATTTTCCGCATCCTCTGGGCCGGCGGAAGCCACCGCCGGCCCGGAGTATGGGGAAAAACCGCAGCGGACCCACCAAAGACCCACTGCCACATTAGGATGGCTGGTGGGTCCTGGTTTCCGTCCGCTGCTTTTCCGCCGCGGTTGGCTTACAACCGCGGCAGAAAAGCTCTAATATGGTGACGGTGTCTCTCAGACACCGTCAGCCAGATTAGGATGGGATGTGAAACATGCTTTTCCGCGGCGGCTTTTCCGCCGTGGAAAAGCATGTGTAACTTCACTGTGGGGGCCCGTTGCGGGCCCCCTAGGTGAAGGAGGGTGGGGGGTGCACATGGGGGGTACCTATGGTACCCCCCTGCATTTGTATGCGGAAAGCGGCAGGCACCGCGCGGTGCCTGCCTCTTTCTGCATACAAATGCAACACCTGCATTTTTGACATTGCTGCGGGTGCAGCTTGAAGCCGCACCTGCCGCAATGTTAGTAATAGAGGATGTGACCGCCAGGATGGCGGTCACATCCTAATCGCACAGGAGGGAACGCCGCAGCCCATGCAGACGTTCCCTCCTCCTCAGTGATCGCGGACGGACGAAAGTCCGTCCGCGATCATAATCGGCCCCTATGTTTGTACCTGGTCCACATGCCATGTTGATCTTCGCTTTTTTCTTTGAGGACAGTTGTGGTCTCCTAAACAGTGCTGTTCTTCAGAAGAACACTTTCACCACCCCTCTTCACAGCAATTAGGCCTTTTCTCTCATGGCAGATCCATGCAGCAGTTCCAGCAGGATTTGGTACCCAAGTCCCAAGCACCTCTTCTAGTGACCATGCATCCAGCATGATTACCCTGCAATGCAGTCTTTCCTCAGTGGATGTAGTCCAGCAATCCCCTAGTGTCTCAGGGTATCTTACAGCTCTCCTTGCAGTGGTCTTGTCTCATGTTTTTGTCCCAACTTGAAAACTAAACTAGCACTCAAGGATCCTGGATCTTGTACACAGTTGTTTCCTCAGTTATGACACTATGTAACTCCTATACCTGAGAATCCATGGCACTCTGAGTAGGCCATGTGTTGAGTACTTATTCTCCCAGTGACCAATCAGGTCTTTGCGATGATCAACCTTAAAGGAGCTCCTCCAGTCAGATCCTGCAGACATGGATGTGATTTCAGGAGTCCTGCGCTATGGCTGGTTTCAGGCAGCTCCTTATTCTTTCTCTATTAGACCCATGCTGGTCCAGACAAAGACTTTTCCTCACAAATGCTGCAGGTAGACGGGTTGGATCTGGGAGTGTCCTGACAGGGAACAAAAGGTTTCACCTTCAAGACAGCACCTGGATGCCCTCACAGGTGACAGGAAGTGCTCTACAAATCTACTGATTGATTAAGACAAAAATAGGGCTCTTCCACCCAGTAGCCATTGAAATCCTGGGTAAGTAGGAGGAAGATCCACCAGCTCCCTCCGAAGTGAGACAAAGGGAAATATAAGTCACCCCTCCTACCAGTTAGTAGATCCCAGCTACTTTAAAACTACGGATGAAGGTTAAGGAAAGCGTCTGACCTGCCTGGGACCTAATTAAGGTACCTGGGCAGGCCATCTCAAGCCTTCTAATTTATAAAGGACTCCACAAAATGGAATCACAAGCTGGAATCCTGTGAGCAACCAGAAAAGCAACCACACAAACTCTCCACATTCACCCTACCTCACACATACAAAAGTGTATGCACACCCTCAACCCATGTGCCACCGGGATGGGGTGAAGGACATGATTGGGGAGAGTAACAAATGTTTTAAAAGGGGAGGCCAGTAAGCATTTCTCCTCTGAAAGCGGCAGGCACAAATGGCATGTTCTTTTCACTGGAAGTTAATGCTGTCACCACTAGTCTCTTTCAGCCAGCAGCTGTCAGTGTCAGAGGAGAGTAGCGAGGCAAGGGCGAGGGGGGGGGGAGATGACAACGAAAAAAAGGGAGAAAAATAAGAAGTTGCCTACCACCTGCAGCCCACCGCATTGCCGGCCTGCTGCTCCACTTATATCTCCACTGCAGGCCCAGCCTCCGAGCCTTCCTGCCTCCCCAGACCTGAAGCTGCTCTCATACCTGAGATCAGTTCCAGGATTGACCAGAGCGCCAATGATTTGCAGTCCCAGGGAGACAGGGCACCTAGGCTTGCTTTCTCCAACTCAGCAATGCAGCTCGGTTTGAAGACAACTTCAGTGCGCAAGACGGTTTAGCGGGACTGAGTCGGCCGATCAAACCGTCATGTGCACTGATAACAGTCACTACCTGTTAGTACCTGTCATCCCCTGGCCCGCCCCCAAGACTCAAGGAAACAAAATAAAATGATAATAAAACTGGGGTTTTTATATTTTTTTATTTTTTTATTTTTTTAGGCTGCTGGAAGGGGGCAACACTCCTCCGCATAGCAAAGGAGCCGCTGCTTTTTCATTATGGCCAATGAGTCCACTTGAGTCCCTTTCCAAAGGAGGATTCTCTTTGTATGCTCCGTCTGACCTCAAAGCCATACTCAGGGTGTTTCAGTCCTTTTACTTGGTCTTCCTTCAGTGAGCGCATCTGATTGCCATGTTCACTGATGTAATAATCAAAACCTGCCGAAACAACTCATGACTTTGCCAGGAGGTGAACATGGGGGTTGGCACACTCTTCAGAACAAAACAGAGGACATTTCTATCACAACCTATTATCATTATTGCGAGAATTGTGGAATTTGATGCATTGATCTGGAGGCTGGAATCTATGATTCCAGCTTCCATCTCACATCCAGTTCAAGTGATTATGAGTTTTCCCCCCAAAATGGGGTATAACTGCTTGGACCTGGTAATACTTGCTCTGTTTCCAGACAGTTTCCCCAATTCTAGGGGCTGGGTTCAAGGTCAGGGATGGAGAGCAGGCTTTTCCCTGTCCAGGTAAGCATTATCTGCCCCTCGTATTGCTGCAGAGGTCTGGCAGGGGCCAGGCTGTGATTCTGTTCACAGCCCCTGACCCTGCATCAGTACAGTATGGCCAGGTACGGCCGGGACCCCGTCCACCTTAACAATACTAAGACAGTCACACGTTCACCTCAAGGAGATTTTTGGATTAGGGAGTCGTTAAACCCCCGGCCGTATTTATTAACATCAAAATGGAAACAAAATGTATATACATTATTTACACAACACGCAGAAAACAATTGCAGTACGTTGATACCAGTGATAGGTACAGATGTCAGATTGCTAACCTTAACATATCTCTAATATAAAGATATTCCTATCTGAATCTAAACATATCACAATCATAATCATAATAGCATTTACTTTTCTGCTTATCTCTATTTGAGCCTACGGCAAGGTCAATAACTGGCGTCAGATTCTTATCAAATTATGCCCGCCATCCAAACGGAGTGCGCATGCGCAGAGGGCCTGTTCACCGTGAGGGTACTTCTCCCTCTGGTCACCCCCGTATGCCCTGTAGATTATCTCCATAAGGGGCCCTTGCAGTTATGCGCCGTTTACATGCGCCATTGTGCACGTGCGGGGTGGCCAACCAGTTTACTGGAAAGCGAACTCCCACTCCCCCACACCCATCCAGCCAGCTGGCTATAACTGCCCCTGGAGTTCTATGAGAGACCACTTGTCCCTCCCCCTTGGGCAACCCCATTCAAGAATGGTGCAGCCCTCTAAGGACCTTAAATTTACTGCTCACCAATCATGACCTTACCACCACAGGCCTGCATAGTTGCACGACAATGTGGCTTCCCCCAAAACTCACTAAAAAGGTCATGCTCTGTCCCTAAAGCCTCCTAACCAAGCCAGCAGATTCTCCTTGAAGATTTCATTACCTAGTCTTGACAGATGGACGCCGTCTTTTAAGAAGCACGGCTCCCCCCTGATGCACCCGTGGGCAATCGTTTGCAATTGTGGAGCCCTGAAAAGTCTCCCCATCTTATCATTAATCCTCCTTACTGAATGTTTCAATGCCCTCACAGACTCTCCCCCATGCAACTGGAATCTCGGCGCCATCTGTGAACAAACTATGGTGCACCATGGGCATGTGCGAGCTAACCAAACCACTTCAGTGAGTAGAGTGTCCACCAGCCCTCTTCTACCCAGATCTACCAGATCGTTCCCTCACAGGTGTAGGATAATAATACTGGGACGAGCCCTTCTCCTGTCTAGCAAATCTAAAACACCTGAATTGACTAAAGCGGAGACCCCTCTGCCCATAAAATGACATCCTAAAACCAGCTTGCCTAGCTCTGGAATCATAATTGCCTGAAAGTAAAAAGTTATTCAAGTGCCTCACGTAAGAATGACTAATGACCCACACTACATGTTGTCCTTTCTTTGGGGGTGCCCCAGTCCTTGCCCGATCCCTGTTGATGCTGCACTGCCGCTAGTTTCCCCCCTTTGTGACAGGTTTGATAAACTGAAAATTAAGCAGAGAAGAAAAAACAAACATCCGATCAAGGTCCATGTTTTACTCATAACATATGCAGCCGCACATAACGCTTATAACAATTGGAGGACCATATGCCAATCCTTTGCACATCACTTCTGGGGAAACCCCTTGCTGCTGCCTCGGTGGCAGCTCCTATCCTGAATGAATGTGTTCCAAAAGAACTGGGATCTAGACCTGCCTTCTGTACTGCCATATCCATGGCTCTTTTAAATTGAAACCTCGTGAGTGGGGTACCATCAGCATGAAATAGCAATGGCCCCTCCTTGTCCATGAGCCTTCTCTTCAGAAATACCTCTAGGTTTGTAATAGGGCAGCACGGATTACCAAGTGCCCAGTGCAGCACCACACCATCCATGCGGGCCTCCTGATCGGTTTTGGACCTCTAATAGATATCAACAAGGAATCCCCTTGGATCCTAACACGGTTAAACTGCAGATCACCCTGTTAATCATGTTTGTTTTTTGACACCAGCTCCCCAATTCTAAATGCCCCATAAAATGCCAATAAAAAGGCGGCGCTGAACAACAAAGCCTCCTCTTTGGTGTTGCAAATGTGGTGGAGACGCCCAGTAAAGATACCAGGAGATCCACCCCTATCGGCTGCCTTGTATCTGGTTCAGACCCTTTTAGGCGCTGCCATCCTTCAAAGCTTTCCAGATCGTGAAGCTATTGGTCAGATCCCTCCTACCTTTTGCTTGTGCGAAGAAAGAGATTGCTGTCACATGTCGCCTAGCTGCTGCTGCTGAGCGCCCTTCCTCCTGCAATGCCCCCAGGTAAGCAAGGGCCGACCCCGTGTCGTGCCACTTTTCTGCCCACTCCCTTTCCAAAAAGGTACAGTATGCCCAAAACGCCCCTTCATACGCCTTCCTGGTCCTGTGTGCTAGGCTAGCTGCCATGAGGTCCGGTAGTCGGGGGCACCAATCTGCAAAAGTAGTTCTGGGAAAGGTGTGGGGTTCTCTGCTGCCATCAGGAGGTGTGCCCTGAAACCCTGCATGTGAAAGCGAGAGAGTGCGTCAGCAGCATGAGTCAGAACCCCCGGTACATACTCAGCTCTAAATTGCATATTCAATCTCATGCATAGCAAAACTATTTCTTTCAACAAGCGCATGATCATCTTGCACCGTGCTGCTTGCTGATTGATGCATTCCACAACTATCATGTTATCTGACCAGAAAACCACAGATTGATTACGCAATTGTTATGGCCACACTGTCAGTGCCACCCAGATGGGAAACAGCTCAGAAAAACCAATGTTATCTCTCAAGCTGCTCTGCACCCACCATGTCGGCCACCGCTGTGCCACCCACTCAGTACCGAGTATGGCACCAAATCCCTCACTACCCGCAGCGTCAGTCATCAAACCCAACTCAGCGGAAGTGGTGAGCGGACCGGGCCACACACCATGCCATTGAAGTCCTGTAGGAATGCCATCCAAATCCGTATATCCTGCCTAACCTCAGCAGACAATCTGGTGTGGTGATGTTTCTCCTTGAGACCTGACATGGCTTGTGAGATGGATCGCAAAAATGGTTGTGCCATAGGGATCACCTGCAAAGCAAAGTTCAACTGCCCCACTGTCTGCTGCAGCTTATGTAAGGTAACCTTTTCTTTAGCCAAGCATTGCTTTAACTCTGACCTGAATTTCATGATCTTTTCTTGGGGCAACCTGAACCAACCCTGGATGGAGTCTAACTTTATCCCCAGGAACTCAATGGTTGTGGATGGCAAGATTGTCTTCACTGGTGCCAAAGGGACCCCAAAAGTCTGCATGAGCGTGCAGAATTTACGCAGCGCCCAACCACACTTCTGGGAGCCCGGTGACCCCAAGAGAAGAAAGTCATCGAGGTAGTGTAAAACATACTGGTGCCCCGTCACCTGTCTAAAAACTCATTCCAAAAATGAACTGACATTTTTAAAGTAGGCACAGGAGAACGAGCACCCCATGGGCATACACATATCCATGTAAAATTTTCCTTGGAACTGGAAGCCCAGCAAATGGAATTCTAAAGGATGGACTGGCAACAAGCAGAAAGCTGATTCGATGTCTGATTTTGCCAGCTGTGCCCCAGGGCCCAAACCCCTGAGCATCTCAACTGCCTGATCAAAGGATGAATACTTGACGCTGCACAATTTCTCACTGATAGCATCGCACAAGGATTTTCTCCTAGGCGCAGATAAATTATGGATCAACCTGAACTCTTCAGCCTCTTTTTTAGGGTCAACCCAAGAGGGGAACAGACAAAATTTGTTACTGGGATGCAGTCAAATGGCCCCGCCACTCTGCCTAAGCGCAGCTCTTTTTCTACTTTAGTTGCCGCCACACTTGGATTGGCCCTTACTGAAAGCTGGTTCTTGCATTCAGGTGTCCCTGCACAATCTTGCGTAGGAATCCAAAAGCCATACCTGAAACCATCTAGCAACAACCTAGTGGCTGAAGGACAGGACATCTATTTAGCCATGGTATCAATGCAGTTATTCTAATGGGTGAAATATCCTCATTCCTGCTTCCTTCTCCCTCTATCTTTTGATACACCTGGACTCGGGGTGTGATGTGTTAGCACAGAGGGAGCATGCATATTTGACCTTACACGTGCTTGCGGGCCTAGTGCATGTGACCTATTGAAGCCCCAACACGTCCCCTTCCCTCCCCATTGCTGGAACTAGCGGGGGATGTGGCCAAAAAGACTGAAAGGACTGGCCCTTGGTCATGTCTTGTAACACACCACCAAATTGGTCTAACCATGAGATCATGTCAATTTGATCCCACGAGAGGGCAGGGTCAGAAGCCTTTGCTCTCCTGACATTTTTGTCATACACCTTCCACCCTACCCCACCATATTTATTGTGCGCATCCCTGATCCTGCTCTGGTAGCATGCCATTTCTGCCTGCACATTTGGGAAGCGTTCTGCCATTGACTGCCATGTAAACTGAGAAACCTCTAACCCAGTTTATCACAGTCTCCTCAATCCTATACTTTTGTAACTCGCTTGCCCATTCCCTAGGGAGCATCCAATCATTCTTTTTCTTAGCCTCCTCTCCTTCATGTTCATCAAGCAACAAAAAGAACATACTGACATAACTTCCTTTCCAAATGTTTTCCTTTACTTCTTGCGTGACATGTCTTGCCAGATGTTCCCTAGCAGTGCAAGCTTCCCCCACACCGAACACTGGCAAAGTCATCTGCTTACCTGATACAGCTGCCCCGCTGAATCTGTGGGCTTCTCTTTCGTTAAATCCCCAAATGGGACGTGTGCCAGCAGTTCCTTGCTGTTCTCAACCAGGATTGTACCACCCATTGGAGTGACAGGAGTTGGTGTACCCAGGCCTTCACCTGGAGTATCCAGTGGTGCTCCATTGAACTGTGGCACTATCTGCTTAGCTTTAGCGATTAAGTCCTCCCCACTGACAGATGTCCCAGCTGCTGGAGACCAGTTTGCCACCTTCCCTAACCAAGGGAGTACGGCCGCTAAATTGGATACTAAATCCTGAGGCACTGGGGCTCCACCCGTAGGGGCCACTGGTGCCTGTGGGCTACCACCCCTGGGGGTCCCACCCATAGGGGCAACTGGGGCTTGCAGACTACAACTCATGAACTCATGCCCCCCCCAGGGGCAACGGGGCCCTGCTGACTACAACCTGTGGGGGACCCACCTGTAGGGGGTACCGGGGTCTGTGGGCTGCCACCCAATGGTGCCGGCTGCCCATCTGCCCCTGCTGGAGGAACAGCCTCATCCGGATTAGTTCTCTCAGATGGACCTGGCTTGGGATGGGGTTCTGGCACAGGGGTTACAAATGTAATAGGCTAATTTGACCCCCATTTCTTGGTTCTACCCTTTTTAGGAAGGGGAGGGAACGCTGCCTTGGGGACCACATGGGTACGTCTGGGTCTCTCTTCTACCCCCTCCTGCCTATCCACCTTTTCTCTGAGGTCTGCAAAAGCCTATCACATCTCATCAACCTTCTTCCATCTATCCTCCGTATCAACCATTTTTTGCATCATAGCTTGCATCAAATTCTCCATGCGAGAACGCTTTTCACCCCGCTTCGCTTTACTGGCCATTATCCTTAACAAGAACAGCAACAGTTGCTACTAGAATGCGCTAGTGACTACACCAAATTAACACAATGCCCTTTACCAACTGAAAAGGAACCCTTGGAAGGTCTACACTAGCACACCCCACCGCAAAGCACAGCCTGGGACACTGCCCGGGCCCTTTACCTTATAATGCTGGAGGTACACAACCGGCCATAAGCATCCACGCAACCAGAGCCACACCACACTAGCTAATCCAGTGGGTCAGGTGAGTATTCTCAAACCCGAGTGGCTCCCGGAAGCCCTGGAATGCAGGCCTGTCCGTTTCCCCTTCAAGGTCCTCCAACATACTGCTGATCCACGAAGGATGTGTGCCAACACCAGACTACTGCCCAATTGATGATCCACGCAGTGCCTTTTGTTGCCTCGAATACAAAAACAAATCAAGTGAAGCCTCTAATCGAGGCTAGGGAACTGCTGTACTGCCCAACACAAGGCTGCCAGCCACATGTACTTTCTAAGCCTACACAGCACATCAGACACACTATACCAAAACAGCCTCTTCAACGAGCTTGCCCCCACCCAGGAATGACCCTGCCCCACTTGCGCTACTGCCGTGCACTTCACCGCTCCCTAAACACTGTTTAGCAGGAGATTAATGCAAACTTTTGCCTGTCCCCGCTCACGCTGCAGTGCGCTTTCTATTGCTAATACCTTTATGGCATAAGCCTCCTTTTACTAGCCCCCAAGTCGCGCTCACCACGCGTAATCCTTCGTGCCAAAGCAAACAAAGCGTCCGTGCAGCTGTCGACCCGACGCTCACCGCCACACATCCTCAGCAACGCCTGACTCCTCGAGCTGCCGCTCCGCTGCCAAAAAATCAGTCGAGGCGATTTATACCCAGGATGTTGGCCGCTCGACTACGGTCCTCCGCTCTGCCAAAACAAAGAAAACGGGTGAAAAAGCCTCCCAGCGAGGCTGCAAACTCCTACTCGCTGCTGCCGACAAATCCTCTGAGACAGCACAGCTAGAGACTTGGAAAACAAAAAGAAGAACTTAAAGTACAGCCTCCTAGCGAGGCTGGTGTGCCGTGTGGCAGGCTGTGGGAGCGATGAGCAAAGAGGCATGCTCCATCGCTCCCCAGCCTTTTATTTAACCCTTTAGAGACCAGGCCAGGCTGGTTCTACCGGCCTAACGTTAGTGCGAAGCGTGACCCGGAAGTGATTACAATCACTTCTGGGGCACGCCCCGGACCCACCGACCAATTAGTGGTGAGGCGTGCCTGTTGTGTCACTATTGCACGTGACAAGCCCGGCTCTGTGTGGTCATCGGGGGCCGGCACGACCGCCATACCTTTGGTGTGTCTGATGCCGGCCCCGCCTTTCTAACAGGTCCAGAGTTTCACCTGGATTTCAGTTCAGTAACTGGTAACTTTATTCTGTATGCTGTGGAACACCTTGCATTGCCTGGGTCACTCATTTTGTGGCTTTGGCTGCTCTTTCTAAATGATGTATGCTCTTGGTCAAGGTTAACTCATTCCCATGTGATGTGTGCTGTGCACCACTTGGCAAGAAAAACAACAGAACTGCCAATACTGATACTTAAATCAAAATCCTTCAAACAGCGCATGAATTCCAGTATTTTATGTTTTGCCCAAGGTCCACAAGAATGAGACATGTCCATCAGGAAGAACGATAGTCTCCGGTTGTAATTCTCTGATTGAACCCATTTCAAAATACGTAGACCATTTCTTAAAACCTTTCATGGATGAAGTTCCATCTTACCTCCAGGACACCACAGACTTCATCAACAAACTGGACAACGTCAATTTCGAAGCCAACCAGAACATCATGGTGACCCTAGATGTTACATCATTATATACTCAAATTTCACAGGACAAAGGCCTGGCAGTTTTAACTTCCTTTATGGAAAAAATAACAAGGCCAGTAAGGGTACCCGCAGACTTTATAATCGAGTTGGCCTCATTTGCTATCAAAAAGAATTATTTTACCTTTGGAATTGACTTCTTTTTCCAGACAAAAGGGGTAGCCATGGGATGCCCCTTTGCTCCAGAATTAGCGGTGCACTTCATGGCCATGTATGAAGAGAGGTTTGTCTACAATAACAACCCTTTCCAGCAATTCATAGCTAATTGGATGCGCTTCATCTACGACATCTTCATGGTATGGACAGGAGATGTCGACCAATTACTTCAATTCTATGAATGGCTCAATCAAAGAACACCAGATATCAAATTCAGTTTAAATCATTCATTTCATTGAATGACTTTTTTAGATGTGGAAGTTTATCCAGCTGAAGGTGGCCTTGTAACAGCTCTGTATAAAAAAGCCTACGGATAGAAACAAGTCCCTACACTTCTCAAGTAACCATCCGAGAATTCTGAAAGAAAATTTGCCTTATGGGCTATTTTTAAGAATTCGTCGTAATTGTTTTTACAAAGACAAATATACTTTACATGCTAATAATCTACTGAATAGGCTCCTTGTTCGAGGCTACCCTAAAAAACTGGTAAAATCAGCCATGAAAAGAGTGTGGTGAATGCCCAGAGAAACGTTGCTAAATGAAAAAGAAAAAGAGCCCATGCAATGGCAGCTCATTGTCACAACATTCCGTACACATTCTAAAGAAAGTAATCAACTAGAACTGGCTTCTTGTCCAGAACCTTGACCAATCTTATGCATTCAAAAAAGAAAAAAGCATCTCCAACCATGTGGTTAGAGCAGCAATCAAAAAACCACCAAAACTATCACTAAGGGAACTTATGGGCCTGCAACCAGTGAGGGGACACCACAGATGTGGGGCATGTGTATGTTGTGAACAGACAATTGAAGGAACCCTGTTTTCACATAATGGCATCCATTGGAAACATGAGACTTTTACGAATTGTAAGTCAAAGATTGTAGTCTATGGAATATTATGTCCATGCTCGATGTTGTACATCGGAAAAACAAATCAAGAGGTTCGGCAGAGAATTTCACAACATAAATTCTGAATCAGGAGAAATATTGAAACTGCACCCTTGGTGAACCATTGGAGAAAACAATTCCACACAGAAAGAGATCTACAATGGACAATTATCTCAAAAGTAAAATGTGATCCAAGAGGAGGCAATATGGATCGGAAATTAATCCAATGTGATGCTATGCTTATCATCAAATTTGATACTGCGATAAATGGATTAAATGAGTTATCGGAAATTTAAAAGCTGTAACTTGTCATTTGACTGCAGACCTCACAAACACTTGAGGTTGACTACTGTGTCCACCCAAATTTTTTGGGGATGCTCCACTCAATTTTTTCCAGGAGGTTGATGTTTTTCTACCCCCAAGTATTGCAAGATTCATAATTGAGATGCCTTCCAAATGAAATTTCTTTTGCATTGCTCAAAACTCTTTTACGAGAATTCATCAAGGAGCTAGCATTAACTGATATTCAGCTAGAGACTACAGCTCCCAACATCCTTAGCGGTTGTCTCCAGAATTCCCCGCAACATACGCTTTTCTAATATCACTCCCGGCGTTTTTCCAAACAAACATCCAGCCGGTTCCAATGCGGTGTTTGTGTGAAGCCTTCATTCAATGTGAGGACAGCATGCTCCCAGTAGGTAAGCGGTACAAAAGGGGGTGGCGATGGACGGAGCATCTGAACCAATCAAACACTCACACCCAGTCAACAGATCTGGGTTTAATCCATCTCCGTTCTTTAGCCCACTCTGCCACCCCAGTTCAGACATGGCCACATGCAAATCAGTCTGGCCCTGTGCCTCATGGGAACAGTCCAGTCCGAACTGCCAAGCCATGCCTTCCCTGGACCGGAAACAAGCTTCCTAGGACCGGTTTCTGGCATTTCAGCTGTCTTCAGCCAGGCTTGCTTGAATCCAGTGGCAAAGTGAGCAAGGGACTCACGTCTGAGCATACCCTGCCAATTTATGGCGAACAAAGTGGTACAAAAGGGGGTGGCGATGGACGGAGCATCTGAACCAATCAAACACTCTCACCCAATCAACAGATCTGGGTTTAATCCATCACCGTTCTTTAGCCCACTCTGCCACCCCAGTTCAGGCATGGCCATATGCAAATCAGTCTGACCCTGTGCCTCATGGGAACAGTCCAGCCCGAACTGCGAAGCCATGCCTTCCCTGGACCGGAAACAAGCTTCCTAGGACCGGCTTCTGGCATTTCAGCCGTCTTCAGCCAGGCTTGCTTGAATCCAGTGGCAAAGTGAGCAAGGACTCACGTCTGAGCATACCCTGCCAACTTATGGCGAACAAAGCGGTACAAAAAGGGGGTGGCGATGGATGGAGCATCTGAACCAATCAAACACTCACACTCAGTCAACAGATCTGGGTTTAATCCATCACCGTTCTTTAGCCCACTCTGCCGCCCCAGTTCAGATCTGTTGACTGGTTGTGAGTGTTTGATTGGTTCAGATGCTCCGTCCATCACCACCCCCTTTCGTACCGCCCATTAGGTAAGCAGCACAAACTCATGCGTGTGTTTTCTGGAAACTGAAAACAGAGGCGGTTTTCCACTAAACCCCCACGCCCAGTTATTTAATTTTAATTTGTCAATCGGGACACTGAGACAAGATACACGTCGTCCCCACGCAGTCTAAAATGCCTTAACTTAAAGGTGTGTGCTGTAGGAGCTTTATCTAATCTATTTGACTGTAACGAGAGCACGCGTGATACACCTGTGCTCTCTACTATTTTATTTAACCCCTGCACGTCTCGCCCATCAACAAGAAGGGTAACGTAGAGGAACATAAGCCATCACATTCCGCCACCGACACTAACTTTTAATTTATTTCCGGAACATTTGGAACTCGTTTGCACAACCAACCGTTTCTATGACAGCAACTTTGTACGTTTTATCCATTTTCCACTGACAACACTGAGATAACAACAGTTTTGTGATTGGGGTCACCTTTTCATGCAGTTCTTCTGTTCTTTTCTTCTTCTGTTTTCTGTTGTTTGTTGCTTTTAGAGAACTTGAATCATAAACTCATTGGCTTGAGATGTGGATTCCACAGTGAAGGAAACGGTAAGATTATCAATTGAGGCTAGCAATCATGGTGGTAGCGTATTCTTTGAACTAAATCCTGTAAGTGAGAATTTTTCTTGGTTTTCTTTGTTCACAGTTCAGTTTGGTCCTGACGAGAACTCTTCAACGAAGAGGGTTTGAAACGCGTAGACCTGGAGTTTTAGGATTGCCAAACAAACATTGTTTTGTAAAAAAGTGTCTATTTTCTTGCACTTCCAAAAGAAACTATTGTGCTTAAATTGAGAATTTATTGTCACTTTGTGCAGTGTATAGAAAATTGTTTTGTAGAATTGGGTGTTGTTTGTTAGGTTCCTTGGTTTTAAAGAAAAAAAAATATTTTGACAACCAAGGATGGGTTATGTGAGTTGAATGAAGGAGGGATGTGATTAGGATCGAATGGGGTATGTTGTATGTTTGAATATTGAGGATTGAGAGTGGTATGGTAAGCCCAGTTGGTGGCTACTCATTGTTGTCTATTTCCTTTAATATTTTGATAGTGTTTCATGATTTTTGTACAAAAAAGTTTTGTTATACACAAAAGAAAAAAACAATCAAATTGTTCATAGAAAAATAAAACTATTGATTAGTTACGGCTGTCATTGATAATGTGTTCATGCGCGGTTTGAAGGATTTTGATTTAAGTATCAGTATTAGCAGTTCTGTTGTTTTTCTTGCTTAGAGGCTCAGCCTTACTGATGAGAGCCAAACCCATTATTGTTCTCTTGTGCACCACTTGGGTCACTGATTCCATAGCTTGGGTCACTCATTTTAGGGGCGGGTCACTGCTTTCTATATGCTGTGCATTCAGAGCCCAATACTCTAAATAGCATTCAGAGCTCAACAATCCACAACATGGGCAACTGTAACCACAGCAGCAGATTTAAAGAATACTCTGATCAAGCTTTAGTAACGATGCACCTAGGGAACATTTGTGCTTTGCCACTTTTCTATAATGCCTATAAAAAACAGTTAACTCTGCAATGGTTAAAATCTCTTTCCTAAAGGATAAATTGGAGCTCGTAAAAATAGCAGCGCCCTGGATGGTCATCAACAGTAATTCGAAGCTAAAGTAAGCAACGTACTTAGGGCCTTATTATGAGTTTGGCGGTCCATGGACCGCCAGACTCACTGTCCTATTACAACTAGGGTGGTCGGACTACCCTGAGACCACAGTAACCACCGTAATTGCCAGAGAAACGCAGTTCCCTGGTGAACCGCCGTTTCCTGGCAGTTGCACTGCAGTTCTGCGGGCGCAATATGCTTGTTGGGGGCGCTGCAACCCAACCAAGCAAATTATGAGTTTCCTCACCACCACACTTTTCATGGCGGTGCGACCACCATGAAAAGTGTGCTGGTGAGGAAACAAAGAGGGCATTCATGACACGTGGATGCACACAGCGGGCACAACATGTGCCCCTGGTGTGCAGGTACTGTCTTTGTCATTCCCCTTGCGTGCCTATTTCATAGGCACCACCCTAGGAACGCCAAAGAGCGGTCCGCCACATAGAAGAAAAGTCCTTATCTAGCCGGTGGTGCCTACATGGGTTTGGCGGTGGGGGAGGAGGGCAGCTGGTTTACAAATAGGAATGCAATTTGCAATGCGACCTTTGCACTATTAGAGAATTCAAACAAAGGGTTTGGGTTCTTGAGACTAATGGGTGTTTGTAGGAGAGTAGGATCTGCTTACTATGGCTACCCCCACTTTTTGCTGTTGTTTCAATGTTTTTTGACTTTAGTCTGGCTGGGGCCCTGTTATCCAGGACCCCAGCCTAGCTGCTTCCTCTCTTAATTGATTGCATGTACATTAGGTACACCACAGATTGTTTACTGGGTTACCCTGGTGAGTCCCTAGTATATGGTACACCAGGTACGCAGGGCATAGGTACCCCAGAGGCCTACTAGGGGCTGAAGCATGTATTATGCAACCCCTGGGAAGCCTTGCAAAATGACCCCACAGGACTGCTACTGCAGCCTGGGTAAGATGGTGCATGCACCCCTTACTAAGATATAGGTTACCTATATCTACCTTAAATCACTGACACACATAAGCCTATCAGTCACTCCTATGGCAGGCCTTATCAATCCTGAAGGCAGAGTGCATGGTTTTATGTGAGAGGGTGCCCGTGCATGAGCAGGACCCCTCTGCAGCTTTTGGAGCCTATTCTCTGAGGCTGTTCTGTGATGCAGCCAGAGCATATACATTTAAGTGCATTATAATCTTGCTGTAAATGCTAACTTTGGAATGGCTGCATGGAAACATGTCATTTTTGGTGTCAAACACTTTGGATTCCTACACCCCCACACCAGTCCTGGGGCGGGGTTGAGGGAGAGACATGTACACACTGGTCTGCCCGGTAATAGTTTAAACGAGCCCCAGCATCACAAAATTGATGCTGCAGCCACCGACACGAGTCTGACTTCCTGCTGCTGACCAAAACTCTGGCAGGGGAGGCCTGGATAATAGGTTTCCTGTCACAGGGAGGTGCAACCACCTCCCAGACAGGCTTTAGTGTATTGGGGCAGGGTGGGTGCACTCTGAGAGTGCTTTGATGTATGCACTGGGGGCACATTTGGTGTCCCTGTGCTACCAGCCCCTGCTCTGGCGTGAAACTGGACAGAGGAAATGGGTGTAGCCACCCCTCTTTCCAAACCCTCCCATAGGTGGGTCCCTAGAGTATGTCCAACCCCTTTTTTCTCAGTATAAGTAAGGGAACGCTGGCAACAGGACTATAGATTACACCTGGATGAAACTCTGAAACTGAATCCTGGAACTTCGATGCTCTACTAAAGACTTGAGGACGGAAGATTCTCCCTTGGGGTCAAGAAGTGACTCCCCTGTTCAAACAGGCACCAATGAAGCATTTGCCAATCTACATCTCCAAAGCTCCCGCCGGATTCCGAAGTAATTGCAGCCCAGGAAGAGGATTTTCAGATTTCTTGAAGGTTGACCCGAGTCTCCAGCAAAGCTGAGACCTGCAGCCCTCACGAGTGATGTGGAACCTGAATACCTGGACACCATGCACATTTGCTAAGTGCATTGACTTCCCGAGCATTTCCTGAAGTTGGACCTTAGGGTACTTGTAGCCAAGCCTCAAGCACCTTCTGCACCAAAGATTGTGGGCCTACACTCTACGAGTTTTCCGTGGGCTTGCTTCTTGCATTTCCACTTAAGGCTCCTTCGCGATCCCTTGTCTGTCGACTGGTGGGTCCCCTTGAAGGTAACTCTACTTTTTCGTGGGCTTCCCTGGGTGCTCCAGACATGCCCTGACTCCCCGACAAAGGGTGAGTCCCTCAGACCTTGCTGGTCTGCACCAAAGCCAATCTCTGCTTTCTGCGTGGGTTGCTGTTGCCAAGGCTTGTTGGGTTCAATCCGGGCACCGACATGGCAGCACTCAACATCCTTTGTGGGACAGCTCGAATCCAGTGCCTGGTTGTCGTTGACGCCTCCTGGTCCTTGTGGCTAAAGAGTCAAGCTTCACCTACTTCACCTGAAATCACCCGACATCTGTGGGCATTCAACTATTGTGCCCCTGGTCACTGGCTGGTGACCCAGGCCCTGTCCCCTCTGCTTTCATGTTCTTCTCATCCTCGATCCAGGCTTGTGAGAAGTTGGCCTGGCATATGCTGTCCACTATTCTAGTGGGCACCTTGCACCAGTCCAACTTCTCACAGGGTTGGCTCAGTACTCAGAAAACTTAAAAACATGTACTTCCCTAATTGTTACTTATTTTAGTTTTTAGGTCCTGATACAGAAGAAAGCAATTCGTTGTTCAGAAGTACAATTTAAAGGTATATTTATAAAATCAATCAAAAACATTTCTCCATTTCATTAATATTAAAGATGCATTCCTAGGAGAAAGGCAACATTTTTGGACAACAGGCAATTTTTAAGTACGGCAAAAGAAAAATTGTTGAAAC
Source organism: Lissotriton helveticus (assembly GCF_964261635.1). Lineage (NCBI taxonomy): Eukaryota > Metazoa > Chordata > Amphibia > Caudata > Salamandridae > Lissotriton > Lissotriton helveticus. The sequence goes on along the minus strand of NC_136065.1, from coordinate 1,074,275,727 downwards.
TCAAAAAGTTGCTTAAACATTGCAATACACAAATTAGTGAAAGACCGTCATCAGTGGGAAGTGTGTTCACATAGTGATAAGAATGCTTTAAAAATGGGTGCTACAATTTTGTTAAACAGAGCAGCAGTCCACAGATTTGGTGGAATTAAAATCACGAGGGATATTTATAAAGAAAGTTCTTTTGATTCCCAATGGGTTTGGGGTGTGACAGGGGAATGGAAGCCCAAAAGTCAAGAATGGGGTATAGAACCAATTTATTTGAGCCCTTTATAATGCCCTACTGCTCACGTCTCAGGTGTTGCTGACCAATTTGTAAAACACGTACTGGTGGACAAAGCTCTGCTGAGAAGCATCAGGCTGTGCATTTAAATGCTGCACCAAATACCAAGGCTGCATAGTGTTGAATCCCCCTCATGCCTGTTTAATCCACTACCATACACTCATGCCCTTTAATATCACTCTCACAGGTGTAGTGTAGTTCCTATATTCCCAAGAGGCTCTGCGCATTGATATAATATATCCTATAGATTTGACGTAGGACTTAGGTCAGTTGGTCTCTATAGAATATACTAAACTTAATTGTGAGTGCTAGCTAGCTCAGAGGTCACTAGAAACTTTCTCGAATACACAAGAAGGTATTAGTTACTGACATCCACATAAACATAACAACTTTGTTTCCCTAGGACTGGAATAACTATCTTCAGAGTCGTAGAAACAATAGATAAGTATTTCACTCAGTCAATTGTGCATGCTTTATTTCTACGGAGTTTGCACAGAAATAGTGAGGCGAGTGTTTTCAATAAAAGGTTTATTGAACAGTCTTCTTTCTCATGCAAGAGAGGTGAACTGCTACAATCGATAACCAGAATGCAAAGTATAATGCGTACAGCGAGAGCAGTATTATAAAATAATACTGTAATAGCATGGTATGGTTTCTAAGCCATATATAAAATACATACATAAATAACCCAGGCTAAAATACTCAACTGGTGCTTCTAAAATATGCCTACCCCAATGTACCTAACCTAGGTCTAGTAGGAGGGAAGAAGTAAGTATGGTCATTAGCATTGGTTTAGTTTTTGCCAAGAATCTACCAAAGGTTTCTCTAGGTTCTCATCAGCTCCATACCTTAGAATGAAGGAGGTCTGGTATCCTGTCTCGGGACTCGATTTCCCAACACCCCGCAAGGGGAGTCAGAAACACTGGAGCTGGATTTCTCAGCAGATCAGGGCAACTTCCTGATCAGTGCGTCAGCTGGAGAGTCGGCTTACTTCGGCACTTGCTGTAGCGAGCTGCGTCGGGCAAGTAGGTTGTCGAACTGCTCCGAACCACTGCGCTTTGCCATAGCAAGTGAAGGTATATTTAAACCTTGAAGGTGTTTAGGAATGCCATGTTTGACGTAAAGTCTGGCATATGAACGTCATGAATGAACCCCTAAGGAATAGATGCTCATTGCAAAACTAACTGAGTTCTTGGAGAAATAAATATTCAAGCAAGGGGAAGTCCCTAATGGGTTAAGCTGGTTTTCCAAGAAATCGTTCTGACGTTTGGTGAACGGATGGAAGTAGCCATGCCTTTATTTGGGTTGCATGGGCTATGCCTTAATAAGGGCTTGATATCTATGGCTATATAAGGGCAATGTGAATTGAACCTATATAAGGGCATGAATCTGGAAAATCCATTCGGAATGTAAAACGCCATACAACACCCACTCCACTTTCTTATGTACGACTTCTACTAAATACTACGTTCTCAACATGAATAAACATATCTAAAAACTATCTATACAACAAGTGTTTAAAACCCACCCAAAATACATAAAAATGCGATGTTACCGGTTGTACATGAAAGGAGCATTTGTGCTGTATGCATTTAAGCAATATTTCATTCAAAGCATATAGTTGACATTTGAAAAAATGCTATCTGAATGAATCATTAAAATACATTTATGAAATGGCTCGTAAATACAGAAAAAAAGGGCTGAAACCATTTCATGTTAGAATACATAAAACTGTTTGATATGTGGACAAGGTCAAATATTTTCTCTGGAAGTTTTTCAAAGAATTCTAGTTCTCTATGAATAGTTCTACTTTAAGCAGATTACTTTGTGCCCAAACATGTAAAAATACAAATGTGGAAAAATTAATAATCATAGAAAAAAGAGTTGCAAAGTTAGAACTTTGCATTGAAAAAATGAAGGTCAAATTCAGAGTCTCTCAGAACACTATGTGCCAAATCAAAAGTCAGTGTTATTGTTTGGAGAAAACATCAAATCTTCTAAGCCTGTAAAGAATTTGTCAACCATTGTAGATGAGAGTTAGGTTACTTTGTTAAGTAGATCAACCGCACATAGATGTGAATCATCGCCATCAGCATTGGTCGCGTTAGCAATGTTCGAAGTGGATGATACCTGTGTGCCTGTTTCCTCTCGTACCTCACCGTCAGCATTTTGCGTCTCTGAGATCTCAATGAATACCATCATCAGAATTGGTAGCCGCTGAGGACAAAACAGTACATGGGCCATTAAAGCTTCTACCAAAGTATCAACATCCGTTGGCATGACTGTTGAGAGCGTCAGACATGTGTCTAGCACGCATTATTCTCCACATAGCAGGCAGCATAGAACAGTTAAGATGCAATCTTGCCAAATTGGTCTGAATGATAGAAACCATGTGGTATTTAATTCTCTTAGATGAGTTAATCCCAAAATGTGGACGATGCGCTCACAACACTTCATCGCCAGTAGAGTTGTCTCCATGGAGAACTGGGTGTCGCTTGTGGATTGAATTGCCATATCGCAGCAGTAGGAGCAAAAATAGTATCCCTGCAGCGAGTCCCAAAACGAGAGGCAATCTGACAAACACAGAGTGCACGAAGTTTGGAAATATTCCTGGGACTGCTTCAAAAGGTGCTAACAGTGCAGAACATACTGTCTTAAATACTTGTACAATACCACTCGTATCAGTCATGTTTAAGATACGACTAAACATTTCTAAGAAATGTATAGGGCAATGTATAGGGCAATTTAAAGTTAAGAGGGCATGTATCTCTGCAGAAGTCCTTGCGACTTGCAGATCATAGGTCTCGTTCGCCGAGGTCAGTGGCACAGTTTTCTGTAAAAGAATGGCTTTCATTCTGCTTAAAGTATCAGTTCGTATAGAAGAGATGTTCAGTGAAGGCCATAAAGGCGACTCCCAGTCTGTCTTAGTTTTTGGAAACAATACTTGCATACAGCAAGTGACCCTGGCTGACACAGTTACTAGATAGGGTAAACCTGGCAACATGCCACAGAAGCTGTGATTGTTCAACATAATGTAACTTCCATTAGAAAGTTGTCCAAAAATTGGATCAATCACCGCAGCTGGTGAACCTTGCAGGCAGCAGGATAAGTTGGTAGAGGAACCATCGCAGCCCCGTGTAAATTAATACCCTGACAAAGGAGAGAACCGCTTAGTGCGTTTTCACAATTTTTACCACTAAGAAACACTTCTCTTCCCCCACTCCAACATCTGTGTGTGTATGGTAATTCCCAGGATGTCTTGATGTATTATTTACCCAACCTTTCATAGGTGCCTGCTGGTATATGTTTTAGGCAATACTGAAAATGGAAAATTGTAAAAGGCAGAGTGATTGTTCCATGTATAATCCATTCTGTGGCTGGCTTTTCAGCGACAGTAAATGGCAATCTTTCGAGTTTCTCAATGCTCAGCATTTTATAGTCTGCTCCCCTCTGTGCCAGTTTGATCTGTTTATCAGTGAGATTGAATTCTGAAAACAGTGACGTAGTATTGATTAAATACCAAGGCACGTAGCTTGAACGTAGGTTTTGTAACGTCCAGCCTAATAGCATGATAGAACGTAATTGCGACTGACCATGTTGCAACATGACCAAGTCCTGTTCCATGATGTCTATGGCAGAGGTTACTATGCTGTCCAAAGAATATATCCTGGATGACAGTGTCGTTAACCCATTGTCAACTACAGAGAGAATTTTCTCTAAATTAATACAATCAATTTCTCATATTCTTTCTGCAGTCTCTGCTTGCATAATCTTCCATGCTTCATTATAAGCAGCATGGATACTGGCATATATAAAACATTTATGATGCGGTGTTCTTGGTCCTAGCAAGAATTCCCTAAGATCAATGCCATCTTTAAGTAAAGATAAGTGTTGTTTTACATCCTTGAGTGTAGATCTAAGTAACCATTCAAGGCACAGTTTTCCTACACTGTATGTTGTTACTATTCCTGGATGCTGTCTCTGAACATATCTTGGATCTGGCTTAGTGAATGTGAACCCCCATGTTTTATTCAGGAATCTATCTTGACAGTTGTGTGTGTCTGTGGGCCAGATTAACCATTTTTTCCAATCTGGATCTGCTCAGTTGTGATGCAAAATCGTGTGTACGTCGACCTCCCCCTCTGAAGTGTTATCACTAACAGGTGTTGGTGTAGGTATGGACGGATTGTTTAGGTCTTTTATCTCGGCTAACCCAAGACAAGATGTCTGTTGGACAGTGTCATTCAAAAACATAATTTGCTCTGGGATGATGCAGGCTCTAAATAAAGCTAACCACTGTACTTGCCAATCTTTTGTGCCAGACAGTTTTTGTCTCAATGTTGTCTTTCCAAAAGTAGAAACCTATTGAAGACAGCTGAGAATAAAAGGCTGCAGAATAAATTTGCTTGGTATTTGTCAACATACATTTAATTTCTGTCTTATTCACATTTTTTAAGTAAAATGATTCTGGATTGGAAATATTAAAACCTGAAAAGTATGGTAATGTTCCCAAAAATGTTTTTGAGCTACCCTTTGGTGGCGTAGGACAATGTTCCCATTGGTTATACATCAATATATTTCTAGGGTTCGCAGATTTGTGCAAGAAATGATGACCATAGTGAATATAAAAATACATTTGTTCATAATCTGATGAACCTTCTAAGTATTCATGATTTGTAAATACAGCAGACATTTCTAAGTCTGACATCATATTATTAACAGTCTCAAAGTCCCAATCATCAGATAAGGAGATTAGGTACTAGATGAAACAAAGTCATTCAAGGAAATCTTGAACTGGTGTGGAATCTTCAACAGCTCCGCAGGGCCAAAAATGTCATAATAAGTTCTTTCCCAAGCTATACCCCCTGGTATAGGAACGGCTGTGATGTTCACTGATGACAAGTCTCTTTGTTCACAATGAGATGATTTGTGTGGCTTGAGTAGTAAGTTCATGTTCTTACTTGCTGTGTCCTTTTTAACATATTTTCCAGTGATCAGCATTCCCAAAGTTATTACCAGAGTCAACCAAAGTTGAAGAAAAAGCACACCCAACACAATCCAAAGTTCAATTCATGGTGAAACCAGATAAGTCTTTTCCAAGTGATGAAAAAGGTCTGTTGCTTGTTCTTTGAAAGTTCTTTTAGCTGGCTGTGTTTCAGGTTCGCTTGGATCCTCGAAAAACTAATCAAAGTTAATGAAATAGCCAGAGGCATTTCTGTCCATGGTGGGGATTGCATCCGGATTCGTTGAAATCCCTGTAACCACTTGATCACTTGTTACTTCATTATAGACAGGTGTTTCTTGATGAACTGTTATTTGGGTTTCAAGAGGTACAGGTTCCATAGCTTTGCTGCATAGTCCTTCTTTTCGCACAGCAGTTTAATCACAGGTGATGAGTCTCTCAGTTTGAACCTCTTGGATAGTAGCCAGATTAGGGCGTCTGCTACTTTGGCAGAGTCCACTTGGCCTACTGCTTATGATCGGCCACATGATGTGGTTTGACCAGGTCGATGGACACAAACCTGTTCTCCTTTTTACCAGCAAGGGGCGGCAAAAAATACTGTTCTTGATCCGTTGATTGCTAGGACAGGTACTGGTTGTCTGTAAGAAGGCCCAAATTCCTTCTTGTCCGCGATCTTTTCTCTGACTAGATCCCCAAGCTTAGGAATCCAGACAGGCCTTGCTGGGACGGACGGTTTCTCTTTAGTGGTGGTTGACTTCAGTGCTGCGATCTCTATTGCAGTCATTGCAGTTAATTACCAATGTGTGAATGTGTGCATTCATTCCTGGCCACCAGTACATCTCTTTTAATTCTAGTATAGTCTTAGAGATCCCCTGATGTATCAGACCCTCTCTCACATGTGCTACATGTATCAAAGCTACTCTACGTTTCCTGTTTGGAATTACCCTATCCCCCACGCCAGGGATTCGAGCAAAAGGAACAGAGTTTGCATCAATTATATATGAGTATTTGAGTGGAAACTTATTAAATAATGCTGCACCGCTGCCTTTGCTTGTAGCATTGACAGGTAGCATTATTTTGCCATCTATTTTCGTTTTTGAACGAGTGATTGCAGCTACGGAAGCCGTTTGCACAGCTGCCTTAGCGGCTTCATCAGCCAATGAATTCGCTGCAACGTGAACTCCATCACATTGATAACTGAGCGTATGTATCACGTGAGTGTTTTGTAGTCCTTGTCATAACTTAACTACTTATTCCCAAAGCATTTTATGCTTGATCGTGCCACCTTTTGCATCTTTGTAACCGTTTTGAATCCAGTTCTGCAAGTATTCATTGTAAGATTGAACACAATAATACGAATCACACACTATGACTGTGGGGAATTCGCCGTCCATATTCTCAAGCGCCATCTTGAATGCTTGTAGTTCAGCTCGCTGAGCTGTACAATCTCCTAGAGATTGTGTTTTAGTGACCATTGGTCGGAATTTGCAATCGCGCCAACAACCTTTAACAATCGCGCACGCTGCACTATAGGCTTGTTCACCTCCGTAGCGGGTTGAGCTGATCCGTCAGTATAAATTATATATTCATACTGATCTAGAGGCAGAATTTCAGTGGGCAGAGGACATTCTTGTTCGTATTGTAGGAATGCTTGTGTCTTCAAATAAGGATAAAAATGTATTCACCATCTTGTTGCAGCAAGCGTATTAACCCTTTGTATCCATCTTGGATGTAAAGCTATAGCATTTGGAATGCTCGATTTTGTTACTGCCTCTAAGGCAGGTACAGGTATAACAGCCATAATGTGCTTACCCTGTGCAAGGGCTCTCTCTTTTGCTACTGCAGTTTGAACCGCTGTCAGAATTTTTCCTGTTCAATCAATCAATCATGCCATTTGTATAGTGCACTACTCACCCGGGAGGGTCTCAAGGCGCTTGGGGGGAGGGGTATGCTACTGCTCGAACAGCCAGGTCTTGAGTTGTTTCCTGAAGGCGAGATGGTCCTGGGTCAGCCGAAGGTGGATGGGGAGGGAGTTCCAAGTCTTGGCAGCCAGGTAAGAGAAGGATCTTCCTCCGGCGGTGGCTCTTCGGATGCGTGGTATGGCTGCGAGGGCGAGGCTGGTGGACCGTAGCTGGCGGGTGGGCGTGTAGAAGTTCAGGCGGTCGTTGAGGTACTTGGGGCCCAGGTCGTGGAGAGACTTGTGTGCGTGGGTGAGGAGCCGGAACGTGATCCTCTTGTCGATGGGGAGCCAGTGCAGGTTCCTCAGGTGGCTGGAGATGTGGCTGCGTCGGGGGACATCCAGGATGAGTCGGGCGGAGGCGTTCTGGATGCGCTGGAGTCTTTTCTGTAGTTTGGCTGTGGTTCCGGCGTAGAGGGCGTTTCCGTAGTCCAGTCGGCTGGTGACGAGTGCCTGGGTGACAGTCTTTCTGGTCTCGGTCGGGATCCAGCGGAAGATCTTGCGAAGCATACGCAGGGTGTTGAAGCACGATGAGGAGACGGCGTTGACTTGTCTGGTCATCGAGAGGGAGGGGTCCAGGATGAAGCCCAGGTTGCGTGCGTGGTCGGTTGGCTTGGGTACGGTGCCCAGGGCTGGGGGCCACCAGGAGTCGTCCCAGGCGGAGGGCGAAGATCCCAGGATGAGGACTTCGTCTTGTCCGAGTTCGGTTTCAGGCGGCTGTCCTTCATCCACTCGGCGACGTCTTTCATCCCTTCGTGTAGGCAGGTTCTGGCGGTGTCGGGGTCTCTGGTGAGGGAGAGGATCAGCTGGGTGTCGTCAGCGTAAGAGATGATGTTGAGGTTGTGCTGGCGTGCGATGGCTGCGAGAGGTTTCATGTAGATGTTGAAGAGGGTGGGGCTGAGTGAAGATCCTTGCGGGACGCCGCAGATGACTTCGGTGGCCTCGGAGCGAAACGGGGGGAGGCGGACTCTTTGTGCTCTTCCGGCGAGGAACGAGATGATCCACTCCAGTGCCTTCTCTTGGATACCGATGTTGCTGAGGCGCTGGACTAGGGTGCGGTGGCAGACCGTGTCGAACGCAGCGGAGAGGTCCAGGAGGATGAGGGCCACTGTTTCCCCCTTGTCGAGCAGGGTCCGGATGTCGTCGGTGGCTGCGATGAGGGCGGTCTCGGTGCTGTCGTTGGCTCTGAAGCCGGACTGCGAGGGGTCGAGGGATCCGTTCGTCTCGAGGAAGGCGGTCAGCTGTCTGTTGACGATCTTCTCGATGACTTTAGCAGGAAAAGGGAGGAGCGAGATGGGGCGGAAGTTTTTGAGATCGGTGGGGTCCGCTGTAGGTTTCTTCAGGAGGGCGCTGATCTCGGCGTGCTTCCAGCTCTCTGGGAAGGTGGCGGTGTTGAAGGAGGCGTTGATGATGTTCCGGAGTTGGGGTGCGATGGTGGAGTCGGCCTTGTTGAAGACGTGGTGTGGGCAGGGGTCGGTCGGTGATCCGGAGTGGATGGTGTTCATCGTGCGGGCTGTGTCTTCGGTGGTCACCGTGGTCCAGGCGTGAAGGGTGGCGGTGGGGGGCGTTGGTTCGACGGTTGGGTGCGTGGGTGGGGCGCCGAAGCTGTTGTGGATGTCGGCGATCTTGCGGTGGAAGAACGAGGCGAGGGAGTCGCAGAGGTCTTGTGACGGAGTGATGTCGTTGGTGCCGGTACTGGGGTTGGAGAATTCCTTGACGATAGTGAAGAGCTCTTTGCTGTCGTGGGCGTTGTTGTCCAGTCGTTCCTTCAGGGATTTCTTCTTGGTGGTGCGGATGAGCTGGTGGTGCTTGCGGGTAGCGCGTTTGAGGGCGGTCATGTTGTCGGTGGTCCGGTCGAGGAGCCAGGCTTTCTCGAGGGTGCGGCAGGTCTTCTTGGAGTCCTTGAGGTAGTCGGTGAACCAGGATGCCTTCTTGCTTCTGGGTCTGCTGGGAGGGTTCTTTAGTGGCGCGAGGTCGTCGGCGCAGGCGGTCAGCCACTGTGTGAAGTTGCGGGCTGCTTCGTTGGGGTCCGTTGTGTTGGCGGGTGGGCTCTGGCTGAGGGAGGTGGTGAGCTGGTCTGCAGTGATCTTGCTCCAATTCCTGTGAGGTACCTGTTGCGGGTGGTGGTGGGTCGTGGATCTTTTGAAGCTGAAGTGGACGCAGCTGTGGTCGGTCCAGTGGAGTCCGGTGGCGTGGCTGATGGTGATGTACTTGCTGGAAGAGAAGACGGGATCAAGCGTGTGGCCGGCGTAGTGGGTGGGGGTGTTGACCAGTTGCTTGAGTCCGAGGTTGGCGAGGTTTTCAAGCAGGGCGGTGGTGTTGCGGTCCTTGTTGTTCTCCAGGTGGAAGTTGAGGTCCCCGAGGAGGATGTAGTCAGTGGAGGGGAGGGCGTGCGGGCTGATGAAGTCTGTGATGTCTTCGCTGAATTGTGTGCGTGGTCCCGGGGGTCTGTAGACGAGGGTGCCTCTGAGGGTCGTCTTAGGGTCGGTGTGAATCTGGAAGTGGAGATGTTCGGCTGCGGCGAAGGAGTCGTTGGCGTCGGTCGTGATGCTGATGGTGTTCCTGTGGACGATGGCGATGCCACCTCCGGTCTGGTTGATGCGGTCCCTCCTGATGATCTTGTACCCGTCCGGGATGGCGATGGCGATGTCGGGTGCAGAGGAGGCGTTCATCCAGGTTTCCGTGAGGAAGGCGACGTCCGGTGATGTTGTGTCGAGGAGGTTCCAGAGTTCCACGGCGTGTCTGTGGACGGAGCGGGTGTTGATCAGGATGCACTTTAGGTGGTTGCTGCTGGTGTTTGTCTTGGCGGGTGCGGGGCAGGTTCGGAGGCAGGTGAACTTGCAGGTGCAGCAGGTGAAGGGTCCGTGGGTGCGTCTCGGGGTGGCTCGGCAGCAGGCGTGGGTCCGGCCGGCATTGAGTGCGTTGAGAGTGGCGGCGTCGTAGGTCAGTCGGGTCGTCTTGCCTCAGCGGGGAGGGCCGGGGTCCTGGCGCTGGGCGCGGGCCAGGCGCGGACGGGCGCAGACGGGCTTACCATTGGCGCACCTTCGGCGCTCAATCGGCGCTCCCGCTGCGCGGTCGCTCTGGGGGCGTCATAAGTAAGGAGCCGGGAGGGAGGAGCAGCTGGGTGGCGGGAGCGGGGCGGCAAATGGAATCACAGGGGGGCGGGGCCGCAGGGAGGCAGCGGCAGGAAATTCCAAGAAGCAGCGGGCAGCGGGAAATTACCAGGAGCAGCGGGAAATTCCCAGGAGCAGCGGGCAGCGAGCGAAGGAATCTGCAGGCAGGAGGCGGCAAAGGCAGGCAGGAGCGGCAGCAGTGAGTGGGGCGACCAAGCCCTGTGGAAGGCTGAGCGGTCACACTCTGTGGTCCCCTACGGTCCCCTTAAGTAAGGAGCCGGGAGGGAGGAGCAGCTGGGTGGCGGGAGCGGGGCGGCGAATGGAATCACAGGGGGGCGGGGCCACAGGGAGGCAGCGGCGGGAAATTCCAAGAAGCAGCGGGCAGCGGGAAATTCCCAGGAGCAGCGGGAAATTCCCAGGAGCAGCGGGCAGCGAGCGAAGGAATCTGCAGGCAGGAGGCCGCAAAGGCAGGCAGGAGCGGCAGCAGTGAGTGGGGCGACCAAGCCCTGTGGAGGGCTGAGCGGTCACACTCTGTGGTCCCCTACGGTCCCCTTAAGTAAGGAGCCGGGAGGGAGGAGCAGCTGGGTGGCGGGAGCGGGGCGGCGAATGGAATCACAGGGGGGCGGGGCCACAGGGAGGCAGCGGCGGGAAATTCCAAGAAGCAGCGGGCAGCGGGAAATTCCCAGGAGCAGCGGGAAATTCCCAGGAGCAGCGGGCAGCGAGCGAAGGAATCTGCAGGCAGGAGATGGCAAAGGCAGGCAGGAGCGGCAGCAGTGAGTGGGGCGACCAAGCCCTGTGGAGGGCTGAGAGGTCACACTCTGTGGTCCCCTTAAGTAAGGAGCCGGGAGGGAGGAGCAGCGGGGTGGCGGGAGCGGGGCGGCGAATGGAATCACAGGGGAGCGGGGCCGCAGGGACGCAGCGGCGGGAAATTCCAAGAAGCAGCAGGCAGCTGGAAATTCCCAGGAGCAGCAGGAAATTCCCAGGAGCAGCGGGCAGCGAGCGAAGTAAACTTAATTTCTGCTTGTCTGTATAAGTGTGATTTGTAAGCTATTGGTACTTTTTCACCATCGTTAAAAGCTAAGTACGTGAATCCGCATTGCCCTGGAATGATTCGGATCACTAAGTTGCGTATGTTTACACATGTTTGCAAATGTTTTGTTGCTAACATGTCTGTTTGCAATGAACGTAAAATTTCTGTGTGTTTTTGTGTCCAATTAACTGTTTTAAAATCAGGTTTGATTAATTCGTAGAGAGGTTTAACCCTCTCTGCATAGTTTAGAATGTAAGTTCTTCCAAAATTCAGGAAACCTAGAAACAACTGTAAGTTTTTCAGTGTTTTGGAGGTTGGAGCAGCGCACATTTCTCTAGAAAGTTTGCTGCCAGGTTTTTGACTTCACTTGAAAGATCATATCCTAGTGATGAAAAGCAGCTCCCTTTGAGACCCCCGAAGCTGCTTGGCTTATCACCTTTGATTCACTTTCAATTCTATTCAAATAACGAGGCAGGAGCTGGAAACTGGAAGGCAAGAATGAGGTTTATTTACTCTAGAGGAGAGCACGTCTACCACAGACACCGGGATGTCTCTCAGGGAGGTGTTCTAACTTCAACTCTCCAACAGGCTACTTTTATACAGTGTTTCAACAATACACTCTTTATGAGCGGTGTCATGTAGGCTTGGTACCCCGCCCCAGACAAGATGCCATACATTTCGGACAAGTTGGTTCGTACCCAACCAATCATAAACAGTCGGACATATGATGTTTATCAGGCAGCTGGCCTTTGCCTCAGGGTCGGGAACATGTGAGACAGGTCAGGGTTTAACGTCCTTTACTGTTGATAGGAAAACAAGTTCCATTGTCCATCGAGAGGTGCATTCTTTGGGGTGCAGGACCTTTTGGTATCTACAATCTTTGGTTACATGCACAGGGATGGGGAGGAACAAGGAATGCAGAGGTTTGCGGCGGCAATAGAGTGTTGTTCTTAAGCTAACATCAAACGTGGGCATGTCCGCTAGATTATGACCCTTAGCACACACACCAAGTCGGTCAGAAGGTTATACAGATACTTGTGGAAGTGCAGGTGAAACAGGGGTGAACAACAGAACACAAAATGGTCGCGGTTGATCAAAATGGCTGCGGCCTATGTGTGCGCGAAAAGGGACCATTGAGCAAGATGGCGCAGGTAATGTTCACGATTATCGACCCAGGTTTCACAGTCCACCCTTTGAACATGAATTGCAAGCTTGTCAGTTTATTTCGATCCCTATAATGTCCTGTATCTCTTATTCATATAGTACTCTCATTTTTGTCAGCTGAGTGCCCATAGTCTTAGGGCGCAAGGTGCTTATAAAAAGGGAACACAGAGGCAGTATTCAGTGGACACATAAACAACAACATATTGCCAATACCGGGATCAAGAGGATCATTAATAACTTCCAACCCCACTCCCTTAAGATGCCCCAAAGCCTATTTCCAAGTATCCAAGTCTCTGTTCCTTAATTGATTTCCAAAGACAGTCGGTGGAGATGTTCAATAGCTTCATAAACAGAAGGTGAAGTGTCAGGGACGTATGTGCAACAGCTGTCACCGATGATGCGACATGCTCCTCCACGGTCCGCTAGTACCACGTCCAGGACCATACGATTCTGTAGGCCCACCAGACGGACTGCCTGAAGCTCGGCAGTGTTGTTGGTGAGGATGCCAGCTGTGATGTTCAGGGCAGTTTCAACTGCCTGAGTCAGGTGCCTGATGGCTCGGCTGTTTGCCATTGGTCCCCATAGCGGAACTAGCCGTTTCGCTGCGTCGAGGAATTGTGATGCAGCAGAGTCTGCTTGGTCAGTGTCTTTGGAACGCCTTTCTCGATGATTCTCAGCAGGGGCCGTGTAGGTTGGTGATAGGACAAAGGCGATGTAGCACGCGCCTCCCCAGCCCCGTGGGAGCCAGGTGTAGGCCTTGGCTCTGCAGACAAAGTACATGTTAGGTGAGGCCACAAATGCTGGAGGGTCGGCAGTGTTCAGAGTCCTTGTGATATTGCACATGCTGTGTCCCACATTTTTAGTCCAACGGCCTTTGATGCACACAAGGCCCGAGACATTCATCACAGACAGGGCCAAGGTCAGCGTTGCAGCGGTTCTTTTCTTGAGGTAGGAAAAGGTGGTTCTGACAGGATTGTTGAAAACTTGGATTTCCACTTGCTTTTTGGAAGGGACATTTATTGGGAATGTCGCATTGGTGGAGTGAGGACAGAAAGGAGCTGCTGTTCTTCCTGTTCTGTTCAGCCAGAACTCAGTGTTGAAATGAGCAATTGTTTCTCCGGAAGTGGCATTATCTCTGTAACTTTCTTGGAGGAGCATCATCCAGGCAAGGCAAGCTCCATGAACGGAAAAGGTTATGGGATGAATGGGATAGATCGTTCAGTGGCATGTGGTAGCAGTCCACAGACCCAACTGTTGGTGGAATTAGTGGCAAGACTGTGCTGGTGCAACAGTTGTACAAAAGAGTTGTTCCAAAATTCTATGCGCCGCTCTCGGAGGTGAGACGACAGTGATATCAGATAATGTTCTTTCTGGGTGGTAGGTTGCAAGGTGGGAAAGATTGTTCTATGTACAGGAGCATTCTCTTCAACCATCCTGACTGTGATCATTAGCAGGGGACAGGTGAGAAATGCTGCCGCAAGTGCAATTGTCTTTGTGCCGTGCAAGTTAACGGTCTTGGAGGCTCTGCGATTGTTCTTCCGGTGTTCGATATCTTCCATCATCTTCAAGGGGCTCAGTGACTGGCAGGACCACAGACTTTGTCTAGCGTTTTACCCTGGTAGCGTTGGCTGTGCTATCGATCTGAGGTTTTCGACTCAGTGAGTGGCCTGGTTGTCGGAGCACCCTCCTTTTGTTGATCTCAGGTTGTACCCCCTCTTGGACGGCACCTTGGGGTCAGGAACTTCTGTGAGTTGCAGTGTGTCTTCTTGTGGATAGCAGCTCAGAGCTGCTGGTCTTTCAATAGAACTTCCTTGAGCACCTCCACCTCTTCGCAGGTTGCCAGTGTCAGAGGGATTTTCTTGCAGTGGTGGGCATGCAGCCAATTTCGCTTCCCTTCCAATCGAAGGGCAGTTCGGATGGTGATCAAGACTTGCCAGGGGCCCGTCCACCTCGGCTCCAGACTCTTGGTCCTCTGGAAGTTCTTCACGAGGACATGGTCTCCGGGCTTTATCTCATGTCCTGGGCCCCTGGATACATCTGGCAAGGCTTGCTGCACCTGTTGGTGGATAAGTGTTAGCTCGTTCATCAGTTTATACAAATAGTCGGACATTAGTATATCCGGGACATCGTTAATGGAGGTTGGTTTTGGAGCTGCCCAAATGCTCATAGGCCTGCCGAAGACTACTTCATAAGGAGTTAGTCTGTGCTTGGTTGGGGTGGAGCGCATTGATATCAATGCCAATGGGAGGGCGTCGGGCCATTTTAACCCGGTTGTGGCAACTATTTTGGCCAGTTTTAGCTTCAAGGTTGCATTGTGTCTTTCTACCAGGCCCGCTGATTGGGGGTAGAAGACAGCATGAAACTTCTGTTTTACCCCCAACCCTCTCAGGATGTTCTGTATCACCTCGGGTACGAAGTGGGGACCGTATTGTTGTAGACGAATCTAGGACTCTAGTTAAATATTCCCGATTCATACCCTTATGTGATTATATCAAATCATATCCTTATATAGGCATAAGAATCATACCCATATTAAGACATAGCCAATGCAGTCCAAATACAGCAAGGCTACTCCCATAGACTCCTAGAAAGCACAACGTGTTCTTAACCAAACCAAGCCTCCAGCAGCCCGGGAATTCCCCCTGCTTCTGTATTGATTTGTCCTAGAACTCCCGGAGTCCTGAAAGAACTGCGAGTTCTTAGTGACGTCTTATGTCCAACCTTACGTCAAACTCGGCACCTTCCAGGTATGAATATACCAGCATCTGCCCTAGCAAGACACACGGTGGTTTGGAGCAGATCGACTATCTTCTTGCCCGACGCCCTGCTGTAGCAAGTGCCGAAGGAAGCCGACCCTCCCGCTGACGCACTGAGAGAGACGCTGTCTTTTTTCCTGCCGAGAAATCCAGCTCCGGTGTTTCCCTGTCACCCTTGCGGGTTGCTGGGAGATCAAGTCCTGAGAGAGAGATACAAGACCTCATTCATTCTATAACCAAGGTACGGCGCTGATTAGACCCTTAAGAGAATTCTTGATTTAGATGCTTGGCAGAAACTATCTTAACTCAAACTACATCTCACTTACTCCTTCCCTGTACTAGGCTTAGGTTAGGTATCTTAGAAGCACCAGTTGAGTACCTTTAGTCATTATTTTATCATTGTATGTATTTTATCCATTTTAAACACCGTATGGCTTAGAAACCATACTATGCTTTTACAGTATTATTTTATAATACTCCTATTACTGTACGCACTTTACTTTATGACAAGCATTGCGATTGTAGAAATTCACTTCTCTTGCATGAGAAAGAAGACAGTTCAATAAATAACCTCTTTTATTGAAAACGCCTGTCTAAGTTAACGCTAGATACTAGAGTAACTCAGTCGTGCTTTTCACACAGACCCCTTTTTCCCGTGAAAACTCCAATAGACGTCTGGAGTGGGTGAAAGGTTAATATCCGCCAAAACTTAGTAGGAGGAGAATCCTATGTATTAGTTTTAGATTTAGTCAACGTTGAAGGATACAGTGTTCCAAAATATTGTGCACCTAATCTTTGTTTCCTTGAAACTTGCTCTGCAAACTTTCTGTCAGCAAAAAAGACGGAAAGTGACGACGAAAGGGAAAGAGCTAGAATAGCAGCTCAAACAGTCTTAGATGACATAGCCCTCCAAAATGACCCGGAGGCAATAATCATCCCGATAAATGTAAGAAAAACCATAACTATAAAACATATAAAAAATGGAGTATCATCAAGAGGTGGGACAGCCATATTTGTGGTAGAGGCGCATGAAGATCGGCAGACAGAGGTATTATATTCATGGATAACTTTTCCAGCAGCAAATGCTGTGACACACAAGTTCCGCTACTACAAAGCAGAGGAACCTCCAGCCGAATACGTTCCTTTCAAGGACGCTGAAATTCTACTAACTTACCAAGAGCATCAGCTCGGGTTTAATGGTGCCCTAAAACATCAAAATCACATCACCAGGCTCGGTCCACTAGGTAGACCAGGAGCCACATGGCCGGTTCTAGCCAGCTATACACCACACCCTGACATTGAAGGAATGTCAGACAGAGAACTTTTAGTTCAGCTAAAACAATTAATTAAAATACATGGACAATTGGTCCAATATGTCATGCGGACTTTAACAGTCCAACCAGCAATACAAATTCCACAGCACACCCCTCACCAGGGGAACACAAATAAAATAACACCACAGACTATACAATCAGTCATTGGCAAATTACCCCAAAAACGGGAACAAATTACGTTCTGGTTAGCTCAAAAAATTACTCAGATAGAGGCAGTATTTCCTGATACTACACCTCATGAAAAACACAGAATTCTGACAATCTGTCTACCAATGGGGATCGCACCACATATGGAGGACTGTGACACTTGGGGAACAGTCTTTGCTTCAATATACACAAAAACACATGGTGTTCTGTCTATGGGGGTTATACCAGACGTACTAAGACCGATTCAAAATGAATACGGTCCGGAGCCTGCTTTAAATCTAGGTATGAAATTACTGAAAAACTTTAAGCAAGTCTCGGCTATACTACTAGCCAACATAAAAGGAGAAGCAGCATCTGTGGCGATTCGCCAAAAATGAAAAGAAACAGAAATAACAGACCAACCTTTTGAACTTGCCAGAATAATTGAAAAGTGCTATGAAGAATTAGGTAGAGATAGTTTGGGTGGGAAAACATTAAAACCACAACTAACTGAAAATCCTGAAAGAACTTTTATTAAGAATAATCTCATCACTCCAAAAAAGAAGTGGGAGGGTAATAAACAAACCACTCCCAGAGAAAAACAGTTTCAGTCCAGAGGAAGGTCTCCCCAACGGAGAAATAGATCTCCAGGACGAGGGGACTCCAGGACGAGGGGACTCCAGGACTCCACAATGGGAGCCCTCTCAAAAAAGATACTACCTTAGGAATAGGGACAATTTCAGAAAACCTGACAGATATCAAGATAATGATACACGTCCCTCTCGATATTTTCAGACTTCCTCACAGAAATCGGAAAGAAGAGGACGGTCAGAACATAAAGAAGAGCGCGTCAAGTCCAAAGACAAGGAACCTGCTCATCAAAGTAAAAAATTACAATTTCCCAAAAAGAAGTTAGCTAGTATTAAAATAAAACATGCCGAGGATTCTGAGCACACAACTCAAGAATGGAGAATGGGCCCAGACAATGCTAGACAGCGCAGCAGAAGTGACCATAGCTCGCAAGATCCTGATGAATCTTCTGGAGACAGTGGACAAGAATGAATACATTCAGGTGGAAACTGCAGACACCAGAGTTAGTGTACCCCATAAATTATATGAAATAACATTACGTATAGAAGGGGACAAAACTAGGAAAATAAGAGGTCTCCATTTTGGGAGGACCTATCTAAAGGCTATGATATCCTTCTAGCAGAGAAAGACTGGCCACCAGAGTTTGTCAGGGAGTGCCCACATGGCGAAGAAATGATTATGCCTGACTTCTCAAATCACATTCCAATTCATACAAAATGCACATATGCTAGAAAATGGGCAGTGGCCCAAGCCCCTGCATTATATAAAAATCATGTAGGATGGGATGAGGATTCTCCTCACCATAAAATTCTGTTAAAAAATCAACCTACTGCACAGAGGCAGTATCCTGTTAAGCAAGAAGCTAAAAAACAAGTCAGGGAGATCTTAGATCAACTTGAATACCAGGGGGTGTTTGAAACATGCACCTTGCAAATGACTAACCCTTTATTTCCTGTCTCCAAACCAGACGATTCATATCGTCTACTTTTGGACTACAGACACCTAAACTCTTGTTGCAAAACATTTGTAGTATAAAAACTCACACAGTGCAGTACTAATGAATAACATTGTGCGCAAAAAATATAAAACAACATTAGATATTTCAAATGGTTTCTTCTGTCAAAACATTACACCAGAAAGCAGATATTTGACCGCTTTCTCCAGTATGGGGGCCCAGAGGCAATTTTGTCGTCTCCTCCAGGGATTCAAGAACAGCCCAGGATTATTTTCAGCCAGGGTAACAGAATTACTACAAATGTATGATGATGAGGCATTATCTTATGTCGATGACATCTATCTTACAGACGATGACCAGGAGACACACTTGAAAAGAGTGAACACCATTATACTTGGGTTCGCATCTGAAGGGTACATATTCAACTTTAAAAAATCACGAATTTCCCACCTCACTGTCCTATTTTTTGGATATGAGTTATCAAGTGAAGGCAAAAGCCTAGCAGACAACTTCTTAGAGAAGTGTGCAGTACTCCAAGCTCCAAAAATGCTGAAAAACTTACAATCAATTCTAGGTTTCCTGAATTTCAGAAGAACTTACATTCTAAACTACGCAGAGAGGGTTAAACCCCTCTACGAATTAATAAAACCTGATTTCAAACCAATTAATTGGACACAGAATCACACAAAAATTTTACTATCAATACAAACAGACATGTTAACTAAAACAAAACTGGAAACACGCGCAAACGAACACAACCTTGTAATCCGAGTCATCCCAGGAAGATGCGAATTTACGTACCTGACCTCTAATGAGGGAGAAACGGTACCAATAACTTATAAATCACACTTGTACACACAAGCTGAAATGAAATTCAGTTCTACTGAAAAAATTCTGACTGCGGTCCAAAATGCTATAGCAAAAGAAAGAGCCCTAGCCCAAGCGAAGAGCATATTTGTTTTAACAGCAGTATCAGCCCTTGAGGCGGATGTACATTGTTACAACGCATGCTTTTACTACGCCCCAGCGCAATTCTTTGTAAAGACATACGTTGAAAAACCTGCGTTGTAAAGGCACTGCGTGGTAAAAGTTGTGTCGTAAAGGATGTTAGATCCAAAATGGATACAATGGGTTAATTCTCTTGCTGCAACAGACGTGATACACGCATTTGATCCAAAAATGAAAAAGCTAGAACATCTAGAATACGAAAATGAATGTCCTCTAATGATCGAAATTCTGCCTCTCGAACAGTACACCTGTGTAATCTACACAGACGTATCTGTACAACACTACGTTGTGGATAACAAGTTTACAATGCAGCATGCGCGATTGTTAAAGGTCGCTGGCGCATAGGTAAATTTAGATCAATGGTCACTAAAACTGAATCACCCAGAAACTGTACAGCTCAGCGAGCTGAACTAGAAGCTTTAAAGATGGCGCTTGAGAATGCCGATCGCGAATTCCCCACACTAATAGTGTGCGACTCGCATTTCTGCGTCCAGTCTTACAATGATTTCATGCAGACCTGGATTGAAAATTGTTACAAAGATGAGACAGGTGTCACAATAAAGCATAAAAAACTATGGGAACAAGTAGTTCTTTTACAGAAAGCACTACGAAAGACTCACGTGATACATACGCAGAGTCTTCGACGTGATGGCGTTCACGTTGCAGGGAATTCATTGGCTAACAAAGCCACAACGGCAGCTGTTCAACCGGCTTCCATAGCTACAAAAAAGCGTTCTAAAAAACAAATAGATGGAGAAACCATGCTGGCAGTAAAAGCCTCATTAAAAGGCGACTATGCGGCATTACCTCTAAAATATCCACTCAATAATACATACATAATTGATGCGAACTCCGTTACTTTTGCTCGAATCCCTGGAGTGGGGGACAGAGTAATTCCAAACACGAACCGGAGGGCTTACTTGATTCAAGAAGCACACATGGGAATGGGTCTGAGCCACCAAGAGATCTTGAAATCTCTAATAGAATTGCAATCAAAATACTGGTGGCCGGGGATGAACGTGCATGTTTATAACTTTGCATTAGATTGTCAGGACTGCAGCAGAGAACGCAATTGTGACACCTCTATTAGACAGCATCAGGCTATCTTCACGCAGACATCCACAGGGAAAGAAGCGATCCCATAAATATTAAGACGAGATTCATTTGGAGATTCACTTGGATGTTGTCCCAGCGCTCGGCTGACGCCAGAACTGTTATAAAAGATTTGCGAGTCTTTATCGGCACATACGCAATTGGCATGCTACATTCTGACCAGGGTCCTGCGTTTAGCTCTCGAGCTTACAAGGAGGCCATGGACAGCTTGGGCATTGCATTGCGGTACTCTAGTCCATTCCATCCTGAGGTAAATGCGGTAATGGAGAGAAAAAAACATGACATAAAGCAATCTATAACAGCGAGGGTATTAGGTTTGGGTGATGGGTGGGTCAAACATCTAGTAAGTGCCCAACGTAGTCTTAATAATCTGCCAAGACATTCTCTGGGTGGAATCACTCCGTATGAACTTTTGTTTAGTACAAGAATGATAATCTAAGACCTCGATAGTCAGACTTCAGTGGTGAACAAAAAACCTTTGATATCAAAGATCGTTTGGCTGTTTTACAGGACTTAAATGAGACAAGAAGAAGTCTAAGTAACACAAAGCTAAAGCCAATGGCCACTGAAGAAAAACCACCTGTCCCAGCAAGACCTGTCTGGATTCCAAAGATTGAGGATCTGGTCAGGGAAAAGATCGCGGCGAAGAAGGAATTTGGGCCTTCTTAAACGAAAGCAGTACCTGACTTAGCAATCAGCGGAACAAGATCAGTAGTACTACCACCCCTTGCTGGTAAAAAGGAGAACAGAGTTGTATCAATCGACCTGGTAAAACCACAATCATGTGGCTAATAATAAGTAGTAGGCCCAGTGGACTCCCAAGATGTAGCAGAAGACCAAACCTTGCTACAATTCAAGAGGTTCAAACTGAGAGACTAATCACATTTGATAAACCTGCAGTGAATAAAGAAGGACTATGCAACACAGCCATGGAACTTGTGCCTCTTCAAACCCAAATTGCAACAGTTCGTCATGAAACACCTGTCTACAATGATGTAGCCTCTGACTATACTAATATGACAAATGAAGAAGCAACTACAAAGATTAATAAGAATCCTGAAGCAATTCCAACAATTGACAGAACTGCATCTGGCTACTTCATTAATTTCAATGACTTTTCTGAAGATCCAAGTGAACATAGAGAAAAGCCAGCAAATAAAACTTTCAAAGAAAAAATAACTTAACTCTTTCATCAACTTGGAGAAACATATCTGATTTCACCATGGATTGAATTGTGGATTGTGTTAGGTGTACTTTTCCTCCTACTCTGGCTCATTTTGGTTTTAAGCTTGGGAAGAATGATTGATGGAAAATACAGTACAATGGACATAGCAAGTCAGAAAATCAACTTGGTTCTAAAGCCTCACCGATCTTCTCACATTGAAAAAAGAGAACTATCATCAGTAAACTTCACAGCTATTCCTATACCTGGTGATGTAGTATGAGACGCTACTGACTACGACATCTTTGGCCCGGTTGAACTCTTGAAATATCTACATCAGTTCAAGGTTTCTTTAAGTGACTTTGTATCACCTAGCACTTTCTCTGATGATTGGGACTTTGAAAATAATTATAATATGATGTCAGATTTGGAAATGTCAGCAAAATATACAGAACATGATTATTTAGAAGGTTCATCAGATTATGAAGAAATGTATTGCTTTAATCATTATGGGCACCACTATTTGCATAAATCTGCTAATCCTAGAAATGTTTTCACTTATAATCAATGGGAAAATTGTCCAACACCGCCAAAAGGCAGCTCGAAAACATTTTATGAGAAATTCCCATACTTCTCAGGGTTTAATAACACTGATCCAGAAACATTTTATTTTAAAATTATGAATAAGACAGGAATGAAAAACATGTTGACAAATACTAAACTGATATATTCTGCAAAATCTTATGAAAAATTGTCTACATTTGGTTTTGAATTTTGGAAAAACAACATTGAGAGAAAAACTATCTGGGGTACAAAAGACTGTCAGGTACAAGGTTTAGAATCATTATTCAGAGCCTGCATGATCCCAGAACAAATAATGTTCCTGAATAACACCATTCAACAAACAACCTGTCTTGGCCTAGCCAAGATAAAGGACTTAAACAAACCGTCTATACCAAAGCCCTACAGATGTGAAGATAGACATATCCCATATTTTACACCAAAATAGAACTAATCCTGATTGGAGAAAATGGTTGATCTGGCCCACAGACACTAATAACTGTCAAGATAGATTCCTGAACAACAAACAGGGGTTCAAACAGAACAGGCAGGACCTAAAATATTCCCAGAGACAACACCCAGGGATAATAACAACATACAGTGTAGGAAAACTATTCCTCGAATGGCTACATAAATCCACACTACCTGAAATTAAGCAACACTTGACCTTACTTAAAGAAGGTGCTGACTTGCGAGATTTCTTACTGGGACCTCGCAAACAGCATCAAAAACGTTTCATATACACCGGTATATATGCTGCTTACAACGAAGCTTGGAAAGTAACGCAAATTGAAACTGCTTAAAAAATACGAGAAATTGATCGTATTAATTTAGAAAAAACACTATTGAGGTTCTGTGAATTCTGAACCCGTGGGTTCCATTTTGTGTATGGCAGCCATTTTGTGGTTGCCCTCACATAGGCCGATGACTGTGGCTTAACTAGTCTTTTAAGGACATGTACACCTTACCTCGAGTTCGTGCTGACTCCTGTTTGACCTGAGTGAACTGACCCTGTTGCCTGAAGCTGACCTTGTTAAATCAGTTCCTGTCCATTAGCTGATCAAGATTAAGGATCAGAGCACAGGACATCATAAAGTTGTACTACACACAAACATGCTTTATCCTACTTCTATCTGTTTCTGTTTCTTCTTTTATGGTCTATTTACGATATGGGTTGTGGTCCTTTTTATTATGGTTTGTCCGGCTAAAGTCTAAAGTCTAAAGTCTAAAGAAGAATGTTGGGTTTGTTCAATGATTGATTATGGGCCGGACAACTGTAAAATGGGTTTGTCGTCATGCAATACTTTTTTTGTGGAAACATGTGATTGGTTAAACTGTAAACAAGGAATGTTTGCCTGAAGCATAATGTTTGGCATAAAAAGGGATGACTTGCTTTGTAAAGTTGAGCAGTCTCCTGAGAACTCATACCGTGATGATTTCTAGGACTTCTGTTACTGGCTGCAGCCAATAAATTTGATCTTTGACGCCACTCAGAAGTATCCCGTGTCTCTGTATTCTAAGACAGGTGAACCCGAAGACTTTGGGCGTGCCCCTGGCGCCGCCGGGTTCTAAAACCCGGTTCTTCAGTTGGCGCCCCATGTGGGGCGACTTCAGCAGTACCGGTCCAAGCCTGAAGATCGTGAGGAGCTTCGTGAGGAAATTCTGGAGGACGGCCACCACTTCATCGACCCCGGCATGTCGAACGTGGACTGAAGGTCTTTGCTGCGAGGCTTCCCGCTTTCCTGACGGCTACGAAGGACTGCTGCCCTGACTGTCGCCCTGTCTTGGACCCATTTGTGATGCTTTGTACGGCGAGACGATAGACGGGTCTTCTGGTGGCGTGACTGATACCTCAGTTAAGTATAAGTGGGTCGCTCCCAGTCCTTAGTTTTTGGTTCTTTGGTTCTTAGTTTGTTTGGTCCTTAGTTTTGATTTGAAAATTGCAATTTCCAAAGCTGAGGGACTAGTATATTTGCGAGACTATCGTTGTAGATAATCCCTTGAAGTTTGAAGCTAGATTAGTGAGCGTAGATGCCTAGTCCTAGCAAAATTAGGAGGATATTCTGTTGTGGTTGTAACAGGGATTCCAGATTGGAGGATTCATGTCCGATACCTCCAGTTGGAACTCCGACTTATGAGCTCTATTCTAAACACGGTGTGAGCCCCATTACGTTTAAGGAAGTATGGGTCCTATATACTAGAAAAGATGGTGTCTTACAATGGCCCCAACATGGTAGCTTTGATACAGAGATTTTAGACAATTTGGAAACTAAATTATTTAGGAAGAAAGCCCGGCCGGCAATGTTTGACTCCTTTCACCTTTGGCGTAAAGAAGCCAGACAACGAGAAATTAAACAAGCTAAAATTGATAAAAGAGATAAGGATGTATCAATAATGCAAGCTGCTAGGCAGTTTAAAGAAAACAAAGAAGATAAAGCAATTGAGGTGACAGATAGGCAACATAATATGGCTATTGATAAATGTTATCCAGCTTTGCCATCTCTTCTTGAGAATGCAACGAAGGACCCTGAGAAGGATCCTTTGATGTCACATTTGTTGAGATTACCACCCCCTTATGCACAGAGTGCTACGGCACCTCCGCAACCTCCAGTTGCACAACCTCTTGTTGCTGTTCAGCCACCGGCTCCTCCTCAGCTGGTTCTTCCTCCTACGGCGCAGCCTCCTCTGGGGCCGCAGACTTTGCTATCGGTTTTGTCTGGAACTACTTTGACTTATTCTATTGTACCTTCAACTTCTCTTGCTACTAACCCTACACTTATATCACCTCAAAATACTTTTTCTCCTGTCCTTATCACAGCTTCTCCTTCTGCTCGACAACAAATGACCGATACTGTTACTGGTCTTTTGTCTCCTTTCTTTGGGTCATTTAGTATGACCCCTGTTTCTGCACGTAAACAAATGCGTAGTCAGCTACCTGGTCCCGTAGAGCGGGCAGTGTTAGATCTCTTGGCTCGCAGATGGATTTCGAATGTTTCGAGGTATAACTTAGAGTCAGTTATGGATGTTTTCCAGCAGTGGGAAGCACCCAAGCAAAGGTATGTTTTTGAAGTTATGTGTACTTTCCTTCGTGAGGAATGGGAAGATAATGATTTGGGTTCAGTCCCAGTGGAGTTGCTAAATATACAGTCCGAGTTTGCGAAAGGGACGATAGAAGGTCCCGGAATTGAGAAAGCAGTTGCGATGATACTTGCGTGTAGAAGTGATTTCCCTTCTCAGCGACTGTTTGAGCCTGATTCGGCAGTCAGGAGAAAGGTACGACAATATCCAATGAGAGAGGTTCCCCCAGTTTGGAGAGAAGGGGACGCAAACGCTAATCCGCCTGTTCTGCCTCATTTTCAGAGAGTATGGGTACATGTGCCATGGAAGAGAGTAGAAGTTTTGGCCCTTAAACAGTCTTTACCTGATCCCCGTAAGAATCCAGCTGGCTATTACAAAGAATTGTCCCAGACAGTTGACGCATGCATCATGAATTTAGCCGACATAGATATGCTGTTGGGTAATGTAGTACCTCAACCTCTATGGGCAAAGATTTGTCATGAGGATCATGCGGTTGAATTAGGTGACTCATGGCTCAATATTGCTGCTGCGGACGCTAGACAAGTTGGTGGTTCTAAGCCTGAGCCGCTAGTGGCAGATCTACCTGGCAGAATTATAAATCTTATGAAAACGATGATGCCAGCGTTACGAGTAAATTGGGATAAGTTAGCAGTATGTAAGCAGAAGAAGGACGAAAATGTATCTGATTTCTTCACTAGGTTTGACGAGACATTTATAGATCATAGTGGTCAAGATATGAGTACGGAAGGTGGACAAAGATTGTTCGTAGATAAGTTTGTCTTTAACTTACTTCCTGAACTGTGTAATAAGTTGAAAGATTCCGAGAGTTCTTGGGCTGTTTCCTCGTCGGCCCAGATATTGGCGACTGCACAGTACTACGAGAATAGGGATAAGGATGAGAAAGATAGAGTAGAGAAGAAGACTAAGGACTTGAAGACAAAAGTTCTTTTGCAGCAGGCGTATCCGCCTCGCTCGAATCAGCAAGAGTCACAGCAACGTTCACAGTTTCAGCAACCTCCACAGTTTCAGACAATATCACAGAAGCCTGAGTATTTTGCTCCAAGACCACCTTTGGGTCTGAATCAGTGTGCGTATTGTAGGGAGGAAGGTCATTACAAGAATGAGTGTCCTGTTTAGGACAACGTGCAAGTGGTATGTCGGGTCTGAGAGGTCGTGGTGGTTTCCAGCAAGTATCTAGAGGTAGAGGACGTGGTGCGTTTCCTCAGAACGAACATTATTTTCCTCCTCAGAGTTCAATGAATTATTTTGATCAGCAGAATGTACAGACTGGCAGATCTACGCAATACTACACTGACGATTATTATGTTGAAAATGAGGGTACTAGTTATAATGATTGCTAGGACAGCCATGGACAAAGAGAGGGAGTAGTGTCAGTTCCAGTAGACCAGAGTGGACCTTATGTTGCAGTAGTTACATCAGGTGTAGTAGAGCCTTTTCTTTTGGATACTGGTGCAGCAAAGAGTTCTATCATGCACTCTAAACTCCCTGGCGCACCTTTGTCTGGCTTAACGAATGTTTCGGTAGGATTTTCTGGCGCCCCGGTACGTAATCCAGTTTCTAGTCCTTTGTCTCTTTCCATTGGGCCTTGTGAATTGGAAGCACCCCTTATTCTAACGACAGGTTGTGGTGAGAATTTGTTGGGTTTGGATTTGTTACAAAGATTGCATGCGATATTGTATTTTTCTCCTTCGGGAGTACATCTTACATTGGGTAAGAAAGTGATCTCTCCAATGTATTTATCTAAAGATCGACTTCCACTGGAATTGCGTTCTCTCCCTGTTACTCTTTGGGCTACAGGTCCTAATGATGTGGGTCTTTTGGAGATCCCACCCTATGTTGTTACGCTCAAATCGAATGTTAAATTGCCACGTATTCCCCGATATCGGATTTCGAGTGATGGTGAAAGAGCGCTTTTAGCGATTATCTATGATTTGATTGAGAAAGGTGTGATTGAAGAAACGAGAGGTAATGTGTGTAACAGTCCTGTTTTGCCTGTCCTGAAACGCACTGACTCTTCTCAGCCACCTGTTTACAGGTTTGTGATCGATCTTAGAGAGGTTAACAAGATTGTTGTGTCACAGTTTCCAGTTCTTCCGGATATTACTGCTTTGTTGACTTTGATTCCTGCTTCTGCTGCCTGGTTTTCAGTCATAGACTTGAAAAATGCTTTCTTCAGTATTCCAATTGCTGAGGAGAGTAGAGATATTTTTGGCTTCTCTTTAGGAGGCCGAAGCTTCCGGTTTAAGAGAGCTCCCCAAGGCTATTGTGAAAGTCCCTCCATTTATAGTCGGGCTTTGAAAACTCAGCTCGATACTCTTAGTTACCTGCTGGTGCTGCTCTTAAACAGTATGTGGATGATCTGTTAGTGGCCGCTGATGATGAGAAAACTTGTAAAGAAGCTACTCTTTCTTTGTTACGACATTTGTCGGACTTGCATCATAAAGTGTCACCTTCTAAGTTGCAGTATTGTCGCCAAGAAGTGACCTACTTAGGTCATCTCTTGTCAAAGGAGGGAAGAAGGTTGACCCCAGAACGAATTCAAGCGATTGCGCAAATGACTGTACCAAGCACACAGAGAGAAGTGCGTGCTTTCTTGGGTATCACGTCTTATTGTAGACAGTGGATTCCAAATTTCTCTCTATTGGCGAAACCTTTGTTGGCTTTGACTTGTAAAGATACACCGAATCCTCTTCCGTGGTCTGACGACTGTCAGAAAAGTTTTTCTGAATTGCGTGATGTGTTGTGTTCTGCTCCAGTGTTGGTTACTCCTGACTACAGTAAGCCTTTTACACTCTATGTTCACGAGAGAGAGGGTTGTGCATTGTCAGTTTTGACTCAACAGTTCGGTGATAAGCAGCGTCCATGTGCGTATTTCTCGTCAACTTTAGATCCGGTAGCTAGAGCGTTGCCAAGCTGTTTGAGAGCTACAGCGGCAACGGCTGTTTCCATCCGACAGTCTGCTGGATTGGTGATGGATAATACGTTGGTTGTGATGGTTCCACATGCAATGGATACTTTATTTCATCGAACCAAGACTCAGCACCTTACTAGTGCGAGGTTGTCGGGTTATGAGTTGACGCTTTTGGCTAGTCATGTGCACATCAAGCGGTGTAATGTATTGAATCCAGCAACATTGTTGCCGATTTCTGTGGATACAGATGGTCAGGAACAGCCTGATTGTTTTTTGAGGACGGAAGAGGAAATGAAGGGTAGAGTCAATCTGAAAGACACTCCTCTTTTGGATCCTGATGGTACGCTATGGGTTGATGGGTCATGCTACAAGCTCCGGAATGCTGATACGACTGCAGCATATGCCGTGACGACATTATGCACAATTGTTGAAACTGCACGAGTGAGCTATAATTCGGCACAAGCAGTGGAATTGATTGCATTAACGAGAGCGTGTATTCTGTCTGAGGGAAAGAGAGTGAATGTGTATACCGATAGCCAGTACGCGTTTGGGGTTGCACACAGTTTTGGACGCTTGTGGAAAGAAAGGGGATTTCTCACATCCCATGGGACTAAGATTCAACATGGGCAGTAGGTGAATGAGTTTCTTGAGTCACTTACTTTGCCGAAGTAAGTTGCGATTGTGAAGTGTAGTGCTCACCGTAAGGTTACGGATGATGTTGGTCGAGGTAATGCCTTTGCGGATGAAGTTGCGAAAGAAACAGCGAAAAATGTGATGAGTCGAATGTATGTTGCAGGCCCTGCGAGATGGATTGACGCAGTTGGAATGTGTGAAGATACGATTGAGAGTGTGAAATCAATCCAGGCTGAAGCCACTGAAAATGAAAAGAGTGTGTGGAGAGAAACTACGGGTTGATTGGATTCGACTGGTTGTTGGGTTGAGTTATCAGAACACCAAAGATGGATGTTTCCGGATGCGTATGTGCTTGCGGTGGTTACGATGGCACATGGGTTGTCTCACATTAGTGCGAAAGGAATTTGTAAGTTGTTGGCCCCAGTATGGCAGAATGCCGGAATTCCAAAATGTGCTGAGAATGTGGTCAAGAATTGTATGGTGTGTTTGATGTATTATCCTGGTAAGGGAACTCCAACTCCAGCTGGTCACTTTGCGCCTCCGACGTATCCGTTTGAGGTTCTGCAATTGGATTTTATCCACATGGAAAGATGCAATAATTTGAAATACGTCCTTGTAGTTGTTTGTGCCTTTTCTAGATGGGTAGAGGCATATCCCCTAAAAGATAATACTGCCTCGTCCACAGCTAAAGTCTTGCTCAAAGAATATTTCCCTAGGTTCGGATTGCCAAGGATGGTGTGGAGTGATAATGGAAGTGAGTTTGTGGGGAAGATCATGAAGAGAGTGTGTGAGGGTTTGGGCATAAGACAAAAATGTCATGCTGCGAATCATCTCCAATCAGCTGGTTTAGTGGAATGTTATAACGACACCCTGAAATTGAAATTGGCCAAAATTCAGGCGAGTTCTGGTCTCCAATGGCCCGATGCTTTGCTGTTGGCACTTTTGTCAACTAGAACTACAGTGCATTCCCGAATTGGGCTTAGTCCATATGAATGTGTGGGGAGTGCTGAGGCCAGCGAAGTTTAGTGACATCGAGTATCCTGTGTTGGTGGACTATTTGTATGACCTGACGGCTAAATTGCGTGTCTTGCATCAACAGGTTCACGATAACTTGCCACCAGCATCTTTGGACCCAGGTCACACCATCAATCCCGGTGACTGGGTCCTCGTGAAAAACTTTCAGCGGACCAAAAACGAGCAGCCCCGCTGGACCGGCCCCCACCAGGTGCTCCTGTCGACAAGAACCTCGGTGAAGGTCTTCGGGAAGCGGAATTGGGTCCACGGCGTACATTGTAAGAGGGTGCCTTTACCCTTTACCTCTGCCGTACGACCAGTGGATCCGTGAAGGTATTGGTGACTCAGAGACAGAACGGGTGCCAAAGTTCATGCCGTTTAGCGATGCACAACTAGCATGGACATAGTCTGAACGAGAGGACAATGACATTTTGCAAGCAGCTGTACCTCCGCATCAGAGATTGGACACCACTGAGCCTGAACTTCTGTTTAAAGATCAGACAGTGCCTGGTAAAGGCTGTTATAATTTACGACCGAGAAACAATGGACAAATAAAAACATAATTTTTGTTTTTGTTTTTGGAGGACTGCACTCGCTCATCCAAGAAACTGTTTTGGCCTATTTTTCTTTTTCGAGCTGCCATCCGAGCTCAGCTGTAGGGTCGCGGTATAAAGACTTGGGATTGCAGCCGTGTAGACACAAGGTCGACAGTTCTGGTTGGTCCTAGGGCGTTCCCTGGACTGACTGCCGCATTCCTTAGCGGAAGAAAACCAACTGCCGCGAACAGCACGGTTAGAGGATGGAGTCTTTTGTGATGGAGATAGCTGCAGAGGAAATGAACTTTAAAATGAAACTGTAAATTAATGCATAGCAAATGTTTTCTGATAACATGTGTTCTGATGTTTTTAAGCATGACGTTAGCATTGGTGGGTTGGATTGTTTTCACTACCCAATTGACTTCTGCACCCACCTCCCAACCTATGTCTTTTCCTACTACTACTTTTTTGCATTCTTTTCATATCTTACCTGAACACGAGCAGATTAGACGGTCGGAATTTGTGAATAATTCTTTTGTACAGCTTTTGCATCAACACCAGTTGGTAGTGAACACCACTAATTGATGGGTGTGTGGTCTTATGCCGCATACTACGGATTGAGGTATTCCCTATTTGGTTCTACCGTTTAGTCAGAATGGGTCTCTATGGGCTTTCCAAACGATGTTTATTTATGCCATCGAAGTCTATCCCCTGCGTTCCATGAGAGATAACTGAAGTAATAAAGCCTTGGTGAAGGGAATTACGAATATGAGTAGAGATATCGAAATGTATTGGACTATTCCCAAGGATAAGTTACTAGCATATGTTGGTTGGAATGCAACCGGATATAGTATTAGTCTGGGTGAGAAGCAGAGACGGAAGAGGTCACCTCCGATTTGGATCGTACCCCACCGAGGTCATTTTTGTTTGCAAGGTAATGGCAAGAATCCGAGAGCTCAGTTAGGGAAGAGTGTATGTACTCAGACGTATGTTTTTGCGTCTCAATCTTCCCCACCGTGTTTAGCAGCTAAGGGCACGTATTTTGTCTGCTTCAACAGAGCATATACATGGTTGCCCCCTGATTTTTCGGGCACATGTTATGTGGCGTATTTGTTGCCCCCTACATACACTGCTGCTGCAGATTGCCACAGAACGAGAGTTGTTAGAGGTGCATTCGATCAGGAAGATACCGCTGGACAAGAAGTGGGAGACTTCTTTAAGGGTTTCCTGCCGTTTTAAGGACCTATGGTTAACAGTAGGAGCATACGCCAATTGACAAGAGTGGTTGAGTCCACCGTAAATGAAACTGCCGGTGCCCTTAGTAATTTGACTGTTGAGCTTCAAGCGGATCGTCTTATGACGTTACAGAACCGTATGGTTTTAGATGTCATACTTGCAGATCGAGGTGGAGTATGTAAAGTGATCCCATCGAGTTGCTGCGTTTTCATTCCAGATAATGCTCCTACAGTATACGAGGCTATTTCCAGACTGCATAAGATCTCCGAGTCTATACATGTGGACAACGGAGATTGGTCGTTGACTGGATGGTTTTGGGGACTGTTATCCACTTGGGGATGGAAGATTTTGATGGTCATTGGTACGGCTTTAGCAATTCTTTTTCTGTGTTGTCTTTGTGTACAGTGTGGTCCTGCCATATGTGGCCTTTGTGCTACTACATGTGTAAGGAGACCGCCTGTCTCGAGAGAAGTACAGAGAGATAGAATGATGCTCCAGCAGCACCTAAATGATCTGATGAATATTGACATCGATTCAGATACAGACTGAGTCATTGCCTATGTAAGGGCAAAAGGAGGGTCTGCGGTTCTGTGAATTCTGAACCCGTGGGTTCCATTTTGTGTATGGCAGCCATTTTGTGGTTGCCCTCACATTGGCCGATGACTGTGGCTGAACTAGTCTTTTAAGGACATGTACACCTTAGCTCGAGTTCGTGCTGACTCCTGTTTGACCTGAGTGAACTGACCCTGTTGCCTGAAGCTGACCTTGTTAAACCAGTTCCTGCCCTTTAGCTGATCAAGATTAAGGATCAGAGCACAGGACATCATAAAGTTTTACTGCACACAAACATGCTTTATCCTACTTCTATCTGTTTCTGTTTCTTCTTTTATGGTCTATTTACGATATGGGTTGTGGTCCTTTTTATTATGAGTTTGTCCGGCTTGTCTAAAGAAGAATGTTGGGTTTGTTCAATGATTGATTATGGGCCGGACAACTGTAAAATGGGTTTGTCGTCATGCAATACTTTTTTTGTGGAAACATGTGATTGGTTAAACTGTAAACAAGGAATGTTTGCCTGAAGCATAATGTTTGGCATAAAAAGGGATGACTTGCTTTGTAAAGTTGAGCAGTCTCCTGAGAACTCATACCGTGATGATTTCTAGGACTTCTGTTACTGGCTGCAGCCAATAAATTTGATCGTTGACGCCACTCAGAAGTATCCCGTGTCTCTGTATTCTAAGACAGGTGATTCCGAAGACTTTGGGCGTGCCCCTGGCGCCGCTGGGTTCTAAAACCCGGTTCTTCACTATCTGTAGTGGACAATGGGTTAATGACTCTGTTCTCCAGAATTTATTCACTGGATAGCATTGTATCATCTGCTATTGATATAATAGAACAGGATATGTTAATGTTACAACATGGCCAGTCCCAATTACGATCTATTGTACAGTTAGGCTGGACGTTACAAAATCTCCGTTCAGGCTACGTGCCATGGCGTCTAATCAACACAACGTCATTGTTTTCTGTCTTTAACCTTACAGATAAACAAATCTCTTTGGCACAAAGAGGAGCAGACTATACGGTGCTGAGCATTGAAAAACTAGAAAGATTACCATTGACAATCTCCGAAAGACCTGTCATTGAATGGATAATACATGGCACCATTACAATTCCGATAACGACTTTTCAGTTTCAATATTGCCAAAAGCACATACCAGCGGGCCTGTATGAAAGGTTGGGTAAAGGGTACATCAAGTCAACCTGGAATTTACCTTACACACATAGATGTTGGAGTGGGGGTAAAAAAGAGGTATTTCTTAGTGGTAACAACTGTAAAAATTCACTGAGCGGTACACTTCTGTGTCAAGGAATTAACTTGCATGGAGCCTGCGAAGGTTCATCAAATAACCTTTCATGTCACCTGCACGGCACCCCTGCTACACAAATAAAACCTTTTTTCGGACAACTTTCCAAAGGCAGTTACGTTATGTTAAGTGACCGCAGCTGTTGTGGCATGGTGCCAGGAACGGCCTATCTCGTCAGTGTTACATCCAGGGTCACTTGCTGTATGCAAGTATTGTATCCAAACAGCAAACCAGAC
This sequence comes from Lissotriton helveticus, assembly GCF_964261635.1. Classification (NCBI taxonomy): domain Eukaryota; kingdom Metazoa; phylum Chordata; class Amphibia; order Caudata; family Salamandridae; genus Lissotriton; species Lissotriton helveticus. Next base: position 1,074,242,084 of record NC_136065.1, on the reverse strand, counting down.
AAGGAGGCAACGATGTGGCCGTCTTTCTTCTATTCGAATTGATTCTTTAAGCAGAATGAAGTCCATTCTTTTACAAACAACTGTGCCTTTAACCTCATCTAGAGAAATGTATGATCTGCAAGTCGCAAGGACATCGGCAGAGATACATGCATTATTATCAACAAATTGCCCCATGCATTTCGCAGAAATGTTAAGTCAAATCTTAAACATGTCTGATACCAGTGGCATCGCACATGTATTTAAGACATTTTTTTCGGGACTGTTAGCACCCTTTGAAGCAGTCCTGAGCATCTTCCCGAATTTCGTGCACTCTGTGTTTGGCGGCCTGCCTCTCATCTTGGGACTCGTAGCTGGAATCTTATTTTTGTTCCTCCTGCTCCGATATGGCAAGTCCAGTCACAGACAAAACTCAGGCTACAATGGAAGAAACGCTCCTAGCAATGCGATACCGAGATCGGATTACTAAAGTCCTCGGCTTGGCTCGGCTAAGTGATCTGAATACTACCTGGTTTCTTTCATTCAGACCAATCTGGCAAGATTGCATCCTACCTGTTCTACTATGCCTGCTCTGTGGAGAAGAATGCGTGTTAGACGTCTGTCTCACACTCCCATCAGCAGTACCTATGGATATCGATACTTTGCTTGATTCGGTAACGGCTCATGCAAGTGTTGTCTCCAGCGGCTACCTATTCTGATGACGGCATTCGTTGAGACCTCACCATTACGACTAGGTGGCGGTGAGGTACGAGATTAAAGCGGCACACAGGTACAACCTTCTGTGACCTTTGCTGGTCTAGACACCAATGACGGCAATGCATCTCACATATGCACTATTTCTACTTTTTCGGACATGGTCCAACTTTCACCTACTGTTGTAGACGAATTCTTTGCCAGCCTATCTGAGTTAATGTTCTCTCCTAACAACGAGAATAGCTTTTGAAAACACGAGCACACAGCGTTCCCTGAACTCTGAATTCGGCCTTCAATTTGATAAACAGAACTTCAAAAAAACTATTGGAACTATTTTTCCCTAAAAGCAAAATTATTTTTTTCCCCGTTCCCAAAATATTTACCTTTTTTTTGGCACATGATACTCTGCTTAAAGTAGAACTATTCTTAGAGAACAACATTTCTATTTTTGAAAACTCTAGAGACAATATTTTGACTTAGCGTCTAGCACATGTACAGTCTTGTATACATATGTGATGAAATGGTCTCGACCTTCTCTTCTGTATTAAGAGCCATTTCATAAATGTAAATTTCGTGATTCATTCAGTCGCCATATCAATGTACAATATATTCATTATCTGAATGATACCACTGCTTAAAAACGTACAGTATAATACTCATTTTTCGTGTATATACCATTTCAAATGCATTTTATGTATTTTCGGGTGGAATGGAAAACACATGCGTACATATGTTTAAAATTGCTTAGTATTTAGTAATGATGGACATTATACGTGGAGTGGGTGTTGTAGACGAATCTAGGACTTTAGTTAAATATTCCCGATTCATGCCCTTATGTGGTTATATCAAATCATATCCTTATATAGGCATAAGAATCATACCCATATTAAGACACAGCCAATGCAGTCCTAATACGGCAAGGCTACTCCCATAGACTCCTAGAAAGCACAACGTGTTCTTAAACAAATCAAGACTCCAGCAGCCCGGGAATTCCCCCTGCTTCTGTATTGATATGTCCTAGAACTCCCGGAGTCCTGAAAGAACTGCGAGTTCTTAGTGACGTCTTATGTCCAACCTTACGTCAAACTCGGCACCTTCCAGGTATAAATATACCAGCATCTGCCCTAGCAAGACACACGGTGGTTTGGAGCAGATCGACTATCTACTTTCCGACGCCCTGCTGTAGCAAGTGCCGAAGCAAGCCGACCATCCCACTGACGCACTGAGAGAGACGCTGTCTTTTTTCCTGCCGAGAAATCCAGCTCCGGTGTTTCTCTGTCACCCTTGCGGGTTGCTGGGAGATCAAGTCCTGAGAGAGAGATACAAGACCTCATTCATTCTATAACCAAGGTACGGAGCTGATTAGACCCTTAAGAGAATTCTTGATTTAGATTCTTGGCAGAAACTATCTTAACTCAAACTACATCTCACTTACTACTTCCCTGTACTAGGCTTAGGTTAGGTACACCGGGGTAGGCGTATCTTAGAAGCACCAGTTGAGTACGTTTAGTCATTATTTTATCATTGTATGTATTTTATCCATTTTAAACACCGTATGGCTTAGAAACCATACTATGCTTTTACAGTATTATTTTATAATATTCCTTTTACTGTACGCACTTTACTTTATGACAAGTATTGCGATTGTAGCAATTCACTTCTCTTGCATGAGAAAGAAGACGGTTCAATAAATAACCTCTTTTATTGAAAACGCCCGTCTCTCTGTTTCTCTGCACTTCTGGTGAAACTAAGCATGCACGATTGACTGAGTAAAATAGCTATCTATTGTTTCCGTGACTCTGGAGATATACTCCTTGTTCTAGGGGAGCAAAGTTGTCATGTTTATGCGGTTGTCAGAAACTAATCCCTTCTTGTGAATTTGAGAAAGTTTCTAGTGACCTCTGAGCTAGCTGGCATTCATAATTAAGTCTAACATATTCAATAAAGACCTAGTCGACCTAAGTCCTACGTCTAAACTATCGTTTATGTTATTCCAATGTGCAGAGCCTGTTGGGAATATAGGAACTTCACTACAGTATCACTCCATAAAATTATCCAAAGGCCATAGAGGGGGAAGAATTCTTTGAGCAATAACTTTGCAGTGGCTAAAGCGGTATTGTAGCGGGTGGGGCATGCCTCCACCCATTTTCTAAAAGCGCACACAACCACTAGGACATATTTCAGACCATGGCACCGTTCTAGCTGGATGTAATCCATTTGTAGGACTTCAAAGGGGTGGTCAGGGACTCCAAACCCTCCCTGTGGTACTACGGTCCCCTTCCCTGGGTTGTATTGTAGGCAGACTATACATTGTTGCACTAGGCGTTTGGCAGATTCGGCTATCTTGGCATTATGCCACACTCTGGTGATCAGTTCAATTATGGGGGAGGAAGTAGGCATTGGGCAACAGCCATTTATTCCCATCTTTAGTTCTCCAGCAATCTTCCTCGTCCTTCAGTCCCACCTTTTCCCACTCAGTCAGTTCGTCCTGCGTGCCTGTCCTCTGTATGTCTCTTACAGTGGTTCTAGCATTCGTCCACTGTTCGGCTTGTGACCTGGTCACATACATTCATGTCATAGTCCTGTCTTCTGCCGTGGCTCGGGCAGTAATGTCAGCTAGTGCGTTTCCCTGTCCAATAAGATCAGTCACTTTCTTATGTATTTGGCATTTTATCACCGCTAGCTTCTTGTGGAGGAGGACTGCTTCTGTCAATGCGGAGACTAAGTCTCCATGTAGGATGAGTGTACCATGTGAAGTCAGGAACCCTCTCTCCTTCCATAAGATCCCGAAATGGTGAACTACCCCAAAGGCATACTGACTGTCAGTGTATATGTTGACTGTCGTACCTGCTGCTAAAATACAAGCTCGTGTGAGGGCAATGAGTTCCGCTGCCTGGGCAGAACGTTGAGTAATGCGGACTGTCTCTAGAATGGTTCAGGCTGTGGTGACAGCGTATGCGGCTGAGGTGGTGCCGTCAGGGAGTTTGATGCAGGAACCGTCCACCCACAGTTCTCCGTCTGGTTCTAAGAAGGCAGTGTCTCTAAGGTCTACTCTACTCTTTGTCTGTTCATCTGTCAGTGTCACACAGTTGTGCGGTGGAGTCACACCAGGATCGTTTTCGGGTAGTGGTAACAATGTGGCCGGATTGAGGGTGGTGCACCGTTTCAGGGTAATGTGTGGCGCTAGCAAGGGCAGCTCATATCCTGTCAGTCGGGCGCTAGCCAAATGTTGGGTCTTGGTCTGGTCCAGGAGTGTGTCAACCGCATGGGGTACTAACACAGTGATTGGATTGGAGAGCACTATTCCTTCGCTTTGTCGTATTGATACTGCTGCGGCTGCTACAGCACGCAAACACGCTGGCTGAGCTCTGGCTACTGGGTCAAGGGTGGCAGAGAAATATGCGCAAGGGCGCTGCTTGTTACCAATTGATTGCGTTAGGACAGACAATGCACATCCCTCCTGCTCGTGTGTGTAGAGGGAGAATGGTTTGGAGTAATCTGGGGTTCCTAGGACAGGGGCCGAACAGAGTGCATCACGTAGTTCTTTAACGGCAGTTTGACATTCAGGGGTCCAGGGGAGTGGTGAGGGGATGTCTTCAGCTAAGAGGGAGAGAAGGGGTTTGACGATGAGGCTGAAGTTCGGCAGCCACTGTCGGCAAAAGGAGGTGAGACCTATCAAGGAACGGACCTGCTTCTGACTTCTGGGGACAGGAGTGTCTAGGATTGTCTGTATTCTGTCGGGTGTGAGTTTCCTTCCTTCTTTGGATAAGAGGTGGCCTAGATAGGTTACTTGTGATTTACAAAATTGTAATTTCTTTCGGGAGACCTTGTGACCATTCTTGGCAAGAAAATGGAGCAGTTTGATGGTGGCTGTGACAGCTAATGGTGTAGTGTCTGCTGCTAGAAGGATGTCATCTGCATATTGTATTAGCGTCACGCCGTCTGGTAATTGTATAGCATCCAACTGTCTTTTTAACGCTTGGCTATAGATGCTCGGGCTCTCTGTGTACCCCTGGGGTGCTCTACAAAATCTATATGAGCGAGAATTTAGGGTAAATCCGAATAGATAGCGGCTGTCTTTGTGAATAGGTATGGAGAAGAACGCATTTTTGAGGTCGATTATGGTAAAGGTGGTAGCAGTTGAGGGAATTAAGGTCAGAATGGTAGTGATGTCGGAAACTACTGGGTACTGTGGTACTACAATTTTGTTTACTTCCCGCAGGTCAATGATGAAGCGGTAGGCTTTTCCATCTCCCTCTCCCTGTCTCTTTATTATCGGTAGTATGGGGCTGTTGCAAACATTGCTCAGTACTTCCTCTACCACCCCTGCCTCCATCAAAGAGTGTATGATGTCCATCAGTGCCTTCTCACCCTCTGGTGAGATTCTGTACTGTGGTACCTTCGGTAGAATTGCGTCTTGTCGTATTGTCACGTGTACTGGGTCAATCATCATTCATCCTACGTGCGAATCAGCTCTAGCCCATAAGTGTGATGGTAAAGTGTCCAGTAGGGATGTGTCAGTCTCAGAGATGAGATACATGTGCTGGGAAGGGCTATCTCCATGGTGCTGGTGGTTGTCATATAGGATGACACGCACTCCGTCTGGCGAGCACCTGATTGTCGCATAGAAGTGCTTCAGAAGGTCAAGACCCATAATGGCGCCTGGGGTGTTGGAAGAGAGGAGAAATGTTGTTTCAACGATATTGCTGTCAAGGTTGAAAGGAATCAGTTTGGACAAAGGGTTGGTGGAGGGCGTACCATCAAATCCTATTAAGGTCACATGTGAGCCAGACAAGGGTGCCCTTGGAATCAGTCGTTTGGATAGTGCACTACGTGTTGCTCCCGTGTCTACCAAAAATGGCGACTCTGTGCCCAGGACCGTTGCGGTAACATAAGGGCCTTGCTGATCAACATAGAGCTCGACTGGATCCCTCCCTTGCCCCTGGCTGTCCTATGCAAATTCATACGCGTTGTCGTAATCTTTCTGTTGATACTGGTTCTGTCTCAGATGGACAAATGCATTCACTCTTCCTGGCCTTTCTTCTCTTGCTTCACTTGCATACCCTCTCCCACGTCCTCTTCCTCTCTGTTCACTTGCTATTTCCCTTGCCCCTCTGCCCCTACCAGCTCCTGATAAGGCCGGGCATTGGGATTTCCAATGTCCATCATCCTTGCAAAATGGGCATTGATCCTGTCCTAAGTCCTGGCGTCGTACATATGGTGTCAACGAGTCATTTCTAGGCGGGTGTACTCTAGGGACATTCTGTTGGTATCATCCCTTTTATTGTTCCCTCCCTGTATTCACCTCTTGGAGTTGAGCTATCATTACTCTTTCCTTCAAGTCCTTCTTTTTCCTTTCTGTAGCTCTGTCATTCTCGTTTTTCTGATGTTCATAGTACTGGGCCATTTAGAGAATGGCTGCCGGTTTAGATGCTGCCCAACTACTTTCGCTAGTCTGTAATTTCTGGGATACCTCCGGTTGCAGTCCTTTGATGTAATTTTGCACGAACAAGTGGTGTCCGGTTGCAGTGGACATGTCCTGTCCACTGTAATCAGAGAACACTGTTTTGAATCTTGAGAAATACTCGGAGACATCCTCTTGTGGTTTCTGGCGGCACGCAGTTACTATGGACCAGTCTATCTTTTTCTCCGGTTTCAGTGTTTTTACCTTCTGCACTATTTTGTCAGGGAGGTCCAATATAGCTTTAACCGGTTTTTTACCAGGATTCCGCTGTTTGTCTAATGTGCTGAGTTGTTCCCAGGTATGACCGAGCAATTCTGTGTGGTCTACCTTCCTAATCTGCTTCCACACATCGGCTGGTAAACATAACCCAAAGAACAAGTCGATGTCAGCAAGTGTCATTATTGTGGACCTCAACGCGGTACCTAGTTCTGTGTAAAAGGCGGTGGGATTCTTTCGTAAATCCGGCAGAGATTTACGGAACGTCAGGATGTCCTGTCTGTCCCATGGCTGATACACCCAATTGTAGACCACCCTCCCTTTAGCGTCTTGATGATTTATGTTGTCATTAGTCTCTTGCCCCCTAGGGGGAACCCAATACGGGGCGGTTTCCTTTATTGGCGTCATGTTATCTAGCTTCACTACTGGGGGTTTTACTAGCTTCGATGTCCTGTCTGTATGTATCTGCCCTTGTTCTAAGAGGTGGCGGAATACTTCTAACGTGGACGAAAAGAGTTCTGCCACATTGTTGTCATTTTCGTCTCCGATGTTAACTTTTATGTAAAGAGTCATTAGTCTCCCGGGCCCTACATCCTGATATTTCTCTTCATAGGCAGTAAGTGCGTAGTAACAGAAGCGCACAATGAAGAATCGTTTGTGGTGCTTGACATATGAATTGCATATGTCAGTCACATCCTCTTCCGTTTCTCTTCTCTCCACGAGGGTTTTGACTATCTTGTCAATGTTTGCCCGCTCGTGCCTACTTAGTCGTGGGACCCTGGGTGACTCTTTTTCTATCGATCCTATTTCTACTAATGCATTTGTCGATGAGGCACTTGGTGCAAGTGGCTCGACTGGAGCGGAAACGGTTGTGGTGTCTCTGTTGGTACCTTGCTGTTCTTGGCGTTGTACTACGGGATGAGTAGGGACATAAGGAGGTGGCATGTAGATGATCGAGGTGCCTAACAAAAGGTCATCATTTATTCTCTGTTTAGCCGGTACCTCGGGGTAAAGAGTTGAAGGCATTAACAGGGTACTGGCCTGATATTTTTGATACTTGTTCATTTTTATCGTTTTCCCTTTCCTTTATTTCATCTTCTAACCTTTTACAGGTCTGGTAAGCAGACTTTCGCATCTCTTTATCCTGCCTGGCTTCGTCTCTTTTCTTTCGTAGAGTTGCTTCTTTCCACCAGAGGCCAAAGCTGTCAAGCATGGCTGGCGTAGCTTTCTTTCTGTGGGGCGCTATTTCTAATATTTCTATTTTAGCGAGAACAAAAGATCCCGTCAGTGTCCACTGATTTGCCCGGTCCTTCCTAGTGTATTTGTGCCACAGTTTGCTATAAGCACCGATGGCTACTCCATATTTAACTTACATGTCCTTGTTAGGGGTGCCCTCCGGCGGTGCTGGATGACTGACCTCTAACAAATGGTCCGGTCCAAAACAATCAAACAATTTTGAGAAGGCAGGCATGACATACAAGCGTTCAATATAAATATCTCAATAGGTCGTGGACAAAGGTCCGCACTACCTGCCCTTCACTGCCTGCAAAGAGGGAAATATTCCTATTCTATGTGGTTTGCAAGCAGGGAATGTCTCAATGACTACAAATAACTTCAAGAACGGAATACTAGTATTCGACCAAACAATTTCAATACAATCAGACAGTCAATTTTGACATATTTTATGACCTTACCCGGACCGTATGGACAGTTCTTCATCTTCCCCTTCCAGCGCCTGGTTGTCCTCTCATTCCGATATCCATACGGCAATTCTTTAGGGTCCCAGTCAGGACCGCAGGTCACTCGAGAGAGAGAGAGGTCCGCTCGGAACTGGTGAAGTTCAGGTTGATCGGCAGCCAGACGAGGGTCCTCTCAAGGCAGGTTAACCCCAATCGGTTAGTTGTTCACTCCGTCGTTGGGACCTCTCCTACTTGGACCAGCGAGTCGCTGATGGGCCCCACGCTTGGGACGCCAATTGATGAAAAGCAGCCCCCTTTGAGACCCCCGAAGCTGCTTGGCTTATCACCTTTAATTCACTTTTGATTGACAGGCGCTGGAAACTGGAAGGCAAGAACGAGGTTTATTTACTCTAGAGGAGAGCACGTCTACTGCAGACACCGGGATGTCTCTCAGGGAGGTGTTCTAACTTCAACTCTCCAACAGGCTACTTTTATACAGTGTTTCGACAATACAATCTTTATGAGCGGTGTCATGTAGGCTTGGTACCCCGCCCCGGACAAGATGCCATACATTTCGGACAAGTTGGTTTGTACCCTCCCAATCATAAACAGTCGGAGATATGATGTTTATCAGGCAGCTGGCCTTTGCCTCAGGGTCGGGAACATGTGAGACTGGTCAGGGTTTAACGTCCTTTACTGTTGATAGGAAAACAAGTTCCATTGTCCATCGGGAGGTGCATTCTTTTGGGTGCAATAAACCAGGTTAGTGCGGGACCTTTTGATATCCGCATCTTTGGTTACATGCACAGGGATGGGGATGAACAAGGAATGCAGAGGTTTGTGGCGGCAATAGAATGTCGTTCTTAAGCTAACATCAAACGTGGGCTTGTCCGCTAGATTTTGACCCTTAGCACACATACCAAGTCGGCCAGAAGGTTATACAGATACTTGTGGAAGTGCAGGTGAAAGAAGGGTGAACAACAGAACACAAAATGGTCGCGGTCGATCAAAATTGCTGCGGCCTATGTGTGCGCAAAAAGGGATCATCGAGCAAGACGGCGCAGGTAATGTTCACGATTATCGGCCCAGGTTTCACACTAGAAAAACGAAGTTTAGATGGGCAATTCTAGATTTTTTTTATTGAATTTGTAACCCTCAGAGGCAATTCCAAGTATAGTTGTATTCACTCTGTGCCTATCCAAGTCATCGTCTGTTAGATAGATGTCATCAACATATGATAACTCTTCATCATCATAAGTTTGTAGTAACTCTGTTACCCTCGTTGAAAATAACCTAGGACTATTCTTGAATCCCTGTGGGAGACGACAGAAGTGACGCTGTGTGTCAGGACTCAAGCTGTTATACTTAAACGGCTTACTAGTTCTTGCACGGGAACAGAGATGCTAGGTCCCAAATCCCACTTGGCAATGCTAGGAGGTCTTTACTCAGAACCTCGGGGGTAGGGGAATTGGATAAAATAATAAACAAAGAAGAGACTGGTCCAGAAACAGCTCCTTCTGTCAGCTATCTTCAGACGTCCTCTGTTCTTTTAGTGGAACCTGAAAATTAATACACCATTACTATCTTCACCTCTACTCTACTCTAGAATTACTCTGCTGTATATCTCACCCACCCTAATTCTCCTAGACCTTGCTTCTATTCTGTCTTTTAGTGATATTCTGTCTTCCTCGCCAGTTAGTTGTTACTAGTAGAAGAAAACAAGCATCAGTTTCTAAAGTCTGCCTTATCCCAACTAGTCCTTACTGTATTAAATTGTAAGTGCACTTCCTTCACTAACTGAGGAGTACTTCTTTAATTGGTTTTCTGTGATTCTCTCTTCTTTTTAAAGTGCTGTCTATTTAATGCGCCATCACTTCTTAACACTGTCTTTTTCTCTTGCAGGCTTCCTGAATAAACTCGACTGCAGTTCTGGTGAGTATTTACATATTTACTTTTAGCATTTGATTTTGCATTCTGTGGTCTCTAATTAATCTAAAGTTACTACGTCTTTTCTCTCTTTCTCTTTCTCTAGAGTCACTTAATATGAATAAACAGCTGCTCTACATCCGGTGAGTATTCACAACTCAATTCTTAACTCCGTGACTACTTTCACTTAGCTTATATTCCGCTGTTCTCCCAAATGACGAAACGTGTGCTCCACTGCTCTTCTCAGCTGACGAAACTCGTACTTCACTCTTTGACAACTCTGTCTTTTCAAACTCTGGTATGTAACTCGCACTAGGCTCAGGCGCCGACTTACGCTGTAAATCTTGTTCTTCTGCTCTCCAGATACCAAGGGATAAGGAATAAACTATCTACATGACTAAGAACTCTAAGGGAGCTGGGCGCTATCTTCAAACGACCTTCCAAGCGGGAAACTTCTGTGAAGTGCGTTGTTTCAAAAGCGCTCACGCAGCACCTCAATTCTCATGCAGCTGTGAGCTCAGAGACTAGACCGCCCACCTCCAGTTCTACTTTGGCGGCCATCTTATGTCTCCAACAGCGGATCAGTTCTGTCCAAGTACTGCAACCAGGGAACTCCTGACCCATTTTCTTTTTTTTTTGTGAAAACTTTTTATTGATTTTATAACACAAACACAAACAACTTGCAAGGAGGAAGAAAAAGAGACATCAATATACACAACGTTGCATTACATGGTGTTGGATCGGGAAGGACAATCCAATGAGCGTTCGTTCTATCGAGAAAGAGTTGCACAGTGGGGGGGGGCAGAAGAAACAAATTGCAAACAGTATACAATAGTGTGTGGAGGAACCCTCGGGTTACGGGGACATAGGTGCAACATCAGGGTCAGGAAGAGGAGGGGCACATATATCACCATGATAAGCGTTCCACTGAGTCCATATCTTTCCCCATTTCCGGGGGGTACCACGAGAAATATACACAGTTTTTTCTCTGAACATGCACCAGTCCATGTTTTGTTTCCATTTCTGAAGTCCGGGCGGGCCCTGAGCGCCCCACAATTGTGCAATGTCTCTTTTGGCAATCATGTTGCCCAAGGTCACCCACCGAAGCTGCGACACGAGTAATCATTCGGTTCCCACACGTTCAGCAGGCATCTCCTAGCTTCCGGCATCGATCGCACCCCGGTAACCTCACTCATCACCTCGTGCACACGGGTCCAGAATCGCACTATCTCAGGGCACTCCCAGATGATATGTAAAAAGGTGCCCAGGAGACCACAGCCACGCCGACACAAACCATCCACAGAGAAGCCCATATGCACCAAACGGGGACCAGTGACATACACTCTATGCAGGATTTTATGTTGCACAAATCTAAGGCGCGCCTGGATGGCCACCTCTTTAGGGGAGGAGATCGCCGCCTGCCACTCCTCATCGTCCAGCTCCAGCCCATCACCAGTCCAGACCTCTCGAAGTCGAAACAGGAGATCAGACCTGGAGTTGATTAATTTTTTATAAATAAGCGAAATCGTACTATCAGGAACATGTCCATCCAGTACCCTGTCCTCAAGCGGGGACGACTCCGGAATCTCCACACCCGAGGGGAAGACCGAGAGCACCGCGTGGCGGATCTGTGCATAGCGAAAGAATTCGCGATCGCTCAAAGCGTACTCGGTTTTCAATTCCTCAAACGTCTTCATTCTCCCCTTAGTCCAAACATCATCAATCCTGCTGATACCAATCAAGTCCCACCTATCAAACCCCCGGGACTGCCAAAGTGAGCCAAGTCTATCAGATGCGTACAGGGGGGTGGCACGAGTCAATTTATCAGTCCACCCAAGCGCCATGGAAGCATGTCGCCATACCTGGACGGCCGTCCTAGTGGGGCCCGTCACGTTGTGAGGGGTGAGTTTCGAGTAGAGGGCTCTATTGTAGTCGCCCCCCGGTAACAACCATTTGTCCATCGCGAAGGCCGGATTTGGCAAAGGGCCATACATGCAATGATTTATTGCCCCCAGTTGAGACGCCCAATAATAGCGACGGATATCAGGCAAAGCAATTCCACCGTCGTACCACGGGAGCGACAATTTAGCAATGGCAATCCGGGGCCTACCCCCCCACACCAGTCGTCTCTGTAAACTCTCGACCTCACGGAAATATGTAGCCGGGACAACGTCAAGTGTGTTTTGCAATGCGTAGAGGAAGAGGGGCAGTGACATCATCTTAAACAATGCCGCTCTACCCAGGGGAGAGAGAGGAAGTTTCCCCCAGGCGACCACATCTGCCCGAAGGCGCTGAAGAGGGGGCAGTAAATTACGGTCGAACCGCAGTGCAGGGCTCAGCGAGATAAAAATGCCTAGATATTTAAATCCATCTTCTACAATCGCGATAGGACAGCCGCTTGGCAGAAGGGGGGCGGTACCCGACAGGACGTATACACAGGACTTCGACCAGTTGATTACAAGACCTGAGTTTTTGCGGAAGGACGTTAAGACATCAAACAGTACAATGAGGGATTTACGGGGTGATGTAAGATAAAGCAGAATATCATCAGCGTAGAGGGATACACGGTCCTCAAACTCCGAATTCCATCTAATGCCCTTCAGGGACGGTTCCCACCGCAACCAGGCCGCCAGCGGTTCCAAGGCAAGAGCAAACAACAAGGGGGACAGGGGACAGCCCTGTCGCGTCCCTCTGCTCAGTGCAAAGGGCGCAGAGACCCGACCATTGACCACCACCTGGGCCATGGGACCGGCGTAAAGCAATTTGACCCACCGAACATAGTCCGAACCGAAACCAAACTTAGCAAGAACCGCCCACAAATACGGCCATTCTATTGTATCAAACGCCATCGTAGCGTCCAAGGACGCCAAGATGGCGGGCTCACGCAGCGTCTCGGCCCGTGCCAGAACTCCATGCAACCTTCGGAGGTTAAGCGCCGTGTTACGATGCGGTATAAAGCCGGATTGATCAGGGTGAACCAGGTCCCCAATAACGGTCGCCAAACGTGTCGCCAGCAGCTTGGCCAAGATTTTAGGTTCCGCATTAATCAATGAAATGGGTCGAAAAGAGGCGCAGCGATCCCGAGGTTTACCATCCTTGTGGATGACAACAATAGTGGCCAGTCTCTGGTCTGGCGGGAGAAACCCCACCTCCAAAGACTCAAGAAACATAGAGCGCAAATGAGGAGCTAGCGAATCCGGGCGCAGTTTATATAGCTCAATGGGGAGCCCATTAGGGCCCGAGGCCTTGCCGGATCGGACCGAACGGACAGCAGCGGCAATCTCGTCCACAGTAGGCGGAGCATCCAGAGCATCCCTATCAATATCAGACAATCGGGGAAGTGCAATATCACGCAATAACAGGTGGGAGTCCTGCTCCGATCGATCAGACACCTGGGAGTACACCTCGCGGAAATAATCGGCAAAACATGCGTCAATATCAACAGGGTCCGTACAACACTCTCCATTCTCCGCAACAATCACAGGGATGACACGACTCGCACTTTCCCTCTTATCCAACCAAGCAAGCAGTTTCCCAGCCTTATCACCCACATCATACAGGCGTCCCTGCTGTTCCCTCCCCATTTCCTTAGCAGCTTCAGTGACCAGAGCTCTGTATTCATGTTGTTTCAACTCCAGTAGATGTAACCCCTCAGCGGTAACCCCAGATTCCAAGCCCTCCTCCAGGGCCGTGACCTCCCCCTCAAGTCGAACCGTCTCAGCACGGTTGGCCAACTTCACGCTACCAATCAATGAGAGGGCCTGGCCACGAATGACAGTCTTGTAAGCTTCCCAAAGTACACCAGGGGAGGAAACAGAGCCCACGTTTTCCTCAAAATAACAATCGTGTGCTTTAACCAGCTCATCCCTGACCCTGGGGTCCTTCAAATACCAGGGGTTGATCGGGGCCACTCGGCCCGCCAAACCCTGCCGTGCATCAACCACCAGCCAAAGCGGAGAATGGTCCGAAATACCCCGTGCCAGATGTTTAACTTCCCGTATGAGGGATGCATGGGCCGAGGGCAGTAAAACGTGATCTAACCTCGAGAGACTACCATGAGCACCAGAATGATAGGTATATTGCAACTGTCCCGGGTGAAGCAACCGCCAGCAATCAGTGAGCCCCAACGTCTCCAGGAAGTCGCTCAACCAAGTCTGGGCCCTCGGCAGTTCCCTGGGAGGGTGACGATCATGCATTCCCGAGACCACCGCATTAAAGTCACCCCCAACCAAAAGCAGACCCTCGGGGAGGCCCAGGATAAGTCCACTCAGATCAGCAAAGGTGGTGGCCTGGAGGCCCGGGGGCACGTACACAGAAATCAGAATAAGAACCTTCCCCTCCCAGCGCCCCACAATGGCGGCGTATCGTCCCTTATCATCCAAAATGACATCATCAATGGCCAAGGGGAGGGAGGCCCAAACCAGAATGCCCGCCCCCCTAGAGCCCGAAGTGAAACCCGAGTGCGCCACAAGGCGATAACCACGCCTATTCAAAGCGTAGCACTTGTTGCCGAGCAAATGAGTCTCCTGCAGTAAGACAACATCTGGAGTCAAACGTTTCAGCAATTGCAACACCACCCTCCTCTTAATCCCATCCCCCAACCCGTTCACGTTCCAACACAATAACCGAAGTCCCCTACCCCCCATCCCCGTGCCCAGCCCCTCCCCGGCCCCACACCCAGAGCACCTGCAAAAAACAGGAGTGCGCCTTTCCTTCGCCTTGCAAGTAACAAGAAAATTCAAACAAACAACCCAGCCCCCCCAACAATGTCAAAACAACTATACCCCCCACCCCGCACCCCTGCTGAAGACCAAAGAGCCCCATAAACTCGCAGTGTGCCTGTCGCCCAACCACCCAACTAATCTACGAAAAGAAAACCCAGGAGGAGAAAGGACCCGTTCACCCCCCACCCACCCCCAAAAAGACTATTACTTGCAAACATTAAGAACACAGCATAGCACAGTTCAAAGCCAACGGGAAGGGTATGGGGTCGAAGTCAACAGTTACTCTTGCTCCGTCGGGCCACCTTCCGCCCGATCCGACTTGCCAGAGTCCTCAAAAGGTTCACGATCCGTAGGCAGCGTGTCAAGCCAGTCACTCACAACCCCAGGATGGTCGAAGAAAAAAGTACGATCCTTATGTACCACCCGCAGACGGGCCGGAAAGAGCATGGCATACTTCATAGACCTTTCCCGGAGTCTCTTCTTGACCCCCTGAAACCCCAGCCTCTGTTTCTGGACCTGTTGTGTAAAGTCCGGATAGAAGCTGACAGTAGAGTTCTCAAAGGCAATGGGACCAGACTGCCGCGAAGCCTGCAGGATAGCGTCTCTGTCCCGGAAATGAAAAATCCTCGCAATGATAGGTCGAGGGTTAGCACCCGATTTAGGTGTGCCGCCGGGGATCCTATGTGCACGTTCGACAGCGAAAAACTTGCTGAGACCCTTGGGCGCCAGGTGATTCAGCACCAGGTCTTCCACCAATAGGTCCGTCGAGGCAGCAGTCGATGATTCCGGGACCCCAATCAGGCGGATGTTATTGCGCCTGGCACGGCTTTCATGGTCCTCTAGGCGCCCAGAGTAATAATCATTAGCTTTCCTCAGATTCCTGACTTCAGCCTGCAAGTCAGAGACGTCGGTGACCAGGCTAGAGGTCTTAAGATCCAAGGATTTGACCTTTTCGTTTGTCTTCGCCAAGTCCGCCCTGACCAGATTGACATCAATCGCCACCGTATCCAGTTTGAGAGTCAAGGCCTCATATTGTTGCCCCAATGAGGCCTTCATACCAGTGATGGCGCCCATGAGATCTCGCAGCGAGGGCTCGTCCTCAATCGATGAGTCCTCCGGCATTGTCGTCGAGGTTTTAGCTGCTGCTCCCGGCGATCCCTTAGCTTGAGTGTACCGGTCCATAATGTTCGTTTGCAGAGCACTCCCTCGAACGCCCGGTTTAGGCCCGCGCTTCCCACCCTCAGGCTTGGTGGCCATCTTGGATCCTGGACCCGTACGGGTCGCCTGTTGACGGGTAAAAATGGTGACTGCGGTGGCGAATGTAGGACCAAAAGGGCGAAGGTGGTGCCAGTCTCAGATCTGGAAACCGCTACAGATCGGCAGTAGGAACGGAGAGACCAAGGGTGTAGGAGTGTCCGGCCGCCCACGGAGCCGACAAAGTCAGGTTAAGCTCCGGACAGAAACCGAAAGCGATCGCCAGCCCACGCAAGTCTGGCTGTCCGTTGTTGTTCACTTACTGAACGGCAAGCGAGACAAGATAGCGCGGGGCGTCACCATGGAGCAGGCCAGAAAACTGCGACAGTCTGTAGCTCTGGACCCCGAAGTCCAAAAAAGTTTGTTGAAACAAATAAATGAGCAGTAGAACTGTGGCAATAAACACCCGTCGTCTGAACCAGGATAAAGTACAGGATAGTCGATGGAGGTGGCGAGGGTCCGGGAGCCCTGTGCTCACGTGACCATCTTGGGTGCGCGCGAAGCTCCTCCTTCCTGACCCATTTTCAATGAATATACTCCGCAAATGCTGGCACCGGGTTTTGCGGTTCTGACACTGTGTCCCCATAATTGAGAAAGCAGTCAAATACCTAATTTATGGTGCAATGTTTTGACAGAAAAACACGTTAGAAATATCTAATGTGGTTTTATACTTTTTACGCACAATGTTATTCATTAATGCTGCACTATGTGCATTTTGTACTGCAAATGTTTTGCAACAAGAGTTTAAATGTCTGTAATCCAATACTAGACGATATGTATTGTCCGGTTTGGAGACAGGAAACAAAGGATTGTTCATCGACGAGGTGCATGTTTCAATCACCCCTTGGTATTCAAGTTGATCTAATATCTCCCTGACCGGTTTTTTAGCTTCTTGCTTAACTGGGTACTACCTTTGTGCAGTTAGTTGATTTTTTTAACTGGATTTTATGGGGAGGAGAATCCTCATCCCGTCCTACATGATTTTTATATAATGTAGGTGCCTGGGCCACTGCCATTTCCTGGCGTAAGTATATTTTAAATGAATTGGAATATGGTTGGAGAAGGCTGGCATAATGATGTCTTCGCCATGTGGACACTCCCTGACAAATTGTGGTGGCCAGTCTTGTTCAGCTAGAAGAATGTCATAACCCTTAGAAAGTCGCTCCCAAAAGAGTGCTCTCACTTTTCTTGGTATGTCCCCCTCCATCCGGAGTGTTATTTCATATAACTTATGTGGACAACTAACCCTGGTATCTGCAGTTTCAACTTGAATGAATTAATTCAACTCCACTGTCTCCAGGTGATCCTTCAAGTTCTTGCGAGCTATGGTTACTTCTGCTGCACTGTCCAACATTGTCCGAGCCCATTCCCCGTTATTGAGTTGTGTCCTCAAGATCCTCGGAATGTCAGATTCTTAGACCTGCTACTTTCTTTTTGGTAAATTGAGGTTTCTTGTTTTTCTGAACATGTTGATCATCTTTGGACTTCATCCGTTCTTCCTTGTGTTCTGACTGTCCTCTTCTTTCGGATTTCTCTGACAGTCTGAAAGGTACGAGAGGAACGTGTAGCAGTATCTTGATATCTATCAGGTTTTCTCAAATTATCCCTATTCCTGAGGTTATACCTCCTTTCAGAGGGCTCCTTTTGAGGAGACCTACATCGGGATAGAGAATGCTTCTCTTTAGAAGTTTGTTTGCTATTTTCCCACTTCTTTTTAATAGGAGTAGGAGTGTTTTTAGTAAAGACCTTTTCAGGACTTTCTGACAATTGGGGTTTAACTGGTTTTCCACCCAAGCTGTCTCTGCCTAATTCTTCATAGGATTTTTCAATTATTCTGGCCAGTTCTTGTAGTAGCTCAGTTACATCAAATTCCCTTAACTTTTGGCGGATCGTCACGGGTGCTGCTTCACCTTTAAAATGAGCGAATATTATTGTTGAGACCTGTTTGAAATCTTTCCGTAATTTCATACCTAGATTTAAAGCAGACTCTGCCCCGTATTCATTTTGAACTTGTTTCAGGACGTCTGGTATTACCGCCATAGATGGAACACCATGTGTTTTTAGTGTAAATTGCGTTTTTCTTTTTGTGAAACAACAACGGTCCATGCAAAAGAATTATATGCAAAGCAATGAATATAGACTGAATCAGTTCTATATTTGGGGCGACATGTCCAGCCGGACAGAGGTCTTCAATTTTTTAATCAATTGAAATATTTCATACACAGGAATACCTTCAACAAATCACCAGTGTGGGGCACAAGCCTGTACCCAAACACAGTCAGATCAGTACAAAAGGTAAACAGAGGAAAAGAGCAGGGCTTTTCAAGGCAAAAGCAGCGATTTCTGTAAAGTATTGAGTGTACAGAAATATCAGTTAAACACCATTACATATAACATATAAATCAAGCATTTGTATATGGTGTACAATGAGTCGACGGCGTTTTGGTCCCACTACTTAGTCATGGGGACCATCATCAGGACATTTATATTTGCCTTTAACATTATAAGCCTCTAATGCCGGGGGGGGGAGGAAAAAGGTTACCCCGATCGGCACGGGCAAGGGCTAAGAAATTGATAGCCTGGGGAAGCAGCCCAGAATCGGGCGCTATTGAGGTGGGCCGCGCTTCATTGAATCTGTTTCCTGGTTTCCTGGTTTAGTGTAAATTGCAGCAAAGACTGTACTCCAAGTGTCGCAGTCCTCCAGATGTGGTGCGATCCCCATTGGTAAACAGATTGTTAAAATTCTGGGTTTCTCATGAGGGGTAGTATTAGGAAATACTGCCTCGATTTAAGTCATTTTTGAGCTATCCAGAATGGAATTTGTTCCCGTTTTGCGGGTAATTTACCAACGACCGAATTTAGAGTCTGTGGTGTAATTTTATTTGTGTTCCCCTGGTGGGGGGATGCTGTGGAATCATTATTGCTGGTTGGACTGTAAGAGTCTGCATGACATATTGAACCAATTGTCTATAGATTTTGATTAGCTCTTTGAGTTAAGCTCATAGTTCCACATCTGTCATTTCATTAATTTCAGGATGTGGAGTATAGCTTGCTAAAACCGGCCATGTTGCTCCTGGTCTACCTAGTGGACCGAGCCTGGTAATGTGATTTATGTTTTAGGGCGCCTTTAAACCAGAGCGCATGCTCCTGGTAAGTTAGTGGAATTTCAATATCCTCGAAAGAAATGTATTCCGTTGGTGGTTCATCTTCTTTGTAGAAGTGAAACACATTTGTTACTGGATTTGCTTCATGGAAGATTATCCATGAATAGAATACCTCTGTCTGATGATATTCATGTGCCTCTATCACAAAAACTACCCTAATACCGCTCGGTGTTAGGCCATTTTTTATACGTTTTATAGTGATGGCTTTCCTTAAACTTATAGGAATGCATAAAGCATCCTCGTCGGTTTCATTAAAACCTGTTGTGTTGAAAGCTGCTGGATCATCCGCAGCTCCACCGTTCTCAGTGTTGTTGCCATTAATCAACATTTTTGTTGACTGAAAGTTTGCAGAGCAAGTTTCAAGGAAACTAAGATAAGGTGCACAATATTTTGGAACGCTGTATCCTTCAACTTTGAACAAACCAAAAAGCTAATACATAGGATTTTCGTCCTACTCAGCTATGGCGGATATTATCCCTTTACCCACTCCAGACGTCTATTGGAGTATTAAGGAAAAAGGGGTCTCTGAGAAAAGCACGACTGAGTTACCTTAGTATCTAGCGTTAAATTAGTGCCTTACCAAACGTTGGGCGCCATGTACTGTAGTTCCTATATTCCCAATAGGCTCTGCGCATTAGAATAATGTATCCTATAGATTTGATGTAGGACTTAGGTCAGTAGGTCTCTATTGTATATACTAAACTCAATGTAGGACTTAGGTCAGTAGGTCTCTATTGTATATACTAAACTTAATTGTGAGTGCCAGCTAGCTCAGAGATCACTAGAAACTTTCTTGAATAGACAAGAAGGGATTAGTTTCTGACAACCGCATCAACATGACAACTTTGTTTCCCTAGGACTGGAATAACTATCTTCAGAGTCGTAAAAACAATAGATAAGTATTTCACTCAGTCAATCGTGCATACTTCGTTTCTACGGAGTTTGCCGAGAAATAGTGAGACGGGCATTTTCAATAAAAGGTTTATTGAACAGTCTTCTTTCTCATGCAAGAGAGGTAAACTGCTACAATCGTTAGACAGACTGCAAAGAATAATGCGTACAGCAAGAACAGTATTATAAAATAATACTGTAATAGCATTGTATGGTTTCTAAGCCATATAAAAATACATACATGAATGACACATAAAATACCCAACTGGTGCTTCTAAAATACGCCTACCCCAATGTACCTAACCTAGGTCTAGTACGAGGGAAGAAGTAAGTATGGTCTTTAGCATAGGTTTAGTTTTTGCCAAGAATCTACCAATGGTTTATCTAGGTTATCAGCTCCATACCTTAGAATGAAGGAGGTCTGGTATCTCTGTCTCGGGACTCGATTTTCCAACACCCCGCAAGAGGAGTCAGAAACACTGTAGCTGGATTTCTCAGGAGAGGAGGGCATCTTCCTGATCAGTGCGTCAGCTGGAGAGTCAGCTTCCTTCGGCACTTGCTGTAGCGAGCTGCGTCGGGCAAGTAGGTTGTCGAACTGCTCCGAACCACTGCGCTTTGCCATAGCAAGTGAAGGTATATTTAAACCTTGAAGGTGTTTAGGAATGCCATGTTTGACGTAAAGTCTGGCATATGAACGTCATGAATGAACCCCTAAGGAATAGATGCTCATTGCAAAACTAACTGAGTTCTTGGAGAAATCAATATTCAAGCAAGGGGAAGTCCCTAACGGCTTAAGCTGGTTTTCCAAGAAATCGTTGTGACGTTTGGTGAACGGATGGAAGTAGCCATGCCTGTATTTGTGTTGCATGGGCTATGCCTAAATAAGCGCTTAATTTCTATGCCTATATAAGGGCAACGTGAATTGTACCTATATAAGGGCATGTATTGGGAAAATCTATTCGGAATCTAAAACAACATACAACACAGGTCCCTGCTATCCTTCTTTGTGACGTTTTTCCTTCTTTTCCTACCTCCGCCTTTCCAGTTCTGGTTTTCAAAAAATGAGTGCTGGTGGTTCCACTTGCAACCACCAGCTCAAATAATGCACTGTTGTTGATGTGTTCAACACTACGTGCTTAGAGGGTCTCCTCTGGACAGGGACCAGGTTAATGCCATTTCTTTTTTTTTGTTTTAAAGGAGCCTGGAGGTTCAGTGTGCAAAAGAATTATAAGGGAATGTTGAGTGCACAGGTTTAGTTAAAAAGTGTGCAACCCACACTTGGAGCCCAGTAACCCCTGAATCCCCTGGGATCCCTCAACCAGTTCACACAGACACAGTTCCCTACGTGGTTTGTGCTGTAAACAGCTAGTATGACTGATTTGCATTACTATGCGCTGTTAAGGGTTTGGGTCACTGACTCCAGTGGGTTAATGCACAGTAGGGAGCTTGCGTCACTGGCTCCTGTGTGTTGTGTACTACGGAGGGCTTAGTCACTGATTCTTATGGACCGAAGACACCTTGGGTCACTGATCCTCCCTGCTAAGCCCTCTGGTATGGTTTGTGTCACTGACTTCTGTATGTTTTGCGCAGATTGTTTGGGTTACTACTCCTATGTGCTATGTGTAAGCAAGCTTCAGTCACTGGTTTCTGTGTGATGTAGAGGGTTTGGGTCACTAATTTCCTTATGCTGTGCACTATGCAAGGCTCAGGTCACTGATTTCTATTGCTGTGACGGCTATCTAAACAGGGGTTACTCACTTTTGTGTGCTGAGCGTGGCGTGTGTTCCTTGGTCATTTAGGCTATACGCAGTGGAAGGCTTGGGTCACTGAGTAATGTGTGCTTTGGATGTCATGCGTCACTGGCTCCTGTTTCTTTGACATATTGAGGATCTGAGTGTACGGCTCCTGTGTGCTGTGCCCTATGAGGGTCATGAGTCACTGGCTTCTGCGTTCCATGTGGAAGGCAGAGATCACTGACACCTGCATGATGTGTAGCATCATTGTTCTGTGGCCTGTGAAATGTTCTTGTCACTGATTCCTAGACATTGATGACTGATTCCTGCTAGTCCAATGTCCGGTAGAAGTTCTGGCTTACTGACTGCTATGAACTGTGCCCTGTGGTGTTCCTGGGTCCACGGGTGCTAAATTTTGTTGGGCAATGAGGCTCTAGCCCCAGCAATATTTCAGATGTGGCCTGGTAAATTCACTCCCAGTGTGAGCTCTACTCAGGTACCTACAAGACAAGAGTGAGGTTTTATTTTCAGCGTGTAGCAGGGTACAAATTTCATGCATGCCAATTTCAGCCACCTGAGCCTTTTAGGACACCAAATGCTGCATTAGGTAAATCATAGCTTTTCAACATTGTAAGTAGGGTCTGAAAATCCCAACATGAAAAAAGGCTGGCTAAAACCTCAGGACCACCTGAAGGTATCATGCAAGGTATAATGTCACTTGGAACGTATTTTTTATTTTATTTTTTAAAGCGATCTAGTAAACATATAGTACTGCCACTACTTGTTCTGTATTTTAAACCAAATGAAACTGTCCATCTCGTATACAGAATCACCCCGTTTCGTTTACATAGTGTATGAAAATAAGCCCTGACAATGCCATTTGCTTTGACTTTTACAAAGTGTAGTTGAAATGATTTTACAACTGTTCAATAACAGACATGACTATACAAACAGGAGACAACAGCAGTGCTTCGACTTTCTAACACTACCCAAGGAATAGGCAGAGTTTGCCAGCTCTCCCTCATTCTACCTGAAAATCATCTCAGTGTGTGTTAAAAACGGGGTCATGGGACCTAGGCCCACCACTTTTTAGTAATCCTGGCACCCATATTTTAATCACTGACTCGTGTGTGCTCTGTGGGTCGCCTGGTCCACTGACACAAACTTTCCTCTAAAAGAAATGGGTCACTGACTCCTGCATGCCCCTGGTGGGCTTGCATCACTGACCACTGTGTCCTCAAACTACTTCACTCACTGATTCCAGTGTGCTGTTGAGGGCTTGAGTCAGTGATTCCTGTGTGCTTTTGAGAGCTACGGTTAATGAGTGTGCTGCTGGGAGCTACTATACATGGTGGCTGCGTACTACTGACAGTTAAAGTCACTGATTCCTGTGTGCTATTGATTGCTATACCCACTGATTCCTGTGAGCTGTTGAGGGCTAAAGTCATTGATTCCTGTGTGATTTGAGAGCTATGGTTACTGAATGTGCTGGTGTTGAGAGCGACTGTAACTGATTCCTGTGTGCTACTGATAGTTATGGTGACTGATTCCTCTTTGCTGTCGAGAGCTAGGGTCACTGATTCCTGTGTGCTGTTGAGTGCTAGAGTCACTTATTCCTTTGTGCTGTTGAGAGCTAGGATCCCTGATTCCTGTGTGCTCCTGATTCCTGTGTGCTCGGACATTGACTCGGTCATTGACTCGCTTGCCCTTCGCAGGGCCCGTGTTCTGCGCGCTGTGAAGGTCCCCGGCCGCTATATAAAGCGCCCCTCTCTTTCACCGACCTTCGCCGGCTTCTGTCTTGACTTTATAAGGCCGAGTCCCGGCAGGTCGCTGGGTTGGGCTGCCAGAGCCACACCCCCTTCTCTCCCTCTGGCTGTCACTCAGCGAGCCTCTTCCCTCCTCCAGCCAATGGAGAGGCAGGGCCCGGGGCAGGGGCTACATTTCGCCCGGGCTCCCTGGCACCAGGATTGATGCTCCCGTTGGATCCGAAGGCAGAGGGACCTGGCCCGGCCTGTGGTGGAGCCGCGCACCGAGGGCTCCGGCGGCCGGTCTGTACCCGGAGCGCAGGGAGAGCTGCCGCAGGTGGAGGCGGTGCTGTGCAGATCCCACGCTGCGGGCACCGGGGGCAGGCTGAGGCTGGTACCTGTGGCACGGAGCGGGCTGGGGGCTCGCGGGAGGGGCGCGGACAGGCATGGATCTCATGGGCGCCCACCACATGCACCAGGGGCACCCCGAGCCCATCAGCTTCGGCATCGACCAGATCCTGAACTCCCCGGACCAGGGCAGCTGCATGATCTCGGGCTCCCGCCTGCAGGACTCGGACTACGGCCTGGGCTGCATAGTGAGCAGCGCCTACAACACCATGACAGGGAGCTACAGCGGCGGGGGCGGCGGGGGCGCCGGCCCCGGCTACAACAGCGCCTGCAGCATGGCCTCGCTGCCCGGCTCCTACAACATGGGGCTCAGCTCGGCCGGGGTCATCCGGGTGCCGGCGCACCGGCCGCCCCTGGGCGGAGGGGGGCACCCGCCCATGTCCACCGGCATGGCCAACGTGTCCGGCGCGGGCGGCATGAGCAACCTGACGGGCCTGACCTTCCCCTGGATGGAGAGCAACCGGCGCTACACCAAGGACAGGTTCACGGGTGAGTGCCCGCGCCTGGCACTGCCTGCATGAGTGCCTGCGCCCCTGCACCGTGCCCTAACCCACCGCCGCCCCCTGCTCTCAGCTGCGCCCAGACCACTAACACGGGCACCCGCGCCCCCTCTGTATTTACAATCAAACCAGAAGGAGCCCCCTTCAATGGCATGGCCCAAAATGCAAGACACACGTGCTCTGTGACGGAGAATCCGTGTGAAAGTTCGCAAAACTTTGTGCGCGTGTGTCTGCAAAATACAAGTGTGGCATGTCTGTCTCCCTGCCTGTTGCCCCTCCGAAGCAGAGTTTTAGTGCTCAGTTTATTTCAGTTCATTGTTGGTATTGTTTGTATTTATTCTGGTATCAATCGAGAAATGGAATATATATATATATATATATATATATATATATATATATATATATATATATATACACATATATATGTACATATATATATATATATATATATATATATATATATATGTGTGTGTGTGTGTGTGTAGAGAGAGAGTGTGTGTGTATATATATATATATATACATTTATATGTGTGTGTGTGTGTAGAGAGAGAGTGTGTGTGTATGTATATATACATTTGTATGTGTGTGTATATATAAATTCATGTCAGACATTTCTGGTAGTGATATTATTATTAGTATTATTTCAATTGGTGGTATTATGATTAATATTATTAATATTGATATTGCTATTATTAGTGGTGTTATTATTTAAGTTGATCTATCAATTAGGGAAGGCCGGGTGCGGTATTCGCACAGTGAGGCATACCTGCACACAGTGCTCCTCAGAATTTAACACGCAGAGGGTCAGCACATTACTAACGCCTTGTATGGGGCAGGTTCTTTTTTTACATTTGTAACCAGCGATAAATGTAACTAGGCAAACGCCGGTCATTGAACACCCCACCTGTCGTACAGGAGATGGGAGATCTGTATGGCAGATTCACTGCAGATAATAAATAATACGAATAATAGGTTTGCTTAGACTTGAACAGTCCTTATAAGCATCACACTTTTAATTAAAGAAAACAAATATTAAAATATGTATTCTATTAAATAGTTAACATAAGTCCCTTTAGAGTTCATTTCTATTAAATGCCCTAAATAGTATCTAGATCGGGCACACGGGTATTTAATGTCACTGAAGCGGGCACTCTCTGGGGAAAGAACTGTAAATTAATTTCGGGGTATACATACACGACAAGAGGTCAGATCCACATTCACATAGATGGATGCACATTTCACGCGCACATGCTTGACCAATTGCATATACTGATACTATAATATAGAAATATTTACACACACGACCCTGCATATAAATATGCGTGCGGTACACATAAAGACATATATGCACATTTAAATAGACGCACCGAATTCATAGGACGTATTGCACATGCATGCTTGTAAGTGCGCATACATTGTACGGGATTACTGCCTTGCCGTGCACATGTATAAATAGATACACGATTAAATTGCCATATAGATCCAATGCAAATTGAAATTATACACCTGCATGAAGTTTCTTTGCAAACGTATGAAGTCATAGACATAGGCAGACAGACAAATAGATAGATAGATAGATAGATAGATAGATAGATAGATAGATAGATAGATAGATAGATAGATAGATAGATAGATAGATAGATAGATTAATTAGATAGATAGATAGATAGATAGATAGATAGATAGATAGATAGATAGATAGATAGATAGATATAGATAGATAGATAGATAGATAGATAGATAGATAGATAGATAGATAGATAGATAGATAGATAGATAGATAGATGTGTGCACTTACAGACCCTGCACACAGCTCTGCCTCCCCCTCAGAGGATGACGTCCTCCCGCACACAGGCCGCGTGCAGGCCCCAGACGCTCAGCAATAATTTATATGGCACTTCTGAAGTGATACTGAGGCTAATCTGTGCAATAAATAATGAATCGTCAATACGTCTGCGGCGTCAACAACTGCTCAATCGATAGGTCCGCAGCAGGGCGGTGAGTGCTCGTGCGAGGCCCGTCTGGTCCCTGGGCGGGGGACCTCCGAGGGGGGGCCCTCCGAGGGGGGTGGGTGTGCACGTACAGACTGAAGCCAGCCCGGCAGCGGGCTACAGATGTGTTAGCGTGGTGCATAACACAGCTGGGAATGAAAGCGTGCACTGTTTGTGCGCGGGATTAGTGCAGAACACGGCGTGTGTTTAAACTAATACACAACGCACTGAAGTCACAAGTGCGACAAAGGGTACTTCCAGGGCACGCCCACAGGCTGAGGGCCACGGCACCACCGACAGGTTAAACTGCAGCGTGTCACATGCACTCAGCACGTCAGTCCCACTGAATACAGAGTGCCGCGAAAATAGTTTAAAATCGATCGCGTTCAGGAGGCAGTCGGAGGAGTCACAGGCCTAGAGTCTGAACTAAACTCTACCACCTGAAGGCGACAGGCAGGGTGACAGGGAGGACAGGAAGGGCGCGTGGGACACTCACATAGCAACGCCGAGACTGGAGAACAAGAAAGAGTGAGCTATAAAGAAAGTGAAAAGCAAAGAATGAGAGATAGGAAGAGTGTCAAACGAGAGAATGAAATAGATAGGTAGGTAGACAGACAGACAGATAGATAGATTGATTTATTTCATTTTAGGTTGTGAAAGCAAACTTCTTTCACAACCTAAATTGAAATAGGTAATGTCTTTCATAAGAAGCTTGAGGGATTTATCTATCTACTACTTTTACTTTGCACTTTATATCGTCAGTTTTCTGTACTTTGTGCATTGACTTTCACTTTCACATGCACAGTTTTATTATGTAAATAAAACACGTAGGTAAGTTGCAACAGAAGCCCAGCTTGTTTGTTGCCATTTTATTTCCGACTCTCGGAAGCGTCTCCCGGGGCAGTGAGTGTACAGTGTAAGCCGCAGGCAGCAGCTACTGAGCAGCCGGACATGGGGGGTCACTGAGTCACACAGGAGCCCGCCCCCAGTCACACGCACAGAGAGCCCGCTACAGGTACCAGCAGTGTCTCACGTTTAGTGACGTTTCTCTGCATAGAGCGTGGTGTTGTGCTCACTCTGCAGAGATACCTCAGGCAGGCCACAAACGAGTGTCATTGAAATATGTGTTTTCAAGCTCTGGGAAGACTAATTTAACACACACGGGAACAGGCAGGACACACTCCATCCAGCACGAGGCAGGGCGGCACGTTATCACACCGCTCACACAGGAGCAACACACAGAGAAAGACACGAGACACCCCAAACAGAGAGCACACTCACGGCAGAGAGGGGCTGCAATGGCGGCGAGAGAGGTGCACTTCCGGATTGGAAACAAGAGGCAGCACCACGGTTTAATAGACCCCAAGGCCAACGCGATGATGTCTGCCAGTCACGGCTGTGTGCATGTACATGTGTGTGCACGTTTTAGGGAGTGAGGTGGGGCCCCTCTTACATAAATTGGGGTGACTGCAGGTAGAAAGGCCGGTAGGATGGAATAGAGTCACTCACGTCATCAATGTCACGCTCTGCCCATGGGTAGCGCCTGACACGTGACAGACTCGAGCCCACCCCAGCCGGGCCTCCGTAGACCCCGTCCAGCCAGGGTGCCCCCTAAGACCCTTTCAGTCTGCTAATGCCTGCTGCTGCTGTGCTGTCGCCCCTGAGCCCAGCCCCCGGGCACTGTCTGTCTCTGGCCCGTTCTGTGAACCCTGCTGATCTCTCGCCTGCTTGCTTTTGCCGTCTGTCTCCCATCCAGTGGCCCTCTCACCCTTCACTGTAACACGCCGTATAGGTCACCCCTACCAGAACAGGACCCCCCCGAAGAAGAAGAAGCCGCGCACCTCCTTCACCCGGCTGCAGATCTGCGAGCTGGAGAAGCGCTTCCACCGGCAGAAGTACCTGGCCTCGGCCGAGAGGGCGGCGCTCGCCAAGGCCCTCAAAATGACGGACGCGCAGGTCAAGACTTGGTTCCAGAACCGGAGGACGAAGTGGAGGTAAGGGCAGCACGGCGGGGTGGGGGAGGAGTGGCTGTGTACATTGCACTGTGGCCCTGGCATCACTGCACACGATGCACATTTCACACCGTGTTCATGTTTCTGTGAGTAATTTATGCCAGGATATTTGCTAACCATGGGAACAAGAGGGCGTGACAGCAGAAGGGACTCATGGGGACACGTCACCCTTAATTTCGATTGGAGAGACATTTTTATTTTCGGTGGGTGGGTGCTTAAATACTCAAAGATACATGCTTACAGCTGTGTGTGTGTGATGTATATGAAGGCGAGTTTCTCGTTGCTAATTTTCACCTTTTGGTGGTGCTTAGAAATTGTTGTTGGATTCTCTCGAATTAGAAGGTGAGCAGGAAGGGGCGCCCAGATGTGCTACATCCCCTCGTCGGTGTGTATATGTGTGTGTGTGGGGGGGGGGGGGCGTTGTTTATGGTCTGGGTACAAACACTGGAATCGTCTTGCTGCACCGTGGGTGCCACACTGATGGATTGTATGTGACTCCAGCGGGTTCTAAATGCGTTCTGCAATTTTAGCAGACACGCCACATGTGCATTGTAAGCGTTACATTCGAGTCCTAGGCTCATTCGAGTACATCACATATAAGTAGCAGTGAGACTGGACTTAACTGCACAACCGAGCGCGTAAGGTAGCGGCTGCATATTCAGAGTATTACTGAAATTAAAACACTGGCTCGAGACAGCCTTGGATGTACCGAGGGCCCCGAAACAGCGCCTTATGAAATGGGAAGGCATAATAGCCCTGAGTGTGCCATGCACAGGGCCTGGTTGTGGGAAGCAGGAGGGTGGGATGCTTCTGGTGCATCAGTGGGAGGGGGCATTACCTGCTTCAGGATAGCTAACAAACATACCAATGTGAATCCGTGCAAGGGCAGTGCAGCGGGTTAAGCGTTCGCTGCTGAGATCAGCTTATAACTAGCAGCCACTGATTCGAATGTAGGGTCAACTCATCCTTCTGAAGTTCAAACACGTTGTCTACCTGTTTTATATCACTGGGAAAGAGCATACATGTAGAGCATACATGTTAGTCCATTTGTGAAAAGGCGTTATAAACCACGAGGATAGAAGTCACCGCAGCTGTGCTAACACGTAGTGGCTTGGGCCTGCACAGGTGAGCTGTCGGGAGTTCTTAAAAGGGCCTGGCAATGAATGCGGGTGAGTTCTTTATTTCCACCTGATTTCCCTGCCTGGTTGCCTTTGGTAATCCCCAGAGCCAGGGCCTTCCGTCTTGCATGTTGCTCATGCGCTGCAGACATTGCTCAGCCGAATAAGGCCTCGGGCGCTCAGGAAGACCACACCCGGCCTGATTTTGCAGTAACACACCTTGTGCGTAAAGTGTGCTGCTAAGATCTAGCACCACTGCAGTCCTTGCAGTTCAAGGGCCTGTGGCACCACAGCACTGGCACTTCTTTGGAAATGCCACACGCGCTCAGAAATAACCGAAACCCATAAATACATCCAGGAAGAAATACAGCTGTTGTGTGCTGTACGTGCTCCAGAGAGTGTTCTGTGACTGTAGAGGTATCCACAGCCCTTCTTGGTGCGCGGGGCGCCTGGCACCACAGCACGGGGCCTTCTACCCTATGAGGCGCTGAGGAGATTGGCCAGGACAGGCCATTTCTCAGCCATAAGGACCTGGGCAGCAGATGCATCTCCGTGAAACGAGGCCTCGCACGAGGCAGACTCCGACCGTCGAGGGAAAACGATTAGAGCGCAGTAATTTGGCCAATCAAATCAATAAACTTAATGCAGATTGGTAACGGGATCTGGGAGGCGTCTGGCAGCGGCGGGAGGCCGCGCTGTGCCAGGGATGGTCTGGGCTCAGAGAGGCTGCAGGGGGGCCCTCAGAATGGCAGGGAGGGGGCAAACCTACTCTGGGGCTCGGGGGGAGGCACCCAGAGGCTCGGACCAAACCTCATTGGAGTTCACAGGCACCCAGAGGTCTCTGAAACCTGGACACCGATCAAAATACACAGGGGCGTGAATGCACGAAATGTGTGCTTAGACGTTTTCCAATGGGAGTAATCTGACCATACATGGACAGCAACAACCCAGGGGTTCGGGGCTGAAGTATGTATAGCCCTAGAAACTCGAACACGCATCAAAACACACAGGTGAACAAGCATACTATTAGTAAACAAATGTATGTTTTCATTCTTTATAATATGTGTTCGGGATCAATGTATAACATCTCACCACAATAGATAGATAGATAGATAGATAGATAGATAGATAGATAGATAGATAGATAGATAGATAGATAGATAGATAGATTGATTTTCAGTAAAGTCACGAGGCCGAACATTTACTACATGCATTAACTATTCTAATTAGATAGCTAGATATATCGATAGGTCCCAGGCGTGGGGTTGACAGGAGCCCCCAGTTAAGGCCCTTTCTTCGGCTTTGCCCACTCTAACTCCTGTGGTCCAGGGCGGACTTGGAAGTGGCCGCCTGCCCGCTGGTCTGGGCCTCTTCCTGCCTGTTCCACTGGTTCCCTCGTGAGTATGCGGGGCTTTGCTTTCAGGAACGCCCGGTGGCTCTTTCTCCTGCCGACAGCCCTGGGCACATCCACCTGTTCCGGAGCCGGCTGGAGACGGGGCCTGTATAGAGGCATGGCCGCAGAGCCTCCCGGGCCAATGGCACAGACACGAGGTTGCATTTCACGTCCGTGGGCTCTTTAGCCACCAAGAGGAGCGGCGGACTGTAACTGACTCAAGGTGCTGTGAAAGTCATGATTTAGAAGAGGAGCAGTCCCCGCTCTCAGCCACACGCCGCCGCGTGTCTTTAAAGACTCTTTGAAACCTCATCCGATGCTGCGTTTTAGGAAAAGAAAAAGGTAAAATATTACGAATGTGTACAGAAGAAAGCACGTGTTGTACCAAGTGCTTTGTGATCACTTAAGTGCGCGGCAATCGGTGCGTAACTGGCGCAACTCAAGGAACTCACCGCCAATCTGGCTCAGCGGAAGCCGCCGTGTGGCCTTTGTGCAGGGATCAGTGCAGTGCATGTGCTGAGCTGACAGGGCCCAACTTGAAATGCAAACCAGCTAGAAATCTGCCTTCATATGTTCAGGGTTTCCATACAAAACGAAGGCGAGGTTACCTATATTGTCGGTGGTGTGTGTGTAGATAGGCAGGCTGGCAGATAGACCCAAGCTACACCTCACGTCATTTTTGATTATATATATATATATATATATATATATATATATATATATATATATATATATATATATATATATATATATATATATATATATATATATATATATATATATATATATATAGCACACCCAATCCACAAATCCTCGAACTCCCACGTCCACCGGAGCGCTTCAAGGCAAGGAAAGAGGAGCTGACCCAGAAAATGCAGTGAGCAGAATTACATTTTATTAGTGGAAGCTCGCCCTGCCAGCATAACGTTTCGGCCTTCACAGAGGCCTTGGTCACATGACGCCATAAAGGGAGGGGGGACTATTTAAAGTGCAAGTGCAAGCAAGAAAAGGGGTTACAATTGGTCAACGCAGGCACATAGTAGTAGCCATAGAGAGAGGGCAGAATATCTGCATGAATGCAAATTGACTCTCTAAATGCTGCGAATTTAACACGACTGTATGAAATGTTAAAAACATAAGAATAATAAACTCACATCAATATATATATTTAAAACAATTAAGGACGTGCCATGTTGCTCGGGAGCTCTCTGCTGCCAGAAGCTGTTTTCAATACTCCGGAGGGAGCGCCGGCTCCTTCTCGGCCGATATGTAGCGCCAGGAGCCTCAAAGAGGCCAAGAAAGAGCCGGTAAACAGACAGTAACAGTAACAGAGACGAAAAGATCGCACACCGCAGCCTCCGCTCTGGGATGAAATCTCCCAATCAGGGCCTCAGGGCATGCAGACTGTCACGGGGAAAAATATAATTGTTCTCCTGCTGCAGCACTGCGAATTGAAGTGCTTAAAATGTGCACCCATGGAGAAAGCGCCACGTACTCGTAGAATTAATAACAATGAAAATATCACTTCTAATTCCATCACTACCAATACTTGTACTGCAAAAGTCATATTATTATTACCATTATTATTAGAAGTACTGCTATTATTAGGATTATAATTAACAATGATACCATTATTATTATTCGTTTATATTATTGTTTATATTATTATTATTATTGTTTATATTATATTATTATTGTTGTTGTTTGTTGTTATTATTATTTACTAGTACCAATACTCAATGCTATTATTATTATGCCAACACGCTGTTTTCGTGATCGGCAACATTTCCCTTACAGTTCTCATTTCCGTAGTAAGGTCGGCCTTGTGTTTGCTTTTCTCTAAATTCGTGCAGACGTACGTCAGATATTGCTACGAGCTCTGTTTTTCTTGTGCACATTTGTATACAGTGAAATACTTGGCCCAAGCTATCAAAACAGCACGTTACAATCTACATTCGCGGCACCGTAGATTTTCTTTCATTATTTGCCCACATCCTAAATTACCCTGTAGAGATTCAAAGCTGAAGGTTTCGCAGAACGTATTCTGTAAGAAGCTCGTTAACTTCACGTGTGCTGAAGCACACGAAGCGAAGCGCTGCTGGAGCCAAGAAGGGGGAACGGGTGGCGTGCGGCGCTACGTTACGTCACCACACATATAAACAAAAGACATACGTCTCAGCAAATCCTTTATATATATATATATATATATATATATATATATATATATATACGAGGGATATATATAATACATAAGGGACAAATACATATGTATTATACATTTGCGTGGAATATATATATATGTATGCATTTTTTTTATGGGGCAAAAATATAATGCGCTCCACTTCTCCAAACTACTCCAGGAACTTTAGAAAAAAAACGCACTCCCGGGGCAAATTTCACTCGTTTATTGACAGGACCTCACAGCAATCTGCAGCATTTCTGACGAAGATACCTGAAATAACCCACTAAAGGACGTTCAGTGAAAAGAAAAAAAACTACTCGTCGCCCCGTCCATAAATGAGCAGCAGTCCCCTGCAGGAGAGTGGAAACCTCCGGTTGACAGAGAGGGCGCCTCAGGGCGACGGATACACTAGAGAAGGCGCTATGATGTAGAAAAGGCGCCGATGGCGGGGCCCCGCCTGCCCCAGGAGAGGGGACACCACCTTCACAGGCGCTGCTACCTTCCACCCCTGCCACCCTCAAAGCCAGATTAGAAGGCTGGGAGAGGCTGCTATGGGATGTTGTCTCCTGCCCTCCAATCTGCAGCACCGCCACCACATCAGAACCCCCCCCCCCCCCTTCGAATTACTTAATCACATCCCTGCCACCTATGGGGTGACGCGAATCAGAAGACCACCAATAAACGCGTTGTTGGCTCCGCAGACCTCAGCAGACAACGCCTTGCGCTTCTTTCAGTGGCTGCGTCACAGGTAACTTTCCACGTAAGGCCTTTTTACGTTGCTGAACTTTTGTACATTGTCCAGTGACCAGTTCTTATTAGGTGCTTTACACTAGCTTTTGACTTGTTTTGCAACGAGTTGCGTAGTAACCCGGAAAACAGCGAGATATACATCAGAGATCTAACATCTACCCAAAAACATGCGGGGGCTTATTTACAAGCCCCTTGCAGCCGGTACCGTATGTGACGTATGATGAGTGACGTTTCGGCGATACGTCACTTTTAAAATGGGAAAAGTGACGTACTGGTGGCGCAAGGGGCTTGTAAATAAGCCCTGCAGATTGTTAAAGGCGCCGCAGCCCTGGAGCTTTTCATGCTGAGTCAACGTTGGAGAAAACAAATGCAACAAACTCAATATCACTTAATGTAATGACCGAGAACATGATATGTGGCAAATAGAGACACCGAGGTCGGTTGCATTCGGCATTCCTTGTTTTCTAGTGAACAGAAGGAGCGCCTCAATAATGCACATACTTGTGCGTCCGTGTCGGGGTGCGTCTACGTGCGTGCGTGTGCACGCCTGCGTCTACGTGTATGCGTGTCCGGGTGCGTGCATCCGTCTACGTGTCCGTGAGTGTTTGCATGTATCATTGCGAGTCTGCGCGCGACTGCACATGTACAAGAGCGCCTTAAAAAGAGACACAGCGAGCTCCGTCCACAAGGGTTTTGTTTGGCTGTAGAAAAAAAACAAAAAAAAAAACTTTTTTAAGTGTGTAGAATATACATGAGTTAGGAGGAAAGGTAAGGTTACGTTTCGTTGCGAAGTCCGTGACAAATATTGTCACGTGTAGCTTCTCAGGCACCACCCTCCCGTTCATTGAGCGATGC
Source organism: Lissotriton helveticus (assembly GCF_964261635.1). Taxonomy (NCBI): domain Eukaryota; kingdom Metazoa; phylum Chordata; class Amphibia; order Caudata; family Salamandridae; genus Lissotriton; species Lissotriton helveticus. The sequence continues at coordinate 1,074,207,389 of NC_136065.1, read as the reverse complement.
AATACATATTCATAAGTAAACATTGAAACATTGTGCAATCTCCCGGTGCATAAATGATCGGCTATGTTGGAATCTTTGAACTGGAGCACCTGGTTTGATTCTGGGCTTCCTCTCTTAATCAATTTGCGTAATGTGAGCTGAGAACGTGTCTATTTGGCTCAGCTTCTTATCCTGCCAAAAATTTGTAGCGCCTAGAAGGATTTAGTTCAGAGGGTGTGCTAGCGAAAAAAAAAACAATAATTCGACGTGGTGCTTTAAAAAGTTATTTTTTGTGTATGCCCTTTTTAAAGAGATACGTTTTATGCGAGTGCATTGATAATTCTAACCAACATATCGCACGTGTGTATTCACACATGTATTATTACAAGTATTAGCGACCATGACATTATGAACTATGTTTACGTGCTTCTTTATCATTTGCATAAATGCAATTAACGATTTGTACAATAGCGTGCTTTATGACCTGGCTGCGTCATTTGTTCTGCTAAATGACGGCTGGCCGATCCACGCCTTCCTAACTATGAATAATACCCTTCACTAAAATTAATAATGGGCCGTCGCTAATTGCGACGGCGGTGACTGGAATGCATTTATCTGTGAAGTCAAAACAGTATTAAATATGTATAAACAGTAGGGCTGTGGTTGAGGGAGCGCCATCCATTACTGAAACAGCCGATCATTTTTGTCCAATTCATACATAAAATAACAACGCGTGTACTGTAGTACTGCATTTTTAAATATGCTTTTTCGGGCTGTAGTTTTTAATACATTTACGAAATATATATTTTAAGTCACCAATGGAATACTATTTACTTGTTTTCCATTTCTTTCAGAAAAACGCAGGAATAAGATACTCAAAGCTACTTGTCATCGAGATGTAGGTTTCCAAAAGAACCCGTAAGCGCCATTTTGTTCTCCCCAGAAGAATTAAACTATTAAAAAGGGGAACTGGGGGATCTGAAGAGAGTAACCTGCAAGTTAAATTTAACATCTTTTTTCCGATATATGTTTTTAAAGCTTGACATTGACACAGTTGTGAATGGAACCGACAACAACCCATTGACATTTAAAAAATAACCTATATCACGTATCTGTGTCTACACAAACGTACAAACACTGCTATCAAAGCGTGAGGAAAGTGTTTTGATATACAAATGTTGCCAGTATCTATGCAATGATTTTGAGAGCGTCGAGCGTCTGTATGTATTTTATATTAGTGCTTACGCGTTGTTAAAATATAGGCACAACCTAAAAAATGACCTTTTGCTGTAAATTTTGAAAACGTTTGTGGGACGGAGTTCATGGCTTACGCGCGTTACTTTTAAAATGTAACCCCTACTACATAAAGCAAACTGGGGTCTGAACCCGGATTGAAAATAGGGATCAAGGCCTGTGTGTAAGTGTGTGTGCGTGAGTGAGAGAGAGAGACACACACACAGACACACTCTCATTGGAAGGGGGCTCGCAACCTGAACTGAATCATAACAACGCAATTATTATTGTTGGTGTATTTGTGTGTGTGTGTGTGTGCCGGCGCGTGTAAGAGAGGACCCGTAGGACGGGTTCACGAATTTTACGCACATATAGTGTGGACGAAACCGACTATAAGTTGAACCTTCCTCTGTTCTTTTTGCGCCCACTTCTGTTCCTATGAGTTTGCGTAAATCCCAAATATTGTTATTTATTATATCTCAAAATACCCTAAATTCTAGTGAGGCACTCTGATCTTATTTACCCCTGTGTAAAACTTCAGAAATAAATACAACTAGTACATTAATAAATAAACGTCAGGCGCTGAGTGTTGCTGCCGTGGCAGCCAGTGTGAGGTACGCAGACCCGAAGTGAGTCCACAAACTTTGCACACCCAAGATGGGAGCAGCTTGAGCTGCAGGTTAGCGGACTACAGACCGGGGGTTGATGATTTAGCAGACGTGGGCGTTGTATTTGTTGTATTACTTATTTGATTAGAAACATGGGCCTCATTTATGAAAGCCTTGCGCCACCGGTGCGTCACTTTTTCCCATGTTAAAAGTGACGCACCGGCGGCGCAAGGCCTTCATAAATAAGGCCCATTGTGTCCAAGTGGCCTCCAGGCGCTATGGGCAAAAGGGCGGAGGAAGCAGACAGCTAGTTCAAGCAGCCATGGAAAGGCTAACAGAATAGAAGGGTGTTTGAAAGTCGCGTGTTTCGGTTTTCCAGAGATTGCAGAAAGGTTATCCCCAGTTTAGCCACCGGGAATGAGTGCGTACTCTGGGGCTACACCCCAAAGTTATTCCCCAGTTTAACCATGGGTAATGAATGCCCCCATTGGGGTTACATCCATGGGTTGGTTTGCTGAAGGGCAGTGCTTAATTTGAGCCAGTGGTTCCTGGTGCTGGGCACAGGCACTAAATTGCCAACACTGCACTTATGACAGTGTACCACATGGTGGCACTGTCTATTAGACAGTGTCTAATTTAGTGAAGAGGACAACAACCGTTGCTTATCCCTTCAATATATATTACAAATGACTAATGCCTGCCACTCAAGCCATTGTTATATCTTTGGGGGCCTGGAATAGTCTGAATGTCACACTGTTTGAGTGTGTTGGTTAGTACTTGGATTTGTAGTGTCATTGGTAGTACTGGCAGAGGCATTGGGAGGCGCACGAAGCAATAGCCTCCTGATGAGGGCTCTGGCCCTTATTTTCTTTTTCTAAACAAATTAAGCACTGCTGAAGGGACATATTGTCCGGGTGCACGAACAGCTCGTATTCCTCAGGCCATATGCACCCTGTGGGGCCCTTATAGCGCCCAGCCCTCTACTCCGGCATTCAGTGTAAACACCCCCATTAATCTGGCTAGGAATAGAGATTACAAAACCCGACCTCTGTGCTGGTTTTGACATTACGGTTTCGTTGTAATGTAGTCCGAGTGACCCGGGAGTCACAAACCCAGGCTTCTGCAGTGGCGGAGGGCAGAGAGAGCGCGAGCAGAGACCACCGGGGAGGAAGGAGAAACGTCCTCAAGGTCCGAAGGCCGAAGAAACAGCCGGAGGACGCAGCCCGAACCCTGGCCTGCAAGAGATCACCGGGCATTTAATATATAGCGGGATGTATGGAATCCTTTACACCTAGAGTGCCGTAAATACTTTCTGAGATTCACAGGCCTCGCTGAAGGTCAGCGGGATAAAAACAATATAAAGAAAACAAAGGGAGCTCGGGAACTGAACAAGGGGTGTTGGCCAAAGTCATACCCCCTGCCGTGTATCTGTAGCGCTTGGCACCAGGCCGTGAGCTGCAGGCACTATGGGCATGGGCACCTGGCTGTGCCTAGCTCGTAGTTTGAGCATGTGTACTGGGTGCAGAGTATGGACAATACTCTCTGCCTAGTATCCCCACTATGCCCACAAGTACTGCGTGCATAAGTACTGGGCTAAGGGTGATGGCCATGCACTGTGCACATTGCCATGTTCCATGGGTACTGGTGGCATGGATAATTGGCAGAAACCATGGTTGCAGGCTATGGTCCATAATGCATGGTCTTGCTCTCCGGTACTGCAGGCGACGGTACTGGGCACTGGATATGAGTCAGAGCTACCAGTGATGGAATGACGTCTATAGGACAATTAATGTAGTCTATCTAGCCTCTGAAATGGCACTCAGGGACAGGATCAGGCTAATGCAGCGTAGGTCCAACAAGCAAACTAATTTCCAAGAACAATGGCGTACCCTCCCTTAAAATGTTTCCCCTAATCTAGAATGTAAAAAAAAACCTTCATTAAAAAGGGCTGCTGGGGGAGAAGGTGCGCCATCTTTTACCACAGGGTGAAAGTACACTCTTTGAAGCATGCAAAGAAGAAATTCACCGCCTAACACCCACAGGTCTACTTTTTAACATATGTATGTTTTTTTTTAGCTTAATTATATTACCAGATCTCATTAAATTCATACACTCTGTAATACAGTAGCACACATCACAATGAACGTTGTTATGATCAGTATAGACATTCTTAAAGAAAGAATCGAGTGCAAATCAGTAGCAACATAACCAAAAGCTCATACGTCCAAATCATTTATTCACATATATGCCTCTAACCAGCGTCTGAATTGACCAATTGCTCGACACATAATTGCTTACTAAAAGGCACAAATATGCACTTTAGTCTCAAGAGCCCACGTAATACCAGGCGTGTTCATGAATTATAACTTGAATTAGCCCGCAATAGCGCATTCTGAAACATATTCAGACACACACGTGCTATGCATTGGGGTAAAGTTATATATCGCAAATTGAGTTCTTAGCGTTACATTTTCTTTTAAAGCACAACTTTATCAGGCATCATTCTTTTAAGTGCATTTTTTTTAGCAAACCAGTGCGTGGTTGAACAGGTTTAGCATCCTGGGATCTTTATCAAGACACAATATAAGTGGCTTCAGTGGGTTTGTGTTTGAAGACATTCATTTGAGTCGGAACATAACACAGATTGACCAAAGGTGCATTACAAAACACACCACTTAGGCAGTGATGCCCTGAGTCCAGGGAGATAAGCTATGAACAAATATATTTATTCAAATTATACCTTCTCATACAATGTAAAAACACAGAGACCAGGGCTACTTAAAGCAAAAACAGAGGAGGTGTGAGAAACAGTCAAAAGGAGAAAACAGGGAGGAGGTGCTCATGATGTCTATTACTACAAGAGCAATAATATGAAGATAGTATGATTTATAATTAAGGCTCCCAGCTTTCCGGTTTTTTATTGATATTTACAGATAAATACACACAGAGAACAGCATGTTTCCTGTCTGTATTTAAGTGGAAAATACGAAAAATTGTGTTTCTTGTGGTTGACTCTCCATGCTGTCTTTTGTGATTTCCAGGATAACTGCTAAGTAGATAGACATAATGGGAAGTAAAAAAACATGTTCGGATTTCCCTAAATACAGGCATATCTTAACATATATTTGTAGTATAATCAGTGCTTTAAATGAACCAGTACTGAGTATCAGTACTTTTTCATTTTGAGATCGAGAGTACCGGCACTTCTCAAGAGAAATGTAATGCGTTTAATTGGTGATTACCAGCACTTCTCAGAAGCAAGCAGGTACTCTGGTACAGAGTACCCACACTTCTATTTTTCCATTTCAAGCACTGAGTATAATGTCAATATTTAAGAGGATGTGATGTTTTGCTATATTTGGCTGCTTAATTTGCGAAAACATGATAGGCACCAACGTATGAGTGCATATCAGTTAAATGTGGAAATATAAAATTTGACTACATCATTTATTCTCAAAACACATATAAGTGTGTATAAATACCAATATGATGGCCAAAAAATAAATATAAATAAATATAGATGGAAATGTAAAAACAAAATAACATACAACAGTGAGCCCTGTTTAGAATTAAGGCTCTGTGTTTTCTCTTTTTACTATTTTTTACTGATTAATGTAGACAGAAAATAACGTGTTTCCTGTCTATATTTATTTTAAAAGTGGAAAAATACAGAAAAGTGGGATTCTAGTAAGTGACTCCTTATACTGTCTTTCAGGAATTTCAGGACAACCACTCAACAGATATACAACATAGGCAGCTAAAAAACAGGATGAGATTTCCTTAAATACAGGCTTATGTTAACATATATTTGTAGTATAATGCTAATATTTACCTGTAGGCAAAATCTTTTGTTATATTTGTCTGCTTAATTTGCTAAAACACAACATGCTTCAAAATATGATTACATGTTTATCAGTTAAATAAATGATGAAATATATCATTAACCACTCCATTTATTCTTAAAATGTGCAGTAAATATGGATAAATACCAGTAGGAGGGCCAGGTATAGACAGAAATAATAAAAAATAAATACCATGACCCAAGGAACCCTAATTATAATCTAAATTATACTACATGACACCCTAGGTGTGACCCAAGATGTAATATTACCTTTAACACCAGAACTAATTCTATCTAGAGTGGTTTCACATGTATAATAAACTCAACACATTCAAAGAGGTTTACAGACTTTTACTTTATGCAAATCTTTATGCAAACAACCAGCCACAAAACTCTGAGCCTCCTGGAATTTCTCCTGCGCTGACTGAGTTGGGGCATTTTCATCCTTAGGCATTATTGATATTGTTTCAAGGGATCTTCATGCAACTTAAAACCCCGAAATCTAAATAATGAGCATGAAAAAATGCACTTCACCCTCTTCAAGTTTGGTCTTGTTCTACTTTCAGATTATCCTAGATGCTTTGTGCGGCCTCCACTTGAGTGAAACACACAAATTGCAAATAGAACAACCAGTTTTAGTAGTTGTCAGATCATTGATCCTACACTAAAGTCTCACAAAGACAAAGGGACCTACCTCCTCTGGGTAGTTTCCAGATTAATGTAAAAAACATTCCCCAGGCTATTATATTCAACTTCACTTCTAAGCGTTCGCACCCATTCCAATTCTTGTCTTCAAGGGTGGGTCCCAGATGTTTAACCTATCTACGCATTCCACTAGCTGTCCTCTTTCCTTTCATCTAGATGGATTCTAAAACCATCTGGGCACTTGGACAGATATCGCCCATGTCCCAGAACTAAGCCAGATTCAACTCTATCTCACTGTTTAGGTCTAGGCCCTTGAAGAACACACTATTTTGGATGTGGAGTGATGGCGGGCCTGGCAGGGGGAACAGGAGTATTTATGACCTCCATTAAGGTCATGAATAAACATTTTTAATCTAGACTCCTTTGTGGTGGCTTTTGTAAACAAACTTGAAGGATTTATTTTGGGGGTGACCCATGCTGAAAACGAACTGGAAACAATAGAAACTGCCTCCCAGACCAAGGTCACTAACATTGTGGAGAATGACAGCAAGCTACGGTCTCATGAGAAATGACAGATCTCTGAGATGGAGTCTGTACTCCAGTTGGGACATATGTGAAATTATAAGATACTCGTGAGGGTATTACATCTGACGCTGAATAATGTGCCTGCATTAACCAACAGACAAATTACTTTAAGATAATTGGCAACTGAATTGGACATATGGCCCTAATGGCAAAATAAACCCAAGAAAAAGCTAGAAATATCCAATACAGTAGGACATATTTGTTTTCCCACAAGGGAAAAGGGAATGGGCATTCATCAAATTTTCATAGTGGACAATCCTCTTTTATCTAAACCAAAAAGCCTTAGTGACAAGCAAACCAGAGTCCATACGACAGAAAGTTTGCAATGGCGTAACATCTAGGGGAAATACATGTATCTCTGCTTTGCTGCTTGCGTAATACAGAATTAATTAAATACATGTTGCTATAGACCCTAATACTGAAAAGTTGCACAGTAGAGAACCAGGAAGGAAGCAAGCCGATTTTGCTCGGATTATGCTATTTATGAGTTAGTATTGGAAACACACTGACTTTGACTCACACATATTCCCATTTTTCCCATTTGAAACGTGGAGAAAATCAATTGCTTCTAATATATTTATAATGACAACAAAAGTGTTTAATCATTTTGCTCTGTGATTTTTGCCCTGATGAAAAACTTAACTTTGGAACAAAAACTGTTTGCTCCATTATCTATAACATCTATAACACAAGTAACAACAAATGGAGCACATGAATTTACTCCATTTTTTTCCTCCAAGGGCAACATTTTATGTTTATTGCCCAGGCTTCTTTTATTTGGACTGATGCTCAAACTACCCACTGTGGAATAAATATCATAAGTTGTGAAATGTTGGCAGTCTTTGATATTTCAATTTTTTTCCCGCACTCCCACCCAGTCAAAACTACACGATTTTCTTCCTGTCATGCTGTCTCCATGTTGGATTTAGGAAAGCCACCGTAATCCTCTGTATACTCTTGTAAAGACCAGAGGGTTATGTCATTCATCACAATGAGCTAGTTTGCCCCACATTATTTCTTGCATTGAGAAAGACAAGGAGGCATAGATAATGTATAATATGAAAGTACCACAAAAATATAAATCAGCCATCTAACACAGACCGTCTAATTCAAACAAAAGCTCGACATTTCAATCTCTTTTTAGATTTAACAAATGAACACATAGCCTAATACTCCGGCTATGCACGCATAGTTATGTGACTACTTGGTGAGTTCTGAGGAGGCAGCTACAAAGATTTTTTAAACTGAGAACCAAAGTCCTCAAAATGTAGTTCGGAATCTCAAAAGGTTGCGTGTTAATTGAGAGCAGGTACTCTTGTCATGGCCTCTCGAGCTGGTATAGATAACTGGAGACAGATGTGGCACATGGCCAGATCTTCTTGTTAGTGCAGCATACACATGGCATGACTGTACTACCCCTTTAGTGTGCTTGCGTTGCTGCAGAAACTCTTGTTACGTAGAAAGAGCTTATCACGGACGCCCATTATCTCTTTGTGCTGAGCATCCATCTTACACATGCAGAGAAGATAAAAGTCTGTTTCCTAAATCTTTTCCAAAGTTATATCAGACTAATTCCTTCAAACATACACTGCACGATATACACTAAACAATGTGTAGATACATTCTGTGTACAAGTCTTCTAACATGAGGGAACATGGTCAGTGTTTCATGCAGTTCACACTTTTAATTACTGAATGGGAGCGACCAGGAAAATGGCACAGGTTGGTCAACTACATGATATGTACATTTGGAACGTACTTTGATATAAGTAACTTTCTAAATACTTCAAAATATTCTAACCTAACTTCCAACAAACAAATTGTTCAGAAAGTACAGTAAAATGAACCAATTCATGTCATGCTAGCAGATTTAAAGGATAAGGGGAAAGTAAATAATAGAACTATCAAAAGAAATTAAAAAATGAATTGGTTGATTTTTTCTAACATTGTCCAACGCTCTGTTTAATAAAATGAGTGCAGCTTTCAGCTGTACATAAATAATGTTTAATAAGGCACACAATGCATGTACGCTAGACAAGTTACAATGAAATGTGCTCGAATCAGCAAAAAAGACTAGCATATCCATAACATAGCGTAAAGTTATACATAGGTTTCATCTCAACTTTTGTGCATCAGACCCAAAATGCTCGTTCAACACCATATTCAATATGAACAAAAGTTTCAGAATTTTGTGAAAAATAGAGTAAGTTGTACGTTTGCTCAAGCTTGCTAATTTGAAAAGTAAGGAAATAAACAGAGTTTTGTTCTAATTATTCTTGGTCTTGCTCCTAGATGAGGTCTATATACAAAAAATTGGGCTGGAGTAAAAAATATGGGGGATTAATTATGCACTTTTGTCGTTGGTCACATAAGAAACCGAAAAAATAATTTGGCTCCTACTTTCACATCAATAAGGTGTTCCCATATTTCATACCATCTCTATTCTCTGTCACAGAAGCAGGAACAAAACATTCAAAATTCTTCCGTTTAAACCTGGTGAATTTGTTTATTTGTTAGAGAAATTATGGAAATCTTGCTGGCATTGGCAACAAAAATGGTGTGGAATGGTTTAATTGCAGTCCCCATCTACCCTTGATTAAAAGAGTTTTGTGATTGTTGTGGTATCCTGTCAAAATATAGGCCCAGTTTAATGAGAAAATAATGACCTGAGATGTACTTAAAAATTATGATACACGAGGAAAGGATTATCCTTGAAGTGGGTAAATTAAAACATGTTCTTAAGGCAACTGTGAGACATTAGGCCGAACTATCATGAAATGTGGTGAAGGACTATATGTCACAATGAGAAATGTGAGTCAGGCATCACTAGGATGAGTGAGTGGTGTTCAGAGTTTAGAATATCTTCACATTGACTGCCTGAGGTGGCTTCCACCATTACTCAATAAAAACAAATTAAAACAACATAGTGATCTCATTTATGTCTTTCAAATATTAAAGAAACTCATTTGAAATTTCCCATCTTCTTATACATTTTCGTACAACATATTTCAATTCTTGTTCAAATTTCGATTTTTATATTTTTAAGCATCTGAAGAATCCTGTGTACACCATGGGAGGCTAAGAAATAAAACTACAAGTTAATTGGATCTACAGAAATAGATGTTTTCTTCTTGCAGCTATATATTTATTGCTTTAGCCTTACTGAGGTTACATTTGGAAAAAAAGATAACAAGTGCAGTTATTTTCCTCATTCAGTTTCCACAAATCATAGAGAGTGTTTAGTCAAGAAATTCAGAAACTTACAATTCAGGAAATAAGAAAATCCGTAGTTGTTACAGAAAAAGTAAAATGCGAGAGGCAGTCTATAGAAAGCAATCAAATGAAAGAAGATGCATAAAAACTGTCAAACTAAGATAAACAGCACCACAATATATCTAGATTATCAGTGTACATGAGATATCCACATCTGTGGATCCCCATTATGCATACTTTAGTAGATTTATACAGCATACAAGATGAACTGAAGATGAAAATCCAATAATGTTTTGAAAGAAAAGTGGCTGATCGTGAGAAAATAGCCACTTTGACCAAAGTGTCCGCCTTTCAGGATCTATCCTCTGAGATTTCCTAATCACGTAAAATAAAATACATACAAAAAAATTAATTGGTGGATTTTGCTGAAAGCAGTGGTTCCTAACTTCTTGTCCGTGAACCCCTGGGGTTCAAAAAAGTGTAGAGAATGAAACAATATTAGCAGATTAATAAAGTATATGTAAATAAAGAATCAACATGGAAAGTGAATATTTTAAAAAATGTTCTACAAATGTGCAAGAATTTGCAATTGGAGGGTGAAAAATCAAGTTGATGTCCATAACAGGATTTGTGGGAACAGCGCAAGTGCAGCAAACAGAATATATTATGCATGATGAAGTGATGACAAAAATACAGCACACATTCGGATAAAAAAAGTCAAAGTGATATATATGCGAGAGTTTAGCATATTGCTTCCCCTTTAAGAATTAAAAAACTAAATTTAGAAAAGCTTCACCCTTCCCATGAAGATTAAAAGTTCGAGGTTTCTATATTTGTGAATTAAATATTTCATCATTTGTGAATTTTTTTGATGTATACTTGTTTCTGTAATTTTTGAGTATTGCTCTGAGATTCAAATTCCAGAGATTGCTTAGGCTACGTTCCCTGGCTCTGTGTAATGACTTAGTGAAGGTCCCTAGATTCCAGTAATTATTCAGTAGGGGATCCCTGGATTTCAGTATTGCCTCAGTGATGATCCACAAAAGTCAACAGGTTAAGAACCACTGGCTTAAAGCCTTTGAACAATGGTGGTTCTTGGAAATGCATTATTTTCTGAAGCTACCTATGTCTAGCTGGCCAAGCACCCCTTGTTCTTAATCCCACCCCCTGCAGAATCAGACACATAAAGTTAAAATGCACTTCAAGTCATTCTGTGGGAGACTAGAGACCGATAGAGACCTAGAGTTAAAACCCACAAAAACACATCAATTAAATTAACTGCAACCAGACACATCAACTTTGTAATGAACTTTAATGGCAGATAACATTATTTGAGGAATGCAGAAGTGGTGCTTAAAGTCCAATTCTCAACAAGGAAAGAACATATATACACCTGGAAAAACAACACAGATTGCCCACTGCTTCTCATGTGACTGTTAATAAGAAATTTGAATCCATATACGTATTACTTTGTGCTTTCCCCAAAGCAGAAAACACAAATTACAAATTCGGTCTGTCTTCATGTTAAATTATAACTGTACAGTGTCTTACTGTAGGATATTTGGAGTTGACTTATAGCACCCTGTTACGATGTTGTAGAGGAGATTCGGAAAGGATACTCCCCCACACACATCCATTCATGTTTACTTTAAAATGTTAACACAAATTAATGTTGCATTACACTTTCCATATGAAGTCGAAATTTAATTTCACATACATTTTTCTAGTTTCTTAAAGTGCCAAATACCAAAATCAACATAGGAAAACAGTATAAATATGTTTCCTGTGACCTTAAACCTGACAATTTCCTGTCTGTTGAATTTGTCCAGGTGTCTTAGTATTATAACTCTTTTTTCCATTGAAATATTCTGATGCTCCTATTTTTCTTTTACCAGGGAAGATCCCTATTAAACTCAAAATTATTTTACCTTCCAATGAATCCCCGTTTGCTTTCTGCTACTCCCTAGTCCCAATGGTGTTGGTTTTTTTCTGTTTTATTGAGGATGACCTCATTTACCTCCACTGCCCATGTCCTTCTGTTTTTCACTTTTTGTTCTTTTTGGCTGCAAATCTTATATCCCAGAGCTATTATCTCCCACATCACTTCAGCTGCCTGTGGAAAAATAAGTTCAGAGATGAGTTTCCATGCTTGAACAAGAACTAGTGTAAACAGTAACACCAATTTTGTTTTTTGTTTAATTTTAAAATGTTAAAAGTATCACTGCTCATGGCCCTAAATTAGGAATTGTTTTTCTGTTTCAAGTCTTTTTTATACATTTTGGTTTGGGCTCATCGGAAAGTTGTTATCTTCAGGTTGGTTTTCTTCAGGCTGACATAAATGCACAAGTTCAAGCTTATCTCACCCCTAAGTATAAATAATGTCCTTGATTAAAAAAACAATTCCATCGAAGGTGAATATTAATGGAATATCCACATATCCACTTACTGTCCAGTATTTTAATACAAAATACTTTTTGCTCCTTTCACACATTTGTTATTGTTAGCGACAACATTAACTTCTGACACAGTTGCCAATTAGGATCAACCTCTCTCTCCCTCTCTCTCTCTCTCTCTCTCTCTCTCTCTCTCTCTCTCTCTCTCTCTCTCTCTCTCTCTCTCTATATATATATATATATATATATATATATATATATATATATATATATCTCTACATAAAAATATACACACACAAATGCACACATATATATATACAAATATATAGACATTAACCTCTGACACAGTTGCCAACCTCTCTTCCTATCTATCTCTCATATATATCTACATATATACATATATGTAAATACAGTTATACACGCACGTGTATATATATATATATATATATATATATATATATATATATATATATATATATATATATATTATATAATTTCACAATGCAATTCAATCCAGGTCAGCCATAAACGAGAGCAATCAGGGTAATTATGAGCAAAGTGCATTTATTATGCAAGCCTCCTGCACTGGTATATATATATATTTATATTTATATATATATATATATATATATATATATATATATATATATATATATATATATATATATATATATATATATATATATATATATATTTAAAAGCAAAAAATAAAAACGCCGCACTCTTCTCGGGTAGTTTTCAAAGCGATTTATTCCAGTTCAAAAGATCTTCCTTCACCTATGGTTTCGAACAAATCTGTTCCTGATCACGGTAGTCTCCAGCACCAGCTGAGAGGTCGCTCCTCCTTGAAACAAGGGACACTTGCTGTGCAATATATATATATATATATATATATATATATATATATATATATATATATATATATAGTCACTTTTTCCCTTAATTCAAAGGAAACATGCCGCAGCCTGATTCCTTTCACATGAATATTTGTTTTTTGAAGCCAAAATGCCAGATACATTTTGGAGCAACAAGAAGGGAAAATGTAATGCTTAATGTTTATAAATATTGACCCTTCCGAAAAGGCCACTTATTTGCAGTACGATGTAGACGATCTTGTAGTCCTACTTTAATGTTTTGGAAAAGTGCACATCTATTTATGTATGGTGACAGCATACGTAACTGACCAATGACCAAGGAGCTGTTAGCTTCAAATGCGTCTGGCGTATTTGCTGTAAAAAATAAGTATTCACGTGAAAGGAAATGGGTTGCGGCGTGTTTTCTTTGAATTAAGGGAACAAGTGACAATATATATATATATATATATATATATATATATAAATATATCTATATATATACGTATATATATGTCTATATATATGTATATATATATCTATGTATGTGTGTATATATATGTATATATATACACCTCAATAGAAGGAATCAGGAATGTTTACCATGTTTTCCCGTCAAAAACTGCCATCAAGGTACTCTGGTAGCATGTTAAAACTATGAGGCAGAAAGCTTGGATGCTCAATGCAGGGTCTGGCCATAAGCCAGTCCCCGTGTCAAGAATTCAGCTGCAGGTAAAGAGGTTATGGACTGGATTTGGCTATATTGCCTGCAGCCACTGCTCTCTGGGCCAAGCCTAAGGGTGTGCCCGGTGGTCTATTGTGTGAGGACATGAATAGTATGCACATCTTTACATGGTTGAAGAAAGTGAATGTTGACCTTTGGAAATCCTTGCAACTTTAGTGCAAGAATGTGTAAAGGCCAGCACCTGCACACAGGGAATTTGGTCTGTGACTTATGGTATCATGTCTGTTGTGTGAATTATGGACTTTAACCATAACTTGCAAATTTATGTTGATTTTCTGTTTTAATTCATAACAATAAATGGACTTTAACCATGGACTTTTAAGTGAATTTCTAAGGCTTTAAAATATATATATATATATATATGTTACTGTATTATAACGAAGGCTGACCATGATATAGCTTTACTTTAACCCTCGTTCTTTTTTGTGACACTCTCAATATCTATTTTGTAAAGTGAGGGTTGTTTAATGCATTTATTTCCCAAAATAAAGGCTCATTTGAAATACAAAAACTATTCAACAGTTTTCTATATGGAGAATATTTTATGGGTCAATGTGAAATTCGGGTGTCATTATAATAACGACAACCCCAAATCATTCTGTACAGCATTAACAATTTCCCACTGAGAATAGATTCACAAAATATGGTCTTATATTACTATTGAGGGGTTCATGTGACATTTGCAAATCATTCTACCTTCTGAGTCAAGTTTCAGTAGAACTCCTCGATATCTATCTATCTATCTATCTATCTATCTATCTATCTATCTATCTATCTATCTATCTATCTATCTATCTATCTATCTATCTATCTATCTATCTATCTATCTATCTATCTATCTGTCTGTCTGTCTGTCTGTCTGTCTGTCTGTCTATCTATCTATCTATCTATCTATCTATCTATCTATCTATCCATCTATCTTATGCAGATTGATGGTATCAAATCAAAACCGTAATTAAGCTAACACAGCCGTATAAATGTATCTTTCATGGTCATCATATCACTTTAGAGGCTTGAAGGAGGCTTTGAAAGAAATATATAAACCATTATACTGCAAAATGTCTTACTCGTGATTTTTTGTTGCCCCTATAACTTAATGCAAATCATTCCAGACAGCCAGGCATATTTTGTAGTTACAATGTGCAGTCAGGCTTTCCTCTTCCACCCCCGCTGAATGACCTTATATGGACAATGTACTAGTTACACTGTGCCATGGCACAAGTTACACATGACACAGCTAGAAATGTTAGTAAATGATATTGCAGATGCATATTTTAGGACCGGTCCATGTACACTTTCTTCTTGGCATTGTTTATACCTGAATAACAATTCTTGGAGTCTTGATCACTTGGTGTCTTTTTAATAAGGTGCACTAATGTGCGAAACTTTTTTCCTAAAAGGGCAGTCTTTCAAATCTGAGTTGGAGTCTGTTTCTAGACCCGTGTCTCGTAGCATGTAACATAAACTGCCTCTAACTGCACCATATAATGCATACATATATACCAACTCCCCATCTGCTGTACCTGGCCGTCTAATAAATAGGTTCTTGCTGTTAATATTCAGCCTAACATCATTATTTTTGCAAGAAGGAATGGTCTCAAACAGCCCTGAACAGTCTTGAATGGTCTTAAACAGTCCTGAACAGGCTTGAAAGTATCGACCCGTCAACAGTGTTAAGTTGTTTTATGTGCCCTGTTGCCAGTGGGAATTATTTTGAACATGATTGCACCCTGTTATAATTTTAGTTTTTTTGTACTTGTTTTACTGGGAATCGAAAACGGATAATGCTAGTAAAATGCTGATTTGTAAATCTTGTAGAATCCCTGACATAAACCAACTTGGTTCTACTTGCAGGCGGCAAACTGCGGAAGAGAGGGAGGCGGAGAGGCAGCAGGCCAACCGGATCCTCATGCAGCTGCAGCAGGAAGCCTTCCAGAAGTCCATCAACCAGCCCTTGCAGGCAGACCCCATCTGCATCCACAACTCCTCGCTCTTTGCCCTACAGAACCTTCAGCCCTGGTCTGACGACTCCTCCAAGATCACCAGCGTCACTTCCATAGCCTCTGCCTGCGAATGACCCTTAATGGAGACAATTGAGGCATAAAAACTACTTTAGGGTGTGCACCAATGACCTATGCTCTCTTCTGGGCCAGAGGATGAACTTGCAGACCTCCTGAGAATAGGGGCACCCAACAATGCGTTCTCTTTCATAAAAATGGAATTCCTCCCTAAATGTCACCCTTGAATTCCATTTCTGACATACCATATATATTTTTAAAAGAATTTGGTCTGCCATTTTCAGAAAACCAGCTGATTCGACAGACGTCCAAGAAGAGACAACTTTGCAAGGATTCCATTAAAGGGTCAACTGAGAAGGATAGGAGAGCAAGTTTCCCCTTGTCACTGGCCTCTCTCTTTCAGACAACTCATGCAGGGCCTGGGTTAAAAATCCAGCAGCAAACCAAGGCCCACTCCTCGGTGCCCCCACTGCCACCTCTGGTGCACAGTGCAGCCACCAGTCCTATGACTTCAATCGCTGAGAAGATAATGTGGCAACGTCACTTCCGTTGAACATCACTGCACAGAGGCGTTACTGTGAGACTGACATGCTGGCACATCACAGCACTTTGGAGTAGAGCTCCCTTGACCCTACTACCCCTGAGCACACGCCTATGGTGCCTACTGGGATGGCATCGTTTGTTTCAGGGTAAAGAGTTTAAGGGAGGCAAGTGAACGATTATCACTGCACAACTTCTATTTAAGACACACCTCATTTGTGCAACTAACAACAATCGATATCCAAAAAACAGACTGAACTAAACATACCAGCGTGGATAATTTATATTGGTTTACTTCTGCAACCAAGGCATCTTTGCTGGGAATTTTTGGTCACAATTGTATTTTATTTAATTTCTTTTTAGATAAAAAAAACATCAGTGTTGACAAAAACTGAGACTAGAGAAAGTCAGTGCCATGCCACAGGACAAAAATAACATGTCCTCCAGCTGCCATTCTAATGGCTTTTACTTGCCCTTGAAGTATTTAAAGATGGATTAGATAGTATTTCTTTGTTCCCATGTTCCTTTCTTTCTTTTTTTTGTTTGACTTTCTTTCTCGTTTTCGACTGTTCTATACTTTTCTTGTTTCTTTCATTTTATAGTTTTATTATTTGCCACCTGTCCTTTTATTTTCTTTCACCTTTCCATGTGTCTTTTTCTCTCTTTATTTACTTGACAATTCATTCTTTCTTTTTCTTTCTTTCTTTCTTTCTTTCTTTCTTTCTTTCTTTTTTATGGCATTGCATTGTCTGCTGTTTGAATAGTCATCTAATGACTAAAAGAAACACGCATCTCATCTTTGCTAGCTTTAGGGAGAATTAACGGCAACAATCATGTATTGAAGTTGATGTTGCAAGCACTTCTATATGAAAATCCAGGCATTTCTTTGTCAATTGTAACCTATCTTCTGTCAGCTTTAGGAATCCGTGTTGCACATTTTTCCAAGGAAATTTTTAAATGCATCATCTCTTTTTTAATTAAATTATGCACTTATAACATGTTTCTTCATATTAATTTGACACTGTGCTTGTGAGAGAATCCGAATAGAACAGACCTGCCCATTATGTACGTACAGATCTTACCAACACATGCCATTGCTTTCTGATTTCGTCTACCAGCATTGCATCAACATTACTTCCCCTGGGGAGGACACATTTAAACATCAAGTCAAATCACGCTTTATTCAGCTGAAATAAAAACCATAAACGTGCATATCAAACACAGTACATTAATATAAAAGCAATCAATAAGATGAAAAACGATTACATTTACATATACAAACACAACTGCAAGATTTTAATACAAGAATAAATATCACAATAGTTACAAAGAAACATCAATAGTTCATTTATCTATGTCAATATCTCTTTCTAGTGAGGAAAGAGCATTTTACAAAATGAATCACAGCATAACACACCCCAGCGCTCTCTAATTACTGTAAAAAAGTGTAAGCTGCCTTGTGAAATCTAATATTGGATCTACATAGTATTGGAATAAGGAAGTGTTTTCTGTGGATAGTATAAAACATGCCAAATTAGATAAAGTGCACAGTGCTCTGTCTGGACATACCATCGCATGGGCATGTGGGAAGAGATATAAACCACGGTCCTTGGATTGGACAAGCCAGCAGGAAGTGGACAAGATTAAAATGCAACCTTGTGAGGAGGAATCTCATCCATTCATATAAAATGAGTTGGCTGAGGTATGAACCCAAGCCAGGCAGGAACCACCACTTTAGTCAGGGTCAGCTAAGTACACACTAAAAGATAGCCTGTGCTCACCCTGTAGTATCTTGGCGCAGAGCAGTCAGGCTTAGCTAAAGAGGCAATGTGTAAAGTATTTGTGCAACACACATCCATAGTAAAACAATGAATACACCACAAAAGACTCCATTTTGTTTAGAAAAAATAGATGTTTGTTTTTGGTTCAAAACAGGACCAGAATGATAAAAATACATTGGATACTTTTCAAGTAATACATGTTTCAAAAATAGTACTCCCTACTGAGGAAAACAAGATCAAAACAGTAGCAATTCAATCAGCCTTAAAGTCCCCTTTTATTATATGAGTCACCTCTAAGGTAGGCCATAAGATTTCCTAAGGACCGGCAGCTTTATAAGTAAAAGGTAGGACATGTGCTTTTACTCTTTACATGTCCTGGTGGTGGCAAACAGCTGTGATGCCCAACTCTCTCATAGGTTAGCATGGGGGATTCCCTTATTCTGTTTTAAGTGGTAATTCCTGATCAGAGAGGAGTAAATTTTTGATGTTTCATATGCTTGGAATGGCATTGATTAATTCTAATTACTGGTGAAGTTGGATTTAATCATAATATTTTAGTAATGCACACATTTAGAAAGTGAACATTTTTCTGCATGTACTGCTGTATGCGCCTGATAGTCTGTTTCCAATAAATGTCTGTGTTGGGCTAGGTGACAGCTACATTTTTGCATACCCTCTAAACAGTCACAAAACAGATCACTCAAATGCATTTGTATCATCTGCATTCTGATGGGTCTTCCTGGGCTAGGAGGGGCAGGAGGGGTATGCCCTCCACTTGTATAGGTAGTATTCTGCTCACACACAAGGTACTGAAAACCTCCTCACCAATAGCCTGGCAGACAGGACTGGGTTGCCATGGGAGACCTCTCATGCAACGGAGTATCTATACCATCAAGCTATAAATTGGTCCCTTGGTTTTGGATAAATTCTCAGATAAAGAATAATCCATCCATGTTTAAAATGATGAAAACATGCTCATTTTCAGACAACTAGAAATATAAATTGTGGGTTGAAGAAAATGATAAATATCTGCAATTCAGAAACTTCTAAGAGATAACGTTTGCCAATAAAGAGCAGATAACATGAAAAACCATTATGCCAATTTAATCTACTACTCCAAGTACAAGGTTTGTGAATTGAGACCTTAATCTATAGGCAGTTTCTGAAAGTGTGTCTTTATCAGACAAAAAAAGAGATCTGTCAAACATGTTTAATAATCAGAGACATGTTTCACCCTGTATTGGGCTCATTAGTATGATGTAACTGGCAAGCACTGAGATTAATTAAGCTCTAGGGGCATTATTACCATAACCTTAACTCACATGGTAGTTAAAAAAAATGAAATACAAGTATTATAAGAAATGTTTCCTGTAACAAAGCTTTCAATTTCAGAAAAAGTTCAACATTATAAGAAAGTTAAACATAAACATCACAAAAAATAGTTTCAAATCTGCAGGTGTTTTGGCAAATAAACATAATCTTAATACAACTATCAGCTTTGCCTAGAGAATGCCCTGAGCCCGAAATAATGGGGCTGGATCAAAACAGCAGCCAAGAACATTAGGAACCGCAATTCCTCCTGTGTAATACAAATGAATATTGCTCGGGTATAATTCCCAGGAAATCATTCTCTAATTATAGACAGTGATGGCATAGGTGACAACAATGAGTACATTATTGTGGCCTTTAAAGGCGATCCCTTGTAAGCAATGAAGCTGTTAAAGGCAAAAGTAAGTCTTAAGAGAGAATGCAGGCATTTCTGGTATTTATGAAGGCAATGAGCAATCAAATTGCCTACACATTTAATTAATCTGTATTATTTCATTGAAGAAGTGGTTAATACCATTTAATTGTTCCATAAAGTTTTGCATATGAGGGTCAAACGGGGTTGATGTAATGCTTGGTTGTTTTGGAGCATACTCAGTTTCTGTTGGCAGCTTAATTTACGGTATAGTACTTGGCTTTGGCCGAATCGTCCACTTGTTATATGAAGGGTCTTCAGTAAGGTGAAATTGTCGGTTCTATTTTAATACTTTTGTCTTTTCTATCTAAAGATGAAGTATGCATTGTCAGCAAGATCTTTTGAGTGCCATGCTGCTGAAAGGTTTGGCTTGTATGATGGTGTTTTAGTTGGAGTGTGGGTGTTCACATGGTTTTCCAGAATTCCACTGAAGTCGTTTAGAAGTGTGCAAATGTCAGATGTGAAACTTTTAAGGTGAACAATGATTATGATATTTAAATAATTTATTGAGAAGTCTTTGAAGTATCTGAAGGTTTGTTGTTCTATTTTGGGGGTACCTCAATGTGTTGGTTGGATGGCGAGTTCAGTGATTGAAATAGCAAGGTGTCATTTAATCCCAGGAGTGTGGAAGTCTTGGGTTTGTGATTTCAAGAAGATGAGGTCTAGAATGTAGTCTTTGGAGTATATTGCTTGGGTGACATGATGTATTTTATTGAGTGTGTTGATGAGGTTGAGGGCTGAGTTTCTTGTATTTTTTATATTTGAGTTGTCTGGGAGGTTGAAATCTCTGAGGAAGTTGGTGTGGATGAATTCAGATGGATGAGGTGGTGAGGACACCTGAGATTCCATATAAAAAGATCTTGTTCTGTCTAGGAGACCTGTATGTGAGGTGGAAGTTAGTGGACTCAGATGCAGAGAGTGGGCAGTGGCATGTGAGTAGCTCCATGAAGTTGAATGCTGTTTGCTTACTTATGGACCAGTATATCTCATGGATGATAATGAGGCCTCCTTTCATCTTATCAGCATGGTCTGCATGCTAAAAGTTGTAGCCTTTCAGAATAATGATATCTAGGGTGTATGAGGATGTAGGGTGAGACATGATTCTGTGATAAAACCGGCATCCAAGTTTTGATAGGTGATGAAGTTTGAAATGTTTGAAACAAGAAGAGTTACTTGTGTCTCTGGCTACCATTTCTTATGAACACTATGGTTGTATGGTAAATGGGCCAGACTCCTCACTATCCACTAAATCAGAGCTATGGGTTGAGACGTGACGAAACTAAAACCTAAAGGTTCTTGTGAATTGTTAAAGATGGATAGGAAGAAGAAGAGAAACATACTGGAGGTTGGAGGTTTTCCTTCCCAGAGTATATCGTGGTATGGTAACATATAAGCCATAAGGGTAGCAAGTCTCCACACACAGTTTAAGTATAAAAATAAGCATGAATAAATAACAAAACGTAAGAGCTCGATTTTCACATTACTCATCTGATGCGCTAATAGGTGGCACTATTGATGAATCCAGGAAGTAACCAGAGATCTTCCCTGAGAATCTGGAGCATCAGGAGACTGTATTTGTGACAGCAACTTCTGGTTAAGTCCAAAGTTAGAAGATGCCGAGATTGACAGAGGAGTATTCTTCATAGATGATGCAGGTAAGCACAAAGAAACATGAAGGAAAGGCAGGGGAAACAAAACAAAGGTGCACACAATGCAATTGCAGTGACCAAACTGATTGTACGGGAACCATACAGCCAAGTAGTTGCCAGACAACTTGGTCCCACTATACTGCTGCTTAAACTGTCCTGCATGTAGTCCTTCCATTGTTCTGATTGGCCTTTCTTCTCTGACTGACATGGAAGAACTGGCTTCTGTATCTCAGCCTCATTCATCATTGTCCTCCACATTCGTCAGGTCTCTGAACACAATCCTTTCTTATATATCCATGTTGTTCTTATTGCATGTCTGGTTTTAAGTTTCATGCTACCTCCTGACCTTGCTGTGTCATGTCATTATCCCTTATTACGTTGCCAAGCAGGAATGGGTACACTGAAGGCCAAGACATCTTGCTTGCTTTCTCCCAGACCATAGAAATCACAGTAAGAGAAACATGTATCTCTCTCCAACAAATTCAAATTCAAATGTATATATTCAAGTGTTCGATGTTTTAAAAACCATTTCACCAAAGCAACACGTTTTACAGCATAAAAACATCCTAGTAAAAATCATTTCACATATCTCTCTCCAACGTTCCTAGACACATTATGCTGATCACATTAGTAATGGAGCCGTATTGATAGGAAACAACGAACAAGGCAAGCTGTATTAAGAGAACAAACATAAACGGCAGCATCACCACACTAAAACTTGACTTATTGATAGCTGATGTTTTTCTTTGATCTCAGTCTTTTAGGTTTATTAGGGTATTTGACTATGTGATTACTTTATATTTATTTACAAGCCATCTTTTTAATACGTAGACTTCGGAAAAAAAAATATAAATGTTTACTCTATGACGCTGTCTTAAGTCCTACACATTAACTAATGCAAAAAAAACAACAGACATAAAAAACTATTTGAGACATTGTATTGGTGTTTGAAAGTCAAATCACTTACCGACCTTTTAGCATACTGAAAAATCTAAAATTAGGCTGCAGTTTTTTGCATTGGGCTGGTGTTGACTGTGGCCTGCACTGATGCTTATTTTTGGAGACCAGGACTTATCTTTCACCATCACACCTTTACTCAGTGCAAGATAGAGAAAATGAAAAATGAGAAAAGGGAGAAAGATAGGAAAATAACAAAGCAAGACTTACAAAATAAACTGCACGTGCTAGATAACTAAAAGGGAAGTTTAGGGTGGTGTTGAGAAAGAGGTATGAGGTGGAATCCTGTCCAGGCAGCTGTGGTATTTAACACTCCCAGTATTCAGCAGCACCAGGAGCAGGCTACTAAGAAAATGATTGAGCCTGTAATTACTATATGAAAGTGAATATTGAATAAAGTTAAAAGTTAACATTGAAATGCCCTGGAAACATTTATGAATTAAATTGTGGCAAGAAAAGTAAGTATAATGTGGAAAAATCAGAAGTCTGCCTTTATCAGCAAGGTGAGTAAGGCCAGTCATGGAAAGCATTGCATAAAAACATCTTTTATAATATGCTAATGGTTGAATATGATCTTTGAGAAAAAACAATTAGGAAAATATCGTTTGTTAAGCTATTTCCCAACCCGTTTTTACAAAATGTTCGAGATAAATAGCAACTCCTAATTTGTCTGATCCATCTTTTTTTTTTTTGCAGAGTTTTATATAGCGCGAACTAGAACCGAACCGAATCAGTTATCAGAGCGCTTTACATAGCACCAGTTACGTTACATGAGGACACACAAGAATACCTTTTGGATTCAAACTGTTTTCACCAAGACGATTTGTTTCTTTGCTTTTCTACATCTGTCTTCCCCCCCTGCTGCAGTTTTCTTCCTATTTTATTTTTAAATTTTTTCATTTTTTGTTACCTTTCCCAGGGGAGGTTCCAAATCATACTACTCCCTGTTTTATTTTCCTTCTTCATTCACTCCTCTTTCCGTAGTGTAACACTTTATTGACTTATGCCTTCGCTGTTTCTTTTCTTTAACTTGTTTCTGTATGGTTAGCCCCTTAACCACTTTTTTTCTTTATCATCTATTTAGCACCAGTTTCCATTTTAGCTCTTTACTTCAGACTTGGCCGGACTCAAACCTCTTCATCTAACTATTAAACAATTAATGGCATAGATCCCATAGTCATTTCCCATTCGGAAACTGTTTAAATGGCCAATCTATTTAAGGCAAGACGAGCAAGAAAGCATAGCAGTTGGCAAAAACACATTTCTCTAATAGTAACCTGCAACAGAAAAAGGCTTTCTCTTTGAACTGTCACGAGATCCAGTAACCAAACAAGTGGCTAAGTATTAACATTTTGCAAATTAAAATAATTTTTTTATAAGTTAAAAAGAGCAGTTTAAGACTGCTATGATAATTTAAACTACAATTGAATGAATGAATGGAGTCTTCTAACGCACAACTTAGCCCAAGGGCGTCAAGGTGCATAAACAGGTCAATTAACATATTCATTTTCAGTCCAATTTTAAGTTTCAAATCGTGGTTGTTTCATATTTTTTTTTAATAACAAATCATGGTTAACCATTTTCCTATTATTTGCTGATTCACTCCCACTTAAAATACTAAGAATTGATGCATACAATGAAAATTTAAAAACATGATAGACAGCTGTTTTGCACATCTAAATCTATGGTAGCATTTTACATTTTCTGTTCTATTTAAACTCTATACTTTTTCCCTTATAAGATCAATGTTCTCATTTTGGAATACTTACTGCACCATGAATGTGTATGTCCTACATGTGTCATTAAATATTTTGTCTATTATGATTATAAAATGATTCAGAAGTAATATTTACAGAATATTAAACAGCTACATTTGATTCATGAATGCCTTCGGCAGAAGGTTTTTCTCTTGTCACAGGAGAAACGGTGGCGGAGCTTGAACGATGGTGACTGCCTCCCTCCTCTTATCTTGTTTGTTTCTTGCCTAAATTAAACCTGCTCTGGATATCTCACCTGTGTAAGTGTGTCTTGCTTCGTTACCACACTGGTGGAACAAGCAATTCCCCGTGTTCGCGGAACTTTGCGTGCTCACAGAGATGTTTTACCATTTTGTGGAGCTTTGCGTAGCGCTACTACGCAAATCCCGCCCACCCCAACTCATGTATACGTACAGTGGCGGCCATATTTTGATTGACTGATTCTGTGCGAAGATAAGCCATTTTGATACAAGCAAGCAAATCACTTTATGCTTATTTTTGAGCACATTTTTGTTGACATTTAATTACTGTACCAATTCTTATGTGCTCAGGTCAAGACCATTTTCGCTTGCAGCAGATTGTATAATTTTCTGTGCCAACATGCAGGTGAATAGTTCTGAGCACCTAATGCTTTTTTGGGAGCTATTGATGGTTTAACCCCTTGTGCGCTTCGGACGGCCCTCGGCCGTCTGACATCACGGTGGGCGTGTGCTGACGATGGCCGGGGGCCATCCGAATCCCGCCCACTTAATAAAACCCCCGCACAGCAAGGAAATTCACGCAGCGTGGAATGGGTTAATGTGCAAATATGAAACGAAGAAATGATTATTGGAGCATTAACTACATCTGGTGGGCCAAGAGATTTTCAGACCTTTGCCTCCATTTGTACCTGAGGATGAAGAAGCAGAACTTTGTGAGTACTTTGAAGCAGTCAACAACCTAACTTGATGGTTAAGAGAATTCTTTTTTCTTTCAAGGGAATAATTCCCCACAGAATAAGTCTGAAGGTGTATTTGCTTCCTTCTCTCTCCAATATCACTATAACCCAATATATTGCCATTGTGTTCATATACATTGAGATTACTTCATTAAGTGTCCACAGTAGCCTTTGTCTTTTGATAATAAACTGTGTAGTATAGCTTTCCTTACCAGACTGAAGAAGTGAGTGAGGATGGTTGTGCTGTGAAATTGACTAATGGTCAATCGTGGGATGTTATATATATATGAAAAAACAAGGACCCGCTGACAATAAGAGTCTTCTAGGACAGAGAAAAACAATATGTGGGTATCTTCCTAGACAGATTACAGTGCGATAAACAATAAAAGAGTGTGTGGATAATAGAAAATGTCAAACTAACAAAAACATGTACAGGAAAATATTTTTATTATAATTATTGAGATAGATACTTTATAAAAAAATACATATAAAAACCAATTATTAATCACAGTAGTGTGCAAATCATACAATACATAAAAATAATCATAGGTTAAAAAACACGTAGATACAATCAATCCAATAAAAAGTTGTGGCTGAGCTAGTGTTTCATTCTTCGACGCGTGTTTCGGCGTGTGAGAACGCCTTCATCAGGAGATTTTTATGTAGGCCACAATATTCCTAAAATTTATGAAAAACATAATCTATTTCAGAATTCCAGTACATGTTTAGTTAGAGTATACAGTTAACATAATCTTTGTCATGTTTATTATCTTTAATAACATAACATTCTAACAAAGATTAATAGACAAATGTATTACCTTCACAGAATTATCAGAGTCATAGGAGAATAAAGTGTGGAAAGCTTGTATAGAAAAGTAGATCACAGAACTTAGAAAAGGGAAGGGCTAGGGATAGATAGAGTTAGATAGAATTGAGGATTTAGATAATCAAAAGGAATGGCATGTTATTTGAGATTTATATCGTGTAGACCTTATATATTCCAGGGCTAAAGAGGTGGTGTACGTGGGAATGATTATCATAAGTGATGAACAGTTGAAATAGATGTAAGAGAATATAGATAAACACAAAGTGCAGTGATATAACAGGAAATAATGTGATGAACCCAGAGTAACCATGATTAGATGTGATAGATATAAGGTGAACACTATCTAGTTATAGTAATACCTGGGTCTGCAAGGACCTATATGCTTAATTAGCAAGGCATGAAATGCTGGAGAGTTCGATAGTGGTGGTCAAAGCTATATCAAAGGGAAATGAATAGCAAGGTATTAAGGCAGGTTTCAAATCCAAAAGGTGTAAGTGGCAGCCTGATCAAAAGGGTAGTTACTCATGACTTACTCTGAATGGGATAATATGCTGCCTGGCCAGTGTAGATGGAAAAGCTTCAATACGGGAGCAGCACTTGATAGATTTCTATGGGTGAATGAATAGCCAGAATGTAGAAGATGGTGATCTATAAAATATATGCAGGATGAAACCTTAAAACTATTAGGGGCACTGAAGGTATAATGACACATATGAAAAGATAAACATGATGGTTTAAATTAATATATATTACCTTCAATATAGTATTATGGTGCTGCCAGTGATAAGGGATTTGTTAAAAATGTTCAAGCGGCGCAGCAATACTTCTAGAAGACAAGGATGGTTGTCCTATGGATGGAATAATAAGCGAAGATATCTTAGTAAAAGTTTTTATGGGAAAAGTGGTATGAACTATATAAGTATATGTGGAGGCGTGTGACAATGACTATTATATCATGAAGACCAGTGTTTAAAAATGTTTTATCTTAGGGTTGCTCCTAGTGAGAATGATGGCATATAGCTGAAGCCTAACTCAAAGCTGAAAAAGAGACCTGGCAATATGAGCAAACTACATAAATGCATGTAGGGCTCATGTAGCCACTTATATGGTATTATGGATATTACTGAAGGAGCTAAATGGTGTCGCCGTGGGATGTTGCCTGGCTGGTGAAATTCCAAGAAGTTTCTGAGTATGATCAAGACTTTGGTTCTTCCAGAAATTATAATGGGATTGCACAAGAAGTGATCTTTGGCAAAAATGGCCAGGAAAATGGCAAGGTCACAGCAGAAGCGGAAAATCTGTCTGCTAAGCCCTCATGTAAGTCTCCGAAGAAATGTGACGATTCTGTTGTGGAGTATTTGGTAGGGATTTATTTGTTATAAGAGGAAAATAATTGCTAGATTTCATCTTTTCTCACATGCTTTCTGATATGTAGGATGTTCTTTCAGTTTTTGTAATTTTCTTTTATGTTTGTAAAATTTTTGTTCAGCATTTATTTTAAATATTGAAGAAAGGGATGTGTGATATATGAATGCCTATTTATGTACATACGGTGTGTTGAGTTAGAGTCTTTGTTCTGTATTGGAGTTTGATGGCTGCATGGATCCGTATACAGGAGAAATGGTTGCAGGGTTTGAAGAATGGTGTCGGCCTCCCACCTCTTACTTTGGTTGTTTCTTGCTTGTATTAAACCTGCTTTAGATATCTCACCTGTGTTAGTGTGTCTAACCTCGTGCCACAATTACCTCCTGTGGTAGCTGTTTCTCACTGTGTCTTTGTGATCATCTTTTCATATTGTTTTAATTTATGAGTCCCTACACACATCCTCTTTGTCTTATGCGATCGAAAGTAGAAGGTTATTTCAACCTTTTCTTTATTGATCTTGGTTTATTACTGCTGCATGTTTCAAACCATCTATACATGCCTGCGCAGGTCTCCAGGTGGGGCCTACCTTCCTTACAGGTGCTCTCACAGGTGTTCACGGTACCTGGGACATCTAAGCTGCACCGCCTACTTTCTTTTTATTCTGGCACTATTAATTCACTATGCGGCTTGGTAGGCACTTTAGGTCCCATCCACATGAAGTATGGTATGCAACCATTTTACTGTAGGCCCACATTACTTTCCAAAATTATCTAAAATCCATCTTTGGGGCAATATTGGCATCACAAAGCATATGAAATGCCAGCAACAGTTACTTTGTTCCTTGCTATTTATCTTTGGTCTCTTTTTAAAACTGCAACAAAAATGAAAGTGATAATAACTTTGATAAATCATACAAGAGGACGCCCATTAGATTAGGCTCCTTTCCATGCTACAAATTTATTCACTCCTTGTACTAAGCTCTTCACTGCTTTCCTGTCAATCTTAGATAGCTTTGGCAACCTGTGTTGACATTAGGGGTGGACAAAGCTCACATAGTTTGACTGTATGGAATTCTGTGTAATTACATAAAAACTGCGGAGTTCTGCGAGCAGGTGGAATTTGGCATGTTGCGCTGCTCACACTGATGTTTAGTGCCAGGAGCTTGTTCCACACTGTAAAATCACTATGAACAGCACCACATTGCATGCCAGAGGACAATGCTTCTTTCTGCCGCTCCAGTAGCTTGGCAGCCTTCTCAGCGCTGACGGTCGTGACCTGCTGTGACCGCCCACATTGAGAAAATCTTGCCGGGCGGCGTTCTAGCTCCTGAAAATCATGCTAGGGGATGAAAATTCTCACTCGTGCTCACCAACTTAACGTTGGCGAGCCGCTTACAAGAAAAAACTCTGCCATGCGGTGTTTGGCAGAGTTGTGTCAGAACTTCGCAGTTTTCGCATAGTGCAGAGTGGGCAAATCTCCACGAACTCTGCCAGAAAAGCAGAATTTTCTGCCCACCCCTGGTTGACATTCAGTATTTAGTTATTTAGTACATATCTGTGGCAAAACTGTACTGCCCTGTTTAATTGGCTTGCCTGTTGCAATTAAATTGGCCAACATTTTCCAATCCATTTTGGGATAGATTAAGAGAGACTTTCCTAACTCTATATGATTCAGAGGAAAAGTGGTAGGGTCATCCTCTACCTCTTCTACTATTGTGTCACTGCTTCAGTTGTGCCAAGCTATAGAACATCCCAATTCACTTGTTTTTTCTTTATTGAACTCAGCCATCCAAAAATTGACCTCTCTCTGGCAAGTCTCACTCATAGATGCCTTGTCCAATTCTTCTATCTTTGCTCCTGTTAGCGCTTTATAGCATTTACAGCCTGATTGAGGGATCAGAGCTATGTGTGAGTCTATTCCAGGTGAGAGCCTTACAATTAACATATTTACCCAGAGGACAAAGAAAATCCACTCATGAAAATCCACTTAATATAGTATTCAAAGTTCAACCATATAGATTTATTACATTTTGTATCACATTCAGAAGGCAAAAAGCATGTGTTTGGCAAATCACATCAAAATGCTGAAAGTGCAAATATTTGTGAATATCAATGCCTGTGTAATCTAAGCCCTACTATGGTAAATAGCCAGTGCAGAATATGGTTCAGCATCAAGCCAAATGACAATTAATGAGGACTTGTCTTAAGGACTGATCAATAGATCAGGAGCGAAGGGACATGAACATTTCTAAGTTTAGTCGGACAAATAGACCAACATAGGATCTCCCATCTAAGAGTAAGGAAAGGAGTCTTTTGAAATTTTGTAAGTATTAAAGTAAATAAAGCTTGGACCTAAAGTCTGCCTCAATGGGAATTGGAAAAAAACGGGCTCATCTCCAAAATGGTGAGCCTTTATACATTTTCTAGACAGAAAACTGTACAGGCACTGTGGTCTGACAAAACACATCACATGGTAAGCTTAACATTTGCCCTATTTTTTATGAATACTCTGCACTATGTCTTACTCAGAAAACAATACTACATTGAAAATACAGTCTGCACCTCATCTGGTCCAAAGGAAATGGCTTTTAATTGTAATCAGTTGTAGAATCTGTCCTGTCGAGAAACATCAGGGACAGAAACCATTACATTTTATAATGATAAAGTGCAAGCAGACAATTGAACTGATTGAATTTTGTGCAATTATTATTAAGCTTGACTGGCACATTCTGAGCCCTGCGCTACACAGGCTCGCCTTCCGGGTCCACCAACAGCTAAAGCTATAAATAATTGTTCATTTGAGAGAATGCTAATTCTTCCTATTCTTTATTCCAATTTCCATATGCTCATTGGTTCCCATCTACAAATACAGAGTTCGTGCACCGCTGGTTTTCATCTCTACTGGGGAAATCTGCTCAAAAAGCCCTAGGTTTGGTGTGTCCTCACCCTTCCATCTCTGGGATGGCTTGGCCTACCCCCAGAGATTGACCAGCATTTTCTCACCTTCCTCCAGCTCTCTGGCTTGGACTCATCCAAATTTGTAGAATGCATTCTGGAAGGCTTATGCACTGGGTCCTGAGTTTCTTGGGCTTCCTCAACCAGAACTCAAAAAAGCTAAAACCTCTCCAGATGAAGACAATCTGGATTCTTGCAGAGGTACAGCCCAGCGTACCTTGGGTTCCACTGCAATACCTAATCCACTTTCTCTGCCATGTGCCACAAGAGGCTTCCTTTATGCATCAATCTCAAGATTGCAGGGGTGGTTAATTAAGATATCAATGACCTACTGTTTGGTGACAATGCACACTCTTCAATGTGGGAAATGTGCATGGGGTACTCATCTGGCCATCTTGGGGCCAGTTCCTTTGCCACATCTTACTCAGGTGCAGGGATAACTCCTTTGTCTCTCATCCAATACCAACCATTTTCCTGCGTGGCAGTCAAGTTTAAACATTCTCAGACTGGGGCCTCAAGCCGTTAGCTCCCAGTTGGCTTTCACACCAACCTCTCAAGTTAAAGCCACCAAAATGTTTTCCCTCTCCTGCTGTTGGTCATGTGGGGTATGTTCTTCAAACAGTCTCTGGGCACAGCATAAACATTTGGGCTAAGTTTGATAGTCACAAACCCCTTCAAAACTCTAGTGGTGGGAGCAGATTAGGATTCAGGCCAAATGTTAGAACATCAACCATGTCATAAAAACTAGAAGTCGGAAATGGGCAGAAACAATTCTGAAAGGCAGAGGGGAAACACAAGCTTATGGCAGACAGATTTGAAAAGAGAAAGCTATTAAGGTGGACTTTTTAAGAAGGAGAGAACCAGGGAATTGTATCTGCTAGAGTAATACAGAAGTCTCTTAAGGTGACTACATGTCACAAGAGAGTAGCCTAGAGAATATTCACTAATGGAGATAGAAGTCTAGAGGCAAAGATTGACACTAATCAGTCATTGTTTTGTGTGACAAATGTTAGGAAAAAAAGAACTTCTAAAGGAAGTTCACAAGTGAAGTAGGAGAGGGAGCAAGGAGATCCACACAGAAACTGAAAGGGAGACTTATTGATCCATTGGCTAAGACTTCATCCAGCACAAAAGCTTGGTCACATTGTGTGGTGAGAATGGAAAGACTGAAGATACTCTGCAATAAACTCAGTCAATGTGCCTAAAGGTCCTCAGAAATAATTGAAAGAAGCTTTGATCTGGCACCTTGCAGCTTGATAACTTACTTCACATTAAACAGGCTGTCCTATTTGAAAATAAGAATAGCAGTATATCTTCTGTTTGGTCAGGCTCTTGATGGTAAAGGTGCAGACAAGTAGCTCCAGCACAATTATGTGGAGGATCTGTTCTGTAGAGGAACTTGAACCCCTAGTGGAAAAGCCAGTAGAAATTGGCTCTTTAGCCATTACTGCTGTAGTAAGATTAATTGACAGAGTGTTGAGCAGTTACAAAGATAATCTTGCCTTTCCATGCTTCCTTAGTACCTGAGAGCGCCATTCAAGTCCTTCATGAGCATAAATTAGTGGCTAAATTAGCTGCATGAAATATATATTTGAGAGACATATTTCTTATTACTTATTAGTTTTGAGCCAGTGTACATTTTGCAATAATATTTCTTGGACTGTGATTACAAAACCAATGCAGAATTATTCCCTGGGTATATTACATGGGTCACCTTAATGCAGCTTGAATTGCTTGTGACTACTGATTTCTACAGAAATCTCATAGCCATTACACATGCTTATCAGTAGCTGAAGTGGTAGCACCCTCTTCAATGTAATGGACGAACCGTTCACTTCCACTGCATTACCTTGGTATAGTGGAAGATATGAATGATTTATCCACTGCATTGTCGAAGAAAATGTGGTGCCAGCACCAGAAGGATTTTCTTTAAAAAAAAAAAGTAAAGCCAGGATGCAAGCTAAAACTTCCCTTGCATCATGGGTTTGTTTTCTTTCATTTACTACTATGTGCAGCACACTCACGTCACAGTAAAAAAAAGTGAAAGCATACCGAGTATTATGAGCTGTCTGCTTTCATTTTGATCAGTTCTCAGGAGTCACAGCTCTATCCCGAGCATCAATCTGTGTGGGAGAGGTACAGCTGGCTGTACCTCTCATGAGTGTATATACCTGATTGGGGATCATCCCAGTACCGTGATCCCCAAGCA
Source organism: Lissotriton helveticus (assembly GCF_964261635.1). Classification (NCBI taxonomy): domain Eukaryota; kingdom Metazoa; phylum Chordata; class Amphibia; order Caudata; family Salamandridae; genus Lissotriton; species Lissotriton helveticus. Next base: position 1,074,174,563 of record NC_136065.1, on the reverse strand, counting down.
TTCATCCACCCACTTCACATTAAAAAAGCCTTTTACTTTGGAGGCAGCACCCCACCAGGCACAACGTTCTGCCCTCATGTGAGGGCAAATGAGGGGTTACTCCCCAGTTAAACTCCCACCCCAAAGTGGGCAGAAAGTCCACTGAATGCAAGGGATCAAGTTTTATTTTTTCAAAAAGGAGTGCGACGGCCCACCCTGGCCTCAGACCATGTGCCCATTCGGAACTGGACCAACAGTCTTTCTGCCTCTCCCTGGGAAGGGCATTTATGGGTAGTTTTGCACAATCTACCTCCCCCTCGGGAAACATTAGGGAACATCCTAAAACAAGAGGAGATGGGGAGGTATCAGGCTGAATGGACCCAGCAGTCTTTCTAAAGATGTAGGAAACCAATGGGAGAGCAAGGGTATTGAGGGAGCGCGTCCTGGTCCCCTGGATCGTATGATACTTAAACAGTGTGGACGAGCCCACTATGGGGCCGATTCCGATCCGGTAAAAAGCGCTCCGAATTGCGGTTCGGAGCGTTTTTCCCCGTACGAATCGTACCCGTAGGCGTCCCCGTACGAATCAGCAAGTACGATCACAATCTAAAGCATCACTCCATACGGCTCGTAAAAATCACCGTACGAATCGAAAGTCCATACGAATTGCAGTCGGCTGACGCTCGACGCTACGCCCAAACGTAAAAAGAGCGCGTCTCCCGAACCAGGAAGTACGATCCGTGTAGAACACACTCCATACGGCTCTTTTTCTACAAGAGCTCAATACTACCTTAAAACCACACTCCGGCACGAACCGCACCCCGGTACGCGACAAGCAGGACATGAACGCCATCGTCCGTCTCATCCCTATCCTGTACAGCCACCACCTCGTACTTAGAAACCGACGACGGCGCAGAAGGTGAGTACAACGAAGTCCAGCATACGTGTAAGTGTTGCCACACGTGCACATCTCCATTGCACGACTGTAATGTCTGGTTACGTTGGTCCACACACTCCCGCACTTCACCAGTGTAATACGGAGACATACCGCACCTACGTCATCGACCTCGGGGTACGGTACGTCACCGCACAACACCACTGCAATACGGAGACGTGCCGCACCTACATCATCGAAGTACGTCACCACACTTCAGCAGTGTAATACGTGCCGCATGTACGTCATCCAGCTCGGGGTACGGTACATCAGCGATCTCGGGGTATGGTACGTCACCGCACAACACCAGTGTAATACGGAGACGTGCCGCACCTACGTCATCGAAGTACGTCACCGCACTTCACCAGTGTAATAGACGTGTGGGACATACGTCTGCTATGTCATTGTAAGTGTAAGTATCAGAGTGTGTGTGTGTACAACACCCCCACCAGTGCCCAGCAGTGCTCAGCATCAGAGTGTGAGTGTGTGGACAACACCCCCACCACTGCCCACCAGTGCCCAGCAGTACCCAGCATCAGAGTGTGTGTGTGGACAACACCCCCACCACTGCCCACCAGCGCCCACCAGTGCCCAGCATCAGAGTGTGTGTGTGGACAACACCCCCACCACTGCCCACCAGTGCCCAGCATCAGAGTGTGTGTGTGGCTGAGACCCCCACCAGTGCCCACCAGTGCCCAGCATCAGAGTGTGTGTGTGGACAACACCCCCACCACTGCCCACCACTGCCCACCACTGCCCACCAGTGCCCAGCATCAGAGTGTGTGTGTGAACAACACCCCCACCACTGCCCACCAGTGCCCACCAGTGCCCAGCATCAGAGTGTGTGTGTGGACAACACCCCCACCACTGCCCACCAGTGCCAACCAGTGCCCAGCATCAGAGTGTGTGTGTGGACAACACCCCCACCACTGCCCACCACTGCCCACCAGTGCCCAGCATCAGAGTGTGTGTGTGGATAACACCCCCACCACTGCCCACCAGTGCCCAGCAGTGCCCAGCATCAGAGTGTGTGTGTTTACAACACCCCCACCAATGCCCACCAGTGCCCACCAGTGCCCAGCATCAGAGTGTGTGTGTGGACAACACCCCCACCACTGCCCACCAGTGCCCAGCAGTGCCCAGCATCAGAGTGTGTGTGTGGACAACACCCCCACCAGTGCCCACCAGTGCCCACCAGTGCCCAGCATCACAGTGTGTGTGTGGACAACACCCCCACCACTTCCCACCAGTGCCCACCAGTGCCCAGCATCAGAGTGTGTGTGTGGACAACACCCCCACCACTGCCCACCAGTGCCCAGCATCAGAGTGTGTGTGTGGCTGAGACCCCCACCAGTGCCCACCACTGCCCACCAGTGCCCAGCAGTGCCCAGAATCAGAGTGTGTGATTGGACAACACCCCCACCAGTGCCCACCAGTGCCCAGCATCAGAGTGTGTGTGTGGACAACACCCCCACCACTGCCCACCAGTGCCTACCAGTGCCCAGCATCAGAGTGTGTGTGTGAACAACACCCCCACCACTGCCCACCAGTGCCCACCAGTGCCCAGCATCAGAGTGTGTGTGTGAACAACACCCCCACCACTGCCCACCAGTGCCCAGCAGTGCCCAGCATCAGAGTGTGTGTGTGGACAACACCCCCACCACTGCCCACCAGTGCCCACCAGTGCCCAGCATCAGAGTGTGTGTGTGGACAACACCCCCACCACTGCCCACCACTTCCCAGCAGTGCCCAGCATCAGTGTGTGTGTGTGTGTGGACAACACCCCCACCACTGCCCACCAGTGCCCACCAGTGCCCAGCATCAGAGTGTGTGTGTGGACAACACCCCCACCACTGCCCACCAGTGCCCAGCATCAGAGTGTGTGTGTGGACAACACCCCCACCACTGCCCACCAGTGCCCACCAGTCCCCAGCATCAGAGTGTGTGTGTGGACAACACCCCCACCAGTGCCCAGCATCGGAGTGTGTGTGTGGCTGAGACCCCCACCAGTGCCCACCACTGCCCACCAGTGCCCAGCAGTGCCCAGCATCAGAGTGTGTGTGTGGACAACACCCCCACCACTGCCTACCAGTGCCCAGCATCAGAGTGTGTGTGTGGCTGAGACCCCCACCACTGCCCACCAGTGCCCACCAGTGCCCAGCATTCGAGTGTGTGTGTGGACAACACCCCCACCACTGCCCACCACTGCCCACCAGTGCCCAGCATCAGAGTGTGTGTGTGTGGACAACACCCCCACCACTGCCCACCAGTGCACAGCATCAGAGTGTGTGTGTGGACAACACCCCCACCACTGCCCACCACTGCCCACCAGTGCCCACCTGTGCCCACCAGTGCCCAGCATCAGAGTGTGTGTGTGGACAACACCCCCACCACTGCCCACCAGTGCCCACCAGTGCCCAGCATCAGAGTGTGTGTGTGGACAACACCCCCACCACTGCCCACCAGTGCCCAACAGTGCCCAGCATCAGAGTGTGTGTGTGGACATCACCCCCACCACTGCCCACCAGTGCCCACCACTGCCCACCAGTGCCCAGCCCTTACATCATAAACATACCATTGTTAACCACATTACCATCATGAGAATGACACATGTCAACATTACTATATTTGAACATCACACCAGCTCCCAGGCACACAGCAGTCACAGACATCATCACACAAACGAAAGTTCAGAAAAAGAAAAGAATTGCTTTATTCAGCTGGTTCAAAATAGAAATCCAAATAAGAGTCCTTGCTCATTAAAGGCCAATGGCCAGTCCAAATAAGTCTGAGCAACTGTTTGTGCCTCCATGGGTGTGATCACACCCAAACTTGCCTGCACATGGCGTTTAATCCGCTGAGGAAACTATGGGGGCTCCATCTGTGGAATCCTCCGGCACCGCATGGACAGGAGAGGGAAGGACAGGTGGAGTGGGTGCAGGTGCAGTGGATTCATCCACACTGGTTGGTGCAGCGCCGAAAGTAGCCTAAAAAACTTGGCTGCACACCTCAGCCAGTGCGGAAAAACTACCACCTGAACCCGGGGACACATTGGTGGTGGAGGTAGAGGGCTATGAGTCTGTTCCCCTGGGTGTGTGGATGCGTGTGTGAGGTGTCTCTCCTCTCCCTGTGGGTGTGCCTACATCCCCTTGAGATTGGGTGCGTGGAGCTTTGAGCTTCTTATGGTGTGTGTGTGTGCTGGGTGTGTCTGACCTGTGGCGTGTGCATGTATGCTGTGTAGGTATGTGAGAGGCAGAGGTGGATGGGTCTGAAGGATGGGGGGGACAGATGCTGCTGGGTGTACAGAGCTGCCGTCAGTGTTAACTCTATGGCAGCCACACTCCGACGTAGATCAGACATGGCCGATGACATGCCCTCCATGAACGACACCAACTGTGTAATCAGTTGTGTATGTCCATGGAGGACAGTCAGCATGGATGTCTGACCTACTGCTATCTGCCGGAGTAGGTCCACAGTCTCAGCACTGAGGGCAGCAGGGGACACAGGGGCAGGGGCTGCGGTGCCAGGAACAAAGGAGACACGGGGGCTAGCACGGACCCTAGGGAGACTAACGACTGGGAGGGTGGAGATGGTACTGGAGGAGGGGAGGCCAGACAAAGATGAAGAAGTGACCATTGCTGCATATTCCCTCTCCTCCTGAGAGTCAGACTCGGAGTTGTCGGCATGGTAAGATGTGTCAGTCACATGTCGTCCGGCCTGCAGACTCTCCTCACCCTCCGTGCCACTGCCTCCCTCTGACACCTCAAAGCAGGTGGCACTGTCGCTGGGTCCCTCTGCCTGGTCCGCGCCTGTGTCTCCTCCAGATTCAGATGATGATGCTGTGGGCAAGGAGAAGAATAAAAACATATCAGTCACCTGTACACATCAGACATATCAGCTACAAATCATTTGGGCTCATTTCTAAACATGGCATGCATCATGAGTCACATGACACAGAACTCTGCACAATGATAAGTCTAGTTTTGGCCAATTGTGAGAGACACAACGCTCAATGTATACTAGGATACAAGCAACAGGCAAGGCAAAAACTTGTATGAGAGACACAATGATGATCCACTGCCTGACAACAGGATAGCTGATGATGCATCACATGCTCATTTACCCACCCTGGCACCCAAACCCAGACCTGAACATGTTTGATTTGCTTAGACCTTGTGCCACATGGGAAAAGTCCTTCCTGAACTGAAATGTGATGCCATCCTTGGACCTGAACCAAGTGTAACAACACCTCACACTGGCATCACAGCTGTTGACACCCAAGGCCTCATTGTGTGGCTGGTCATCATTATTAGTTAGAAACAACATTCTACTTATTTGGCGAATATGCACACACGCACTGCCAAGTGTGAGTATGCATAAGCCCAAAATGTTGGACATGAACATTGTGCACCTGTAGCCAACACATGACAATTCGAAAGAGGACCATGGACAAAGGCCACTGAGGCTGACTCGTGCAGAAAACACATGTTGACACTCAGGATCCGTGCCAATGTATTAAGAATGGCAGACACAGTGCACATGTGGTGCTACATGTAATGTACCAACAGGTGTCACAGACCCCCCTCCTACATGATGATGTGCAAAGGAATATGCATACTGAGACATTGCACCATAGGAGTACATGTGAAAAACAAACATCAGCCAAAGCGCAGGGCTAATGTGGAGTAGGGCAAGGCATGTAAAGTAGCAGCTGCAGAAACTGGGACATTCTAATGCCAATGCATGGAGTGCCTGTCTGACCACACCACTCAAACTATGGGAGTGTTACCATGCCTTGAAGCACTGCAGGGAGCATGTGACACACATGACAACAAACAGACATGTACCTACCCCCTTCTTGCTGCTGTCCCTCCTGCAACTGCCTATGGAGGTCTGGGAACACCACTTCCAGGACCCGGAGCATGTGGGGGGTGAGGTGGCGGGTGCCGCCATGCCGGCGTGGAGCTTCCAGCCCCAGCTGTACTCTGGCGATGCGGCGGGTCCAGCACCGGATGTCCTGCCACCTCTTCTTGATGTTTCTGAGGCTCCTGCGAGCCCCCCCCTCACTCCTGACAGCCCTGGCGATGGCCATCCAGATTTCACCCTTCTCATAGGCAGATACCTGTCACAAATGTAAAGTAAAAGAGCATCAGTACACCTGGTCCATGTTCTAAACACACACATATGTGCACAAAATGCTTGATGACAACAGGGCATCGTAGGCTCCACACATTAGCATCATTGTCCAGAAGTATGTGGCCTGTGAGCAAACACTAAGGCATTACATGCCATTGAAAGGCTACAGATGACATGACGGGTGCTAAACACTCTTAGAGCATGGCACTCACAGAGCAATGTATGCTACATCTGGGTACACTGCAGCACGTGACACGCTGTCACACACCCCACTACAAGAAATAACCCTCTTGAAACAACACTGTACACACTGGCACTCACTCCTAACAACATTGCATCTATACACTATACATACACAGTGGCTAAAATGTCACACACACAACAGGTGCACACTCCAAGGTATTGCACACATCACTCACCTGATCCCCTAGTCTTCCATACAGTTTGCTGTAGTTTGGCAGGAGGGCATCCAGCAGGGGCCTTGTTCTCAGCATCAGTGAATGCAGGTGCCCTCTCCATGCTCAGCTAATCAGGGTCCAGAGGATTCAGAGACAGCAGCTGTGGTTACCACACCAATGTTGTGCAGGCAAGTACCCTCCCACAGCCACATGCTGCCCTATATCTGTGCTGCAGAGGGCCTGTGAGTCCAAGGAGTAGTGTGTGATAGGCCACCATAGTTAGCATCCTATGTTCCATCCAATCACATCACACATAAGGCCATTACACATATGCATGGTTTGAAAACTGAGCCTGAGCTGAACAACAACATTTGCAACATTGTATACCTTTGCCCAACTGAATTTACTAGAACACCTGTAGGAGGCTCCAAAAACTCTGTATCCATGACAACCTGGTTGCATTTTGATCAGTACACTATTCCCCTAGAAGTTGCCTATGTATTTATTCAAATACCCACACAAGTACGGTGACATTGCCGTTGCTTATGCAACCCATTCAATGGTGTAACGAGGCGTACACACGCACGTACCATTGGGGTACGCTTGGCTCGCGTATGGCTGAAATGCAATAGGGAAACGAGGCGAACACACGCACGTACCATTGGGGTACGCTTGGCTCGCGTATGGCTGAAATGCAATAGGGAAACAAGGCGAACACACGCACGTACCATTGGGGTACGCTTGGCTCGCGTATGGCTGAAATGCAATAGGGAAACGAGGCGAACACACGCACGTACCATTGGGGTACGCTTGGCTCGCGTATGGCTGAAATGCAATAGGGAAATGAGGCGTACACACGCACGTACCATTGGGGTACGCTTGGCTCGCGTATGGCTGAAATGCAATAGGGAAACGAGGCGTACACACGCACGTACCATTGGGGTACGCTTGGCTCGCGTATGGCTGAAATGCAATAGGGAAACGAGGCGAACAAACGCACGTACCATTGGGGTACGCTTGACTCGCGTATGGCTGAAATGCAATAGGGAAACGAGGCGTACACACGCACGTACCATTGGGGTACGCTTGGCTCGCGTATGGCTGAAATGCAATAGGGAAACGAGGCGTACACACGCACGTACCATTGGGGTACGCTTGGCTCGCGTATGGCTGAAATGCAATAGGGAAACGAGGCATACACACGCACGTACCATTGGGGTAGAGTGCGTCAGACATGCTCAAGTGAACGATTGTGTAGGCTGCGTCCCTGTCCTCCTCCATGTCACCATTGGGAGAGTGACTCCAGGAAATCACATAGCAGGGATGTAGTCTACACTCATGTCGAGGATGTGGATGCATACATCAGCATGGCATCCATACATCAGCATGCCCCAGGTGTGGCAGACATAGAAGAAGCACAGGGACTGTGACCTTGTGACTCAGTTGATGTGTGAAGAGCTGGTGAGACATGTCATCAACCATATTGCACATGTGCATCACATGCATTCAACACTTCACACCGGAGTAACGTCTGCAACATATTGTGATGCACATCAACACTGGAATGGCACACCATTCAGTACAGGGAACTGGAACATGATGACAGCAACATGCCCACTGTCACAGAGGTGTAATAGCCGCACAGCATGACCCTGTGTGACCACGTCATGTGTGTGCCATGTGCGACATTGTGCATGCTGTTAGCATATGAAATTTACAGGTCAGTATCATATTACTCACCTTTGAATATCCCCAAGTGTCATCCTGGATATGGCAATTTCCGCTCAGCAGTACACTTGTGTGTCGGTAGGCATGTCCTGCGGCTCAGCATGTGTTGTTGGCGTTGTGTGTGCCGTGATGACGTTGTCTGAGTACTCAGACGTCACCTCTGCGTGCACACGTCAGGTACTCTTTTTTCACAACACAAGCGCAGGTCCCGTATGAGTGTAAGCTTACTCATTTTTGCCCCAAAAGCATAGTATGTTCACTTCTGACCATTTCACTTGGATTGTCTGACTCGGACGGTGCCAATATGGATGTCCGTTTCAAAGCCTGTGAGGAATGCAAATGACTCATGTTGGTGACTGACCCTCACCGTTGGTGTCTCCACTGTTTTCACGTCAAGCACAACAACAAGAGCTGCTCCGACTGCCGCGAACACACATATGAAGCCAGGTGTGATTGGACCCACAAGCCGCTCAGACTCCAGCAGTTGGCCCTGCACCACTATAGCTCATGGTCTGGACGTAGGACGAGTGCCTGGGCGTGGGTGTTGAGACATCAGAGCCCCTGAATTAGACATCAGTCCTCCAGGGCTGAGTCGTCAGGTATCCCAAATAAGTCAAAGATATGTCATCGCACTTCCAAATCACCACAATGCACGTGCAATGCTGCATGGGATTTGGGTGACACTGCCCACGCGGCTCCGTCGGATTTGTAGCCGTCTTAGCCTGCACCACGACCTCCGGGCCCAGCCCTGCATGTGAGGCAGGAGGAGTAAGTGCACTTCCTCATGTCCATGATGTCCCTCACCCCATCAATGGCCTACGCGTCGGCTTCTGGCCCAGCGGACCTGTCTGGGGGCACGAGCGCGTCTGGTGAATTGCCCCTGGCGCCGTTCTCGGGTGGTGCTGTCCCCGATACCACACACTGTATGGCTCCAGCGTGGAAACTGTGCGGCAGAACACCGCTATTAATGCTGCATGGGGAGTTAAACTTCAATGAACCGGGCACAGCTCATTACAATGGGTGTTAATGAGTATTGGGAGGGTCATGAAGACCCACTGGCACGTGAGTGTCAGTCCCAAGATGACAGGACAGGTGGACTGGGGGATGCGAGTGGTCTGGACACCTAGCCTGACACTGGTGATGTCTCTACTCCATACGTGTTTTTGGATGAGCGGGCAATGTACGGTGTAGTATTTACGTGGCCGGCAGGAGCCTTGCCCCTTCATCTCCCCGTTGCCGCCGTGAGGACCAACCTCCTCACTGAGGTCCTTCAACTCCACTCACGCTCCGCTGAGCCTCTGCAGGCCTATCTTGAGGAATGTACTGTATCTATATTGGCCAGCATGTACAGGCACGCAGCATGTTTGGCTGTAGATAGGCACGTTGTCAGACGCCCACACCCCTCCCCGGACTGACCATGTTCCCTGTCCTCCCACCCCACCCCAGAGAGCATGGGCATCCAGGCCTCCAAATCACAGACCACATTCCCGTTAGCTCCGCTGTAGAGGGTATCCAAGAGGTAAGAGTACTACGGAAACATGTCATCATACTCCCTGAGTCTGGGAGTGGGGTCTTCCAACATCACATGCCTCTTTGTCCGCTACCCACACTCTCCGTGGGATATGGTTGTGTAACTGCTGGCAGAGTGTGCGTTGTAGGTACGGGCAATACTTGGCCACGCCCTTGTAGGATGCCAATCAGCGACACTGTCTTTTTTCCGGTGTGGCCTGGATAGCCCCGACTCACTGGGCAGATCGATGTCATCCAGGGAGGCAAATTTGTCAAAAGCTTGTTATGTATTCAACGTCGGGAATGTGCTACTAACTACTGTTCCTTACGGATATTTTGTTACAAAAGGTAAGTAATAGGCCATACAGTTCAGTACATCTGCTGTAGGAGCATCTATGTTGTGTCCTTGGCGTGATGACCTGGTTTCTAATGTACGCACACCATGCCACGTGTGTTAATTACCCGTTCATATGTGTGATGGCATCACAGACCATTTGTCACAAATCAAAGATTTATGCTGTATGATGATGGTCATGTAATAGTTAGGGAAAGTACACACCGCAACATGACTAAGGCAGAACTGTGTAAATGATTGCACATGTGGTGTGTGTGTGTGTATTGCTGTCAGCTGTCTGGATGTGCATACAACCTCCTACTGACAATCACATGAAGTGTGTCACTGACATGATACATTGTCAATGCTCACTAAGACCTTTCCATCCGATCATTTGTATGCATGTCATATCCATTCCACACACCACAGGTCTTTAACTTTTCACGGAGGAGTGGCTGGGAGCTGGCACATGTTACATCAGTGTGTATCCCACGCCACACTCCAAATTGTCTAGATTATTTTAAGCAGTGTTGCTTGTGCCATGTACATTGTTATTGTCGTAGTCAGACAGTTGAAGACATTTTCGATAAATTGTGTATTGCAGGGCACCCCCCCTGGAAAGGCCATTGCCTGACTTGGAAGCCATGAGGGAGCGCAATTGCATCCGTCGTTATCGCTTCAACAGACAGATGATCAAGGACCTGACGGACAGGCTGGAGGCTCACCTACAACCACGCCACAGGTATCCAACTGCGCTGACACCCAAGGTAAAGGTGATGGCAGCCCTCCATTTCTTTGCCACAGGTACGTTCCAATTCACCATAGCTGATGTGGGAGGGATGTCGCAGACAATGTTTAGCCGGGTATTGGGTGATGTATTGACAGCTATGTTGCTGCACATAGATGAATTCATTACATTCCCTACTCCAGAAGAGTTGACAGATGTCAAGGGGGGATTCTATGCCCTGGGCCGCATGCCACCTGTAATTGGTGCAATTGATGGTACACATGTTACTCTGGTGCCACCACAGGCTCAGGAGCAAGCGTATCGCAACAGGAAACACTACCACTCGATAAATGCCCTGGTGGTGTGTCTTGCCAACATGATTATCTCACATGTTTGTGCACGTTTTCCAGGATCGTGCCACGATGCTTTCATCATGAGGCGTAGCAGGGTACCACAGATGATGCTGCAGCTGCACAACCACCGGGCATGTCTTGTTGGTGAGTATACCCTGTCAGCTATGTATGTCAGTATGTCACAACTTCATGATCTGCATCATATTACACACTCATTTCCATGATGTCAATTTGCAGGAGACGCTGGATATCCAAACATGCCGTGGTTAATGACTCCACTACGCAACCCCAGGACAGCTGCAGACCAGCGGTACAACAATGCTCATGGGAAGACCAGGTGGGTGATCGAGCAAACTTTTGGATTCCTGAAGAGCCGGTTCAGGTGCCTGGACAAGACAGGCGGAGCCCTCCAATACAGCCCACGCAAGGTGTGTGACATCTTCACCGTGTGCTGCAGGCTACACAACATGGCAGTGGAGAAGGCCGTGCCACTCTACCTTGATCCTGATGAGCTAGAACATTCGCCCGTTGAGGATGAAGGCCTTGCCCAGGATGCCAGCGACGAGGAGGGTGAAGATGATATCCGGAGTCACCTCATCTGCAACTTCTTTTCATAATGGTGAGTCATAGCAGCTGTAATGTGAAACATGTACTATAGAGTTGCATGGGTAGCATGCTGTGTATGCAACAGACTGTATGCAAGGTCACTTGGTTGTTTGTTGTGCAGTGTCACACAGGTGCAGATGTAATGCAACACACCGACGTGCTATGTGTGTATTTTGAATGTACAGGTGTACTACAACATCTGGATATTCAACAGGACATTGTCAAAATGACATTATACAGAACTTGACCCCTTGTGTGCCACTCTCATCCACAGCTCGCCCTGCCTGTTGTCCGTTGGGGTATGTTTTGAAACGTGTGGTACATGTTCATGTGCATGTAGTGAGACCATGCATACATGCAACCACATTATATTACTTATTACATGTATGCCCACCCCCATGACAGGATAGTCACCCCATCTGACTGTCATCTGTTGCAGTTTGAGACTCTGGTGAATGCATCAATGTGTGTAGACATTGACACTGCAACATTGCATATACCATGGCTTCACATTGTGTCAGAGGTCACAACCACGGACTCTGTGGGGGATTGCAGCCTACTGTGTGCATTAGAATGTGAGTGGATCCTCACCTCCAGCTTGTGGGCCAGTCCCGTTTGATTATCATCAAACCATGTGGTGTAGGTGTGGCCCAGTCTATGTTCCACATGTTAAGATAACTGTCCTGTCATTCTGTTTACATGGATGCATTGCCCCTTGTTGCAGTATATCATGCCACTGTCATGTTGTTACCTCAGTGCAGGTTGAAAATACTGCTACGCCAGCCTTCACAGTGAGTAGCAGTTCTGTTTTGATTCACATGATGCCATGAATGTTTAGCATGAGAAATGACAATGTTGGGATGATGCATTTGTGATTTATTGTGTTGCACCAGTGGAGTGCGCTCATTCACATGAATCTCTAGTCCCGTGCAGCATTACTGGGCAATGCTAGGGTCTCATTATGTGGCTTGGATCAACATCACTTGCACTTTATATTTCTTCAACCTGCATATCATGTTTAGCATAGTAATGCAAACTTGACAGATCAAAAGACTGGCCACTAAGTGCCTTCATTGCATGTAGGTCATTAGCTTCCTCATCATATGTGATACTTACAGCTGTTGTGGGTGAAGTCAAGTTTGTGTACATGGCCCTTATGGGTACCCATAATCACATACAGACATTGCAGTTAGCGTAAGTAAGTAGCATTGCCATATGTTTCCATTTGTTTGTAAGGTCCACCTCATCTGAGCCAGTGAAAGAGTTTTAACAACATAGATCTCATTACATGGTAGCTCACTTGTGAGCGTTACACATGACTCTAATGGATGACAGACTGTCCTAGGTTTTATGTGTCCATGTCATAGCATCGGATCTCATGTGATAGCATGCTTACTCATCTAAAATTGTCTCCAGTCAGTACACTTCACAGGTGTGACTGGTACAGTGTAGCAAATGATGTTTTTGAAGTGTCAGTGACATGAGAATGTACTCCTAATGGTTAATTGCCTCTGTTTCAGGTCTCCCTCCCAGCAGTTCCTATCCTCTCCTTCCCTCGCCTGATCACCCTTTTGTGTCGGTCGTTTGTACTCAGACCAAGGGGCTATTTGGAGGTGGAACCCTTTGAGCATCACACCACTCTGATGAAGAAAGGTACGGCCAGTCCTTGACAGGCTTGTAGCCAATAGTACTGCTGCATTACAGGTGACATCATTAATAGTGTTATTTGGAGTTCTTGCCAATGCACATGTATGTTTGATAATGCTCTATGGGCTCACAATGTAAATAATCATGTTGTGCATGACGTCTGACTTCTACAGAATATTGTGCCGCCTTGATGTCAACGCACATGTCCTTCTAATGTGCATGTATACTATTTGGCATGAAGTTAGCTTATGCTTGTTATGTGTTTACCTGTAAAGTGACCACACGCATGGTGTTGGGGAAGGCTAGAATACTATGTTGTGTGTGAGGTAGATGGCTTTGTAGCTGCTGTTTAGCTTTGAACACACTAGCTGTAGTCTACACCTGCTGACGCTGTGTGTCCTGTGCCCCACTTGTCCGTAAGGGCCCTGATCCAGTGACTGTGATCTTTGGTGATTACTGTGCCATTTTATTTGCAGTGACCCTGAGTGAGGCAGACACTCCTGCCTTCACATACACATGTCACTTTGTGGCTTGCCATGCCCTTGTGGTATGTGATTGTTTTGCAAGTTGTCACACCCCTCCTGCCGTCATGTCTTCACTCATTGCTGCTGCTGCATACACAGCCACCATGCAACGCACACTATCAAGGAACACAGAGACCTACAGGATGACCCTCCTTCCATCCATTTATAGAGCATGCTCCTGCCACCCTACACACAGACAACACCAGACATTCACCCTCCTGCTATCACAATGCTTGAAACTCAGCCATTGCAGCTGCTATGCCTGTGTGTGCAACACATATTGGCACGACTATGGCAGATTCACATGACATTGGGTCTATGTACCACCAGGTCATGTGCCGTGTACAGCACACACACACCTTCCATAGGCACAATATTGTACAGTGTTACCTTGTCAACAGCACAAAACTGCTTGCTTACAGTCACATGGCAGTACACAACCTGCTCACACCACTTCAACATAGCTGTCACAGTCAGTCAAGTAGCCACATGGGACCCACACCATGACCACGTCTCTTGGGTGTGGTGTGATTTCCCCATTCTGGGGTAAGTATTTGTCAGACGTGTGTAGTTGTTATTTATGCGTTGCTACCATAACAGTAGTATAGTACTTGTAGCTACATAGGGGTAGGTCACCTAATCAGGTGTGCTTGTGTAGAGTGCTATAGCCCATTGCCCACAGTCTGTCCTGCCACCCTTGTCCTGGGCGCCACTCATCACATCCACAGTACTGCATCATGCTGATGATAGCGCACATACCTGAGGACACAGGGGTATATTATCAAGGGGTTTTATCTCCGCTTTTTTGGCTTTAAAAGCCAAGAAAGCGGAGATAAAATTATCTCCCTATTACCAAGCTGTCGCTAACACCAGTTAGCGACAGCTAATAGGAGATAGCGACCATCATGGGCCCCACTTTGCATGTCAGTGATAATTATCACTAATGATATGCAAAGTGGGCGTGCCAAGATGTTAGCGACTGGAAACAGTCGCTAACATCGCTATCTCCTATTACCAACTTTTGGAGATATTTGCGCTAAGGGCGAATATCTCCAAAAGCTAACACCTGCCCTGAGCAGTTCTTAGCCATGTTATCCAATGGGAGGTGGATAACATGGCTAAGAGCATTTGCTCGATAATGCATGAATATCGCTGACTTTTCAGCGATATTCATGCATTGCGGGCGTTTTTTATCGCATTTGCGATAAACCTTGCTAATAGCAAGGTTTATCTGCGATAAAAATCGCCGATGTGCGGCGATAATTTTTGTCTCTAAACAAGTTAGAGACAAAAATTATCGCTAGTTGTTGATAATATACCCCACAGTTGTAGGTACTCCCTACGTGGACTACTAGTTTTGTCACATTGATCTGTACACCTCTAAGTGAGTCTCCTGGGCCTGCCCGTGATAGCAGTTTTGGGATCCAAACCCCCCCTCCAGCATTTACTATCCCACACAGGTGTGTCTTTTCATCCATGTATAGTTGTTAGGAATTTCTGACCGATGTGTGTCCTCACTCAGATTCTGATCCAAGTGTGTGGATTTCTGCTGTTTGTTGGATACCCTGGCATTTTATACATTTGCACACACATATCAATTTATGCTGTGGTTCAAAGATAACTCACCAAATGCGTATGAGGTGTAGAATATTTATTGGGTCATCTTGTGCAGGAAACGTGAATAGGTGCTGTACAGAAAGGGGTGGAATCCAAAGTTCACTGCTGGAGATGAGATGCCTTACAGTTTCAGTCAACAGAGTTCAGGCCACAGTGCTTGGCATCATTGGGCAGACTGTGACCACCAAGTCCATGTGGGAGAGTCTCATAGGGGATGCTGTTGCACCCAGGGGCAATATGCCAGGTCCAATGTCCTGGGAGATGTACATGGCCCACTGCCCCTCAACGTCTTAGCCGTGGACGACCCACCTTCCTTGGGGGACCCTCAGGTGCAGGCCTGGACAATGCATGGGATGCTACGTCAGTGAGTTCCTCCTCCTCCTCCTCCCTCCCTGTGGCTGCTGTCGCACTTTGCCGTGATGTGGCTGGCCTTGTGACACAGGGAGGGGGCTGCATGTTGGCAGCTATCTGACGTAGCGTATGGCAAATATCCCGATGCACCATCAAGAGCTGAGCCTGACTTGCCTCCACCCGTCCATAATGTAGGTCTTGCCTGGCTATTTGCTCTGCCTGCTGTGCTTTCACCTGGTTGAGGGCCTCCGCAAGCTGGCTTACCTCCCTGGTGTCCTCCAGGATGTTAGCGAGTTCAGCCATACCGGGTGCTGCAGCTGACTGGCCAGAATCTCGCCTCCGCCTGCCGCCACTCCCACCACCCTGACCCACACGAACACGGCCTGCGCTTGTGGGCACATCCGATCAACGGGCCCCCCGAGTGCTGCCAGGGTGGAGGTCGTCAGCAACCTCAGGGGCGCCTGACAAAGGGTGTCCCTCATTTTCAGACTGGCTCTCTTGTGGATCATGGGCAGGGCTCTGACCTGTCTGCTGGGATGTGGTGGGAATGGGTCCGGTGGTGGGCTGAGATGTAGCTGGTACAGTTGCTGCAGGGGTTTGGGAACCAGAGGAGCCAGGTTGGTTGGGGTCATCCACAGTACGTTGAGGGGCGGCGCTGTCGGTGGGGTCTGGGCCCTGCTGAGCCTGGGACTGGGATCCTTCTCCCCCCTGGTTGGGGGGGGGCTCCGCACGTTCCCCTGTGTGTGGGAGAGACAGGCACCGTTAAGGCACTTTCAAGTGACATCTTGTTTAGTTATCCATTATGAGCATCACAGTTCCACAAGCTTTACATTGTTGGCATTGTTCAGTTGTGTATGTAGTGGTAGTAAATTGACATGTACTCTGGGGTATTTTCATTCTTCCATTCTCTTGACAATGACTGACACAGCCATTGCTGTGTCTTGTCTTGCCGGCACAACACGTGTGAAGCATTGCTCAGGTTCACGCAACATCCAGGATACGGTGTAAATCCTTATGTCTGCGTCAAGCATGCACAGAGTTCAGATGCAGCATGTTGATGTAAGACACAGAGCATCATTGATTTGCATGTCATCTACTACTTTGGATGTTTATTTCTGTTCCGTGATGGCCCAACAATGCCAACACCCCTGGACCTGTACACACACAGTTATAGATCATGCTTTTTTAAGTTGGCACTTCTCAGAGACGCATCACCTTGTCAATACCCATGTCCATGTTGGTACTTAAGTGCATCCACAACGTTCATGAGATGGGGCACGTGCATTGTTTGAGAGGCACAATGGGCTGGAGCACCTGCAATGTGCATGTATGAGTTGTATGCATATTCATATGAGTGAGTGTTTTGTTGTGGTACATGACAATTGGGACAGTGTTGCACTCCAATGCCTGTCCCCAGGGGATGAGTTTCTGTAAGGGGGGTGTATGACAGGCCATGCTAGTAGTTTGCATGTGAATTGCAAGCGTCCATCGTTCATGATTTGGCTGCCCCCTGATGTAGCATGCTGGCATATTCGTGGTTTTGTGTTCAGGCACAGGATGTGTGACCTTGTCCTGGTGTTTGTGTTTACAGTGATCACAGGAGGGACTTGTGCTGCCTACACCTGTGCCCATTGTGTACTACAGAGCTTTCCGAGATGTGTGTCCTGACACAGTACAGTGTTGACTGCAAATGGTGGGTGTGTTGCAGGCACTTAGTAGATGACTGCTGGTACTTAGGAGACATCCCTAAACATTCTGCTCTATGGTGTTTGTAAGGCCTGTGCAGTGCTTGTGTGCAACTGTGTGTGTGCCCAGGGAGCAGCGTTGAGGTGACAGAGGGAGGAACACTGAGGGATGGATACAGAGGGAGGCAGGCAGACAGAGGGAGAGAGGGTGACTGTGGGAGAGGGCGACTGTGGGAGAGGGCGACTGTGGGAGAGGGCCACAGTGGGAGAGGGCGACAGAGGGCGAGGGCGACTGTGGGAGAGGGCGACAGTGGGAGAGGGCGACAGGGATGGAGAAGGTTGTTTGTGCTTGCTCGCTTGCTACACTGCCTTACTGTGTCACAAAATATAGCATCTCTGGAAGGTGTGTCCGCAACATGAAATTGTTTAGGAGCTGTGGTCTACTATCTTGTGTGATATTTCCCTATCCCTGTACATTGGGCATGGTGCCTGGGGGACGCCCTGGGACATATGGGATGAGAGCAGCCTCCTACCCTCCACCTTCCACCCTTTGTGGCTCCCACTTGCAACAAACCACTTTTAGTTGTGTCCTGCTAGGACTCATGGCCACCCACCCCATGCTGCTGGGCACTGTTGTAAGTCCACCCATGTAACATGTATTTTTTGTACACTCACCAGACTCAACGGCTCCTTCTATTCCATGTACTCCCACCGGTGGCAGCAGGGCCATGACTCTCTCCTCCTAGGGATGGTATACAGGAGGTCTGCGGGGACCACCAACTCCAGTGTGGTGTGCAGAGGCGTATTCCTGGTCCATTTTCTTCTTGACCATCCTCCGCAGCTCATACCACCTGGACTGGCATTCCCCCCTGGTGCGCCTGATGGGTGCAACAGCATTGACCCGGTCTACGATCCTCTCCCACAGGTGTGTTTTTTCAGCCAGGCTGGTCTGTCTGACCAATGCGCCAAACAGCTGTGGCTCGACTCTGATGACTTCATCTGTAAGTATCTCATTCTCCGGGTTAGTGAACTTTGGATTCTTGGGTGTGGTCATGGTGTGGGGTGTATGTGATTGAGGGGGTGATGGTGTGTATGGATGAGGGTGTGTGGTTGTGATTGTGAAGTGGGTGGTGTGGTGTGGGTGTAGATGTGATAGGGTGTATGTGTGAAGGTATGTGGCTTGAATTATTGGTGTGCTCTCTGTTTCTTCGCAAGAATGGGTATGTTGCAAAGGATGATGGGTTGTATGTGTGGACCCTTTTATTGGTCAAATAGTGGGTGTGGCTTATTTTGAATTGGTTGTCTGTGTGTTATATGGGGTGGGTGTTAGTGTTGACCTCTGCTTGGCTGTGACCAGGACATTGATTCTCTATGGTATGTAGACAGGAGACATGTTCAGTGTTGTTGTGCGACTTGTTTGCAAAGTCCTTGTGCTGGTTAGGGTGTTGGCGTTATGTGTGCGTGTCGTACTTGTGCGTGCGATTGACTGGTATGGGCCGTTGGCGGGTGGGGGTGTTCGCGTGGCTTGTTGGGGGGGGTGTGCGTGTCGTACTTGTGCGTGCGATTGACTGGTACGGGCCGTTGGCGGGTGGGGGTGTTCGCGTAGGTGGGTGTGCGTGTCGTACTTGTGTGTGCGATTGGCTGGTACGAGCCGCTGGCGGATGGGGGTGTTCGAGTGGGCTTGTTGGGGGGGTGTGCGTGTCATACTTGTGCGTGCGATTGACTGGTACGGGCAGTTGGCGGGTGGGGGTCTTCGCGTGGGCTTGTTGGGGGGCTGTGCGTGTCGTACTTGTGCGTGCGATTGACTGGTACGGGCCGTTGGCGGGTGGGGGTGTTCGCGTGGGCTTGTTGGGGGGGGGTGCGTGTCGTACTTGTGCGTGCGATTGACTGGTACGGGCCGTTGGCGGGTGGGGGTCTTCGTGTGGGCTTGTTGGGGGGGTGTGCGTGTCGTACTTGTGCGTGCGATTGACTGGTACGGGCCGTTGGCGGTTGGGGTGTTCGTGTAGGGGGGTGTGCGTGTCGTACTTGTGCGTGCGATTGACTGGTACGGGCCGTTGGCGGGGGGGGGTGTTCGCGTAGGGGGGTGTGCGTGTCATACTTGTGCGTGCGATTGACTGGTACGGGCCGTTGGCGGGTGGGAGTGTTCGCATAGGGGGTGTGCGTGTCGTACTTGTGCATGCGATTGACTGGTACAGGCCGTTGGCGGGTGGGGTGTTCGCGTAGGGGGGTGTGCGTGTCGTACTTGTGCGTGCGATTGACTGGTACGGGCCATTGGCGGGTGGGGGTGTTCACGTAGGGGGGTGTGCGTGTCGTACTTGTGCGTGTGATTGACTGGTACGGGCCGTTGGTGGGTGGGGGTGTTCGCGTAGGAGGGTGTGCGTGTCGTACTTGTGCGTGCGATTGACTGGTACGAGCCGTTGGCGGGTGGGGATGTTCGCGTGGGAGGGTGTGTGTGTCGTACTTGTGCGTGCGATTGACTGGTAGGAGCCGTTGGCGGGTGGGGGTCTTCGCGTGGGCTTGTTGGGGGGGTGTGCGTGTCGTACTTGTGTGTGCGATTGACTGGTACGGATCGTTGGCGGGTGGGGGTGTTCGCGTAGGGGTGTGTGCGTGTCATACTTGTGCATGCGATTGACTGGTACGGGCCGTTGGTGGGTGGGGGTGTTCGCGTAGGGGGGTGTGTGTGTCGTACTTGTGCGTCCGATTGACTGGTACGGGCCGTTGGCGGGAGGGGTGTTCGCGTATGGGGGTGTGCGTGTCATACTTGGGCGTGCGATTGACTGGTACGGGCCGTTGGTGGGTGGGGGTGTTCGCATAGGGGGGTGTGCGTGTCGTACTTGTGCGTGCGATTGACTGGTACAGGCCGTTGGCGGGTGGGGGTGTTCGCGTAGGGGGGTGTGCGTGTCGTACTTGTGCGTGCGATTGACTGGTACGGGCCGTTGGCGGGTGGGGGTGTTCACGTAGGGGGGTGTGCGTGTCATACTTGTGCGTGCGATGACTGGTACGGGCCGTTGGTGGGTGGGGGTGTTCGCGTAGGAGGGTGTGCGTGTCGTACTTGTGCGTGTGATTGACTGGTACGAGCCGTTGGCGGGTGGGGGTGTTCGCATGGGCTTGTTGGGGGGTGTGCTTTTCATACTTGTGCGTGCGATTGACTGGTACGGGCCGTTGGCGGGTGGGGGTGTTCGCGTAGGGGGATGTGCGTGTCATACTTGTGCGTGCGATTGACTGGTACGAGCCGTTGGCGGGTGGGGGTGTTCGCGTGGGCTTGTTGGGGGGGTGTGCGTGTCGTACTTGTGCGTGCGATTGACTGGTACGGGCCGTTGGCGGGTGGGGGTGTTCGCGTGGGAGGGTGTGTGTGTCGTACTTGTGCGTGCGATTGACTGGTACGAGCCGTTGGCGGGTGGGGGTCTTCGCGTGGGCTTGTTGGGGGGTGTGCGTGTCGTACTTGTGCGTGCGATTGACTGGTACGGGCCGTTGGCGGGTGGGGGTGTTCGCGTAGGGGGGTGTGCGTGTCATACTTGTGCGTGCGATTGACTGGTACGGGCCGTTGGTGGGTGGGGGTGTTCGCGTAGGGGGGGTGTGTGTCGTACTTGTGCATGCGATTGACTGGAACGGGCCGTTGGCGGGGGGGTGTTCGCGTAGGGGGGTGTGCGTGTCATACTTGTGCGTGCGATTGACTGGTACGGGCCGTTGGTGGGTGGGGGTGTTCGCGTAGGGGGTGTGTGTGTCGTACTTGTGCGTGCGATTGACTGGTACGGGCCGTTGGCGGGGGGGTGTTCACGTAGTGGGGTGTGCGTGTCATACTTGTGCGTGCGATTGACTGGTACGGGCCGTCGGTGGGTGGGGGTGTTCGCATAGGGGGGTGTGCGTGTCGTACTTGTGCGTGCGATTGACTGGTACAGGCCGTTGGAGGGTGGGGGTGTTCGCGTAGGGGGGTGTGCGTGTCGTACTTGTGCGTGCGATTGACTGGTACGGGCCGTTGGCGGGTGGGGGTGTTTACGTAGGGGGGTGTGCGTGTCGTACTTGTGCGTGCGATTGACTGGTACGGGCCGTTGGCGAGTGGGGGTGTTCGCGTAGGAGGGTGTGCATGTCGTACTTGTGCATGTGATTGACTGGTACGAGCCGTTGGCGGGTGGGGGTGTTCGCGTGGGCTTGTTGGGGGGGGGTGCTTTTCATACTTGTGCGTGCGATTGACTGGTACGGGCCGTTGGCGGGTGGGGGTGTTCGCGTAGGGGGATGTGCGTGTCGTACTTGTGCGTGCGATTGACTGGTACGAGCCGTTGGCGGGTGGGGCTGTTCGCGTGGGCTTGTTGGGGGGGTGTGCGTGTCGTACTTGTGCGTGCGATTGACTGGTACGGGCCATTGGCGGGTGGGGGTGTTCGCGTAGGGGGGTGTGCATGTCGTACTTGTGCGTGAGCGAGGGGTACGCGTGTGGTATGTGTTGACGCTGCTTGATGCGACCCGAATATTGCCATACGAATCATTATTCAAGTGCGATAACTTTGTTCCGTACGAATCGCTGTCAGGCTTCTCGTACAGGATCGTACTTGTGTGTTTGTACGGCTGGTTACGAATCATACGGTAGGATTCCCGATGCATGTTCGTACGGATCATCGACTGTGATTCGGACGGTTCGATGATATCCGTACGGAAATCGACGGGACCGGATCGGAATTCGCAGGTCGGACGTAAAGTTCCCATTCGTACGGATTCGGATACGAATGCGACTTTATTATTGGCGGCTCAGAATATGGATTAAAATCTGTGTGATGCAACTATTAAGGATTAATTACCTATCAGTTGGCTATGTGTGATGGTCTACATGTTTCAGCCCCTCTGCGTAATTAAATGGGGCTTTCTTCAGGACCAGAAAGGTGATTAGTGAGTGGCGAAAGTGATTAGAGCCACGTGATAAAGACAATGCTGTACCTACACACTCGCTAAGGTGTGTGGTAAAAAAATTGTGAAAAGAGTGTTTGCGTACTTACTGACACTTTAAATAGGCAAAAAAATTCCTGTGGGAAGAAAGAAGACAAGACACAACATATAACATTTGTGACTGTTCGCAACATAAAATGCTCACTCTACGCTACAGGCTCAGTGCAGCACTGTTACTCTATAATTTTAGATTGGACACAGTCGAGCCTCTCCCCCCGAGCCCCGTTTCACGCTCCAACAACGATGGCATTGTAAATATTGGTGCACTTCTTTTCTTTTATCTTATCGCATTATACTCTTAGTTATGGCATTTTTAACTTGTTGGTCATATGCTACGGCTATAAAGCACAGAATGAGATTATTCTGGCCACCACTCAGAGCCAGAAGCAGGGTGTTTCTACTAACCACGATGCTTAACATCTCTGCACTCATTCATACTCTTTTCACAATTTTTTTACCACACACCTTAGCGAGTGTGTAGGTACAGTATTGTCTTTATTACGTGGCTCTAATCACTTTCGCCACTCACTAATCACCTTTCCGGTCCTGAAGAAAGCCCCATTTAATTATGCAGAGGGGCTGAAACATGTAAACCATCACACATAGCCAACTGATAGGTAATTAATCCTTCATAGTTGCATCACACAGATTTTAATCCATATCCTGAGCCGCCATTAATAAAGTTGAGGCAAGGACTCTCAGAGATATCTTTTAACAGTAGAACTTCACATCACATTAACGCACCAACACCCGCTCCGCTGTAATCAGGCGGCGAAGCATAACCGGGGGGCATTCGGCCACCCGGTTGGGACCCCGATGATGAAGCATGACACCAACCAGGTAGGTGTGTGAGGGGTCTTTTAAATACCCAATGGGTCTCAACTCATGCCACAAACAGTGACAACAAGTATTCACACACACATAGTGGGCTCGTCCACATTGTTTAAGTTTCTAAAGATGTAGATATCAAGGATTACTATTTTTTGTTTAGGAAAAAACGGGGTGGGTATAGCCCACCCAGGCATTTGGCCTCATCCTCAACCCCTAAAATACCATAGAGCCCTTCTGCTTTACTGGGGCTAGAGAATCCCTATGGCAGCAAGAGGACATTTGTATACTTTTGGGTGTAGTTATAACATATGGGCCAGCAGAGAGTCCGTAAATCCCAATTTCCTCTCACTTACATGGTGAATGGCTTCTCTACTGCGACTCTGGGTCAGCTAAAAACCAGGGAAACCTACAAAAAATGACATTTATGAAACAAAGGGACCCAGATAAATGCAGGGTGGTGTTGCTTGCATGGATCTGGATACATTTTCCTACCCAGAATGTCCTGCAAATGTTAAATGTTGTCTAAAATCATGTATGTACCTCTAATTTGCATGAAAGTAAGTTCTCAAATCTGTCAAAATCCATAATATTCCCACCACCCAGCACTCTTACAATTCTTCCATTAAAATGGGTACCCCACTAGTGTGGGTGAACCTATTGCTTGTGACAGCAACATATGAAAACTGTGATCATGTTTAGTATTTGTGGTTTTCACATGGTCCTTGGTTTGGTCAGTTTCTGTTGTGGGCAGAAGGCCCAGCCACACAAGTGGGGTACCATTTTTATTAGGAGAAGTGTGGCAATGATGGGTGGTAGAACGTTTGTGGATCCTTGCTCTGCAACTTTGTGAGGAAAATGAATGATTTTATCAAGTCTGAGGTTTTCAAGGCATTTGGGATAACAAAAGGTAGTGGAATCCTCACAAATCACAACATCCTTGAATACCACATGTTTTTAGTTTTCAGAAATGTCTGAGTTTGGAAGGTTTCCCTGGATGGCAGCTGAGCCTAAATCATGCAGCTACCCAGATCACCGAAATGAATCATTTTTCATAGTGAAAATGTCTGCCTTCATGTTGTGTTTTGGAGCCTTTCCTGTCACAAACAATATACCCACCCACATAAGTGAAGTACCAGGTTTATTGGAAGAAGTATGAGAACACAGAATAGAATTACATTTGTTATTATCAACTGAATTGTTATCTAATTTTGTTTCCAAATGTAACTCAGTGTGCAAGAAAGAACACATTTTGCAAAATGATTCCTGATTCATGATAGTATTGGTAATGCCAAATTCTGATTGTACAAATCACCACGATTTATAAACTAAGTATCCTCAGCACATCTAAAAAAATGCATAGATTTCCTTCATACCCATTTTTCATTCAATTTATTTTACCATAGTTAAAACACAATGAAAATCATTATAAGCTGTAGCTCAATTCTTGGCACTGCGTGTCAAATTTTTGTAACAACCAATAAACACTACGGGCGTCATTAGCATGGCGGGCGGACTTAGTCCGCCCACCATCCTATCGGGTATTGGGACCGCCCGCCATAAGGGGGGGTCCCGTGGGGGATATTAGGATGCGCCCACCACTGTGGTGGGCGCATCCTGCATTGTTAGCATTGTGGCGGGCGGTGCTCTCAGCACCTCCCGCCACAATGCTAACAATGCACGAATGCATTTGCATTAACAAGGCGGCAGGCACCGCAAATGCAGGGGGGTACCACAGGTACCGCCCGTGTGCATCCCCCACCTCTCCTTCACTCTGGGGGCCCGCAGGAGGCCCCCAGATTAAAGACCGTATGCCTTTCCGTGGCGAAAGGCATCTAACTAAGCCCATGGTAATATGGCTGGTGGTGTCTAATAGACACCGCCACCATACTAAACTTTTTCCGCCCCGGCCGCAAGCCGACCAGGGCGGAAAAGCAGCGGACGGTCTTTCCGTCCGCCGCGGTCACCCCCGCCATACTAATATGGCGGAGGGTCATTTATGTGAGGATGGCGGTCGGATTTCCCCCGCCACGCAGGCGGTGGCTACCGCCAGCCTGGAGGGGGAAATCCGCCCGCCATCCTAATGGGCCCCTATATATCCATGTGACCACAATTTACTGACAGACACAACAGTATATTGCTTATGTGAATCAACCTTAGGTAAAAAATTGCAGATAAAAATATTGTCATCTGTTTTGATATTTCTCTAATCCATTTTCATTATTTTTGTATTTCACTGATTAGGGCTGCCCCGCTCTACGACTGCCAAAGCCATTAAAGACTGCCCACCAGATTACGATGTATTTTTACTCTTACAGGCGGTTATTTGACAGTCTCACTGAGGTGCCTTTGAAAAGGGCACCGCAATGGGAGCATTAAAGACAGTTCCTGCAGGGCATGGACTATCAAGTCCATGCCTGCAGGAACTGTGGGTGCATGCACACGGGGGCACAGCATGTGGCCCCCTGCATGCACCTCATGGCTCAGAAGCAATGGGGGCCATCTAGGGCCCCCTTTGTTTCATCACCTCCACTTTTCATGGTGGTGACACTACCATGAAATGTTTGGCAGTTAAGAACCTCCTAATATGCTTGGTGGTGCTGCAGCCGTACCGCCAGTATATGAGCGGCCTCGGACTGCTGTGCAACCGTCATGCATCCTGGATCCTTGCAGGTCCCACCACAGTCCTGATGCGGCAGGCGGACTGCTATTCTGGCAGTCCATGGACCGCTACTACAGTTTTGCCGATCCATTGGGCCACCAAACTCGTTATAAGGGCCTTAGTTTCTTTGGCAAAATCTAGGACTCCTTGCTGAATTCAGAATTTGGTACAGAATTCAGAAATGTATAGCTTCCTGTGTTCACCCATGGATTTTAACCCTTTTCCACCATCAACTGCAAGTAATGACTAAAAGTAGGAAAAGTTGACTACCTCTTAGAGCAAGCATTGGCAAAGCTAAACGGTGTCGCAATGCAAGAGCTATTGGCTTTGTCACTGTTAATGTATTTTAGCCAAGTTATGTGTGGCATATTGATTTTAAAACACTACTTCACACAAATCTTTTAAATCAGCAAATGCATCTTGATGAATCTAACAAAGCACAATAATTTTGTGTGAAAAGCTGGCTTCATTTGTCCTTTACAGGCAGAAGCTCAGAGCCAAAAAGGGAAAGGGGCAAGGTTAAACGTAAAATATAGCTTTAAATGAATAAACAACTTGCAAAAAGCACCAAAGGCTGCATCTTTATTGCCCCAAACGGTTTTTAATGTTTCCAACTAGGCAAATTCAGTTCACAGGCTACATCCTACTTCTCTGATTAAATGACTAGAGGTGAATTATAGTAACCATGACTGCTGATACAGTGTTAAGTGGGATGTGCCTACCGGATACCAGGAGGGGTGTGGGGTTCCTTTGTACATTTGCCATATGAATGACGAACATTTGATGAAAAGGCAGCCAGTGGGAAAACCAGATTTTTGCTTCTTTAGAATTCTCAACTGTTAGAAATAGGATTTCTGGTTGGCTAAATCTTGCGCCAGAGCCAGGCAGAAACCACCACTCTAGTTAGGGCAAGGGAGTTACACACCAAAAATAACCCCTACTCACCCACTTGGTAGCTTGGCACGAGCAGTCAGGCTTATCCCAGAGGTAATGTGTAAAGCGTTTGCACAACACACACTCAGCAACAACATACTAGGCACACCACAAAAGGGACTCCACACAAGGTTATATCAAAAATAGCCTTTGTATTATCATAAAACACCTTAGAATAGTAATCACACAATATGCACTGTGCCACCTGGCACTGGGCAATATTTTTAGGGAATTATATAAACATGACAGGGCCACTTGGGCCACTGTCTGAACCATCACTTAGTAAAGATAGTAAATGTAGAACATATGATAGACGTAGAACACACCTGAAATTAAATCAGTAGATATTCCGATGTTGTTGGAATACACTCAGTGTGTTAAAATACCCCTCACACACCAAAAGGGCCCTTGGTGTCATGCTTCATCATCGGGGTCTTCCCGCCCCCGCTGCGGGACGGGGCAGTGCTGCGACAAGCAACTACGCCGGAGCACCTTTTATTGTGAGTACTATGTGAGTGAAATGAAGTGAGTGTCAGTGGGGTCAGGAGTGATATTACGAGTGAGGTTTAAAAAATACCTGGCCTAGTGGTAGAAAAAACTATTTAATAGGCACTGGCTGGTATTGTTAAAAAGGGGTGAGGCGGAGGGCAAGAGCGGGTTACTAGCCTTGCTCTCCTGTGTGGGTCAACATGTTTCGGGGCGACATGCCCCTTCGTCAGGACCGGGTAAAGATCCCCCTGTCACTCACTAATGTTCTCCCACAATTTGAGAGTGTAGTGTATTATCAATGTGTATGAATATATATTATAGATACACGTATTCTAGCTATCTCAGAATTTGAGAGGGGTATTTTAACACACTGAGTGTATTCCAACAACATCGGAATATCTACTGATTTAATTTCAGGTGGTCTCTGTTGATTATTCGTACTTTCGCAAGAGGAGGATTAGCCCACCGCGGTGCTGAGTAGCACCACCTCTTCACTCCCTTTTTTGATATCCCGTAGTCTCTAGACAGCGTGCAGCTGTGGGAGTTCTTCGCTCCAGTTAGAGTTGCCCAGAATTTCTGGACTTGGGTAGGAAATCCAACTTGGTTTTTTCTGCTTCCCTTACTTATTTCTTTCTTATCACCCCTTCCCTATACACATAGTCACAACCTATCACACGCATATCCAGTACATACACCCCCTGCTAGCCACGATGGAGGAAGCTGGAGGCCTCGCATTTGACGATGAGGAGGTCGACAGGATCCTAGCAACCCTACGCCCCTTTGAAGGGCTGAGCAACACAGAACTAGGCATCAATGAAGGCGACTGGGACGAGCTGGCTGCTCTTAGGAGAACTCAAATAAAGACAGCCTTGCACGGGCTACTCATGTCCGAGTATCTGAAGTCAAAAACGGCCCCTCCAGGCCTGATAGAGAAAAATGAACCGTTTATCTTCACCCATGATTTAGAATTCAAGAGGGATTGGTCTCTAATAAGTTGGAGGTGTACGAGGGACTGGCTAGTCCTGATAGTAAAAACTGCGACAAAACTAACACAGGAACTTAAAATAGAGATAACCCAGTTAGAGGTGAAGATCAAGAGTTACCTATCCCCTGCTGCTCTGAAAAAAAGACTAGAGGAACTAAATCAAGAAATGACAGAATTTGAATGTACCTTGAAAAAGAACAAGTATAAAAAACACAAAAAAGATACAGAAAACTTTACGCATGAACGCATATATCCCTACATCAAAAAAGATCATGTGTCCAAGAATCAGAACAACGATCAAGACACTGACTTTTCTGATACCAGTTCCAACGGGTCTAACTCCAGTAGGAATAGTAACCAGAGTACACGAGGAGGGACACCATTTTTTGGAAAGGGCTACCCACGGGGAGGGAGAGGTTGGGGCCCCTAACAAGGACCACCTCCCTTCATGCAAGGACCCCCAGGCTTTATGCAATACCCACCAGGGCCCGCTTACATGGGGAATCAATTCCAACCATGGGACCAACAAATGCCTCCTTTCAACCACTATGGCCAACCGCCTTTTTTAGGCCAGCGCCAAGGAACAAGAAAGGGCAGAAATCGGAAAGGTACACAGGTCCACTGGAATCAACAGCCAGTGACACCCCTAGGTGTATCAACTCGGAGCCAAACAGCGTCGACCAGTCGAGGAACTTAGTGGTAAATTTGTCGGACCACTTACTAACGGAAGTCCAGGAGAATATCCTAAGTAAGGGCTTGGGCTTTGTCCCCACTCACAAGATGGATAAATTTAAACTCTGTCAAGAGATGAAAGAGTTTATGCGTAAACTCAAGCTAAAAGCTTTTTTTCAGGACTCGGACAATGAAACTAACGTCCAATCAGATACAGGTCTAAAAAACAAATCCTCTTTCACTCCCCCAGATTCAACGTTACCAGTTGAACTGTTAGCTTTCGAAAAAGCAGTCATGGTAGATCTGGAAAAGTTATCCACGGACGCTGGAGATGTCTTTAATAACACTTCCAGACTTGAGAGGACCGCCCTCCATGAACTCGCTAATAACGAAACTATTGTAATTAAGCCAGCCGACAAAGGCGGGGCTACGGTGATACAAACATATACCAATTACGATAGAGAATGCAGAAAATTACTTGAAGACAGACGCAATTACCAAGTACTGAGGGAAGACCCGACTGAAGAAGTTAGGATCTGTATCCTCATTATGATTGAAGAAGCAATGGCACATGATTGGCTAACAAAACAAGAGAGTGATTTTCTCCTTCAAAAAAATCCCAAAACTCCGTACTTTTACACAATACCCAAAATTCATAAGGACGCCCCTTATCCACCTGGTCGCCCTATAGTATCTGGGATACAGTCAATTCTTGAACCTCTATCAAAATTTGCCGATGCCTTCCTAAGACCAATAGTGCAAACTACAAGTACCTATTTAAAGGACACAAAAGCCGTCCTACAATTGGTCAAGGAGATACCTTTTGATCCGGAACAGGACCTCCTCCTAGGTCTAGATGTGGAGAGTCTCTACACGAGTCTCCCCCATCAAGAGACTTTGGAAATAATTGAGGAAGTTCTGTTCTCTGCCCCTTGGGTGTACCACACCCCGAGACAGGTGGTCCTTGAATGCATATCCATGACCCTGAAGAAAAACTTTTTTCTGTATGAAAATACATACTACCTACAAAAACACGGCACGAGTATGGGCAGCACCTGTGCACCGAGCTTAGCAGGGCTCTATGTGCACCACCTCGAAACCACTAAAATCCTGAATGACCAGAACCCATATAAGAACCATGTGGTTGCATGGAAAAGGTACATAGATGACGTCCTTGTCATCTGGAGGGGCGATCAAGACTCTGTTGACCAGTTTATGATTTAACTGAACCAACAAGACCGGTTCCTTAAGTTCACTCACTCAGCCTCCAAGGAGAACCTTGTCTTTCTTGATCTGAATATCTACCCCTCTAATGGAAAATTAGAAACATGCACCCATTTTAAACCTACAGCAAAAAACAGTCTGTTGCTATATAGTAGTTTCCACCCACGACATCTACGTGACAATTTACCCTACGGACAATTCCTCCGCCTTAGGCTTAATTGCAGCGCTATTCAAGATTTCAAGACCCAAGCAGCTGACTTAAAAACCAAGCTGATTAACAGAAACTATCCAAATAAGGTGGTCAATAAAGGCTTTAAAAGAGCCCGGAACAACAACAGGGAAGCCTTATTAGAACCTACCGAGAAAAAGGAACAAGACCAACGCCCCATTTGTGTAACAACATACAACACCAATTCGAACCAGATCACAAAGATTGTGAACAGGCACTGGAGAATACTAAATTGCGGAAAACTAGATTTCCCAAAACCAATGTTCGCACACAGAAGAGGCAAGAACCTCAAAGATTTGTTGGTCCACACAAGACCAAAACAACTCACTAACGAGGAACCCCCCAAACTTTCAACAGTTGGCGGGCACCATCCATGTGGCTCATGCACATCCTGCCAGTACACGCAGAAAAGTCGCAATATCACTTTCTCCAACCAGTCCACATGGGAACAACGTTCCTTTACTAACTGCAACAGCCGGAACTTGGTCTATCTGATCACCTGCCCGTGCAAAAAAGAATATGTAGGCATGACCACAAGGCCAGTCAAAATACGGATGGGCGAACATCGCAGCAACGTACGTTGTAAAAAAACTACGACGAGAATGGCCACCCATTATGTAACAATGGGTTACAGTGTCGATGACCTAAAATGGACAGTCATAGAAGCCTACAGAAGTGACAAGGACCTTCTAGCTAAGGAACAACGTTGGGTTTACCGCCTGGGCACCCACCTAACAGGGTTGAACGATGATATTCCCTGGTCCCAACTCAGGGTATAACCCTCGCAGGGACTATGATGGTCCCCGTCCGCATAATCTGAACAAGAAAAACAACAGTGTCAAATCACAAACTATAACCTTCCCCCCCCCCCCCCCTAAAATCTGGTGGCTGGTTTATATGAATCATGATTTGTAAGAATGCACTGTATATATATCCCCTTTGTTAGTATAGTGTTTTAACAAATTGAAATGATAGAATCAAGATATTGCCCCTTTTTTGTGGTTACTTTGAAAAAACAAGACACTGCCCCTTTTTTAGCATTATTTGAAGTGAGGGAGGGTTCTATCGCAGCTCAGTCCTTTAGTATTGAGTTACGCGAGGGCACGCTTCTCCTCCGCGCATGCGCGGAGAAAAACTGCAGACAGAGCTTTTCCGCGCATGCGCGGTTGTGTTTTTTAGACGCCCGAATATACCTTAGTGCGTATCACGGTATATTGTACCTGCCTATCCAGCACACGGAGAAAACAATGCTACAGGACATCCGTGTCTTAGAAAAACGATCTCCAAAGCGCGCCTTCTCCCACCCATTTTTGGACACTTAACAATGGCCGCCCTGGTTACATGGCGAACAACTCGATCGAATGCACAAACCGATTTCGAGTTAATCAATCAGCATTCAATCATCCTGTTAAAGCCATACTATAAAAAGACCCGCCCCGCTCTGGCTTACCATTACCACGGAAGCCACTGACGAAGGAGGAAGCACTGAGGTGTTGGGGTTGAGTAAGTACGGCATAGCCGATGGAACCGACCTGGAATCCATTCCCTAGAATAACTTAGTATATGGAGCCACTCAAGGTCCTAGCAATACCTTTTTCTTTTTGTCCCCCTTTTTTCTTTTCTTCTTACAGTTGGACCCCATTTACCCTTCGCCCAGCTTGGCTCATGGGGCATTGTCTCCTCATTTCTAAAGTATGTATTTTGATGTATATACATCTCTCTGCTAGCATATGGTGTTCTACAGTGTTGTGTGTGTATAAATGTGTGTCTAAATATCCATTCCCATGATCACTACATTTGGCGGCATGGCCCTCTCCAGGATCCCCTGGCTTGCCATGTGATAGCCTACAAGTGTGTTTTTTCCCCTTTTTTTCCCCTACAGGTATCCATTAGTCCAGCGCATTGGGATCCGCGCTTTTTCTAAAACCTGTGTTCTTATCCTTTCAGGCTTATATCATCAGAAATTCTGAGATAGCTAGAATACGTGTATCTATAATATATATTCATACACATTGATAATACACTACACTCTCAAATTGTGGGAGAACATTAGTGAGTGACAGGGGGATCTTTACCCGGTCCTGACGAAGGGGCATGTCGCCCCGAAACATGTTGACCCACACAGGAGAGCAAGGCTAGTAACCCGCTCTTGCCCTCCGCCTCACCCCTTTTTAACAATACCAGCCAGTGCCTATTAAATAGTTTTTTCTACCACTAGGCCAGGTATTTTTTAAACCTCACTCGTAATATCACTCCTGACCCCACTGACACTCACTTCATTTCACTCACATAGTACTCACAATAAAAGGTGCTCCGGCGTAGTCGCTTGTCGCAGCACTGCCCCGTCCCGCAGCGGGGGCGGGAAGACCCCGATGATGAAGCATGACACCAAGGGCCCTTTTGGTGTGTGAGGGGTATTTTAACACACTGAGTGTATTCCAACAACATCGGAATATCTACTGATTTAATTTCAGGTGGTCTCTGTTGATTATTCGTACTTTCGCAAGAGGAGGATTAGCCCACCGCGGTGCTGAGTAGCACCACCTCTTCACTCCCTTTTTTGATATCCCGTAGACGTAGAACACAACCAGTAATTATTGGCAAACACTGTACTGAGCATCATCCTGTAACACAAACCAGATTATGCACAGTATCACATTCAGGCGTGAACTACATTCTGCGCCAACATCACCAGCAGAACTCACATTAGGGGTATAATTCACAGTAAGAAATAACTCAAACATAAACACAGTATGCACAACCTCATAACCATAAACCACATTAGAGGTAAAATCAGGATGCGTAAATCATGATACATGCATCACATTTCCTAGCACCACATAAATCGCATTAGAGCCTGGCGCACTTTAAACCTAACAGTCCACAACTGGCCTTCTCACAGGGGCTCAACTGCTTTATCTTTATATAGACTGAACACGAGTCTAAAAGCACTCAAAAAGCCACAATGCACATAATTACATATTTGCTTCAAAAGCAATAAAGGAACTCAAAAAAGCATTTGGAACGAAATTAGTTCGAGACCAAGGTCCACGTGACCCGATGATGCACAATGTACCTGAGATTTAAAGGGGCACGGCACGCAGCCTCACAAGGAAGCCACGGTGATGACAGGCAGACTCGCAGTGGCCACAGATCCCGGCTGTAGCGGTCTGTGGCATGCACTTCCGATAACCCTGGGACGGGGCTTAAAGGTGGGCACCCAGCGGCATACGCAGGTGGTAACAAGATCCTTGAAGTGGTGACTAGTGCGGGCACTCAGTGGCACAGCTACTCAGCTGCAGCGGCCCACAATAGCGATTTCGATGTTTCTCGTAGGACGGCCAATGCGGGCACTCAGTGGGGCAGCTCCCCAGCTGCAGTGGCCCACAATAGCAATAGCGATGATTCTCATCGGACGGCAAATGCGGGCACTCAGCGGCCACAGCTCCTCAGCTGCAGCAGCCCACAATAGCAATAACGATGACTTTGGTAGCACAGCAAAAGGTGGGCTCTCAGCGGCAACAGCTCCTCTGCTGTGGTGGCCCACAATAGCGATAACGATGATTTTGGTATCACAGGCAAATGTGGGCACTCAGCAGCCCCAGCTCCTCAGCTGCAGTGGCCCACAATAGCAATAACAATGACTTTGGTAGCCCAGGCAAATGAGGGCACTCAGCGGCCACAGCTTCTCAGCTGCAGCGGCCCACAATACCGATAACGAGGACTTTGGTAGCACAGGAAAAGGCGGGCTTTCAGCGGCAATAGCTCCTCAGCTGTGGGGGCCCACAATAGCGATAACGATGATTTTGGTAGCACAGGCGAATGCGGGCACTCAGCGGCCCCAGCTCCTCAGCTGCAGCGGCCCACTATAGCAATAATGATGACTTTGGTAGCACAGGCAAATGCGGGCCCTCAGCGGCCACAGCTCCTCAGCTGCAGTGGCCCACAATAGGGATAACACGGAATTTGGTAGCACAGGCAAATGTGGGCACTCAGCGGCCACAGTTCCTCAGCTGCGGCGGCCCACAATAGCGATGCGATGACTTTCAGTCCGCGTTCCCCGCAGTAAAACCAGAGGCTCTGGAATTCTCAACAGATGCCTCACCTGCGACTAGAATCCTTCTCAAATAGGAATCCGGACGGTTGATGGATTAAGTTTAATGTCCCTGAGACTTCAACAGGAGGCAAGTTCAAATCAGGCCCTTGGGTAGTTGCTTCAGCAAGAAGGATGAAAGTTTCAGAGTCCTTTCCCTCTAGTTTCACGGAAAGAGGTTTGTCTTGACATCCAGAAGTAACACACGCAAAGTAAAAGGTCCCAAAAAGTCTTTAGAGGGGAAGGGGCAATGCAGGGCCCAGGGAGGCAAGCCCTCATGGCAGCCCCCCCATGGCCCCAGCAGCAGCATGCCCAGCAGGATTCTGGCCCAAGAACTGAACAACCTCATGGGGTCACAGACCCTATATTTATATCAACCAAAGTCTTTGTTCTCAAAAGTCACAAGTCACTGAACCCAGCCAGAACCAATTTGGTGTGGTCCTGGAGCACTTTGTTTACAAGGCTGCATCCTGCCTTTCAGGAAGAGGGGGTCTGCCATCAGACGCACAGTGGGAGGTGGAGCCATCGTTCACGTTGCCAGGCACAACCCTGCTCAGATCAAAAGGTCACCACTCCCCATACTCCAACTGCAGATCTCTCTATTCAATCCAGGTTGGGCTCAGCCTGCCCTGTCCCTCCAAAACCAGACAGCCAATACACATCAGGCAGGCAGTCACATAGCACACAGAAATGCCAACTTCCAAAAGTGGCATTTCTCAGATAGACATAATAAATCTTACCGAAACATGGTTAGGACCCAGCTCTGGCCCAGACATTGTCCAGGCCCTGCCCCCGGGGTACTTAATCCAGCACCTCGATCGAACAGGGAACGTAGGTGGTGGGATCGCTATTCTCTATAAGGATCATTTAGTCTGTCGCTTCTTAGGCAGCCCTTTACTTGATTGTGAAAACGTCCATTTCTCGATCACTCTCTCACCCTCAGCCTCTTTTCCATGACTTCTAGTTTACGTCCCCCAGGATCCCTAGGACAATTCCACAGGACACTGCTAGAAACGGTCGTGAACCTCGCCAGCTCAGCTTCCAACTTCACCATATTGGGAGATCTGAACCTCCATTTCGACGATCCACACGACACGATAGCTGCGGATCTGACCCAAGACATAGTATCATGCAAAATGGTTCAAAGAATCCAAAAGCCTACACATATAAAGGGACACTTGCTTGACCCTATCTTTTCCAATATCATCGATTTAATTACCTTATACCCGAACCCCGTCCCATGGTCAGACCATTTCATCTTACCCTTCACCTGGATCGTCCCTCCCCCAGCCCCGGTGAAACCTTTTAGTACTAAACAGACAAGATACTGGTCCAAACTCAAGATAAATGCATGGTCGGAAGCACTAAGGACCACCTTACCGGCCACTAATCCGGACATTAATATAGCGAACTCAGAGTTCAACCAATGGATAGAGAACTCACTGGACCCCACTCTACCCAGGATATCCGTAACTCAAAAAAGGGGATCTATCAACCATCCTTGGTTTAGTCCAGAGCTCCGAAAACTTAAACAGAGCTGCAACAAAGAGGAGAGACTATGGAGGAAAGACTTCGATCCAGAGACAAAAACTAAATATAGAGCCTCCATCAAAGCCTATAAAGCTGTGCTAAAAGCCACAAAAACAGCTTTCTACGGCGAGAAAATTATTGCATCCCCCAACTCATCGAAGGAGATCTTCAGAATCTTCAAAACTCTGCTGAAACCCCCTGTCTCCCCACCCCCCTGGCCCCACAAGCATCGGGGCCTCGCTGTGAAGAACTGCACTCTTCTTCCACACGAAAATTCTAAATATTCTTCTGTCCCTTCCATCTATTACCACCCACGATGCACCTCTGCTACCTAAACCCCTCCCCCAAGGTTCCTCCCCCGAACTCTCTTCTTTCGCTCCGCTCACTAAGGAACTGTTACCCTCCTTTCTCAATTCAATTAAAAGCGGCTCCCCCCTTGACCCTGTTCCAATCAACACCTTGAAGCTAGTCCTGCCAATCATGGAGTCTCCAGTTATCAACCTGATTAACACCTCGATTGAAACCGGCACAGTCCCACGGGACTGGAAAATGGCCATGGTCAAACCGCTGTTAAAAAAACCCAACCTTGACCCTGGAGACCTATCCAATTACCGCCCCATCTCCCTGCTCCCGGGCATCAGTAAATTGGCAGAAAAACTTATAAATCATCAACTGTCTTCATTCCTGGAAGCCTCCAATTTACTCCATCCCTCTCAAACAGGCTTCCGCCCGGGTCAAGGGACGGAGACGGCACTCCTTAAGGTGGTGGAAGAGTCTAGGAGGATCCTGGACACAGGTGGCAATGTGGCCATCATCCTCCTAGACCTCAGCGCCACTTTTGATACGGTAAGTCACCGTATCCTTCTAGCCCGCCTAAATGAAA
The DNA here is from genome assembly GCF_964261635.1 of Lissotriton helveticus. Classification (NCBI taxonomy): domain Eukaryota; kingdom Metazoa; phylum Chordata; class Amphibia; order Caudata; family Salamandridae; genus Lissotriton; species Lissotriton helveticus. The sequence goes on along the minus strand of NC_136065.1, from coordinate 1,074,137,572 downwards.
TCGGAGTTTCGGGAAAAGCTCTTTCTTGGCTTGAATCCTTTCTCTGCGAGAGGTATTTTAAAGTATTTGAAGGAGACTATCACTCCTCGCCACTACCCCTGCAGTGTGGGGTTCCACAGGGCTCCTCCCTCAGCCCCACACTTCTTAATGTATATATGTCCCCCTTGGCTGAGATAGTGGCCCCTTATGGAATTGAACTTATCAGCTATGCTGATGACACTCAGCTTGTGGTCTCCCTGAATCAGGCTGATCTGTCCAACACGAGTCTGAGTGACTGTCTTGAAGAGGTATCAAAGTGGATGGGCCTGTCCCAGCTAAAACTTAATAACTAAAAGACCGAATTGATGTTACTGGGCAGGAAGGCCTCATTCAACTTCCCCACTCTATGGCCCCCCTCTATGGGTGCCAGTCCAACACCAAAAAGCGTGATGAAGAGCCTGGGCTTCTGGTTAGATGAGGATCTTACATTCAAAGCACAAGCCAGAAAAACTGCGGCTACCTGCTTTGGTTTGCTAAAATCTATTCATAATATCCTCTTTCAACTTCCTGACAGAGCTAAAAAAATCTTGGTCCAAGCCATGATTTTGTCAAGGCTGGATTACGGTAATGCGCTCTACCTGGGAGCTCCGGTCTCTGTGATCCAGAAACTACAGGTAGTGCAGAATTCTGCTGCTAGATTGGTGATGAGCACTAACTACCGCTCATCAGCCAAGCCAGCGTTGAGATCTCTCCACTGGTTACCTATAAAAGAACGGGTACACTTCAAAGCCCTATGCATTGCCCATAAAAATCTGCAGGGCAAAGGCCCCCGATCCTTGCCAACTTGATCAAACCACACAAAATCACCAGAAACCTCCGTTCCAACGATCTTAACCTAGCACGAGTCAGCAGAATCAACAAGGCTCGTACGGGTGGTCATCTCTTCTCTTACAACTCCTCAAAGTTGTGGAACTCTCTGCCCCTCCCTCTTCGTCAGGAGCCTAATCATCTTTCCTTTCGTAAAAAAATAAAAACTTGGCTCTTTCCTATAAACTAATGATTCCTGCCCCGTCCACCTCTGACCTTTTCTTGTCAAAGCTGCAAGCGCTGGGATGCCTCCGGGTAGCCATGCGTTATAAAAGAATTATTTTCATTTCATTTCATTCAATAAATCTGCGCACATCATTGCTCAGCATTTCTCCTCACAATTTCATACATACCAGACTTGACCATACTGCTCCTCTCATAACAGGAATTACAACTGACACACACTGAGCAGGGATATCCCCCATGCCTTCCTATGGGAGGGCAGACCACTTTCACTAACTGTAACACAGAGTGCACACACTTTACAGTGAACCACAGTGCTACAGTGCCCAGAGGCCTAAACCCACTAACACTACACAGAGAAAAAGGCGGGGAGGAATGCAAAATGTTTAGGGGGGACCCTGCAAAAAGGACCACGTCCAACACCAACCAATTAGCAATTAGGCTGTGGACAAGGGCTAGCAAATACGTTACAATAATTGAAATAATTTTATATGCTGCAACGGATGAGTGCTGTTTTTTTCCAACTTGCGATCGCCATCAAATGTGGAACCTTCAAAACGTTTCTAGTCAGAAGTTTAAACTATAGGAAGCAGGAGTGAAGTGCCCATGAGAGGAAGCCATGGTGAGAAGAGAGGTGGAAAAAGAGCCAACCTACAATCGCAGCAAAACCACCAAAAACCCAGCCAACCTCCCCATGGGTGGGTCCAAAAAGTTTTTAAACCACTCTACACAAGCACACACACATGCACAATTGACAAAACTACACCTGACAATCTCCGAACTGCAGCCATTGAGGGATGGAAATCTGAAGGAAACCAAACACACATGCAACACAAACAGGCAGAACCAAGAATGGGGGAAGAATGTAGGAAGGAATCATGGATGAAGAAAGATGCACACAGTTTTGTTATGCCAACCCCTCATGTCCCCGAACACCCTCGCCCCTTAAAGTCTGCAAATATCTGTGCACAGTTTGAGAGATTTCCCCTCAACTAAACATTTTCAAATGCAGTTTCCTATATGGTTTTGTGGCCCACCTCATCTTTTGGGGAAAGTTTCCCCCTTCTCTTCTACGCACACCAAAATAAACATGGCTGTAAATGTGTCCGGTTGTTTCGGGCCACTTGGCCATTAAAGGAAACAGGAAAAAAAAGGGTTGAATCCTGGCCTTCCGATGCGTCCGATGATCGAATGGTGTTCTGTTTGAGCACCATTTTTAACGGGAAAGTGATCGGGGAGAAGCACAGGGCAAGCAGTCATGGGAGCGTGGGATTGGATAAGAGAAAATGGCACTCGGAGCGAATGAAAACACCAATGCTCCTGAGGAGGGCTCGTAAACCCCAAAACAGAAGATCCTAAAAGGGTCATAAAAAGATAGCAGTGGAGGGATAGTGTAATTGGTCTCTGCTCTTCGGGCGGGGTACACACAGGAAAAAGCATGACAAATGCATGCCATGGACAAATGAGGAGAAAGAATAGATGAGTGAAGATGGGACCACCAAATGGGAAGCTTACGGGGTGGGCTGAAGCCCACAAAGTAGATACAGCATCTCTCTTCAAGACAGAGCATGCACTGTCTAGAGTCGAGTCCTGAAAAAGCAAAACTTGTCATAAAAAAATGTTTTTTACAACAGTCGTTCCCTGGTGGAGGTGGAGCTGCACCACAATGTAACATGCTGAGTGGGACTGGCGCAGTCCCTCTCAGCATATTATGAATTCTGCGGTGGAGGAATGCCCCCCACCATGGGGATACATTCAGTATCCCCATGGTCAAGCACGGCCTGGACGTCACCGTCCATGACGTGCTGGAACTTTTTTCCCGTTCTCGTTGGAGGGCCTGTTTTCCAGGCACCACCATGGGTACAACTCGTAATAAGGCGGGCGGTCCTTGTGCTGCTTTGGTGCAGCTGTGTTAGCGAAGAGCCAGCGCAACTGCAAAAAAGTCTAAATCAGACCCTAACCAACTGTGGGAAAAATGTTGGACTTTGGAGGGTTTAGGTTTACTATTCTCACGCCAATCTAAACAGCAGTAGAGAAAGTATTGGATTTGGAGGGGTTACATTTACTATTCTCACTCCAATCTCATCAAGAGAAGGGAAAGTGTTGGACTTTGAACAGGTATGATTTACTATTCCCACTCCAAGCTGAGCAAAAGAAAGGAAAGTGATCCATGTTGTAGGGGTCAGATTTACTATTAATGGTCTAAGGTAAGAAAAAGTATGGAAAGTGTTGAACATTGGAGGTGTCAAATTTAGTATTCTCATTCCAATGTAAACAAAAGTAGGGACAGTAAATTTACTATTCCCATTCATTAAAAAATCATATAGAAAACACAATTAATTTGTTAAAATTTCTTGAAACCAATACATGTCATTAAATATAAAACAAATACAAAGTTTATATTACAAATAAAATGAACATTTCTTTAAAACATTAAAATATTTCCAGTTAAAGCATTTCCCACCCTACTAGCCTAAAACATGAACAGTGACAAACAATTAAAATATAGAAAAGAAATATAATGTTAATGTGCTTACTAATAATATTACATTAAAATTAAAGAAAACAATTAATATTAATACAGCTACTAAATATAAAATGAATACAATTAAAACACATTGATAAACTATTTAACAATTAATTGCAAATCAACAAATATTTAAAATAATTATCAAACAAATTAAAATAAGTTACAAATATCAAATTACATGTTAAAACATATCCTTCCCTAATCTCCCACAAACCCAACAACCCACTAGTAAATTAACAATTTCTAATTTAATATAATTACATTTAATTAAAAATTTAGAATGTATACTAACACAAAGATACTTATTACAAAAATAATAGCCTATATTACTGAAATAATTTACATTTTTCAAACTAATTAAAAAATATTTAAAAAACAATATTATCCACAACTATATTAAAATAAAAACTGCAACACCCAGGAACAACCACTCTACATACTCTCAAATTCCCAACTTGTAGAAAAAAGCACACATATTTGGCCTGGATTGTTTTTCTCGTAAAGGTGTTCTGAAGGCTTAAGTGTAAAATGCCTCAAACTCAGAGCTATGGCGATTCACAAGTAAAAAAGGGAAACTTAAATTGAGTAAATCAGATATTATGGTCCCTCGTAGCCTTCTTAGCTTTTTATGTTCCCAAAATATGCAATCGTTTTTAATTTGAGAGAATGCTACCTTTTCCAATTATTTTCCCATTTCCATATGTTGGTGAAGACACTAGCCGTTTCTTAGTAATCACACAGTCTCCCTTAGTATATTGCAAATTATATTTTGCTGTCTATTTACCAAATGTAAGGAGCAAAGACTCAACTTATATTATGCTCTTGATCATTGTCACAACAGCTGTATATAATTTAGAGTAGGAAAGATGTATTAAAGGACACAGCAGTAACATGTGGGATGAGTATGTTTTACCTGCTTTTTATGTCCTGCATGAGAATTTACTCAATAGGCTGATAATTGTGCTGGTAAAAGAGATCTTTTGAATAAGAAGATATGATATTTAGTAGCCTGAGAGATAAGAGTTGACACCATAATCGTCCTTAGCTCCTCCAGATAATCCAATTTAAGCATGATTGTCTATTTGGCTCCAGCCTTTTTCATAGGTGTCCTACTTGGCATTCATATATTAATTAAAAAACAATTGGGCAGGTTTGTTTCAAATGTATATATTATCCTACATTTCCTGATTCAAACACAGACTCTCGATCCTTCACGTGGTTAGGAAAAAACTAATTCTCTTATTAAAGTATCTAATCAAACTTTGCTTTTACAACTTGACTATTGATTGATTACTTCTATAACATATTTACTGCAAAGAGCACCACATACCATGTACACAGGGTGTCCACTGATTTAGCAAAGTTAAATTTAACCCAGAACATCTTAAAATGGACAGGACAAAAAAGATATTTTATCCTCCTTAATGTGTGCGATAAATGTAAAATGTCAATAAACATATCACAAAAAAATGCTTTTGAATTTTGTTAGGATTCATAAGTGAGACAACATACCCCACTGTCCACCAGTTGTCTTATTGCTCAAATTTCTAAAAGCTTTTAGGGTGTTCTAGCACAGGATTACAAACCGAGATTATACTGTCTCTCCAAGTATTGCATTTTCCGTGGAGTCTTACATTATTTCTAAATATTCCATGATGTTTGCCATACGTCTTTAAATAATTGCATTTAAATGCCTTTAAAGAATCATGGGTTGCTAAAGTGGCTTAAGATTTTCTGGTATTCACCTGGGTAGACTAAGGCCTCTCAAAAGAAGAACAATTGGTTAATGCAGCATTCCTGGAGCAACAGGTATTCTACCTGAAACAAATACCTTTCTGCATTTCAAAAAATATTATCCGTCCTAATCACTTCAACATTAATTAGGATGTTGATGACATCAAACAAAGGCACCCGGGTTACTTTGAAAGATAATGTGCTCTACTATTTTTGCATATAATTACAGTGTTTCAATAAAATGAATCGACTCATAAAGGTGGCGTAGAGGGGTTAATATGCCTGCTGAAAAAGCATATTGTGCAACATATAGATAGGTCAGTGGATAACTTTTTTTCACACAGGGATCTTTATGTTACTTGTAGTTCAGAAGTAGAAATCCTTTTCCTATAGCCCAGTGACAAATAAACAGGCACTATGGAGCTGCATACAAACTGCAAGCCATGGGTTTAGAATCCTATTTTTTTGCCCAATTTGCTCTTATTCCAAGGTAGATAAAAGGGCTCCATTGGGTAGGAATGAAGTCGTCTTAGTACGGACAATGTAGATTTTTCACAGCTTACTGAAAAGAAAATCTGGATTTTATTAAGGACACAGAGGCTAAGATTATGCAATCTCCTTTTATTGCCAGCTCACACAGCAGCAACAATTAGAAAGAATTTAGAACATTGATAATATTCTGAACAACTATGTAATCCAGTACGAGGCAGCCATCTTCCTTATTTTATTTGCGCTGCGAATGAGGTAAACTTTAATCCAAAGAATCCAGAGGAAAAAAGAATGAATCCAAGATCAAAGTTGTCACTCTGAAAGAAAGAACAGGTAATACGTTAGTTTACCTGGGCGGGTATAAGTGGTGGGATAATCTTAGCCTTCGTGTCCTTAATAAAATCCAGATTTTCTTTTCAGTAGGCTGCGGAAAATCTACAATTTGTGGCATGACACGGAGGCCAATATTATGCAAGTTCAAAGTGCATTCAATACATTATCAATTACATTAGACATAGGTTTAAAATAACAGCTTTTAAACATGCTTTCGTTAGACCAGTCGGCTGCTCTTAAAATGTCATGTAAACTCCCTCCCAAGGTGAAAGCTTTGGAGGCTGAAGCATCTCTAAGGGAATGAGCTCCAAAAACAGAGGTGCTTACACCTGCTTCAATCATGGCATCTTTCACCCATCTAGCTAAAGTGGGGGGAGAAACAGCTTTGTGAGGTCTTTTATGAGATCTGAGAAGTTGAGTGACATTGTTTCTCAAACCAAGGGTTCTCCTCTCATATTCTTTCAAACATTGCACCACACACAGTTTAGGGTTTCCAGAGAAGTAAGGATAGAAAATGGTTGAGGAAAGGGTATTAGTTCTTCTCTTAATATAGAAGCAAACTCCTTCAGGTTGGTACGCTCTAATGTTGACATCTAAGGCTGTAACATCAGAAGTACGCCTAAATGAAACAAGTCGAAGGAGGGTCGTGAGTTTGTAAGAGAGTTTTTTAAGTGAGAGAAAGTGATTATCACCCCAGTTGTTTAAAACCTGAAGGGTCAGTTTAACATCCCAAAGTGAGGTGTATTTAGGGATCGGGGTTTAAGGACCCTAATGCTTCTCATAATTCTCCTTGTTAAGGTATTCTGACCTTTTCAAAAAAAGAACCTATACCCCAGGCACTAATTACATTTATAACTTAATGGTGTATCATATGTCACAAAACATTACAACCACCTCCCCTCTTTCAATTGATGGGGTAGGAGATACATCCACATTGTGCCATAATTAAGATTTGCCCAGGCCCTCTTCCTAAAATAACAGCTGTGAGACAACAAACAACACACACCAAGGTGTCACGTTCAGACAAAAGGAAACAAATGTGTGTGAGCGAGATGGCACCTCACGGGCGAACCACCAACGGGAACCTGGCAGGTACTCACCAGGATTGCCCTGCTCTCATCATTGGTGCCATCAAGCCAAAGAAAATGTGTCCAAATTAACAAACAAAGATAGTGTTTGTAAATACATGCAGTGTAAACAAACCACAATGACACACATTGAAGTCAAAACAACATAGATACCACAAGCAACACGGATCTCTAATGTTATTCTTTCTCCTTAATGTTGGTTGTGGAATTTTAAAAAAGTGAGTGTGATTACTACTTATCCAACCATACTCCACTTGCCGACATGTTTCATTGCCACTTAACATTTTGGCAATTTCTTCAGGGCACTACGTTTTTTAAGCACTGCCATGGACATACATCGTCTTCACAGCCTCTATCAGCTATCTTGTCGCATTCCAGCTGAGAGGTGGAATCCTTTCGTGATTCTAAAAGGGCTCCAACTATGAGTCCCCTTTCTTCCCCCTCGGTGATTGTCACAGGCTGAGGAAACGCCGGCGGTCTATCCCATTACCGTGACACTCCAGAAATCTTCCATGCCATCAGTGTGAGGGAGCCTTCTTCTATTAGATGATGTATTTCTCCTTAAGGGCCCAGAATTAAGGTCTGGAATGGGGGAATCAGTAGAGGGAAGCCTATTGACATTTCTAGAATTACAGGGAACCATGCTTGAGATCTCCAAAGAGGGGTTACCACTACTACTGTTTCCCTGAATCTGCGTGTATGTAAGAGGAACCTGGGTAGCATGACAAATGGTGGGAAGGCATATGGCCTTAGACCTCTCCAATCTTGCAGGAAAGCGTCCACCCCAGTCGCTTGAGGGTCTGGTTTCCAGCTGAAGAATTGAGGCAGTTGAGTATTCAGCCTGTCTGCAAAGAGATCCATGTTGAAAGGGCCCCATATGTGATGGATGTGTAGGAATATCTCCCTATTCAGTTTCCAATTGCTGGAGTCTTTGACATTTCTGGAGAACCAGTCGGCTACTCCATTGCTCAGACCAGGAATGTGTTGTGCTACAACTGAAATTCCTTTGCTTAAACAGTAACCCCAAAAGTCCTTTGCTAGTTCCGCTAAATCTTTTGAGTGTGGACCTCCCATCTTGCTCACATATTGGACTGCTGAAATGTTGTCCATACGAAGCATTACACAACATTTCATCTTCTCTTGAGTGAAACTCCGGACTGCGAAGGAGCCCGCTAGGAGTTCTAAGCAGTTGATGTGCATGTTCCTCTCTTGGTCTGACCAACGTCCCCCTGTCAAAGAGTTTTCACATCTCGCTCCCCAACCCTCTAGGCTTGCATCTGAATCTATTACCAATGGAGTGTGTGATTGAGTTGGTGTATGAATGGCTGTATGCGTGAGTGAGTACGTGTGTTAGTAGCTGTATGAGTGAGTGAGTGGGTTTGTGAGTATCTGTATGGGTTGTTGAGTGCATGTGGTAGAACCTGTATTAGTAAGTGAGTTGGTGTATTACTGACTGTGTGGGTGAGTATGTGGGTATGTGAGTGGCAGTATGGGTGAGTGACTGGGTTATGAATGAGTGAGTGTGTGTGTGTGTGTTTTTAGCTGTATAGGTGAATGATTAGGTGTGTGAGTGGTTACAAGGGAAAGTGAATGGGTGTGTTAGCGATTGTATGGGTGACTGAGTGGCTATATGAGTGGCTGTAAGGGTGAGTGAGTGCATGTGTTAGTAGGTGTATGAGCCAGTTAGTGGTTGTATGAGTAGCTGCATGGGTAAGTGAGTGCATGTGGTAGAACCTGTATTGGTAAGTGAGTCAGTATGTTAGTGACCTTGTGGGTGAGTGAGTGTCTATATGGGTGAGTGAGTGACTGTGTCCATGACTGTATGAGAGACTGACTGTGTGTATCACTTGCTGTATGGGTGACTTAGTGGCTGTGTTAGTAGCTGTATATGTGACTGAGTAACTATGTCAATAACTATATGGGTGAGTGAGTGGATGTATTTGTAGCTGTATGGGTGAGTAAGTGAGTATGTGAGTGCTGTATGGGTGAGTGACTGGGTTATGAATGAGTGAGTGAGTATGTGTGTTTGTAGCTGTATAGGTGTGTGATTAGGTGTGTGAGTGGTTACATGGGAGAGTGACTGGGTGTGTTAGCGATTGTATGAGTGACTGAGTGGCTATATGAGAGGCTGTAAGGATGAGTGAGTGCATGTGTTAGTAGCTGTATAACCATGTGAGTGGTTGTATTAGTATCTGCATGGGTAAGTGAGTGCATGTGGTAGAACTTGTATTGGTAAGTGAGTCGGTATGTTAGTGACCATGTGGGTGAGTAAGTGGGTGTGTGAGTGTCTATATGGGTGAGTGAGTGACTGTGTCCATGACTGTATGAGAGACTGAGTGTGTGTATCACTTGCTATATGGGTGACTTAGTGACTGTGTTAGTTACTGTATATGTAAGTGAGTAACTATGTCAATAACTATATGAGTGAGTGAGTGGATGTATCTGTAGCTGTATCGGTGAGTGATTGGGTGTGTGCATAGTTAAATGGGTGATAACTGGGTTCGTTAATAATTGTATGGGTGAGTTAGTGGGTGCATGAGTGGCTATATGGATGAGTGAGTGGGTATGCTTGTAGCTGCATTGGTGAGTGATTGAGTTTGTTAGTGGTTACATGGGAGAGTGACTGGGTGTCTTAGTGATTGAATGGGTAACTGAATGGGTGAATCAGTGTCTGTATGGGTGAATGAGTACATGTGTTATTAGAAGTATGAGTGAGTGAATTGGCATGCGAGTGTCTCTATGGGTAAGTGAGAGCATATGATAGTACCTGTATTGGAAAGTGAGTCGGTGTGTTACTGACTGTGTGAGTAAGTGAGTAGGTGTGCAAGTGGTTGTGTGGGTGAATGACTGGGTGTATGAGTGGCTGTATCGGTGTGTGTCTGGATGTCTCAATGACTGTATGAGAGTCTCCTGTGGAGTACAGCCTCACAATGTAAGTTTCTTGACTACACAAAGAGAAGTATTTAGGAAATTATTATACTGCAATAGACGGTATCACTACTCTGTTTAAAAATAACATATATATATATATAAGTTAGTATCACTTTTCACAAAAGTCCACAATAAACATTTACTTTCTGCAATGCATCAGTTCATACTATAAACAAAACAGTAGACATTTCTCATGATGTAATATTATTTCATATTATAGTAAAACATTTATTTCTCCCTTTTTACTGTTCTTAGCTTTTGTACTTGTACACCATCAACAATGTGTTGTATAAAGTTTTATCTTAGAACAGTGAGGAAAAACATTAATAAAGATTGAAGAAAATAATCTCAGGTCTTATTTAAGCACCTGCTCTTTTCATTTTGGAAATTAATTTTGGTGATTTTTATAGAAATTATTCCCAAATAAAATGGCATCTGGTGGCAGTAAGGATCGGCAGCAACATCCTGTTCAGCACAGTTGTTCAGAGGAAGAACACCCAGGAAAGCAGCAATAATTTGTATGGGAGTTTTTCACCATCCCCTCCAGCAAAAAAAAGTTGTGGCAAAAGCACATCAAGTGCTCTTTTTACAAGAAGATCCTCTCCAAGGGGTATGTCACAGAAATATTCATGTGGCACAATAAGTATGCTCAAACATGTAAACACATACCACTCCAAGTCCAAGCAATGTTGAAAAAGAAAACAAACATAAATATAAGTTAGTATTACATTTACACATTTCCAGACACAAAGCAGTACCCTGAGCTTATACTGTATTAACATATCACATTATAATAAAGCATTTTATTTTCCTTTTTTTTGTTCTCAGCTTTTATACTTGCACGCCATAAATGTTGTACTGTATAAAGATTCATCCTCAAACAGAGGGGGGAAAAAGTTACATAGATTGTAGAAAAAAAGACTGCCCATTATATCACTACATATAAGTGATACTATGCATTGTACTCACTACAATGATTTACTAAATAGTGTTACCTATAATTACTGAACTAATCTAAAGAAACATATCTTAAAATAACTCTTCCATTATTAGAAGTGTTGCAATACTAATAATAGATATAAAGAACACATACATTTTAGAGGCCCTTTTGAAAACACCAGCCCGGTAAGCTGAATAATGTCTTAAACACTGACAATCCATGTACAAGAAATATCGTACACCTCTTTTCCAACAGTTATCCTTAGAACTTTGAAGGAACAAAAGGTAAGAATTTGGTAGTTTGCAAGTTCGTTTTGGTTTGAATTTAAGGGTGCTGTCATGATTGCATTCCGTCTATACTGTTTGAATCATTAAATAGATGCTATAATAAGTCCTTTGTGAAAGATGATAGCCAAAGTAGTATAAGTTCTTCCAGAAATGTATATTTGTCTAGCTTTGAAGTTCGTAATTTGGGTTTCCAATTTAGATATATCTGCTCTGCATCATTGTAGCCTTAATATTATATTGCCCTGATTGATAACGATGCCAAATACTTTGCAGGACTATTCCTGGAAGAATTGAAACTTTGGGCCTCCTCCACATCCATCATTCCACTAAATCAGACAGGTTTCGGAAAAAACATGGGAACAACCACCAACATCATGGCCCTATCCCTACTGATTGACGCTGCAAAACAAACTAGGCAACCGTTATTCCTGGGTTTCATTGATTACAGCTCCGCCTTTGACCACATTGATCAAGCAAAATTATGGCGGAAACTGAAAAAATTGAGTATTCCACCAACAATCCTAAAACACCTTGAACTACTATACACAGAAACATGGGTGCGGGAAAAATTAGGGACAGGATCACATTTATCAAGGCAAATCCCAACTACCAAGGAACTGAAACAAGGGTGTGTCCTCGCACCCATGTTATTCAATATCTTTATGTCAGACCTATCTGCAAGGCTGGACAAATGCAACTTGCACGCTCCAAAACTAGGCAAAACGTCTATTTCTAACCTCTTATACGCCAATGACCTAGTGTTAGTAAGTCAAACCCCAATCGGACTACAACATTTATTAAATGTAACACAAGAATACTCTCAAGAAAATGCACTGAGAATAAACTTAGTGAAAACAAATACAATTGCAATAAACATTTTACAGGAGAAAATATTCCAATGGTTCCTGGATATCCAAGGATTAGAACTGGCAAAGGAATATAAATATCAAGGAGTCCTGATCGACAAAGAAAAGGTTCTTTCAACCCTCAAAAAGAAGCACTACAATGAAAAGGAAACATAATAACCTTCGCCATGAAGTCCCTAAAAAAAAGCCCTCTGCGGGCCTTTACTGACACCTGTTCTTGAGGTCATTCAAACTAAGCTCATCCCTATAACAACATTTGGGAGTGAGACAATGCGAGGAAAAGATGCAATTACAGTGGAAAGAATAACTAACAGATTATAAAGAGCGATTTTCCACATTCCAAAATACACATCTCCTGTGCAAATAAGGTTAGAGTTCGGGCTCCAGAAACAGACCGTGGTAAGAAGGGGGGCCTATATAAAATGCTGGCACAAAATCACACTGAACTGGCATCTCTGGGTTGAACTGAAGTTAAAAAGGAACAATGCAGTATACAATTACAGCAAGATGATCAGCATACACTATATGCATAGACACAAATTAGATCATAAGACTCATTGTTCTCATTGCAGTCAAATTCAAGTAATTTCATGGAGACAAATAATCAGATTTTTGATAATCCTTTATTCTTTTTAAATACTTCATGGCGTAGCCAAAGTGTTTCATCCCTTCGCTGGACTTCTTTAGGGCTACTCAAACATAGATTATATATATATATATTTAAAATCACAAAATATTACACAACTCCATAAAAGAAACACACACACATCTATATACTACAATATACAATACTACATATTTACACTGCATTTTGTAAGAAAATACATTTCCTCACATAATGCCCATCCAAACAATTTAGTTGTAAGTGTACAGAGTTTCATTTAAACCAAATAACACCATGCTTGGTTCAATGTGTAAATCTAGTACATTTTCTTTCTAATGGCATGTATTTAACATATAATTTCCTGTTAAGCATGAAGATTCCAGCCATAAAATACAACTTTATTAGCTGAGTACTTGAGTGGGAGAGTTTATTATGAATAGGCAAGAATGTATACTAATAGGGAGAGAACACGGGGAGAGCGTAATTCATTAAAAACAAGTAGCGCAAAAATTGTAATGCCAAGGTCAAATTTAATTCCCTCAGTCATGTAATACATTTCTTATTTTGATGTGTTGTTTCCGATGTATGAGGAAATAAAATTCTTGTTCTATAAGAGAATAGAATAGACATGTGCGAGCCCATCTTTAAATAAATATCCTGAGACTCCTTAGGCTGCGTCCAAATGGGGATTAAACTCTAATTTGCATACCTGCTCAGTAAATTGATGACTATCAAGTCCAGTGCTTCCAATTAGAGAATTTCTTTCTTGTCACAGTAATTCAGGCCAATGACGGCCACCGCATCTAAAGTATTATAGTCCATAATTAAAATGGGCATATAAACAGTTTAACATAACATTTCTATTCCTTTAGAACAGAAACAAAGCAGAAAAGACAATATCTTTGAAACTGACAAAAATGACAGATGCATCAGGTAGGCATTATTCAGATTTAATACAACCACCATTGACCATGGGTTCATAGTACCACATGTTAGCCTACAGAAATCATGACACAGTGACATGGGCTCCAGAAATTGAAATGGGCGGTCCTAGTTATATTGTATGTCTGGTGTGTTATAAAATGACTCCATCAACCTAAATGTATGGCAGCACTAACATGGGACCGTCCTGGAATGTTAACAACTTAGAGGAGGTGGATGCTCAGCGCAAACAATTAAATAAAGTTTAATAAATATCAGGAAGAGCCATTATAGCTACATATTAGACCATAGGACGTAGGTGTGTCCACCATCATAGGTCAAAACATGACACTGTTAATCGTTAAGAAAATGACCCATAAAATAAACTCCATCCTATAGGGAGGGTACATACCACCAAGTCGGTATATATACAGTATATCAACCAAAAATTAAAGTTATATAGTGGTCAAAATCCTATGGTTCCAGACTGTACCGCCGTATTAAAGTCAGAAAAAACTGTGCGGAAGACCCACAGTAAAAGTTATAAAGGTGAAACATGACTGAGGTTTACCACTGTGAGAACTTCAAAAATTCTAGAACTTTGCGTTGGTACGCATTTGCTGATAAAATTAAACAAAATACATTTACGCACTAATTCCGAGCCATTTCTCAATGATAAAAAACAATACAGGAGGTCAATTAAACAATATATGTGGGACATGATCCTATAGTTACAGACCATGGCGCCTTTTTAATGTCTACTAACACGTGATTGCAAACACATACGTACGTTTGCATTTTACTCAATAAAACAAACAGAAGGTATATGGCGGTCTAAATGCACTAATATTTGAAACTAAAGTGTCTGCCATTTACCATTGGTAAACATAATCTCCGTCGGAACCCACAAATCTTTAAAGAAGGGACACAATTCACTACTGTCAAATAGTGCCGCCATATTGAAATTTGCCCAAAAGGTACTGAAGTTATACAATAACAGTACATATGACTCTTAGTCATGTTAGTCATGTTAGTCATGTAATCAGGGTAGTGCACGTTAAATACTACATTTTATGTCATATTTTTGTTGGGCTAAAGGTGTTTATGGTATGACAAATGGCACATTTGTGATTGACCTTAAATAAGGTCTAAATGTTGCTCACCGTGTGCCCGTGGTATTGGAGACAGACCCCCCCCCCCTGAATGGTCGCCGTGTGTGATGTCAAACGGAGACCATGGTTTTCTGGGCTTTTAACCATATCAGCATGCACTGCACATGTGCAGTGCATATGCAATGATCACTTGCTCAGCAGCCATCTTTAAAAAATATTCTATTAAGGATACATTAAATGAATAGTTGCCTATTTGAAATATGTTTGTTGTTAAGCGGTGATCCAAAAACTAGATAGATAAGATCATTTTCTATGGCCGCTACATTGGTGACATTCTTATCATTTGGAATGGAAATGAAAAGGACCTAGAGCCTGTCACTCCTATCTTAACAATAATAGATTTAATGTTATGCTTACAATGAAATATAACAGGAAAGTAAAGGTGTTCCTAGATCTCAGGCTGCATGTAAAACTGGGGGTCATTCATAGCAATATCTTCAAAAAGCCAACAGTGTGCAACAGTGTTCTGCACACCTCTAGTGCCCATCCTCAGTCCACCATAAATGCCATCCCATTTGGAGAGAAGAAATTGCAGTGAAGAAGAGCACTATGTGTATAATCTGAATGACATTAAAAGAAATTTCAAGGAACATGGATACAATAGTCAGTGCCTTGAAAAAGCAGAGGCAAGGACATATAGTCTAGAAAGAAAACTGACCCTCTGTGGCAGCCATGGACAAATAAAAAAATGAAAAATACGACCCAAATAAGAGAAGATGTGTCATTTATTACTCAATTTAATCTGTATAGCAGTCATATCTTTAACATCCGACGAAAATATTGGAACATCCTCAGCTCAGACACCACCTCATCTAAAATAATTTCTAAAAAGCCAAGGGTTATATACCGTAGGGGCAATACCATCAGCAGAAATTGTGCCTGAGTTATGTAAAAACAGGCGATCTGTAACATCAAGTAGCCACATGGCTACCAACCAAACCCAATGGTTTTTACACATGTGCAAACTGTTCTATCTGTTGACTCTGTAGAAATAAAGTTACTGAGTTCAAGTAAAACACTGATGTAACTCATCGAATTATATCTTTTATCAACTGAAACACAACACAACACACAGGTTTGGATGTGCTTGCAGTAAGATAAATATAGGAAGCAGTATACCATGCCTGAAAATCGAAATACAAGAACATGTACGGGCCATCAAACACTGTGATGATAAATATCCCATTGCCATGCAGATTAAACAGGAACACCCAGAAAGGAGTGAAATCTAGTTTCATGCAAGTGAGCAAGTTGGCAAATGGGAAAGAGGTGGAAGTAGAGAATTGTCCTTACGTCAGGCGGAAGCAAGATTGAAATGCCGCCTAAGATCGATTTATCAGGGTCTTAACAGTAATTCTGAGCTCCGCCATTTCTTATAATTTCATTGCTGGTCCAGTCTTACGTAAGGACCAGTAACAATAGTAAAACAGAGTTATGACGGTCTCATCAAATATAATGTACGCTATAATAATTTTGGGATATGATTCCAACCGGTGTCCCATGTTTCTGAACACCACATCATTGACTTAGATGTATGAGCGTTATAGGCA
Organism: Lissotriton helveticus; assembly: GCF_964261635.1. Taxonomy (NCBI): domain Eukaryota; kingdom Metazoa; phylum Chordata; class Amphibia; order Caudata; family Salamandridae; genus Lissotriton; species Lissotriton helveticus. The sequence continues at coordinate 1,074,121,098 of NC_136065.1, read as the reverse complement.
AATAATTTATGAAACATGTATAACACTGTACGCCAAACAACTAATAATTTGTTGCCAAGAATTTACCTTGATGTTACAGAGATTATGGGTGATGTGTACTGTTCAGGTGGCACTGCTCAAAGATAGGCGGTGAGTGAGAACTCTGCGTATGTTTATACTCATATGCACTTGTATACATTCCGAAATGGCCACTATTGAAACAGTGTAGCTATCACCATTGTAAATGTAATGTCCCTTTTGACAATTGCAACAATGTGCCCTTCCAACACCGAATAAGAGAATATTTCTAAAACTGGCCGCTTAATTAGTGCTTGGTGGATATGCACCGTGCCTGCACATCATTCTGATACGGGGAAATATATGAGAAAAAATGCTTGTCCTTTTAACATAACAGATAGTACCATTCTAAGATGGCAGCCCAGTAAGAAAAAATGCTTGTCCTTTTAACATAACAGATAGTACCATTCTAAGATGTCTATGTACATTCATCTTGCATGTGTAGCAAACTTCGGTATGTACGAAATGCCCAAAATACAATGTTGTTGTTTATTATGGTAATTCGTAAAGGAATGCACAGTTTATGTTAGACATCACCACTTAACAAATAATAGATTCCAACTAGGCAACAATTCACTTCATGTATCCATAATAGAATATCCTTCAAAGATGGCCGTTGATATACATATTTTACATGGGTAACAAGTTGTTCTTTAAAAAAACTGATAGAACAATTCAAAGATGGCCGCCCACAAAGTGTCTATGTACATGCACTGTGCATGCTCAGAAAATGTTGTTATGTTCGAAATGCTTAAAATTTCTGTTCTGTTAAACTGTTATTATGCCCATTTTAATTATGGACTATAACACTTTAGATGCATTGGCCTGAAATACTGTGACAAGAAAGAAATTCTCTAATTGGAAGCTCTGGACTTGATAGTCATAAATTTACTGAGCAGGTATGGTAATTAGCGTTTAATCCACATTTGGACACAGCCTAAGTGGTCTCAGCCTATTAATTGAAAGATGGGCTCACACAAGTCTATTCTATTCTCTTATAGAACAAGAATTCTATTTCCTCATACATTGGAAACAACACATCATATTAAGAAATGTATTACGTGACTGAGGTAATTAAAATTGACCTTGGTGTTACAATTTTTGTGCAACTTGTTTTTAATTACTTAAGCTCTCCCCATGTTCTCTCCCTATTTTTATCAATTGTTGCCTATTCATAGTAAACTCTCCAACACAAGTACTCAGCTAATAAAGTTGTATTTTATGGCTGGAGTCTTCATGCTTAACATGAAGTTATATGTTAAATACATGCCATTAGAAAGAAAATGTTCTAGATTTACACATCCAAACCAAGCATGGTGTCATTTGGTTTAAATGAAACTCTGTACACTTACAACCAAATTGTTTTTCTGGGCATTATGTGAGGAAATGTTTTTTTCCTAAAAATGCAGTGTAAATATGTAGTATTGTATATTGTAGTATATAGATGTGTGTGTGTGTTTTATGGAGCGGTGTAATATATTGTGATTTTAAATGTATATATATTCTCTATGTTTTGTAGCCCTGAAGAAGTCCAGTGTAGGGACGAAACGCACTGGATACACCGTGAAGAGTTTAAAAAGAATAAAGGATTATCGAAAATCTGATTATTTGTCTCCATTAAATTTATTGAATTTGAATGCAATGAGAATAATGATTCTTATGATCTAATTTGGGTCTATGCATATAGTGTGTGCTGATCATCTTGCTGCCACCTATGCAATCAATGCATGGAAGATCTAGTTCATAGAATCTGCATTTGCCCAAGCATGGGCAAAGAAAGACGTCTATTACTTCATCCCCTCTTCAATCAAGCAGTGATCCGTACCTGCAGACAGGTGGTACTCACCTGCTTCAAATCGGATTCCACACAACTGATCTGCTGCTACACAAAATTCCTTAACTCAGTAAAGAAACGCCTGTAAAGACCAACAAGTACAGCTGATAACAAGATGCAAATGAATCATGAGACATTCTCCGGCTGGTCCTCTTAATCACACATTCTCTAATTTAAAAAATAAGTACTTTTTAACACATTTTAATTTGCTCTATTATGTATTTTATACGCTTTGTAAATGCAATGATTTTTATTAATCAAGCATAATAAATTGACTTGACTTGTTAATATAAGGTATTTTCCTCTTCTTTGTGTATGCAATGTAGATATAACATCTGATCTACAATTTGGGCTGGCCATATTTTTGGTTTGGCTTTTTGATCAATCTGTCAAAAGGCACAGCTTTGGAATCCATTAGTGTTAAATACAGAAATCGCTCAGATATTGATTTGAGTGGTAGATATAAAAGAGCAATCTTCACAATCATGGTTCCATGTGTAACTCGGTTGAAATAAGTCATCAATACTGATTTCTTATTCTTCTAAAACTCCAAGGATGACCATTATACATTCCTGTACATCTACTTGAGTGATTAGAGTAAATACTACTAATCCACTACAATTATATCGACTAAATCTCGAATGCCTGAAGCACAATGTAACACAGTCCTTACTATGTAAACGTTGCAGAAAATGACAGAGTGCAGAGCATAATCTATTCTGTGGTTTCTGTTCAATTGCATTTATAAGATGTGGGAAATGAAAGCGTACATTGAGAACAACATTTGCAACCCGTTGACACCAGAAAAGTTTGACAACTGATAACCGACAAAGTCTCCCACTTTTTCTGTTTTTTTCTTCTTACCACATTTTTTCTTGTACATTTTTTCCTTCTTTTCAGCAACATCCTTACATTATGTTGTAAACTTCCGCTTTGAACAGATTATCTATTTCTCATAAACGGGATACTGTCCTAGATGAGGAGCATATACACTTCTTAATTGATTGTACTTTTTGACACAACTTGCATCAGCACTAAATTTGCTATCATCAAAATCAGCAAAAAAGAAACTGGACAATGTTCGTACTCGAGACAATGCAACATATGACATACCTTCTTTAAATACAGTACTACCAGTATTAATAAAAGCGGCGTCTACACTTAAAACTTGAGATTTATGAACAGTTTCAACCTATGCTAGAGACACTGAGAACTTCTGCCGCCAGACATTTAAGTCTTTTACAAGCAAAACACGTACAATACATATACCAATCTGCTTAACGCCATCAATCCGATCAAATTTTATTGCTAACTATTTAACCTCATCCCTATTTGGAAAGTTAATCAAATCAACTACTTTACCCACAGTACCATTTACTAATCCTTTTGCAACATTTAAATAATGCCAAAAAATTACTCTACAATTTTTGCATTCATGTAAAAACTTTTCTGATCCTGCAGTCCTGGAAACAGATTTCTCCAATGAATTCAGTTTTGCTTGCAGTTTTCTACTTAGCAGTAATGTCACCCCCGGGTTCCATTGTGTCAATTGATGTAATTTCCAAAATGTCTTCTTTCTCCAGTTTTAGAAATTCTTCATTAAAATTGGAACACTCCTGAAGTCTAGGCATTAAACAGACTATGGTTTTCCCTTCTTTTATGAAATTGAACATTAGCTGTGTGTTGTAAGTTGTCTTGATAAAATGACAAGGTGTAGCCAAGAGGTCTTATCATGTAGAGGTTTATTTGATGTCCAAGTTAGGTCCAGGAAAGTCCATAGTAGGGCTCAATAATATAACTTAGTTGGTAAAGGGAATCTCACCAGGAGCTGCATGACCGCTGCTCAGCCTACTCTCTCCAACTGTCCTTCTCCCTCACTAGCAAGCACTCTCACATTCCAATCACTCTGTCATCAGGCATTCTGACATTCCACACACACAACTCATTCATCCTTGCTGAGCAGCTGTCTGACAGAATGTACTAAGATAAATTAGATTACTACATATCCTCTTCCCTTAGAGTGAACAAACAATAAAGATTGCAATAATGCACCAATACAAAGATAAATGATGAACAAGATACATAGTGCATTATACATCTAAAGTTATAGATGAAAATTTAAATGTAGTAAAAGCTAAGGAAGAATTAACACAGCTCAGAGATCAGAGGGCAAAGTAGATGAGAATTTAGAAGCTGCAAATGCTAAAGAAGAATTAGCACAGCCTAGAGTACAGAATGCTAGAAAGCACAAGATAGCACATCATTTCTCCTCTCTTAGGGAAAAACACATGAACATGTGCATAAATAAACTTTCCAGCAACGAGTACAAGCAAGAAAATAAAAAAAAAAAAGGAAAAAGAAACAAGATGCGAGTTAAAAGCATAGTTGGAAACAGGCTGATAAGAAAGGTACAAAAAGTACCAGCTCAACTATGTTATCGCACTACGCACAAAGGAGGCATAGTGTGGATAATCAATGTCACACACACCTCCACCAATAACATAAATTGTTAAAATAATTATGAATCCATGGATGGGACAAAGACTAAAGTGCATAAAAATGATTTTAAAATATCCCACAGCACTATCAATGTCGCAAACATCTCCAATATCTTGGATGATATCTAAATTTAAATTGCATCTGAGGCATCCAAATCCAAAATGCAATTGAGGCACTAAACAAAAGTGCACTGCTAACCAGGAGGTAAACACCCCTCACAACGCACTTTAAACGGGTGTTCTAGCTAGTGTAGAACAAAGAAAGTAGAGGATACCCATGAAATTCATGAAGAATATACTCCACACTACAGTCATTGTTCAACTAGCTTAAAATACAACACACACCACGACACCACGGGTGTAAACCAGAAGAATGTATGTAAACTATTCTTAAAAAACACAAACTCCATGAAGTACTCTTCACAACAAACAAAATAAAGAGTGTCAAACACTGCTCAGGCATAAGCTACGCCACAAAATGGAGTACACTGTCCTTTGAATACTATACTCAAGGTACTCAAACTAAAGGACGTCAAAAACAAGCAATTTCCAAAACACAGTAAAAAGGAGTAAAACCTACACCGCTGTATTTCATGTACAGCCAAAAGAGTAAAAGATACACCACTGTATTTTTAAACATGGGTTGAAAACTACTTTAAGTTACCCTAACTTAAAGTGCAATATAAATTAAGCCACTGCACCAATGAAACAACTGCCAATAAAATAAAACCCACACTGTAAAATACATAAGATCAGGCACATATAGGAGGGACCAGTGAAAGAGTGTGCGCACCACTCAACACTGAGAATAGACCAGAGTAAGGAGACCTGCTCCTACACACCACTACCCACAAAATAATCGTGCCCAAATAAAACCAAAATACAACATTTCACCAAACTACCACAAACACAGGCAAATAATGGCAGTGAACATTATAGATACATAAACAACCCAGAATGAAGATAAATCATAGCTAAATTGCTGATACAAGACTAAAAACAAATATTCCTGCAAAGAAAACATAGCAAGTTAAAAGTACGCCGGTGAGCGAACTCTCTCACCCGAGAAATGCCACTACCAACAGTCACTTGTAGAAGTCCAACAGTCACTTGCTGAAGTCCAGATACTAGGTGAAGAAGAACGATGTTTACGCTGGACATCGCACAGGTAATGTGGAAATCAAGCTCTCGAAATTGGTATCCAGAAGAAGTCAAAAGTACACCGGTGAGCGAACACTCTCACCCGAGATGTCAAGTGTTCTCAAGGCAGACCCACTTGCAAGCTAACGGTGACTGAAACGATGACTGACATAGTCCCACGAAGTTGCTCAAAAGTCTGTAGTGTGAATTCTTCTATTTCGCCATCTCAGAGAGTATTTTCCCTTCAAATAAACTTTTCCGACCACTAAAGTCAAACACGTAGGTTTCTGCGCACTGGATGTCACTGCATTCTGGAGAGCACACACACGTCCTCGAGATCAGGAAGGATACAGTTCTGCAACAGGGCGGCACGTCCCCTCACGCAAAGCCGGATGGCTCACAGCACGTCAACGGAGCAAAGCGTGCATTGGCAGTTCAAAGAATGACGTGACATCATCAATGATCCACGAGTGTGCTGCAAGGCTCGAGGAAAGGTATGGACACGCGCCGTTTAAATTTCCAATTACACGCAGATAAACTGTCACCAATCCATTGAATTAATTAAGGATTTCTCCAAGACTAGCCATAAACGTGTAGACTGCACAATTTCAAACGCCCTCACGAACAGCAATTTTCCAAACTCAACAGATGACATTTCACATGCTGGCAAATGTCGGTAAAATGTAATTTTAAAAAGAACACTGCTGGCAAATGTCAAAGTCCTACGTAGACTGAGTTCATGCCCTTAAGCATTAATTTATGAGTTCCTCAGATGTTATCTCACAAGACGCTTCGTAGCGAGGCACGAACTTTAAAAAAAAACAATAAATCCAATTGCTGGTCTCTTCTTTTTTTAAACTGAGGAAATTAGTTAGAAGCTGCCGAAAATCGTAGCACTCAACTAAAAACGTAGGCAGCAACTCACAAATGTGACTGCAATGTTGTTAAAAAAATTCAAATTTCACAATTACAAGAAGGTTGAATTGTCTTTAGTAGGCTGTCCGTGTGTTAAAGGACACTGGTGGGATTCTCAAGGGCATTCTTTTCTTGTCTTCTTGTTTGGTTACATTGGCAGTCTTTCTTTAGTTAATTTGTAAATAAGTTCCTTTAAATGATAATTGTTCTCTCACCTTCATTAGACTTCTGATCCAAATACACGGGTTCCTTTCCAAGCGTCGCCAAAATGTTGTAAGTTGTCTTGATAAAATGACAAGGTGTAGCCAAGAGGTCTTATCATGTAGAGGTTTATTTGATGTCCAAGTTAGGTCCAGGAAAGTCCATAGTAGGGCTCAATAATATAACTTAGTTGGTAAAGGGAATCTCACCAGGAGCTGCATGACCGCTGCTCAGCCCACTCTCTCCAACTGTCCTTCTCCCTCACTAGCAAGCACTCTCACATTCCAATCACTCTGTCATCAGGCATTCTGACATTCCACACACACAACTCATTCATCCTTGCTGAGCAGCTGTCTGACAGAATGTACTAAGATAAATTAGATTACTACACTGTGCTTCTGTGTTGTTAGAGGAAAATGGTTTCTTAATACGTCGACTTTCTAAGGAACGTTTCCACTCCTTTGTCAGAACTCCTACTCTAATGTCTTTCAGAACATTTCTGCTTTCCACGTCAGATGCTTGAAACATAGTCTTAACTGGCTTCTTTTATTGGAAGTTTAGCCAAATGTTTTCATTGTCAATACTTGCCAAATACTTACCAAAGAATTTTTAATTTCATCATAGGGAAGTGTCTTGAAAACAGTCTCTCCTTTGACATACTTAGGTGTACAAAGGCAAGCATTAAGTGTGGGACCATGCTTACCTCATTGATGATTAAAAGCTTCAGTTTCTTCAGTACTCTTGAGACTTCATAACAAGCTTCACTGGATAACTTCTGATATTCCAGTTTATTGTCATGTTCAACAGGTAGCCCAAGTACCCAATATAATATAATTCCTGTAATGTTGTGTGTAGCTAATCCAGTTGGTGCTGTTATTACACACGGCAATTGTAATTCTGTAGTCCCCTGTAGGTAAGCTGTGTGTACTTTCATCAAAAAGCTTTTCCCAGTGCCAGCTTGAGCAATGATGTATAATGGAAGTTGGCTTACATCCATTCCCCTTGTGGAGGAATCCATACTCTATTTTCTCGTTTACCATATACATTTATTTATGTTCATTGTTCAGTTGTCCAACTGTTCCAAATCAATAATTCCCTATCCTGCTTGTTGCATTACACATTTCACCTCATTCATGGCTATTGCCGCTTTATTTTCAAATGCTTGGGTGTCCAGGAGGATCTTGACTCAGTGGTCCAGGAGTTTGGCTGCTTTGTTAAATCTTCTTAGCTATCTCAGCAGAGGTTGTTTCTCCCTGTTCAAGCTTATTATTTAACATTTGAAAATAGCTTGGAAACACTGAACAGTGAATGCTGTCATTCACAGCGTTGAAAGAATCTTTGTAGTAGTCTTGGGGTCTGATTACCAGATTGGCAGTCTTGGAATGGGCTGCAATGCCAGCACCCCACTACAAGACCATCAAACAGAGCTGCAGGGTGCCCGCCAGATTACAAGTTATCTCGTGGTTTGGCGGGAGGTCCTTTGGCGTTCCAATGGCGGCGTCTATTAAAAAGGCACTGCAATGGGAACGCCAAAGCCTGTTCCTGCATGTTATGGACTGTTAAGTCCATGCTGTGCAGGAAAGGCGGCGAGGAGACTCTTAATATGCTCGATGGTGCTACAGCGGCACTGCCAGCATATTAGGACCGCTGACCGCCACGCCACCTCCATGGGATCCATGTTCCCTGGCGGTTGTAGCAGTCCCACCACCATATTCATAAAACAGCACATGGACTGCCAGTCTGGCGGTCCAGGGACTGCCACTTTTAATCAGGCCCTTAGTCTCCAAATAATTCCGATTCAGAACGCCAAGACTTGAAGAGTTGTAGAAGTGCTAAATAGAAAAACTCTCTTTTGTCTGGAGTTTGGCAGCTAAGTTTTCTATAGCTAATTAGATTTTCTTTTGTGTGTCTGACCAAGCAACAGCCACTATCAACTACTGCATATAACCCTTCTTCTACATTTTCTGTTACATTGCTTCTATATCTATAGTGTTAAAGTATTTCAGAAAGGCACATGTTTTCTAGATGTGGACTACCCGTTGCGTAGTACGTGTTCAACATATTTGATTTTACAATGTCTGTACTTTCAGGGTCGAAATCTCTGCTAGGTACTAAGGGCCTCATTCATGAAAAGTAATCCATCGCTGCGCGAAAACAGCGATGTGTCATTTTTCACTGCGCCCTCCTTGTGACACCAATGATGCATCATATTTACAGTATGACGCATCATGGCGCAAGGAGTTACAGATACGTCAGTATTTCTGACGTATCTGTATGGCGCAAAAGTGACGCATTGCTGGAGTGTGTCACAAAAGTGACGCAACTCCAGCAATGTGTCCTTTCACATGGAGCAAGCCCCATGTGAAAGTGCCAGCGTCAGTCTTATGTAAGAAATTGACGCATTTGTGTCCTAGAAGTGGCGCAGTGAAATCTTATAGATTTCACTGCGTCACTTCTATGACCCTTTCTTGCGCCAAAACGCCCCCCCTTGCATACATTATACCTGGCGCAGGTATAATGTGGCGCAGGGGTTTACAAAGTGACGCATCTACCTAGATGCGTCACTTTGTAAATATGGCGCAACAAGGTGCATTTTTCTACGCCACTGGTGCGTCACAAAAAGTGACGCACCGGCGGCATAAAAGTGAAGCACAGCCTCATAAATGAGGCCCTAAATTTCTGGGAAAGACTTAAAGACTCTATTTCACATGTTTGCATGACCTACACTTACCCAAAGAATTCCCCTTGACTTTGGGCACACAGTGGCTGAGCTCAGTCTATAGTAGCATTCATAGGAGCCTATCTTTCTATAGGTAAGTTTTTTCAAGCTGAAGCTATACAATTTCTCAGTTAGAGCTTTTTCTACAAACATCTCCTATCACATCCCCTTCATCTTTGTCTTCTCTGAGTCTGTCATTTATAAAGTGAGGTAATGAGCAAGAGCGATAGAGTTGTCTACAACAAATTGTATATCCATATTAGCATTCCACATTTTGATAATCATAGTATTAGAATCATTATTATACTTGGAGGTCTCTGTTCTTCTCAGGTTGTGTGTTTTTCATGTCAGGGTATGTCTGAAAAAAGCTGCTCACACTTCCTTGGGAAATGACAGGTCGCAAAAATCCAAAATGATATCTTGTATAAACTTTTCCTTTACATCTGTATTTTCGATGGCAGTATTTGCCACATCCATGTGTTTGAAAGGGCAAAAGTTGCAGTCTGAGGCCTTTTTCACACTGTCTGTTCCGAATTTCGGTGCATCTTTTATCCATAACAGCATGTGAGTATGAGGAGCACCTTTTGCTTTGTACTCTTTACGACAAAATTAATGAGTTACCGTGTCAAGAGGAGGGTTTGTCTGTTGCAGATGAAAGACAGCATGGCTTGAAATCTGTGGTTAAAATATGTACAAACGTTAGTAGGATCCAGAGAGCAAAGTTCTCCTGCTGACTTCACATTGATGTCCTTAATGTTTGAGTTAGGTTCTCTCAAAAATTCAAGCAAGTCATCCCACACATACTCTACACAACTCAGTGTCACAAATCAAGTAGGTGCACCTAGGTTTCTCAACATACATTTCAGTTCTTCATGATGACAATACCAATACTCATTGGTCCTGCATTGACACACCATCAAATTAATTAAGTTGTATTCCAAGTGTTCATCCATGCCATGAACTTTGTCAACAAATTCCTTTGTAGAGAGATTTTGTAGGTTAACTCCTGTCTTCCATATGTGGTTTACAGTATACAATAGACCTGACAAGTCACTCTCAAATAGAATATGGAATTCAATTCAAATCAATTCAGTTGAATTTATATAGCGCATGGCTACCCATACAGGCCACACAGCGTTAGATGCAAAACAACCTCTCCACGAAACTGAGATGAAACTTTTTTGTCAAACCAAGTTTAGAAGAGGTACGTTTTAAAAACTTTCCTGCAGCAGGCTTCTGACAGCTGAATTCTAATGAAAGCCGGAAGAGCATTACAGAGTTTGGAGGTGAGTAATGCAAAAGAGCAGCCACTACAACTCACTCGGTGGATTTTAGGAACCACCAAAAGTCCAAGGTTGCTAGAGTGAAGGACCCTTCCTGGAACATAAGTCGTAAGCAGGGATTGAATGACAGGTCCGGCTTTTCCATAGATGGCCCGGCCTTGAATTGGATTCTTTTTTTAAATAGAAACCAATGTAGGGCTGCGAGGTCTGGTCTCGCTGATTGATGCTTTGGTAGCTTTTGAAGAATTCTTGCAGAGGCATTTTTCACCACTTGAAGCCTTTTGATCACATATTTTGGGCTCCCAAGATATAGGTAGTTGCCGTGATGAAGGCGAGAGTTTGTACGACTCTGCAACACCATCCTTCTATAGGGGAAAGGTAGCATCAGCAAGAATTTTCTTAGAAATCATAAAATACCAATGCATGAGACTGCCAATTTTTTAACTTGTGTCTCCATTGTAAGTTTATTGTTTATCCAGACGCCTATGCTTTTTACTGCTTGGGCTGGCCTAGGGCGTTCACCCAGATAGTCTGTATGGAATACAGTGGCAAAATCTAGTATCCTCTGAATATAATCTAGTTGACCAGTACTCATCTGCAGGTATTTGTATGGGGTGGTCATCATAGCGGCCATCTTCTCCAGTGGGAAATAGTTGTGGAAAACAGCAAGCCTCTAAACTTTTCTCCCACACACTCATGAGAGTTTTGTTTGTTTGTTTCATTGAAAGAGTTCAATAGAATCAATATTAACTTCTTTAGAATGCAGTGGTTGGATGCTGTGGTGTTCATAAATTTCTCGATCGATCAAATTTTTCAATCTGTCCACTTGATGGTAATGTTTCATCCTCCATATAAGTTACATCTTGAACATCAACATTTATATAATAAATATTATTTTGTACCAGATATAATGTTGCTTTTTTTACTTTATTAACATCCACTCACTCTTGGCAAATATTTGTATTCTTGCTAGGCATACCATTTACTAGAATGATAAGTGGTTCCTCAACATTTCTATCTAAACCAACAGTTTAAATATTCTGTTTAAAATCTAAAAGTAAGTAGACAGCTCCTTTCTGTAGCTCTGTCAGTGGTAATTTTCCTGTCTTTGGTTCCATATGAACTATTGATTGAAAAGATGTAAACATTGTATGAGAATTGATTCATAAACATTTAATTCTCAAAGTTCTTTTCGAGTTAATAGTAATTCTAACTTATTATGTACTGCTCTGGCTGGCATTTTGTTATATTCTAACTTATCATAGCAATACTCAAATATAATTTTCTGTGTGGACAAATCAGCATCCACTACAGATAAATATACAGGAAATTCTTGTCACTTATGTCTGTTCTCTTGTTCTGTTTTTGAGTTCAGAACAACATTGCAAGTTTGGCTTTTGAAGTGAGTGCGTTGCAAACAAATGCAAACACAGTTTAGTTTCGCTGAAGAAAATATGTTAAACTTTGCTGTTTCGTGTGTAGTTATCAATGATAATACCTGTGTCCTGTTCTCCTACACCTGCACATACCAATTCCTCAATTTCCTAAGATTCTTGCTCTGGACCAAAGAAATGAAACTGAATACTTTCACAAACATTTTCTACCTCTGCTACTGTACCATGCAAAAGAGCTCTATTCATTTATCTTAAACATAGGGCAGGAGCTTTCACATAGCACAGTCTCCTAACTAAATTTCACATTCTAGAGTGATGACCAACTAACATTATGAAGTGATGAAAGTTGCTTCAGCACACTTTCTTTGATAGACATGCTTGTAAATGTCCCTGTTAATTACGATACTTCCTTACTTTGCATGGATCTAATCCTTCCAAAATTGCAATTTTTTGTTTCAGACTTCTGCATGAAAATTTGCATTGGAAAGTTCTCAATATATGAATTGATTCCTGACAAACACCACAAATACTACTACAGTTCCATTTGTATTCAGGGCCTGTCTACATCTTCCTTGTACCTCTTCAGCTATCACTTCATCAACATTCCTAGGAACCATCTCCTCTTTTGCAATGAGAGTACCATTTCTAACTTCATACTATTGAACAGATGTATCAACTGTATGCACAAATGTGTTCTTCTGGAAGTAGCTTTCTTCATTAAGGAAGGTGCAGTACAGGACGTATGCTTTCCATTCACCTTTCAAAATGTTGCAGAAATTACTTCTATTCACGTCTTGTTTTTGGCAGCATCTATTCGTAGACAACGCTGTTTTATTCAGTGTTCTTATTCTGCTCAAAATCAAAGTAAATAGCTTCCTTTACAGGGCAAATGCCTTATCAACTACAGCCTCAACACTGTCCTTTTGTTTGAATGTTTCCCTTCTCCTTTTATACTGCTTCATAGTTCATGAGATTGAGAATTACCCTACTACGGAACATTCTGACTCCTATTTCTTTAACTTACCTCTGTCTTCTTGTTAAACTATCTGTTTTCTTATATGAGTTATTACTCTTGATGTCATTTAGTTTTCCTCCTTTTTTATTAATTTGGTTTTGCTCACCTTCCACATACTAATTTAAGACACTACCTTGTTTTATTACCAGCAGCTCTTTTCTCTTTTACCACATTGTCTCAATTGTGCCCTTTTCATTTCTCTTTTGTAAGGATATAGTATAATTTCTTATGTTTCTTTTATCTTTCAATTTTTGTTCTCTGTTTGTAAATAGATATTTTAAGCTGTTAATAACCCTTATAAACAGCTAAGTCACTATGTTATAGCCACTCTAAGTCTGTTACTTTTCATGCTTAAATCTGTGTATGCCTGCTTGTGTCAGTGTATGCATCAGTGTTTGAATGAGTATATCAATGTATGCACCAGCGTGTGCCTGAGTGAATCACCATATGGATCAGTGTGTGCCTGGAAGTCTTAGCATATGTGTCAGTGTGTGTCTGTGGGTGTCAGTATATGTGTAAGTGTGTGCTTGGGTGTGATATTGTATGGATCAGTGTGTGAATGGGTGTGTCAGTGTATGTGTAAGTGTGTCATTTGTAGTGTTAGTATATGCATAAGTGTGTCCATGGATGTGTCAGTGCATCCTCACTGTCAGCTTGGGTATGTTTGTGTATATATCAGTGCCTGCCTGGGTATACTACTGTATGCATCAGAGTATACCTGGGTGAGTCAGCGCCTGCATCACTATCTAACTGGGTGTGTCATTATATGGGTAAGTGTGTGCCTGGGTTCTTACTGTATCATTTGTTGTGGTAGTGTGTGCATCACTACAAGCCTGTGTGTCAGTGTATGCATAGGTGTGCGCCAGGGTGTGTCAGTGTATGCATCAGTTTCTGCCTTGGTGTATTAGCGTATGCATGAGTGTTTGCCTGTGTGTCTTAGTGCATGCATGAGAATGTGCCTAGGTGTGTCAGTGTGTGAATAAATGTGTGCCTTTGTGTGGTAGTGTGTGCATGACTGTGTTCTTAGGTATGTTAGTGCATGCATGAGTTTGTATCTGGGTCTGTCCGTCTATCCCTCACTGTTTGTCTAACCCTATCATAGTGGTGACATGTTTACAAAAAAAGGATTTTAAGGTGGGACAAGCAATTTTAAATGCCTACTCAACCTGGGACTAAAACTGCACACACAAGCTCTGCAGTAGCAGGCCCAGCACATGTTTAAATGCTACGTGTCAGCATCGGTGATTTTGGAGTATCAGTTCTTTAGTACATATTTAAATAAGTGTATCAGTCTCTCTCAGGATGACTATGTCTCTGAGGGCCATATGTATCAAGCCAAAAAGCATTCGCAAACGCCGAAATTCGCAGAATTTCGGTGTTTGCGAATGCAATTTGGCAAAATGGTATGTATTAAGGAAATCTGCGTGCAAAATAAGGAATCACAAAATTTGCGATTCCTTATTTTGCGATTGCATTTAAGGAATTGCACATTTTGCGATTCCTTAAATGCAATGTATCATGGTAAAAAAAAATCCTAAATGCCCATAAGGAATCGCAAATTACCACCAATTTATAGTTGGTGGTAAGTTGCGAATTCTTTACAAAATGCATTTTTTTTTAAAAATCCACTGGTGCCATATGACGCTCATACATGCCCTTAGGGCATGTATGTGCACCATATGCGCACATATGTCATTTTCAGGGGTGCAGCAGGGTGTTCTTGAGACACCCCTGCACCCTTGAAATTATTCTCAATTTGCGATTAGCAAATTGCGAATCGCAAATTGAGATTAATTTCACATTCATTCCTATGGGCCTCCTGGCCCATAGAAATGTATGGGAAATTATTCCTTAATTGCGATTAGCAATTTGCTAATCGCAATTAAGGAATTTTAAGGAATTGCTAAAAAATAGCATATTTCTTCATACATACCGTTTTGCGATTTCTAAATAGCGATTCCTTAAAATTCGCTATTTAGGAATCGCAAAACGGTATGTTGATATATATGGCTAACTGTCTTAGTATCTATGGGTCTCTATATGTGCATGCAACTGGCTGTATGGATTGCTTACTGGCTGTATTACTGAGCATTGGAGAATAAAACTGCAACTGGCTCGGTTACTGCTGGATATATAAGTGCTGTATGGGCATATGACTGGATGTGTAGGTGCCTCTGTATCTGTCTGACTGTATGGGTGGGTGAGTGCTTCTATGCTCATGTAAATACGTATGTGAGTTGCAGTGTGTTGGGACTTTGGATGTTTAGCTGGCCATCTGGGTCAGGAAGAGTAAATGTGACTTACTAAAACTTCAAAGTACATGTCTTAGCTTTTAAGCACATAGCACCCTGGCCTATAGCCTCAGCCAACCCTACCTTAGGGTAACTTACATGTAGTAGAAGGGAAGTTTAAAGCTTGCAAGGAATTTCAAATGCCAACTCAACCTAACAGTAAAGTTGCACGGGGCGTGGCTTGAACGCATGGCAGGCTAGACGCTGGTTAGCGCAGCTCCTGCCCCACATGCCGATATCCTGATCTAATCCTGGCGGAATTGCTCCCTTACCTGTGCAGAAGTGGATCGGAACCCCCCCTGGTCCCAGGGGCCTGCACCGAGAGGAGTCCCGCTGGCTGGAGGGTAGAAGACCGGGCTGGTTCTTCCTGAGGCAGCGGTGGCAGCATTGCACGCAACATGGCGGCGCGGACCGCCTCTGCCTGAACGCCTGCATTGCGACGTGGGCGGAGGGTCACCCCCCGCTGCGGAGAATGGCACGGTGTGTCGGCTGCTGGCCAGAGGCCCCGGAGGAGTGAGGGGTGCCCCGAGGTTTGACCCGAGGCACGGGTCTGCCGGTGCCTGCCTGTAGCTGCTGGTCCCCGGGGGCGGGTCACACGGGACCCCGGGGCTTCACATTGGAATGGCCGTGGTAGGCCTTTATACACGGGCCTTCGCACCGCACGGCCGTGGTGCTGGCTTTGATGTTAGGACTCCCCCTGGGGCCCCGATTACTCCTGGTAACGAGGGCGGAGCTTGGGCCCTGTGTAACCCTTCCGTAACACTGCCATTTCACCCTGATCGCGGTCTTGACGTGGAGGAGGCCCGCGCCGAGCCCTGCGTAGTGTGGTGTTCGGGGGGGACCCGGTGTGGCTGACGACGCTGGTTAACTCGCTCCTGGTGGAGGCAGGATTTTGGCTGGGGGCCCGCCTGGACAGACGACCTGCGGCATCCACGGTGAGCGGGCGGCTTGTCGGGGGGATTGGACCTCCCATTGCTGGTGGGCTCCCTCGGAGGGTCCTCTCCCTGCACTCCGGAGACTCCCTTGGAGGGAGAAGGCCACCCTGAAGACTGCTATGCGCTCCCACTCAGTGCCTGGTGAGAGGTAGGGGGGGCCTGGATTGAGCCCCTGCTGGACGACGGCCCCTGGGAAGATCCCTGGTGCTGTGGGCCCTGCAGCTGGTGGCGTGATGGACTGTTTCTCTGGCCACCGCCTGAACACCTACTACCCTGAGGAACGGTTGGTGGCCCGCCCAAGCAACTAGTGGGCCTGGTTTGGCCTGGGCTGGACTATTTGTGGCCAGGAAGGTAAAGTGGTCATGCCCCTGCGACTACCTTGATCCGCCTGCGCCGGACATGGGGAAGGATAGGCCCCTCTGAGGCATCAAATGAACAAGATCATGCAGTATACGGTGCAGGGCCCAGTAAGGTCGGAATGAAATAGACCGATTCTTGGGATGCTCATAACCCGGTGGCAGTGGGTTTGCACCGGCTGCGGCTGTGCTTGGAGGCTTGTTTTGTCACTTTGATGTAAAAAAGCGGCATTTTAAAAAAATTGTTTTATTGCACTTACTTGAACTGCCTTCTTTTACTTTAATTGTCCAGCTCCCCTAGCCTCGTTCCTGCACGGCTGAGTGCCGCTTGAACCGGAGGGCTGACGGGGTTGCTGGCGCCATCTTGGATCGGGGCATAGAGGCTGTTTAGGTTAGCGCTGCAGTCCTCGCGCTCCTCCTCTACTTAAAGATCTCCCCATGGGCACGCGCAGCGGATGCTCATAACCCGGTGGCAGTGGGTTTGCACCGGCTGCGGCTGTGCTTGGAGGATTGTTTTGTCACTTTGATGTAAAAAAGCGGCATTTTTTTTAAATTGTTTTATTGCACTTACTTGAACTGCCTTCTTTTACTTTCATTGTCCAGCTCCCCTAGCCTCGTTCCGGCACGGCTGAGTGCCGCTTGAACCGGAGGGCTGACGGGGTTGCTGGTGCCATCTTGGATCGGGGCATAGAGGCTGTTTGGGTTAGCGCTGCAGTCCTCGCGCTCCTCCTCTACTTAAAGATCACCCCATGCGCACGCGCAGCGGATGCGCCGAAGGCAAGCCCGTCTGTGCCCGTCCGCGGCCGGTCGGGGCTAGGGGCACCTCACTATGCCCAACCTGTGACCCACTCTCCCGGACAACTTTGTTCCCACCAGGGCCCTTGGCCGCTCAACCCCGCAATCCTGACCTGCATCAATAAACTCGGCCTCGCTCGAGTCGACCCCACGCCCTCCCTTCCAATTAATTTGCCATCATCCCTCCGCCTCCACCACTATTGAAAGGTCTCCCCTTCGCCCACCTAACCCTACGCCCACCATCTCAGCCTTCCTCCTGAACACCAGGTCCGCAGTTAAACATCATCTTGAACTGTTTGTCTTTTTAGACACACAAAAACCTGATCTTCTCTTTCTTACAGAAACCTGTTTTGCCCTGATTCTCTGCCAAATGTACTAGCGGCTCTTCCCTCCTCCTACTATGCCTTATGCGCCGATCAGCTTGTGGGGAGGGTGGGAGGTGGTGTTGCCCTGATTGTCCGCTCTGGACTCCATTTCCAACTGCTATCATTTCCATTGATTATGGCGGTCGATTGCCTGGTGGTGCGATCTACCTCCTTTCAAGTCCCCATTACCTGTGTTTTAATCTACCGCCCTCCCCAGCAAATGCCATACTTCCTCTCTGCCATTCAGGATCTGCTAGCCACTCTATCAGTAAACAATTCATCTGTCCTGGTGCTTGGGGATTTTAATTTCTGGCCCTCTGACCCGGCGGAAGACGCCATGTCCAAAGAATTCACTGAACTTCTTTTCAGTCTTAATTTTCAGTCACATGTTCACACCCCCCCTCACACCCAAGGCCATACCTTAGACCAAATTTGGTCACTCAATATTCCCATTTCCGCTCCCATTGTTACGCCCTGCCTCTGGTCTGATCACTATCGGATTTTGTTTTTCTTTGATTTAAGTTTAGCTAAAAGACCCTCTTTTCCCAGGAACACCTGGGCCGTAACTGGAATAAAGTAGATGTGCCCTCCCTCTGCTCTTCCCTTTTGGCCTCCTGCCCTGACCTTGAGGAACTCACCCCGCCATCTCAAATCGATACCATCAATAAATGGCGGTCTAGTGCCTGTGACCAAGTGGCCCCTCTTAGGCGCGTCAAAATTAGACGCGCCCACGTTGCCAACAGATGGTTTAGCTCAGTCTCAAGGAAAAAAAACTCTTGGTGCGCCGAGCAGAGCGTGCCTGGAGACGTGCGTACTGTCCGACGTTAAATTCACAGTATACTTCTATCCTAAATGAATACAAAACAGCCATCCTCTTGGCCAAGACCAACTATTTCTCTGGCAAAATTCTTTCGGCCGAAAACCAGCCCAGGGAAATTTTTGCCACAGTTCATGAGTTGGCCTCTTCAGAGAGAGTTACCCTCAAGCCCTCCCCCTCCCAATCCCTTTGTGACTCTCTCAATAATTTTTATATTGAGAAAATTGCGGCTATCAAGGCTAACATACCACCGCCTTCCCCCACTTTCTTTGAACTTTCTCCATCGTCCAATGTTTCCCAGCTAGACCAGATAGCTCCTTTGACTAGGGAAACCTTCCTTTCTCTACTTACTCGAGTGAAATCAGGGTCACCCTCCGACATCTGCCTGGTTCATATCTTAAGACAAATTTTTTTGGCCTGTCCCCTTCCCCCTCTTACCTTGAATAATGAGTCCCTCGCGCAGGGTGTTGTTCCTGTTCTCCATAAATCAGCCACCATTATTCCCATTCTAAAGAAGCCCGGTGCCGATCCCTCTTCCCTTCCTAATTATCGCCCTATTTCCTTTCTTCCTTTTTTGGGTAAAGTCCTGGAGTGCCAGGTCACCAAAGTCCTCAGCTCCTTCATTGAGGACAGCGACTGCCTAGCATCATGCCAGGCAGGTTTCCGCCCGTCACACTCTACCGAAAAAGTTGTCATCTTGGTCATGGACAAGCTCAGGGAGGGGATGGATGTCAATCTGCCCCAGGCCCTTATCCTTCTTGATTTATCCGCCGCCTTCGACACGGTTGATCATTCTATCCTTCTTACCCGTGTCGAGGCGGCGGGCATCAGAGGGCCTGCCCTGGCTTGGCTCACCTCCTTTTTGAGGGATCCCACACAGGCCGTCCATCTGGCCAATTTTTCTGCTCCCTCATGCAAGGTGCAGTGTGGCGTTCCTCAAGGTTCCTCCCTTTCCCTTCTCCTGTTCAACTTATATATTTTTCCCCTTATTTTTGCTTTACAGAAGATGGAGGTGACGATATTCAATTATGCCGATGACCTCCAGCTCATATTTACCCTTTCTGATTCCACTTGTTCTATTCATAATTTCCAATCAATCATGACCTTCATCAGGGACTGGATGAATTGTAACCACCTCAAGCTGAACCCCGATAAAACTGAGCTGGTTCTTACCGGTGGCAGCTCCAGTCCCTGGACCCCCTCCTTTTGGCCTTCCTCCCTGGGTCCCCCTCCATCACCCTCCCCCTCAGTCAAAACATTGGGAATAACACTTAATCAACACCTTACCTTACACTCCCAGATTAGCACAGAGGTTTCCTCCAGTTTCTTTACCCTCCGCACTATCCGGAAGATTTCACGATTTTTCTCTTTTTCTGCTTTGAAACTTATCCTCATGGCCATGGTCCTATCACGCCTGGACTATGGCAACATCCTGTACAATGGCATTCCTTCCTATGCCCTCCGGCGTCTCCAATTGGGTCAAAACCAAGCTGCCCTCCTTATCTATGGCCTTCCCAAATCCCATCATGTCACCCCCCTACTTAGGGCCCTGCACTGGTTTCCCATTAGAGAACGCGCCCTCTTCAAGATGGGCTGTACGACTTTCCAGGCCCGTGCTGGGACCGCCCCAGCTTTCATCAATTCTGAAATTAAAGTAGTGGAGTGGTGTGGCTCACTGGTTAGAGGCGGCAGACCCGTAAGCAGAGAATGGCCCGGGACCAGGGTTCAATTCCCGACGCGGCAGGGTCGTGGACCAGGGTCAAAACGGACTCGATAATTCTCGCCTCGGTGCCTACTCTAACCAGGGAACACACTCGGCAACTCTGGGCATTAAGCTTGCCTTATCTCTACAACGGCCCCCCACAGACGCCGGGGATGCCTGGTTTCACCTTGGAGATACCCAGTAAGGGACCATCTCACAGGGAAAACCAGGACGGGTTCCCCAGCGGTCTTTCAGCGCCAGGATACTCCTTGGAGTCGCAGTGCGCTTTACAAGTACACCCACATTTACATTTACATTTAGTTTACGCCCCCAGCAGAGAGCTGCGCTCTTCCACCCAATCTCTTCTGTCTGTACCTCGGTTTAGGAAGATCAAATCGGGGGGAATTAAGTTTTCTGTCCTTGCTCCCACTTTTTGGAACTCTCTTCCTTTCACCATCAGGTCTACCGCTACCTATCCTGAGTTCCGAAGGGCGCTCAAAACTTTTCTCTTTTTACAGGCCTTCCCGCTTTAAGTACTTATACTTCTGTTCCCAGGGTTTGCATCCTTCAGCGCCAAGAAACCGCCCGGTAGTCGTGCGCTTAACAAAACTTTTAAATTCAAATTCAAATTGAACAGGGACCGATGCAGGGGAGTCGAAGATGGATGGTATGGTCATGGATATAAATCACTTGCGCCTGGACCTGAAGAAGGTGGCGGACCGGGTCTCTGTCACGGAGGGGGGCCTGACCTCCTTTCAGACGGAGGTCCAGCACTTACAAGAGACGGTGGCTGTGCTTAAGGAGCATACCTCCTGCCTATAGGACAGTGCTGAGGATGCAGAGGGGCGCTCGAGGAGGAATAACCTTCGCTTTTTGGGCTTTCCGGAGAAGGCCAAGTGTCCCGCAATGGACCTCTTTTTGGAAGAATGGATTGGTTCCGCCCTCCCGGGTCTTCGCCTGTCCAAGATGTTCGCAGTGGAGCAGGCCCACCGCTCCCTTGGTCCCCCGCCGAAGCCGAGGTCACCGCCTAGGACGCTGATTGCTCACCTGTTCAACTTCAGGGACCAGGACATGATCCTGCAATATATCCGCAAAAATGGTCCCCCCAGGTGCGAAAAGCAGGAGATCCATATCTATCCGGATTACACCAAAAAGGTGCAGGATTCACGAAACGAGTTCCTGAGGGTTAAGCGGAGGATGAGGGACCTCAATATAAAGTACAGTCTCATGTTCCCGGCCCGCCTTCGAGTGCAGCACGCAGAGAGGGTCCACTTCTTCCATACCCCGCAGGAGGCGGTGGACTGGATGGAATCCATGGGTATGAAGGGGCAGGATCTGCAACATGGTTGGCAGGAGCAGAGGAGACGGAGCGGCCGGCAGCGAACTCAGCGTCGCCGCAATGGTGGACTACGATCCAGGTCTCAGGGGGAGCCTGACGGAGGCCGTATCCTGGTGGGACCGGATGGCACCCTGCGAGAGGAGTTGAGGAATATCCTGACGCAGAACCAATTTTCCCCACTATGCCTTGTCCAAGAAACTCAATCGGAGCCGGAGTGCACAGCTGGCCCACCAGCGGATGGCCCGCAAGATGCCTGACTGCAGAGACTTGGCTGTGGCGGTGCTAGGACGGTAATATGGACCGCCTGGAAGAGAGCCCCACTCGGGGGCTGTTCATGGACTGTGCGGGGGCGGGGTGGAGGGAATGTAGCTGTTGGGGGGGGTGCTATTCCGCCACACTGTGGTTTAAGTGTCCAGACTGTGGTGTGCTGTGGTGGCCCCGCTAGACCATTGGTCGGGCGGGGTTGAGCAGTGCCGGGCAGTTTGGTTGTAATACAAGGACTGAGATTCTTTTTCTGTAGTCTGTTACTGCTGTTTACATTGTTGCGGGGGGGTCTTTAGGGAGGGATGCTGATTGTGGGGCGGAGTCCAGAGTTCTCAGGCCCAGGTTGGGCTGTGCGAATGAGGTTTTACTGCCTGAGGGCGGGGGGTACAGTTGCTTATGGTTTTCAGTTTTTGTTCTATCAGGGGGATGTTCTATACCGGGTCGCCAGGGGTCCTGAGAGAGATTGGGGTGGGGGGGGGCGGAAAGGGTCCCAACGCTGTGCATTACGATTCATCCTTCTCCAGCATCTGATGTGGTAGTTAGCCACATTTCTATTCCTATGTCAGGGGATCCACTAACCTAAAAACTTATAACGTGGAATGTCAAGGGGCTCAATAATAGGGTCAAATGGATCAGGATAACAATGAACCTGAGACGATACAAGATTAGTATTGCTTTTCTCCAGGAGACCCATCTTTGGGGAGATTGCTTGAAGTATGTCCAACGACGGTGGCGGGGTCAGGTTTTTGCGACCTGGTACTCGGGGTTTGCTAGAGGGGTGTTTATATGGGTGGCACCTGGAGTCCCATTTAAGATCTTAAACTGCTCTCCTGACTCTGACGGGAGGTACGTGGTGGTGGAGGGGATGCTGGATGGGAGACACTTGTGTTTAGTTAATGTGTATGCTCCAAACACCGACAACGGGGAATTCTTGACTGGGGTTTTGAGGACATTAGATCTGATGCCAGACGTAGAACTTATTGTGTTCGGAGACTTTAATTGTGCCTTAGATGGGGACTGGGATAGACATCCCCTCAAAGCGGATGCCAAACCCAAAATACAGGAAGCCATGCGTCAAATGATTAGCAACTATCACTTAATGGATATTTGGCGGCGCCGCAACCCTGATAGCCGGGTGTACTCCTGCTTCACTCCGGTGTCCAATACTTACAGTAGACTGGACTACTGTTTCATACAGGAAACGGCGGCTGGGCGGGTTCTGGAAATGCAATATTTGGCCAGATATCTGTCTGATCACTCCCCCCTGCTGGTGGCCTATTCTTTGGGCTGCTTGCGTTCCAAAATTCCGCTATGGCGACTTAATACGGAGGCGTTGACGGACCCGGTATACAAGGAGGTAGTCGCGACTGGGCTGGAAGGTTACTTTGAACAGAACTGGAACACTGCGAGCTCCAGGGCAGTGGAGTGGGACGCAATGAAAGTGGTGCTGAGGGGGATATGTATGTCGACTGAGGCAGGGGTACGGAGGGTGCTGGAGCGAGACCTGCGACAACAGGAAGATAGGTTAAGGACCCTAGAGAAGAACCTCCCCACAAACCCGGAGGGGCAGGCTAAGTGGACGGAACAGCGACAGAGGATAGGGGAGTTGTGCAATAGGACCCAGAGTAAACGGAGATAGTACACTGAGGGGGACAAGGCCGGGCACCTACTGGCGCGTTTGACAAAGACTGAGACACAACCCCAACTGATATTGGCCCTGCGGACAGAGGGGGGCTGACTGGTGAAATTACTAAAGCCTTCGCCATGCACCTACAGTATATATATTCAGAGCCCAAGCCCACCGTTGACCCGCAGGATTGAGAGGCATACTTTGCAGAGATGGAATTGCCTTGCCTTGACCCGGATAGTCAGGACTCTCTAGGGGTGCCTTTCAGGAGGGAAGAGATAGGGGTGGCAATTGCCCATCTAAGAACAGCTAAATCCCCTGGAATGGACGGCATGGCGTCAGAATTGTATAAAGAGTTTGGGGGAGGACTACTCCCTAGGCTCCTAGACATTGTTAATGAGGCAGGGGAGTCTGGCATTTTACCTACCTCCATGTGCGAAGCACTAATAGTGATGATCCCTAAGCCGGAGAAGGACCCCTTACTTCCCGCCTCTTATCAACCAATTTCGATGCTTAATGTCGACCTTAAGATCATTAGTCAAGTTATGGCCAACAGGTTACTCCCCTACCTCCGGCAGCTGGTCCATGACGCCCAGTCCGGCTTTATCCCGGGAATAAACATGTTGTGGAATCTCCGCCACCTTGCATGTCATGCAGTCATTAGAGGGCAGGGCTGAACAGAATATTCTGGTATTCCTTGATATCGAACAGGCGTTCGATTTGCTTCAATGGGAATACCTGTGGCGGGTGCTCCTGAAAATGGGGATAGCTGAAGGGTTTGTCAATTGGGTGAGACTGCTCTACACTCAACCAGTGGCGAGGGTCCACACGGGGCGCTACGTCTCAGATATAATACCGATTGCAAGAGGGACACAACAGGGGTGTCCGCTCTCCCCCTTGCTGTTCGCCCTTGCAATGGAGCCATTGGCGTGCCACCTCCGTAAGGTTCTCCGGGGGCAGGGAATCCAAATTGGGGCCCGGGAACACATACTATCACTGTATGCGGATGATGCTCTGGTGTATCTGCGGGAGCCAACCCGCTCGCTTCCGCTACTGATGGCGGCCTTGGGGCAATTTGCCGGAGTCTCTGGATTACACGTTAATAATACCAAATCACAACTATACCCGATTGGCGCGGAGGCTGAGAGGGGTGTGTCTCCGCTCCCGGAAGTAGGGATCCCCTGGGAGTCAAGTGCATTGCGCTACCTAGTGATCTGGATCAGCAGAGACAGGGAAGTTTCTTACCAATACAACATGGGGAGGATACTTCGGGGTCTCCGCGGCAGTATCGATTTTTGGAACACGCTCCGGCTTTCGCTGATGGGGAAGATCGCCCTTATTAAAATGGTGGTGTTGCCTCGCTGCCTTTACACACTGCAGGGCTCATTTTTTGAACTCCCATGCCAAGTCTTTCGGGACCTAGCTGCTATGCTGCTTCAATAATTGTGGAATGGCAAAAGATGTCGGGTGAGCCTAGAAGTAATGAAACGTACTTGGGGCAGAGGTGGATTAGAAATCCCTGACCTTGAACTTTATTATTTTGCATCCCAATTACAGCACACAGTGGCATGGCTTGATAAGGATCCGTTGTGGGAACGCTCACTCCTGGCTGATACGTACGGGGATCAGCAGCTGGGGCGCTTCTTTGGCTCACAAAAAGACAACAGGTCCGGTGCTGGCAGCCGTCTGGGATAGGGTTAAACGGCTTCTACGGGGGCGGCCATTTGCCCCAGAAGCAGATGTTTGGTTGATGCCACCTTTCGCGCACATTGACTGAGTCATGTCTACGGGAGGTTGTCTCATGTTAGCGGACCTGTACCCAGACCAACGGTTCATCATGTACCAAGACGCAGTAGACACCTTCGAGTTGGGCCCAGGGCAATTCTTGCAATATGCCAAGATAGCAGCGACGGCACGACATCTATGGCCCACTTTCCTGGATGCCCCTGACCACTCGCGCACCTTAGTCACATTGATAGCAATGGCGGGAAGGCGGAAATTGGTCACTCACCTGTACAGGGCACCTAGAGAGATCAGACAATGTACACCACTCACATTAGAACAAGGTGGCAGCAGGTGAGCCGCCAAGAGATCACGCCACGAGACTGGGAGAAGATCCATGAAGGGGTCCGTAAGGTAGCGGTTTCCAATAGATTCAAATTGATACAATATAATATGGTCCATATGACCTACATCTCACCTAAGCGCCTCCATGTTGTAGATAACACGAGAAATCCACGGTGCCCCAGATGCCAGTACGACCAGGCTGATTTCCCGCATATGGTATGGGCATGTCCCATCATACAGACATACTGGACAACTATCATAGAGGACCTGAATAGAATAACAGGATGGAGGGTGGCCCTGGAGCCGCGTAGGTGCCTCCTGGGATTGATCCCCCGGGACCCGAAATGCAAAACTAGCCAAAAATCCTGGTATTGGGACTTGTTATAGCTAAAAGATGGATAGCAATTCACTGGCTGAAACAGGCTGGGCCATTGGTAGAGAACTGGAAGGTTGGTCTGAGGGAGTGGGCATTGGCAGAGGAGGGACACATACGCAGCACGAGGAGGGACGCCAAACTCCCAGAGGTATTACATTCATGGGGGTTAATGATCCAGGATATTGGGAGGAGCTCCCCCGATTCTACGCAGACAGTGTCATCCACAGTTAGCCATGAGAGGCCCGCATCCCCCAGGCGGGAGGAGGAACGGGAGGTCACCCCTGTTTGAAACCGTGTTAGAGGATCCTTTGAATGGATGGGCCCGGTAGGGGTGGAGGGTACTGGGGGGGTGTTTTTTTTTTAGTTTAAACTGTTTGTATGGTTGATACAGCAAATGTTTGCATTACTTGCTGGTTTAATATAAGCTTCCACTGCAACTCAACTTAGACTACCAGTTGCTGTATAGGGATTGAGAGACCTACTGCTCAGAAGTTATCTGTAAAATACTACTGTCTTATCCTATGCTGTGGACAGCAAAAAAACGCAATAAAGATATTTCAAAAAAGAAAAAAAACAGTAAAGTTGCACATGCAGGCTCTGCAGTAGCAGGTCCAACACATATTTAAAGGGCTACTTGTCTACAGAGGTGATTAAGAGTATCAATACTTCAGTACATATCTAAATCTAAATAGGTGTATCAGTTCCTCTCTGGGTGTCACTGGATGTGTAAGTGACTATGCCGCTATAAGACTAGCTGTCTTAGTATCTCTATGGGTCTCTATAGGTGTTTTTTACTAGCAGCATGCATTGCTTACTGGCTGTATTAGTGAGCATTGGGGTCTATAAATAACTGTGTGTGCAACTGGCTCTACTACTGCTGGAGATGTAAGTGCTGTATGGGCATGTGACTGAATGTGTAGGTTTCTTTTTATTTCTGTCTGACTTGGTGGGTGAGTGACTAGTTTTGTAAATACGTATGTATGTTGCAGTATGGATGAAATACTAGATATTTAACTGTACTTAAGGGTCTCAAAGTACACATGTCAATGACTGAGACCTTGAAGTGCATGCCTCTCTTAAGGGATAACTAGTACATAGTAAAACAGAACTTCAAAGCTTAGCAAGCAGTGTTTAATTGCAATTCTACTATGCAGTGAAACTACACATGCACACTCTACAGTTCCAGGGTAACACACAATTAAAGGACTGTCCACACACCTATTCTCAGATCCAGATAGACACTCACACTCCCACTCACACATTAACAGAGACTCACACACCCATTCATAAACCTATGAAAACAATCACACGCCCACTCACAAATTCCCACATATACTCTCAATACTTTTGCAAATATCATACACACTTGCACCAACCTCATGTATTTTTCCAGTCACATTTTTATCAAACTACACTCAAATTCATATTCGGGTTAATTGAGTAGGTTGAACAGTAACTTTTTTTAATGTTGTCAGTTGCACTGTACTGTGGTAAATAAAATATTACCCTGGCAGAATTTCTAGGCATTAAAGTATCATGCATCAAATGAGAGACAGGATCCGTGGTGTCCAAGTTAAAATGGGCTTTATTCCAATAACTCGAGTCAAAGGGAGAATATGTTCCATCACCTCTGAGGTTCAGGAAGAGTCTTCTAACAATTATTTACTGAACATAGTATATATACATTTCTTGTACATAGGCTAAGCAGAGCAAGAAAGAAAATGAGATAAGAACATGTGGGTGTACATGAGGGTGTGTACTTTGATGAGTCATAGGTAGGTGATAGGTAGGTGTCATAGGTGGGTGGGTACTTAGAGGAGGAGTTTGGATAGCTAGCTGGAACTATGCCCTAATTGTGCAACTTTTAGCATGACGTGCAATTGACGTGTAACTGGGAAGAGGCTGACTTTCAGTCTAGAAGAGAGATCTCTTGTGTCAGGGTGACTAGCACATCCAGTACAACTGATATGATAGGGGATGTATTATCTGAAGCAGAGGTTGTTCGTCACTAAAAGACAGAGAGGGCATATTCATTCGTTCATTGCATGAGCTTTCTATGGGTGCAAGCACTGTAATTCACTTAAATGGAGACAGAATGGCTAGGCCCTATCTCCCTCGGACGGGTTCTGTTTACTTTTCCTCACCGGGCAGGGATGCCACTCTGTACAGCAAACAGATAACTGTTATTCATAATACTGTCTTGGCAGGCCTCTTGCTGGGCTTCTCTCGGCTGAGCTAGAAGCATGCGAGGTCAGAGGGACGTAACTGCAGCTTCAGTGTGTCAGGAGTCATGAACTGCAAATACATGGGCCTTATGCTACCTTAACGTTTGGGAGACTTTGATGACTGGCATTTCTAATGCAGGACATGATTGCAGGGGCCTAGTGATTCAGGCCACTACAAGGAAATGCATGGATGACATGCACATACAAAGTAACATAGGGTATACGCAGGGGAAACATTGGTCAGGCAAAATTTCATTTTCCTCATTCCCTCCTTGTCCCCTACGTAACCCTTTAGGATACATCTATATTCATGAGACCGTATAGTTCATCATACATAATCATTTGTTCATCTTTAACTCTTTGTTTACGTGGATGGGGAATACAGGCAGTAGCACACAGGCCGCAAATGGCCGGGCCACACTGCAGACAGAGACAGCAACCAAATACCATAAGTAGGGCCATTCCTAGGAAGGTCAGCACTTTCCATCCCCAAGCAGATATTATACCCCAGAGCCAACTGGACCAAGTCCATGTGCCTGGATCTTGATGTATGGCATGAGCAATCTTGTGGAGCCTTGTTATTGCTTCGTACACAGATGGTGCATTATCTGGGATGAAAATGCAACAACTAGATCGGATGACTCTACAAGCTCCGCCCCTATCCGCCAAGATGACGTCTAGAACGAGGCGGTTTTGAAGAACGACAAGTCTAATAGCAGACTGTTCCTGGGTCAAGTTCGCCAGGGCAGATGCAGTCACATTCACTACTGCTTCAAGAGTCCTTGTTAACCTGCGTATCAGTTTACTGTTTTGGACGGGGCCAACGAAGAAAAAGAATCCTTTGTTGAAATCTGTATATTGCTCCCAAGTTGTTTCAGTCTGATCGATCCCTGCGGAATCTGTCTCTCTCCTTTGTCTAACATGTTCTAGTCGTGAATCTCTATGATAATTGGATGGGGCTAGAAAAACGGGTGGCAATAGGAATGCTATATAACAAGTCCCACCCCAGTCTAAGGGCAGATGTACATAGGCTGTCTGACCACAAATGAAATAGGTATGGCGTGATGTTTTGAAAGAAGAAAGTCCTTTATCGTTAAACTCCACTACAGTGTTACACTCGCTGTGTCCCATGTATGTGTAGTTGAGCTTATATAGCGCACAGCTACCCGCAGTGGGTTTCCCGGCGCTTGCTTAGGGAACCCGTCCTGGTATTCCCCTGTGAGATATCAGGGTATCCACAAGGTGAAAGTCAGGCATCCCGCCGCGAGGGGCCGTTGTGGAGATTAAGCAAGCTATTGCCCAGAGTTGCAGAGTGTGAACCCGTGAGTCGAGGAGGCACCGGGGCGAGAATTATCGAGTCCGTGGAATTTTTAGCCCAAGACCCGCCGAGGCGGGGAATTGAACCCTGGTCCAGGTCCGATCTCAGCTTCCGGGTCTGCTGCCTCTAACCCCTGAGCCACACTTCTCCATAAGTACTGAGCCTTTCTTACTAACACATAGGTCACCTATTGCTGGCAGGACTGATATAAACGGTGGACCTGTATTTTGCTTGGGCTGAACATTTAACTTTATAAAATTAACAGATGCATTTCCCTGTTCGTACTCTTCATTCTCTAAATCGGTTCCCTTTCTTTGGGGGAATCCGTCTTTGTCTGGAAAGCATGCTTCATTCATTACTTTATTCAGGTTTCCATATATCCAGCCACCTGGATAAGCTATGTACTTTCTATCTATTGAGGTCATTAAAGCAAACCATGCTCCACATGAACCATTGTGTGAGAATGGTAAAGGGTAGAAGGGCAGAACTCCCTTCGTTTCTTGATAAGGAGGCAGTTGGCCACATACCCAGCAATCAGTTGCATTGCTGGTCTGGTGAGAATGGTGTAACATACGAATAAAAGTATTGTTACGTAGTGCAAGTCGATATGACAATTCATGAGGAGGCAGGTCACTAAATGTATGCTCTGCGGTACTGTTAAGGGATGAGTGCATATGTGAGGCAAGAGGAAAGAAAACATGTAGTAATAAACTGATACCAATTATAACAATGCACAGAATAAAAAAAATGATCAAGGTAACTATACATCTATTGCGTAATCTCTTGCAGTATTTTTCCTTCTTATCTCTCTTCTTGCTATTCTCATATGTGATCTTATACATGTCAGAAATCTAGCCTAACCGATTCACCACCGAGTGGACTTAGACAATTAAACTACGTCTGACTTACTGGATCGCTACTTAAACCTATACTCCTGCTGTGGAGTCTTTTCTAGCAAAGGTCAGTGTTCTTTATAAAAGTTCCAAAGTTCCAAATAGTCCAAAGTATCTTTTGTAGTGATGAAGGTGAGTTCGGCCTTTACGTCCTTCCACCAACTTCGGTCCTCGTGGTTTCGGTGTCTTCCAACGTGGCTCAAGGGGGCTTGATCGGTCAAGATTCCGGACACAAGTATAGAATCTTCTGGTGCTCTGGCATGTTCCTTGACCTGGGTGTTGTCAGGGAAGGCGGCAGCAACCTGTGAACAACAAGAGAGTAGTGTAGACATCAAGGAAGCCAGGTAATCTGTCAGCATGTTACTGTCAACATCAGTAATTTCTTTTGGCATAGGCGTACCCCACATATTTGGCGGTCTACCGAAAACTACTTCAGAAGGAGATAGGCCTGTTCTGGAATGAGCTACCATTCGCATGTAAAAGAGGGCAACCGGCAAGGCCACCATCCAATCCACGCCTTTTTCTGTACAGATCTCAGCAACTTTTGTCTTAATTTGTCTGATTATGTCTTTCTACAAGGCCTGCTGCTTCTGGGTGTCGTACACAATGGAACTTCCATGTATAACCTAACAGAAGTGACACTTGTTTCATTAATTCAGAGGAGAATGGCTGACCGTTATCAGAATAGATGACACGGGGCAATATCTGGGGAAGAACTCGCGCACTAATTGCCTGGCTGTTGTCACAGCAGTGTAATCTGGAACTGGATATGCTTCTGTCCATCTAGATAGTACACACACAACTACTAAGACATACTTGTAACCTCTACATCTGTCCATTTGGATGTAATCCGTCTGGAGAACCTCAAAAGGGTGGTCAGGAGGATGAAATCCGCCTTGATCCACCGGAATGCCTTTACCTGGATTGAACTGGCAACAGATCATACATGTTCGCATATTCTGTAAGCTGTCTAACATTGCTTTTTCTCTTAAGTGTGCTGGACTATGGGCTGTGTTGATGATTACTTGTACCATAGAATCTGAAAGAAACCATGTGCTTTTTCCCTTAGTCATCCAACCTTGGTCAGTCTGGACCCCTCCTTGTTCAGTCCATTTCTTTATCTCATCTGCAGTGGCATGTGTCTGTATGTCGAGTACATCTTGAGTGGGATCCCTGACTGTCATACATGTTGTCAGTAATGGTACCTCTGTCCTTGTCGTGTCTGTTGGTGTCTGTGCTGTAAGTTTAGCTGTTCGGTCTGCCAGGTCATTACCCTGGGAAATGATGTCTGTAACTTTGGTGTGAGCTTTGCACTTCAGGATAGAAATGGCTGTAGGTAAATGTATGGCTTCTAACAGGGCCTGAATAAGCTGGTCATGCTGAATCTTGGCACCATGAGAGGTCAAAAAAACCTCTTAACTTCCACACAGTCATTTGGTGGTGCATTTACTGTACTTGAGGGCAAAAGTGTTGCAGGATTCAGAATAATACAACGTCTGATCTCTATGTGTGGCTGAAATAATGTCAGTTCATATCCTGTCAGTCTTGCTACAGTCAAATGTAAAAATAAATAAACATATGGCACGTGATATAATGCTCTTTTTAATTCCTCAAATGCCAAGGTGTGTTCATGTGTCCTAGGGAGTACAGTCAAAATGGCTGCCTCCTGTGTAGTTAACTGTATGAGTGGTTGGCTAGATATGCATACTGGGGAATCCATTGCCTACAGTAAGAGGTGAGGCCAATAAAGGCACGTACTTCCTTTTGTGTCCTGGGCTGTGAAAGGTTAGTAATGACCTGTATGTGATCTTGTGTTAGCTGTCCACCCTCCTTGGAAAGCAAGTGTCCTTGCACACCACTTGCTTTTCAAAGAATTGCATTGGGGCCTTGTGCCCCTAGTCAGCCAGAAAATGTAGAACTGTCAGTGATGCATTTTCGCATTCTTTTTCTGAACGTGCTGTAATCAGGATGTCGTCTACGTACTGTATCAGTCCTGTGTTGGCAGGCATGTGAATACTGTCTAGCCTTTCCTTTAGTGTCTGACTGTAGATGCTAGGGCTCACTGTCAACAATCTAGCAAAAATGATTTATATAAAAATAAATAAATAAATAAAAATGAATTCTCAATTCAAAAGCACAATTCTTATTTTGGGGGAACCTCAAACAAACGCCCATGAACCTCTGTTAACCTCTAAGTTAAGTGGAGCCTCGTTCCAAAAGCTCTGCAGTTTACACTAAAATCCTACTCTAAATCTTGGGAATAGTATGACCATACCACCTACAATATGCTCTCTAAATGTATTTGAATAAATCCAAATTATTCTTGTCATAGACAGAAGGCCTAGAGCCTCGCCACTCCTCACCTCTGTGAGAAACAGCCCCTCCCTCTAGAATTATGTTCGCGCTCGGAGTTTTGAATCAACTCCAAGCCGGGCTACACTGTGATCTAAAATTGAATGACTGCCAGATGCTTAACCCATCTGCAAGAGCAAGACTCCTGCCAATTATTCTGTTTACACTACTGAAGGAAAAACTTATTCATTTGCAAGCGTGAATTTATCTGAAGTCAATGAAGCTTTTAGTGTTGACTGTAAGGAAGAACAATTTTTCTGTACACAAGTCAGAGGGGCTGGGGAGGTAACTTCGCTACGAACTCACTCCTTGCTCACCTACCCCTCCCCTCAGAGCCAGGAGCTGGCTCAGTGTCAAACATCACTAAGAGGAGACAAGCCTCTCACTCGTCTCTGCTTCTCTAAAATTGGGTGGCTGCCAACGCTGAGCTCATTGAAAGAGCCAAGCGTCTGCCAAGTTTCGTAAGGAGTGAGCTGCTAGCCTCCTCCCTCCACATTCGAAGGAAGCTAGTGTAAGTCGGAGGAGTGGCCCTCCCTTTACATAAACAAAGGAATCGCGGAAAGAATTGGGTTATGGCCAATAATAACAAGACAGGCACGGCAAGAGGGGGTAACCCTCCCTTTACATAAACATCTGTCCCTGGGAGTCAGCCAGGAGAAGTTGTTCAGCCACTTCAAGGTCGAAAAACACATTCTAAGTAATTCAAAACATAACTGTTCCCAGGACAGAGAGCTTAACCCACGTTCTCCAACTTAACTGAAACAAATTTAAAACGTTGTAAAAAGTAAATGAATAAAGATATATTTTTTTTGTAACTAAGTGACATGCTAGCATTTTAAAATAATTCTGTTACAATGTACTGCTACTTAAAAGCCCCACTTTCTAAAAAAACACTTTTGTCTAACTAATTCAGCTAGAAGGCAAGACATTTGAAACATGGGCAGTTGTTTAGCAGGCAAATTAACACACAAATATGGGACAATGTGCTTCTGCACACAAGGCTACGCATTTTGCAGTTGAGAAAAAAAACGAATTATCATGGACTGTTGGGTTGGGACTGTTCTCTGCATACATCAATTGAAGTGTCTCCACTAAATGTTTATCTGTAACCATCTGTGTAAGCATTGCAGCCTAACTGGCCTCTGAATCAGACATAATAAATCCTATTTTCCAAGTCTTGTTTAATGAACACTGCTTTTATCGTGCAAGAAATAACCTTTCTATCAGCAGCCTGTCAAAGTACATAGGTGAGCCTTGAAACTAAATGAATGCAAATTAAACTAATGTAGGGGACACATAGCAATGCATTAAGATGGTGGTGTATTATAGCTATCAAAAAGAGCCACGTTCATTAATTTACAAATAGCCACTTTCCTAAGTGAGTGTGCAAGCTAAACAAAATAAATAAATAAATTAAAAAAAACATGTTTTCTAAGTGAGTCTATTAACTGTCACAACGCTATTCTAAAGGGCAGCTTGCATTGGGAAAAATATTCTGTAGAAACATTCCTATTTAAAAAAAAACACACGGTTGCAGTACACTAATTAAAAGCACATTCCCTAATGGGTCTATTCTATAATTTCTTCTCATCCGTGAAAAACATTAAAGCACTCTCCGTGTAAAAACCCTTATCTCTATAAGACTGGTTTATTTACAACTACCGACCTCTGAGTCAAACACATTAAATCAAGTGTTCCAAGGCAAACCCTTTACAAATACACTTCTTTACTCTCCATGCAACATTTTACCATTCAATCTGTAAACTGACTACGCCCATTGGATAACATGGCAAATCGTACCTCCGCACAAAACATGCCTTTTCCACCACTTCCACAGCTCAGATCCCTTTCAAATTTTGCATCGCAGTAGTCCAAGCAATTCCCTAAATCCTCACCAAAAAGCAACCAAATCCCTCCTCTGGAACGGGTACGAATTGCCGCTCAAAAACACGCCCCCCGCAAACACCAAAAAACACCAAAATCCCTCAACACCTTGTTAAACAGCATGTTAAAACAAATACTGCCTACTCAGTACAAGATATCAACTCTTTGGCAGCTGAAGCACAATCATTCCCCAATGACTGCAGTACATGGGAAAGTCATGAACTCATCTCTCCACGTTATCACATAACACGTACGCACATCTTCAAAACATTTTCTCTAAGCACTTGAAAGAGATCCAGCTCTCTCCTGACTAACGTAATGATAACAAGCTCTGCACAAAACATAACCACATGGCGCTATTCACAAGCCATATTTACAAGAAACTCAACAAGTCACGAAAATGACACGCTATTCACAAGGCATATTTACAAGGCGCTATTTACAAGGAACTCCACAGTAAACTTATAGCTCCAACTCTAACTCTAGCTAGTTCTTCTGAGAGGACGTTATTCTTTTTCTTTGGCTTTTTCCTCTGCTAGTTTATTTCTCTCTACTTTGTTGAATTCTTTCTCTGTTCTCCTATGTGACTCTTTGCGCCATAAACTCAATAGCGTCTTTCTGAGAGGGTCTTGACTTCTTTTATACATATCATGACCAGGTGTATCTCTTGGCGGGATGTTAACTGACTCTTCTAGTATACCTTTCTGGTCCCTATCTGACGTAACTTTGAAAACAGTGGCATGTTTGAAATCAATACAATGAAAACACAATACACAAGAATAGACTGAAACAAGTAACAATCATTCACACTAGAACATCATAACATTGAAACACTAAAACAGATACCATTACAGAGAGTTAAACATGTACTTGAAAAACAGTTTTGTGCACTGAAAATACAGTACAACCATACCGGTCCCAGAAATTGAGACACGTCTTGACCGTTCCCACCTTTTACAGTGGGCCCGTCTTGAAACTTGATGCATTCCCCATAGTGGTACTCACCGGGAAAGCAGAACTTGAAACTTGAAGGCCTCGGAAACTTGACTTGACTACGCTTGCGACTTGGAACAGGTGGACCTCTGGAGACCTCAGACCTTGCTCTCTCACGGGCTGGGCTCTGGTCGAGACGATAAGCGTTCCTCACCGCCTCACATGGATGCCTGGTCGCAGTCCGTCTCCTCCGTGGGCCTGAGGGAGTGGCAGGAAGTCCTGCTGGAGCGCTTTGAAGTCCGTCACGGCTGTAGAAGGGGGCAAAGACTAGACCGACAACTCCGGCGAGTGGGGAAAGGGATATGTCCCTATTCGGGCGCCAAATTATGTGGTAAATAAAATATTACCCTGGCAGAATTTCTAGGCATTAACAAAGTATCATGCATCAAATGAGAGACAGGATCCGTGGTGTCCAAGTTAAAATGGGCTTTATTCCAATAACTCGAGTCAAAGGGAGAATATGTTCCATCACCTCTGAGGTTCAGGAAGAGTCTTCTAACAATTATTTACTGAACATAGTATATATACATTTCTTGTACATAGGCTAAGCAGAGCAAGAAAGAAAATGAGATAAGAACATGTGGGTGTACATGAGGGTGTGTACTTTGATGAGTCATAGGTAGGTGATAGGTAGGTGTCATAGGTGGGTGGGTACTTAGAGGAGGAGTTTGGATAGCTAGCTGGAACTATGCCCTAATTGTGCAACTTTTAGCATGACGTGCAATTGACGTGTAACTGGGAAGAGGCTGACTTTCAGTCTAGAAGAGAGATCTCTTGTGTCAGGGTGACTAGCACATCCAGTACAACTGATATGATAGGGGATGTATTATCTGAAGCAGAGGTTGTTCGTCACTAAAAGACAGAGAGGGCATATTCATTTGTTCATTGCATGAGCTTTCTATGGGTGCAAGCACTGTAATTCACTTAAATGGAGACAGAATGGCTAGGCCCTATCTCCCTCGGACGGGTTCTGTTTACTTTTCCTCACCGGGCAGGGATGCCACTCTGTACAGCAAACAGATAACTGTTATTCATAATACTGTCTTGGCAGGCCTCTTGCTGGGCTTCTCTCGGCTGAGCTAGAAGCATGCGAGGTCAGAGGGACGTAACTGCAGCTTCAGTGTGTCAGGAGTCATGAACTGCAAATACATGGGCTTTATGCTACCTTAACGTTTGGGAGACTTTGATGACTGGCATTTCTAATGCAGGACATGATTGCAGGGGCCTAGTGATTCAGGCCACTACAAGGAAATGCATGGATGACATGCACATACAAAGTAACATAGGGTATACGCAGGGGAAACATTGGTCAGGCAAAATTTCATTTTCCTCAGTACTCTAACAGAAAATGAGAAAACTTAGCATAAGAATGGTACACCACTCTCATACATTAATGGCCACCTTTTAACTTTGCTCTCTGTGATACTATCATAGTTAGCAAATACTAATGTTCATCTTAACGAAAATACAAAAGAGGATTCACCGGCAGCAATGACCTTTTTCAGCGGGTCTAAAAGCTCAACCATTGATCATACTTTAGTGAGTGAATCTGTAGCGCAACAGACGCAAACATTCCAAATTGTGCCACGCATAGAGAGCGATCATATGCCACAATCATTGCAATTGAAGCAATTTACAGCCAGGCTGACAGCAACTAAAAATATACTCTCCACGCCACATGCTCACAACTTAAAAAGACTGCAATGGCGTGGAATAGGGATTGAGAAGGTAATGGCAGAAGTATACCGCCAGGCGGGCGCAAGCGAAGGAAGTTCAGAGGAATCTGCAAGTTCAGAGCCACCGCAAGCCGCGGAGGGAGCGAGATTAAAAGCCTGGGACAATCTAACGGGAGCCTTAATGGAAAGCTTTGCTGACAACAAGAGTCAATATTCCACTAAGCAGCACAGGAAGCCAACCCGGACAAACAGTCACCATCCCTGGTTCAATCATAAACTAAGCAAGCCAAAAAGGCTAATAGTGCGCAAAATAAGAGCAGCCTCAAACCAGTTAAAAACAGGGGAAACCCCGACAGAAGCGAGCTTAAAAAATTAAGAAAACAATATAAGAAAAACTGTCGAGTAGCCAAAAACAGATATCGAGTCGCAATATGGAATAAACTCCTTCTGGCCAGTAAACAACGGAACGGAAAATACTTCTGGTATCAGATAAATTTACTGACACTCGGAAAAAATAGACGTCAAAACGCAGGGATAAATGAGGATGCATGGGTAGCTCACATAATGAGTATGTATAAAGAACCAAAGCCCATATTAACTCCAGTAAGTCAAATAATAAAAAAGGACAGCAGGAGGAGTGTGCAGATTGTCCTTGAGGTCATAGATGCGCACAATAAACCCATCACCCCAAAATGTAAAAACTCCGACAAATTAACCGAAGTTAGTCAATTAATAAAAATCATAAAGAAACTAAATTCAGAAGGTGCACCAGGTCCCAATGGAATACCCAATGCCCTTTTCAAGGGAGAAGCTTCATATTGGGCCCATTACTTCATCCCACTATTTAATGAGCTGTTTAACACAAATTGAATTCCTGAATCCTGGAGGGGAATTATTATCCAGCCAATTTTTAAAGGGGGAAACTCAACAAAGCCGAAAAACTACATATTAATCACATTAATTGATGTTGAAGTTATATGCCAGCTGCTTGTTAATCCAATTGAAAAAATGGTCAGATGATTACAACAGCATCCCAAGATCTCAAACAGGATTTCGGGCTGGAGCACACACTTTAACAAACCTAACGGCATTAACATTGTTAACCGAAAAAACGAAATTTAGGAAATCCTGCCTGTTCGCCTGTTTTGTGGACCTCAAGCAAGTTTTTGACAGCGTGCCCCGTAAATGTCTATGGGATAAACTGGCCAGCTGGGGCATCCCCATAAATTTGTTAAAGGCCATCAGAGAATTATATTCGTGCACATAGAGCCGGGTAAAGTTAGGAGATGGCCGGTGGATAACAAAGAAAATATATACCCAAAATGGTCTGAAATAGGGGTGCGTTTTAGCTCCTGTTCTTTTTAATCTGTATATATATATGTGCTTGAAGATGCCCTCGTGGAAATCAATAGTCATCCTCCGTCATTATTTAATGAGAAAATTAGGTGCCTTCTGTACGCTGACGATCTAGTACTCTTAAGTCGAACTCCAATTGGCTTACAACGAGGAATGAGTGCCTTAGCAAAATATTTGACATCACAAGGGCTAGATTTGAATGTATTAAAAACAAAGGTCGTACGGCTAGTGGATGCCAAAAAAAACCCCAAGAAATTCATATGGCATATAGAGGGGAAAAAAGTCGATGCAGCCGCCTCCTACAAATATCTGGGATTCTCGGTAGAACGAGAATTGAGTTATAAATCACAGCTCATCTCAATGAGGTCAAAATCTCAAAACCTGATACATGGTTTTAACGTATTAAAAAAGAAACTAAGCTGTCCATCATACGGGAATTTATTAACAGTCATGCAGACACAGTTAATGCAACAGTAAAGCTATGGCACTGAAATAATGAAAGCATGGGAGAGCCCCGTATTGAATAAAATAAATACAAACAAAAATCTACAAAAAAGTTTTTCAGATCCAACAAAGTGCATCACTTGCCCAGGTGCGGCTATTGTTTGGCTTACTAAATCAGGAATTTTGCAGCAAAGGCGCCTACCTGAAATTATGCTGGAGGTTGTGTGCTTCTGAAAACGGGACCATAGACCACCTATGCTGGAAAAGAAATAGACATACAAAAAGAAAAGCGGACTTCTCTGCCCAAGACATTTGGAATCTCAGTATAGGGGAAAATGCGTTCAATAAACTAATCAGCACAACAATAAAATCCTTGTCTCACTCAATCGACGAGAATACCTTACTGCAAAGACAGCATGCCTGGATGGTTATCAGCTCATATGGGAATAGGAAGCCTCAGGAATATTTATCAGCCTTTTTCTCATTTACCCTAAAACATCAATTTATGAGGCTGCATCTTGGCATGTAGGAAACAAAAGACTTAGGGGCATATTACCAATGATTAGCGATATTTATCGCAAACTAGGCTTAGCAACGGCTTTTTTATCGCTAAGCATCGCCGGAAATTATCGCTGAGATAACGTGCTATTAGCAACGTTTATCTCCAAAGCGATACATTTTCCGGCGATAGCGTGAGTATCGCTGAGAATACAGCGATATTCACGCATTAGCGACAAAATGCTCTTAGCCATGTTATCCACCTCCCATTGGATAACATGGCTAAGAACTGGTCAGAGCAGGCGTTAGTTTTTGGCGATAGCGGGAATATTTCCATCGCTACGCCTGCCTTGCTAATAGGTGAAAGCGACGTTAGCGACTGCTTTCAGTCGCTAACAGGTTGGGTACGCCCACTTTGCATGTCATTAGTGATAAATATCGCTGAAATGCAAAGCGGGACCCAAACCGCTCGCTATCGCCTAAAGCTGTCGCTAACTGCTGTTAGCGACAGCTTGCTAATAGAGCGATAGAATTATTGCCGCTTAGCGGCCGAAAACGGCAGCTAAAGCGGCGATAATTGCCTATCGCCCTCCTTGGTAATATGCCCCTTAATCCCATCATGGAAAAATAAAAGGGAAAATCGAGACTGCAGACTATGCGGGTACAAAGCCGAATCTATTCAAAACATTCTTTGTGTATGCCCAAAGTTATTAACAGAACGGAAGTTACTATTAAAAACACTATTGAATAGTTTGAATATATGAATATGTAGAAAAGATGTAATCACTTGGCTCAGCGGGTCCTCAATCCCCCTAGTATGCAGGGGGGGTGAAACTTTCAAATGTGTATTTAAAAGAAATCGGTTGAAACTCTGTGGAGAGCGAAATAGATTTTTCATTACTATTGGACAACCAGAAAAATTTAGAAGAGTTAAATGCCGTATAATAACAAGAATGTTAGAAAGACATGAACTTCTTCAACCTTCGTTTTAAATGAAATTTTAAACATCTGTTGCACAAAAGTACCTTATAGATTAACTGTGTAAAATTCTACTAATGATTTTATGTGTTTATATAAATATGTAGTAGTACGATTTGTAAATGTCATTTGGTGTAACGGTTTTTGTTTTTTAAAAGATCGATCACTACAGTGTTTTGGGAGTATTTGCGAATTCGTTGAGACCCTCAGCATGGACCCCCATATAACTTTGTGACGAATATGCAAATAAGTACGAGAGTCCAAAAACATATTTAGCTTTGTACTCCTAATACTTTATAAGCACACTACACTTCATAAGAAACTCCTGACTAGGAAAATAATAATGAGTCTAGACCACTCTTAATTTAACTAATGCACTACAGTCTAATACCCGTCCCCCCTCAGTCCATTAGCTGAATTTCCATAGCAACCCCCTTTTGGAACACTCTCCTGAACCAGTAGGTAACAAGTTCACAACACATTCTAGTAGCAACATACTGGTTTCACAATGATCAGCATTAAGTGTGGTTGACTACTCAGAATAAAAGTATATCCAAGTTTGCATCACATTTTGTTTTATTTTTACATGAGTTAATCTACTTACTTATCCTTAAAAGACATTACCTAATTTTATCAACCTACATATTTTCACCATCCAATCAAATATGCTTTTTTAAAACCAGGTACTGTCCTCCATTAGAACTGCTTTTCAGTTTGAAAACTGTCTTATTCAGCTCCAGCCTTCTGTGTGCTACACTTCCTTGCCTTCAAAATGATTAGAGTGTGGATTGTGTGTCACATGTTTGTGTTCTGGACTTCAGAATGTGCTAGAAAAAGTGGCATTAGCAGGGATTTGAGTTTGGCTAATGTGGACATTATTTGGACCGGCAAGAAATGGTTAAATCGGCATCAATCGCTGCCGTTGGTTGAAAGCATTGCGGATTGCCGACACCCTGACCTCATGATTTTGCACTGTGG
This sequence comes from Lissotriton helveticus, assembly GCF_964261635.1. Classification (NCBI taxonomy): domain Eukaryota; kingdom Metazoa; phylum Chordata; class Amphibia; order Caudata; family Salamandridae; genus Lissotriton; species Lissotriton helveticus. The sequence goes on along the minus strand of NC_136065.1, from coordinate 1,074,079,513 downwards.
TGGTAATGACCAAGGCAGACATACTGGGGTCAGACTTTTAATCCTAATAAAGGATACCATTGCTTAATTAGTAATACTTTTCCCTCAGACTGCCTTGATATTCTCCAACATATGCCAAAGGCAGAAATGGAACAAATTCTGTCCATACATGGACAAAGCCAGAAAGAAATTCAATAAAACTGTTTCTGCATTCATCAGAGACCATAACATGGGCTTTATCTACAACAGGGGTCTCCAACCGGTCGATCGCGAACTACCGGTAGTTCGCCAAACCCCCATGAGTAGATTGTGCCTTGCATCTCAATTTTGTAGCCTATCATTCTCATTCATTATTCCTAGGCCTTTTTCATAGGCGTTGCCTGCCCTAACCAAAACCAGCTTCTCAGATTGGCCTAACTGAGCTTAGGTGGGGGGGGAGGGGCAGGCTAAAGATGATGACGGTAGTGCTGAACTGCGTCTCCACACCACCTGGCTTTCACAGCATGTAACCTCAGTCTTGAGCATGTGCGAGGTGTGCAGAGCAAGCAGTAGGTGTGCCGGAGTGGAGCAGCATGTACCGGAAAGCCTGGTAGCATGCAGGTTGCGCAAGCAGTATTGAACTGCTTCGAACCCGTGCCCCCTTCCGTGGCACATATTTCAGCAGCAGATAATCAGTAAGAAGTGGCCTGACCAGTAAACATCTTAATGCTCTGTTCTCTAGACGAGGTTTGCGATGTGCGCCTTCTATGCTTAGCTGCTGGATAAGCCGGGCATGAAAGACTGGGAATGTATTTTTCTCCCGCTTTCCATCGCTGGGTTATAAATCAGGGGGTGTTGCAAAGTTTCAGTTTCCTTTACCGAAGGCACAAGATAAACAAACTCTCCCCGTCTGCACTCCTAAAAAAATGCAAAGTGTTCCACTCTTCAGTACAGCTATGAATTTATGATCCAGTGTGAACTCTTAAATACCTTCTGTGGTCAGGTCACTGACAGAGCGTGGTCACACTTGTCCAAATTATATGTGTTTACATCCAATATTCACAGATAGTGATGTGTGTTTTCAATATTTAACACAGCAGCAGTTCACTAACATTACTGCAAATAATCTCTGTTACGCACGCGTCCCATTTCTAATGTGATATCCTGTTTCAATCTCAAAGAAACTTTTTTATGGATTGTGCATGAAATATTATTTAACACAACATTTCTATTTCTTTAAATATAATTTTCTTTTAATTTATTTTGAATGTGGGTGATGGGCGAGAGTGTTACAGACATTTAGCAGATCTGTTTAAAAATTATTAAAGGTCATTCGGGCAAGGTCCTCTGCAGAACATAGCTGGCTCTATCGACCCCCCTGAAAGGGTGGGGCTCTGGCCAGAGCCAACCTTGCCCATGCAGTCCCTATTCCTAGTGCATGTGGTAATCAACACCACTACTACAGCAGTTTTACTGGGTAGCAACGTTCGGATCATGGACAGATCGGGAGTCTTCTAGTTAAATCCTCAGTTTGGAGGTTGAGTTTGACTGCTTCTTGGGAACAGAGGTTATCTGTTGAGAGTGCTTCGACACTAAAATAGCCAGCCTTACTCTTTCTTAAAAAAGCAGTTACAAAACAACAGGTGTTTCAAATACTTACATAAAGAGTTGGATCCCAAGTTGTTTTACAGATGCATTCATTGTGAGCCTCTGCCCTGACCTAGTAGCTGCATTGGTGCTGTGGTTTTGCAGATTTTACTTGCACATTAAATGTGATCTAAAAAAATCTGGTGTGAAACTCTGCTTTATTAATGACTATATTTAATCATTGAAATAAAACATGTCAAACTCTTTTCTTTCTCCGAATAAATAGCATCTGTCTCAAAGTTATCTTGTTTACAAGGAAGCTATGGGAGGGTATGTACCTGCCTAGACAGAATAGCCACATGAAGAACTGGAAACCTTCCCACTGGCCCCGGGCCTAGAGCATCTGTGGTAGGGAGTGTGGCCCCTTTTGTTCAAACCACGGTATGGGCTCTGTAGAAATTAGGGCGGCTTACAGTCAATATAACTGGGCGTGGGGGGACTCTCAAAAACATGCTCGAGTTGCTTGGCCTTTAGTAGCTCACAACGATTTTCACTGATCAGAAGTAGCTCCCACTACAGAAAAGGTTGGAGGGCCCTGATCTACAACAACAACTTACGCTATGACATTGATGGTATCAATAGAAATAATGGAGTTCACTTCACAGAGAAAGGCAACAGGTTGTTCCTCAACAACTTTAAACACTGTATCCTGTTTTATCTGTAGATATCATCTACACACAGTAAACGCAAAGGCTCTTCTTAGAGCCCACTATTTCCCAAACACTGGTTCATTTTCTTTTTAAATCCCTTTTTTGTTGTTTTTTTTCAAATTCATGAATATGTCGTGAATACGCAAAACAAAAGGAGAGATTCAATAGACACCAGCACATTTAGAATTCACAACTGTATAAGTGACTCTATGCATTTGGCTGGGTCTGTGCGTGTCTGAATGGATCTGAAAGTGGATGCATGAGTCTCAGAGTGGGTGTTGTTGTGTGGCATTTTAGGCTCTGAGTGAATTTTCCAGATTCCTGCCCTTATATAGGTACAATTCACATTGCCCTAATATAGGCATAGAAATCATTCCCTTATTTAGACATAGCCCATGCAGACCAAATACAGGCATTGCTACTTCCACCCGTACTAAACGTCACAACGATTTCTAGGAAAATCGGCTTAAGCAGTTAGGGAACTTCCCCTTGCTTGTATATTGATTTGTCCTAGAGCTCATGTACTTTACAAAGAACTACTATTCCCTAGGGGTTTATTTTCTGACTTTATCATACCCGACTTTATGTCAAACTAGACACCTTCAAGGTATAAATATGCCTTCACTTGCTCTAGCAAGACACAACAGTGGTTCGGAGCAGTTCGACTATCTACTTGGCCGACGCAGCTCGCTACAGCAAGTGCCGAAGGAAGCCGACCCTCCAGCTGATGCACTGATCTAGAAGCTGTCCTTTCTCTCAGTGAGAATCCAGCTCCAGTGTTTCCAAGCTCCCCTTGCGGGGTGTTTTGGAAATTGAGTCCCAAGACAGAGATACCAGACCTCCTTCATTCTAACTAAAGGTATGGAGCTGATTAGAACCTAAGAGAAATCTTGGAGAGATTCTTGGCAAAGAAAAATAAGCCTGTGCTACACAATACTTACTTTTTCCCGCGTACTAGACTTAGGTTAGGTACATTGGGGTTGGCGTATTTTAGAAGCACCAGTTGAGTACTTTTAGTCATTGTTATTTATGTATGTATTTTTATATGGCTTAGAAACCATACAATGCTCTTACAGTATTATTTTATAATACTATTCTCGCTGTACGCATTATACTATGCAGTCTGTATAACGATTGTAGCAGTACATTTCTTTGGCATGAGAAAGAAAACTGTTCAATAAATCCTTTTATTGAAAACGCCTGTCTCTCTATTTCTCTGCACCTCTGTTGAAACGAAGCATGCACGATTGACGGAGTGAAATACTTATCTATTGTTTCCACGACTCTAGAGATATATTTCTTATTCTTGGGAAACGAAGTTGTCATGTTTATGCGGTTGTCAGAAACGAATCCCTTCTTGTGAATTCGAGTAAGTTTCTAGTGACCTCTGAGTTAGCTGGCACACACACAATTAAGTTTAATCTATTCGATAGCGACCTAGTCAACCTCAGTCCTTCGTCAAATCTATAGGATATATTATTCCAATGCGCAGAGTCTATTGGGAATATAGGAACTACACTACATGGCGCTCAACGTTCCGTAAGGCACTAATTTAACGCTAGATACTAAAGTAACTCAGTTGTGCTTTTCTTTTTCCCGTAAAATACTCCAATAGACGTCTGGAGTGGGTAAAAGGATAAAATATCCGCCATAGCTGAGTAGGAAGAAAAACTCCTATGTATTAGGTTTTTGGTTTGTTCAACGTTGAAGGATACAGTGTTCCAAAATATTGTGCACCTTATCTTTGTTCCTTGAAACTTGCTCGGCAACTTTCATTAAACAATTTTGCTAAACGCCGACAACATCGCAACCGGTGGAGCTGCAGAAGATGCAGCCCGACCAGGTTTTGACGTTACAGGTTTCCAAGAGAACGACCCGGATGCTATAATCATCCCGGAAAATTTAAGGAATGCCATCACTATAAAGCTTATAACAAATGGCCTATCATCAAGAGGTGGTAAGGTAATTTTTGTGATAGAGGCACATGAATATCGTCAGACAGAGGTATTCTATTCATGCATTATCTTCCCTGAAGCAAATCCAGTATCACAAGTGTTTAACTTCTAAAAAGAAGAAGAACCTCCAACGGAATACACTCCTTTCGAGGATATTGAAATTCCACTTAAATACCAAGAGCATGCACTCTGGTTTAAAGGCGCCCTACAACATCAAAATAACATTACCAGGCTCGGTCCACTAGGTAGACCAGGAGCAACATGGCCGGTATTAGCCAGGTATACACCATATCCTGCCATTGAAGAAGTAACAGGTTCGGAACTATTAGTTCAACTAAAACAACTAATCAAAATACATAGACAATTGGTTCAATATGTAATGCGGACTCTAACAGTCCAACGTCCTATAAGGATTCCACAACACACCCCTTACCAGGGGAACACAAAAAAAATCACACCACAGACTATACAATCAGTCATTGGTAAATTACCCACAGAACGGGAACAAATTCCATTCTTGATAGCTCACAAAATTACTCAAATAGAGGCAGTATTTTCTGATACTACCCCTCATAAGAAACACAGAATTTTAACAATCTGTTTACCAATGGGGATCGCACCACACCTGGAGGACTGCGACACTTTGGGTACAGTCTTTGCTGCAATCTACACAAAAACACATGGGGGTCGATTCCGATTCGGGAAAAAAACGTCCGTACGATTTGTATCCGGATCCCTCTCCGTACGAATCGTACCCGTCCGTCCGAGTCGCGTAGTACGATAAGTATTCCGTGAATCCGAATCGTCGCGATCCGTACGTATTGCAAGGCTGAAACCGTGAACCGTACGACTCGTACACATGCCGTACGACTTGTACACATGCCGTACAACCCGACGAGTACGATCCGGACTGGGGTATGAGGACGCGATTCGTAAGGTCCACGTCAGGTAAGGGCGAGTCGTATGGAAAAGCACACAAACACATACACACTGTACGGTCCATACCCCCATGATCGCAGGATCATAGGGTGTACGAGCCGTACCCCATGTACGATGGGTGTACGAGCCGTATCCCAGGGTGTACGAGCAGTACCCCATGTACGATGGGTGTACGAGCCATACCCCAGGGTGTACGAGCCGTACCCCATGTATGATGGGTGTACGAGCCGTACCCCAGGGTGTACAAGCCGTACCCCATGTACGATAGGTGTACGAGCCGTACCCCATGTATGATGGGTGTACTAGCCGTACCCCATGTACGATGGGTGTACGAGCCATACCCCATGTATGATGGGTGTACTAGCCGTACCCCATGTACGATGGGTGTATGAGCCGTACAACACAAACAATTGAAGAAGGGTCTGAGGTAAATTTAAAGACCTGCCCAGTTCATATCCCCCTAACTGTAATCCTAACAACAAAAGAACCGGGGGTCTATAACGGAGCTTCAAGTACTCCGAGCTGCTGCAAAACTCCTACATAAGTGAGTTAGGCGCTAATAGAGCTACATAAGTCTCTATATCAGAATGTGTGCCAGGACAAACCTGTCGAAGGACCTACTGAGATTGTTGGTAAGACCCGTACAGAGATGTGTTGGATTCCCATCAAATAGGTATGTAGATCAAGTGTTCTCATTTGGTCATCCAAAAATGGGGTGGTATGTCTCTTGATCAATGAGACCCATCCATCGCCCTTACTCAATTGAGTCGCACCATCAATCGCTAAGGTACCCATGAACAAATGATAAAGATGGGATCGAGTGCACTGCAAAAATCAAAAGATGTGTGAGTTAAAAACAAGGGGTAAAAGGATCAATAGGCGAAAAACTCTAATGTAATTTGTCCTTTCCCTCAAACAAACAAGAACAATGCAGAGGAAGCAGTCTAAACATATAACTGCATTTACAAGGCCATACCCCCATGATCGCAGGATCATAGGGTGTACGAGCCGTACCCCATGTACGATGGGTGTACGAGCCGTATCCCAGGGTGTACGAGCCGTACCCCATGTACGATGGGTGTACGAGCCATACCCCAGGGTATACGAGCCGTACCCCATGTATGATGGGTGTACGAGCCGTACCCCAGGGTGTACAAGCCGTACCCCATGTACGATAGGTGTACGAGCCGTACCCCATGTATGATGGGTGTACTAGCCGTACCCCATGTACGATGGGTGTATGAGCCGTACCCCATGTATGATGGGTGTACTAGCCGTACCCCATGTACGATGGGTGTATGAGCCGTACCCCATGTACGATGGGTACACCCATCGTACATGGGGAACGGCTCGTACACCCATCGAGTACACCCATACGAGCCGTACACCCATCGTACATGGGGTACGGCTCGTACACCCATCGTACATGGGGTACGGCTCGTACACCCATCGTACATGGGGTACGGCTCGTACACCCATCGTACATGGGGTACGGCTCGTACACACCATGATCGCAGGGGTACGGTACGTACCCCTGTGATAATGGGGGGTACGCATCATACCCGGGGGGGGGGCGTTCCGTACCTGTTTCGGCGCGAACTCTGCTTTTACAGCTATTTTCAGCTCCCGTAGAAAAAGGGTTGTACGGTGCGTACCCGACACGTATCGTACTTGCTGGGTCGTAAAAACCAGCCGCGAACCGTACAGATGTCGCGTACAGAGGGTCCTGAGGGAGAATCGTACGGAGATTAGAGTCGTACGGCTCCTGGTACGAATCGTACTTCGTCGTACGTACAGGGGACATTGCAGGGTACGATTCGTACGGGAAAAACGCTCCGAACGGCTATTCGGAGCGGTTTTTCCCAAATCGGAATCGGCCCCATGTTGTTCCGTCTATGGCGGTAATACCAGAAAACATCATTATGCCAGCTTTCTCCAACCATATTCTAATTAATTTAAAATATACTTGTGCCAGGAAATGGCCAGTAGCCCAGGCTCCTGCATTATATAAAAATCATTTAGGATGGGGTGAGGATTCTCCTCACCATAAAATCCAGCTAAAAATCAACCAACTGCACAAAGGCAGTAGACAGTTAAGCAAGAAGCTAAAAAACAGGTCAGGGAGATCTTATATCAACTTGAATACCAAGGGGTGATTAAAACATGCACCTCGTCAATGAACAATCCTTTGTTTCCTGTCTCCAAACCAGACAATACATATTGTCCAGCATTGGATTACAGACATCTAAACACTTGTTGCAAAACTTTTGCAGTACAAAATGCATACACAGTGCAGTAATAATGAATAGCATTGTGCGTAAAAAACTATAAAACCACATTAGATATTTCTAACGGTTTCTTCTGTCAAAATATTGCACCGGAAAGCAGATATTTGACCGCGTTCTCAATTATGGGGACACAGCATCAATTATGTTGTCTCCCTCAGGGATTCAAGAATAGTCCCGGGTTATTTTCAGCCAGAGTAACAGAGTTACTACAAACCAATGATGATGAGGCATTATCATATGTCGATGACATCTATCTAACAGACGATGACTTGGATAGGCATTTGAACAGGGTGAACACCATAATACTTGGCTTCGCCTCTGAAGGGTAAAAATTCAATTTTAAGAAATCAAGAATTGCCCACCTCAATGTCCTGTTTCTAGGATATGAGTTATCAAATGAAGGCAAAAGCCTTGCAGCAAACTTTCTAGAAAAATGTGCGCTGCTCCAACCTCCAAAAACGCTGAAAAACTTGCAGTCAATTCTAGGTTTCCTAATTTTCGGAAGAACTAATCAAACCTGATTTCAAAACAGTTAATTGTACTCAAAAACACACAAAAATTTTGTGTTTAGTGCAAACAGACATGTTAGAAACAAAACATTTACAAACACGCGTAAATATGTGATCGCAACTTAGTGATCCGAATCATTCCAGGAAGATGCGGATTCACGTACCTAACCTTTAATGAAGGAGAAAAAGTACCAATAGCTTATAAATCACACTTGTACACACAAGCAGAAATGAAATTCACTTCAACAGAAAAAATTCTGAGAGCCGTTCAAACTGCAGTAGCAAAAGAGAGAGCCCTCGCACAGGGTAGGCGCATAATGGTTGTTACACCTGTACCTGCTTTAGAGGCAGTGACAAAAGCGAGCATTCCAAATGCAAAGGCTTTACATCCGAGATGGATACAATGGGTTAATTCTCTTGCTGCAACAGACGTTGAGTACGTTTTTGACCCTTATTTGAAAACACAAGAATTTCTACAATACTAACAAGAATGTCCTCTGCCTACTGAGATTCTGCCTCTAGAACAGTATGAATGTATAATTTATACAGATGGATCAGCACAACCCGCAATTGTGGGTAAACAAGCTTATAGTGGTGCGTGCGCGATCGTTAAAGGTCACTGGCGAGATGGCAAATTCCGACCTATGGTTACTAAAACACAATCTCTAGGAGATTCCACAGCTCAGCGAGCAGAACCACAAGCATTCAAGATGGTGCTTGAAAACACTGATCGCAAATTCCCCACACTCATAGTGTGCGATTCCTATCATTGCGTTCAATCTTATAATGAATACTTGCAGAACTGGATTCAAAACAGTTTCAAAGATGCAAAAGGTGGCACATTCAAGCATAAGTTGCTTTGGGAACAAGTAGTTCAGTTACGACAAGAACTACAAAAGGCTCACTTGATCCATACACGGAGTCATCAACGTGATAGCATTCACGTTGCAGGAAATTCATTGGCTGATGAAACCGCGAAGGCAGCTGTGCAAACGGCTTCCGTAGCTGAAATCACTTGTTCAAAAATGAAAATAGACAGCGAAATAATGCTAGCTGTCAATTCTTCAAGCAAAGACAGTGGTAAAACATTACTGAAAGGCTTTCCACTCAAATACTCATACATCACTGATGCAAATAATGTTCCGTTTGCCCGAATCCCTGGAGTGGGGGATAGAGTAATTCCAAACATGGAACATAGATTAGGACTAATCTTAGCAGCACATGAAGGGCTCGCCTCTGCACACGCAGGTGTTTCCGCTACAGTATCATTATTAAAATAGAGATACTGGTGGCCGAGCATGAGGAAACAAACCAGAAACTATGTTTTGAAATGTGAAATCTGCCAAATGATGAAAGTCTCTACAGTCAAACGTCCTGCGCAGACGCCCCTGTTAATTTCAGATAAACCATTAGCTTGTGTTTACGTGGATCACTACGGTCCCTTACAGAGGGATGGTAACTATAAATATATCATGGTCGCGGTGGATTCGTGCTCAAGGTTCATTTGGATGTGGTCTCAGCGCTCGGCTGACGCTCGAACTGTTAAAAAAGATTTGCGAGTCTTTATCAGCGCATACGCAATTGGCACGATACATTCTGACCAGGGTCCTGCATTTAGCTCTCTAGCTTACAAGGAGGCCATGGCTAATTTGGGCGTTGCATTGCGGTATTCTAGTCCATTCCATCCTGAGGGAAATTCGGTTGTGGAGAGAAAAAAACTGGGACATTAAGCAATCTATAACAGCTAGGGTATTAGGCTCGGGTGACGGGTGGGTCAAAAATCTAATAAGTGTCCAACGTAGTCTTAACAATCTGCCAAGAAGTTCTCTAGGGGGAATCACTCCATATGAAATCCTTTTTGGAACTAGAATGATTGTCCGGGACCTTGATCGTCACACTTCAGTGGTAGAACAAAAACCCTTTGATATCAAAGACCATTTGGCTGTTTTGCAGGACTTAAATGAAACAAGGAAAAGTCAAAGCAACACAATGCAGATGCCAACGACCACTGAAGGGGAACCACCCGTCCCAGCAAGGCCTGCCTGGATTCCAAAGATTGGGGATCTAGTCAGAGAAAAGATCGCGGACAAGAAGGAATTTGGGCCTTCTTACAGACAACCAGTACCTGTCCTAGCAATCACGGATCAAGAACAGTACTACTGCCGCCCCTTGCTGGAAGAAAGGAGAACAGGTTTGTGTCCATCGACATGGTAAAACCACATCATGTGGCCGATCATAAGTAGTAGGCCAAGTGGACTCCAAAGATGTAGCAGACGCCAGAATCTGGCTACTATCCAAGAGGTTCAAACTGAGAGACTCGTCACCTTTGAAGAATCTGCAGTGCGAAATGAAGGACTATGCAACAAAGCCATGGAACTTGTACCTCTTGAGACCCAAATAACAGTTCGTCATGAAACACCTGTCTACAATGAAATAGCATCTGACTATACAAATGTAACAAGTGATCAAGTGGTTCCAGCGATTTCAACGAACCCTGAAGCAATCCCTACAATTGACAGAACTGCCTCTGGCTATTTCATTAACTTTGATATGTTTTCTGAGGATCCCAGTGAACCTTAAACAATGCCAAATAAAAGAACTTTTAAAGAACAAGCAACAGAACGTTTTCATCAACTGGAAAAGACTTATCTGGTTTCACCTTGGATTGAACTTTGGATTGTGTTGGGTGTACTTTTTCTTCTACTTTGGTTGACTCTTGTTTTTACTTTGGGAATGTTGATAAATGGAAGGTATGCTAAAAAGGACACAGCAAGTAAGAACATCAACTTACTCCTCAAACCACACAAATCATCCCATCATGAACAAAGAGACTTGTCATCAGTGAACATCACAGCCGTTCCTATACCAGATGGCATAGCTTGGGACAGAACTGATTATGACATCCTTGGTCCTGCAGAGCTGTTGAAGATTCCACACCAATTCAAGGTTTCCTTGAGGGACATTGTATCATCTAGTACCTTTTCTGATGATTGGGACTTTGAGACTGCTAATAATATGATGTCAGATTTAGAAATGTCTGCAAAATTGACAAAACATGAATAATTGGAAGGTTCATCAGATTACAAACAAATGTATTGTTATAATCACTATGGTCATCATTTCTTGCATAAATCTGCAAACCCTAGAAATGTACTGAAATATAACCAATGGGAACATTGTCCAACGCCACCAAAGGTAGCTCAAAAACATTTTATGGCAAATTTCCATACTTTTCAGGGTATAATGTTTCAAATACAGAATCATTTTACTTTAAAAATGTTAATAGGACAGGAATGAAAAGTATGTTGACAAATACAAAGCAAATTTACTCTGCAGCCTTTTATGCTTAGCTGTCTATATTAGGTTTTGACTTTTGGAAAGACAACATTGAGACAAAAACTGTTTGGGGCACAAAAGACTGGCAGGTGCAGGGATTAGAAGCTTTATTTGGAGCCTGCATCATCCCAGAGCAAATAATGTTTTTAAATGACACGGTTCAACAGACATCTTGTCTTGGCTTAGCTCAGATAAAATATTTAAACAAACCGTCCATGCCTACACCTACACCTGATAGTGAAAACACTTCAGAGGGGGTGGTCGACATAAATACTATTTTACTTAACAACAGAACAGATCCTGATTGGAAAAAATGGTTAATCTGGCCCACAGACACAAACAACTGTCAAGCTAGATTCCTGAATAAGACACAAGGGTTCACATTCGCTAGGCCAGATCCAAGATATGTCCAGAGACAACATCCAGGGATAGTAACATCATACAGTGTGGGAAAACTGTGCCTTGAGTGGCTACAAAAATCCACACTAAAGGAAGTAAAACAACACTTATCTTTACTTAAAGATGGCGTTGATTTAAGGGACTTCTTACAAGGACCTGTGAAACCGCGTCATAAACGTTTTATATACGCCGGTATCCATGCCATGTATAATGAAGCATGGAAAACATCCCAAGCACAAATTGCAGAACGAATACGAGAAATTGATCGTATTAATTTAGAGAAATCACTCTCTGTAGTTGACAATGGGTTAACAACTCTGTCATCCAGAATATATTCTTTGGACAGCATATTATCCTCTACCATAGACATAATTAAACAGGACTTGGTCATGTTACAATTAACCCTGGGCGTAGTATGCGTAGTGGGGCTACGCGAAGCTATGCAAAGTGGGCAAGAAACTACGCCCACCTACGCACTTTGCGTAGCCCCACTACGCGCCGCATGCCCCCCTCCCCTACATACCTAATTTTAGTAAATGGGCAAATAAAAATAAATAAAAGGCACTTACCTTATCCACAGCGTCCCGGGGCTCCCTCCGCTCGTTCACGCCGCCGTCTTGATAACCAATGCGCATGCGCGGCCGCCCGCGCATGTGCATTTCTCGTGGATTGGGGGAAAAGAAGTGTTTCTTAGTGGTAAAAATTGCGAAAACACACTGAGCGATACACTTTTATGTCAGGGTATTAATTTACACATGGCCTGCAATGGTTCCTCAAACAACTTATCCTGCCACCTGCAAGGTTCTCCAGCTGCAGTGATAGATCCAATTTTTAGGTAGCTTTCTAATGGAAGTTATATTATGTTGAATGATCATAGTTGCTGTGGCATGTTGCCAGGAATACCCTATATCGTGAGTGTGTCAGCCAGGGTCACTTGTTGTATGCAAGTATTGTTTCCTAAAACCAAGACAGACGGGGAGTCGCCGATATGGCCTTCACTGAACATCTCTTCTATACGAATTGATACTTTAAGCAGAATGAAAGCCATTCTTTTACTAAAAACTGTGCCACTGACCTTGTCCAAAGAGACGTATGATCTGCAAGTTGCAAGGACTTCTGCAGAGATATATGCCCTTTTATCCACAAACTGCCCAATACATTTCTCAGAAATGTTAGGTCACATCTTAAACATGTCTGAATCCAGTGGTATTGTACATGTATTTAAGACAGTTTTTGTGGGACTGTTAGCACCCTTTGAAGCAGTCCTAGGCATTTTTCCAAACTTTATGCACTCAGTGTTTCGCGGCCTTCCTCTCATTTTGGGACTCGTTCCAGGGATACTATTTTTGTTCCTTCTGCTCCGATATGGCAAGTCAAATCACCAGCGACACCGAGATCACCTTGGAGAATACCTCCTGGCAATGAAGTGTCGTGAGCGCAATATACAAATACTGGGCTTGGCTCGTTTAAGAGATTTGAATACCACGTGGTTCCTATAGTTTCAACCAATCTGGCAAGATTGCATCTTACCTGTTCTACGATGCCTGCTATGTGGAGAAGAATGCATGCTAGACATCTGTCTGACACTCCCATCAGTCCTGCCAACGGAAGTAGATACTTTGCTTGGGCCAGTAATGGCTCATGCACTGTGTTGTACCAATCCTGATGATGGCATTCGTTGATATCTCACAGATGCACAATGCAGACGGTGAGATACGTGGAGCAACAGACACACAGGTAGCAGCTACTTCGAACATTGCTAATGCGGCTGACGCTGACGTCGATGCTTCGCATCTATGTGCGGTTAATCTGCTTAACGAGGTAGTCCAACTTTCACCTACAATAGTAGACGAATTCCTTACAGACTTAGAAGATTTGATGTTTTCTCCAAACAATAACACTGACTTTTGAAGTTGGCTCACGATGTTCTGAGAGACTCTGAATTAGACCTTCGTTTTTCAAAACAAAGTCCTAACTTTGGAACTCTTTTTTTCTATGATCAAGCTTTTGTTTTTCCAAATTCATTTTTTGGCACAAAGTAATCTGCTTAAAGTAGAACTATTCTTAGAGAACAAGAATTCTTTGAAAACGTCCAGAGACAATATTTGACCTTGTCCACACTAAAGCAATTTATATATTCTGCCATGGAATGGTCTTGACTTTTTTCTTCTGTATTTAAGAGCCATTTCATAAATGTATTTTCGTGATTCATTCGGATAGCATTTTCAAATGTCATATATATGCTTTGAATGAAACATTGCTTTTAAATGCGTACAGCACGGATGTATGACGTTACAACGCATACTTTTACAACGACTACCATTACAACGAATTTTTTACAACGCAAAAACTTTTACAACGCATACCATTACAACGCAGGATTTTACAACGCAAGTACCTTTACAACGCATACCATTACAACGTAAATATTGGTAAGTATATAATATTTTTTTTAATATAAATTATTTTAAATTATTAAAATAGAAATAAATTGTATTTAATTTTATTTAATTAATTTAATTTAAATATAATTTTAATTTATTTTTACAAATTAACCCTGTACCCCAAAAACCCAAAACTGTCCCTGAACCCTAAAAATACCCCTTTGCCCAAAAACCCAAAACTGACCCTGAACCCTAAAAATACCCCTTTGCCCAAAAACCCAAAACTGACCTTGAACCCTAAAAATACCCATTTACCCAAAAACTGAAAACTGACCCTGAACCCTAAAAATACCCCTTTACCCAAAAACTGAAAACTGACCCTGAACCCTAAAAATACCCCTTTACCCAAAAACTGAAAACTGACCCTGAACCCTAAAAATACCCCTTTACCCAAAAACTGAAAACTGACCCTGAACCCTAAAAATACCCCTTTACCCAAAAACTGAAAACTGACCCTGAACCATAAAAATACCCCTTTACTCAAAAACTGAAAACTGACCCTGAACCCTAAAAATACCCCTTTACCCAAAAACTGAAAACTGACCCTGAACCCTAAAAATACCCCTTTACCCAAAAACTGAAAACTGACCCTGAACCCTAAAAATACCCCTTTACCCAAAAACTGAAAACTGACCCTGAACCCTAAAAATACCCCTTTTCCAAAAAACCCAAACATATAATATTTTTAAAATATTTATATACTTACCAATACTTACGTTGTAATGGTATGCGTTGTAAAGGTACTTGCGTTGTAAAATCCTGCGTTGTAATGGTATGCGTTGTAAAAGTTTTTGCGTTGTAAAACTTTCGTTGTAATGGTAGTTCGTTGTAAAAGTTGCGTTGTAAAGGTTGTTTCCCGTACAGCACATATGCTCCTTTCGTGTAACAACCAGTACCAATGCATTTTTATGTATTTTGGGTGGGTTACATAACACATCATGTTTAGATATGTTTTAATATGTTTAGAACTTCGTGATGTCGTACATAATAAAGTGGAGTGGGTGTTGTGTGGCATTTTAGGCTCCGAGTGAATTGTCCAGATTAATGCCCTTATATAGATATAATTCACATTGCCCTAGTATAGGCATAGAAATCATTCCCTTATTTAGACATAGCCCATGCAGACCAAATACAGGCATGGCTACTTCCACCCATACTAAACGTCACAATAATTTCTAGGAAAATCGGCTTAAGCAGTTAGGGAACTTCCCCTGGCTTGAATATTGATGTGTCCTAGAACTCATGTACTTTTCAAAGAACTACTATTCCCTAGGGGTTCTTTTCCTGACGTTATCATGCCTGACTTTACATAAAACTAGACACCTTCAAGGTACAAATATGCCTTCACTTGCTCTAGCAAGACACGATGGTGGTTCGGAGCAGTTCGACTATCTACTTGCCCGACGCAGCTCGCTACAGCAATTGCCGAAGGAAGCCGACCCTCCATCTGACGCACTGATCGAGAAGCTGTCCTTTCTCTTGCTGAGAATCCAGCTCCAGTGTTTCCAAGTTCCCCTTGCGGGGTGTTGGGAAATCGAGTCCCGAGACAGAGATACCAGACCTCCTTCATTCTAACTAAAGGTATGGAGCTGATTAGAACCTACGAGAAATTTTGGATAGATTCTTAGCAAAGAAAACTAAACCTATGCTACACAATACTTACTTCTTCCCGCATACTAAACTTAGGTTAGGTACATTGGGGTAGGCATATTTTAGAAGCAGCAGTTGAGTACTTTTAGTCATTGTTATTTATGTATGTATTTTTATATGGCTTAGAAACCATACAATGCTCTTACAGTATTATTTTATAATACTATTCTCGCTGTACGCATTATACTATGCAGTCTGCATAACGATTGTAGCAGTTCATTTCTTTGGCATGATAAAGAAGACTATTCAATGAATCCTTTTATTGAAAACGCCCGTCTCTCTATTTCTCTGCACCTCTGTTGAAACGAAGCATGCATGATTGACTGAGTGAAATACTATTGTTTCCGCGACTCTAGAGATATATTTCCTATTTTTGGGAAACAAAGTTGTCATGTTTATGCGGTTGTCAGAAACTAATCCCTTCTTGTGAATTTGAGAAAGTTTCTAGTGACCTCTGAGTTAGCTGGCACACACACAATTACGTTTAATCTATTCGATAGAGACCTAGTCGACCTCAGTCCTACGTCAAATCTATAGGATATATTATTCCATTGAGCAGAGCCTATTGGGAATATAGGAACTACACTAAAGTGTGTGAGTATCTAAGAGGGTCTATGAGTGAGTGCATGAGTCTCTGAGTGGATCTGTGACTGGGAGTATGAGCATCTGAGTGGGTATGTAAGTGTCTGCATGAGTGTCTGAATGGGTATGTGAGTATTTGAGTGGGTCTGTGAGTGGGTGCATGAGTCTCGAGGTGGATCAGTGACTGGCAGCATAAGTGTCTGAGTGAGTATGTGAGTGGGTGCATGAGGGTCTGAATGGGTCTGTAAGTAGATACATGAGTCTCTGAGTGGGTGAGTGAGTGGGTGTGTGGGTGTCTGAGTAGGTCTGTGAGTGAGTGCATGAGTGTCTGAGAGGGTCTGTGACTGGGAGTGTGAGTGTCTGAGTGGGTCTGTGAGTGGGTGTGTGAGTGTCTGAGTGGGTCTGAGTGAATACATAAGTCTCTGAGTGGGTGTGTGAGTTGGTGCATGAGTCTCTGAGTGGGACTCTGAGTCAGCACATGAGTCTCTGAGGGTGTGAATGGGTGTATGAGTCTCTGAGTGGGTCTGAGTGAGTGAAAGAGTCTTTGAGTGGCTGATTGAGTGGCTGTGTGAGGGTTTCATTGTTTCTCTCAGTGGGTGAATGTGTCTCTGAATAGGTCTGTGACTGGGTGCGTGACTGAATGGGTCATAGAGTGGGTGTGAGAGTGGTTGCACGGGTTTCTAACTGAGTCTGTGAGTGGTGCATAAGTCTCTGAGTATGTCTGTGAGTGCATGCATCAGTGTCTGAGTGGCTCTGTAACTGAGTGCATGAGTGCCTCACTCGGTCTCTGAGTGAGTGCACGGGTTTCTGAGTAGATCTATGAATGGGACATGAGTCTCAGAGTGGGTCTGTGAGAGGGTGTGTGAGGCTCCAAGTGGGTCTGTGAGTGGGTGCCAAGTCTGAGTGGGTGTGTTACTGGGTGCATGAGTCCCTGAGTGGGACTCTTAGTGGATATATGAGTCTCTAAATGGGTATGTGAGAGGGTATGCAAGTCTCTAAGTGGGTATGTGAGGGTGGGTAAGTCTGAGTGAGTGTGTGAGTGGATGCATGAGTGTCTGAGTGGGTCTGTGTGTTGGTGCATGAGGCTCTGAGTGGGTGTGTGAGTGGGTTTGTGAGTATCTCAGTGGGTCTGTGAGTGGGTGTATGAGGGTTTGAGTGGGTCAGTGTTTGGGTGTATGCATTTTTGAGTGGATGAATGAGTCTCTGAGTGGGTTTGTGAGTGGTTGCATGAGTCACTGAATGGATCTGTGAGTGGGAGCATGAGTCTCTGATTGCATTTGTGGTTAGGAGCGTGAGTATATGAGTGGCTCATTGTAGGGGTGTGTAAGTCTCTGAGTGGGTCTGTGAGTGGGCACATGAGTCTCTGAGTTGGTTTGTGAGTATGTGCATGAGTCTCTGAGTGGGTGTGTTACTGGGTGTGTGACTTCCTGAGGGGGACTCTGAGTGGGTATGTGAGTCTCTGAAGCAGGGTGTGAGAGGGTATGTGAGTCTCTAAGTGGGCAGGTCGCTCCCCCACCTCGTCAGCATCCCCCTTGCTGCCTCTGTGTTTCCGCCTTCTTTCCCGCCGTTTTTCCGGTCTTCCCGCTCCCGCCGCTGCCTCCCCTGCGGCCCCGCCCCCCGCGCCTGATTCGCTCCCGCTCCCCCTCCCACCTGGCCTCCCTCCCTTGCCCCCTTCATAATGGAGGCCGCTGCGCACTAAGGGAGTGACCCTCGACCCTGTTCACAGGCCAGGTTGCTCCCCCACTGCATCAGCATCCCCCTTGCTGCCTCTGTGTTTCCGCCTTTTTTTCCCGCCGTTTTTCCGGGCTTCCCGCTCCCGTCGCTGCCTCCCCTGCGGCTCACCCCCACGCCTGATTCGCTCCCGCTCCCCCTCCCAGCTGATCCTCCCTCCCTTGCCCCCTTCATAATGGAGGCCGCTGCGCACTAAGGGAGCGACCCTCGACCCTGTTAACAGGCTAGGTCACTCCCCCACCGTTTCAGCGTCTCCCTTGCTGCCTCTGTGTTTTTGCCTTCTTTCCCACCATTTTTCTGGGCTTCCCGCTCCCGCCGCTGCCCCCCCTGCGGCCCCGCCCCCACGCCTAATTCGCTCCCGCTCCCCCACCCAGCTGATCCTCCCTCCCTCGCCCCATTCATAATGAAGGCTGCTGAGCAGCCTCGCCACTAGCGCTCCGAAGGCACGCCTAAGGCAAGCCCATCTGTGCCAGTCCGCGCCTGGACCACGCCCAGCGCCAGAACCCCTGGACCCCACGCTCGCCACGACATCAGACTCAGATACGACGCTGACTCCCTCCACGCACTCAAAGCCGGCCGACACAACACCTGCTTCCAGGCCACCCCGAAGCGGACCCACGAACCCTTCTCCTGCCGCACCTGCAGCTTCACCTGCGACAAACCCACCAAACCTCCTAGAACTGAACCCAACCACCTCCACTGCTTTCTGCACAACACCCGCTCCGCACGCAAACACGCCGTCGAGCTCTGGGACCTGCTCGACACCTTCGCCCCAGACGTGGCCTTCCTCACCGAGACCTGGTGGAACGACTCCTCAGCACCCGACATCGCCATAGCCATCCCGGACGGCTACAAGATCACCCGCAGGGACCGCGCCAATGGAATCGGAGGAGGAATAGCCATCGTCTACAAGTCCACCCTCAAGGTCACCACCCACGCAGACGACACCCTCAACACCGCCGAACACCTGCACTTCCGGATCCACACCGACCCCAACACCACCCTCAGAGGAACACTCATCTACAGACCCCCCGAACCCCGGGCTCAGTTCAGCAACTCCATCATTGACCTCGCCAGCACCTACGCACTCGCCTCCATGGACTAAATCCTCCTCGGGGACCTGAATTTCCGCCTCGAGAACAACAACAATGCCACCTCCGGCAATCTGATAGAAAACCTCGCCAACCTCGGACTCAGACAACTCATCACTGCACCCACCCACGCCGCAGGCCACACGCTGGATGCCGTCTTCTCCACAAGCACCCACATCACCTTCGACCACACCTCAAACCCCACTGGACCGACCACCGCTGCATCCACTTCACCTTCAAAAAACCAACCACACACCATCGCACCCAACAGCTGCCGCGCCGCTGCTGGAACAAAGTCACCGAAGACCAGCTGACCACCACCCTCGCCCAGAACCCACCTATCAACCCCACCTGCCCTGATGCCGCAGCCCGCAACCTCAGACAGTGGATCGGCGACGGCGCCAACACCCTCGCCCCACTCAAGAGACCATCCCACAGCCACGCCAGCAGGAGAGCCACCTGGTTCACCGACGAGCTCCTGACCTCCAAACGCGCCTGCCGTAAGCTGAAGAAGAAATGGCTCCACAAACAAACGCCAGAAAACCACGCAGCCCACAAGGACGCCACCCGCAGACATCACCACCTCATCAGACTAGCCAAGAGATCCTCCTTCAAAGACCGCCTGGATAACAACGCACACAACAGCAAAGAGCTCTTCCGCATCGTGAAAGAACTCTCCAATCCCGACGCCAGCGCCAATGACATCCCGCCCTCACAAGAACTGTGCGACTCACTGGCCATCTTCTTCCACCGCAAGATTGCTGACATCCACGACAGCTTCAACTCCACAACCGCTCCAACGATGCACGACTCCACCCCCCCCGCGATCACCAACAGCGCTAACCGCCTGACCTCCTGGGCCAACACCAACGACGACGAGACACGCAAGATCATGAACTCCATCCACTCAGGATCTCCATCAGACCCATGCCCACACCACGTATTCAACAAAGCAGGCGCGGCCATCGCACCACAACTACGGAAGGTCATCAACATCTCCTTCGAAAAAGCGATATTTCCGGAAACCTGGAAGCACGCCGAAATCAACGCCCTCCTCAAAAAACCCATGGCGGACCTCAAGGACCTCTAGCACTTCCGACCCATCTCCCTGCTCCCGTTCCCGGCAAAGGTCATCGAGAAAATCGTCAACATTCAACTGACTCGCCACCTCGAAGACAACAACATCCTGGACCCGTCCCAATCCAGATTCAGACGAAACCACAGCACTGAGACAGCCCTCATCGCCGCCACAGATGACATCAAAGTTACAAACAGTGAGCAACCCAGACTACCCTTGAGGGCTTGGGTGATTATAGTAGAAGGGTGAAAGTGCCTTCAAGGGGATTTGTTTAAAGAAACTTAAATTATTTAAACCAAATTAGGCATGCATTAGCGTGTGTTACATAAGCTTTCTCAAGTGTTACTGACTAACTGTTAGCTTTTACACATGAAATATACTATCTTTAAACCGTCATATGGCTATATAACATGTCGCACTGAATGTTGCTGTCTATCTATACCTTTTAAGTGTATTAAATGCGTGCCTGCAGCATCTAATTCGAGATCTGTTTCATGTACACTGTCACATGATCATTAATGTTCAAAGACTGGTTAGTTTTTAGATCTCTGTACAGCTACGTAATGTGCTAGCGCTGGAATTTGTGTACAGCCTGCTTAATAGAGTAACCTTGTGGGTGTCATTTGTTAAATTACCCAGTACTGTGTAACATGTGAATATAATTGTGGCATATTGTGAATGTTTCAGAGAACCAATACCTACTCTATACATGCGCTGTAAATAGCTTTCAGTACGCTCTATTTTGTTAAAAAATGCGGTCGTTTTAAATTTTCTTCCACCGTGACCACTTAAACATGGCGTCTATTGCCAGTCCTATTTTGATCTCCAAACGAGGTGGATATAAAATGAGAAGGCACGATTAATTGTGCTGTTTCTGTGACCCCCAGAGGACGTCTTTGCTGATCTGCGTTTAAATAATCACGGTAAGCGCGAGTGCTAGCGGTGGCCCTCTTGTCTTTGTGCAAGAATGTCTGTGCGATAAAACTTTAACACTAGTTTTGTTTTGCTTTTTGCCCGCAGTTTCAGCACCATATACGAGTGAGGATTGTGGCTTATATTGGGTAAGCCTGTTTGTAGAATAGTACAAAACCGCTTAGTTCTGCTTAACAGACCAGAGTTTAGAAATGATAATGTTGTCTTCTTCCTTTCTGAAAATACTAGAAGTAATTAAATTGGATGCCCGCCTAAAACGGAGATTTGTGTGCATCGGTAGACGGGTGCTTCGCTACCTATCAGCACTCTGAGGTAATGTCGTTATCGAGTTATGGTAATTTGTATCTTAGACTTAATTCAGCCAGCCTATACTAAATTGAATATTTTTCTAGATCTGCCACACGGTAAATAAACCCAAGCATTTCGAAAGACGTGTGCTGTCCATCCGGCCATCTTTTGATGTCGGATCACGAACTATTTACGTGCACAACCCTTCAAGTGGTGTAGATGCGTTAGTCTATTAAAGTGAGTCATTTACAACACTATAATAAACCCCCTCGATACTCTGAGTTCTTTTGCCTAAACATTTTGATATATTCACGTTTAGGACTCTGAAATCCTTTACATTGTGGACGCTGTCCGTTTGAATAAACTACAATCACCCTGATTCCAATTAAGGTAAACCTTCTGTGTTGGTTCCCTGAAACGTTTACTTTATTAGATGTATTCTGAGACAATGTATTATGGTTTTTAAATGATTGGAGCGATTTTTGACAGTTGTCTATAAGTTTTAGGTTATTAATGTACTTATAACATGTAAATAGTGACGCTTAGCTCGAATTAATTTTGTGTTGTCACCACAGAGAGGACGTATACCTCTAGCGTAGATCTATGTGGCCATTACAACCATGAAAAATTATGAGGATTCACTCTGCTGATAAATTAGATTTGTTTTTGTGAAGACGTCATCATTATGTGTTATGTGAATAATGTTTTGTGTGTGTATGTGTGAATAACATGATGTGTCTAGTGTTCAAGGTGTTATAGATAGGAGCAACTGATTTACGATCTGTGTGTAACTGTAAACATTTCTGTTGCAGGGTACAGTCTGCCATTATACAGTTTTTTAATTGACCCCAGTCCTGAAGATGGTCTCATTAAGCATCCTCTAAAGAGACCGAAACGTCGACCTACACCTTTTCCTTTTGTATCATTTATTGTACTCTTTTGGATAGGTGTTTTTTAGGTTCTGTTGTGTTGTATATCTACATATCATTTATAGACCTACAGACCCTTTTTACAGTGTATATTGATTGAATTTTTGTCTGATAAAAACTTTTGTCTATACACCTTGTTTGTGGTTATGTTTAATGTAAGTGTAGTGTTGAATTGCGTTATGTTGTTATGTGAGTCTATTTTTCAGAAATATTGAATTAACACAGGGATCATTAACTCGTCCCCCTAATTTGGTTTAAATAATTTAAGTTTCTTTAAACAAATTCCCTTGAAGGCACTTTCACCCTTCTACAGATGACATCAGACGCCAACTAGACAACGGCGAAACATCAGCCCTCATTCTCCTGGACCTGTCAGCCGCATTTGACACAATCTGCCACCACACCCTAAAGACACGCCTCCAAGACACCGGAATCCAAGAGAAGGCCCTTGACTGGACCATGTCCTTCCTCTCCGGCAGAACCCAGAGCGTCCGCCTCCCACCTTTCCGGTCAGAAGCCACCGACATCATCTGCGGCGTCCCCCAGGGCTCATCCCTCAGCCCGACGCTGTTCAACATCTACATGGCCCCCCTCGCACAAGTGGCCCGCCACCACAACCTCAACATTATCTCCTACGCCGACGACACCCAGCTCATCCTCTCCCTCACCAAGGACCCCCACACCGCCAAAACCAACATTCACGAGGGCATGAAGGCCATCGCCGACTGGATGAGGAGCAGCCGTCTGAAACTGAACTCGGACAAGACGGAGGTCCTCATCCTCGGACCCACCCCCTCAGCCTGGGACGACTCCTGGTGGCTGACCACTCTAGGGACAGAACCGACACCAACTGACCACGCACGCAACCTAGGATTCATCCTCGACTCCTCTCTCTCCATGTCCAAGCAAGTCAACGCCATCTCCTCCTCCTGCTACAACACCCTACGCTTGCTCTGCAGGATCTACAAGTGGATCCCGACCAAAACAAGAACGGTGACTCAGGCCCTCGTCAGCAGCAGACTGGACTATGGCCACGCACTCTACGCGGGAATCCCAGCCAAACACCAACGACGGCTACAACGCATCCAAAACGCCTCCGCCCGACTGATTGTCAACGCCCCCGCGCCCCCGCCGCAGCCACATCA
The DNA here is from genome assembly GCF_964261635.1 of Lissotriton helveticus. NCBI lineage: Eukaryota > Metazoa > Chordata > Amphibia > Caudata > Salamandridae > Lissotriton > Lissotriton helveticus. The sequence continues at coordinate 1,074,055,961 of NC_136065.1, read as the reverse complement.
CCCCCCTCCTGAGAGATCTGCACTGGCTCCCCATCAACAAGAGGATCACCTTCAAGCTCTTCACCCACGCACACAAAGCACTCCACAATGCCGGACCAGCCTACCTGAACAGCAGACTCAGCTTCTACACCCCCACCCGCCAGCTCCGCTCCGCCAGCCTCGCCCTCGCAGAGGTCCCCCGCATCCAATGTACGACCCCCGGCAGCAGATCCTTCTCTTACCTCGCCGCCAAAACCTGGAACACCCTCCCAACTCACCTACGACAGACCCAAGACCTACTCGCCTTCAGAAGACTCCTCAAGACCTGGCTCTTCGAGCAGTAGCGGCACCCGCCCCCCAGCCCCCCACCCCTCAGCGCCTTGAGACCCTCACGGGTATGTAGCGCGCTTTACAAGTACCCTGATTGATTGATTGATTGATTGAATGGGACTCTGAGTGGGTATGTGAGTCTCTGAATGGGTGTGTGAGAGGGTATGTGAGTCTCTAAGTGGGTATGTGAGTGAGTGTGTAAGTCTCTGAGTGAGCATGTGAGTAGATGCATGAGAATATCATTGGGTCTCTGAATGAGTGCATGGGTCTCTAAGTGGATCTATGATGGGGCATGAGTCTCTGAGTGGGTCTGTGAGTAGGTCCATGAGTCTCTGAGTGGGTCTGTGCATGGGCATGTGACTTTCAGATTGGGTGTGCTACTGGGTGTTTGAGTCCCTGAGTGGGACTCTGAGTGGCTACAGGAGTCTCTGAATGGGTGTGTGAGAGGGTATATGAGTCTCTAAGTAGGTATGTGAGTGGGTGTGTGAGTCTCTGAGTGTGTGTGTGGGTGGATGTGCGTGTCTCACTTGGTCTCTGAGTGAGTGCATGGATCTCTGTATGGGTCTGTGAGTGGGTGCATGAGTCTCTGAGTGGGTGTGTGGGTGGATGCATGAGTCTCTGAGTGGGTGTGTTACTGGGTATCTGAGTCCCTGAGTGGGACTCTGAGGGGGTATGAGAGTCTCTGAATGGGTGTGTGAGAGGGTATATGAGTCTCTAAGTGGGTATGTGAGTGGGGATATGAGTCTCGGAGTGAGTGTGTGAGTGGATGCATGACTGAGTGGGTCTGTGAGTGGGTGCATGAGGCTCTGAATGGGTGTGTGAGTATCTCAGTGGGTCTGTGAGTGGGTGCATGAGTGTCTGAGTGGGTCTTTTAGTGGTTGCATGAGTTTTTGAGTGGGTCTGTGAGTGGGTGAATGAGCCTCTGAGTGGGTCTGTGAGTGGGTGCATGCATCTCTGAGTGTATCTGTGGGAGGGAGCATGAGTGTCTGAGTGGGTCTCAGTATGAGTCTCAGAGTGAATCTGTGAGTGGGTGTGTGGGTCTCTGAGTAGGTGTGTGCGTGGGTTTATGAGTCTCAGAGCGGATTTGTGAGTGCATTCTTCAGTGTCTAGTAGGTCTGTGACTGGTTGTGTGAATGTCTCAGTGTGTCTCTGAGTGGGTGCATGGGTCTCTGAGTGGGTCTGTGATTAAATGTGTGACTCTCTGAATAGGTCTATGAGTGGGTATATGAGTCTCTGCATGGATCTGTGAGTGCATACATCAGTGTCTGAGTGGGTGAGTGACTGGGTGCATGAGTACCTCACAGGATCTCTGAGTGGGTGTGTGAGTGTCTGAGTGGGTCTAAGAGTGAGTGCATGAGTCTGAGTGTGTGTGTGAGTGGGTGCATAAGTCTCTAAGTGGGTGCATGATTCTTTGAGTGGTCTGTGATTGGGCATGTGAGTCTCTGAGTGAGTAGATGCATGAGTCTCTGAGTGGATCTGTCAGCGTGTGCATGAGTCTCTGAGTGGTTCTGTGACTGGGTGCATGAGTGTCTGAGTGGGTCTGTAAGTGGGGGAATGAGCCTCTGAGTGGGTCTTTGAGTGGGTGTAAGAGAGTGTGAGTGAGTGCATTAGTGTCTGAGAATATATATTTTTAAACAATTTCAGCTATATTCGCAAGTTTATCGCAACATACATGGGGGCCACTCTGAGCATCGCCACACAGTAGAGAATATCCCACATGGAAAATACATTTTTCTGCATTTTTTTCTCAGAAGGGGTCCCTTAAACACTCCTATATTCCAGCCATGAGTTCAGGTTACCTCTACTTGATCCCTTCTTTTACTTTAAACAAATAATTAGAACCCTTGGGACCATGTCGTGTTACATAAAATAGCAGCCACAACTTTCTGCTCAGGTTGTGGTCAGTCAATTACAGCATTCCTATCGGTGCGCGCATTTATGATTCATTGCAAAATAGTCGCAAAGTATTCACGCTTCTAAACATACAGATTTGTTTTTCTTTAAATATCTCGAAAACTACTGAACCAATTTGTACCAAATAACAAAGACCAAGGGGCCAAAGATCTGGACCAGGAGCTCATTTTCTTTCAAATTTGGTGTAATTCTGTCTGAAAAAACAAAGGTTAAAGGGATGCTATAGTTAGGTGAAAATGTCTGTTAAAAAGTAAATATAACTCACGCCCTAAAGTAACTATAGCTCGCACCCCCGCCATGCACAGTGTTGTCATCAATTATGTCAGTTTAGATGTTATAGTTATGCTTTTAATGATGTAATAGGACATGTCATGGGTGATGTAATATGTGAGACACTAAGCAGCCCATGGTGAGGGTGTGTTATAGTTACCTTAGAGCATGGGTGATAGTTACTTGAGATCATTTTAACTGGTGAGTTTCAGTCGTTTTCATTGTTTCAAATATTATGTTTTAACTGACATTTTCACCTAACTATAACGTCCCTTTAACCTTTTTTTCAGTGAATTTCCATGGTATTTTTAATGAAAGCAAAATGTCCATTTGCGTGTGCAGTGAGGGGTTGCCGCAGGGCCTGGCTTGCAGCCAGTCACTGTGCCCAACCTTCTGCAAGCACCATTCTCCCTGCGGAGCATGGCCTGCAGTTGGTTACAGGGCCTGGCCACAGTCAGGCAGAGTTACTGACTTCGTCAAAGGGTCACAACACCAAAATATAAAAAGTGGGCCTATTGGCTTTATCAAGGGACAAGCACACCAACATTTACTTTTTTTTTTTTTTTTTTTTTTAAATTAGATTTTTAACATCAGTTTTTACCCCCTAACCCAGGGGTGTGAAGCACATCATTATTTACAATCAAATTTTATACAATACATACAGGGAGAATAGAATAATGAATATTGTCTAATATACAGATATCACTAACCTGTAAAAAAAAAAGGAAAAAAGAAAAAAAGCAGAGAAAGGAGAAAAGGCACTTATATTTAATACAAGCCCGAGAGGCCAATCCTCATATGCCTCTAATCAAACCACCCACTTATTCCAAAATAATGGCGTATGCTTCCTCCTTCCAAATTGATATTGGCTCCCATATTTTCAATCCCAGTTTCCTCCCCTTTTTTCCTTTTCTAGCATAGATTGCCTTTTCCAAATTATATATATTTAAAATCCTGGCTAACCACTGTTAAAATGTGGGTGGTACCTGATCGAGCCACACTGAAGCAATACTTAATCTCAATACAGCCATAGCAACAAAAATAAAATAACATCCTTCTCCCATAATACCATCTGGGTTCACCCCAAGTAATATTACTGAGGGGGTTAAGGTAACTGTTAACTTTAAAGCTCCCTGCAAGAATTTTTTTATATCTTCCAGTATTAGTGATAGGTGCGGGCAAGTTGCAAATATATGCACTATATCAGCCTGGTTACTTCCACATCTTGGACAATTAACTCCAGTAACAGCCCCCCATTGCGCAAGTTTTGCCGGAGTATAGTAGAGGCGGTACAGTGTTTTATAGTGCTGTGCCTGCAATGTTGCAGAGCATAGTACATTCTGTCCCAGCTCTAATGACATTTTGAAGCATTCCACTTCGACCTCCAGCTTACTTGCCCAGCTTTCCCCCCACTTATCCATATCATCTTGTCTTGATTTGAGTAGTTAAGCATAGAACTTTTTAATTGTACATGTAGCTCCCTCCTGTACCACCTCCAATATGTCGTTTTTCTCAAAACCACAGGGGCCCCCCCTTTTATTTGCCAGAAAGCTTCTTACTTGTAAATATTTAAAAAAATGTCTAGTATCAATGCCATATTTCAGTTGGATCTCGGCAAACTGCATCATACCATGAATATCCATCAAATCTCCCACCCTCACAATTCCCTTTCTCTGCCATATTGCAAACACCGCATCAAAAAAAAAATACTGGATTATTCTTAATTCTTGTATATCTGTTAATTTTCCCCAAGCCATACTTTTTACAAAAGGCCTTCCAAATACCGTGTGCAGCCATAAGAGTCTTAAACCGAGTCCTCTTAAAGTAGGCTGTATCAAAGTGTCTGAGAAGTATATTATTTACCTCCTCTCCCATTAAAAGACCATATATTGCTAATGTTCCTAGTTCGTCCTCCCCCTCCGCCTCCCCTCCTCCTATCAAGCCGGCCATGTATTGTAATGCAGAGGCCAGTAGTATAATTTCAAATCTGGGAGTGCCCACCCTCCTCGCTCCCTTGGTAATGCCATAAATCTAAGTGCTCTTCTAGTCTTACCTTTAGACCAAATAAATCTGTTAATCATAAGTTCTACCTTTTTAAACCAAAAATTATCAAACATAAGTGGGATTGCCCTAAAAATATACAAAAATTTGGGAAGGACGAGCATTTTAATAATATTTGTCTTGCCAACTATCAAGAGGTGGAGATTATGGAGTCTATCTAAATCCTTACCGACTTTAGTCATAATAGGGTCAATATTTAATTCCACCACCTTCTCCAAATCTGCTGTGATTATAATTCCAAGGTATATTCCCGACTGAACCACACGTTGATCCTGGCATATTGTTTTGTCATTTTTAATTATTTGGGTCTTGTTAGTATTTAGGGAATACCCAGATATTTTCCCAAATTTCTTGGCCTCCAATTCCACCTCCTTAATAGCCTCTCTGGGTGATGATGTTATAACAGCCACGTCATCGGCATATGCAAGTATTTTACAATCCCCTCTATGTGTGCTTATAGGAATTATATTCTCATTCAGTTCCATCCTGCGGATTAGTGGATCCAAGTACATGGCGAAGAGCAGCGGGGAGCACGGGCAGCCCTGTCTGGTTCCCCTATTAATTTGTATTGTTTTAGTTAATCCTGAGTTTATTCTTACAACAGCAACCGGGTCCCTATATAACACTTTTATTGCATTAACAAAACTCGCCCCGAATCCAGCCCTACTTAATACACTCCATAGATAGTTCCAAGAGACCCGATCAAATGCCTTTTCGGCGTCCAAAAGTAATGCTGCGATCGGGTCTCCTGTGACTTCCATTTTATCAAAAAGGGTTATAAGTCTCCGTGTATGGTGGGTAGTTCCACGCCCTGGTATAAACCCATGTTGGTTGTTGGTAACTAGCGGGGTTATAATACTCGCGAATCTTGTTGCTAAAGCCTTTGAATAGATCTTTGTATCAGTGTTCATAAGCGTTATTGGTCTATATGACCTGGGTTCCGTGGATGTTTTCCCTTTCTTTAGGATAACTACGATTTCCGCAGCTGACCATGAGCCTGGTATCGATACCCCCGACTAGACCTGTTGCATAGTGACCACCATATCCTTCCCCAACACTTTCCAGAAGATTTTATAGAACTCTAGCGGTATCTTATCCGGTCCGGCTGCTTTCCCAGAAGGGAGATTCATAAGGGCCATTTCAACTTCTTGTAAATCAAATGGAGTATCTAGTCTCTCCCTTTCTTGGTCTTCCAGTTCCACCCTTGGAGTATCATTCAGATATGCTATTATTTCACCTATATCTTTCACTTGCTGCTCTTCGTATAGTTTCGTATAGAATTGTCTAAAAACTTCTCTAATCTCCTGGGTGTCTGTCACCACCTTTCCAGAGCTATCTTTAATCGCTTTTATCTCCCCTAGCGCTGTTTTTTGCCTTGCTCGGACTGCTAACGTTCGACCTACTCGTTCACTTACCTCATGGCACTTCTCCCTATTTGATACATATATTTTTGCCGCCTTAAGTGCAATATGTTCCTCTGCCTCCATTCTTATCTTAGCTAATTTAATTATAGCAAGCTCCACTAAATTGCCAGGTGATGTTGTTACTCCCCTTGCTGCATTTGCTGCACATTCACTCAACTCTTCCTCAGCTAAAAGTATTTTTTTTCTTAAGGTTTGGTTTCTATGTTGTTCCTGCTTCCTTTTATTTGCGCTAAAGCTTAGAGTCTCCCCCCGCACTCCAGCCTTAAAACTGTTAACCATACCCTCAACTGTAGTCCCCCTATTTACTGCCAGATATTCCTCAATCCAGCCCATCATGTGTTGAATGTACATCTAGTCCTGTAAAAGTGCTCTCTCGAAAGCCCATGCTATATCCCCTCTTAAGGTTGCTGTCCCTTTTATAGTTATAATTAGGGGATTATGGTCAGCCAATAAATGTGGTAACCTTTCAATCAGTATGTTTGAAGCATAAATACTACTAACCAAAAAGTAGTCCAATCTTGTACTCACCCTATGAGGTGCAGAGTAGTACGTATATCCCATCTCTCCTGACTTTAAAACATCCCAGATATCTAGTAGACCATTATTCCTTGCCAAGGAGCATACTGCTCGGAAGACTCTTTTTTTCCTTCCTTGGTATCTTGCAGATGGTCCTAAGCCCAATCCCAGTCCCCCAGCCCCATTAATATTGAGATCTCCTCCAAGCACGATACGGGGTGCCCAAGTAGCCAATTCTACGTCTAACTGTTCAAAAATGTCTGGGTCATCCCCTGTAGAGCCATAAATAGAACCAAGAGTTATCCATTCCCCGCTCACTAAACATTCTATCAGATCCCATCTCCCCCAAACATCTTCCAGTCTCTTCCTGGTAGTGACGTCCCTCTGTCTTGATAATATTGCAACTCCCCTATTCCTGGACGCCTGTCTTGAAAAGGCTAAAACAGTAAACCCCAATTGCTCCAAAAGCTGTACTTCAGATGCCTGGATATGCGTTTCCTGTAGGAGCAAGAAATCCAATCTCAAACTTCTTATTAATACATATACTTTCTGTCTCTTTTGTCTATCATTTAAACCACACACATTCCATGTCATTATCCGTAAAGCCATCAGGGAGGATCAAGTGTCTGGGCAGATCTTATTTTACCCCTCAAATCAAACATTCTATTAAACAAACATAAATTCCACTTCTGTTTCATATTCAACTTCTTTTGATATCTCTTTTTTGTTCCCCTGTAATAACTTGTTACACTGTGCCCCACACCCCACTTGCAACCCCTCCCCCTCCCCTGTACTCCCACCCCGACGATCCCACCCCCCCTACTGGCAAATAGGTCCGCGGGACCTATGTGTGACAGCTGTGACCATGTGGGAGCCTCGTGTCCTCCCCCTCCCCTGTCGTAATATCTACCATAGCACGCAGAGGAAAACACACCAAACCTCTAGAACATATACCTCCCTCGAGTTATTGTTCATCATTATTTTTTTCCTCTCATTTTCCTACCTCAAGACATCTGTATCGCATCTAATTCTTTTTACCTCCTCGTGGCGCCAAGACCACTGTGCTCTCCTTATCAGCATGTGACATATTCTCTTTTAACCATGTCAAAAATTCTTGGGCTTTGATCTCAGAATAAAAGATCTTAAACTGGCCGTCCCTTACCACTTTCAATCGACTGGGAAACAATAAATATGCCTCACACCCTATCCTTTGAAATGGTGAGATCAGCTCACGCATTCTCCACCTCCTTTCCACTGTCATGTGGCAAAAGTCCGGTCTAGCAAAAAATTCAATGTCCATATACTTAGATTTAGCCTGTGGTTTTGCCTTTGCCATAATCTCCTCTCTCAAAAGATAGTTGCCTACATATATGAGAATCGCTCTAGGCTTGACTGACCGGTTTCCCCTACTTTGTGAAAATGGGAACCTGTGTGCCCGCTGTATTTCTGCTTCCCAGTTCCAACCTGTCATCTCCGGGAACGCACCCTTAAGTAGTTCAATTACGAATGCCCGCACATCCTGCCCCTCCTTCCCCTCCGCCACACCCAAAAGTCTAACATTGTTCCTTCGTTTTCTATTTTCGAAGTCTTCCAACTTCCATAAGACATCCGACGTGGTCTTCTCTTGTTCTTCTTTGAATTCCTGCCATCTCCTGACTTCGTCCTCCAAGTTACCAGTTCGCTCCTCAACTTCTGTGACCCTTCCAACAAGGTCTGCATATAGTTTATTTACTTTTCGGAGAGAGCCTTGTATCTTTTTGTTTTCTTGTCTTGCTCTTTGACTCTCTACTCTTGCTTCCACCTGTATCTGCTTTAGCATTGAGTACATCATATCAAACCCCGGAGATGGTTGTCCATGCCTCTGCCTCTGTGCCTGATCTGTCAAAGGGGGACCCCCTGCCCCTACACCCGCCTCTTCCCCCTCTTGATACAACTGTGATGTCGCAGAATAATCCCAATCCAATCCCTTTACCACCTCTGTGTGTAGTGGACTTGTATCTATTCTTTTTTTGCTTCGTCGTTTTTTCGTTAGATTCTTTGACCTTCTGCAAGAGGGTGATCTTTGGATGGTATCCTCTCCTGAACCTGAAGTGTCATATGAAATTGAAACCAATCCAGGTGCTTTTGAACCACTTTCCGTGTCTGAGAGGTCCGATGTAGATATAGAGACAGTTTCTCCCCCCGTATTCCCTTCATCCTCCTCGCCCTCACCCTCATTTACAGAGTAGAAGCAGTCGTCACTAGGTGAGCCCTGGGTTATACCCTGGTTTATACCGGAGGGAATGATAGGGCCCTCATTTTCAAGCTCAGAGTCCCTGATACACTCATCAGACTGAACTTGGGAAGGTACTGACACAGATGAACAGGTCTGCCCCAAGTCAATGCCAGGTTTATCATGATTCCCCCCATTAGTCCGATCACTCCACTCGATAGATCCTAAGTTATCTCCCACACTCTGGGGGCATTGACCAGTCATTTCAACCTGCACAGTTATTTTATCCATTCTAGTTACTGCGCCTGTTTGATAAGTATTCATTTTCACCGTTTTGGGTGATCCGGATAACCTAGATACCACAGACCCCTGCTCTTGCTCTTGCTCTTGCTCTGTCCAGGTACTATCTATTACTTCCGTGGCTGTTGCAGTCATTAAGTCAGTACATATGTCCATAACCCCTCCCTCTGCTGCCAAGTCTGCTAGAGGCTCCACATCCCTCGACACAGTGTGAGGCAGATCACCTTTCTGCTGTTGAACCGCCCCCTGTGAACCTGCCACCTCCATACCTGTAGGGAGAGCCACCGTTACAGCTGCCATGGGAATATCACCATTGCCCAAAGTCTGCTTCTGCTTCTGATGTATTTCCAGGAGGTGTGTATCTGGCACCACTTTGAGGCTAGTACTCGCCGCCATTACAGCTTCCCCCTTTGCTGGCATAGACTTGCCTCCTTCAGCTAGATGCTCTACTCCGCTCCGCGCGATGCGTGGTGAATCGCCTCCCAGCCGCGGCACCGCCCTCTGCAAGCCTGCCGTCTCCGTACCTGTAGCCGCAGTGGTTGCAGACATATCGCCGTCCTCCAGGTCCACACTCTGCAACCCCTCCGAGTGGTGAGTGTCGGGGGTATCTTGACCAAGGGGTCGGATTACGCCTTCTGTTACTTTAGCGCCCTGCATCAGTCTTCGGTTCGCGTTCACATTCGAATTCGCCGTTACGGGTGAGAATGCCTCGAGGACTGAAGGCTGTCTCATACCCGATTGCTCAACGGCTTTGGCTCCGGGATTCTGCCTCCGAGTAGGGGGGGGTTTCTCCTTGTTTTTTCCCCCTTCGTTTCCCCCTTCTTCTCTGCTAAGGTTGCCCCCCCAGTTACCTCGTCGGCTTTACCAAAGTCCGCATCCCGTGAAGGCGCCCGCTCCTCTTGATTCCGGAGCACTTTCTTCGCCCGTAGATTAGCAGCGGGTACATCAGACCCACTCCAAACGGCCTTCTCTTTGTCTTTATCCTCCCTTGTATTTCTCGGTGGTTTCGGTGCCATTACTCCCCACAGTGTCGAAGTCCCGTGCCAATGGTGCCGAGCCCAATCAGCGATTTCCACCAAGTGCAGGAGGGACAGGAACAAATTATGCTCCACGTTTTCCTTAATATTCTGATATAGCCGAGTCTTTGCAGGGAAAAACGGCTTATACCCTTCTAGACTTTCGACGTAAAATCTCAGCGCCTTCAAAATCTTTAGATCGGTCTTGAAGCTGAACAGCATTACTCCCAGGGAATTCTAATCATCCAAACATCGGTAATTGGTGTGTTTTAACGACCCATTTCCTCCTCAGGGGAGAGCAGAGAGATACACGACTTCTCCCTACAGCCCACCAGCGGCCATCTTGCTTCGCCGTGCCTCTTGCCTTCGTCAAAGGGTCACAACACCAAAATATAAAAAGTGGGCCTTTTGGCTTTATCAAGGGACAAGCACACCAACATTTACAAAGATGATCTATCATCTTTGTACAAAAATCAACAATAACTTTAATAAATGCATATTTCACACAATGCAATGCTTAATAAAAGTGATTGTTGTAAAACATGTTAATACATTTTTATTCAACAAAAATCATCAAGTATCTGAGTTTTTATTTTAACATTTTTCAGCCCACAAAATACAATCATGAAAACAACCACAACAGGGCTTTGCACTCCAAATGAAGTGCTGAGAGCTGCACCTAAAATTGCTATATAAAAATATAGTAAGTTCTCCTTAATGACCCAGGAGGCTTACCATTTTGTTATAATGTTGTTGGGGGGGCTGCAGCACTTCCTGCAGCCCCCAAAAACATTAAAAACATTGTTGGTGGTGCCCCTGCCTCTTCCAGGGACAACACTGAGCCCCAAAAAGTTTATTAAGAAAAGCCATTGTAAGGCATTATGGGGCACTCCTTGCAAAGAGCTCCTGCTGCTCATTAAATATTCATTTTTAAATGTTTTTATTATTAGGTTTGGATGTCCAATTTCCCCACCCAGGACACCCACATTTAAAAAAAAAATTGGGACTGGGAAAGTATTCCAGGGCCCTTGATGTCCAGCAGGCAAGGGTTTCCATGGGCAACGCAGGAGCCAGCAATGTGTGGTTTAAAAAAATAATTATAATAATAATTATACAGCTGACTGAGGTGCTCCTATGCCCATTGGAGCATGCCACAGAATTTTTTAAGTTGGGAACTGCCTGGGGCCCGAAGGCCCCTGAGGCCTGTGTCGGCTCCCCTGGCTGGAGGTGGCCAACTTAATCCAAAAACATTTATATTTACAGTTGCTTACATGATAACTAATTAAATCATCAAAAAACACCTATTTGGGTGCCTCGGGTCGAACCCAAGTGCACACTCAGTTCCTCCTCCGTATTTAGCCCATTTGGGGCAGTAGTTTCTAATTCAATTATTCCTATAGACTCCAATCTGTGATGGCTCAGTTCATGGTCCCCAGCCCCTGCATTTAGGAGGTACTCTGTCAATAGCAAAATAGCTCAATATATCTCTATCACTGTTGTGATGTGAAAGAAAGTGCCTTGCCACTGGATAAAGGCAATCCTTGTTCTGCATAGCCCTCTTGTGTTCCAGGACCCGTTTTTTCAAAGCTTGAATGGTGCTGCCAATATACAATTTTTCACACGGCACACCAGAACATACATCACAAAATCTGAGGTACAAGTTAAATGCTTCTTCATGTACTTTATACCCTTATTATGTTATGTACTCTTTCCCATCACAACTTGAGTTACAGGCACCCAGATATAGACTATTGATGTGACTGTCACCAAGGAAATATTTGTTTTCAACTATCTATGTATATACCATGTCTCTTGATTTTATTGGTTTTAACTGGTATTAGATTATTTTTGAATATGTAGGTGAAGATTTTCAAGCCCCTTGCGTCACTTTTAACACGGGAAAAGCGATGCAAAAGTGGCGGAAGGGGTTTGGAAATCTGCCCCGTAGTAGTTAAGACATGATACAGAGATCAGAAAGCAACAGGAAGTTACGCATTTGGATTTTTACATATGTTGTGCAATTTTTCATCCCGCTCGAGCTGTATCATCAGGTCTTGTACTATACATTTACTTACTGTTGCATCATTCATGATCAGGTTTGGATTTAATCATGCTGTTTTTTCTGATGATTTAAGTAGTTATCATTTAAGCAATTGATATATATGAATGTTTTTGGATTTTGTCCAAATATCGATAGTCTGACCACTTGGGCTTGATGTTATTTTGACACAATTAGGTGCCTTCAATTGTGTTGTATGAGTAATCGAAACTTTAGGATTCCCACCCCACCAAATTTCAGGTTCCCATCTCTTATTTAGAGTTGAGAATCTACCATGTTTCTGATGGCGCAGCCTTCACAGACTCTACTCATTACTTTATTGGATCAGTACTGGTATTTGATATTATCTCAGGAAAATGTTGGTGTTTGTTATGGTTGGAGCCTTTAAACTTCGGCTGGTCTTCTGTGTTCATTATATACTGTCACTTGTTCTTTCTCTATTTGTGAGGGAAGCATGCTCTGCTGCTGCCTGCACCACATGTATTCAGTGTGTGAGGACAGCTTGCCAAGATGATACATGATACATTTTTTTTGTTTGAGGGGAGTTTACACTGCTGATACCCTTGTGTTAATGCGTCTGTGTGCAAGTACAACCTTTACTACTACAGTGCATATGGTACCTATTCCGTGTGTGCCCTGGAGAGAAGATTAAAACGATTCCCCGTGCCCGTTCCTTGTTCATGTGTGTGCACATGTGTATCTTTATGGTATTTGTTATATTGTGTGTCTTGGAAGCTTGCACTCCTGCTGCACGCACTGCATGTTGTGTATTAGGAATAAATGCATTGCCTATGCATCAGTGGATCTAGTTCTGTATGTGCAGGAAAGAATGTGACCTCAAGCCAGTGAGTGTGTATGTGTGCATGCACTCCTGAGGAATGTGCACTGCTAATGTCTTCATTTTACCTGTTGTATATGTTCATGGAAGCTTGCACGGTTAATGTCAAGGTAATCACTGTTTTGCGTGTGGAGCAAACATTGCTGCTGACTGCACTATACATAAATATTTTCATTGTGTGTAAAGGAAGCTTGCCCTGCCAATACCCATGAGGTACCATGGGCCTCATTTATGAAAAGTGACGCATCGTTGCGTGAAAACAGCGATGCGTCACTTTTCACTGCGCTCTCCCTGCGACATGATTGATGCGTCATATTTATAATATGACGCATCATGGCGCAAGGAGTTACAGATACGTCAGTATTTCTGACGTATCTGTAGGCGCAAAAGTGACGCATTGCTGGAGTGTGCCACAAAAGTGACGCAACTCCAGCAATGCTTCCTTTCACATGGGGAAAGCCCCATGTGAAAGGGCTTGCGTCAGTCTTACGCCTGCTGTGAGGCAGGCGCAAGATTTTGACGCAACAGCGTCCTAAAAGTGACGCACTGAAATCTCATAGATTTCACTGCGTCACTATTACGGGGCTTTTTGCTGGTGAACGCCCCCTCTGCATACATTATACCTGACGCAGGTATAATGTAGCGCAGGGGTTTACAAAGTGACGCATCTGCTTAGATGCGTCAATTTGTAAATAGTGCGCATCAGGAGGCATGTTTTACGCCGCCGATGCGTCACACAAAGTGATGCATCGGAAGCGCAAAACTCACGCAAGGCCCCATAAAGGAGGCCTCTTGTTTCTGAGTTCAAAAGTACCATGCAATGCTGTTTCTCATTTTTTACTAGCATCGGGTCTAATTACATTGACCTTTGGCAGCACACACTCGCCACATGTGCCCTACTCTCTACCTTTGCATCCTGTTTCACCCCTTACACCCGACATTTCCTTTGTCTCAATGTAGTGCCAAACTTTTTGATTCTGCACAGTGTAAAGGTGTCCACCCAGCTTCACTATTATACGCCTCATTCACAACATGGGGGGCAATGCTAGCTTTCAGACTACAATGACTAGTTATAGGACAGGTTGGGGTCAGGTTAATAATACCTATAACATTTCATTTAAAATAATAAAAAATAAGTAAGGAATAGATTTAGTATAATGCATACATTAAGAATATTTGCTGTATTTAAATACATGATATTAAAATTAAAAAGGGGGCAGGGTGTTAGGTATGTGGGTAAGCTATTGCGTTAGGATAGAAAAATTAATTAACTAAATTTAATTTAACATAAAAAAATTAAGTTAGGTTTTGGGCTACTGTTATTATTATGATAGGTGAAGCATAAATGATACATTTAATTAACTTTAAACTATTTACATGTATTAGTGTTACGGTTAGCATTAGAGTCATATACATTCTTTAGTTTCAATTAAATCATGTCATTACAATCAATTAAGAATTCGTTGTTGGGGTCAAGATTGACATTAGAATAAGAACAATTAATACTTTAATTAAATTTCACTAAATAAAATGAAGCTTTATGATTAGAATTCAAATAATTACTTGGATTATTTGCATATATTTTTTAAAGTGTTGGCTTAATGGAGACAACATAAGGTTACAAGCATTCCACAATAGTACGTGTATTTGTAAAAATTCATCGGCCGTAATGTCAAAAGACAGACATGGCCTCAAATTATGTGGCACCCCCATTATAAACACATAGGGAAAATACGTAGCACCACTTTTACGGTGCGCGAAATATGAGTGTCTTAAAAAATTAACACAAACATTCTAAATAACTTATATTGACACCTTGACTCGTTTTTGTTGGGAAACGGCATTCATACATTTTGATAACTGTAAATAGATGTTGCAAGAAATAAAATATATGTGCTGCAATTTATTTACTATGTTTCTGTAGAAACAGAGTACAATTCCACGTATTTAAAGGTGTAAAAAGATGACTACATTTCATACTACTGTGAAAAAAACCCAAAGGAAAGCAATTAAAAAAAATGGCAAATATGTTGCAGATTTGGTAAAGTTAATTTACAAGATCTACCGAATGAAGATTTTGCGGCAAATTCAGTGCAATTCACTTCTGAGTAACTGCAATTTTCCACAATGTAACTCAAGATCCTGAAAAGTAAAATATCTTGGGGCGGGAATGATGAATTTGCGCAAAAATTTCGTGCCAGAACGCATCTGTTTTATTTAATTTTATAACATCAGGATGTAGACGCTCACAATTCTGCACTGTTAATCCAGCCACCAGATTTCACTTAAATTGTCAAAGAAACACCGAGGAGAGATGACAGAAATAGGTGCATAAAGTGATCTATTCTTACATAAATATCGAATTCAGCCCGTTAATAAAATGGTTGTTCTAACTAAATTCCTGCCTATCAGTTGTAATTAAACTGGCGAGAAACTTAACTTGAAGGAAATTAAATGTTTTGGAAAATCGTTTTTCTACAGTCCACAGGAAGCAAAAATACACTAAAGGAGTACCAGTGACCTCTAGGGGATGCCGTGGGACGAGCAACGCAACACTTTATTTGTAAACGACGAATCAGTACCAGAAATGAAGTGTCATGGTTACTGTGGCTGGGCAGACTGGCTGGGCAGGACAGTTCAGCGCGTATAATTTACAGTACCTACATTTTTTTTTTTACTTCAAACATATTTCAAACAGTGGCGGCTGCTTGTATTTGAAAGTAGTGAGACAATCAGGTGAATTTTTAGACCCTCTTCCAGGCACTATTAGAAAACAGGAATATACCTTTAGGCCAAAGACCCAAAGCTCTAAATCGTGGTCCGTTATAAACTGTGCCTAATAGGATTTATGAGTCTTCACTTCCATGCACGAAGGGGTGGAGACTCTTATGACAGAAATTACAACCATAAAGCGACTAGTAGCAAATTTACGACAGAATTACAGACCTTTGCCAACAAGTGGAGAGCTCACCTCCAGTATGGATAACTCAGAATGGAAAGTATAGAGAAACACTCTCACCTGAACATAATCACACACACACTTGCTTAACAGTAAAACTGCATGTATGTATGTATGTATATATTGGTAATTGTATAGTACACACCTGGCTGTTAAGTAATAGAATGCTGTGCATTACATAAGGGGTGAGGAGACGAGCCACAACATTTTGTACATTAAGTGTGGATTACACAAATACATTTTACAGCTATTTAGGCACAGGGAGATGAAGTAAATTGCCCAGAATCACAAGATGTTGAGTCTAGTGCCAAGGCTGGGTTTCAAACCGGGGTCTCCAGGTTCTAGAGATGGCAGCTCAGGGCATAAATCCATGACACATGGAAATACATGCAATCAGCCCACACCCTGGGCTCTGCCCTCTTCTTCTTGGACTACATCATCTTTGGACACCGGGCACCTGATCTAGCCTCCAGGATGCTGACCACCACACTCAAGAGGAAACAGGACTTCCCTTAGGAGGAGATAGTTTTTTTTGTAGAAAGCGTTATTGTAGTACAGTACAGGGAACTACATGGCCCGCCTCCAGTAGAAGAGAGAAGGCGGCCATGTGGGAGGAAGTGACAGACTTTAAATGAACACTGTGAATGATCTGAAAAATAAGTGTAAACGTGAGAGGAGGCAAATGAAGAATAATTGTTCCAGGATACAGGTGCAAAGGCTCTACCTGGAGCCAGACCTGCCCATCTCCATCTCACTCTCTCAATGATTGTATCCTCTCCACCATGTAAACTGACCTTCTATGTGGCCTGCCGGTTAATGGAAATGTCATGCAGGGTCAGGTAGCAAATAATACCTCTCTTTTACCACCACCGCCCAGATTTACAACGGTATCACACAATGCACCACAGCACCCTTTGCACTTTACATTTCTTAACTATCACGACTTTTAAGCCTTATGAGCCTAGATTATAGGTAGTGAAACTGTCAACATTTCCTGCTTGAAAAATATACGTACAGTTTCACATGGTTTAATCTATAATCCATCTGGTATATTGTGATAGAGCAGACGTGGGATTACCTTGCTGATATTTAGTACGTTATATGTTAACTTAATATGATATTTTATTGCTCTATTTAAACACATCGACTTTACTGCTGAATATTCTGAAATTTATATCTATACTTGATAGTATTTAGCACTTTGCACTTTATCTAGTACTTGGTATGTTATTTTAAGATGATCTTTTAGTGTCTTATATGAACGCATTGATTTTGTTTTTGAATATTCTGAAACATGTATTTATATTTGATAAGTATTTAGCACTGTGCACTTTTGACTTATGGTGATTTCTCATTTCTGCAAGATTCTGGAAAATGTAACTACACACATCAGTATTGCATGTTTATAACTTCTATGAACTCTCAATAAAAAAAATATTTAAAAAACAATGCACCACAGCACCAAAAGTTGTTGGACTGCCTTGAGTGAGAGGGAGAGAACAGAAAAGCACCATATCTACTAAGAATCTGCTCTCTCCCTAAGAAAATTGCAGAAATAAAAGCATTTCTCCTTTTTATGCCTGTTTCGAAAAGCTGTTATTTTTTAGTCCAAACCTCTATCTACTATTGTTACAAGATAGGGGTTTGAGTGAAAAAAATTGAAGCATGGAACACCATCTTGACACAAAGTACTGCAAAGCACTGCTCATGTTACTTTGAGGTACAATTCCTGGGCGCTGAAAATTCAATCCAAAATAAACACTTTGAACAGGTGTGCTTCAGTTTTGTGATGCAAACCAAGTGCAAATGTTTATAAGCTTGAGCCTACATTTATATTCCACACTCATACTGCTCTTAAATTGCAGAATGATTAGAGGGTGCAGAGACAGATTATCTAATAAAAAATATCGAGTTGCACATAGATCGGGTCATAAATATCGTGGTTCAGAAATATCAACAGCAAGAATATTGTAGTCAAGAATATCGACTTAAGGTAAGTAATATCGATTTTCAAAATATTGAAGTGTTTATTATAGTTTGCAAAAATATAGTTGTTAAAAAGATTGGTTTTTTATTTATATTATGTATTTTAGTATATATTTTATATGTATGTACTGTATGTTTTTTTGTATGAGAATGGTTTGTGTTTTTAATGTATGTGTTAAATTTGTAGTCCTTTTTTTAATTTGAATTTTGCGTTTTTAGTTCCACAGTGGGTTTTGGGTTTATAGGGGAATAGGGTGGGAAGTAATTTAATTATAATAAATGTATTGATTCTTTTTTTATTTATTAATGTTTGGTTAATTGAGATGTTATAGTATTATATGTGCAAAGTAATGTGTTATTAATTAATGAATAATTGGTAGTTAATTAATTAATCGGTAATTAATTATGGGAATAGTGTAAATAATTATAGGTGTGTGTTGTGGTGTTTATAGGTGTAAGGGTGGGAAGTAATTTATTTTTAATTGATTAATTAATATTTGGATGTTAATTAATTTTAATTCATTATTTGGTAATTAATTATGGTAATTGTGTAATTATTTTTAGGTGTGTGTTTTGGTGTTTATAGGAGTAAAGGGTGGGAAGTAATTTGTATTTAATTAATTAATATAAAGTTGTTAATTAATGTTAATTATATTATTTATTTTGGGTACTTGTTTATTGTTTTCTGTGTTGTTTTTACTTTTAAAGGGGTAAAGGGTGGATATTAAATAAACTTTAATTATTTTATTTTTAGTTGTTAATAGTAATAGTTTTTAATTTGAAAATAAGTTTTAATTGTGTTTTATTATTTTAGAGTTCAATTTAGGAATGTGTTGTGGAAATCATAGTGTTAAAGTGTGTGTAGTCAATAAATGTGTATTATTTTTTATTTATTAATTAGCGTTGCTGCGATCTCCGAAGAAAGAAAATTCAAGGAAACTCGTTATGATAACATTCAATTTACATTGTGTCATTTTTATTGAACTTATTCATTTTAATATGGAAAACATTTCAAAGTGTCGTTTTAATTCTATTTATTTATTAGAGTGCTTGTGGATACACGATTTTTTGTTTTTCCGTCTTGTGCGTACATCAGTATTCGAAAGATTATGAGGGCCCTGGGGGGGGGGGGGGGCGATATTTTAAAAAAATGTATGCCAGAAACCTTCGTCGGAGTGTACTCAACAACTTCCCAAAGTTTCCTGGCGATCAGATGAATGCTGTTTTAATTCTATTTATTTATTCTAGTGCTTGTGGATACACAATTTTTTGTTTTTCCGTCTTGTGCGTACATCAGTATTCGAAAGATTATGAGGGCCCTGGGGGGCCGTGGTTTGAAAACAATTTATGCCAGAAACCTTCGCGGGAGTGTACTCAACAACTTCCCAAAGTTTCATGGCGATCGGATGAATGGTGTTTTCATTCTGGCTTATCTCCCATGGTGGATTTTACTTGGCTATTTGATACTGAATCCATCCCAGTAAATAGAGGTTTCATTCTCAATTTTTTCCCAGAATTAGAGCCACTAAAGTTGATAACTACTAAGGATATTTTAAATGTGATGATTTATTCACATGACATTGTCCCGTACTCCAGGGCCACTTTTTGTTCACTGATACTGGCTAATTTGGTTTTGGAGAACTGTGAGGCTTTTTTGAAACGAGGGCTTGATGTAACACCTGTTATTGAATTTGATGAAAATCAAATTGCGGGCCCCAAAAGCCAAAACCTGAAAGTCTTGAAGGCTACTAATTCAGTGGCACTAGACGCGTTGGGCCCCGAATTAGAGTTTTCTGCGGTCAATCCTAAAGATATAGTGGTTTCCGTGGACTGGAGGGGGCGTCTAATAAATGTTGTACCCATCGTAGTAGCTGCCCCACAGACCCCAGACATAGAAGATGAATTCGCCCAGTGGAGCTGGGTTGCAGGAGCCCTGAATAACACACATGTGAATGCAGTAAGGAGTGCTCCAGTGAGGTTGCCAGGATGGGCTGCTTGTGTCCTGGAATATGGCTGGCCTGGGACTTAAGGAAACAAAATTAAATTCCTTAAAAAGTATTAATCCCATAATTATATGTCTACAAGAAACGTGGTCATGTAAAGAGTTTGAATGTGATGGCTATTTTGTATATTCATGTTACGCAAAGCGATCGGAAAGAGGACATGCCAGCGGGGGGGGTACCTATTCTGCTTAAAAACTCCATCAATTGGAACCAGAAGGTTTTCTTTCATCCCTCAAACCTCTGTATATGTTTAAAGTTGGCATGTTTGGGAGATTCTGACACGCCCTCCTCCGTTCTTGTGGCAAACTTGTACATCCCCCCTGGGAAAAATTTTGATCATCTTGTGCCCGCTTTTTTCTCTTTCATTCAGGAAATAGCCACTAGGCAAGATTGCCCCCTAGTGATAGTAGTGGGGGACTTAAATGCTAAAATTTCAAATTCTACCTCTGAGATTTATGCCAATACAGATAAAGAGGAAGTCTGGCACATTCCTGAGATCATATTACCAAATAAAGTAAAGACAGACAAGCGGGGGTTTCTCTTGCTTGATAGCATCAGAAGTTCGGATCTTGTTATCTTAAATGGGAGAGTGCCTGCCGATAAAACAGCCCATTTTACCTTTCAGTCTCAACATACCCAGAGCCTTTTAGACTATGTGATTGTTTCCTACCAAATGTTCGGGGCTTGTGATAACTTTTTTGTTAGCCCGTCGGTATGGAGCGACCACTGTATAGTGGGTATGTCAGTGGCTTTTGATCTACCCACCCTGGACTCAGGGAATGCCGGCCCGGGCTTGGCCACTTTTAATAAAGGAAATGGTCGATCCTTTTGGACGCAAAAAAATACTGTTGAAGTAGGCTCTATCGTGAAGATGGTGTATGTCGAAAAGGAAGGTACTACTCACTCCAATATCATGTCCTTTTTTGAGGCGCAAATGAAGAAGATCTGTAATTTAAGCTCCACATCTTCTGAGCCCCGCACGTATAAACAAGATAGGTCTCATATATTAATTTTAAAACAAGGAATTAACCATCTTGTTCGAAAACAGCACATACATTATCTCCTTGGTCGACAGCAGGAAATTAATTGCCTTAAGCGAGTGAGAAGTCGCCTCATACTCAGCGAAAAAAGAAAGGAGCTTGATGCAA
Source organism: Lissotriton helveticus (assembly GCF_964261635.1). Lineage (NCBI taxonomy): Eukaryota > Metazoa > Chordata > Amphibia > Caudata > Salamandridae > Lissotriton > Lissotriton helveticus. Next base: position 1,074,034,946 of record NC_136065.1, on the reverse strand, counting down.
AGTGGATAGGGCTGAGGGAAGCTGCAATGGCCAAGGACTCGAGAAAATATTGGCACTTGATCGCTGAATACTGTGATTCAAGGCAGAGAGCTACTCCGATACCGATTCCCGAAAAGGAATGGGTGGATTATATCTCCCTATTATATAGTAATATTATTCCAGTTTCTCCTGTGTTGCCTGAGGAGGTTAAACCTGCATCCGCTGTCCTTACTATATTTGGTCCTCCACTAGGAAAGGAATTGATAAAGTACATAAAGATCGCTAGAACTTCCGGCGCACAAGGGCCGGATGGTATCCCAATTGCACTAATCAAAAAGGAGCCAGAAGCATGGGGTGATTTTCTAGAGCCACTTTTTAAATACTGCTTCTTTATGAATAAAATCCCCCCTCTTGGAAGGGGAGCATTATAGTCCCCCTATATAAAAAAGGACTAAAAACGGTGCCGACTAGTTTTAGGCAGATCGCTCTCCTGGATGCCTCCGGCAAATTATTTGCAAAAAGCATATTATGCCACTTACAACAATGGGTCTATGATCAGGACATCCTTCCGCCGGAACAAGCCGGTTTTTAGAAAGAACCATGGCACCTTAGATAATATAGCGGTTGCTCAGACAATTGTGGAAAAATATGTTTTCTCCCGAGGGATGCCAGTTTACACAGCTTTTATTGATTTCTCCACGGCGTTTGACAAGGTGGACCGCCAGACACTGTGGTGAAAACTTGTTTTACTCGGCATTCCAAATCATCTCTTGGGTCTGATCATGGAATTGCATACTGACACCTGGTGCCAGGTTCTAATGGGAGGTTCGCGGGGGTTAACATGCAAAATTACAACGCACAATGGGCTAAAGCAGGGTTGTTTATTAGCACCACTTTTATTTTCACTGTACATCGTTGACCTCCCTTGCGCTTTGAACTTGGCGAGAGGGGATGCCCCCAAAATTGGTCGAATGTCAGTTGGGTCTCTATTGTATGCAGACGATGTTGCAATATTCGATTTAACACCTATTGGCCTGCAACGCCGTCTGGAGGTTTTATACAAATATGCAGAGGTCCATTTTTTTAAAATTAACATTGCAAAAAGTAAGATCCTGGTTTTTCGTAAGAAGGGGCTCAGAATAAAGAAATGTTTAAGATGGATGCTTGGTTCTGAAAAAATGGAATTGGTTGATTCATATGTATATCTAGGTAAAGTTTTTTCCAAAACAGGTCGAGACTTGGAACATATTAAACATTGCGTTAGTAAAGCCGTCTCCCAGGCAAGTGCATTAAATAGATTTTATAAAACCTGCGGGAGACGCCATTTCAGCCATGTCTTATCTGTTTTTAAGGTCAAAATCCCACCCTCATTAATATATGCTGCCGAGGTGATGGACATGAATCATTGGCATATGTTTGATAAGGTAGAAGGACGAATTATGCGCCAACTCTGTAATTTAAATTCTCTGGCTGCCCCACATGTTTTGCGCCTCGAATTTGGATTAGTTTCATCCTTTATTCTAGCCCAGGCAGCAGTTCTTAGGTGGGGTAACTCTCTCTTCCTGGGGGAAGAGGGCACTCTTAGGGCTGCTCTGAGAATAGAAATCTTTTGCAATCTAAAAGCACAATCCACGTTTTTTAGGTCCTTCTTATGTGCAATTGACAGTTTTGGTCTTAGTTTAACTCCCGCCTCTCCAATGCCTAAATCTGGTTTGAAACTGTTCTTAAAGAAATTTAGATCTCCTATCAGTTTAGCTAGAGACATTACTTTAAGTAAATCCAGGCCCAGTAACGTGGTGGTCAGTGGGAGTACATTGGGGAATAAACCACAGCCTTATTTAACTTGGAATATCCCTCATGGGATTAGAAGGCTGATACTCATACTGAGATTCAATCTGCTCCCGTTAAGAGACATCACTGGGATCTGGGATAAAACACCTAGAGAGAAGAGAATTTGTGAACTGTGTCAGTTGCAAATCCAAGATCTTAACCATGTCTTATTTGTATGTCCAAAACTGCAAAGTGCCAGGCGAGTGTTTTTAAAACCAGTATTTATCAAATTTAATATTCACTCCGCTCAGGATGTACGTTTTCTGGTTTTGTCACCCCCAAATGAAATGGTTTGTTTTAAGATATACCAATTTTTTAGAACGTTTTTGCTTATTTATTAGAATTTTGTCTAACAGTAGTACTCTGGTTTCGACTTAATATCAACTGGTTGGCTATTTAATTGTCTCTGTATTCATTGCATCATTTGCACATTACTTAGTATGTACATAAGCCATTTTATTGGCCGGTTATGTGATTGTTTTACGTAGTATAGCATTATTTGCACACTTCACATTACGTTTGATATCATGTTATAGTAATGTATAAGGAAGGAATTTTGTACTGTATGCAATGTTTGTCTTTTTAAATTGTTAATGTGTTTTTGTGGACCTCCGTAGGAGTTTCAAAACAAAATAAATAAATTGGAATTGGAATTGGTGTTTTCATTCTATTTATTTATTCGAGTGCTTGTGGATACACGATTTGTTGTTTTTCTGTCTGGTGCGTACATCAGTATTCGAAAGATTACGAGGGCCCTGATGGGGCCGATATTTAAAAACAATTTATGCCAGAAACCTTTGCGGGACTGTACTCAACAACTTCCCAAAGTTTCATGGCGATCGGATGAATTGTGTAGTAATGCATAAAGGACAAACAGACAGACAGACAGACAGACATTCGCTTTTATATATATAGATAAAAATAATTAAATTGATTATTAATTATGTTAATTATGAAAAACATGTAATAACAAATGTTGAAGTGTTTTGTTATTGGTGTGGTGTTATAGGGAAGGAAATACAATAAATACATGTATGTATTAATTCATTTATTTGTTTGTAAATATTTTCTAATTTAAAAGAAATATTTTTTATAAACGTTTGTATTGTTCATTTTGATATATTATTTGTAGGTTTGGTTATATGTAATTAATATAATAATATGTTTCCTTTTTATATATTTGATATTTTTGATTGCAAAATATAAATTTTTGTTTTTTTTGTGTTTTTCATTTTTGTTTTCACTGTTTGAGTGTTAATAGTAATTTCTGCCTGTTCACTATCCAACACTTTCCCTAATGATGTACTCACTGGAGTGGGAATATAAATTTTTCTCTCTCTGCTATCCAGCACTTTCCTTACTGTTGCACACACCAGAGTCAGAGTAGTCATTTTTACCCCTCTGCTATCCAACGCTTCCCCTAGTGTTGCACTCACTGGAGTTGGAATAGTAATTTTTATCCCTCCACTACCCAACACTTTCTCTACTGTTGCACTCACTGGTGTGGGAATATTCATTTTTATCCATCCACTATCCAACACTTTCCCTACTGTTGCACACACTGAAGTTGGAATAGTAATTTTTACCCCTCCGCTATCCAACACTTTTTCTACTGTTGCACTCATTGGAGTGTGAATTTTTTACCCTCTTCTATCCAACACTTTCCCTACTGTTGCATTCTTTGGCATGGGAATAGTAATGTTTACCCCTCTGCTATCCAACACTTTCTCTACTGTTGCATTCTTTGGAGTGGGAATAGTAATTTTTACCCCTCCCCTATCCAACACTTTCCCTACTATTGTACTCACTTGAGTTGAAATAGTAAATTTAATTCCTCCGCTAGCCAACACTTTCCCTACTGTTGCACTGACTGTATTGTGAAATTTAAGTTTGAATATTTGTAATAGTTTCATGTTTTAATTTATTATACAATGTTTTGTTTATATTTTAAATTATTGATATATATATATACATTTTAAAATAAAATGTTAAACTTTTAAAATAAATACAAAATAATGATTTATTGATTATTTTAAAGTAAATATATATGTTTAAATTATTATGTTTGTGTGTTTATCTTTTTTCAATTACGTTTATTTGTTATATTTTGTTAAAATGTATAATAAATGTAATTTATTTTGTTACAATGGATATTATTATTAAATATAAATTTTTTATAGATATATTTAAATCTATATTTTTTACATCTATATTTTTTACATCAATATTTTTGATTCAATATTATTGCAGTTACCTGTTTAGGTATGGGAGTCGATATTTTTGTACTCTATATTTTTTATTCAATATTTTTAACATCGATATTTGTGTCATCAATGTACTGTCAGTGAACTGATTAGAGTTCTCTTAATTCCCTTTTTCAATACAATCCCAAATTCAAGTGTGCTGATGATAACAGCAGGAGTACCATCTAGCATAGCAGTGTGATAAACTGGTGTATACAGCTGGTGATGTATCTCAGACCCATTCCCAAGCAGCATAATTGGCACCCATGTAAGATGCCATGGTGTCTCCACCAACCCTCTAAAAAGATCCAGTGGCCACGTAGTGGCATGCAGTCAATATTTTGGCATGGGAGTGGGATGTAGTTGAACTGAGCGCCTTCTCTCAGCATGTAGCTGTGCCAAGGATCATATCCAGGGTCAGACTGACTCATAGGACAATCAGGCAGTGCATGACGGGCTGGTCTGACTGCCTATGTGTGGGATAGTTTTTTGGCTGTTTGTGGGCCTCTTATATGGTCTTCTGGGTCATTTTGTATTGTTGATTTCTCTAATATTGAAACAAGTATTGCCTTCAGCAAGCTCACATCTTCCAAACCTTGCAAAAACACTTATTCAGCGTGTCTTGGAAGTTCAAAACTGTACCAAATTTTCAAACATGTTCCACTTTTCTAGCTGTCTAATTCATTCATGTTTGCCTCTTCTATTTTGGTGCCTGAGCCTATTTTCTGTCCCAGTCCGACCCAGAAATATCAGGTAAGAAATTGTCTCTAGCAGTGATAGCTTCCCATGACACGACAAAGGCGTAGGTTCTCTGCCTGCAAATGCTGTCTCTCCTCCCCAAAGAACTGTTCCTCAAAATGAGGGGCAAGTTTCCTCAAAAGTAGCAAAAATATTCACAAACATGGTCAAAAACATTTTGTTAGTTCTGTAGCTTGCTTTCATATGTGGTCCGGCTGTATGTAATTGGTTGCTGTTGTAATGAGTTTCATCTGTTGATGGCATGGTGGAGACCTAACTGTATTCCCCCACCCGCACTCCAGTAGCAGGGATGTTGAAAGTGAACTTGGCCTTTTGCTATCTGCGTTCCAACTTTTTTAAAGAAAAAGTTATGTGGAAGTTTCACATTTAAAAAAAGGAAATTAATAACATTGGATATATATATTTTAAACAGCAAAAATAATTTTCCTTTTATTTTCTTATATTTCATTCTAAGTTTTGAGTGTCTTCCCCACCTCCACTGACTTCTAGAAGAGTAACTTGTAATACCAGTGATTGGCCATGTGTGGTGTTTGGTCTATGCCAAGACGCGACTGGAAAGGATTTGAGACTGTTTTGTCTGTGGTATTATTGTGGGGAACATTGGTGAATAGCAATGGTCTTATTCTTTTGCAGGTGTAGTTTAATATTTGCATGTGCCTGCCTTAACCCATGCTAAGTTTCCCCCTAATTCTACTAATTTAGTAGTAAATAATATGCTATTTCTTACCCCCTTTTCCCTCTCACATTTTTACCTGAAACATGATACCTCACAAGTGGAGTTCAGCACACTTGTGAGAGAGAACTCCACACATTAAATATAGGGCAGGTTTAGACAAAGATCCCCACCTGCAGGTTAGTAAATAGTATTTGTGAGTACATAAACTAATGCTACTGGAGTATCACTTCATGCATTCAAAAATGGATTAGTGAACAGACCTCAAAGATAGGAAAGTGACAGTTCAACTTAGAGGCAAGGACAAAACACCAATTCATGATGCTTGGATTGAACAACCGTGGAATGTTTCATGGCAAAATTGAATCTCCCACATATAAATTCTGTTAGAATTTCACCAGTCTGATGGAATTTCCTTGTGAGTGCTAACGTCGGGGTTCCACTACCAAAATGTAACTAGGAACCCTGGGTGGACAGATCATTGTTTACCTGCTGAGAAAGGTAAAGGGGAGCAACAACTAATTTCAGTCAATTTAACAGTCGATAATAACTAAAGGTCAAATGATCACAGACTCCGAACTCCAGTTTAGGGGTTTATTACAAAACCAAAAACAACTAAATATACAGGCACCTCAAGACTAGGTTGTACAAGTACATGGGAACTAATACAAAACCAAATCTATGAATGAGTCTAATCCAATAAATCATGAAGAGAGTAAATAGTTCCAAGAACAAAACACAAGCAAGAATTGCTCCAATATTCAAGTCAGACTTCATCTGTGGTTGAAAAGTAGAAAGCATTAGACTGTCCCTGCTCTATCACTAAGGTGATATCCCTACTTAACATTTCCCAGGCAAAGTCAGTTAAAGGTGTCAGCTTGAGAAGACTTCTTAAGAAGTACATTCACAGAGTAAATCAGGTAGCCAAAGCCACAGAGCTCGTTCTAGGATACTTTTTTCCAGATCGATCTCCTAACCCCTTCTCCTAACTCATCCTGTCTCCTTCTGTCTCTCTTCCCTTGGGGCACTTTCCCTAATACAAAATGCAAAAATGTAAAACACGCCCACAGATCACCTCATGCTAACAGACACCTCTGCTAGGTAGTATTCCATCCTCTCCTCCAAGTGTAGTCTGATGACCTTGGTTCCCAGGACTCCTCAGCAAGAAGGAACACCGGCTCGCAATTATCGACCTATTTACTTTGTTTCACTTCTCCTCCATGTCTAACTCCTAAAACAAAAGGCGTTAGTTCTAACCTCTGGAACCAAGTAAAGCTGAACCTCAGCAGCCCGGGGACGCCGCAGTTAAGGTAAATGTTTCTTTTTTTAACCTTTAAAGTATATTTTAATGTAATTCTCCTAAGGAGGGTGGAGGCGGGCGGCGGAGTTTTCAAAGAGTTGGTCCCCAACCCCGTGGACCTCTGGATATGCCGCTCCGCCAGCTCTGCCCAGGCTTAGGAAAAATGAGGGATAAAAAGGAACCTACAAGAGTGTGATGTAGGGTAAGAGACATTATGTTTGTGGAAGAAAGAGGCATGAGGTGAAATCAAGACTGGATAGCCTTGCTATTCAGCAACGTCAACATTTGGCAGGCATCACAGGGCTTCAGAGAAAAAGGTGTGCCCTGACACATATTCTGTTACAAAGTAAGCACTGTTAGCAAGTACAGTTGCACTTGTGCTGCTGACGTATTCAAAGTTAAAAATACAAGTGTATATGTTGGCACGAGAAAGAGGGGTTCAGAAAAGCTTTCAAGGAAGATTCAGGAGACCTGTCACAGTCACAGATTCTAAATGTAAAATCCTTTGTGTATTGCAAACAATCAAAATGTATACCAAAGCTGGTCAGAAACCTTCAGGTGCCCATTTCTGACAGTTTTTTTTATTGGTCACTTTGACAACAACTCTACATGAAATGTTTCCTGGGGCCATATTACATAAGGTGCCCCGTGGGCGCAATAGGCATTTGTGATGCTTTGCGCGCCCACAGGGCACACCAGCGCTACCTTCAGAGGGTGTTCCTTCATTTGCATAGGGTTGTGTCTTATGCAAATGAAGGAATTCCTTTGACTGCACTCGCGCCATATTACAGTCGCTGGTGCAGAATCAAAGAAGCCCTCAGGAGGAGCACTGAAGGTGCGCCATTTAAAAGGTAGTGCACTGTAAGTCGCCTCCTGACATCAGCCCTCTGCAGCAGGTAAAGAGGGTCCGATGGAGCCTCCAGACATCCTCTTACAGGCGGGTGAAGTCAATGACTGCACCCGCCTGCAAGGGGATCTCTAATCCCCTTTGAAAAGGCAGGCTGTTGCTGCCTGCACTGTGATAACCCGGAGCATTCACATTCACATGAATGCACTGCCCCCAGGGCTGCAGGGGTCCCGGCTGCCTGGGGGCAGCGCATTCACCATAAAGGGGCGTATTGACATTGTTTGCGCCGGGTGTACCTTTTCAAAGGTGTGCCAGGCGCAAACAATGCCAATACGTAATACGGCCCCTGGCGTTTCATGGCTGGTGTACGTTACAGTAGACCAGGTCACAATTTAAATTACACTGGCATACATTCACTGAATTTCGTGCTAAGTTACTTACGCAAAATTCAACAAATTAAGCCATTAGGCCCTTTACGTGATTACATGTCATATGCAGTCAAAACAAACTATAATGTGAAATGCGTCATTCAATGTAAAAATGTAACACTGCTGTGTGCGCACAACAAAACACAAGGTGCTCTTTGTGCTTTGTTGAAATGCAGCCTCAAAAATGTGATACAATGGCGCATTTTGCACTGAAATGTAGTGAAAAATGATGGATTTGCATTTTGGGTAATTATGTGTAATTTCACATACTTTTGGCACAATTTTGCAAAATTATGCAAAAATAAATTATGCAAATGTCACTCCTACTTAACAGCAACTTCCAATGAAGACATCTCCTAATGTAGTCTTGAGTGCAGCAGATATAGGAGCTTAACACTGATTTTCTCACCTCATAGCAATACAACAGTTACGATAGTGGCGCTATCGAGGAGGAAGTATGCTTTTCTTCAAGTGAGCTGTGGCTGAGATTCTCAAAGTCAAAACAATATAGGGGCATATTACCAACAACTAGTGATAATTATCACTATGTTGGCTTAGCGGCAATAATTTTATCGCCGTGTTGCGGTGATTTTTATCGCTTAGGAGCCTTGCTATTATCAAGGTTTATCTCCTAAGCGATAAAAATTGGCCGAAATGCATGAATATCGCTGTAAAGTCAGCGATATTCATGCATTATTGAGCTAATGCTCTTAGCCATGTTATCCACCTCCCATTGGATAACATGGCTAAGAACTGCTCAGGGCAGGTGTTAGCTTTTGGAGATATTCGCGCTTAGCGCGAATATCTCCAAAAGTTGGTAATAGGAGATAGCGATGTTAGCGACTGTTTCCAGTCGCTGACATCTTGGCACGCCCACTTTGCATGTCATTAGTGATAAATATCTCTGACATGCAAAGCGGGGCCCAAGATGGTCGCTATCTCCTACTAGCTGTCGCTAACTGGTGTTAGCGACAGCTAGGTAATAGGGAGATAATTTTATCTCCGCTTTCTTGGCTTTTAAAGCCAAAAAAGCAGAGATAAATCCCTTGATAATATGCCCCATAGTTCTTATTAAGGAAACCAGTTTGTTTGACAAAGCCTGAGTTTACCCCTAGTAGCTTGCTTGTGGTAAATGAACAGCAACATCAAATCAACATTACAGTTGACAATAAATATGTTAAAATTGCCCAAACCTGTAGTTTAAAAGAATAAACTTAAATTATTAATGGGAGACCAAAACAGATAAAATTGAATGCAGGTATCAGGAGTTATAAAGTTATCAACAACCATGCAGAGAGAACAGAAGGAAACTAGAAACATAGCTTAATGCAATAAGGTGCTGTTCAGAGGATCCCCCTAGCTTACCTCCGATGACATCTTTTGAATGAGCAGGTCAGGTACAAGTAGTTGTTATTACCCAGTCAACGTTTGTGGAGGAGCAAGTCTTAGGCATCCTTTGCATGAAACTGGCAATGGCTATGAAACTGTGCTACAGTTTATAATTTGTCCTCATTAAAGATTTATATTCTGGCTAAGGCCCTCATTCTAATGACCACGATAATCACACAATTTGGGGCTAACAGGAGATTTCACCCGAATCAGGATTCCAAGAAGTGCACAAAGTTTTAACTTTTCCTTCCAAAAATACCTTTTTGAACGTATGCAGGAATGTACGACAATATTCCAACTTTTAAAGCTCATACTGGGAGGAAACCGGTGTTATTCCTCGGAACTCGGAGTGGGAGATAAAATGACTACTGGTATATATTGCGCCCTGCCACATCAGTACTTACCAGGTGCAGTATTACCTTCCAAATAACAGACCAAATAGAAAATATGTCTCAGGCGCTGATGTAAAATTAGGAGATGGCAGAGCCCCCACCACATATTCTGGTAAAGGATTTACCTCATTAAGAGATATGCGCTGTGTTGGAAGGGTTTTTGTATTCCTGAAAATGACCCAAATTGCAAAACTAAATGAAACAATGCCACCATGCTGTACAAGGTTTGTTTTCACACCCAAGGGTGACACGAGTGAACTTAGGTCAATGCACCAAGACTTGAATGTGAAAGAGAGATTTTTGTAGCTCTACAGAACCTCCCCAATACATAGTTGAAGTGGCATGCATTTGGGCTACTAACAGTCCCTAAACAGGAATCCAGGGATGCCCTGGGGATTGTAAACAAACCTATTTCATTCTCTCTACTCATTACACACACAAACTGCACAAAGAAAAAGACACTTTAAAAAAAAGTGTGTTTATTTTAATAGGTACATACTGTTTCTTACCACATCTAAAACTGCCACACAGAATAAAATTAAAACAGCAAATGCATTTTGCAAACAATGATAATAAAATGAAAATTTTTACCATTATTAAAATGTCACCTATAAACCTAAATCCCTAAAACTTACTTCTATGATCCACGCTAGGAGGGCATGTAAAAATATAACTTGCATCTAAATTTTCTTAGATATCCTATCTCTGCGTATCTGTTTGCAGCAAAGTGCAGTAATTATCTGTAGTCAGGGAGACCACTTTCCTTGTGACAGGCAAATGTGCATCGCATCAGCATCAACTCCTCAAGAACTCAGGCTCGATATCAGGTTTCAATAGAAAGTGCAATACAGCTGTATCTCGGGCAGTCAAGATCTTTTCTGGAATTATCTCGAGCGATAAACTAGGACAAAGACCCCTCCCCACAACTGGTCAATAAGCCGCCCTTTTATAGTATATCATAACTAAAATGTAATTTTCAACATCACCTTAGGAAAGTCTGGTATGGCCAATGAGCATTGAGATTCTACTCACATTATTTTAAATAAATAAGTTACAACTATGACAATTCACACTAGATTATTCTGGCTGTTGTTCTTACTTAACCTTGAAATTTGGGTTTGGAGGAATTGGCAGAGGTTTACTCTATAGAATTCCAAGCAGTTTACCTAAAAACTCTGCGAGATTCACCGAAATTCCGCGAGTGGTGGAATTCCAGTCCTAAATAATTCCTTGGTGTCGCCTTCTAGCCTGAAGGTATCCAACTTTCTCCAATACAGGCATGATAATGAAGTCCAAAGGCTGGTTTTAAAAGGTATCTTTAAGTTTATTTAAAGATAAATATAACACCCACGACCGGACGCTACCGCTGCACACCAGGACTCCAGACAACTGAATAAACGTTGTCAGAACCCTGGAGTGCCCTCGGCAGAGCCCGATCCTGGAACGATATTCAAACGAATACAATCATTTAATGAAGTGTCCTCGCGCTGCATCCCAGCGCGAGGAAGGAAACCAATACACTACAACTTCTCTCCCTTTACAAAGGAGACAAGAACAGTTCACAATAATGAAACAATATGAAAAATAAATCATTAAAGCACATAATCCTTCAGTCTTGCAGGTAATTTTCTGCAGCGAACTCCTAAATCCGGAGGTGAGGAATGTGTGCTGGGATTTATGACAACAGTAGTGGAAGTGAATGGACTTGACATGTTAGAATGCATAACTGGAGTACAACCTGTGGAAGAATTTCTAACATCAAAAGTTGGGTTTTTTAACCAAAAAGACCAGTCACAGTGTTCAAATTCTTCTTTAGTCAAATTAAGTAAAGAACGGGCCTGTGAAACAGAAAGATGTTCAAGAGATCTTCTGTTCCACCAACCTCTGGAACCAAGTAAAGCTGAACCTCTGGTGACACCAGTAATTTGTACCGGAGGAGAAAATTTGGATAAACCTTTAGTGCCTTTTTTAGGATTCTTAATGAGAACCCAATCACTAATTTTCAAATCGAGCAAACTAAATCTTTTCTCAGAATCATGGACAGACTTCATGTGATTTTGTTTTTGTAAAACAGTGGTTGCCACTTTTCCATGTTCAATATCTCTCTTATTGTTCTTATAAATTAACCAATTGGAACATAAACTTGTGTGAGCAGCTCTGTTTCTTAAAAGGGAAAATGGAGAAACACCTGTGGTGCAATGGGGATAAATGTTATAAGACCACAACTTAGCCTCAAGAAATTCTTGTACATCATGACGAGAAGAAATAGCTGCTTGAATGGCATCTTTAACTAATCTATTTGCTCGTTCAACTAAACCGTTCGATGTCGGTGAATATAAAGCAACTTTATAATGCATGACATCATGTTCAGCAAAAAATTAAGTAAACTTTTCAGAAATGAAATGTGTTCCATTGTCTGTAACAACAATGGAAGGTGAACCTTCTACCAAAAATATATATATTTTTTTATTTAACAGCGTAACTGGAATTTGCTGAATCACAAAACATGTGATAAACCCATTTAGAATGATAATCAATTAATACAATTAGAAATTTTAAATCATGCGAAACAGGGTGTAAAGGTGTGTTCATGACTTTCCATTTTTTGTCAGATAAAAGACATTCTAGACATGAGTCAATGTTAAACTTGACTTGAGATTCAAGAGATGGCCACCAATAGTGAGATTTAATGAGTTGTGAGGTTTTAGAAATTCCAAGATGGCCTTGCTGAGCAAATTGAATAATGTCATTTCTGAGACTGAAGGGTGGTACAAATGAATCTTGTCTCATTATCAAACCATTAACCAAGGATAATTCTGAAGCAACCATGGCGAATGCTTTTAACTCATTAGAAAGTTTTCTATTTTCTGGCCAACCCTTGACAATATATTCAGCCACTAGTTTCAAACTGTCATCGTTGTTCTGAGCCTCAAACCACAACTGTTCAGAAATACAAGGGCTCAATTTGGTGGCATCAAGGGCAGCGACCACACATTCAATGTCTTCGACATCCTCAACTTCAGAAGAATCTTGAAGGGCCATGCGTGATAGAGAGTCCGCCCTGAAATTTTTCCCACCTGAAATGTGTTTAATACAAAAGCAAAATTCATGTAACTTAGACAAAAGTCGGACAAGCCTGACTGAAGCTTTACCAAGCCCATCGCCATTGAGCAGCTGTGTGAGAGGTTTATGATCTGTAAACAAATCAAACTCACGACCCCAAATACAATTTTTGAATTAATCAATAGCCCAAACGCAGGCGAGTGACTCGCGTTCAATGGTGCTACAATGTGTTTCTGAAGTTTTGAGCATCCTTGGTGAAAAAGCTATAGTGTGCTTCTTTCCTGAAACCCATTGACTCAAAACAGCTCCCAATCGTGTAAGACTGGCAACCACCATTATAAAACATCTAGCAGAGTCATGAAAGGGATGCAGAGCCGATGCTTCAATACTCATTGTTTTGACTTGATCAAATGAAGAAGCAGTCTCCACTGACCATTCAAACTTGGAGCCCTTACGTAAAAGAGCACATAGCGGCTCTACTATCTGGGCATATCCTTTGACAAAACGAGCATAATACTCAGCCAGGCCTAAGAATGACCGAAGAGAATCTTTATCTTTCGGCAGGGTGGCATGACTGATAGCTTTAATGAGGGAAACCTTAGGTTTAATGCCCTCTGACGACAAAGTATGACCCAAATACTCCAATGACTGAGTGCCAAATGTACACTTGTCAGCTTTGATGGTCATACCAGCCTCATCAAGTTTCAGCTAACACAGAAGATAGATTCACCAAATGTGACTGCCATTCATCAGAAAAAAACAAGATGTCGTCCTGGTAGGCCTGGACTCCGGGCATGTTCTGAAACAGATTATCCATGATCTTTTGGAAAACACTGGCCACGTACGCGAGGCCAAAGGGAAGTTTTAGGTACTTGTAAACCCCGAAAGGTGTAATGAACGTGGTAAGTTCTTGAGAATCCTTAGTCGGAGGTACCTGATGGTAGGCTGAGCGTAAGTCAATGATCGAAAAATACTTTTCTCCACCCAAGTTAGCTAACAGTTCATGAATTTTAGGGAGGGGGTGACAGTCAATAAGAATGTTTTTATTTAATGTGCGCAAATCCCCACATAATCTGACCTCACCATTTTGTTTTCTGACAATAACGATGGGAGAAACCCATTCTGATGAGTCAGAAAGTGCAATAACTCCATCCTCACACAAGGACTTGAGAACAGCTTTGAGTTCATCTTTCGCACTAAGGGGCAAGGGTCGCACCTTGTGGACAAAGGGTTGAGCCTGTGGCTTGAGTTTGATTTGGTTTTGAAACCCTATGACAGTTCCAGGCTTGTTTGAAAACAATTTTGGAAATGTATGCAATTTTTTTTTTATATCAGACGTATGATCAATAACGCATAAACAGTCAGTTTTAGAAATGGGAATAGGCGTATAACCTTTGGGAGGTTCACCAACAGCAATTGGATTATCGGAACCTGGAATTAAATAAAGACCCATCTTGGCAAGATCTTGCCACCCAATGATGTTGTGTCCTTTGACTGCAACATAAACATTTGTAATAATAGATCTTCCCAAACATTTAACCCTAGAATTAAAATAACCCAGCATGTCAATATCAAATTTGCCAAAGGCTTTGGGGTTGACATCTGTTTGCAATAAAGAAATTGATCCTTGCCATTTATTATAAAACATAACATCTGATAAAATCGTAAATGGAGATCCAGAATCGGCCATGATGGGTATTTCAACGTCCCCAAAAAGTGCAGTACCTAATGGACCTTTAACTAGCTGTGGAGTAAAAATAGAGTTACATTCAATTGAAACAACCATGTTCTGGAAATTATCTACACAATCATCAACAGCTTCAGAATATTTAATGCTGTTGATTCTGGTAGGTCTCTTAACGGACCTACAAGAACCTTGAAAATGCCCAAATTTCTTGCATAACACACATCTTTTAACAATGGCTGGGCATGTGGGATTATTTCCTAAGTGTGATTTTGACCCACATCTGTAACAAACAGGATTAGTTTTTCTAAACACTTGTTTAAAAGGTCTGTTAGCACTAACAATATTGACTGAATTTGTAACATCCTGTGGCTGAGTTTTGAAAGAACTATGAGGAAGATCACTCTGGAGAACTTCAGAAGTAGTAATAGACCTCTCGATACTCTTAGCAATATCAATAGTCTCTTGAAGTAAAGGTTTTCTACAACTAAGTAAGCGTTCTTGAATTTTCTTTGAGTGGCAGGCAAAAACAAATTGATCACGAATGTAAATTTCAGGGTTCGCTTCAAATTCACATGTTGAGGCCAAAACTTTTAATTGAGCGATATACTCTTCTACAGACTCATCTTCACGTTGTCTCCTGTTAAAAAAATTGTCTTTCTAGCATTACGTTTGATTCCTCATCATAATGCAATGCAAGACGAGATAAAGCTTCCTTATATGAATCCCAATGATCTGCATCACCAGCCTCTCCAGAGGGAGCTGGAAACGTAGGTAAGATCTCAAATACATGTTGTGATGTAACACCTAGACAACCATACACAATTGCCACTTTCCATTCAGGAGTAAACATGACAGCATCAATAGCTACAATATGATTTTGAAATGCCTTTACCCACTGACGCCATGGAATGCTAGGTTTTCCAGGATGTTGAAGGAAAGGAGGAGGTTGCGCAAACTGTTGCGAAGAAGCCATAACTGTGAGTCAATATTAAGTTTAAATGATGAAGAAAAACTAAAGGTACATACATATTAAAATAAAGAAATAAAGACAAATATTTATAAATGCTAGAGTATTTAACCCGCAAATGGAGTGAATGAAAACTGACACAATAGTATTAATTGTGAAGAGGTGTGCCTGTCACCGTAAAAAAGGACAGGCCAAACGAGTGATGAGTTGTGAACTGTTGAGTCCCAAGCACTGAGCAGAATAAAGTAAAATTATTTTATGGTAAGTTTCAAAAGGTGTGCCTATCACCGTTGAAGTGTAGGCAGGATCCTACCTTAATGTGAAGAAAGGAGGTGAAAGTGCGCGGTTAAAAGCGCAGCTCTCAGCAGGAACAGCGTCGGTAAATCAGCGTCGCTAAAGCGGCGCGTTGCCAAGTAACCAAGAGCGATTAAAATGGGCGCCTGATGCTTGCGTGATGATGCTGACGCTGAGGACGTACCCTCAACGCTTGCGTGATGACACTCACGCTGAAGATGTTTTCCTCGACGTTCCGATGACAAACACTCGTGTTGCTAAGGGGTCGCTATGCCGCTGGCGTCACTCTATGGCCAGTAAGCAGAGAGCCCAAAGCAATGCGGAAATGCCACCAAATCGAAGAAAGTGCGAGGGATGAGCATCCGACATCGAATTGTGAAGAACGAAGGCCGGATCAACAGAAGTGAGCAGGGAAAACGGAGTTGGAGAGGTGCCGACGTAAAATAACTTGGCTGGTTGGTGCTGTCCGTAGATTCTTCATCCACTCGTTGCCAATTGTGGTAATGAAATGCCAAAGGCTGGTTTTAAAAGGTATCTTTAAGTTTATTTAAAGATAAATACAACACCCACGACCAAACGCTCCTGCTGCACACCAGGACTCCAGACAACTGATTAAACGTTGTCAGAACCCTGGAGTGCCCTCGGCAGAGCCCGATCCTGGAACGACATTCAAACGAATACAATCATGTAATGAAGTGTCCTCGCGCTGCATCCCAGCGCGAGGAAGGAAACCAATACACTACAACAGGGCACAATACCACATAACCTGCGCAGATGTCCTTGCTCCTGTGGCAAAGTAGGAGCCTCACCCTACATTCGGCCGAGGGCAGCATCCTCCATCCTTCTCAGAAGACCACGTGCCTGGCTGGCCACCGCCTTCTGCTTCCCTCTGAGGTTGTTGGTCTCCCTTCATCCAGGAGCCCTCGGACAAGAAATGCACCACAAAGCAACCAAAATAAGAGACAAAAAGCTACATTCTTCAATAAATACAGCGAGGACAGCACCTCCATATACATTGTCAATGCAGTGAATTGGATAGCCCTGCGTTTTAATAAATGCATATCCTACAAGTACAATGCATCTTTGGGGAAACAAAAACAAACAATGTAATTTAATTTCATTCCCGTAAGAACATCCATCTGAAGGTGATGGATGCCATTACTTGATGGGCAACTGCACCTAAGTTCCCTAAACAATCCTACATTCTATCTGTGCATATACAAGAGGGCCAGAAAAAACTGCCAGACACCAGTTTGATTGCTGATGTCGGCATAGTACCTTTGAAGAAATCACACAGCTCAGTGCTTCACTTACCTGCGGCAGGGGCCTCCAAGGTAGATACAGAGTGGAGTCCCGATCCGATCAGTCGCACATGTGGCGGCTGCGATGCTGTGAATCTGAAATGGAGTCCAATGCACTCCAGTGTATTTGGAATATTTATCCTTTGTAGAAAAGTAGGTGGTGCTGGTGGGTTAATCCTTTTGAGTGGAAGGATTGTGAACACAAATTAAATGCACAGACCTCCACAACAGAGGGGCGTCCCCCATTAAAATAAACGTATGTAATATAGGTGAAAAAAATCTTTCAAATGGTGTGGCTTGAAATCAAATTTGAATTCTTAATTCTTCTTTTTGATATATGATATATTACTAAACAAAGAGATTTCAGTTACAGTTTCATAATCTATCAAAATGAATGTACAAGCAAATTGAAAATGAACTTTCATGAGAAGAAACTGAAGAATTAGGAATTCAAATTTGATTTCAAGCCACACTGTTTGAAAGATTTTTTTCATCTGTATTACATACGTTTATTCGAGTGTGAGTGGGGGACACCCCTCTCTTGTGGAGGGTGTGATGCTGTAACAGCTTCTCATGTGTTGCACCTGTCATCCTCTCAAAGCTGCTGCTCTGTGTTCTGGTTGCTGGGATTGCTTTCCCACACACAATATGGCTGCCTCCCCCAACTAAACTGAGCACAAATGTCCCCACCCGTTATTGGCTCACTGAGACCTTGTGTGTCATCCTCACAGGACTAGTAGTCCGCCTGCCTGCAAAGTCAATAAACTAAAGTCTGTGCATTGATGTGTCAATCCTACATTACCCAGAATTCAATGCTTCCCCCTCCCACCTTTTCCGAATCCTACCCTGTCCCTCCAGTCCAGAGAAATTATGTCATTGTTAGAAAGCAGAGAGACCTCTCCATTGATTGTTTGTCTGCTCTTCTGCAAAGGGACAGCATCGCAGGGGAGGGGAGGCAGAACAACAACACAGGCGAACAGCATAGTGGAGTAGGAGAGCAGCAACACATGGTAATAGCTGTATCCAAAGAAGGTAAAGCACATAATCAAACCTAGAAGCAGCATCACAAGTAGGGGTGGGCACAGGTAAACTCTGGCAAGTGGCAGTCAGCAAAGTTTTTGCTGAACTCCGCTCTCCGAGCAGAGCATGGAGTGGGCAAAAATCCACAAACTCCACAGGCGGAGCGGAGTTTACCATCCACCTCTACTTGAAATAGAGTTCACAATGCACTTGTTCCAGACAGGTGTTTCATTAGTTTTTCTTTTTGATGTTTATGTCTGAGTGTCTTGACACTTTCACAGGTTCTTGGAAAAATAAGGACAGATTATATCAGTGCCAAAAGTAGACATGTTGATGATTCTGCAGAAAAACAAAAATGAAGCCATATCCTACTTAAAATGGAGTCAGTCATTACTGTCTTTACTTCACTGTGCACAGGCCATCCTATAGTTTTGTTTGCCAGCAGTTTGTGCACTTTTGCCTGTCTGTACATCAGAAAAAATGTTGGTGCAGCATCTGTGCACTCCTGAGGGAACAGTGTGGGTGAAGACTGGGTGGGGGAGAAGGGCAGCCTGCATGTTTCAAATTTCATGGTAACTTTGCCTCCCATTCTGTGGACTCATCCGAGTAACTGTATGCTCCAACTCCATCTCACTGAGTCTACTAAGTACGCCTCAGGTGCTACCCCTATTCCCTCAATACCTCATGAGCTCACAGCAAACAATGACACATACTAGCAAAAATGTGATAACTCACAAAGTCATTTGTGTGTTTACATCCTGCACAGTGCACACAGTTGTAATTTGTCCTCTCCAAATAAACTAGCAAGTAGATTAAGTTATTCCTGACGGTTCACCTGTCAGACATACCTATAACGCAGAGGCAACTTGATGGAAAAAATGAAAAAAGGCCAAATACCAAAGGCCTACGACATATTTTGCACTCTCTCTAAATTGAAAAAAGCCACAAACACGAAACACACTACTCAAATTAGTTTATTTTTCAGGACTATATATTCCACAACTAAGATTGCTCACGTAATACCAGCTCTGTGGAATTTTAAATTTCTAAAGTGCATAATTACTTCAATGGGTTAATGTACATGCTACTGAAATATATTTGCAACTTTGAACATTAAAGGTTCACATCCAATGAGGGTAAACTAATTCCCACCTGTCTGGAAAAACTTTGTATGAATGAAATATATTATGTAGAGTGATATGAAAACTAGGGGTGGGTAGACCTTGCGGAATTTGACTCTGCGGGATTCAGCGTAGTTACATAAAAACTCAGCAAGATTCTGCGCAGTTCCGCCAATGGGTGGAAATAAGTATGTTGTGCTGCTCGCACAGTGATCTAGACCAGGGGGCGCAGAAACTAGAGTTAATTTTACTGCTGCTCGATTAGATTTTCTACTCGAGCGGCAGCCTTCTTACTGCGAACGGTTGCGACCCCCGCGTTAGAACAATCTTGCCAGATGTCCTCCTAGTGCCCAGAAATCTCGCTAGGGGATGCCAAATCTCACTCGTGCTTGCCAACTTACCACCCTGGAGCAGCACAGAAAAGACACTTCGGCGATTGGCAGAATTTGCCAAGAACTACGCGTTGAGTCGCATGAATTCTGCCAATTCTGCAGGTGGAATGAAATATTTCACCCACCTCAGACCTGGAAGGCAAGATGGCCGCTGGTGGGCTGTAGAGAGAGGTCGTGTTTCTCTCTGCTCTCCCCTGAGGAAAAGAAAATGAGTCATTAAGATATACAGGCTCCCTGGGAGGCATGCTGTTCACCCCCAAGTTCGATTTAAGGATACTGAAGGTGTTCAGATCTCTCGTTGAAAATCTAGAGGATTATAAATTGTTTTTTCCAGCAAAGACTTGGATATATCAAAATATTATTTATCCCCGACCCTACTGAAATTGGTTGAAGTTACTGACTGGGCCCAGTATTGCTGGCACGGGACTTTGACACTCTGGGGAGTTATGGCTCCTAAACCACCACCACCAAAAAATGCAAGGGATGAAAAAGACAAAGAGAAGGCCGTATGGAGTGGATCCGATGCACCCGCTGCTAATCTGCGGGCGAAGAAAGGGCTCCGGGGCCAAGAGGGGCGAGTGCTTTCCCGGGGCCCAGACCTTGGGCAATCCGATGAGGCTATTGGAGGCACGGTCATAGCGGAGAAGAGGGTGGAAAAGAAAGGAGAAAAAACGAAAAACAAGGAGAAACCACCCCCTACCCGAAGACAGAACCCTGGAGCTAAAATCGCCGAGCAAACGGGTATGAGACAGCCCTCAGTCTTGGAGGCGTTCTCACCCGTAATGGTGAACTCGAATGTGAGATTGATGCCGGGAGCCGAGGTGACAGATGGCACAACCCGACCCTTTGGTCAAGACGCTCTCAATACTTACTGTCTTGAATCCGGGGGGCGATGGTACGCCTGCAATCACTGTGGCAGCAGGTACAGAGACGGCGGAGACGGCGGACTCACAGAGGGCGGTGCTACAGTTCGGAGGCGATCCACCACGCATGGCGCGGGGCGGAATAGAGCATTCAGTTGAAGAAAGTAATTCTATACCGCTGAAAGGAGAAGTTGTAATTGTGGCCACTACGAGACTCAAAGCGGGGTCAGATACACCTGTTTCGGAAATATATTTGGAGCAGAAGCAGAAGCAGAAGCAAACTCAGGGCAATGGTGACACTCCCGTGGTAGCCATAATGGAGGCTTATCCCCTCAGGTATGGAGACGACAGGTTTGCAGGGGTCGATGCAACAGCAGGTAGGCGATCAGCCACACACTATATTGAGTGATGGAGAGTCACTAGCGGTTCTGGCAGCAGAGGGAGGGGCTGTGGCCATATGTACAGGTTTAGTCCCTGAAATGACTGTAATAGCCACGGAAACGATAAAAAGCACCCTGACAGAGCAAGAGCAAGTCCAAGGGTTTGTGGAACCTAGACTATCTGTGTCACCCAAAATGGTGAAAGTGAATGATGACCCAACAGGCATAGTAATTAGCCTGGATAGAATAATTGTGCAGGCTGAACTGGTTGGTCAATGTCTACAGAGTATGAGAGACAACCCAGGACTTAGTGAGCAGAGTGACCAGACTAATGGGGGGAGCTATGATAAAACTGGCAGAGACTTGGGTCTGACCCCCTCATTGATGCCAGAGCTTTCCCAAACCCAATTTGATGATTGTATCAGGGATGCTGAGGTCGAGAATGAGGCCCCTATCGTTTTCTCTAGTTTAAATCAAGGCTCACCCAGTGATGATTGCTTTTACTCTGTAAATGAGGGTGAGGAGGACGAAGGAAGTACGGGGGCCGAAACTGTCTCTATATCTACATTGGATCCCTCTGGTACGGAAAGTGGCTCAAACGCACCTGGATTGGTTTCAATTTCTTATGACACTTCAGGTTCAGGGGAGGCTACCATTCAAAGATCACCCTCTTGCAGAAGGTCAAATAATCTGACGAAAAAACGTCGAAGTAAAAAAAAAAGAATACAAACAAGTCCATTACACACAGAGGTGATAAAGAGATTGGACTGGGATTACTCTGCGACATCACAGCTGTATCAAGAGGGGGCAGAGGCAGGTGTGGGGGCAGGGCCTCCCCCCTCCCAACAGATCAGGTACAGAGGCAGAGGCGTGAACAACCATCTCCGGGGTTTGATATGATGTACTCGATGTTAAAGCAGATACAGGTGGAAGCGAGAGTGGAGAGTCAAAGAGCAAGACAGGAAAGTAAAAAGATACAAGGCTCTCTCCGGAAAGTGAATAGACTGTACGCAGATTTGGTTGGAAGGGTCACAGAAGTTGAGGAACGAACTGGTAACTTGGAGGATGAAGTCAGGAGATGGCAGGAATTCAAGGAAGAACAAGAGAAGACCACATCGGATGTCTTATGGAAGTTGGAAGACTTCGAAAATAGACAACGAAGGAACAATGTCAGACTTCTGGGTGTGGCGGAGGGTAAGGAGGGGCAGGATGTGCGGGCATTCGTAATTGAATTGTTTAAGGGTGCGTTCCCGGAGATGACAGGCTGGAACTGGGAAGCAGAAATACAGCGGGCACACAGGTTCCCATTTTCACAAAGTAAGGGGAGCCGATCAAGTAAGCCCAGAGCGATTCTTATATATGTAGGCAACTATCTTTTGAGAGAGGAGATTTTGGCAAAGGCAAAACCACAGGCTAAATCTAGGTATAAGGATGTTGAATTCTTTGCAAGACCAGATTTTTGTCACACGACAGTGGAAAGGAGATGGAGAATGCGTGAGCTGATCTCACCTGTCCAAAGGATAGGCTGTGAGGCATATTTATTGTTCCCCAGTAGACTGAAAGTGGTAAGGGACGGCCAGTTTAAGATTTTCCATTCTGAGATTAAAGCCCAAGAATTCTTGACATGGTTAAAAGAGAATATGTCACATGCTGACAAGGATAAGGAGAGTACAGTGGCTTTGGCGCCACAAGGTGGTAAAAAAAAATAGAGGTGGTATAGATGTTCTGGGCTGGGGAAGCAGGGGGGGGGAAGGGGAATAATGATGTATAATGATGAATAATAACACCAGCGAGATATATGTTTTAGGGGTTTGATGTGCTTTCTTTTGAATGTTATGGCAGGTATTAAGGTAGGGGAGGGGGGAGGACACAAGGCTTCTACACGGTCACAGCTGTCACACATAGGTCCCGCGGACCTATTTGCCAGTAGGGGGGGGTGGGATAATCGGGGAGAAGACACAGGGGAGGGGGAGGGGCTGCCAAGGGGGTGTGGGGCACAATGTAACAAGTTATTACAGAGGAACAGAGAAGAAAAATCAAAAGATGTTGAATATTAAACAGAAGTGGAATTTATGTTTGGTTAATATAATGGCTGATTTGAGGGGTAAAATAAGATTTGTTCAGTCAACTGATTCTCCCTGATGGCTTTACGGATAATGACATGGAATGTGTGTGGTTTAAATGATAGACAAAAGAGGCAGAAGGTGTCAGTATTTATAAGAAGTCTGAGATTGGACTTTTTGCTCCTACAGGAAACGCATATTCAGGCATCTGAAGTACAACTATTGGAACAATTGGGCTTTTCTGTTCTAGCTTTTTCGAAACAGATGTCTAGGAATAGAGGGGTTGCAATATTATCAAGACAAAGGGACGTCACTACTAGGAAGAGATTGGAAGATATCTGGGGGAGATGGGCCTTGATAGAATGTTTAGTGGGGGGGAATGGATAACTCTTGGATCTATTTATGGCTCTACAGGGGATGACCCAGAAATTTTTGAACAGCTAGATGTAGAATTGGCTACTTGGGCGCCCCGTATTGTGCTTGGAGGAGATTTCAATATTAATGGGGCTGGGGGGCTGGGATTAGGATTAGGATTAGGACCATCTGTAAGATATCAAGGAAGAAAAAAAAGAACTTTTCGAGCAATTGGTTCTATGGCAAGGAATAATGGTTTGTTAGATATATGGGATGTCTTAAAGCCAGGGGAGGCGGGATATACGTATTACTCTGCGCCTCATAGGGTGAGTACGAGATTGGACTATTTTTTGGTTAGCAGTATCTATGTCTCAAACTTACAGATTGAAAGGTTACCACGCCTATTGGCTGACCATAATCCCCTAATTATAACTATAAAAGGGATAGTAACCTTAAGAGGGGACATAGTATGGACTTTCGAGAGAGCTCTTCTACAGGATGAGATGTATATTCAACATATGACGTGCTGGATTGAAGAATACCTGGCAGTAAATAGGGGGACTGCAGTCGAAGGTATGGTTTATGGTTTGGGATAGCTTTAAGGCTGGAGTGCGAGGGGAGACTCTAAGTTATAGCATAAACAAAAGGAAGCAGGAACAACATAGAAACCAAACCTTAAGAAAAAAGTTACTTCTAGCTGAGGAAGAGCTGAGCGAGTGTGCAGTAAATGTAGTAAGGGGAGCAATAACATCACCTGACAATTCAGTGGAGCTTGCCAGCCATAATTAAACTAGCTAAAGCAAGAATGAAGGCAGAGGAACATGTTGCAGTCAAGGCGGCAAATATATATATATCTAACAGGGAGAAGTGCCATGAGGCAAGTGAACGAGTAGGACGAACATTAGCAGTCCGAGCAAGGCAAAAAACAGCGATAGGGGAGATTAAAGCGGTTAAAGATAGTTCTGGGAGGGTTGTGACAGACACCCAGGAGATCAGAGAAGTTTTTAGACAATTTTATACGAAATTATACGAAGAACAGCAAGAGAAAGACATAGGTGAAATAACAACATACCTGAATGATACTCCAAGGGTGGTACTGGAAGATGAAGAAAGGGAGAGACTAGATACTCCACTGGATTTACAAGAAGTTGAAATGGCCCTTACGAATCTCCCCTCTGGAAAAGCAGCTGGCCCGGATAAGATACCGCTAGAGTTCTATAAAGTCTTCTGGAAAGTCCTGGGGAAGGATATGGTGCTCACTATGCAACAGGCCCAGTTGGGGGTATCGATACCAGGCTCATGGTCAGCTGCAGAAATTGTACTTATCTTAAAGAAAGGGAAAACATCCATGGAACCCGGGTCATATAGACCAATAACTCTTATGAATACCGATACAAAGATCTATTCAAAGGCTTTAGCAACCAGATTTGCGAGCACTATAACCCCGCTTGTAACTAATAATCAGCACGGGTTTATACCAGGGCGTGGAACTACCCACCACACACGGAAACTTATAACCCTATTTGATCAAATGGAAGTCACAGGAGACCCGATCGCGGCATTGTTGCTAGACGCCGAAAAGGCATTCGATCGGGTCTCTTGGAACTATTTATGGAGTGTGCTAAGTAGGGCAGGATTTGGGGCGAGTTTTGTTAATGCAATAAAAGTGTTATATAGGGACCCGGTTGCTGTTGTAAGAATAAACTCAGGAGTAACTAAAACAATACAAATTAATAGGGGAACCAGACAGGGCTGCCCGTGTTCCCCGCTGCTCTTCGCCATGTACCTGGATCCGTTAATCCGCAGGATGGAATTGAATGAGAATATAATACCTATAAGTACATACAGAGGAGATTGCAAAATACTTGCATATGCCGATGACGTGGCTGTTATAACATCATCACCCACAGAGGCTATTAAGGAGGTAGAATTGGAAGCTAAGAAATTTGGAAAAATATCCGGGTATTCCCTAAATACTAACAAGACTCAAATAATTAAAAATGATAAAACAGTATGTCTGGATCAACGAGTGGTACAGGCGGGAATATACCTTGGAATTACAATTACAGCAGATTTGGAGAAGGTGGTGGAACTAAATATGGACCCTGTTATGTATAAAGTTGGTAAAGACCTAGATAGACTCCAAAATCTCCACCTCTCGATAGTTGGCAAGACAAATATCATTAAGATGCTCGTACTTCCCAAATTCTTGTATATTTTCAGGGCAATACCACTTATTTTTGATAATTGCTGGCTTAAAAAGCTAGAATTTATGATTAACAGATTTATTTGGTCTAAAGGTAAGACTAGAAGAGCCTTAAGATATATGGCATTACCAAGGGAGCGAGGAGGTTGGGCACTCCCAGATCTGAAATCATACTATTGGGCAGCTGCCTTACAATACATGGTGGGCTTGATAGGAGGAGCAGAGGCGGAGGGGGAGGATGAACTAGGAACATTAGCAATATATGGACTTTTAATGGGAGAAGAGGTAAATAATATACTACTCAGACACTTTGATACAGCCTACTTTAAGAGGACTCGGTTTAAGACTCTTATGGCTGCATACGGTATTTGGAAGGCCTTCTGTAAAAAGTATGGCTTGGGGAAAATCAACAGATATACAAGGATTAAGAATAACCCAATATTTCCTCCTAATATTTTCTCAGATACGGTGTTTGCGATATGGCAGAGGAAGGGTATTGTGAGGGTGGGAGACTTGATGGATATTCATGGTACGATGCAATTTGCTGAGATTCAATTGAAATATGGCATTGATACTAGACATTTTTTTAAATACCTACAAGTAAGAAGCTTTTTGGCAAATAAAAGTGGGGGTCCATGTGGCTTTGAGAAAAATGACATATTGGAGGTGGTACAAAAGGGAGTTGAATGTACAATTAAAAAGATTTATGCTGAATTACTTAAATCAAGACAAGATGATATGGATAAATGGGGGGAAAGTTGGGCAAATAAGTTGGAGGTCGAATTGGAATGCTTTAAAATGTCATTAGAGCTGGGACAAAATGTATTGTATTCTGCTGCATTGCAGGCTCAGCATTATAAAACAGTGTATCGCCTCTACTATACCCCGGCAAAACTTGCGCAATGGGGGGCGGTTACTGGAGTTAACTGTCCAAGATGTGGAAGTAACCAGGCAGATATAGTGCATATATTTGCAACTTGCCCACACTTATCAATAATATTGGAAGATATAAAAAAAAAATTGCAGAGGGCTTTAAAACTAACAGTTACCCTAACCCCCTCAGTAATATTACTCGGGGTGAATTCAGATGGTATTATGGAAGAAGGATGTTATTTTATTTTTGTCGCAATGGCTGTATTGAGACTAAGCATCGCTTCAGCATGGCTCGACCAGGTACCACCCACATTTCAACAGTGGTTAGCCAAGATTTTAAATATATATAATCTGGAAAAGGCAATTTATGCTAGGAAAGGAAAAAAGGGGAGGAAACTGGGACTGAAAATATGGGAACCAATATCAATTTGGAAGGAGGAAGTATAACTAATTATCTGGGAATAAGTGGGCGGATTGATTAGAGACATATGTTGATTGGCTTCCCGGGTTGGTATCAAATATAAAAGATTTTGTTTCCCTTTTCACTGTATGTATTGCATATCTGGTTCTGTTTGTATTTTCTCTGTGTAGAAAAATCAAATGTAAATAATGACGTTTTCCACACCCCTGGGTAAGGGGGTAAAAAATGATGTTAAAAAAACTTAATAAAAATATTTTTTTTAAAAAAGGAATATTTCACCCACCTCTAACGAAAACCCAATATGATGGCAGCAATCACTACAAGTGAAAATATACTTTCTATTCAAAACTTATTTTTGTGGAACTTAAATTTGGAGAGCAATGCTATGTGATAGCAGGTCTGAAAAAGCAGATATTATAAACTACCTTGAGTTAGGAAGTCCCATAGTGCCTAGTTCCCTCATCCTCAACTGAACGCATCTCTTAAATCTGAGTGAATTACACCCTTCTGTTGACAGTGTGTTGACATTGCTTTTAGATGGGAGTGTGACTGATCATGACATATTACACACCCTGATTGTCATATCTGACATACTTGCCAAAGTTAAGATGCTGTAAAAATACATACCAAGTTAGACACATCCTAATAGTATGTTGCATTATCATTGTGCTACATAACAATCTCAAGAGCTCAATAAAATCGTTTTTTTCAATCCTTACAATGCAACTGCGTACCAAGTAACGGATTGCAGAGTAAACAAGAATACGTGTAATGGGGAGGGGTATAGAAAGCGTAAGAATATCCTTGAGGCTGAATTGTTCTCTAACTCATTAATGGGGTCATGACAAACAAACCAGAAAAAAGTATAACAAGCATTGACAAAGCGAACAACCCTTGCCTTTTTATTGGCTTTGCCGTTAGTTTTTAGTGATGTGTATATCATCCCTTATGCTGTCAATCCTGTGCAGCATGCCTAACACTGTCTGTGTAGCATGGCTTTCACTGTATGTAATGCACAGAATAGTATCTTTAATGTACTCTGAATGCAACCTGAGAGTTCCTGCTCATTACGTTCCTGCAGCTGTGTGGCATCCTGTTGCTTTGTTGGTGCCCTAACTGACCCTCATAAAACCAATTTTAAGAGTAGTGTTCTTAACATCCTTTGCATGAAGTTAGTGAGCAGAAGAGGAATAACACAGCCAAATGTAGTATCATGAATGAGAGCATGTCTGGTTTATTCTGGGGAACTCAGAGCACCGCCATGAGGGGACAGTCAGACAGCACTACTCTTAAGTCTCAGGCTGTCCTCGTGCACACGTATGAGCACCGTTTCACGTGGATGCTCTCACTTTGTCCATTTTGAGGTAACTAACTTGTTGATACTTGGGCTCCAGTGACTGACAGAATATTAACACTGCAATATGTGGTTGGCCCATCAAACACAGGTGGGAAGGCTCACTCGCCAGACAGAGCCAAGAAACCTGAGCCCATTGCAGGAGGAATCGAAGAATGTATGATCTGTGCAAAAAGCACTCCAGGAGCACATTTAATAGCAGGGCATTCTCAAAATACAACTGGGAGTTACAAAAGAAGCTTGTGATGTGGTCAGCTACGTCATTTTGCCTACAAAAGAAATGCAGCGCGATTGTGAAGGATTTTTTGAAGCAGGTGGGGGAAGCACCATGGGGGTGGAAGCAACACAGGGAGGAATAGGTGGAGAAAGCAACAGAAGAACGACCAACACAGAGGGTGAGGGTAGAGGAGAAGCACACAGGTGAGAAGGCAATGGGGGGGGGGGGCACTCGGGTGATCGCATCATTATGGTGGGTGGTGAAAACCAAATTGGTGAAAGAGAGGAACATGGAGATGCAGAGGGGGCAAGAGAAGTACACGAAGAAGAGAGTTGGAAAACAAATGCACTCTTCTGGAGTGCTTAAACAAAAAGAAAACAGCAGTGTCTGAAAAGTGAGCAATGGAAGGACACAAGTAATGTGGACATGCTCTAGTGGAGTGACAAACACAGGAAGAGGAAATAAAGCTAACAAATAAGAAGTAATCAAGTGAGAGTGGCAATAAAGCAAACCAATGGTAAGCAGCGGGAGGGCTCTAAGTTCACTGTAAGCTAACAAAAGGTCTTAGTGCCACTAAACAGAGTCGAGACCAAAAGTGAACTTTTCTCACTGCTCCCCCATTGAAATGGCAATATATCTGACTTAGTGCAATAACAAACCTCCTTAGATCTTGAAGTTTTACCCATTAGTTGATGAATTTGATGAATGGAACTTACAATAACATATTGCAGAGGGAGTTGAACGCAACCCTATCTCCGTATAGTTTGCATGATCTCTGTGAGACAGTTATAGCTGTCCCTGCCAGACCTGAAATTGTTTTAGTATAGCTTTGTGACCATCCTATAGCACACAACATCCTAGAGGGAAAAGAGATGCCGTCCCTTCACAGGAGCGAAATGGCTTGTGGTACAGTTTGTTCAGTTTAAGTAATGAGAGGAGGGTCATGTTATTGGTCATGTGTGGCTTTTAAGCCACATGTAAATAGGTAAACCGCCCTCTGTCAAACATTTATATCAGTATGCATGAGCGAAACCTAGCAGACTTCATTGGTTTGTCTTCATTCTGGCAGAGGCAGTTCAATGTCTGTACCTTGACCCATTGTCTCCAACCCTGCTCCTGTGATTTGAGGAGTTACAAAAGAGGTTGTATATCAGAATATCATTGTCAGAAACATCTTGTGAAATAGCCATTGTGTTCAAACATTGGGTATTGATTATAATTAACTCCACCGGGGCGATACTTTTGTAAATGATTGTCAGGACACATAGGGGTCGATTCCGATTCGGGAAAAACCGCTCCAAATAGCCATTCGGAGCGTTTTTCCCATATGAATCGTACCCTGCAACGTCCCCCGTACGTACGACGAAGAACGATTCGTACCAGGAGCTGGACTCTGTACGAATCGTACAGAGACCGTACGACTCAAATCCCCGTACGAATCTCCCTCGGAACCTGCTGTATGCGACATCCATATGGGTCGCGGCTAGTTTTTCCGACCCAGCAAGTACGATTTATGTCGGGTATGCACCGTATGACCCCTTTTCTACGGGAGCTGAAAACAGGCGTAAAAGCAGAGTTCGCCTCGAAACAGGTACGGAACGCCCCCCCCTGGTTACGGTGCATACACCCCATGATCGCAGGGGTACGGTGCGTAACCCTGCGATCATGGGGTACACGCACCGTACCCCGCGATCATGGGGTGTACGGACCGTACCCCATGTTCGCTAGGTGTACGGTGCATACACCCTGCGATGGCAGGGGTATAGACTGTACTACCACGATCATGAGGTGTACGAACCGTACGTTGTGTATGTGATTGTGTGCTTTACCGTATGAATCGCCCTTACCTGACGTGGACCGTACAAATCGCGTCCTCATACCCCGGTCCGGATCGTACTCGTCAGGTCATACGGCATGTTTACGATTCATACGGAGAGGGCTCCGGATACGAATCGTACGGACGTTTTTTTTCCAGGATCGGAATTGACCCATTAATGCATATCAGATGATATTCTGACAATAATATTCTGCTGAATTGTTCTTTGTTCCCATACATTTTCTGTTTACAAAAAACAAAGCATTACTTGAGCTAAGAAAACAGCAGGAGAACTGCTTCCAGTCAAATGCGGATAACATCCAGAATATCATCAAAGCAACTGGGGACAATTAGTCATGCCTAGAGGTTGGGTTAAGCAGAACGGGATACTGTTGAATGCCGATAAAACAAAGGCAATTTTTTTTCGATAGGTGCTTGCACTGTCACATGTTCTAACTTGGACCTCTCAACAGAATGTATGAAACCAAAGCATGAACTTTTCTGAAAAATGTAATTGGAAAAATATGATGCAGTTAAAAATATGATTTACCATCTATGGAGTGTAAAAAGGTCACAATAAATAGCTATGACTGCGCCCAACAATAATTGGAGGAGTTATTATTTCAACGTAGACCACAAAAACACTCTGCTCTGACTAAAGAGTTTGTGAATAGGCATTAAAAAGACACAAAATGTGAGAGTTTATTTGCATTTCAAAAAAAAATGTGAACAGCAGTAGCTAGCTCTGCAACGCCTACTGGTTGAATGCAGGACACAATCCAAATTCCTATTCCTTACACACTGATGTCAATCGACGATAGTCCACAAAGTATTAACCATTAGAATCAGTTCTAGAAGAAAGCAGAAGAAACCTGTAAGCTAGCTGTACTTGTAATACTACGGACGGACAGACTAGATGTGAAACTATAGAAAACTTGTACTGAACCCATGTGCAAGGCTACCTCACATATCTCATTTATATCTCATCTGAAATCATAAATCCATTAGACTTATCTAGAGACCTGCACATCGACATGGGCAGCCACAGAGTTCACTATGCAATCTACGCTCACTCGCGCATGGTACTATTCATACCTGGGTCATTTGTGGCCCCTCTTCTGTGCATGGAGTATCAGAGTCTGCTGACTGTTTAGGTGAGGAACCAGAGAAAAGAGAAGACTGAATGCCTTCCTTAAAGAAATTATGCACTCTCTCTACTAAACCATTGGCAGAAGGGTTATACAGTGCTTCCTGAAGATATTTAATATATTCAGAGAGAAAGTTTTTCATTTCATTGTCAAACAAAATGAGTGCCATTGTCTTTTACTATTTCCTTAGGAATCCTTCTAAGGAAAAGGAAAAGACATCATGAAGAAAAGATTGTGTGTTGGCCGTTGTAGATAGTTCACTTACTAGGTCCTGAAGAATTAATTTTAATTAGGGCGATAGCCAGCCTGAATAAAAGTATTCTTTGGACCTGTTTTAGTAACTTTTCCACTACATCTACACCATCTAGACCCCTCACACCCACTGCACCATACGGCAAGGAACTAAAGATCTCTGCTAAAGAGCCCCTTTATGGGTGCCCGTCAGGTATTGCAGCGTCGACCCGACGAGGAACAGGTCCATATGATGAAGCATGACACCTAGCTGGCTGGGTGTGTGAGGACTTTAGTTCCGACAGGAAGTATTCCGTTCCTCTCTCTCTAATTCGGTAAATGACCAAAATATAGATTCCAAAATATAGAATGGACAGAATATCGACTCAAAAATATAGATAGGACAGAATATCGAATTACCAAAATATAACTAGTCAGGATAGCGAATTTGGGGTAGGAAATATCGATTCCCATAATATAGATTTTTTTTTAGTGTTATGTATGGTAGTATATGTGTTACAACTATGTATTAATTTTGTGATGTATGTTTAATTTTTTTAAAGTAATGAATGTTATGTAATTTAATTATTGCATAATTTAATTCTGTAGTGGGTTGTGGGTTTATAGGGGAATAGTGCGGGAAGTAATTTAATTATAGTAAATTAAATATTAATTTGTATTTATATATATATTGATAACTAATTGATTGATAATTAATTCTTCATTGATAATTAATTTTTATTAATTGGTAAATCATTTTTATTAATTGGTAACTAAGTTTTATTAATTCATTAATTGATAATTATGTTAATTGTATTATTTATTTGGCGCGGGTTGTGCATTTATAGGAGAATAGGGTGGGAAGTAATTTCCTTGTAATTAAGTAAATATTTATTTTGATTTATATGTATTGATAATTAACTGATAATTAATTATTAATCGGTAATTAATTTTTAATAATTGGTAATTAAGTTTTAATAATTGGTAACTAATTTTTATTAATTCATTAATTGATAATTATGTTAATTGTATTATTTATTTGATGCGGGTTGTGCGTTTATAGGAGAATAGGGTGGGAAGTAATTTCATTGTAATAAAGTAAATAGTTATTTTTATTTATATGTATTGATAATTAATTGATAATTAATTATTAATTGGTAATTAATTTTTAATAATTGGTAATTAATTTTGTATTGGTAATTAATTTTTATTAATTGGTGATTATTTTTAATTACTTTTTTATTGGTATTGATAATTAATTTAATTTTATTTTAATAATAAATTATTACTTTCCCTGCTGTTGCACTCTCTGGAGTGGCAATCGTCATGTTTACCCCTACACTATCCAACATTTTCCCTACTGTTGCACACACTGGAGTGGGAATAGTATTTTTTACCCTTACGCTATCCAACACTTTCCCTACTGTTGCACTCTCTGGAGTGGGAATAGTAATCCCCCCCGCTATCAAACGCTTTCCCTACTGTTGCTCTAACTGGAGTGGGAATAGTAATTTTTACCCCTACACTCTCCAACTCTTTCCCTACTGTTGCACTCACTGGAGTGGGAATAGTAATTTTTACCCTCCCTCTATCCATCGCTTTCCCTATTGTTGCACTCTCTGGAGTGGGAATAGTGATTTTTACCCCCCGCTATTCAACGCTTTCCCTACTGTTGCACTCTTTGGAGTGGGAATAGTAATTTTTACCCCTACGCTGTCCAACGTTTTCCCTACTGTTGCACTCACTGGAGTGGGAGTAGTAATTTTTCCCCCTTCGCTAACCAACGCTTTCCCTACTGTTGCAATCACTGGAGTGGGAATAGTAATTTTTACCCCTACGCTATTCAATGCTTTCCCTACTGTTGCACTCTCTGGAGTGGGAATAGTCATTTTTACCCCCCGCTATCCTACACTTTCCCTACTGTTGCACTCTTTGGAGTGGGAATAGTAATTTTTATCCCCACGCTATCCAATGCTTTCCCTACTATTGCACTCACTGGAGTGGGAATAGTAATTGTCACCCTCTCACTATCCAACAAATTCTCTATTTTTTTTTATATTACATTTATTATTTTTACATTTTAAGCTTTTTTACATTATTTTAAGTATGTTTTATTTAATTGTTTTTACTATTTAATTAATTTTATATTATTTTTAATACATTTAAAAAAATATATATTTTAGTTAACTATATTTTAACATTCTATATTTTGGATTCGATATTTTAGTACTTGCTTGTTTGTGATTGATTGCATAAAATTTATATTGCGCGGACAGTAACCCGAAGGCATCAAGGCGCCTAACAACGTATATCATAAACCAGAGCATGTCATCATTACATATAGGCCTGTACAAAGAGATGGGTCTTCAGGGCCCCTCTAAAGGCCTGAAGAGTGGATAGGGATCTTAATTCAAATGGAAGGGAGTTCCACCATTTGGGCGCTAAGGTAGAAAAGGCCCTACCTCCCCATCTGGTTCTCCTGAATCGAGGGACTGACAAAAGAAGACCACTCGAGGAACGTAGGTTCCTAGCCGGAGTGTAACGGGACAAGATGGATCCTACACCAATGGGACTGTTCTTGGCTAATGCCCTATAGGTCATGCATAGGGTCTTGAAGCGAATACGGTTCTCCACTGGAAGCCAGTGTAGCAGCTTTCTAGCCGCTGTGGCTGTGGCCCATTTGGGAAGGTCTAAGACAAACCTAGCGGCAGCATCCTGGACTACCTGCAGCCCCACAAGTAAGTTTTTCATTTCTGGACAGCACAGACAAAGGCTAACTTCTCTCTTTCGATCATGCTATCATTTGTTTCTGTCTCTTGCAAACCCTTGGAGTCAAAAACTATAGTGATTTTTTTACCATTTACTTTTTTGCCAAACACAGCTCCAATGCCTTTCATGCTGGCATCGACTGTGATGAAATATTTTTGACCAGCAAAAAAAGGATTTAGATCAGGGGCATCGACAATCAAATGCTTGATACTGGCAAAAGCCCAATCAATTTCTGTGTTCCCAACAAATTTAGAACCTTTTTTGAATACATTTCCCAATGGTTAGACGGTTGAGGCATAGGCAGGTGCAAAACAAATGTGATACTCACGTAAACCAACGAATGATCTTGTTAGTAGGTGCGGGTGCTTTAAGTATGGCTGCCACATTACAGAATTTGGGTTTGATACCATCAGCAGAAATGGTTTGTCCAAGATAATCAATTTGCTGGACCAAGAATTAGCATTTTCCCAGTTTAACTATAATCCCTCTAGTATTCAAAACCCTCGGTATTTTTTCTTAGACTACCAAATGTTTCTCCTTGGTGTTAGTAAAGATGAGGATATCATCCTGGAAAGCTTGTACATTTCTTGTATCCCTGAACAAGATGTCCATGGCCTTCAGAAAAAGACTCACTGCTGAGGCAAGACCAAACAATAGCCTTAAAAATGTGTAAGTTCCGAAAGGCGTGATACATGTAGTGAGCTTTTGGGACTCAGAATTAAAGGCTATCTGATGATGGGCGGAGGGTAAATCAATGACTGAAAAGTACTAAGCTTCCCCTATGTTGGCCAACATTTCCTGTAAAGGAGGCAACGAATTGACAATCAACTATTATGTTACTATTTAATGATCTCAGATCCACACAAAGGCGGATAGCTTCTATTTTTCTCTACCTAAAACAATAAGAGAGGCCCATTCAAAAAAATCAGTGGAAGTGAATATACCTTGTTTAGTCAAATTCTCTGAAAGATTGTTCAAATCTTCACGGTCACTGATAGGTACCGGTCTTACATTGTGAATAACTGACTTGCCATTGTTTTTTAAGCTTATCTTGTGCTCAAAACCTTCTACAGTTGCTATTTAAAAAAAAAGGAAGCCTAGTCATCATATTAGGAGGTACATCAGAATCAGCATTAATAGAAAGAATAGGCATTTCTCCAATGGGATTTTCATGCCCTGGTTTTAAATGAATGCCTAATGCCTGAGAAAACCATCAAGCCACAGAGAACACAGGTGCAGCAGAGTTTTAAGGACAAGAGGCTGGAGAGAGGTTAATGCTGCACGTGAGCAGTGCCATTGAGCTGCCACAGCCAGACAATGTTGCCAGACAACCTGAGGTAAGCAGCACAAGGAACTTGGTGACTAAACATGTATCCGCTTGGCTGGGCCCATGGACATGGGGCCCAGACAGGTTACAAAAGTCATGGCGAAAATTTAAAACAAGTGCCACTCACCTTTAAAGGAGCCAGAGTCCAAAGTGACTTTGATTTCTTGTTCCTTGAGATTTTTAAACAAAAGCAACAGCCAGTGGGTCCTCAATAATACAGAATGAAGCACTCTGAATATTTAGCCAGTGACCCCACTGATGGTACCAAATGTAGTATCGGGATTCAGCCAGAGGATGCTAGAACTGTTAAGTTTAATACTTAAGTTAAGAGCTTAAAGTCCCACGGCCATCTACTAGCTGCTCCGGCGTGGAACTAGTCAAACTACTGTTCACATAGCAACAAGAACAAGAGATTCCTTAAGAGAATACAGAACCCCACATATACAATATTCTGTTAAAGTACAACATAGTAATCCAGCATACTACAGTGCTGTTGGAGATTTATCGAACCACACTCATACATTGCATGTGTGGTCTTATGTATCATCTAATGTCTTCCTCTTTTGTTTGATTTGGAAGCAAAACAGAACGCATTGTAATGGCCTGAAAGATGCCGGGCTACTCTATGGAATGCACTTCTGCTCTGCACATGGTTTGAAGGCCTGCAGCCTGCTCACAGCACTGGTGCCTGCCCCACCACCAACATGAGTGCTGAAAATAAATGCAATTCTTTTTAAAATTAAGTATTTTGGGTCTGATTCACAAAAGGCCTCCTCACTCGTGACAAAGGCCCCAAAGTCATGAGGGGGCCACATGGCTGGACCTCTGGACTGCAGTTTTTCTCTGCAGAGGTCCCCGCACAACAGCTGGCCCTCTGCCACGAGTGTGAAGGCTCTTTGTGAATCGATTCCTGTGTATTCACGAGATACTAGCATACACAGGAGGGGCCATGTTGTGGAGTACTAGGAAAGCTATCTCAGCCCCACCTCTGAATGCTTAACTCCTCTACTCAAATTTCTTAGACTCATACTGCATTTCAACGGTTTGTATGCAGGCCTTTCTGAATCGGACCCTTTATCAGTTTTATGTGGGGTGGTCAGTGCTTTCTACAATACTGGGATCTTTAGTAGTGAACATTTAATAATGGGGTTGTTTGCATCTGTTCTGTGAAACAGCTGATTAGACAGATGGCCGAAGCCAGGATTTGTTATACCCTCTTGCCAAAAAGGCAGCCTAGAGAATTTAAAGGAAGAGGCGAATGAGGTGGTGCACCTTGCAAAGAAGAGGTCAATAAGAGGTCAATTTATAAATACAAGGTATGTTGCTCAGATTTTTTGCAAGAGGGAATGTAACATAAAATATATGAAGCAATCCATTTAACACCTGAATCCAATCTTCAAAGAGTTACATATACTTTAAAGTTCAAATGTAGAAGGTGGTTGAGATTGTGTACCTGGAGATAAGGCATGGTGCCTTGGCATCCATATCCTGCAGAATGTATGCCATTTTGGAGCAGCTACCCCAGCGAGTGATGCGTGTGACGAACGATCTACATGGTACATCCGTTCTAAAGAGTAAGCTTTCTCTGGATGGACAGCAGTGCATTTTGCCATAGACTAAGAAGCCAGTGGGAGAGAGCAGGAATGATAAGGAGTTTTATGGAAACAGCCCTATGACGGCATACCTCAGGTGCACGCCATCTCATGCCCTAAGAACAGAACAAGTGTTTAGCTTTGAATATGGTGAACAACTAAGGGATTCCTATGAGCACATTTAGGCACAAAGAAAAACTTCAAATACTGTTCCCACTGGAAATGCTTCCATTTTGAGACAAAGCCAACGAGCGTGCAGAGACACTCACCTGGACCTGGGCGAATATTGAATTGACTAGCTGGGCATCGCGACCACGAGTGCTTCCTTCTCTGGGCATTTCGGTCCCCCCCGCCGCCGCCTACATCTCGCGGCCGCTGAGTGGGGGGACTATATCCCCCAGAGTTCCCGGCAGCCCCGCCCACCCACGCCGGCTCACGCGCACGGAGGTGCATAAATCAACAGTGCTTCCCCCGCGTCGCGGGACGCGGCGGGATGCGCCGGGCGAAGCCCGGGCAAAGGGCGGGCCCTCTTAGGCCCTCTGAGGCACGTCGAGGCCGGGCTGGGCCTATCCACCAACGCCTCGTGTGAGGTAATTCTTCTTGGTACAATTGTTGGTTTTGTTTGCTTTTTCCATGGCTGAGGCACGAAACAAACTTACTGTTGGATGCATTGCTGGGAATATTAAGGGAACCGTGGAACACTATTTTCCCAAGACTGTTATCGACCCTGATAGGGAGAGCTCTCTGGCTGAACGCAGAGCGGAGCGGCGTCGCTCTATTGAGTGTCTGAAAAGCATACCTCTTGTGGATGTTTTACCCTGTAGTACACTAATTAGTGCTACTATTCACACGGAGAACGAGGACTTATTCTCTATAGATAATGTCCCTATACTTTTGCGTGACACGCCCCCTTTACTTGATTTTCCCAGTAATTCATCTATGAATGTTGTAACCCCCCTTGGTGATTCCATTGTAGATGCAGGTGTGATAGTGGAGCAACCTGTGCCTGTGCACAAGATGGTTAGAAAAAAAAGGCGAGGAAACCAGCAATGTCCAAAGTACATGGCCCGCCACCTAATAAGAGAAGGAAAAAGGGTGGTGAGCCGCTTAGAAGCAGGATCCACCACTCTGACTTTGGCAAAATTACTAAAGCGAATGTAATACCCATATCTACTGTGAAGGCCTCTGTGCCCCATGCCCACGTTTCAATGGCCCCTATGCAGACTGCACTAACTCTAGAATCACCTACACAGATTGTACTAACTCCTTCTGGCTTGACTGTTCCCTTGAACAGCCCTTCCAAGATGACGGTGCCGGCCGTTCCTCTTGAAGGTTTAGAACACCTAATTAGGTCTTTTGCTTTACCCATAATAGATCGGTTGAAGAAGGTAGAACAAAGGCTGGAAGCATTAGAAATGGTTGTTAGCAAAAATGCCGCTCCGCCTAAGGGTTCTGTGAAGCTAGTTCCACCTCCAGTAGTAACATTGCCATCTCCCATTTCTACTGTTGAGATAGGTACGAACAAAACTAGTAAAACTAGTCACCCCACTAACTTAAAAAAACAGAGGACAGTACCCCTTAAATCGGTACAACAGTTAGTACCTCGCATAGCTAGTGAGGTTCCGAAGGAGGGGAATAAATCTCTTATGGGAAGCAAACGAGAGGAGAGGGGAACAACTAGTCTAGCTAGAGGGGAGAAGTGCGGGGTGCCCCAGGTCGAATTACCCCCTGAAGCTGCCCCATTTGTGATTGTTTTGATGGGGGTTCCTTCATTAGAGGATGGCAAAAGGGAGGGGTTTTTCCAGCTGAAAAACAAAACCATGCATTGGCTCAATCAAAATCGGCCCTTGCCCCCTAATGTTAATGGAGAGATTTTGCATGTGCGCCGACTTTCTTGGTTGGGTAATAGAGTGAAAAACATAAAGGGTGATCTAATTGTCATCAATTTTAGAGATCCTGGGGCTGTAAGATATATTCTTGAATGGATCCCAGGGAGCGTTGGTAATTCCATTGTTCCCTGCGATCTGACTTACTTTTACCCGAGATCTCTTGTGAACCCTGTATCCCATCCTGGGCCAATAGCGTACTCGCAGAATAAACTAACTGTACCATACAACAGTCGGTTTATGATGCAGGCACCCGACCATATGTTTACTGAAAATGTACCTAGGTGGGAAACTGTACCTTTCAGGCGCCATATCAATGGGAATAAGAGGTTCGACCAGTATGCAGGAAAAGGGAGGATGGAACACCTGCTACCTTTCACTCCGCTGGAAGTTGCAAATAGATTTGATGTTTTCTCTGATATCGATGATTGCGATTGACAAGAGGGATTGCTTACTAACAAGCGAATTGTAAATGCAAACCTGGACGCCAATGTTACACCTAGCCCTCCGTTGCAAGCCTTGATACCAGAACAAATTATTCAAACTACTATTGACAGCCCTTTTCATGACCACTTCCCATTGAATTGTGAGTTGGGGTCGGAGCAAGTCCCTTGCACACCAGCTATTGATTACCTTCCTGGTGCACTGGATTGTGAAGTAATCAACCCAGATCTGCCGGTCGCCCTGGCTAAAATCTTATCCTGGAATGTGGCGGGTCTTAAAAATAAACTGCCCATCCCAGAGTGGGGCACCTTTATGGCCTCGCATGATATCTGTATGCTGCAGGAAACCTGGGCCTTGACAGAGAGTGGGGTCCAGGGTTTTGCAACATTCGATATCCTTGCGAGTATGGGTGAGAGGGGCAGGCCCTCAGGTGGGCTATCCATATGGGTGGGCACACACCTTGGTGTCAAGGCCACTCAAATTCCGACCAATTCAGTGGATCTACAGTGTGTTGTTGACCACATTGAGTGGGCCGGATATTGCCTTGATTAATGTATATTCAAGGCCAGTTAGGCGGGGCCATGTGTCAGAGGTTATTGAGACGTTGTTATTCTTCACACAATCGATTGATCCTTCTATCGTGCTAATCCTGGGTGGAGATTTTAATTGTCAATTTGAGCCACTCATGGATCCAAATTTGAGTAATTCAGATGAGGTTGACCTGCTGTGGGCTGTTCCGGACCCGTTGATTGCTAGGGTGAAAGCATGGACCCCCTTGGTTCTACAGTTACAAGCATTCTCGTTAGCGACATCATTACGAGCCTGTAATGGCAGGGTAGACTCTGATAGACCAGGGAAAAATAAGTTTAACCGATCTAAAATTTCTGCTTCAATAATCGATTATATTTTCCTTGAGGCCAGACACTGGGATAGGCTATATGAGTTCAGGGTTGTCGAAAGGTCTGACAGTGATCACAATGCATTGGTCCTGTCACTAAAGCCAGGGAGTTTTGGGTTGAAATGTCAAACTCCGGTTGAAGACTCTACCACTGTGCCTTTAATAATAACTAATTGTAGGCGTAGGGTTAAATGGCCAGACTTTCAGATGTCTACCAGTAGACTTGCCGAATTATATGAGACTGTTATCCCATTTATTGAAGATATGGGGAAATCCGGCTATCTAGGCAAGGCGTCTGGAATTCATACCCAAATGGTTACTGCACTTAAAGATATCTTGTATCCGGTGAGAAAACCAAAACACCCTCGAACATTAATATCTGGCTGGTATAATGCATCCTGTAGAAAAGCCAAAAGGGCCCTTCTCACAGCAATAAAAACTAACAATAGGGACGTAATTAGAGCCTATCGCATTGTGTATAAAAAGACAGTATGTGATGCCAAGAAGGAATGGGAGGCTTCTATGTGGGAGGAATTGGGATCTGCCCTCAACACTAAAGACTTTAAATCATTTTGGTCTGTTGTAGCAAGAAGATTTAGTGGGCATATTCCTGTATTCACCCCGAATATTGCCCCTTCAGTTTGGGAAAGCCATTTTTCTGATCTTTATGGCATTCCTGACACTGATGACAATTTTGTCCCTATCCTGGAACCCGAGCAACCAGTAAGTAGTAGTAGGACCGAATGGGGACGGCTAGTCATCATTCCTTCATCTACCACCGCAGTTGAATTATTCACTCTGGCTGAGGTAGAGATGGCCCTAGGTAAATTGGTGTGAAAGGGCCAATTTAGCAGCAAAGTTCTGCAGCCGCTGTAATTTTCCGACTAAATTGGCCGGAGCTCCCAGGAGTAGTGCGTTGCAGTAGTCAATTCGACTTAAAATTATGCTCCGCACTACCTCTGGTCTTACCTGGGGCGGGAGTAGGGGCAAGATCTTACGCAGCGAGCAGAGCAGTGCCATACAAGTGGACACTGTGCGATTCACAGAAGCATCAAGCTGCAGATTAGTACTGAACACTACTCCCAGATTGCGGACTGACTCTACGGGCGCAGTAGCACCCTGAAAATCCAAAGGCCAGAAATCTGGCGGCAAAGGTCTGGGGACGCGGTCCAGAGAACAGTACAACACCTCAGTTTTTGCACAGTTAAACTGCAGGGAGTTGTTACCCAGCCACTCTGCCGTGGTGTTCATACAGCAATGAAATGCCTCCAGAGACACTCCATCCTTACCCTCAAGGGAAAAGACGAGCTGGGTGTCATCAGCGTAGTTGGTGACCGTGATGCCAAAAGATTTGACCAACTTGATCAGGGGGCGGAGGTAGAGATTGAAAAGGATGGGACTTATGGCTGACCCTTGAGGTACGCCCTGGCCGACCCTTCTGATATTTGATTTAAAGGGTGGGATGGCCACTTGCTGATGTCTATGATCGAAATAAGACTTCAGCCATTCAAGGGCCAGCCCGGATACTCCCACCTCCGCCAGTCTCCTGATCAGTATTGTATGGCTGACCGTGTCGAACGCGGCTGACATGTTGAGCAGCACCAAAAAGGTCGCTCAGCCCTGATCGGCCCGCGTTCGCAGATCGTCAAGGACGGTCACCAATGCTGCCTCAGTCCCATGCGCTGGTCTGAAGCCAAACTGGGCCACATCCAAACAGTTGTTGACCTCAAGAAAGTTGGAAAGATGTTTTGTGGCCCATTTCTCAAGGATCTTAATAGGAAATGGCAACAGAGAGATCGGTCTGTAGTTGGCTGGGCAAGCAGGATCCAAGTTTTCCTTCTTGAGGAGGGGACAGACAACCGCCAGTTTCCAGCTATCTGGGACTTGCGCCGTGCTGAGGGATTGGCAACAGATGGAATAAAGAGGTGGAAACAGTTCTTCCCGGCACAGCTTCCAGAATTTTGGTGGCAACGGGTCGGACGGTGAGCCCGAGGATATGCCATCGGCCAGTGCACAGAAATCGTCATACGAAGGTAAGGGCAAGATATTCAATTCCGCTAGCTTAGCGTCCTCCTCCACCATCATGGCGCAGTTTGAAGGATACCCAGTCTGAACCGATGGCAGAGCAAGCTTATTTAGGATGGTAACAATCTTGTCCTCAAATGCCTGTGCCAGCAAATCGCAGAGAGCTTGAGAGGCAGGCACAATGTTTTTTGTACAGGCTGGGTGGGCCAGATCTTTTACGACCTTGAATAGGGTCTGAGACTTATTTGCCGCGGCCAACAAAAGTTCTTCCAAATGTCTGGCCTTGGCCACCTTGATCTGGGCTTTATAGGTCGCCACGCTTGTTTGAAACGGGCTCTGCATGGTTCCAGATACTGTTTTCTCCAGGCACGCTCCGCCTGTCTACACTGAAGCTTGAGCTGCCGGAGTTCCTCTGAATACCATGGCATTGCCAGATTCGACTTGGCTCTAATTTTACGCATTGGCGCCAAAGAGTCCAGAGAGGCCGAGATCTGTTGGCAGAGTTTCTCATAGCTCCCGTCCACCGTCTCTCCCAGTGCAAAACCCTCCAACAGCAACCTAGGGGGTGCAGGCAACGCAAGAAGTCTAGACCATTGTCTACCCATTCTGGTGCCTCCCACATTGCCCCTAGCCGCCTTGCCAGCAGGACAGGAAAGGGAGAAAAGGACGAGAGAATGGTCAGTCCATCCTTGAGAAATAACCCCCCGCAATACCACTTGACCTGCATCCGCAAAAATCAGGTCAAGGATATGGACCTTGGAATGGGTTGGCGAGAGCACCAGCTGTGGGAGCTCGATGTTACTATAGGCTTGGACCCGTTCTAAGAAATCAGAGTTTGTCGGTCCATCAGGCCAAAGATTAAAGTCCCATAGGACCATCAGCCTGGTGTGAGAGTGGGACAGATCATAGATTAAGTCTATAAGCTCAGACACAGCTGATGTCGTCCCTGCCGGGGGTCTGTAGCATAGCAGTCCTGTGTATAACACACCTCCTGTACCCTTGATGGAAAAGCCAAGTACCTCACAGCCGTCAATGGCCTTGATGGTCAGTTGAGAGAAATTGAGTGTCTCTCTGTAGATCAATCCGATGCCGCCTCCTCTAGCCCCTACTCTAGGGTTGTGTATTATTTTGAAACCTGGGGGGCAGGCTATACCCAATTCCACCGCACTAGTCGGTGTAATCCAGGCCTCAGTCAAGAAGAGTGCATCTAGATCATGGGTGTCAAATAAGAGCGCGATCTCATCGCAATGCTTAATCAACGATCTGACATTCAACAAGCCACAGGAAATGGATCAGAACAAAAAGAACAAAAAGAACAAAAAGAACAAAAAGATCCCTTGGCTCCAGCATATTCGTGTTGTTAGTACCCGTCTAGGTTTTCCAGCACTGTGGGAAACCCCTGAGATCTTTTGTTTGGGGATATCCAAGAAAGACCTTCAATCCCAGATATATACGTTTAATTATCAACTATTGATGAGCTCTGCGTCACTGGGTAAGCTGACATCTGAATTTCTCTCAGTTAAATTAGAATTTAAATTTGAGGAATTCATGGATGCAATTGAACCCCCAGCTGCCCGAAAGCTTTATATACAGTTAAGACATGGCACACTTCCAGTTAGGTCCTTTACATCTAAATGGTCAGAATTTAAAAGTGAAGCCTGCCCAGCTTGTAAATACAAATCTGAGAATGTAACCCATGTATTATTCTTCTGTCCTGCTTATTCTGTAATCAGAAAACGTTGGTTAATACCCATCTGTAAGAACTTGGGACCTTTGCACTTTACACAGGCATGCAGGATATTGATGTATGATACTCATCCGCCCATTGTGTTCGCAGTCTCCCGTTATTTATCCAATATGTGGCATAGGAGATTTACTTTTTTAACCTGAATTTTGTACTTATAACATTGTTTAATTGTCTGCTCTATGATAACCTTTAGTTTAATCCTTCTTTTAAAAATGTTATAACTATTTATTGTTTTAGTGTTCGTGC
This sequence comes from Lissotriton helveticus, assembly GCF_964261635.1. Taxonomy (NCBI): domain Eukaryota; kingdom Metazoa; phylum Chordata; class Amphibia; order Caudata; family Salamandridae; genus Lissotriton; species Lissotriton helveticus. Next base: position 1,073,990,401 of record NC_136065.1, on the reverse strand, counting down.
TATTGTACTGTAATGTGCACTTTTTATGGTCTTTTGATCGAAATAAAAGTTATCAAGCAAGCTTCCATTTTGCATTTCCTAAATAGCGAATCCCAAGAAATCGCTATTTAGTAAATGCAAAATGGAATGTACAAAAACAAAGATTTTCTAATAGCTATTTCTCCAGAGTAGGAATCGCTATTAGAAAATAAATATTTAGAAATATTAAACCATTCTGTAGGCCCAAAGGTATGAATGGTTTTGCATTTCCAAATTTGCGATTTCTTTCTAGGAAATTGCAAATTAGGAATTGCAAAACCAAGGTTACCTATAGACCTAAGGCCCTCCCTGATGCACCCCCAAAAGATAGTGGTGTACATGTAAAGGCCACAAATACCTTAGGGGCATGTGCGCACTACATGCCACTTAAAAAAATGCATTTTAGGTGCATTTTACAAAGTTGCACATGGTCACCATCAACTTGGAGCCAATGATAATAACCTTTCCTAAATGTCGATTTTGCATTTAGGAAATGCTTTGTACATGTGCTTAGGAAATCGCAAATAGGAAATCCCTATTTGCGGTTTCCTATTCAGGGAATCGAAAAATGTGATTCCTACTGGGTAGAAATCACATTTTGAGATTCCCTGTCCGCCTTTGTACATATGGAAAGGCAATTTAGCTCTTCTTAACGGACCGAAATTGCTACTCGGTCTGTTAAGAAATTCTAAATCCTTTCATACATATGGCCCCTAGTGTTTAATATATGCGAAAAAATTCTTTGATCATGAGCGTTTAAACCAGACAATGGCATGCCGACGATGGAGCGCAATTCTTCCTTTTGCAAATTAAACATGAGAATTTTTAGAAAAGTGCAATTCATCATGTTAAATAATGTGCACATTTAACGATTTAATTTGCAGTAGGTAAACACACTTAGGGGCATATTACCAAGGGCCATTATCGCCGCTTTAGCGGGACTTTTTCCCGCTAATGTGGCGATAATTTTATCGCCCTATTACCAAGGTGTCGCTAACACCAGTTAGCGGCAGCTTCTAGGCGATAGCGGGCATTTAGGGGCCCATTTTGCATGTCAGCGATAATTATCACTAATGACATGCAAAGTGGGCACGCCAAAATGTCAGCGACTGAAAACAGTCGCTGCAATCGCTATCGCCTATGATCAACACAGGCGTAGTTTTGGAAATATTTGCGCTAAGAGCAAATATCTCCAAAAGCTAACGCCTGCCCTGACCAGTTCTTAGCCATGTAATCCAATGAGAGGTGGATAACATGGCTAAGAGCATTGTCACGGTAATGCCTGAATATCGCTGTATTGACAGCGATATTCACGCATTTCGCCTGTTTTTTATCGCTCCTGAGATAAACCTTGCTAATAGCAAGGTATCTCAGCGATAAAAACAGGTGAAGGGCGGCAATAGAAATATTCCTGCTAAGCCAACCTAGCTATAATTATCGCTAGTTGTTGGTAATATGCCCCTTAGTTATTATAAGTTAACACTTGAGTGAAAAATGAAATGAGTTAGCTTAATTGAATGCCATTTTGAATGTCAACTTTTCAAATAAGGCCAACAGGCCTGCTTTCATATGTATGCAGTTGTTTTGCATGAAATGTTTTTCTTTTTCTTCCCATTGCAGATGCTGTAATTTTCCAAAAGCCTTGTGCTAGCTAGTGAATCGGTATTAGTTAAACATTAGACAACTGTAAGTGAGGTTCTCATTGGGAGGAGAGAACAATGCCAGAAAGTGCAACTTATGGAAAGAGCTGTCTAAACCCGAAGATTCTGTTCAATGTAACAACTCAAAGACATAGTCATTATTGCATCATTGTCATAAGTAGTGGTAGGAGGAGCTGTGAGAGAGCAGGGGCGATTGAACTGCGTAACAGACTGCGGCAGACTGACCACCAGAGAGCAGCAGAGAACTACAGTTACAGAGCAGCGAGGGGAGGCGAGCTGAACCGTGAGCTGAGCGCCAACTGCGGAAAAAGCCGACAACGCAGCACTGCATCCGGAGAAAGACACCGACTACGGGGAGTGTAGCGTCTGCCTGGGGGCCCGGCGGCAGAGAGCTACAGTGCGGCAGATCGTTTTTTTCCGTGTTTACAGCGGTTTGGAGCTTGTTGAAGTGGCGTTGTGTGTGCAGGGCCAACAGCAAAAGCTCACCCCGCCCATTGGAGCCTGAGCCTGAGCCCGAGCCCGAGCCTGACCCTGAGCCTGAGCCTGAGCCCGAGCTGCAAGAGGACCACGTTTGTGTCAAGCTGAACCTGGGCTGCAGCAGGAGCGGCTGGAGCCATAAAAGCTGTAAAAGGTTTGCTGGGCATGGAAGTTGCGGCCAGATAGATCTGAACGGTAGGGCGCAGGGGGACTTTAGGGCCCCAGTGCTGCTGGGGGCCGCATTGATTTTCAGAGGCTGGTGCAGGCTGGTGAATAAAAGCACTGATTAACCACATTTAGGCGCGGTTAAGGACGGAAAAGCCCTTTAAGAAGTAAGAGGTCAGTAATTCATTTTATTTAGTTTATCTAATGCGACAGTGGAGATATACGGACTATATCCTTGGCAAAGTGTGGGCCCACAAAACAAGTCACTTTCAGCAAAGGAGGAGTTTGCGCCGCGGAGTTGGTGCTGTGTCGAGAGCCGCGGCAACTGGAACCGCAGGGTGACGCTGGGAGCTTACATTGTGCCCAGAGCAGCAACAGAGTGGAGAGAACACGGCCCGTGGATACAAATCCTTGGAGAGAGGCAAGAGTACAAATGAGTGTAGTGGCTACCAAGTGTTTCCCCTTGCTGGCCCTGCAATTCCTTTGTAGAACTTCATCCTTCCTACTTCCTTATCCTATTCCATCCTTTATTCTTTAACAAATGGAAAAGCTCCAAGAGTAAGAGTCTTCTAAGTCTTCTAAGCATTGGTAATGTCATCTAGGTGTTTGCGCTCAAATATAAAAGCAAGATTAGTAGTAGACTCAGAAAGTTGTAACTTGAGCGAAAAGAGTACCCTTAAGCCCCAGAAAACCATTAGTCGCTGGAGAAACGGGGATCACCTCTCACTCCTGAAAACATACCCATCGGTGATGTCAATGTTCTCAAAAGGGGTAAGATGCTCTAAGCGAGGAAAGGGGTTAAAAGAGGAAGAGATAAAGGAGGTTTCAGGTGAAGAAGTGATGGACACCCATGTAATAACAGGGAATAGGGTGGAGAGCTGATGCATAAACCCGGACGCTCTTTACCCCGCTGTAATCATACATCAGAATTATGGGGGTGAAATTGATGTGTCACAACCTCCACGTGAAATTGATGTATGACAAATAAAAAGGGAGGGTAGCATTCCGGAAATGGAAATTGACTCTTCGATGGGCAAAGTAGAGGGCCACCCCCTGGAGAAGAATGTTGAAAAAAACAGAAGTCACCCTATTATCTCCACTGGCAGGATTGGTAACCCTCTTGGATAATTCAAGAGGCACACAGAGATCTGTGCCTGGCTTCCTGTCGACTAAATCAAGTGATCTCTCTTTTAAAGTACAACAGCGGAAATAATCCAGCTTCAGATCTGGGCAGGCGAAAACGGAGGATTATACCTTACCGGACATTGCTAATCAAATGGAAAAGAATGCAAAACTAATGACGCAGTTGAAAAAGACGGGTACTTTGGATATGGATCCTGAAATGTATCCGGATTCAGAAGTGTACCCGGCTCCAATAGGAGCTCAGACACATATGCCTACTATGTACAGCAGTACACCTACTAATTTATCCCAAGCTGCTGATTTATTAGATCTCTCTGTTGAAAGGATATCAGTGGTTGATGATAAAGGGGCAGGGAATTTTCTGAACGTAAGTAAGAATGCGCGGACGGTGGGGATTATGGAGATCTTTTTTGCATTAGAAAGAACCCTCTCCGCAATTTTATCTTTGTTGGAAAAAAGTGCATTAACCATTGATCACATATTGGAAGTTCTCTCGCCCATATTGGTAGGGGTTCAAGACCTTAAACAGATCAAGCAAGCCCTAACGAACCCAGAAAAGGCTCCTATAGTATCCAGTCAAGCATGTAAAATACACAATGGGATGCAAAATATTGATACAAATTCAGTGGAGGGGGAAATAAAAGAAATGTTTGTGGGTCTTGAAAGTGCTTCTCCCGAAAGAAATCAAATGATAAGCTCGTTCCGAGCTAATCTTCACGAGAGTGCACAGGTCACTACAATAGGGGAAAACTTAAAATTAAAGGTATCCTCAGCTCCTAACCCATTACGTGTTTACCCAATTTTAAAAACAATTATCTAAAAATATCAAGCCTTCAGGTACCTGATGAATTAGATAACATCTCAGTTAGTGCAACTTGGGAGAGGTCTCAATAGTGAGTAAAGGAAACGCTAAAAATGGTTGTAGGGGGAAGAAGAAGATGAAGAATCGCAGTTTCCCGAAACGTAAACAGAAAAAAACTGCAGTTCCATCCTGAAAGTGAAATAGCAAATAGCTATACATCCCCATCTATCAAAAAGAATATAAGGACTCTGGGTCAAACTACACTGAATGTGAGTCAAAAACATGGGCAAGAAAACGATATTCAGCCGAATAGCCCAAATTTAGTGTTGATCGCCCCCTCGAACCAAGAGGGTAAGGACGAAAGTGGGCTAAATCATGACACAAGCAGTGACCTTAGATTAAGAAGAAAATTGGATAATTTAGGTGACCCTGCAATAGATCCAAATATAGCTCCAGGAGGTGACGTACGGCACCCCTGTGGGCAGGATCTGTCACCAATGAGGCCTGAGTGCAGCCAGGGGATAGTTGGGGGGCGAGGAACGACTACGGCTGTTAACAGTAAAGGGGGTATGTTAGAAAGAGATTCATCCTTGGGACAACCAGTTATCAATCAAATTAGGAATACTGGTACAGGTGCCAGACAAGCGAGTAGGGTTTTAACTTTTAGCTCCCTGTTCGAAGCTGAACCAATGCTATTGAATAGAAGCGCCCACCTTAAGATACTGACTGAAATAGAGGATCTGGGGTTAATAACCAGTAAAGATATTGAATTGTATACTTAGATTGGAGGAGTGCACCCCCTAGAACGAAAGCTACTTTCTCATCAGGGGTAGAGTCAGCACTGGTTTTAGCAAACGTTGATGGTGTTAGGAGAAGAGGAATAGATGTGATCCCTAGTGTAGCCCCTTGTAGTGTTCCATCTAAAAGTCTTGGAAAAATGTATCAGCCGCAAGGGAATGGCTTCACTGAGTATGAGGATGTAAACACCCACATAAAGTATGAGGACATGGAAATAACAGTAGGAAGAAACACGGGTGTTAGAGAAATCAATATTTTAGCACCTGAGGTTCGGTGGGCCCCTAGTGCAAATGGGGAAGATGAGGTAACAAAGTTTAACTGGGTGGCTGGGACTCTGAATGGGGCAAAGACATCCACCATAAAGCCCACAGAGCAGGGGTAGCCACTTGGGGAACATCATATCATGGAATGTGGCGGGGTTAGGAAAGTCAAGTTATAAGCTTAAAGCTTTAGTAGAATTAGACCCCAAGATAATCTGTCTCCAGGAAACGTGGGCGGGGGAAGAGTTCCAGCTTGAGAACTTTTATGTGTACTAAAGCACAGTAAAAAAATCTGTAAAGGGCATGCACGTGGAGGCCTAGACATCTTACTCAGTTGCGACATTGCATGGGACCCTGTGATATATAAACATCCCTCAAATTGCTGTATTTGTGCAAAGCTGAAAATAGGAGAAGATAACTTGGGGCAAGCCATGTTTCTGTTTTTGGTAAATGTATATATTCCCCCGGGAAGGGCGTCTAATCCATTGGTCGACTCCATTTGCACTGTTGTGCAAAGTTTAGGCAATACTGAAGAATGCACACGTATAATGATGGTAGGGGACTTTAATGCTAAGCTAAGTAATAGTGCAGTTCTGTCTTTCTCTAATTCGGACCTGGAGGAGGTTTGGGCTATCCCAGAGTCTATATTTCCAGCCCAATTAAAATCTGATAAAAGCGGCCTATCCCTTTTGCAAAATCTTAGGAATCTAGACCTTGTACTTTTAAATGGAAGATTCCCGGAGGACTCTCCTGCAGCTTATACTTGTAATGGGATATATGGCCACTCTTTAATTGAATATATGGCAGTCTCCTTCCAATTGTTTAGTGTGTGCACACAGTTTAAGGTACTCCCCACAAAGTTGATTGACCATAACATTCTAGAGGCAAATATGGTCATAAAGATTGAGAAGCCCGAACTCTGGAATCAGAGGAATGAAAATGTCACTTATTCCCGAAATAATGTCCGTACTTGCTGGTCATATAAGTTGCTTCCAAACTTTAAGAGGGTTTTCAAGAATATTGCTTTTAACCCAAGTCCGGAGATACCGGTTCTGAGGTATGAGAGGGTTTTGGCAGCAATTAGAAGATTAGGAAGAAATAAGCAAGGTGTGAGAGTCCCCCCAATAGCAATAATATCATGGGAAATTAGAAAATTGAATAAGGAGATGAATGGTTTAATTAGAGACCAATTTAGAGAGCCCAGATTGCAAAGGCAGAGAGAGATATATAGGCTAAAACAGGGTTGCAAAAGGAAAATAGCATCAGATCAGAGGATGGTTGAAGACGAACAATGGGTTAATTTATGAGAAGTGGCTTTATCCAGGGATACTAGAAAGTATTGGGCATTGATAGCAAAGTTTTGTGATTGGAGAGAAAAATCAGAACCCATTTTAATCCCAGAAACCGTATGGTTTATTTATATTTCCCAACTTTATGCTCCAAATCACCTAGTTGATCAGTTTGAAGAGGTCGCTAATGCTTTCCTAACGGGGGGTGATGTAGGAGCACCGACATGTTTGGAGATTGAAAGATACATTAAAGGGGCAAGATACTCTAGTGCAATGGGGCCAGATGATGTTCCTGTAGCCATAATAAAACAGGACTGTGATGATTGGGCTAAATATTTACATCCGTTGTTTGTCCACTGTTATAATGATGGGCACATCCCACAATCTTGGAAGGGAAGTATATTAGTCCCGTCACATAAGAAGGGCCCTAAAAACTCCACGGTCAGTTTTAGACAAATTTCCCTTTTAGATGCAACGGGGAAACTGTTTTCAAAGAGTATCCTTGGCCACTTGCAAGAGTGGGCATTCGGAAACAATTATATCCCTTTGGAACAAACAGGATTCTGTAAGAATAGTGGCACACTTTTATTTTTTATTTTTATTTTAGCGATTTCTACAGCGCCTGGTGACCCAAGGGTATCCCCGCGCTATGTAACTTGAACCTATTGAGACGGGAGGTAGTTGAGGGGTGTTACTTGGGAAACAAATGGGTCTTAAGTTTTTTGCGGAACGCCAGGAAGTTGGATTCCAATCTGAGGGCCAGGGGGAGTGCGTTCCAGCCTTTGGCCGCCTGAACGGAGAATTGACGGCCTCCTGTGCGGACTTTTTTGAATCTGGGAATGTGGACTCGATTCTCATTTTGCGATCGTAGCACTCTGGTTGCTGTATAGGGTGTAATCATGTTGCTGAGGATCGCTGGGCCGGAACCGTTGTAGATAACATATCTATTTTGCAAATCTTAATTGAAAAAGTTCCCGTGGGTCGGGGGGTGCCGTTGTACTCAGCCTTTATAGATTTCTCCACAGCGTTCGATATGGTAGATCGGGGGACTCTGTGGAGGATATTGGTTACAATGGGGATTCCAGGGAACGTCCTAAGATTAATAATTGCTCTCCATTCCTCGACCTGGACAAAAGTTTTATTGGGGGGGACACAAGGCCTCTCAAAGAAAATAAGAACACATAACAGGCTGAAGCAGGGGTGCCTCCTGGCCCCTTTACTCTTTGCTATTTGCATCAATGATCTGCCGAGTAATGTAGGACAGAGTAAAGGGGACCCTCCTCAAGTAGGTAACCTAAAACTGAGTTGTCTGTTATATGCAGATGATGCAATAATAATGGATTTAACACCAATTGGATTTCAAAGACGACTGACCGAGCTAGTCAGGTATACAGAAGAGTATTTTTTTTAAATAAATATTTTAAAGAGTAAAGTTATGATTTTTAGTTATCAAGGCTGTACGGTCAGAACAAATTTGAATTGGTTTCTGGGAAAGGAAAAACTGGAAGTAGTAACCTTTTATCCATATTTAGGAAAAATATTTACCAACAGGTGTTCAGCCAATAGACATATGGATCATTGCAAACGTAAAGCGATTTCACAAGCCTCTGCAATTAATCGCCTGTACACGCAATGTGGGAAAAGACATTTCTCACATATTATTTCAGTTTTTAAAATAAAGATCCCACCGACTCTCTGAATTATGCTAGCGAAATAATAGATGTGCAAGAGTGGGCCAAATTTGAGAAAGTGGAAAGAAAGATCTGGCGCCAAATATGTAACCTAAATCGTGCAGCGCCGATCGCAGCGCTTAGACTCGAATTTGGTCTCCTTTCCACATATGTGCTATCAATGGCTGCGTGTTTAAGGTGGTGTAATGCTCTGATAAATGGTTCAGACAATTCACTAAGGGCAGCGTTGCACAGGGAAATAATTGTAAATATGTTGGGAAAAAGTGCTATCTTTGAAAATTATTTAAAAGCATTAAGAATGTTTGGTTTAGATATGGACGGGGCAGCGGTTTTATGTAAAACAGCCTTAAAGGAGATAATTAAGAAAACAATATATGTGGTTTCTCGTGAAAGAGATTTGAAATTGTGCTCAATGAATAGAAGTATGGATTGTATTGTTGGGAGTACCATTGTTAAAAATCCCCAAAATTATGTCCCATGGAACCTGAAACATGGAGTACGTAGGGTGATCCTGTTATTAAGATTGAATTTATTACCCCTAAGAATTGTAACAGGTTCCTGGGAGGGTATTCCCAAAAATGAAAGGTATTGTCAGCTATGTAATTTTGGTATAAAAGATTTGAATCATGTTTTATTTGTGTGCCCTGCACTCCATTCAATATGACGTAGATATTTAAGGATTTGTTTTTTAAAGTATAATATTTCCACAGTAGAACAGGCCCGTAACTGCCTTCTGTCTCCTCCATCCGAACTGATGTGTTTTACATTTTTTCGCTTTTTCAAAGAATTTTTAAATATTTATTAAGATCGTAAAAAGTTTTGGTGATTTGAATGCCTATAGTACTTGTATTTTTGCCCATTTTGTATGGTTAGTTAAACTTACAAATGTGCATGTGCATTTTATAAGAAACTGTATGGCGCTAGTTACTGTTTGTAAGGACCATTCTATGTGGATGCATAGAGCACTTGCACTTTATTGCGTATCTTATAAAAATACCCTGCTGCTAGTGGAGGTTGGGAAATATTTTCCCAAAAAGTTGCACAGAGCACTTGCACTTTTTTCCGACGTGTTAATCATCTTTTCAAGTTCTTATGTGCACTTCATAAGATACTTTTTGCTGCTAGTTAATTGTTGGTAAAGAGTGTTCCATAGAGGATGCTTAGAGCATGTGCATTTTTTAAGAAACTGCATGGCGCTAGTTACTGTTCTCAAGGACCATTCTATGTGGATGCATAGAGCACTTGCACTTTATTGTGTATTTTATAAAAATACCCTGTTGCTAGGGGAGGTTGGGAAACATTTTCCCAAAAAGTTGCACAGAGCACTTGCACTTTTTTCCGATGTGTTAGTTGTCTTTTCAAGTTCTTATGTGCACTTTATGAGATACTTTTGATGCTAGTTAATTGTTGATAAAGAGTGTTCCGTAGAGGATGCTTAGAGCATTAGCACTTGATTGCGCACGTTATAAAAACTTTTTGCTGCTAGTATTATTTGGGATAGCTTTTCCAAAAGAAGATGAACAGAGCACTTGCATTTTTTTCTGACTTTAGCCTTTAAGTTTAGGTTTTTATGTTTACAACCAAACATGTGCATCTTTTTAAATGTTGTGAGTTGTTTGATAGTTATTTTTGGATTACAACCGTATATTAATTCTTCTGTGTACCTCACTTAAATCAGGTTTTTCCGATAAACTATAGTGTGCTGTAATTGAAAGAAGCCTGTATATGTTGAAAGACCATCTGCATTGAAATTAAGTTGACCACCGCAGAGTATAGCTTAGTGAAGAGAAAAATTGCTCTTTTTTAATTGAATGTTTTTAGCATAGAATTAGCTTAAACAATCTGTATAAATTGGTAATAATTCATATATAGTAACTTTATTACCTAAAGCTCATGTCTTTTTAAATGAAAATGAGAATCTGTAATTTTATTTGAATTTTCTGGGGTATGGAATTGTGTTTTAATCATGTATTTTATGTGGAATTCTTCGGAATTCTAAACCATAATAAAATATTGAGATTGAGATTGAGATTGGTAGGAGGAGCTGGTGGAGTTGTACTTGGCAGAATTCTGTGGAATAATGGAGTTTTGCAATGTGCTGTGATTTATAATGTGTGCGTGATACCACCAGCACAGTGGCTGACCTCAGCAGCTCTCTGTTGTGCGCTAGCATCTCTCAACATGTGAACAGGCGCTGGACAGAAGGCATGTGGCTGGCTCACAAAAAACGGGGCTTTTAGAGTTATTTTCTGTGTCTTTCCGCCAGAAGCAATACTACTTTTGCAAAGTGCCCAGTGCGTGTCAGTGACACAAGTTTTGAAAGAGAAGGCATAATGGTGACACTGAAATCTGACAGCCACTTACAGTTTATACATCAATGACTGATATGTTGTTTTCTGTCATCATATACAAGTTCACAAATGCTTGTCTCCTCAGCTAGTCATATGCGGACACGCCTGATGTGTGTGGCGCTAGCGGCGGCAATGCTGTGACTCTATTCACTTTGGGAGATGCTATTTTTAAAACGTGTAAAGATTTTAAAGTGTTTGTAACTGATTCTTACCTGCTCCTCATACCCCAGTCTGTGCCTCGTTCCACCACGGCTGGTGCCGATTGTGTGGAGGGCGTAGTCAGACCTGTGCCCGCCCCCCCGAGGTTGTAGCACTTCCGCCAAAGGCGGGACCGGCGCCCTCTTAAGCAGCAGCTCTTCACTTCCGCGCAGCTGACGCACCTGATGTGTGTGCCGCTAGCGGCGGCAATGCTGTGCCTCTTTTCACTTTGGGAGACGCTATTTTTAAAACGTGTAAAGATTTAAAGTGTTTGTAACTGATTCTTACCTGCTCCTCATACCCCGGTCTGTGCCTCGTTCCACCACGGCTGGTGCCGATTGTGTGGAGGGCGTAGTCAGACCTATGCCCGGCCCCCCGAGGGTGTAGCACTTCCACCAGAGGCGGGACCGGCGCCCTCTTAAGCAGCGGCTCTTCACTTCCGCGCAGTGGACGCGCTGATGGCGTGCCGAAAGGCGCGCCAAAGGTGAGCCCATCTGCGCCTGTCCGACACCAGTCGCCAGAACCCCTGGTCGTCGGATACCGCAGATGTCTCCTTACGCCCGAGAAGATCTGCTCGCTCTTCGCAGCTGGGCGCCCTGTGTGGCCCATCTCTGGCACCCTGATACCTCACGTTTGTGGTGCAACAAATGCGGGTTTAGGGCCACGGAGGACCCCCAGACACCACTAGAGACACCATTAGAGCCCTCAAAGCCTGCAAACCTCAACATACATAGTTTTTCCCAAAAAGTTGCACAGAGCACTTGCACTTTTTTTCCGATGTGTTAGTTGTCTTTTCAAGTTCTTATGTGCACTTTATGAGATACTTTTGATGCTAGTTAATTGTTGATAAAGAGTGTTCCGTAGAGGATGCTTAGAGCATTAGCACTTGATTGCGCACTTTATAAAAACTTTTTGCTGCTAGTATTAATTGGGATAGCTTTTCCAAAAGGAGATGAACAGAGCACTTGCATTTTTTTCTGACTTTAGCCTTTAAGTTTAGGTTTTTATGTTTACAACCAAACATGTGCATCTTTTTAAATGTTGTGAGTTGTTTGATAGTTATTTTGGGATTACAACCGTATATTAATTCTTCTGTGTACCTCACTTAAATCAGGTTTTTCCAATAAACTATAGTGTGCTGTAATTGAAAGAAGCCTGTATATTTTGAAAGACCATCTGCATTGAAATTAAGTTGACCACCGCAGAGTATAGCTTAGTGAAGAGAAAAATTGCTCTTTTTTAATTGAATGTTTTTAGCATAGAATTAGCTTAAACAATCTGTATAAATTGGTAATAATTCATATATAGTAACTTTATTACCTAAAGCTCATGTCTTTTTAAATGAAAATGAGAATCTGTAATTTTATTTGAATTTTCTGGGGTATGGAATTGTGTTTTAATCATGTATTTTATGTGGAATTCTTCGGAATTCTAAACCATAATAAAATATTGAGATTGAGATTGAGATTGGTAGGAGGAGCTGGTGGAGTTGTACTTGGCAGAATTCTGTGGAATAATGGAGTTTTGCAATGTGCTGTGATTTATGATGTGTGCGTGATACCACCAGCACTGCGGCTGACCTCAGCAGCTCTCTGTTGTGCGCTAGCATCTCTCAACATGTGAACAGGCGCTGGACAGAAGGCATGTGGCTGGCTCACAAGACACGGGGCTTTTAGAGTTATTTTCTGTGTCTTTCCGCCAGAAGCAATACTACTTTTGCAAAGTGCCCAGTGCGTGTCAGTGACACAAGTTTTGAAAGAGAAGGCATAATAGTGACACTGAAATCTGACAGCCACTTACAGTTTATACATCAATGACTGATATGTTGTTTTCTGTCATCATATACAAGTTCACAAATGCTTGTCTCCTCAGCTAGTCATATGCGGACACGCCTGATGTGTGTGGCGCTAGCGGCGGCAATGCTGTGACTCTATTCACTTTGGGAGACGCTATTTTTAAAACGTGTAAAGATTTTAAAGTGTTTGTAACTGATTCTTACCTGCTCCTCATACCCCAGTCTGTGCCTCGTTCCACCACGGCTGGTGCCGATTGTGTGGAGGGCGTAGTCAGACCTGTGCCCGCCCCCCCGAGGTTGTAGCACTTCCGCCAAAGGCGGGACCGGCGCCCTCTTAAGCAGCAGCTCTTCACTTCCGCGCAGCGGACGCGCCTGATGTGTGTGCCGCTAGTGGCAGCAATGCTGTGACTCTTTTCACTTTGGGAGACGCTATTTTTAAAACGTGTAAAGATTTTAAAGTGTTTGTAACTGATTCTTACCTGCTCCTCATACCCCGGTCTGTGCCTCGTTCGACCACGGCTGGTGCCGATTGTGTGGAGGGCGTAGTCAGACCTATGCCCGGCCCCCCGAGGGTGTAGCACTTCCACCAGAGGCGGGACCGGCTACCTCTTAAGCAGCGGCTCTTCACTTCCGCGCAGCGGACGCGCTGATGGCGTGCCGAAAGGCGCGCCAAAGGTGAGCCCATCTGCGCCTGTCCGACGCCAGTCGCCAGAACCCCTGGTCGTCGGATACCGCAGATGTCTCCTTACGCCCGAGAAGATCTGCTCGCTCTTCGCAGCTGGGCGCCCTGTGTGGCCCATCTCTGGCACCCTGATACCTCACGTTTGTGGTGCAACAAATGCGGGTTTAGGGCCACGGAGGACCCCCAGACACCACTAGAGACACCATTAGAGCCCTCAAAGCCTGCAAACCTCAACATACATAGTTTGAATTGTAGGTCCCTGGTTAAACACCATGAAGATGTACTTGAGCTCCTTATGGACCGGTCCCCTGACCTACTCTTTCTAACTGAAACCTGGCTATTCAGTGACTCGATGGCCATCCCAGCCTTGGCCCTCCCGACAGGCTATTCGATATGCACTCAGAATAGGCCAAAGGGTAGGGGAGGCGGGTTAGCTGTGATTTTCAAAACTGCCTACTCCTGCACCCTCTCCCCCGTAACTCTGGCTGACTGTGAATGTGCCCTATTCAAGATCAGGATATCAGATCATTTTACTCTTTCGGGGCTCCTGATATATCGCCCCCCTGGGCCAGCGAGCACTTTTCAAGAATCTCTGGCCGCGACCATCTCTACCCATGCCTTACAGTCAGCCAATTTTAGTATATTGGGAGACTTCAACCTACATCTGGAGCGCCTTGACTCCCCGGCCATCTCGAACTTCCTGGGCGACTTGGAAGCCTGCCAGCTAACTCAGTTAATCAAAGGATCATCACACTCGGCAGGCCATTTGCTAGATCCTGTGTTTTCCAACATTGAGGGAATCATAGCTCATGCCCCCGCCCTCTTAGCTGGACAGACCACTTTCTTATCCATTTTTCCATTAGCATATCAGCCACCTCCCGGCAGAAGCCCTCACCTCCCCTTTGGAGGCGCCCGTGGCATAAATTAGACGGCCTCCGTTTCATGTCCAGACTTAAATCTTCCCGCCCTGACTGGTCCAGCAATCTGGAGGGAGCAGATAAAGCCTACAGGGGGTGGATTCATAATTCTCTAGATTGCTTTATTCCAAAGAAAATGTCTTGGCCCAAATGCGAACAGTCGCATCCATGGTACTCCGAGACACTAGCAGCAGGAAAAAAACACTGTAAGACTCTCGAGCGTGCCTGGAAACGATCCTATGACCCTCTCGCAAAGAACATCTATAGGTCAGCCACCAAAGCATACCATAAACTCATTAAAAAGACAAAAGCTGTATACTACACCAATTTGATTAATTCCAGTCCCAATCCCTCCAAAACCATTTTATCCCTTATAAAAGATATGACCAAAGCACCAGAGGGAACTAACAGCACAATAGTCTCCAACTCGCAATGCAAAGACCTGGCCTGCTTCTTCATCAATAAAGTAGAAGGGATCGATAACTTGCTGAACACCAGTAGGTCTTCCTTGATCCTCAGCCAACCTGCAGGCCCACCTGACCCCCCTTATTCCCTCCAAACCCTCCCACTCCTCTCCCATGCAGATCTGGAATTTTTGGCTTTAAAAGTGAAGTCCGGGTCACCAGATGACCCTGTTAAACGTGAAACTTTTAGACAATTTCAGGACTCCATTTTGCATGAGGGACAGGAACTGATCAACAGATCTCTTCAGTCATCCACAGTTCCCAGGTCATGGAAACATGCCAAGGTCATCCCCCTGTTGAAAAGGCCTACCCTGGATCCCTCCCTGCCAGAAAATGTTAGACCCATTTCCCTTCTGCCGTATCTGGCCAAGGTGATGGAAGCACATGTGAATTCCACCCTGACCAGATACCTGGAAGCTAATGGGATCTTGGACGAGTCTCAAAACGGCGTCCGGGCTAAGCACAGCACAGAGTCCGCCCTCTTGGCAGTCACGGAACAACTGAGGGCATCACAAGCTCTGGGAAATACCTCAGTACTGATCCTGCTTGACCTGAGTGCGGCGTTTGACACGGTCTCCCACAAGATCTTGCTCAAATGGCTTGGGGAGAACGGGGTCTGTGGCGGGGCTCTGGATTGGTTTGCGTCATTTCTATCCGACCGTTCCTTCCAGATTCATGCCCCACCGTACTCATCCAGTAGGCTCCCTCTTAGTTGCGGTGTCCCCCAGTGCTCTGCCCTCAGCCCTACGCTGTTAATGTGTGCGTCCGCCCCCTGGCCCTGTTGGCCAGGGAACGGAAGATTAAATTAATCTCGTACGCAGATGACACGCAGCTTATCTTCCCCTTCTCCAATAACACCATGGTGGACAGAGCTAAATTTCAAGAAGATGTCCTTGCCATCTCAAGTTGGATGACAGAAAACTGTCTCCAACTTAATTCCTCCATAACGGAGGTACTCCTGATTGGCCGTGACCCACAGAAGTTGGATGACCAGTGGTGGCCCCTGACGATGGGCTCACCCCCGATCCCGAAGAAGGAAGTAAAAAATCTGGGGGTCCTAATGGAAAACTCGCTCTCCTTTGAATCCCATGTAAAAAAGGTGGCTGGCACTTGCTACGGCCGCCTTTGCTCCCTTTTTCGAGCCACCCACCTGCCAGGTAATAGTCCAGTCCCTGGTCCTATCCCATCTGGACTATTGCAATGGCCTAATGCTTGGCACAAACCTGACGGTCACTAAAAGACTTCAAAGGGCCCAAAACGCAGCTGCCCGCACTCTTTTTGCTTTACCCAAACACTGTCACACCTCACACATTTTACGCCGGTTGCACTGGCTACCCGTAAAACAAATAATCCAATTTAAAACCCTTTGTTTAACTCATAAAATCCTACACGGCCAAGGCCCCCAAATATTGCAGGGACTCTGTTCCTTTTACATCCCCACACGTGCCTTACGCTCTGCAGACCTCTACCTTGCATACACCATTAGGGTACGCAAGAGCACAGCAGGTGGCCGGTCTTTTAAGTCCATGGCCCCGCTTCTCTGGAACTCCATCCCCCCAGAGGTACGCGCCACACAGGACCATCGACTCTTTCTAAACAAATTAAAACTTGGCTGTTCGCCTCCGTCTAGGACAACCAGCACTCCTGTTTCCGGTTAAATTGTCACTTCATTGTCCCCTGCTGTGCCCTGCCTCTTGGCCTGTCTGCAAGCGCTGGGACGCCCTGTTGCTGGGGTAGCCATGCGCTATATAAACAAATTTAACATAACATAACATATTGCAAATATGTGTTGGTCTGTGCTACAAGTATCTAATTGCAGAAGCTCTTCTTGAACATGCAATCATCACACTGCAGAAGGGGGTTGGAGTTCTTACTTTTTCCAACTTCATGTGCGTCGTTAGCCTGTTACCGAAAGACACAAGAAAGGGAAGACATTTGCAATGAAGTTGTCGCTCTATTAAAAATACAGGCCCCAAGGACAAACGAGAGGCCTTCATTCCCAATTGTGTGGACTCTTGAAAATGTCAACTGTCAAGCATATGAACAATGGAACATCAGTTGCAGTTTATCCCCTCTCAAAATGGTGCTACCATAATATGTGAGGAACACTAGCTGTAGCCTACCTCCTATGCGACACTTCTTAGCTGAGGAGGTGGTGGGAAGGAGAGGCTGAGACGGGACACGCATCCTCGGAACTGCCAGCCTCTGCTCGTCTGTCCTTTTGCACGGAGAGAGGGCAAAGAGGAGAGGCAGATCAGCACAGACCGGAAAGAGCAGCAAGGGACCTCCACTCTCAGCTGGGGAGTAGGTAGTACGCAGTGAGCAGACTAGCCATTATTGGGCGTTGCTTGCTGTATTCTGATTTCTTACGAGCTTTTTCAACAGCCAATAGCACAACCATAGCTGTCTGTACTCCACCAATAGGCGCATGCAAGAAGAGAGCGGAGATGCCTCTCAGAAGCTGGTGGGCTGAGCCTGACTTGGCTACTTATTGTTTGAAATTAAGGGGGTGAGCACACAGCTTCAGCTCACTACGCATGAGGCTGCTGTTCCAGAAGGTACCACGTGATGACCAATGCCTTGTCTCCAGGACGTGAAGAGGAAAGAAACTAATTGCGGGCAGTAAACTCCACAAGCGGCAGAGTATGAATGTTTTTTGCTGAACTTCGCGCTCCAAGTGGAGCGCGGAGTGGCAAAACTCTGCAAAGCTGGCGGAGCGGAGTTTGCCACCCACCCCTAGTCGGAGGCTGAGAAATATGGGAGCTTGGTAGGAAACGGTTGGTTCACGGAAGCAGGAACCAAATGAAATGTAGCAACTAATGTTTTATTGAAATATATTACGGTGTGCTCCTTAGACTAGAGCAAGCTAGGGCTCGGACTCTGATTCCAGGACTCCCTTGCTTACTGTTTCTCACACGCTTTGTCCATTAGAGAGATGCTCGCTGATCTTGAATGAGAAAATCTTTCTCAACACTCCATGATTGGTATGCAAAAGGCCTCATGTCTGAGCACTCTTTTTCCTTCATCAGAAACCTTTGTTCGGTTCTGAGCACTCTTTTTCCTTCATCAGAAACCTTTGTTCGGTTTTCTGAAGCTCACACCTTATCCTTTTTTCTTAAACTGGATACCTTTCTCAACTTAACTTAAGTTAGAATAGGGATTTTTCTTTATGGATACACACTTGTTATATATTCTGCATCCTATTTGTAATTTTGACTAATGTTCTATTTTATTTTAAACTATCGACTTCTTGATTATCTAAATTTGTAATATTGATGTTTGAATACTTCAGGATTAATGATCTGATTCATATTAAATATTTTAATAAATCCATTTTTAACTCACTTCAATTCTCCTTGTCGTTTCCTGTGAAGTCCCAATTAGTCTTCACCTTCTCTGGAAATTAATATAAATGATAGCTCCTTTTCCACTCACCTTGTCGACTAACAAAAGTCCGTACATTCAATGAAGGGGTTAGTATGAAGATTATACCTGACATTTGAGATACAAAAATCCCTGATCCGCCACAGCTGAGGTGTGTGACTTTGGGTTCTCATTATTAATAAATAATCCAGATAATTATAGCGATTGCTAATAGTCTTCTCTAATTGTAACTTGGGTATCAACTTTTGTTACTTTGATTTCAGGTTCAAATGACCTTATTAATGCATTTTGGTATTATTGTTTGCAGTGCAGATATATTTAAGGTGCCATTTATGGGCAGTTTCTCAACATTTGTGTGTGAGCATTTCATCTTTATTGAAATGGGAAAAATGTGTCATACAGTATTTCAGTGGCGGCTCCTTCGCTAAGCTGAAGGAGCGTTGCCCTACTGCGCAAAAAAGAAAAAGAAAAGGACAAAAACATATAGTATTTTTCTTATTGCATGCAGTCAGTAGCCTGTGTGCAGTGTAGGGCGGGTCTGGCCAAAGCAGGGCAGGAGTGGTTTGCACTCCACTAGTGCACATGAACTGGTTGGCCGGCCCTCGTAGACCGACCAAACAGCTCATGCACAATTTGCATGTTCCCCACCAGGCTGCATTACACAGCCTGGTGAGGAACATGCACAGGCTTCCTGCTCCAGTCTGAGACCGAACGCTCAGACCAATCACAACGCAAGGGAGCCTGTGTGCCGGGTACTTCCTGCTGCCAGCCGAACTGCATAAAGGAAGAAGGAAGAGGATGCAGGAGAGGGAGAGGCCAGCCAGTCGTTCCAAGGTAAGTGTTTTTTTTTGTTAATGAACCCCTGCCCCACCTCCCCCATCCAATAACAGCCGTTACTGCCACAACCTTCATATAAACTCCTTTGAGGTAGGCCTTGACGGTATGTTTATATGTACGTATACCTAACTAGAGAGCAATGGAATGCTGAACATGTGTGAGAGCCACGAGATCTGATTCAGGATCTATTGCTACAGGGCAATATATTCATGAATGGTAATTCCTGTAGAGTAGAAATGTAATACTCCGTGAAGATAGGACTTTTCTGTTTCTTTCTTATTTGCAGGACAGTTGAGGTAATTCTGATGTTGATGGGAACATTCTTCCAGACACTGGCAGCTTAAATGGGCAGCTCGATCAAGATGTCAGAGAGACTCGTGGATCCTTTGAAGGACCGGGTTTTCTTCACAGATTGGCTGTCCAGCATTCCATCATACATCTATGGGCAACTGGCTGGATTTTCAAAGAGAGGTCCTGAGGGAAATCCAAACATTTTGGAGTAGAAGGCTCACCCACTATATGGTGGCATGCTTCATCATTAGCGCCTGTCCACACCCTGGTAGGATGTTGTCTACCATTTGTTGAGTTTTTCTATGTACAATGAATTTTCATAAGAAAAGAACACTGTGGTTCTATTTTTAAGTGTCCGCAAACCCACTACCCAATTTGTAGTTCCCTGTCTGTACAAATGGGATTTTCTTTGCAAGATTCTGTGAGCACTGTTAGGAACAACAAAGACGCAGCTGGTTTCCCATTCCATGGTTGCATGGAGGAATGGTCATCAATCTTTTCTCATTTTTCAAAAACAATTGACGGTTTGTCATTGAAAATCAAAAATGCAATGTCCCTGACTTTCTTGTTGCACAGCACCAGGCATAAAAGCATGAAGTGAAAGATTTTAGGAGATTCTGCATCTCTGACTTCATACTAGCCAGTGGGTAGGAATGAAGCAGGGTGTTTCACTTCTAAATGAGGTTGGAGAACCAAGCTGTTGGTTCTGCCAATACTTGATGGATGTTCCACTACCACTCATCTTTAAATGATGCTCTAGGGTCCGAACTTGGAAGTGCACTGAATGGCAGCAATTTCGCAAGCTTCTGGAGCTGTCCATCAGGCTTTGTGGACCATGGTTTTAAGGTGTGTAGTAGTGAAACCCCCATGATGTTGAGAAAGATGGTAAAGCAGGAGGCCGATATGCACTGCGCAGTCAGGGGCAAGATCTAAGCACAACACGGAATAAGCCTCAGAAACTCTTACACAGTCACTGAGAGAGGTGTGCTAGAGCATTTTTAGGTAGAGTTGCCAGTACCAGCCTGAAGTGATGCATGAAGCCCTTTATAGGCTGTAGGGGTGAAAAGGGTGTAACCGGGACCCACTCCTGTGCTGGAGACCGAGGCGAGTGGGCCAACCAGAAGAATGGCAGGGCTGGTTGGGGATGACCCCCATGATCAGAGTAGTTTCCTGGACTTGAGTCAATTAATGATAGGCGCACAATGAAACCGGCCTAATGAGAAAACCGAAACTCAGGTTAAAAGAGATAAACATGACTTCTGTTCCTCATGTACATGGAGTAGAAAGGGCCAAAAGGTAGAAGAGAATAGAGAAAGGGTCCAATGGAGAGCTCATAAAGGATCAGAGAGAAATTATAGAAGTGCTAGAGCTGATCATGAGTCTATTGGAGGTTGGAGAGAAATCCATGGTTGTAATGGACTCCCTGGTGAAGAAAGGGGTGTAATCCATAGAAACATATGTACAGAAAGTGGATAGAGACCTCAGTATAGTGACCTCAGCAGTTCATGAAGAGATGGAATACCTGCAAGGAGCCACCAAGCACTGATGTCCCTAGACTTCATCCATCTGCATAGTAAGTGGCATGACTGGATTTCCCATCATTCATCTGCACAGGATATGGCATCACTGGATTTCTCATGGTACCCTGTGCTCCTCCATCTTCCCAGGATCTATTTTAAGGTAGCTGCAGCACTGACGCAAAGAGGACATATGTGACTTGTGCGCCAAAGATGCTCTAGAGGCAAGCTTGTCGGTACCCATCCACACTTGCACTGAGCCCAGTGCTAGGAATCCTTCTTCTCCCCCTGCCCCTGTCTACCCTGTTGCTCTCCTCTGTACTCCTAATCCTGACAGACATTCACTGCACTGCTGCTATACCGCACCACACATAAGAAGCATTTGCATGAACCGCTTGCAAGTTTCATGCACTCTCCCACACCCTACACCCACTACTCCTGCACCAACAGCACCCAACACTCCACTCGTTCACACTCATACAAACCAGCCACACCTTCACAGTTACACAGGCCAACCACCACCCAAACAACCCACCACATTTGTATGCATGCTCTTCAACACTGATTCATTAGCCAAACACACCATGAGAAAATGGGATCTACAGAACAACCATTCTCCGGACCTGCTCTTCCTCACAGAAACATAGCTGAACCCAACCTCAGCACCGGACATCTCTACAGCCATCCCCACTGGCTACAACATCACCAGGTAAGACCATCAGCACAAGCCCGGAGGTGGAGTTGCCATCGTATTCAAAGATATTAGCAGCAGGACAACCGAGATGCACACCCCCACCGGCTACATGGAACACCTTACGTTCAAGATATGGATCACAGCCAACCACATTACCCTGCACCAATTTCATCAGCAACATCATGGACTTTGTCACACCCTTCATCACCAAAGCCAGGACCTCCATCCTCCTCTAAGACCTTAACCTTCACCTGGAAGGCCACACTGACCCAAACTGTAAAGGCCTTCTAGAAAACCTCTTAAACCATGGTCTTGCCCAGCATGTTACGAAACCCACCACACCGCTGGACCCCTATTGGACCCAGTATTCTCCTCTATTAGCAACATCATAGTGGACTAGCCAGCAACTATAACCTGGACAGACCACACCCTTGTCAGTTTCAGCATACCCATCATGCACCACTACAGACCTACCACCACCAGAACTACCCACAGCAGCTGGAAAAGCATCTCAGAAGAATAGCACCGGCCCAAGCACACCTGCAAATTAGCAAAAGCCATGAAGAAACTCAACCACTGGATCACCACATGCACCAACACCCTAGTTCCCCACAAGTACAACCCAACGGCAAGAGCCCGACCTCAGGCCAGCTGGTACACAGAGGAACTCAGGTTGATAAAATGTCCCTGCAAGCGACTGGAATGCAAATAAAGAACAAGTCAAGACACCACGGATAAAACATCTTCGAATCAGTGCTAGAATGCTACCACCAGCAGGTATGGAACATCCACACAAAGCACTTGCAGATCACGTTGATGCCAGCACTAACAGCAGCAAAGAAATCTTCACCATCATCAAAGATTTCACCACACTTCCAGCAACATCACCCCTCAACCCAACCCCATCATCACTCTACTTTCCATCAAGGCCAATGAATGAACCCAGACTATATTGGCCTGCATTCACCACCTTCGGAATTACTGCTACAATGAAGACCATCCACTCTTGGGCTCGATCTGACCCTAGCCCCCACCACACCGTCACCAAAGGGCTCCTATGGATTAAATAATCAATAACACCCATCTTCGATGCCTCCATCAACTCAGCCACATTCCTGGACGGACCACTGGAAATATGTCACCATCATGCCACTGCTTAAGAAATCTTCTGCTCACCCAGCCACACTTTCCAGCTACAGACCCATTTCCCTCGTACCTTCCTTGGCAAAGGTCTTAGGGAAACTAATCAGCTACCACCTCACCGATCACCTCAGCATCCACCAGCTCATCGATGCCACACAGTCTGAATTCAGGCCCATCCACAGTACAGAAACAACACTAATTGCTGCCACAGACAGCATAGCATGATCCTTGACAGAGGAGGCAGGACAGCCCTCTTTCTCCTGGACTTTTATGCAGCATTTGACACGGTCTCACACACAATCCTTATCAGGCGCTTGCACATGGTTGGCATCCATGGACCTACTCTCCGCTGGATCTGCTCCTTCTTAAAGAATAGAACACAAGTCTTCAGCCTGGCACCTTACTCCTGAGAAGCTCTCAATTTTATCTGCAGAGTACCTCAAGGTTCATCCCTCAGCCCCACCCTCTTCAAAGCATTCATGATCCCTCTGGCCATTCGTGCACACTGCATAAACATCTTCTCCTAAGCTGATGACACAAAACCCATTTTCGCCCTCTCAGACAAGACATCCAACACAAGAAACAAGTTCGCAGCCTGCTTGACCTAAGTCACTGCCTGGATTTAAGTCAATTGTCTCAAGCTCAACATTGACAAGACAGAAGTAGTTATTTTCAGCAAGAACACTTCATCACGGGACTCCACCTGGTGGCCGGCCGAACTCAGACCCACACTCTGCACTCACACTCGGAATATTCATCAACAGCAAACTTCGCATTACTACACAAGACAACACCGCCACTGCATCCTACTTCAAAACCCTGAAGATGCAGAGATAGATGTTCAAATGACTCCCAAGCAATACTAGAAAAACTGTGACTCTATCTCCCACTCACCAGCAAGTTAGGTTATGGGAACACCCTCTAAGCCTAGATCATTAAGCAAAAACTTGAAGACCATAAACCAGCCTCCCACATAGAACCCACATCACACCATACCTCAGGGAAGTCTCCTGATTCCCTATACGCAAACATGTTCAATTCAGACTCCTCACACACACATATTCAAGGCACTTCACAATTTAGGTTCCACCTACCTGAAGAGTTGCATCTCCTTCCAGCTGCCACCCAGAACTTCTCTACTCCATAGACTCCTCTGCTCAGACACATCCTACGCATGCACAGAACCAGATCAGAAGGACGGGCGTTCTCTAACATCACTTCTAAAGTTTGGAGCAGCCTACCACACCACATCAGGTCCTCCTCCTCTCTTCTTGAATTATGTAAGAAGCAGAAGACCTGGCTTTTCAGTTAGCCAACCTGCTATAAGCAAGGGTAGGCTCACACACACACACCCAGGGGCATAGCTTCTGGGGTGATTGGGGTGTCATGGTCCCCTTATACATGTATTTGTAGTAAAAGCTGGGTATAGGTGCTTTAAGTCAAGTATATTGAGGGGTTTGATAGATTTCACTTGGGATTTTTGCATACGGATTCAAACAAAAACAAACACACACACACACACACACACTCTTGTGTCTGTTTTAAAGGTCTTAAAAAGTGTTTGTTTTATAACATATTGAGTTACAAGTACCCTTTGATTGTTGGAAATCTGAAGCTCACTCCCCAATCTTACTGCCCAAGCTATGCCCTTGCACACAGCTGATTAGTGCCAGCATACCATTGTGGGTGCCAGAGTGCCCTCCTGGGTGGTAGTGGACTTTAAAAATGCACACATATGAAGTATTGAAAAATGGTAGGATGGCAGGTAACATTTGCTTGCTACAGCATAAAAGCAAAAGCATACACTTCTTCCATGACATAAGTGTGCTAATGACCAATGTTGGGGTGAGCGCCAGGAAACTTTTGGTGTCAGTGCGCTCTATAAATTCCACTTAAGATAAGATAAGATAAGAAGAGTGTATCAAAAGTTTCAGTGCTCCGTCCATCATCTCTTTGTGTTTGCTTTCTTTACCCTAAGTTGACAGGGTATTCCCAGACGTGGGTCCCTTGTTCACTTTGCCACTGGATTCAAGCTAGTCTGGCTGATGAGGGATGTTACCCTGAAACAGGTCCCAGGATGCTTGTTTTTGGTCCAGGGAAGACCTGGCTTAGAAGTTTGGGCTGGACTGTTCCCATTGGGGAACAGGGTCAAGAATGATTTGCATATGGCTGGGTCTGAACTGGAAAGGCATGGGGAGCAAAAAATGATGGATTTAGGCCCTGATCTATAGACTGGAGTGGATGTTTGACATTGTGCAGCATTCTGTCCATCAATTGTTCTTTTAGTATTTGATTATGACTTAGGGCACACACATGCCTTGGAGAGAGAAACTTTATGATAGCGGCTTGCATTGCTATGGTTTAGGATGCTCATCTTTGTTGACTTTCATCCTGCTAATCTCTCCTTACCTTCCTTGTTTGCTGATGCCCACTCTCTTTATGGTTCAGTGAGTGGAGAAATAGCCATTGCTCTAGCGCTCCATGCTAGAGCTGCTTCATTAAAACTGATGGTATATGTTGTGTTTACGAGATACTGTCAGCATCAAGAGATGTCTGTTAGGGTCGACTGATGTTAAATTCATCCATGGGCAGACGATACATGTTCAAAATAAAAACTTCTGAAACTTAAGTGAGGCTTTACCTGCAGTCACAGCCCATCCAGGTACGAGCGGTGGGGTGATTTCGTACATGTCGAGGCCAAGGGAAAATTGAATAAATAATTATTTCCCCTTGTCATCGTCAACCGAATTCCTCCCCTCACCTGCCCTCATTGCACCACCGCTTTTACCTGCACGGGCCATGGCTGTTTGACTGTTTACTAGGCTCAGTATATTCTAGACAGAACTCTGAACTATTTTGTAAGCATTAATGTATAGCGACAGGTGGCCAAAATTGTTTTAAATGTCGCAACTTTCATGTTGGTTTTGTTAATCAGAAATCTTAGCACGCTTCAGCAATTTTACCATAGACCTTTGCGAAGGTTGCAAAAAATACCTGGCAACTATGCTTATTCCTAATTAGAAGATACCTTTTTGTTCAGAATCAAGACCCAGTAAAAGCATCTATCAATGTGTGTAATTGCCAAGTGACCTACTGGCTACTTCATGTTTTTTTTTAATAACGCTTAGCATCAGGCGTCTACCTCTTCCAAGCGTGGTAAATAGCAGGTGTTGCTCTTACCCAATGTAATGCTACTCAATGTCTGATCTCTCAAAGGTTGGATTCTGAGTTCTCAGGATTTAAACCTGTGATCTACAGAACAAAGGGAATGTTACAGAAAATGGCTCACATCACTTTGGAACTTTCAGTCAGCTGCAGGTGTCACAACATGGGGAAAGGAGACCAAGACTTTTTGCATTTCCATCTCACTTAAAGATTCAAAATCATGAAGGGACTTTTACAGCTAGCGGCTAGCGGAAACTGGATCAGCTCATTGATTAGTGGCAATGTTCACCCTGAGAATATTGATTTTTATCACTGATGAGGGATATGAGGTTGTTACAAAGATTTGCTGAATTTTCTCAAAGACTAAGGGCAATATATATGACCCTTGTGGTGCAGGGTGGTGTAGCAAGTCACCTTGCTGCACTACCCTAGGTCCTAGGGAAAGGGCAGGAATGCACCGTATTTATCCAATATGGTGCATTACTGTTCTTTCCCTTGTGATTGGGCCGTTTTGGAAGCCAAGGGCCAGATGTAGAAAGCCTAATTCCGGTCGGAAATGGCCGAAATTACCGAATTTCGGCAGTTACCGACCGGAATTAGGCTTTTCATATGTAGGGCCCTAAATTAAGGATTCGGTAACTTACTAAATCGGTAATTTAAGGAATCGGTAAATTACCGAATTCTTAAATACCGATTCGGTAAATTACAGAATCCTGATATGTAGGGAGCACTCAAATGAGTGATTTTCCCATTTTAGGATTCGTTATTTACCACCAACTACAAGTTGGTGGTAAATATCGAAAACCCTAAAAAATGCAAATTTATGTAAATAATAACAGTGCCATGTGGCAGACATACATGCCCTTAGGGCATGTATGTGTGCTACATGTGCACCCATACACAATTCAGGGGTGCAACAGGGTGTCAAAGTGACACCCTGCCACCCTTCAATGTTTCCCCCTTTTACCGAATCGGTATTTACCGATTCGGTAATTCCCATTCATTTCTATGGGCCTTAAGGCCCATAGGAATGAATGGGGAATACCGAATCGGTAAATACCGATTCGGTATTTACCGAATTTTACAGATTCGGTAAAATTTAGCGATTGGATTCCTACATAGCATTTACCAATTCTAAAATACCGAATCAGTATAATTCGGTATTTTAGAATAGGTAAATGCTGATTATCTACATCTGGCGCCTAGTGCCAACACAGGCACTCTTGCACCACGATGAAAGGGTGCCTGTGTTGTAGGCACGATTGTTTGTGTGCACAAAAACAATCCTGAGAAGCCTTTTCCTCTTTCTAATTGTGCTGCAGAATACAGCACAAATAGAAAGTGGAAAAACGAGGAGAAATAAAGATATTTCTCCCTGTTACGCCTCACCTAGGGAGGCGTATATTTTTGGTGCATCCCTGGTTTTCCAGGTTTGGTACATCTGGGAATGCATCAAAAATCATGGGAATTGCATGGGAACACACTCACAATGCCCATGGAATGCCTCCCTTGCGCAGAAGTAGTGCAACATAGCGATTTGCGCTGAGTTGCATTACTCCATGTGTTTTAAGGCATACAAAGCCACGCAAAGTGGCTTTGCGTGGCTTCAAAAATATGACATTAGGTTTGCAGCGCTCTTTATTTATTTTCGGAGTTTTATATAGCGCTGGCTAGACCAGTAGGTATCAGAGCACTTTACATAAGGGACAACGTGGACAGTACACAGGTTACATACAATAGATACATACATCAATGTCCAACACTCAAAAACAGCAGAGCAAGGGAAATATCACAGTTAAACGTAGCAAAGCGGAGAGGGGGATCGGGAATAAGGCAGATGGTAATAGGAAAGAGAGTTCTAAATCCAGTAGACCGGCCCCAACAAGGGGGAACCCAAGGTCAGTCCATACCACCGGGTCCGAACATAAGCAGTCCAATTTGAACCAGGTGAGGAACTCACAGGCAAGGGCCATCAGAGGGGGTAAAAAGGCTGGCTCGCACCTTCCATCACTGACCAACAGGGAGAAGATGAGAAGCAGAGGGGAGAAAGAGTGGCTCATTACAGTCCAACCCTGGGAGTGGACCAAGCCACTGAAATCAAATAACAGGAACGGGACAATCTGTATAATGTGCTCCTGTAGAAAAAAACATTCCAACTCAAAGATGGAGGGTTCAGTCAGTTATTGCCAGTCCCAAGAAAAAATCCTCAGACCTAATAAAGTAGGTCATGGACCCCTAGTACCCCCAAATAACTCAACAGGGAAGGAAAGGCTGACCCTACACCTGGACCGCAAGCCGGGACGCCAGGGGGGTGAAAAAATGGCTGAAGACTGAAAAAACAGAGTTGTCTCTCCGTTCCGATCGGGTGATTTCTCAGTGATTGCAACGGCTGTAGCGGGAAAACGATCAGGGCGACCATCTCGAGGGAATTCCAGGAGTTGAATTCCAGTCAGAAGTAGTTGAGGTAGGATGTGGAGTACAAGTGGTCGAGTCCGGAAGGTGATAGTCAGGTAAGAAATCCTGAGCCCATCTCCTCTCAGCTTTCCGTTGGTTGAGTTGATTCCCCGCTCGAACCGAGGGAAATGAGCTCGGGGACCACGGCAGCCGTGGCGGGAAGACGAGAGGGGCTGCCGTCAGGCAGGAAATCAAAGAGGAAACTTGCCTGTGAGGAAGAAGCCCTGGCGGGATGCAAAGCAATAGTGGGAGAGATCGGAAGGTAGGTAATAGCCAGGGGAAAATATCCAAAGGGTGAAACCCCCGCTCATCTCCTCTCAGTTGCAATGAGCAGCTCAACTGGGCAGCCGGCCATTATGCTGGGAATCTGATGGCTGAGATGGAATTTTTTGTTTTGTTGTAGAGTTGCTTCCATTCCGGTGATCGAGTCATCATGGAGAAACTCTGCAAATAATGGCAAACAAAACCCTGGGATGGAGGAGGCTCAAATGGGAGCGAATTCCAGCCAGGATCCCAGATGGAGCTGCTTATCCATCGGCCATCTTGTATGGTCCAAGAGCGATGCAAACCAGTTCATAAACATGACCCTAGATGAGGTATGGGACACAATCTAATAGTAGATTCAAAATGACGTTGGTCGAGCTTTTGCTCTGGTGATGAGAGTTTAGAATTATTCGTATTTGTACTAGTAAATGTTACTTTATAGTTGTTTGATTGTGCAAGCATTGCCATGCAATCAGACCTGTTTTGGCTTTATTCTATAATCTTTAATTTGTACAGCCTCAGCGTTTTAACTAACTGAGACATTCCAAAAATCATTTGTTGTTTTTCAGGGGACTAGACTTGTGAAGTGGTAGTGGGAGCCAAACATGCACAAGCAAACGTTATTGACTTCCAAGTGTGAATGTGTATCAGCAGGAGATTTTAGACGAGAACTGGGAATATAAAGAAACCACAGTTGTATTTTCTTCAAGTTTCTCCACGGGATCAGGTGATTAGGACCAGTGGAATGTTTGGGACCTGTGAAGATTTAATTGTAAATGTGGAAATTGATTACTGTAAGAAATTGAGTTACTGGTTGAGGGGAGTGAAACCGTACTCAAGCAGGACCCACAATCCTTGTCAGATTGAGGCACAACCAAACCACAAATTATCCTGTGCTCAACCATCTGGTAGCTTGGCACATAGCAGTCAGGCTTAACTTTGAGGAAATGTGTAAAGTGTTTATGCAGCTCTTCAAACAGTAATAAAGTAGAAACAGAAGAAATATTCCACACCAATTCAGAAAAATATAGTAAATGTCACCCTGTGTGGCCTGCCCAAAGCATCAACCGCACACCTCAGAGCTTCAATCAACGCGGCTGCAAGACTCATAACTGGATCCAAATGTAGCTCCCACATCACCCCAGACCTCCAATCCCTGAACTGGCTACCCCTAGATGCGAGAATTCAGATGAAAATTGCGTGCATGACGCACAGAGCTTTACATCAAAAGACCCCCAGCTACCTGGCAGACAAACTGACTATCTCTGGTGGGACCAGATCCTCAAGAAATTCTGAAAAACTACTACTGAAACCACAAAAATTCCACAAGAAAAAAACCTATAACAGATCCTTCTCTGGGATGGCACCCAGAATTTGGAATGCCTTACCCCCAGAAATCAGACTTAACCCTTCTACTATCGCTTTTAAAAATGAAGTTAAATCCATCCTCATGGCTCAATACACATGAGTATGTTCTACTGAATCAAGGTGGGGAAAGGCAGCTAAGCCCTTAACCACAAGACACTTCTGTATTCTAAATATAACTTTATTGTCTTTCTTTATCATACTCTTTGTACCTCTATGTGGATCTACCATTATTGCTTGTATACGTAACATGTAATGTTTGTATAGCGCTCTGATATCCGCTAGGATCTTGTTCGCGCTTTATAAAAATTTCAAAATAAAAATAAATAAAGAACAAAAGAACATAAATCCAATCAGTGGAACGAGGAGCTAAGCAATTTTAAACGTATAAGCGAAAATAACACCAAAAAGCACAAATCGACAACTATAGATATCAGGTTGCACTAGGCCGAGACAAAGTCACAAGTTCAGGCCAACCGTGATGGAGCACGGGCCGGCTACAGGGGCCTGGTTAGTTCGGTTGAACAAGAGCACCTAAAATCCATGGTGGCAGAGCGTTGCAGAGTCCCACGTCGAGGAAGCATCGTGCAGTGGCGATTCCTAGGAGTAGAAAAGCTGAGATGCAAGGTCCTGCATTATTGTCGAGGATGCAATCTACGAGGAGCTTGCCATGCAAAGTTGTGCACCAGCTGATTCCAAGGAATCTGCTAGACATGCTATGTGTAATCCTACGTCGTCATCACGAAGGCCGTTGACAAGTTTCTTGCAAGGCAAAGGCCTGCTTCGAGGATGTGTTGCACATCAGCGGTTCCTGGGTGATGACGTGAAGTCCTTGCGCAGGGAAATTCCATGCAGAAGAGGTACTGCATTCGTTTTTCTCAGGGTTGCACTGTGCAGCAGAGAAGATGCCCCGGTTCTGCTGGATGAACAGAGGGACTGGTGGATCACCTTTAGGCCCTCTTCCAAGGGTTCAGGACCGGGGTTGCCCACTTCCATGGGTAGGACTCACAGATGGGTGAGCCAGGTGCTGGGTTCAAGGTTGTTGGAGCCTTCGTCCCTGATGCTCCATTCAGGTGGCCAGCCAACTAGCCCATGGAGTCACTCTGGGGTCCAGGTACAGGCCCAGTCCTTCTCAGCCAGACAAGGTGGCAGCATGCAGCAGGGCAGTATAGCTGGGCAGCAGTCCAGCAGAATGGCAGTCCTTTCAGCAGCATAGCAGTCCTTCTTCCTGGATTAGTTCACAGATCCAGATGTGTACTGATTAGTTGGGGTTTGATGTACAACATTGATACCAGGTGCCCACTTTGAAGTGGAGGAAGCTTCTAGAGGTTTTCACCCCCCTCAGGTCTCAGTTCTTTGCTTCCTCCCTTTCCTGGCACCAGCTTGTCTGGTGTCACAATAGATGTATGGCAAGCCCTTTGTGAGAGTGTTCAGGCGGAGCCTTTGTGATGTGCAAGTGTAGTAGGTGACAGATCCTCCCCCTTGTTAACTTAGAGTGGCTTATCCTGCCAACACCTATCTTCCCTTTGTCTCACTATCTGAGAGCAATACACAAAGACCAACTGGCAGCTACACCTATTCATGTGACCTAGGATCAACCTGCAGGCACCAATAATTAGGACAAGAAAATGGCAACTTTCTAAAAGTGCCATTTTCAAAATTGTGATTAACCCTTTCGGCGCTCATGATGAGCTCAGCTCGTCATGAGCGTAACCTGCGCTACGCTGATGACGAGCTGAGCTCGTCATGTAACGCGGGTTTTTTTAAATCGCAGCGCGCAGCGGGAAAACCGCTAGCGCGCATGCGGTTATAAATCTGACTTTACCATTAAAAAGGGCTTTTCATTACAATTCTTTAGACACTAAACTCAACTTGCCTACCTGTTCCCAACAGCTTATTGAATGTAATAAGGTAACTCTAATGTTATTCTATGGGAGAGGTGTACCTTGTAGTAGTGAAAAATAACTTTCCATTACCAGGACATGTAAAACATAAATGTACATGTCCTAATTTTTAATATCCACTGCACCATGCCCTCTGGGGTTGTCAGGACCTACCCTAGGGGTGACTTATATGTATTAAAAGGGGAGGTTTAGACCTGGTAAAACGTTTATTTTGCCAAGTTCAAGTGACAATTTAAAACGGCACATGCAGGCTGCAATGGAAGGCCTGAGACATGTTTAAAGGACTACTTAAGTGAGTGTAGCAATCAGTGCTGCAGACCCACTAGTAGCATTTAAGTTACATGCTCTAGGTACAGGCAATACAACTTTACTAGAGACTTACAGGTCAGCTAAATGTGTTAATTGCGTATCAGACAATTTTACCATATTTTAAGGAGAAAGCACAAGCACTTTATCACTGGTTAGCAGTGGTAAAGTGCACAGACCCTAAAGCCGGCAAAAACGAAGTCAGCAAAACAGGAGGATTGAAGGTAAAGAATGTTAGAGGAGAACCATGCCCAAATGCTCAATATTACAGCTACATAGTGATCTGTCCAGGAAATCCATAGAAAGCCACTGAGTTGGAGTTTGGTAGCATGGAGAACAGAAGTCAAGACTGTAACCTTATGAATAAATTGGTTAATTTGCCAGTCAAGTAATCCATGTCTTCAATTATATTTTGGCTACACACTTTGGAAGAGCTACCTGCCAAGTTGTATTACTATATTTGGTGGGCTTTTTGGGAATGGGTCCCTGTTCCTTTGTCTGCAGGCTCTATGTTTGCATGTATAACAATGTTTTGTGTGGGTCTGTGGGCATGCACTATACAAAAGTCAATCTATTGGCATTTACAACAGTTCCTAATTTTTTGATTACCATACCACCTCATTCAAATAATACACAGATCTCAAGATGTCTGCTGTGCTTTTTTACTTCAGATTCTACTACCTGTAGATCTAGATCTGTAATGGAAGCAAAAACCTACATTCACACAATGCAAAAGTAAACATTATGCAGCTGATATGAAGAGTTAGCAAGTGATGGCACTTAACCTTTTTTAGAATGTGGCTTGCTCTTTAATTTTTTATGTGAAATAAGTATGCCTGAATGAAAGTGCTACATTTGGAGGAATAGTAGCCAGTAGTTTGTCAGTATTACTAGGTTTTTGCCAGGTTCAGAATGATGTTCCCCAAATGCTACATCACATGCTGATTACTGGTGGATGACAGAAGAGAAGACATTTACAACCTCTATTTATTTTGGGCAGTCCTATGGGGTCTGGTACACATAACATAAACCCGGGGACAAAGGCCCAAAGGGGTGGGGCGAAGGCCAAGAAAGGAAGGAAGAGTTACAGGGAAATAATGACATGGAAGAACTGGTATGATTATATTGATTATTCCTTGATGTTTTGCACCTGAACTTATTGTTTAATAAAGGATCATATAAATAGTAGAAACCAGATTCAGTCATTTACTAGAATCTATTCTAAAGGTAACCATTTTCATGGTCCCCCGCTCTAAACGGTCAGAACAACTTACTCAACAGCCTGTCCTATGATGAAAATAGTAGGAAACTACACCCGCTGGTTCTAGTTCAAGTGTTCTGTCGGGAACCACCAATCTAAGCACAGCCAGTCCCTTCTAATCTCCAATCAAAGGTCACAGGGCTTGTAAAATGTATATTTTATCCTTTAGGAGTATTTAATACAGTGGCGTAAGAAACGTGAGGGGCCCCCCTACAAGATATGATGAAGGGGCCCCTCACACTCACACCAGTAGGGGCTGAAGGGGCCCCCCTCCAGTATGGGTTAGCCTGGGGGCCCGCCGCACCCTGGGGGCCTATGTTACGCCCCTGATTTGATATAAACAATGTGTTGGTGCTAAAGGGGGCGCAGATGGCACAGCATGCTTAGTCAATGAAGGTGAGACTATGTGGGAGTAACAACCAGAGCTGTTAACTGGGAAACTGGGTTCGAGTCTGGGCATTGCCTCAACATCCTGTTATTCTGGCAAATCTCTTAGGGCCTGATTACGAGTTTAGCGGTCTTCCTGCACACCGCCACACCAGTGCACTGCAGGAAGACTGCAAACTTGTAGTCAGACCACCTGCCGGATTACGAGTCTAATCCTGGTGGGGGGTCTGTGCTGCGGCGGTGCCTTTCTAAGGCTCATAGGAGAGCCTTTGAAAGACACCGCCTCTGGGACCGCCACAGTATGTTTCTGCACGGGATGGAATCATGTCGTGCAGTCCATGCTGTGCAGGAACTGGGGTGCAAACTTACAGGGCACATGTGCCCCCCTGCATGCATCCCTAAGCATAGAGATAACAGGGGTCCCTTTTAGGGCCCCATCAGTGTCCTCACTGCCACCCTTTTCATGGCGGGCTCACCACCATGAAAAGGATGGAAGTGAGGAAACTCGAAACATGCTCGGCAGTACCGCAGCAGCACCGCCACCATATTACTTCCTCAGACCGCTGCACCACCGCCGCGGGATCGGGGATCCCCGGAGGTTGCAGCAGTCCTGTGGTGATCCAATCGCCCAAGTCGTAATAGGGTGTGTGGACCACCAGTCTGGTGGTCCACTGAACGCCACCACGTGTTGAGTAGTCCTATGGACTGCCGAACTAACGATCAGGCCAGGGCTCGAGTCGGGGTACCACGCGGGTGGATGGCGCCCCCCCAATTACTTTACCGGGTGGATGCCATCCCCCCTGCCAAACAGCTGGACTTCACTCATTGGCCTCTCTGGGACGAGATCGGAGCTCACAGCACGCTGCTCACGCGCTGGCTTCTCAGATGGAATCCCATCTAAGGGGTGAGCGAGGGGAGGCAATGAGCCCGATGGTGTAAGCCACCTTTCGTGATGTCACTTCCTGTCCTTCCGGTGACAGTGTCCCCCACTTCCTTTTTTAGGACTTATGCCCTGGATCAGGCCCTTAATCACCCC
The DNA here is from genome assembly GCF_964261635.1 of Lissotriton helveticus. Taxonomy (NCBI): domain Eukaryota; kingdom Metazoa; phylum Chordata; class Amphibia; order Caudata; family Salamandridae; genus Lissotriton; species Lissotriton helveticus. Next base: position 1,073,955,682 of record NC_136065.1, on the reverse strand, counting down.
GAGCATCCAAAAAAGATGAATGTGTCCTTGTGTAATGTAACTGGTGCTCGTGTAAAGTGCTCCAATACTTTCTGGTCGACTTTGCGCTGTATAAAACTGCAACAAAAAAAAATGAAACAGGCCTTCTTGCGTTTGCGCGACAGAGCAGGATTTCAGGTGCCTGACTGGTCTTCTTGAATCCCTTACTTGTAGCAATGCTAGACACGAGATGAGCTCTCAATGAAGCCATTGTGTCCCACACCAGCTCACTGCTGTCGCCTCCAGGCCATTTCGGGATGAGTGTGTTGATCATAGCTCATCCCCAGCTTTGCAGGCGTCCTCCAGCAGCAGTAGTGGTTTTCAGAGTTTGGAATTGTTCTTTGCTATTTCTCATTCTGCGCATTCTCAACCCACCGTCTTCTGTTTTTTTATTTACTTCCGTGGCGTGGAGCGTATTTTTCTAACATTACCTGGTTTCCGTGAAGCAAACCACCCTTCAGATTTAGCCCCGAGACACTCAATCGAATATATCACAGGACGGATCCCAGACAGTTTCTTGCAGTAACTGGTCCGACCGCCGAAGAACACATTTCAGTTTTGTGAGGAGATCAAGACAGCTTTGTTCAAGCTGCAAAAACAGCAAAGTAGATGAACCCTGCAAACTCTCACTTCGCTTTCAGACTAAGATTGACCCTATGTGTACCCGTGCCTATTGTACACCTATGAAAAGAAACGTAACCATTAAAAAACGCTTAGAAATACATAAATAGCTAGACTAAATAAGAATTGGCAAGTGTGTTTCCGAGATTGCCGATCGCAACGCAGCCCTTCACAGCTCACCCGAGGCGTGCAGTAATCCTCATGAAATGCTGGGCCTGTCATGACGTTAACTTAGAAAACAGAGAGAAAATTAGGTTCAGGTTCTGTCGTGCTCTAACTTGTGATCAGAAACCACTGGAAACGGGAGCACGGTATTCATTTCAATATATTTGTGCATAGATTAGCTAGCAAACACAATTTTCTTTTTTTTAAATACAGAACAGATATTGCCTACACTAACGCGCCTTTAGCCAGTCATATGGACTCGACCCCCTTATGGTGCCACCATTATGGCTTATATACATGAAGGCCTTTTTTGAAGAAGAGCTGAAGGATTTTTTTCTTTACATTGAATTCATCAGGCTTCTGTAAACTCGACGTTGCTTGCATGCGTGATGTTCACCTTTATGTTATTTAAGCTCAGAATTTCTTAAATAAAATACAAGAAGAGAACTGAGCCTTGATAGGAGTGACGTTAGTGGCATAACTAAACTATGTGTGGGAATATTTTCTCTTTTTGCGATAAGAAGTTTGGCAACCAACCTGAGCTACTCCCCACAGCCGAAAGCCCTGCTGGTCACCCGCCGGGGTCGGACGAGCCTTGAGGCAGGGCCACTGGAATTATGCCATTGTGCGGCCGTGGCAATTTTCTCATAATTGTAGATTTGCTGAATTTGCCACATAATTTATTTTCTGCCGCATAACCTGCAGATTTTAAAAAAAAGAAAGTTTCTAGCTCAAACTGTTCAAAAGTTGGTAAAAACACAGCGACACGCGTTGCCACGCAGTGGAAGGCTCTTTGCAAAGGTTGACTGGGAACCTTCCTGTAGCTTATTACTTTATTTGGGTATTAAACTAGTACTAATGAGTTACCACTAATGCCCTGACAGTGTTAACAAGATTAAAAATAACAAAGTGCTGAAATAATACTATGACAAAATGGGCCGCATAATGCAGCATCATTTGGCTTATGTTGCTACATAATTTGACCCTCCCCTGTTGCGAAATTCTAGTGGCCCTGCCTTTAGGGTAATTAGGCAATGCCAGAATGGCTGGTTTGATAAATCAGTGTATGGGCTGTTTTTTTGGCTGTTTGTAGGTAGGTGGTATGGTCTGGTGGGCCACTGTTTACTGGTGATTTTCCTGATATTACCGCAAACTTTGCCTGCAGCAAGCGCAAATGTGTTGCTTTACATTACTTAGGGGCCGTTTACGATTTTGGTTGGAAAGCCTTCGATTGTAGGTCAGAGGCTTTCCAACCGGGATCGTCGGTTTCACTTCCGACCACCTAATTACAAATTAGGCGGTTGGAAGTGAATCCGGCTGGTCATTCCGGCAGGCTTCCACCCATCGGCTAGTCGGAGACCGGCCGGTAATCCATATGGACGGCGTTTTACGCAGTCCGGATCACGATGCACGGTTTCTGGCAGGCTTTCCGACATAGAAAGCCTGTCGGAAAGCGAGTTTAGAGGCCCATAGCAGGGACCCCTTCTGTTTGTGGCCTCCCATTGGGGACCCTGCCCTCTTTGTTCATCCATGCACCATGTGGCAGGCACCCTGAGGTTCCTGCCACGCTGTGCAGGAATGAACACAACCTCCCATTTCTCTATGGGAGCTTGTGGAACAGCAGGTTTACAGTCATAGCATATACCCCATAGGGAAATGTGAGAATGCGACTGCACCATGTGCAGTTGAACCATAATTAGGTGGTCAGTCCCGTTTCCGTGACGGCATCCACCCAACATTGTAATAAGCCGCTTCGTGTCAACGGGGCATTCCATGTGTGACACATGGTATTCTGATGCACCCACCGTGGTCTTTGATGCAAAACCCTATCTACTAAAAAAGGAGACAGGGTTTTGCATACAAAATAACACATTTTTTACATCAATGTTATCAAAGAGAAATGTCTTCGTTTCTCCGATCTTTTCCGACTTTGAATATGTGCCTCATTGAACAACACACATCCAAAGTGGGAAAAGTTTAAACATTAGTCTAAGCATATTATTTTGTACTGGATGGGAGCCCTTCAAGTACAAAACCTATGCTGGACATGACACAGAGACCTTTGCACTACAGACACAAGGTGTCTGGTGCAGCCTGAATATCTACCAGCTCTGGGGAGACAGCTAGCGATAACCCAATCTCTGTAGACATGGTTGGACGGTGGGGTATTCCAGAGGTGGTCCAGGACAGGTAAATTGTCCAAAAACACCCTGCCCTGTTGTTTTTACAAAAATTTCGTAGTCCTCATATAGGCTGTTCTTTGGCCCCTTTCTCATGGTAAATTGTTTATGTAGGAAATGGTGCTAAATTGTGAGACCACCAGGGATTACATTTTTTGAATTTTGTACGCAGTTGTTCTATTATATTTGCTCAGAGGGACTGTTACTTATTTGCTTGATTGCACTGAGTTTTTCTTGCTTATAAGCTGCAGAAATGTAGCGAATAAAGATAGACTTGACTTGATTGTAGAACTGTCATTCAACTCAGGGGTTTGCCCTTTTTTTGTAAGGAGTTGAAGAAATTTGAGGACTAATATGGAGTCAAAAGAGACATATGAGATATGGATGTGGATTTGGAAGAAGTCTGAAAAGTCTAGAAAGAGGTAGAAAGCAAAGAGAAGCAATAACAGGAGCATTATTTGCAGAAGAATAATGAGAGATAATGCTTATTGGTGGCAAAATAGTGAGAGTGAAGAATGCAAATTCAGTGCACATAGGGAGATCCAGATTTACGGCTCCACACAGAGTACAAGTTGTATTAGGAGGCGATATGTAATCAGATGGAGAATACTGCTGGGATACTGTTGACTAGGAATTTGGGGCATGATGAGCTCTGGACACAGCTGGGAAAAGATGTGTCTTAGTGGGTTGAGCTGCCAACTTTGGAACACAGGGATACAGATTCAAATGGCAGCCTCGGCCCAATCTAACATGTGCTTCTGGCAACACTTTTCATCTACCCTTATGTAAGAAAGACAAAATTTGGATAGGCAGTCTAGTTCTCTTTTAAAGCACTCTATTGACCTCAAGCTAGGTTTGCACTATAAAAAACAAAAAAAGATGAAAATATTTGATTCGGCAGCCATGAAAGGAAGAAAAGAAATAAAAGAAGTGTTCTTAATATAGCATTGTTTTGCTCTTTATTGTCATGTACATATGCTCTTGCAATGTTACTACCTGGTTCTTTTGTCAAGTTACAGATCAGTATATGTAAGCAGTGGAATGTGTAATTTATTGCAGGACTGTTCCACATCTCACGTTTGTTATGATGCACGTGAAATTGTATTCTTAAGTGAGGATCCTGGATGTGAGTTGTGTTGTGTAGTTGGTAGTCCTCATACATTTTGACGGACCAGCACCCACTGACTCCCCACCATCTCCATTTCTGTCAGTGTACAGTCATTAATCATGATAAGCTCTAGAAGGCCACACTTTTGTCAAATGATAACATTGGCATAGGAGCAACTCCTACTGCATAAAAGAGTCATGTTTGGCTCTCACACTGTTTTATGGCACATTGGGCGGTTCACTGACACAATATCGAAATCATAAATTTTGTGATACCAAAATATTGTCCCCAAAATAGTGATCACAAAAATATCTTTTTTATACATATAATGGTAAGTTCAAAAAACTTGAACACAAAATATCGTTTTTCACTAACTTTGAAAAATATATACAAAAATATTGGTTTTTACTATATATGCAGTTAAAATAAATAACAATGAAATATTTTAACATATAACATTAATATAATGTAAATTAAATAGGTTTAAATAATACTAATATATATATATATATATATATATATATTTACTAATTTAAACAAATACACACACATACGGATATATCAATGTGTATATTTATATACACATGCATAATATAAAACTATTAAAAAAATTAATTTCAATTTATAGTATAATTTTATAATAGTTTTTACATTTACCAATCTGACAAATATATACTTATATAGGTATGTATACACACATATATATATATATATATATATATTTGCATACTCATAACAAATTAAAAAGTACAACAAATACATTGCAAAAAAATGTAAAATATTTCCATTGTACTTATACTTACAAAAGTAATCAAAATATATGAAAATACTTTAAACTAAAAATATCTTTCAAATTACATACATTTATATATATATAAAAATATAAATATAAATACAGAAACACGTAATAATAATATATATTTTAACAATATCAATAAAAAAATAAACTATATAAATAATACAAATACTATTCCCACTCCAATTTATACAATAGTAGAGAAAGCGATGAACTCAGGAGGGTTCAAATTTACTATTCCCACTTCAGTCTGTGCAATAGTAGGGAAAGCGTTGGACTGAGGAGGAGTTAAACTTACTATTACCAACCCAATATGAACAACAGTCCGGAAAGCGTTGGACGCAGAAGGGGTCAAATTTACTATTACCACTCCAGTCTGTGCAACAATAGGGAAAGTGTTAAACTCTGGAGGGGTTACACTTACTTCCCATTTCATTGGGTGAAACAGTAGGGAAAGTGTTGGACTCAGGAGGGGTAAAATTTACTATTCCCACACCAGTCACAGCAACAGTACGGAAAGTGTTGGACTCAGAAAGGGTAAAATGTATTATGTCCACTCCAGTCTGTGCAACAAAAGGGAAAGCGTTAAGCATAGGAGGGGTTAAATTGACTATTCTCACTCCAGTTTGTCCAACAGTAGGGAAAGCATTGAACTCAGAAGGGGTAAACTGTACTATCCTCACTCCTCTCTGTGCAACAATAGGGAAAGAGTTGGCCTCAGGAGGGGTAACATTTACTATTCCCACTCCAGTCTGTGCAGTAGTTCACTTCAATCAAATAACATTTTTTAAGAACCCTATTAAATAACAAAAACTATGAATATTTAAATTGTAAAATTATGTCTAAATGTTTTTTTTAATATACAATTTTCATATTTATTACATTTTTTAATAATTAGTATTAATATTAATTTCATTAAAATACCATAATGTGTCGGGCGGTGGGGCCACCGATTGCTGTGGTGGTGGTCAGGAGCGCGCTGACAAGCAGTCGGCGGTCTGACTGACCAATTAGGATATGACCACCATGGTGGCGGTCAGAAAGTAATTTTTTCCAGTGCAGCTTGTGCTGCGGTCCAGGAAAAGGGCTGAAGCTAAAGCTGCTGTGGAAAAGAGCACTTTGCACACATCCATGCACCGTGTGCCAGGCACCATGTGAGGCCTGGCACACGGTGCATGGATGTGCGTGGGGGCACTACCTGTGCCTCCAGGGCCACTATACAGTGGTCCACAGTGGACGGGGGACCAAAGTCTGTTTACTTCTGCCTTTTCATTGAGGTCGGACTGCCATGAAAATGCATTCGTAGAGGGGCAATGATATCCTTACGGCGATACCTGCCTCAGCACTGCCTCCATTCAGGATTATGATTCCGACTGATGCCCCAACGGGATCAGTAGATCCTGTTGAAAGTGGCGGTCTTTCCCCCGACTTCTGTGGTCTAACCACATGCATCCAAATACAGCGGTCAGACCAAATGGCTGTCTGTTGGGTGGACCGCCTCCGACGGCCTGTCAGTTGCTGTCCACCCAACATTGTAATTGGCCCCTATATTCTCACAATCATAACAGCCAACAATTCAAATGTAATTGAAATTAAAAACCATACCACAATTAATATATCACAAAATACTTAATAACATTTTTAACAAATGAATAAATAGTTTTAAATGTATTATTTCTTAAACAACTTTCCACCCCATACCTCTACAAATACCCCTAAAAAAACTTAACAAATATGATCATTCCACAATATACACAATTATCAATTAAATAATTCATAATAAATTAATACTAATTAATTATTGAGAATTATTCCTTAATTAACTTTTAACCCTGTACACCTAAAAATTCAACAGCCCACACCTAAAATATATAATAAAACTTATAATAATTACACACTTCACATAATTAATTATCAATTAAACAGTTAATTATGTAAAAGTACTTCCTACCCTTTACCCAACAAACACAACAACCCACACCTGAAATATAACATACAAGGGCATTCGTTCGTGCTTTATAAATCTAAAAAATAAATAAATAAATAAATATCTTAATTACACAATTTCTATAACTAATTATCAATTAAATGATTATTAACATTCATTATTTATTAATTGAAATTATTTTTCTTCCCACCCTGACCCCTAAGACACCCCACAGTCTACACCTAAAACATAAAGCAACAAATAAATTAATTACACAATTTACATAACTAATTAGCAAATAATTAATTCATAATAAAAAAAATGTATTAATTAATTATAATTAATTTACCTCCGACCCTGTAACCCTACAAACCCCACAACCTGCACCTAGAACATAACTTATAAAATAAATTCATTAAATAGTTAACATAATTAATTATTAATAAATCATCAATAATAATTTAAAATTAAATATCTATACATTAAATAATTTACTTTTCACCCTGTACCCTACAAACCCCACAACCCACTACAACACAATACAATTATGATAAAGAATTACATTTAAAAGCAAGTAAAAATTTACAGAATATATTAAAAAATATTAACAATAATTATACCAATTATTTATGACATATTCAATTAGGACATACTAAAATACATAAAAGTAATTAAAAACGCTATTATCAAAGGCAATATTTTTGTAAATGATATTGACAATATAGAAAGTTTTGTAAATAATATTAATAACATAGATATTTTTGACATCGATATTACTTACCTTAGAAAATCGATATTCTTGTCAGCGACATTCCTGCATCATGATATTTGTGGATCACGGCAATAAAAATTCGATATTTCTGAATCTCGATATTTTTTACTCTATATTTTGTCTGAATACCAATTATGCTCATACCATGGAGTTCATATTGATATGCCCAACATATGTGCCTATGGTTTCAAATGACTCAGAACCAATGGCTTGCCAAATGCGGAAGCAACATCTTCATTCCTGGAAAGCCAGAGCAGCCGACCTAGATCGCCACTATTACATAACATAATCTTTGGGCTGACTGAGGCAAAGGAGTCAGAAGTATAAACGGCAAGATCCCTTGGACCAGTTCCTCAGAGTCACACACAACAGTGACAGAAACTTTACTGCCAGTAAAGTCCTCTCAGGCAATATCAGAGCTAAATAATTAAATTCTCTGGCCTAGTCTGGCCTCTAGTGAAAGCCTGTTCAAGGCACAGCTGAAGACAGTTCTGTTTGGTGAGCTGAAATTCCGATCCTACCTGTTTTTTCGCAAGCGCCAGGACGCTTATTTCTGAAGCAGCAGTTGCACTATACAAATAACTTTTAGTTCATTCATTCATTCAAGCCAATATTTTGAAATGATCTGCCTGGCAACTAGCAGCAGGTACAAGCATGCCCTTATGTGCCTCCAGAGAGATTCTTGCCGCACAAGGATATCTGTTTTGGGCTTTCTTGCCAAAATGCCTTCATTCACCGTCCCATTGTTCAATGCCTTTGAGAATTTATCTTTTAGCTGATAGAGCTGACAGAGGGTCAAGAATTTCGGCTTGATTGGGTTAGCCAACAGAAGCAAGCTATTGCTCCAAATTCACAAGTTCACCCAAAGCCATAGAACACATGACCAGCAAGTCTTTGACCAGCTGTGGTTTCCTCCATCATAGAGCCTTGGATTAAGAAGACTACTCAAGCCTCTTAGAAAATATAGGTGTGGCCACTGACTTTGTCGATGTCACTATTATAGTTATTGCTATATGAGTAGCACACGTCTGCCAATGATTCTTTTAAACACATTTCCAGTTGGTTGTGGACTGGAGAGTGCATAAAAGTTTAGGAGAGTGGGTATCTGAAGACCATTCTCGATAGAATGGCATCTGGTATTTGGTGCTAGGTTCTTACGGAGTGCAATCCATGGTGACTATCCTCACACTCCAGTTGGACCCGGATTTCTCCTTTAGAATTTACGTGGCTTTAGGATGTAAATTGCAGCAAAATCAGATTAGATGAGAGACAATTTTCGAGCTCCAGAATGGATCCAGAAAAGAATAGTGCAATAACTTCTGCATAGATCTATTCATCTTTACCTTGAAGCACTTGCGGACTTACTTAATGGCTCAGGCATTTCCCAATCACCAAAAGGCTGACAATCCTCAGCTCTCTCTGAAAGTTTCTGCAGTGCCTGCCATCTCACATCTCACCCTGGCTCCAGAAAAACACTCCTGGATGACACAACACCATGTGAAACTCAACACAAAAAAAATATTGAATTTCAGATCATCTACTCTCCATTTGTAAACCCCCTAACAATCTTCCATTATCAATTTCAACTCCAATCCAATTAAAATTAACTACATCACATCCATCTGCATCATCCTACATAGGATGCTAAATCATCAAAATCAGCATGCACTTGTGAACAGCAAGACCAAAAATGCCCAATTCCAACACTGGTGCCTTATTCGAAGCCTTCATCCGTTTAAGTTGCTGTACAGGTCTTGGGGTTGTTTGGACTTGATTATGCAAATTCACTCCTAACGGGATAACGAGAGACCCTCTGCCCTCCTCGGGCTTGATATGAAGCTGTAGCCCACCTTTTCTCATACAGAAGTTCTTTCCACCACATCACACCATTCTTGTTACCCTATGAATGCTAACTATTGATGCCAAGCTCAAATTCTAAAAGGCCTGCTTGGGTCATGAAGTCCTGCAAGCAGACTCTAACCAATGTATTGAGCAAAAACCGAACATCTTCAGCAGGTCTTATTGCATATGAAAAAATATTTTTGCTGTAGACTCTGAACTTTAAGAAGCACCACACAATCGAAAATCTTTCGAATTCTGTGCCCCAAGAACGTCAGACTCTCTGCCTCTCAGCACCACTCTGTGGCACAATCTTCTCCTGCTATGCTGCAAAAATGTCAGACTCCTTGCTCCTGAGACTCAGGGCCCAAACTATACATTGGGCACACTGCCTCTTTTTGTGACATGGTGCACACACTTGCACAAGAAATGCAGAAGCATATTTACAAAAAAATGTCGGATCATAGAGCTGCACTAAATTTGGCAGCACCGTGGTCTGACCCAGGGATGTCGTATTCACAAGAATAAAGCACACTCCTGTGTTTCCCTTAGCGCTGGCACAAAAAAAGCTGCCTTGCACCAGCACATGGTCTCTGCCACCATGTTGCTAGGGTGCCTGCGCTGCAGGGACAATTGTGTATGTTCGGGAAGGGACACCTTCCTGCACATAAACAATCAATAATGGCAATTGGAAAGAGCAAAAAACAAGGAAAATGAATGAATTCTCATCGTATCGCTATTTTAACCCCTGGTATTCCATGGCGTTAGTTTTTGGCGTTGCCTCAGATTTGTAAATCTGGGGCAGTGTAAAAAAGCAATGGGTATTGCAGTGGAACGCCCACAGCAACACACATTGCACACCCCTTTGCCGCAGAGTACTGCGATGGTAAGGGGCATATTTACAAGGTGGCTTAGCGCTTGTAAATATGGAAAATGGCGCTTTGCCACTGGAGCGTCAAAAAATGTGAAGCTCCTGTGAGGGCTTGTAAATATGACCGCACTGTTCTCAGGGCAGGTGGAACGTGCCTAAGCTAAGCAGAGCACATTAGTTGAAGACGGTTTTGAAACTACAGCTCCGTTCTTGATGAGGGGTGGACCAGCCTCAGTTTCAACATATAAATGTGACCCTCGCAGGTGGCCACACCCACCCTGCATCCACCTAGATGGGGTCCTTGTGACTCTCGTGACCCCCTACTGTAAAGTACCCTTGGGGACACACTTAGGCCCTGATTTCGGTGTCGAGCGCAATTCCTTCTGTCCGACACCCACTCGGTCATGGGACCGACCAACACCCAGTCGGCTGTCCAGACCAGCATATTATAATGCGACTGAACACTGTTCAGTCGCATTCCATTTTTCTCAAAGAGAGCTCGTGTTATGGCCATAAACCGGCCATAACACAAGCTCCTAGTGAGAAAAGGGAGGTGCAGTTCATCCCTGCACCCTGTGGCGGGCACCTCATGGTGCCTGCCACAAGGTGCAGGGATCAACAGGGAGGCACCATGGGTGCCCCCTCGGCCTCCAACCAGAGACTGTGCACCAAAGGGGGCCCTGCTGGGGGCCCCCAAACACACTTTACAGCATGGTTTACATCGCAGGTCAGAGCGTTTACGGGCCTATCGTAATCTGCCCCTTAGTATACACCACTTTATGTGTGACACACAATAAGAGCTCCTCTTCAAAGTTTTTCTGCCAGTGTTCACATATCTAATAAGACACAGGTATAATGGCGTAGGGTTCCCTCATTTGCAGGGGCTCACACTCTATACAAATGAGGGCACACCCCCTTGTGACATGCTGGCTCACCTCTTGCGCCAGCAAAAGCCATACATAAAAAAGTAAGATGGGGCCGAACAACCATCTATGTAACTTCTGTAATATCCAAATTGCACTGGAGGTGCACACATACACATTGCATCCATGGGCACTTTGTATAATATGGCCCCAGTTGTCTACTTCCCATAAATCCTTAAAAATAGATCTAAAATCTTGAATAGGACACTTTGCAATGCAAACATTTACAACACATGCCATTACAGTGCGTTTTTTACATCGCAACATCAATTACAACGCATGATTTTACAACGCATGCCATCCCAACGCATGCCATCCCAACGCATTTTTAGAAACTCCATTACAACGCATCCCATTACAAGGCATACCATTACAACGCATAATACTTTTAGAGCAACAGTAGGGTAAGTGTTGGATAGTGTAGGGGTAAAAATTTCTATTCCCACTCCAGTGAGTGAAACAGTAGGGTAAGCATTGGATAGTGTAGGGATCAAAATTACTATTCCCCATTACTTACCTTATAATGCGTTATCATGGCATGCGTTGTAGTGACATGCGTTGTAATGCCATGCGATGTAGTGACATGCGTTGTAATGACTGCATTGTAATGGCATGCAATGTAAAGGCAGTTGCGTTGTAATGACTGCGTTGTAAATGTAGTGTGTTGTAATGACTTCGTTGTAGTGGTTGTTTCCCGAAATCTTTTGTGCCATCTGAAATCCTTACCCACATGCTTTGAGATAAAGGGATTTTGCTCTCCTCGCCTGGGTTCCAGTTTAATTGTTACACATTTTTATATATGATCTTTGTGAACCGTTTTTCTGCCTTTATGTCAAGATCTACCATTCGTGGGTACCCTGTAAATATAAGAAATTATGAAGATGTCTATTTTTCTATTGTGTTTACCTTAATTTCTTAATATCATTTGTAAAGAGTTTTGCTGTCCCATTGAGCCAGTTCGCACCAAAGACAACTATAAATGAATGAATAAAACAGGCATATATAAATATTTGGTGCTGTTGATAAGAAAAAAACTGTGGGTATTCGTGTTCTCTCTCTTTCCCTTGTAATTAAATGTAAGAGGCAATTTAGCAATCTTTAAAGGGTTTGAGAACCGTAGAAAAGAGTCTCTGTTAAAAAATAACAGGAGTACGAAGAATCATTCTGCTGAGTCATAAAGGAGATCTGATTGAAATCTTGTTACTACGGCTAGGGCCGTACATCTTGTAAATGGATTTCTGAGAGGGTTCATATATTCACAATTAGGGACGCTTTTTAAACCCATTTAACTCTGCTCCACATAATTTAAGGCATTTCAATATGTACCATAAGAAATCACGTAATTGCAAAATATGTTTTGTTCGGAAAAATGCTCATGGTCACCCGTTGGTTAAAAGAGGACTCTTTTTTGTTGGAAATGAATGTTTAAATGGAATGTTTGTAAAATTATTCCATAGGATTTGTACCAAATATTATATGTTTTTAATTTAAATTCTGTTTGTCATTGTATTGTGACGTTGAAGCTTGCCATTACGCGCTGACATTTCACCACGTGAATATAATTTTCACGTGGTGGGAAAACTATTTGGCCTAAGAGACCGCACAGCATTTACAATTACTTAATATCCAAATTGTTACAGCAATTATTCAAGCTATCCAGTAATTCTCAGATTTGTTTACGTTGCCATAGCGTTCAATTGCATCATAGGCTTTATGATGTGGTCACAAGTAATTATTCATGTTTATTGTACAACACGCACGTTCTTTCCACACTTTCCATTATGTTTTTTTGCTCGAATGTTAGTTTCAGCTCTAAAATTGAAGAAGCGCTGTAGCGCCAGGCTGCTCCGTTTATTAAAGAAGGAGTGCCATCTAGTGGGATTCTGAAGCAGTGACACTTGAAAGAAAAAGGTGCCTATTTCTTTGTGACTGTTTTGAATATGAACGAATCCACTTCTGAAATTACTAATTATATTTCAATTATTAAATATAGACAGCGCAAGTTTCAACAAAGGCGGTTCACAATTAAAAATTTGCAAACATTCGTGACAAGAATTTTCAATTCTATTAAGGACACGGAGGCGAGGATTATGCTTTCTCGATTTCTTTACTACCAACAGCAGCCAATAGGAAAATAGTAAAGAAAAAAACAGCAAACTACAAATCCCATGAGCCCTTAGGCAACCATAGAGACTACATGCTATAAAAGTCACCATAGAGGACAACACTTCCTCTTTCTTTGTCCAGGAAATTATAACAGTCAAAAGTCATTGAAGAAAGTACCGCCGACCATCCGGAAGGAAAAGTCTGAGGGCAAACCGCACAAGAGGGCAACAGGAAACAGGCACCCATCCAACAGCGAAGAAGTTGCATCAGGAAAACACAACAGATCCAGCCTCCAAGGAGCGGAAAACAGTGCAGCAGACCAAGATGAAGGATTACTTCTGGTCCGAACCTGAAAGAAAAACAGAGCCGTAACATATATCCCCAAAACCTTGGAAAGGTAACATCACATAGGGTGGGGAAAAAATCAATGCAAGAAACATTGCGGATCATAGCAAACCAAAGATGCAATATAACAATGCAGTATAATACAAATGGGTGGGATAATCCTCGCCTCCGTGTCCTTAATAGAATTGAAAATTCTTGTCACGAATGTTTGCAAATTTTTAATTCTATGGCAGGACAGGAGGCTCAGATTATGCTTGTTCAAAGCTGTTCCACCACAACAGAGGCAACATTCACTATGGGTTTGAAATAATACGTCTTAAACACAGTATCAGAAGACCAATCAGCCGTCTTCACAATATCTTGCAAACTTACACCAACATGAAGAGCCTTAGAGGCCGTGGCACCCCTCGCGGAATGAGCTCCAAAAATGGAGACATCAATTCCTGCCTCGGACATAAGCCAGCGCACCCAACGAGCCAGAGTAGCTGGCGCCACAGGCTTAAAATGCTTTTGCAAAGCAATTAATAACTGTCCAGACAAATCCTGACGAAAAGGAGCAGTACTCACCTCATAAGCCTTTATGCAGCGGACCACACACAATTGTGGATTGTGAGGAAACGCTGGGTAAGTGACAGTAGACAGATTAGTCTTGGTACGTCTGGAAACCGTAAAAGTAACGCCTTCGGGGGAAAAAGAACGACCCGCGAGATCTAACGCGCGGACATCCGAAACACGCTTACAAGATACTAAGCATAAAAGCATTGTCAATTTCGCAGACAACTGCTTACGAGACAGAGAAGCGTTGGGAGGCCAAGCTTCCAGAAAACGTAACACAATGGAGACATCCCATAGAGCGACATATTTCGGACATGGCGGCGTAGCCATCCGAACTCCACGCAATAATGTAGAGATGAGAGGATGTTCCCCAATGGGCTTGCCATCGACTAAAGCATGGCCCGCAGAGAGAGCGGAGCGAAAAGAATTGACAGTCCTGTAAGCAGAACCAGAAGAAGCGATGGAAGCAAGAAAATTAACAACTAGAGAGACATCTGCTGAAGCGGGATCCAGGTTCCGTTCAGAACACCAATCACACCACCGACGCCAAGCTGACGCATAACGCTTGCGCGTGTTGGGGGCCCAAGCTTCACTGAGAAATCTCTCAGCGTCTCCAGATAAGCCAGGGACTTTCCAGCGTTCCCCGAAAGACGCCACGCCACCAGACGGAGCTGGCCTGACAGAATTAGAGGATGTGGATGGAGTAGAGGATCCAACAGCAAGTTCCACTTCGTTGGAAGCAGGAATGGAGTCGAGCAACTCATTTCCAGAAGGTCCGGAAACCACGCTTGAGCTCTCCAAAGAGGAGTGATCAGAATGATCTCCGATAGAAACTGCTTCGTTCTGGCCAAGACTCGCGGAATCATCGCGAACGGGGGAAAAGTATAACAAAGCTGAGGAGGCCAAGTCTGGAGAAAGGCATCCGTGGCCAGAGCCTCCGGATCCGGACGCCAGCTGTAAAACTTGGGCAGTTGAGCATTGAGGCGAGAGGCGAATAGATCGAGCCAAGGGAGACCCCAAAGGCGAGACAGGGTTCGAAAGACCCGAGGGTGAAGGCGCCAGTCGCTGAAGTCCAGCAGATGGCGAGAGTTCCAGTCGGCCACCTGATTCTGGCGACCTGGGAGATACTCTGCAATAAGAGTGATCTTCCTCTGAAGGCAGAAATGCCAGAAATCCTTCGCAATCTCTGCTAACAATTTCGACCGTGTCCCCCCCAGTTTGTTCACATATCTCACCGCTGAGATGTTGTCCATGCGGAGCAAAATGCAACAGCTGGTGGCCTGAGGAGCAAGGCTGCGGATCGCAAATGACCCCGCCAGAAGTTCCAGGCAATTGATGTGAAGGGCTAACTTGTGTTGAGACCAACGGCCACCCGTCGTCAAATTCCCGCAACGGGCTCCCCAGCCCCATAGACTCGCATCCGACTCCAAAACCAAGTCTGGAGTTGAGCCGAACAGGGCTTTCCCGTTCCAGGCTTCCATGTGATGGAGCCACCACATCATTTCCGACTTCGCATCCTGGGACAGAGGAACAAGGTCTGAGTAACGAAGACCCTTCTGCAAGTGACGGATCTTGAGACGCTGCAGGGCCCGATAATGTAGGGGACCCGGAAAAATCGCCTGAATGGAAGAGGCTAATAGTCCGACAACTCGAGCGATCGACCGCAAGGATACGTTCGGTGCAGACAACAGTGCCTTCAACTCCCTCTTGATAGACCTGATCTTCTGGGCAGGCAAAAGAAGTTGGCAAGAGATCGAATCCACAAGGAAACCCAGAAACTCTATCGATTGAGTGGGTTGCAAATGAGATTTCTGAGGATTCACTAGAAATCCGAGAGACTGAAGCAGATCGATCGTCCAAGATAAATGGGAACGTAGTTGCAGCGGGCACTGAGCCATCAAAAGAATGTCGTCCAGATACATTATCAGCCGCACCCCCCGTGCACGCAGCGATTCCATAACCGGTCTCAGGAGCTTCGTGAAGCACCACGGGGCGGACGAGAGACCGAACGGGAGAACCGTGTACTCAAACCACTCCCCTGACCATTGGAACTGCAGAAAACGGCGATGAGGCGGAAAGATGGGAACGGACAAGTAAGCGTCCTTCAAATCCAGGCGAGCCATCCAGTCGCCCTTGCGAAGAAGATCCCTGAGAAGATGGATGCCCTCCATCTTGAAATGTCGATAGACCACCCCGTTGTTGAACTCCTTGAGATTGAGCACAAGGCGAGATCCTCCCCCTTTCTTCTCCACCAGAAACACATTGCTGATGAACCCCTGTGGATGTAGGGTCGTTCGCACAATGGCCCCTTTGAGAAGAAGAGAATCGATTTCCGTGGAGATCACCTCTTGATCTCGTTGGGAAAAAACAAGGGGAGAAGGGACGGGACCCTGAAGGGGTGGGTGATAGAACTCGATGTGGTACCCTTGAACTGTCTGCAATATCCAAGCATCGTTGGAGATCGAGCGCCAATTCTTTAGAAAAAACTGTACCCTGCCCCCCAGAACAACACTGTCGTAAGGAATCAAGCTCACCTGTAGAGGAGAAATCTTGTCGACCTCCTTGGTTGCCACCGTAGCCTCCTTTGTTGCCTTGACCACGACCTTTACGGGAGGGGTAGAAGGTCGTCTTAGATCCGGAATAGGGTTGTTGGTGTTGCTGACGTTGACCGCCTCCACCCTGGTGGGACTGTTGGCCTCGTTGCTGACCAGAACCTCGGCCGAACGAACGTCCCCCAGATCGTCCGGCCTTGGCAAAAACCGGGCGGAACGCCCTGCGCAAGGAAGATTGCGCCTTGTCGAGGTCACTAAAAGTCGCCACGAACCTCGTCAACTCCTTTAAAAATGGTTGACCAAACAGGAGACCTTGAGCCAGAGCACCTGACTCAGACGTAGCAAGTTCAGACAAACGTGGATCCATTTTCAGCAATATGGAACGCCTACGTTCGGTGGAAAGGGCACAGTTTGCGTTCCCCAGAAGACAGATAGCCCGTTGGGCCCAACCAATAAGATCCTCGGGGTCAATGCCAGACGCCGACCCCTGGGCTTGATACCCCAGATCCAGGATTTTCGTCAGGGGACCAAGAAGATCCAGCAACTTGTCCTGGCACAGGCGCCAAGAACGGTCAATCCCCTTTTTTGGATCTTTATTAAATTTCTTAAGGTAGGTCAAAATCGTTGGGTCAACCTCCGGAGTGTCAGCCAATTTATCCGCCAACTCCGGGCGAGGGCACTCGGAACGTAACCGAGAACGCACCTCTTGATCGAAAGAATCACGGATATGGGCTTGGATGTAATCCGCGCCCTCTGGAGCAGGGCACCAAATTTTGGAGTTAGGGTGAATGATTTCAGTAGGCTCAAAGGTCAAGACCGGTGGATGGGATGAGGCGTCAACAAAATGTTCTTTGCGGGATTTCTTAGCAGGAGGGGGACCAGAGGGACCTGAAGAAGACAAAGAGGAGGTATCCTCCGTGTCCGGAGGCGGAAGCTGGGAGTGACCAACTTTAGTAGGAGCAGACAAAGACTTGGCCAAGTTCACAAAATCAGACCTGTGAGGATTTTTAGGTGACTTAGAGGAGTGTTTTGAAGCAGAGGACGGAATCCAGCCTTGTTGCTGGGCATAGTCGGTCAAATGGCGCTTTAGCGGCCCAATTGCTCGGACTAGCGCGGTATTGACCGAATGTTGGACCCCCTGGTCAAGGGCATCGACCAAATCGTACTCAAACGATTCCTCTGGCTCCTCCTCATAATAATACTCCTCAGCATCGACATAGGCAGCCATGGCGTAGAAAACAATGCACACCACTGAGGAAAAAGGAAATATATAAATATATAGGTATATATTTAAATGCCCACAGAATACTAAAGCAAAGGTCAGGTGGAAAAACCAAGCGACCCTGTCAGGGGGGGTGACAGCCCCACGCAAGCTAGAGAGGCAGAGCAAGAACTCGACCAAAAGTAACAAGAATAGAATGTGGAGGGACCAGCTTGCGTATAAAGACACCCTAGGCACCGCCTCTATAGATTATACAGCCCAAAACCCTTGCGCGAGGTAGAGGGCGTCAGGAGGGGCTCTCCGGCAGGCAGGTGGGCAGAGGCAAGAAGAAAAACGCCGCCTCGCAGCGTGTCCGGGCTCCTGTCAGACGGAGCGTCAACAAATGCCAGCGCGCATGCGCGGTGGCGTGCCTGAACTCCGGAAGAGGAGCAACGCGCGACACGAGCGCGCGAGTCCCCGAGCCCCGGTCCCACTCCACAAAAACAAGACACGGGCACAAAGCGCCCGAAAGTCCAGAGAGGCGACACGCGCTCTCGAGAAAAAACAGAATAAACAAAGTTCTGAAAACCGGAGAAAAACGCCAGCGGCAGCACAAGCACACGCAAAGCGGCTACAAGGCAAGCATACCGCGAACAGCGACGTACAGCAAAGGTAACAGAACAACAATTCAACTGGCAATAAACATGCAAGTAATACACCATAAATGTAGAAAAGCACTTAACTGGCTGCGAAGCAGCAAAGAAAGAGGAAGTGTTGTCCTCTATGGTGACTTTTATAGCATGTAGTCTCTATGGTTGCCTAAGGGCTCATGGGATTTGTAGTTTGCTGTTTTTTTCTTTACTATTTTCCTATTGGCTGCTGTTGGTAGTAAAGAAATCGAGAAAGCATAATCTGAGCCTCCTGTCCTGCCATAGAATTGTGTTGGAAGCAATGGTGCAATGTGTTGTGTGCTGCTTTTGGGGGATGATTCCGGCCTTACTCTGGCTCATGAGGCAGCGCGGGGGCAGGTCGCGCAGCAGCAAGCAACCCACACCGACACAGTGCTGCAGTCGGAAGTGACGTACTCGAGCGGGCGTCCTCCTTTTATTTAACCCCGCAGGCCACGCCTGTCCTGCGGATGTGTGGATGCGTGTGTGCGTGCAACCACTAGACCGCTGGGGATATTACACAATGGTTCAAATGATCACCACCTTGGCCCGTATAATGTATTGGGCACCCTGTCCCTGTTTGCACCACGGATCGCCTTTAAACAGGCGCGGCAGGCGTAAACAGGCAATGTGCACCCTGTTTCAAAGTTCTGCTCCTTGGGCAGCTGCGAACTTGCGCCTCCTCTGGGGACAGCACACTATTGAGTGACGGACAGGCAGGTTGAAGATGCAGGTCTGGGTTCCACATAGGGTGACCAACTGACATGGGTGCAAATTCAGGACAGTGAGTTTAAAAATTCAGGACAAATGGTCAAAATTTAGGACCAAAATTCAGGACAGGAGGTCAAAATTCAGGACAAAAGGTATAAGAGAAGGTTGTGCAATAGTACATAAGTAAGTAAATAGACAACTACTAAAGTACAAGTGAAATTAAGTTTTTATTAGGTTGAGACAATTGTGCACTTCATGATTTGTCAGTGTGCGCGCATCTTTAAGCAAATGTGCAGGTCTTTTTGCAGTAACAAAACCGCCCCCACCTTTCCAGGTCCCATAGAAAACCCCTGATGCCCGGTCTGGCCAGTCTGGCCTTGATACCACCCACCAATGGCGCCCCTTATCGTCACATAGACCCTCTCTCATGTGTATTTAATTTCTTCTATAGTGCTACTCATCCCAAGTATGTGGGGCAGAGTGTTGGAGTGTGTTATAACACACACATATTATATAGAGACAATCATTCATATAAATGTGAAAGTCAATGTATAAGAACTGTTGCTTAAGATAATGGGGCTGGTAGAAATATGTGAGAGGTACCCCTTAAACTAGAGTCAAGGGAAGTAGGGTTAACTAACCAGTAGACAAAAAATATTCCCTTGAAGAATGTGCAATAGAACAATTTAAAACTCAAAGCAAATAGCACAATACATTAAATCAACAACAGTTTTGCAAACAATGTTTTACAATTTATTAAAATTATACAATGTATTAAAATACCAAGTGGACAAAAGCACCACTTTACACAAATAAAACCAGTTAAAAAAGTGAGACAAATAATCAAAATACATGGGGTTCAAGATTGACCAGCAAAATTGATACAAATAAAAAGGACAGACAACAGTGAGACATCCAATTGTGCAATACTGGGTGTATATTCAAGCTCTATCTAACCCCCATATGTTATGCACAGTCTGTTAATGTGTCAACACAGGTGTCCGAGTTGAAGAATTATACTTTGAAATGCGTCGACGCGTTTCGGTGGTACATATGATTTTGGGCCACCTTTGTCAAGACACTACGTTCTGTCTGTCGAGTTTCTGGGGTCAGTGAGATCACCCTTAAAACTATCCGTTGAGTACGATCAAATGAGGGTCTATTCTGACGTTGTATTTTTCTCAAATATATGAGATTGGCTTTGTTTTTCGTTTTTCTCTCCTAATTATAAGCAGTCCGTTTCATTAGTTTGTTGGGTGTCCTGTAGGATAGGCGTGCTGTGTCTCAAACATCATTCCTTGTCTAATGACGTCTTTTCTCTTTAAGAACTTTTTAAGGAACCAGGGGCGCTTTCGTCATGTCCTCCCGGTGGAAACAGTCGTTTCACTATTTTGCCGTGGAGAACTGCCTGCTTCTCTGGTTCTGTTCTATATATTTTTTGTCTACTGCTAAGATAATGGGGTTTACAATGTGTAATCATACTTTCATCCATCATTCAGTCTTTCACCATTCATCTGTCCTTCCATCTGTGTGCCCATCCATGTCCATATTCATCAATTTACAAACCTATCCATCACGTATCCTTCCATCCATTATTTCACTCATCCATCCCTCAATCCACCCTTTTACTCATCCATCATCCATCCATCCACCCTTTCACCCTATCCATCCGTACACTCATCCATCCACTCTTCCACCCATCCATCCATTCACTCATCCATCCAGTCATTTACCTATCCAGCCATCCTTTCACTTACTCATTCATCCATCCAGTCACTCATCCTTCTACCCATTCACCCGTTCAGTAATCCATTTACCCATCCTCCTTTTTCTTTCAATTCCCCATTCACTTAGCCTTCCATCCTTCCATCCACCCACCCACCCAACCATCTACTCATACACTCATGAATCCCTCTATTGAACCTATCACTCATCCATCCTTTCACTCATCCATCCATCCTTTCTCTCATCCATCCACCCTTTCACTCCTTCACTCATCTATCCATCCTTTTGTTCATCTACCCGCCCTTTCACTCACTCATCCAGCCTTACATCCACCCTTTCACTCATCCGTCCATCCATTCACCCTTTCACTTATCAATTCATCAATCCACCCTTTCACTTATCAATTCATCAATCCATCCATCATTTCACTCATCCATCCACCTATTCTCTCGCCTGTCATTCACCCTTTCACTCATCCATCATTTCACTCATCTATCCAGCCATCCACCCATCCCTTCACTTACTTACTCACTCACCTTTTCACATTAATTATGAGACCCATCAATAACTCCACCCTCGCTGTAGTTCCTAAAGCAAGGGGTGGGGTGGGGCAGGGTTTACTATGCCCCTGCACGTAGGCAATCTGAAAAAGTGGAAGGCATGAGTCATGCATGATGCACAGTGCCTGGACGTGGGGCGACTGTAACATGGTATTGTATCCAGAGCTTTAAGTGGGATGTAAAAACTAGGGGGTGTCTCTCCAAAAGGGTGTTTAGTGTAATAAAATGCATGGCTTAAAACACATAAGCTAAAAATCTGTGCTTAATATAATGTGCCGCCCGACTGGTATTTTTGTTGCTTGTGTCATTGCATCCAGATATATAATACAACAAGTAACGTTACACTTGGAACTAGTAACGTCTCACCTACAACAAGCCAGAACTATTGGCTTTGTCACTGGTTGTTAGTTGCATAAAGCAAAAAAGCAGCAACCATGGCTGCTATACTATAACTATAATCCTTTCCTTTGAACTTCTTCCACTGCCTTCCTTCGATTAACTGAATTCTCAGGTAGCAGCAGCATGTGCGTTTTTGCACTTCCATGTGACAGAATGTTCTGCCTAGACCGAGGCAGGAGGAGGCCACCACATGCTGTGCTAGCCCAGACTGGCCCATTGTCATTCTGTATGTGGCAATCAGCCCACACAGAATGACAATGGGCGGTGTGGGGCTGTTCTTGTGCTCAGAGGAGTGTGAGGCGGCCCCATCAGGGGGCTGAGGCCTCTTGCAGGGGAGCAGCTCTGTTCCCCTGCAATGCCTAAAATTACGGACAAAAGGCGTCCGTAAAAAGGATCCTCACGGACATCGGACGTGAGGTCCAATTTACGGACTGTCCGTGAAATTTACGGATGGTTGGTCACCCTACACACGGTGCGCATACTAGCGTGAAAATGCTGAAGAAAGCCTCCGGAGCTGGTGTGTGGGAGAGTTTGTGGGGCCTGAGCCTGGAGCGGCTGCCTGCATCGTGACCTAGTGTTTGAGGACGGTGGCTCACTGTGTGCAGTGACTGGTGGAGGGTAATGGCTGCAACCGGAGGCGGGAGTGCGCCGAACCGACAACTGATGCGACCCCCCCCCCCCCGTAGGGTGGAGATGCCGGTAGGGGTGTACATCTGGGGGTGGAGTGCAATTTCGCTCCAGCTCCTGTTGCCTCTCGCAGGGGAACAGCTCTGTTCCCTGAAATACCTAAAATTACGGACAAAAGGTATCCGTAAAAAGGATCCTCACGGACAACGGACATGAGGTCCAATTTACGGACTGTCCGTGAAATTCTACGGACGGTTGGTCACCCTAGTTCCACAGTGCGCTTGCACCATGAGTGACTGCACCCACCTGCGGGACAAGGAGTCTGAGGGGGTCCATGCAATTTCCTTTTTACCCTCTAGAGGGCTGCCCTCAGGTGGCGCACTCCCAATGTTCCACCTCTTTGTGGCGCACTGTCAGTGCACCTCTTGAAGGACTCCCTGCTTCTGCACCTGTGCCCATAATACGACACAGGCGGGCACAGAGGCAAACGTATTTCCATCAGTTGCTTGGGACAACACACCACACAGTCACATTTTGGAATGCTCCCATAAAGATGCACCAGTGCTGTATGTGAGCTGGCTTTATCTGTATTGAAGAAATGCCCCCTCGGTTATACCACAGTGCCCCTGGGATACAGAAAAGGGCACACTTGCCTACTGGATCCTTGGGACACTTAATAGAATACAGCTCTAAGCTTTTTTTAAATCTGAAAAGAACTGGGAAAGAAACAGGAAAGATGTAGTAAAATAAGGAAGATTACAGGACCACAACGTTCCCTCAAGTCACCCTCCCCAACAATACATCTAAAACATGCACACTCATCCACACAAAACTATACGGAGGCATTGATACACCATTAAGCAGGCATTAAGCCAAAGCAGGACTACAGCAAATAAAAAACTACCATGGAATGGTAGGTGTGCTACCATAAACATATAGTGATCCATGCACGGTACATTAATGCATGTCAGAAATCGATCACAAGCATGCATGCTCAAACTATGATCATGAAAGACACACCAAGGAAATGCACACAGTATCTCCCATCAATTCAAACAGTAATACATTTATTTTTGCTTTATTTTCAATTTTATATGGAAAAACTTGACCCAATGGCATTAGAGTGCTTTACAAGAGAGTAGTTAGTCATACATGTAAATGGTTGTGTTATAACAAACAATTTAAAACTCAAAAGAACAGAGAAAATGGATTAAGTCAAACAGATGAGATAAATCACCAAGGATATGGATTACTTTAACTGAAGTGTCTCTGAAACAAGAGGTTTTTGACTTCCTTTTGCAAGGTGATAAGATTTATTGTAGTGCCTAAGGCTGCAGGGAGGGAATTCCAAAACCTTGTGGCTCTGCCAGAGAAGGCCTGATTTATGTAGCGTTCAGTTTAAATGTTACAAGGCTCCAGAAAAAAAATTGGGCATTCCTCGAACCTCGTTGCGAAATAGACATTTTCAACTTTCCAGCCAGATAGGAGTGACTCAACTTGTGAGGTGTTTTGTGAGAGATGAACACCTTCTTAAATTGAGCTCTTGATGGGGTGAAGTGGTCAAATTTTCTGTTACCTGTAACAAAACTGGCTGCCACATCAGGGACTGTTCTCATGGGTGATAAGTAAGAATTCAGGAGTTCGGAGAAGAGTGAGAGTGTGCTCTTACTCACTGCAATATTTAGTAAAGTTGTTAAAGATTTTTCCCAATTGGTTGTATCAACCTTTGGTAATTGACTTTAATCGCTTTAAAGGAGAACGCATCAACCATAAATTTCTGGCTTGTGAAGCCAATGTGACTCCACAATAAGAACCAGGAATCGCTAAATGTGGTTAAATGAATTTATTTTACAACACTATTTAATTCATTATATAAGCAGAATAAAAATGAGTTCGAGATACAACATTGTAGCAGGTAAGCTGACATATCTCAGTAAATTGAGCCATATTAAAATGAGATTCAGAATAGTAACAGACACAAAAATAATTAAACACATTTAAGTGAATAGGTGTTCCATAAAGAAACCTTCCTCCTCAATTCTAAACCTAGATCGACAAGAGGGCCATATATCCAGTATTTCTATTTAGGGAGCTTAGAAGGTATCAGCATGATAGAGATGTCTGTAGAAGTCTTAGAAAAGGAAATAAGTTTCCAGTCTAAAACTTCACAGTTACAGGAAAAGGTAAGCAGAGACATATACCTCTCCAAGTCTAAAGAGAATCTGCCCTTTAACTGCAGGAACACCGATTAAAATAAGAGGAGATTTCAATCGAATACTTTTTTCGGACTATTCACCCATAAAAGTCCCTAAGCTGGTACAGTATTTATAAATATACAATTTGACAACATTAAACACACTCTAAAACATATCAATAAAATATTTTGCAAGAGATTAATAGCAATGGCGTTAAAATAATGTTATCCAATTTACCCTCTATGGTTTTCCTGTTATAAAAAGACATTACATTAAAACACTAAAATATATAACTAAATCATATACAAAAAAACATAAAAAGACTAACTGTGTTCGTCATTCGATGGGCTTACTCTAATAGACCAGCTCCAATGTATATATTTTTATACCACACAAACAACTACCTATGTAGATTCTGTGCCGATGAGTCTTATGGCAGTCTCGAGCCTTCAACATCCTATGTGGGTATTTTCCATGCTTTCCTGGGTCTGGAATAACCTGGGCAGAAAAAAATTAAGTACACTAGTGATTTATCAGCTAGTTGACAGACAGGACATAGGCTACTTGTTACAACCGGATGGTTCCATTTTGCCAGTAATGGCATAAGAGGTAAGGTGCCATAGCAACATTAAAGGAATAAGGTCTTTGCAAGTAGAGGGTTGATAAAATCTAAAAATAGTTCCCCATTCAGTATTAGGTTTAAAATCTAGAAAAAGTGATGTAAGAGAGCCCTCTGTTATATTATGGAATTCCTTGTCATGGACATAGGCCCATTTTGGATATAAGATAGCCATTTAATTTTGGAACAATCAGCCATTGATATCACCTCCTCCAAGGCTTCTCAGTAATCCTCCAGGTCTCCAGAATATTTCAGCCTTCTCCAACTGAGCAACGCCCTTAATTGGGCCCTATGAATTCTTGAATATAGGGCTATATCCCTTCTTAGTGGTATTAATGGGGTACTACTCGGAAGGTTAGTCAATGCTCTCAAAAAGGTATTCTCCGCGACTCCAAGTCTGGTCATATTAGAAGGGCCCCATACTTTAGCACAATACAGGGCACTGCCCTCTGCTTTACCTCTATTGACCTTAAAGGCAGGGGATATAGATTTGAGATGGGACATTCTATAGTGCCTCAATATTATAGTAGAGTGATGGGATAAATTTAAACAACTCTTGTCCACCTGTGGGGCCATGTAATGGACTTAGTGAGCCTGACCCCCAAATAGTAAAAAACACAGACCCTCTCTAGAGGACATACTTGGAGCATTATCGAACCCCTGAATGTTTTACGGGGATGGAGGTTCATACATTTGGTTTTAGAGTGGTTTATCGTAAGCCCTTGCTCAGTGCAAAAGTCTTCAAATTTATTTACCAACCACTGGGAGTCGCAAACAGCAAAAGGGAGATATTTTTTTTCCAGCTAGGCACAGGGTATCGTTTAGATCATGTTCCACATAGGATACCACATCATTAAGGTACAAAGAAAAAAGAGTTGGGGCAAAGACACAACCTTGATGCACTCCATTCTTGATCTCAATCAGATCTGTCAGCTTCTCTCCCCAGCCCCTTCTCACACGAGCATAGGTGTCCTAGTGGGGTGGGCCAACATGTTCAAGATATCAAGCAGCACACCAGTATTCCTCAACACAGCCCACAAGTTGGCTCTAGGGATCAAATCAAACGCCAATTTTATATCAACGAAGACCAGTTAAAATTAGCTTTTTGCATAACGACAATTTTCCAATAGATAAGCAAAAATCTAAAAATCTGGTCAATCGTGCTAATCCCTCTTCTAAACCAGGAGATCCAGAAACATCCTTCTCTCCTCTCACACCACCAGGACCCAAGTGGATTGTTACTTGAGAGGAGCATCTGCACCCCCCTTAAGCTTCGCATCACATCAAAACAGGGATTGTAATACGCAAACTTAAACATTCTGGCATCCTGGTACATGATGAATAGAAGACCTCTTTGGACCATTAGTTCTCCAAGCTCACTGCCAACTTCCTCTCTTTAGATATCACTATCAACAGTCTAATACAAATATTACACCTTTCTCTAACTAACGAGAGCATGATAATACACCTCCAAAAGAATGAAAAAATATACTGGCAAGGCTAAAAGCATTTAAATTAAAGTTTGTTGTCAGGCTAAGTTAGCTTAGCAGTCAATATGGACTTCAAATATATGGGTATGCTGCTGCATACACACGTATAAC
The DNA here is from genome assembly GCF_964261635.1 of Lissotriton helveticus. Lineage (NCBI taxonomy): Eukaryota > Metazoa > Chordata > Amphibia > Caudata > Salamandridae > Lissotriton > Lissotriton helveticus. The sequence continues at coordinate 1,073,928,598 of NC_136065.1, read as the reverse complement.
TTTAAGAATAAGTGCAAAACATTAATAAAAGATGACATGATTCCATGCTTCAACCGAACATTAGTATAAAAATTGTATAAAGGTCTAACCCTACGATGATTACATTCTATTAATACATTCTATTAATACATTTAACTGCTTCACACACATTAAAGAAGTTAAGACACACAGGTCTTGGATGCTTAAAGGTAAAAATAGACCTGAAGTCTAAGTTTAGACTTGAAGTCTGAGTTGAGACCTAAAGTCTAAATTTAGACCTGAAGTCTAAACTTAACTTCAGGTCTAAACTAATACTTCAGGTCTAAAGTTCAAATTCAGATCTAAACTTAGACTTCAGGTCTAAACTTAGACTTCAGGTCTAAGTTTACCTTTGTGAATCGGGCCCATTGTGAATAGAATGTCATGTATGAATGTATAATTGTATAACTGTATAACTGTGACATATAAAAAGTGAGGCCTAAACTACGCTGCTCCATTCCCCCCTCTGAATGGTGATGTTAGCCATCACAACACATGAATCTTACTATATGAGACCAGCTCAAAACCTTTACATCTGAAATTTCCCAGCTGTTTTATTTCATCATAAAATCTACACTTATTCTCCTGTAGCTCTACATCCTTTCTCTTATTTGTATTTCCCCTTTCATGCAGCTCTTTCCTCTTTGCTTCTATATACTTGTACCAGTTAAAGATTATTAACAAATAAATGGGCCACATGGCAATGATTACAAGGTGTCTCAAAATGGAACCCAATGTCCCACTTCCCAAGTTTTCAAAACACTTGCCTACTGCAGCAAACCCATTTCCGACCATCACCTCCCAAGCACCTGTAGCTTCCAACTCCTCTAAGTCTGCCTTTATGTCAGTAATCTTCTTAAAATATTTCTTTACCTCCTCACTCTTATCAGGAATATAAGTACAGCACTGCTGACCCTTCAGCAACTTAAATATTCCACCCTCCTTTGCAAGGAGGATATCTAACGCAAGGCGGTTCTGCATCACCATAGATCCTATCGCTTTCTTTTCAGGGGCCATGGCCAACAATGAATCTGCTGTACCATCAATTTTAGTGGATAGTTTTCTAATTTTGAGATCATTCAAAATTACTCAGACAGAAAGTATCATTGCATCAAATATATCTCCAACTATTTCAGAAGCACTGCTAATCCATTTGGTTCTGGCTTGTGATCCCCACACTGGATCATTCAGATGTTCTACATTGTAAATCTTTGGGAAGCCTTGTGCCAGAGGTATTGGACATTTTATTTTTCCAGGGACTACTGCTTGAAATACACTGAGGTGAATTCCAACTAGACAGGTGGGAACTTTGTGACCTCCGAGCGGGCTCCTCTACAGTGGTGATTCCTGTTTTATTAATTACCGATGATACAGGACTGACATATGGTGGAGTCACCTTATTCATGGCCAAGGGAGTTCTTGCCGCCCCCCCACCCCATCCAGTGGCAACAGGGACAGTAGTTGAAGTACTTTCTCCAGGAGGAACTGGAGTCGTGGTGCTGGATTATTCAGGTTTATAAATGGGGACTGCGGGTCCAATAGTAACTAGAATAGTATTACATCTGGGGCATTAGCAACAGAAGAGATAACAGGGACACAGATCTCCACATTTTCTCCCATAGGGTTCTGTCTTGTATTTAGTGGGGCGGTGGCTCTCTCAGAGTCTCCACCAATAACAACACCACTCATCCCTTCAGATTGGGTCACACTATAAGGTGGTGGGCGGGTTGACAATAACATATTCAGAAAGTCATCACTACAATCACTATCGCTATCTTTGCTTGAGCCCTCTGTACTCTCCATTTTATCCTTTTTATTCTTGTTCTTCTTCTCCTTTTGAGGCTTCCCTCTCAATAATGCAGAGTATAACCTAGTTTTCTCAGTTATTTCAGTTCACCAATTGTGTTGTTCCACATCCCGCCTGGCTTCAATACAGCTGTGCACTGCCTTGCTGACTTTTCGCTTATACCTCTCCCTTTCCTTAACATGAGCTGCACATTAAGTGCCTCACAATTTGTGGGCCTAAGGGGTGGTTTCATCATACAATACTGTTCTCAAATTTTCAATAATTCTCAAATTAAATGTGCCATAGCGAGGAAACCTCAAAGCAACTTCATTTTCAGTAATCTTATACCAATGACTCAGCCAAATGAACTTATGGAGCCCCACATTCATGGCCATATAATGACCTGCCATGCCTTCTGGCGGTGCTTCTTCTCCTTCTTAAACGAGAATCCTCATATCTCTCTAATCAAATCTCGGAGAACCCCGAAACATATAATTTTTCAATAATAATAGCAACAATTAGAAATAGAATTTTCATTTTTAAACAGGAAATAATCTCCTAAACCTCAGCTCTCATTTGGCGCCAACACCAATCACAGCACGCCTCTCTAAGATGTAATCCACCAATAACAGAGCGGCGCTTACTCTATTCGCCCAATCTCAGTGCAGCATCCTATAACTTACTTCCCACTCCCCCGCAGCGGTTCACCCTCCTTTACAATTTTCACAAGCACATCCTTTTCTCCACGCTAAGCAAGCATAATAAACAAACAGTACGCGATTTCAACAAACAGCCTTTTTGTCTGCTCCTCTAAAGAATACAAAGTATTCAATCACACAAGAAATGGTCCGGAGTGACACTTTCTGACCAACTCAGACACAAACCCGAGTGAAACCTCAACCAGAAGGGAATCACCATAATTAATGCAATTTCTCCCTTGCGTAAAGGGATCGACCGCACCAATCACAATCTATTCTCACACAGTTATGTGACCCTATCTCAATTGTGCAGTTGAGGGTACCTCAGGACTGACACCACAAAACCTAGCAGAGAAATTTCAACACATTGTATTCTCGCTTATTAAGCACATTTGCATCTACATAACAACTAAAATGTCATTGTATCATACCGCACAATCTTACTAAAATAATGGAAGCTTGACATATATAATTGCAACATGCAAACCTATTAATGCTCACTCCTCTGCCAAAAACTCTTTTCCAAACTGCTGGCACTCCGCTGATCCTCCGAACAGAGACATGGGCTTTTAGGGCTAGGACTGGATTTGGGCATGTCTAGAGTTCCTACTCGGGTATCCTGACTCTCTTCTCTTTAATAACCAATTACTCAATGTGCTACTATCTGACAGAGTGCTGGTACTTACACTGCAATCTTTGAGTAAAGTTCTTAAAAAAAATTCCCCATTGGTCATTTGGACCTTTGTTGTTTGACTTGAAGCACGACGCCGACATCCACAACAGCTTTAGCGCCCCACCCACGCACCCAACCGTCGAACCAATGCCCCCCACCGCCACCCTTCGCACCTGGACCACGATGACCACTGAAGACACAGCCCGCACGATGAACACCATCCACTCCAGATCACCGACCGACCCCTGCCCACACCACGTCTTCAACAAGGCCGACTCCACCATCGCACCCCAACTCCGGAACATCTTCAACGCCTCCTTCAACACCGCCACCTTCCCGGAGAGCTGGAAGCACGCCGAGATCAGTGCCCTCCTGAAGAAACCTACAGCGGACCCCACCGATCTCAAAAACGTCCGCCCCATCTCGCTGCTCCCTTTTCCTGCTAAAGTCATCTAGAAGATCGTCAACAGACAGCTGACCGCCTTCCTCGAGACGAACGGATCCCTCGACCCCTCGCAGTCCGGCTTCAGAGCCAATCACAGCACCGAGACCGCCCTCATCGCAGCCACCGACGACATCCGGACCCTGCTCGACAAGGGGGAAACAGTGGCCCTCATCCTCCTGGACCTCTCCGCTGCGTTTGACACGGTCTGCCACCGCACCCTAGTCCAGCGCCTCAGCAACATCGGTATCCAAGAGAAGGCACTGGAGTGGATCATCTCGTTCCTCGCCGGAAGAACACAAAGAGTCCGCCTCCCCCCGTTTCGCTCCGAGGCCACCGAAGTCATCTGCGGCGTCCCGCAAGGATCTTCACTCAGCCCCACCCTCTTCAACATCTACATGAAACCTCTCGCAGCCATCCCACGCCAGCACAACCTCAATATCATCTCTTACGCCGACGATACCCAGCTGATCCTCTCCCTCACCAGAGACCCCGACACCGCCAGAACCTGCCTACACGAAGGGATGAAAGACGTCGCCGAGTGGATGAAGGACAGCCGCCTGAAACTGAACTCGGACAAGACGGAAGTCCTCGTCCTGGGATCTTCGCCCTCCGCCTGGGACGACTCCTGGTGGCCCCCAGCCCTGGGCACCGCACCCAAGCCAACCGACCACGCACGCAACCTGGGCTTCATCCTGGACCCCTCCCTCTCGATGACCAGACAAGTCAACGCCGTCTCCTCATCGTGCTTCAACACCCTGCGTATGCTTTGCAAGATCTTCCGCTGGATCCCGACCGAGACCAGGAAGACTGTCACCCAGGCACTCGTCACCAGCAGACTAGACTACGGAAACGCCCTCTACGCCGGAACCACAGCCAAGCTACAGAAAAGACTCCAGCGCATCCAGAACGCCTCCGCCCGACTCATCCTGGATGTCCCCCGACGCAGCCACATCTCCAGCCACCTGAGGAACCTGCACTGGCTCCCCGTCGACAAGAGGATCACGTTCCGGCTCCTCACCCACGCACACAAGTCTCTCCACGACCTGGGCCCCAAGTACCTCAACGACCGCCTGACCTTCTACACGCCCACCCGCCAGCTACGGTCCACCAGCCTCGCCCTCGCAGCCGTACCACGCATCCGAAGAGCCACCGCCGGAGGAAGATCCTTCTCTTACCTGGCTGCCAAGACTTGGAACTCCCTCCCCATCCACCTTTGGCTGACCCAGGACCATCTCGCCATCAGGAAACAACTCAAGACCTGGCTGTTCGAGCAGTAGCATACCCCTCCCCCTAAGCGCCTTGAGACCCTCCCGGGTGAGTAGTGCGCTATACAAATGGCATGATTGATTGATTGATTGACTGTTAGGGGGAAGACATCAAACATACATTTCTGGCTTGTGAAGCCAGTGTGAGTCCACAATAAGGAATGGGATTCACCAAATATGTTTACATGGCATTTATTTTAGGGCACTAATCAATCCAGTACATAGGCAAAATAAAAATGAGTTCAAAAGGTACAACAGTAACAGCCATAACAATAATGTAACACATTAAAGTAAATAGGTGTTCCATTAAGAAACTTTCCTCATCTATTCTAAACCTAGATTGACTACAGGACCATCTATCCAACATTTATATTTTAGGCAGCTTAGAAGGTGCCAGCATGATACAGACTTCTGTAGAAGTCGGCTTAGAAAAGGAAATAAGTGCCCAGCTTTAAGCTTCACACTAACAGGAAAAGGTAAGCAGAGCAGTCTGTAGCTATCCAAGTCAAAAGGGAATCTGCCCTCTAACTGTGGGAACACCAATTAAAATAAAAGGAGATTCAGACACATCCTTATATCCTCTGACACCTCCAGTAACCAATCAAATAGTTGCTTGAGAGGAACACCTGCAACCTCCCTTAAGTTTCCCATCGCTTCAAAACTGGGACTGTAATCTGCAACCTTGAACATCCAGTCATCCTGGCACATGATGAACAGAAGGACTGTTTTGACCATTAGTTCTCCAAGTTCACTGCCAACTTCCTCTCTTCAGACCTCACTATCACAGTAGCCGCCCGTGGAGGGAGTTCCGTGGGTCGGTATGGCAGGACGGGGGAGGGGCAGGGTGCGGGGTAGTAAAATCCAGCTCGCGGCCGACCAGAGTAATGTAAAGAAATAAATAAATTAAGCGAATTTGATTGTGCGCACTGAAACGCATTTGGTATTTCAGTGCGCGCAATGAAATTCATTTTATTTATTTATTTATTTACATTACTCCGGTCGGCTGTGAGCCGGAGTTTACTACTCCCCACCCAGCCCCTGCCCCACCCCGCCCTACCGCCCCACTGAACTCCCTCTACGGGCCGCTACTGCACTATCAACAGTCTAATACAAAAATATGCCTTCCTCTAACTAAAGAGAGCATGATAACGCACCTGCAAAAATATACTGGCAAGGCTAAATGCATTTCAGTTGAGCCCTTTAGTGAGACTAAGTTGACTCAGCAGTTAATCTGAACTTTGAATATATTGTTATGCATACACAAGTAGAACTTTAGGAATAATTGCAAACATTAATAAAAGAGGACATGATTACATGTTTCAACTGAACATTAGTGCACTCATAAATAAACCCCTTACCCCATTTTATTAATACATTTAAATGCTTTACACATGTTAAAGAAGTTAAGAAACTAAGGGCCAGATGTAGGTGATCCCAATTTACCTATTTTTAAATACCGAATTTTACCGATTCGGTATTTAACAATAGGTAAATGGGATGTAGATACATTTTCGGTAAAAATTACCAAATCTGTAAGATTCGGTATTTACCAAATCGGTAATTGCCATTCATTCCTATGGGCCTGGAGGCCCATAGGAATGAATGGCAATTACCAAATCGGTAAATACCGATTCGGTAAAATGGGGGAAACATTCAAGGGTGCCAGGGTGTCACTTTGACACCCTGTTGCACCCCTGAATCGTGCTTGTGTGCAGATGTGCAACACATACATACCTAAGGGCATGTATGTCTGCCACATGGCACAGTTGAAAATGCACAGATATGGATTTTCAAAAGTACTCGTTATTTACCACCAACTTATAGTTGGTGGTAAATAACGAATCCTTACAGGTGAAAAGTACTCACTTGAGTGCTTCCTACATTTCAGATTCGGTTTTTACCGAATCGGTATTTAAGAATTCGGTAATTTACCGAATTCTTAAATACCGATTCGGTAAATTACCGAATCTGAAATGTAGCCACCTACATTCCAAATGCCTAATACCGGTCGGTAACAGACGAATTTCGGTAATTTGGGCCGTTACCGACCGGTATTAGGGTTCCTACATCTGGCCCTAAGTCATTAGAATATCATATATGAATGTATCATTGCCTAATAATGACATATAAAGGGCGGAGCCTAAATTACGCTGCTCCAAGAGCGAGCTTCCATTATCTAGTTGGCAGAAGACCAGTGCTTGGACTAAGAACTTTAAATCGTGTTGTGGAATGAATTACTTAATACTCAAGGGCATTCCTGTCCATGGTTGAAATTTGTTTCAGAAGGTTAAGCCAGTCATCAAGGAAAAATCCCAGCGATTTGACACTATCCACAAAGTCCAGTTTTGCATTCGATGTAAGAAAAGGATTCTAATCATTCTTGGATGGGAAGATGGAATTTCTTTGGCAAGGCCAGTTAGTACTCTGTTTCTGTAGGGTTGAGTTTTAAGTGGTAGTTTCCATCCATTTCTGGACGGAAACTACCTTTAGAATGCAGTATATACCATTCCGAACCTTTACCATGCAGGTAAGTATCATACATAGTATATGCTCTTACCATTACCACACATAATTTACCATGTGGTTCTTTACCACACACGTAAGAGTTTTTGTTTTACGTAGCATCAATTTTATGTTATATTTTTTAAACAAAGGATAAAGTTGAAGAGTGGTTATGGTGACTTTAAGGTTAAGTGATTGAAGGTCAATGCTTTGTATTACATGCATGGTAAAGGAATGCTTTGGGAAAACATTCAACCATTTCTGGGCTTCGCCCAATTTGTTTGTGAATATGATGGTGTACAAAGGTACAAACAAAATCTTTATTGTTTAGGTTAATAAAAACTGTAACAATGCTACCATAAGTACAGAACTATATAAAAAATGTAACACGTGAATAAAACAAGATTTCATAAACATTACGGTCTCACCAGAGTCCAAAGTCTTTCTAAATCGTCAATAAGAAATAAACCATCAAAATATCACAGTTCCAAATAATTAACAAACTGTAAAATCACCATTGTTTGTCCATAAGTAGTCATAAATAAAGTACCATAGTGCTGTTAAGCCTAGATCATTAATAAGTAAAACTCATCATACACAATCCCTTTCACCAGTGAGCAATATTGAGTCTCTTACAGTCTTCATTGTTGGACCAACCACCTTCGCACCACCACCCAGTGAAAGTTTCCTGCGGATCATTTGGGCGTGAACTTAACTGCCTTTTCATGTAAAAGCAAATAATTAATAATCTTACATTTCAGCTGAGGTTCTTCTGGATCGAGACCTTTGTTTATCGCCATCTTGCACGATCGAATGCCCCGGGCATTAAAACTCTTTCTCAGTAAAAATACACATTAATTTTTTTAAAAAGGGGCATAAACAGATTAAATTAATACAATCCTCCTTTGCTGAGCCACATAGTCTACAGGATATAGGATCTATGTGTTTCCAGGATGCTTGGCCTGCCAGGGATGGTAATGTGCCAAATCGGATTGCCATCAGCTTTCTCTTTATCTGTGCTGAGAAGTCACATTTAAGTATGAGGCTTCAAATTGTCATAGGTTTGAAGGATCCTCCAGCCTAGGTATGGCTGGTTAATCTGTTTTTAACTTCTAAATAAGAGTGCATTTTGGTGGCTTTATGTACAACTTACTGAAATACTGGGCAGGACAGATTCTTGTTGCAGAGCTCTGTTGTCTTTGTTACTTTCATCGATGAGTACAAGTATTCGTGGTGGGTAGATTAAGGATCTGTTTCCAATGCCAACCATAGAGAGTTATTTATTAACCTTTCTAAATTTGACCAGAGAAGCATTCTGTGGAAGTCTAAATTCCCACTTGAATGCTTTGACTTGCAATCTGTCCAAAAGCGATGCATCTTTCCAATGCATGACAACACTTGTGTAAGCCTATGTTGGTAGAAATGTGGCTGCTATAAGTGCCAATAGTGGCTTGAAGGACGGGCCATCCAGCTTCTTAGCCAGTATACAAAAAGCATACATCAGGACTTTTCCTTTCTTGGTAACATACGTCTTGTGCTCTTGGAAATTTAATCTACTATCTATATATACTCCTTGATACTTGTAACTACTAACCTCACATAGATGTAATTTGGAGGTAGTCAGGGGGTCACAGCTGTGACCTCTAGCTTTCTCCCTGCTACTCTTGACACATCCCTGGTGACTCCTGGCCTCAGAGGAGGCACAATGTATGCCCCCATGATGCCAGGGGTCTATGGGGAAGTGGCAGGAGTAGTAGGGAACATGCTAGAGGTCACAGCTGCGACCCCTGACTACCTCCAAATGATGTCCATGTAACCTCCTCTAGGACATCATCATCCAGCTTGATTTTGAGGTTGACCGGGGTCGGTTCCTAATAGTCATTATTTTAGTTTTAGTTTTGTTCATTTCAAGTTTATTAACAGTGGCGTCTTTTTTTAATTTGGTGAGTGATCTTTGGAGTCCCACTCTGGTTAAGCTGAACAATACTATGGCATTCCCTTAAGAAAGGTGTGTTAAACTTAAAGGGCCTAACCGTGGTGAATGAGAATGTGCCTGGTCGAGTCTTCTGGACAAATCTGCCAAGAACAAATTGGACAGGTGTGGGGCTAACACACAGATTTGCTTGAGTCATATTTCATGATGATTTTCCTTGATATTCTTGTACACTAGGGCAATTTAACCTGAATCCAATTACATGTGTACAGTTCAATGGCTCATAGTATGCTAGCTGGGAGGCCCTTAATTTTCTCCACAAAAGTCATCGATCTACGCAGTTGAATGCTGCTTTAAAGTCTATGAAGTAAAAGTGCAGCTTTTTCTTAAGGCATTTGCACATGTCTGCTATTAGGGTAATGGGTGGATATTCGTAGTTGTTCCAAACTCTCTTTGAAACCCTGTCTGATTGACTGGGACCAGGTTGTTCATGTTTGACCATTCTATACGCTCCTCAAGAATTAGCGACACGTAGTACTTTGCTTCAGAGTCTATTAATGCTATGAGCCTATAGTTGGCCAGGTTGGATGGGTCTCCACCCTTAAATACCAGGTTTTGTACTAACCTTCTCCAAATCATCGATACCGAGCCTGTTAGTTCAACTTCCTTGCATAGTGCTGATAGCGGATTTGCCCAACATTCAGGATTTAGTTTAAAAATAGCCTGCGGGATGCCAATTGGCCCGGCGTTCCATCTCTTAACCCTGCCATTATTTAATTTTTTTAAGTATCTTTATTATAATACTGCGTTATTTCACACAACAATTTGCACATCATGCTGTTAATAATACTCCTGATCTGTCCAACGGGCTTCCAGCAAGACTACATTTCGACATATGTGATGTATCTGGGTTTACTCACCCAGGCCATGGTTGTGTGCATCATCATACAATGTTATCAGAATATGAATTGCAGAAAACATAACTACTTCAACAAAGAAAAAACTACCTAACAACAATTTGCAGCAGTATCAAGTGACGGTATTTCTCTTCAAAGTAAGTTTACCATATCTTTAGTGCATTTATTTGGAGCTGGAGTCTGTCCACAATTCAAAGTCAAATGGTCAGTGGAGGTGGAGGGTTTGGGAATCTCACCTCTCATCTATAAATGTCCCTCCTAATTGTGTGGGTCCAGGCTGCCCCTCGTTTCCGGTGTGTCTGAGGGTGGTTGGGCTGTGTCGTCTGTGAATCATCTGAGTTGGGCTCTGTGGGGATGTTGGATCTTTGCAACCCCTCCAGCATGTGACCCCAGTCTTCAATGTCTCGTTCTGCATTATTGTCGGTGCACACTGTTTTTAGACGGCGTTCTTCCACCACAACCCACTCTCACATGTCCGATGACCATTTGTCCAATCGTGGGGGGAGAGTTTGAGTCCAATGTATTGCAATACGCCGCTTTGCTAAAACTAGGCCCAGCAGGGCAAATTTGTATCTTGTCCTTTTCTTTGGGGCCAGGGGTACCCCCAGCAGGCAATGCTTAATGGGCGCGTCTATATTAATGGCTGTGACATTGTGTAATACCTGGATTACCTGGTGCCAATACCGCTGCAGACGAATTCAGAACCAGGTCATATGTAGGAAAGTTGCTGGGTCTATACCACATCAGGGGCAGTGGGAGGGGTGTTCTGAATTAAGGGGTCAAGTAAGTACGATGTATACAGTGAAATTGAATAAGTTTAAATCTGGCATTACTGGCTACCTTCCGCACCTGTGCAAATACTCTTTTCCATTCTCCTTCCGTAAGGGGGACTGGAAGGCCATCTGACCATCGCCTTTTATTAATGATGTATCAACTATGCGGTCTTCTTAGAGGGCTTTGTAGCAACGGGAGATTAGGCCTTTAGTGGATCCTGGGTTAAGCATCAATGCCAGTGTGTGTGACTCTATCAGTTCCTCTGGGATAGAATATTTTGCAAACTGGGCGAAATATTTTGGTATATTGAAGAAAGTGACCCTCAGGCATTTGAAACCATTCTTCTGCTTCATCAAATGTCAGAAATGCCCCATTTGCATATAAGTCTCCAGCCGACGTGTATCCCATCTTGTACCATTTGGATATATCCTTTTTTTAAGTTTAGAAAGCTTTATTGAAGTAATAACCAAAGTAAAACATCAGTACATATTATATGATGTGGGGTGGCGGTGTTAGAGTAAACTTAACAATAAGGTAAAAGATGAATTACACCTCAGTTGAAAGATCTATACAAAGTCAAATGCATTTTTAGGATTATAAGAAGAAGGGGGAGAAAAGAAGAGAAGAGAAGGAAAAGAGAGGGAGAGGGAGAGAAGATGGGAAAGGGGGAGAAAAGAGTCTAATGCCAGAAGAAAAACAATTTTGTAACGGTGAATAAATACAGGAACAAAAACACAATACAATGCATATACAAGCTTAATTATTTGACCTGGAAAGAAAAGAAGTTAAAGGCAACCACACCGAATCCTTTTTGATCAACAAAGTAGTAGAGTTAGCGAAAGCACAATCCATTCTATGATGGTGACAAACTAAATTCCACCAAGCTTGAAGCAAATTTTTGAAGTATCCTTCCAATTTGTAGTAATAATTTGGAGTGTAATAGCAAAAAATAGATCGATAAATTTACCCACAATACCATGAACATCCCAAACTAAAGAGCAACTGCCCAATAATACATGTGAAATCTCAAAAGGAACATTAGTCGATAAAATAGCATTCAGTTTTAACCAAACTTGAGACCAAAGAGATTTAACTAGAGGGCAATAGAAAAACATGTGAAGGAAATCACTATTATTATGAGGACAAGACCAACACTTTAGGGAGTCTATTAACTTAAATTTGTACATGTCACAAGGGGTGAGAAAAAATCTGTTTGAAAATGTGTAAAAATAGTATAAGGTCCGAGTAGTGCTAGCTGAGCATGAGGAAGTGTCAATTTCTTACCACAGGGAGTCCCAAGTGTGCAGGGGGAGTACTAGGGCTAGATATTTTTCCCATACAGGCTCTAATTTGGATTTGGTCCTTATTTTCAAAGAGTGGGATAATATTTTGTATATGGTAGAAGCTTTAAATTGAGTAGAAAAGTCAATGGAGGTAGGGAGAGTTTGATCGGGAATAGTCGTGGGAGAACCCTGAAGAGAGAGGCGAGTAAGAGATTCCTTGAGTAGAGGATAGTGAAGAGCATGAGAAGAGGAAATATTATAGGAGGTTTGGAGATCTGTAAAATCCATAAAAGATCCATCTTTCATTAAATGTTGTGGTGTAATAATACCCTTGTCAATCCATTCTTTCCAAAATAAAGAACGTTTGTTAATCTTAAAGGATTTGTGATACCAAATTGGGGTGCGTATAAAAGGATCAGCAGAGGGTAAGTGTGATTGAAGCAGGGAGGTAGTTATTGCTTTGGAATGATTAAAAATAGGAGAGGAGAAGCATTTCGGGGGTTGGGATAAGCAGGCAGCAGAGATAAAAGAGAAAGGAGAACACTGAGCTTGTTCCAACGAGCTCCAAGCTGTTAAAGGCAGATATGAGGTCTCAGATAAAGAAGTCCATATTTGCTTTAGAGTGAAAGCAGAATGGTAACTTACAATATTAGGAAAATTGACACCACCCAATTCCTTGGACGACTGTAGGCGAGCCAATCAAATGCTGGGTTTGCGATGTTCGAAAGAAACTTGGAGAGAGAACTATTGATAAGACGAAAAAAAGTGTGGGCAAGAGAAATAGGAAGCATGGATGAATAAAAATGTATAATATGAAGAAGCATCAATTTAATGGTAGCCAGTCTACCCGACCATGAAAGAAATAACAGAGACCAACCATCAATCAGAACGGACATTTTCTTAAGGATTTCTGCAAGATTAATTTTGATAGTTTCCTTGATGGTGTTAGCATAAAGGATACCGAGACATTTGATATGTTTAGAGGTCCACTCAAAACCTGTATTTGTAAACATGGAAAGAAGACAGAAGTTATTAAGTGGTAGGATTTCAGACTTATCTAAATTTAATTTATATCCAGAGACTCTTAAGTACTCATGTAAAAGTGAAAAAAAAGCTGTCAAAGAAGTGGATGGTTTAGAGATGTATAAAAGAATATCATCCCATATGCGGTAAACTTAATATCAAGTGAGTGGAATTGAAAACCTGTATATTGAGGAGAACGTCTGATTGTTTCTATGAAGGGTTCCAATGCAAGAATAAAAAGAAGGGGAGAAAGGGGGCATCCCTGTCTAGTCCCTCTAAGAAGAGGGAAATACCGAGACTGACAAACGTTTACCCAAACAGAGGTGGTCGGAGATGAGTATAGTAATTGAATGTATTGAAGGATAGAGGGGCCAAAACCATGCCATTTCAGGGCACCAAAAATAAATTTCCAGTTGACCCTATCAAATGCTTTTTCAGAACCTAATGTTATGGTGGCTAAAGGAGAATCTAATTTAGAAGCCAAATGAATGATATTAAGAAAGGTGCGTGACTTGTCTGTGATGGAACGACCTTTGACAAATCCGGATTGATATATATTAACAAGGTCTGGGATAACTATATTAATACATAGGGCAAGCAATTTGGCAAATATTTTACAATATGTATTAATCAGAGAGATGGGCCTATAGTTTTTACATAAGGACGGATCTTTATCTTTTTTAGGTATCAGGCAGAGTATAGCCTGTGTAAAAGTACCATGTGATGAGCCAGTGGTAAGGAAGTGATTAATTAAGGAGAGGAGGTGAGGCATCAAAAGTGATTTGAATTGAAGGAAGAATCGAACGGAAAAGCCATCAGGGTCCGTCGTCTTATCTTTGGGTAAAAGGAAGATAGCAGCAATGATTTCCTTGTTCAGAGATGGGGGCATTCAAGGAAGGGAGGTCAAGCTGATTCTCTGGAGATTTAGGAATTTTTAAAAAAAAGATATCAATAAGATCAGTAGAGGAGGAGGATTCTGGGGTGTAAAGAGAGGTATAGTAATCGGTAAAGCAGTCGAGAATTTTAGCATCTGAGAGATGTAAAACTTCCAAGGGATCCTTAATAGCAACAATTTTAGATTTTTGCTTTTTAATTTTAAGATAATTGGCCAGAGATGTGCCTGCTTTATTTCGCCCAGCATACATTTTTGCATTGAATTTAAGAAGATTATTGCAGGCAGAATCCCAAGACTGTTTGTTATATTGTATTTTTACTTTAATAAGATTGGATAGTGTGTCAGGGAAATTAGTGGAAAAATAATGATGTTCCAACATTTTGATTTGTTTAAGAAGAGAGGTAGACTCTGAGAGAGCCTTCTTCTTTTTCCGGGATACAAAGTCAATTATAAAACCTCTGGCAGAGGCCTTAAAGGCATCCCAGGTTAAATGTAATTGAGAAACGGAAGAAAGACCATGGAGAAAGAATTATTGAGCAAAGAGAGAAAACTGTTCCTCAAATTTAGGATCCAAAAAAAGAGAATTGTTAAAGCGCCAGCGCCGAGATGAGGGTGTAGGGGAAGGATATTCTATATCTAAAATGATAAGGGCATGGTCGGAGATAAGGATGGAGCCAATCTCAATATTATTCATGAATTGTAGGGTATGTTGTGTGAGGAAAATATCATCAATGTGGGAGTGGGATCTATGGGCAGGAGAAAAAAAGGAAAATTCTAAAACATCCGGGTGGGAGGTTCTCCATGCATCAACCAATCCTCTTGCAGTAATTGCCTTATGGAAGGGGTCCATGAGTTGGTTACAGTCTCCACCCACAAACAAATTGACAGCAGCGTGTGAGGAGAGAAGAGTAAAAAATCTGACCAAAAGGAAGAGTCAGTTCCATTCGACCGTATACATTGCAAAAAGAAATTGGAGGGTTATTAACTGTAACATCTAAGAGGAGCCATCTACCATTAGTGTCTTTAGATTAGTTTTGTAGATGAATAGTCAATGATTTGTGGAATAAAATAACAACACCATTCTTATTACTGTCAGCTGGGGAGCAAAATATTTCGTCCACCCAGTGTTTACGTATGAATGCAAATCTTGTAACCTGAGGTGTGATTCTTGTAACAAAGCAATATGACATTTCAATTTAGCAAGATGGGACAACACTCTCTGCTTCTTAACAGGATTATGCATACTTTTTACATTCGATGAGATAATGCGAAGACCTTTCATAGGTAAAATTCATAAAACGATAAACAATCAATAAATATAATAGATTAAGGAAAGATATTAATAAAGATATGAAGATATGCAAAAAAAGAGAGTGTAAGAAACAGAAGAGGATACAAGTATGTAAAAAGGAAGGTAGCGAGAAAAAGAGAGTAGCAAAAAGGAGGGAGAGTATTTAACATCGCTTGGTATGACAAAAGAAGTGAGCAAAAAGATGAGTATAAAAATATCGTTATGAAATAGTAAAAAAAGAACCAGAAACCCAGTTAAAAAAAGGACCCAGAAAAAAGAGAAGAAAAAGAAAAGAAAGATAAAAGAGAGAAAGTTGGGAGATAAAGCATAATTGCCTATTAGAAGGTGGACAGAAAAAGATGACGAACAAAGAGGAAAAAGAGGGAAACAAAGAAGGCAAGGTTGGGGAGCATAATCTTCCAAGATGAGATAGCAGAAAGAAGATGACAGAAAGCCCAAAGGCTTTAGTCATTAGGAACAATATGAAGAAGAACATTGATGTGTGAGGGGGTCACGAGAAACAAGACAACCACTCAAAAAAGAGACACAGAGGAAAGAACAAGGTTACCTTCTACTAGTAGATATGGAGACGGGAGAAATCCAAAGACAAAAAGGTAAACTAATGGAACAAAAGGAAGGGAACTTACCAAACAATAGGAAGAGAGTGCAGCAGGATGGGTCGCACATTAACATACAAGGGAGCAACAAAGGTGAGGAGCATCAACATCAATTCCATGAAAGGAAGGCCTGAGAAATGAGGGAGAAAACAAACGTAAACATAGTTAAATATTGCAAACTACCTATTAAAGCACAATAAAACAGACCAAAGAAACAACATAAAACAATTAAGGCTGCTCAGTTCCATAAGTTCTCCCCTTGTGAGCGTGAATGAAATTCCGGAGGTCAGCAGGATCTTCAAAACTCAAAGTTCTGTCTTTATAGGTTACTTTGAATAAGCAAGGGTGTATTAAACCACAGCGGGCATTCATGGATCTTAAGGGAGGCCTAAGGTCAAGGAATTCCTTCCGCCGGTTAGCAGTTGGCTTGGACACATCTTGACTAAAGAAAACTCTATGGCCAGTCCAAAGTATCTGCTTGTGTTGCTTGGCTACATTAAGAATTGCCATGAGATCCAAGTAAAGAAGAAAATAGGCAATTATTCCTCTAGGTTTAGATGAGGAGGAAGCACTCTGTGGTCCCAGCCGATGGGCTCTTTGAATATTGAAGTCCATGGATTTGGTATTAGGCACAACATGGTCAACTTTGAAGAAGAGAGGAAGTACTGTTGTCAGTAAAGGGAAAACAACATCGTCGCGGTCGTGCTGCTTTTGAGGAAAGCACAAAAAAAAATCCACTGGTAGGCCCTCTGGGCCAGATATTTTACATCTGGCCCTTCTCTGCACAGCATCGCATAGTTCGTCTAGTTGGGTTTCTGCACCTAAGGCCTGTGCTTGTTCAGCTGTGATGCGTGGAACTGAAATATCATGTAGAATGTTGAAGTTAGAGGACTGTGCAATCCCTGGGGCTTTGTGATATGTTGCAGCTAGGTGGTCATAGAGACATTTGTTGACTCCTGCCTGCGTATTTATCAAAGTCCCATCTACGTGTGTTAGCATTAGGATTAGTGGGGGCGGTCGCTCTCTTTTTAGTAACCATGCTAGCAGTCTTCCTGCTTTGTCGCCTTCTCTATACAGGAGTTGACGGTATTCCTGCCTTGTAAGGCAGTCGAGTTCAAGTTCAAGTTCAGGTATTTATAAAGCGCACTACTCACCCAGGGGGCGAGTCTGTCCCATAGTTTTCTAACCTGTCTATAGACTCTTTGTAGGGAATCATTGTGTGTTGCTGTGGGTTGCGGTTCATGTTGCAGTGCGGAAAGTTTGTCTTCCACATCTGTAAGCTCACATTCTAACTTGCGTCTTGTCCCTCCAACCTCGGAGAGGCATTCACCCAGGATAATCACCTTAAGCGTGTCCCATTCTTTTCCCCTGGAAGTGGCAGTTGACCAGCTCGAGTCAAAATACCCCGTAATTGTTTCTTTGAGCTCCATGCAGAACATGTTATCTTTAAGGACGTCCAGGCTTAAACTCCATATGGGTAGCCTTGGCCTGTTAGGAGCCGGGCCCCACACGAGCAGGACTATAGCATGGTCTGAAAGGAATCGTGTGAGTATGCGGCACTACACAGCGGCTGTTATGGCCAATTCTGAGAGAAGGAATCAATCTAGTCTACTAGAAACATCCCCATCGGGCATGTAGCACATGTATCCCTGCAAGCTTGGGTGGGTCTCTCGCCAGATATCTACACATAGCAAGCAGCCCATCACTTCTTGTAGGGCTGAGGTCATGTTAGGTTTGGTGTGCATTTTTGGGGGGTGCCTGTCAAGATTGCCGTTAATTACACAGTTAAAGTCCCCCGCCCATATAAGAGGAATTCCAGCATATGGAATGGGCAGTTTTTCCAGTTCCAAAAAATAATCTCCATCGAATTTGGGGCATATGTGTTTACCAGACAAACTTCAATCCCATCTAGCGTGCCATGTATTACTATATATCGACCCTCTTCTTTTGCTGCATAACTGTGCTTCTGGAAAGGAACTTGTGGGGACACCCACACTAATACCCCCTTGCATATGTGGAATATGTAGAGGCATATAACTGTTGTCTCCATTTCTTGTGCAGCTTTTGAATTTCAGAGTCTAGTAGGTGGGTTTCCTGTAGCATCACCAATTGCACCCCTTGTCTGTGTAGGTAGGATTTATTTATTTATTTATTTGCAGGTTTGTACCGCGCTAGATTCGACTCCCGGAGGAGTATCTCCGCGCCTTTAGGCATCTACAGCATATGTTTGGGGAAGAACCAGTTTGGCAGCCGTTCTAGTGTTGGAATAGGAAGGTCTTAAGTTGTTTTCTAAATGGAAGATGTTCTACACATAGCCTGAGAGACTTTGGGAGACTATTCCATAGGGAGGGTCCTGCCACTGATAACGCTTTGGTTCCATGTCTGGCTTTTTTTGCTCTAGGTACACTGAGGAGGCCTTGCTCGCTCGACCTAAGTGACCGAACAGGTACATAGGGAACGAACTTTTTTGTCAGGTATGCTGGACCCAGCCCGTTGAGGCTTTTGTGTTATGTGCAACATACTTTGAACTTGACCCTCTGTTTGACTGATAACCAGTGCAACTTTGTCAGCAGTGGTTTGGAGGGGGTACGAGGGGGGGCGTTCAGAACCAGGCGAGCTGCCGTGTTCTGAACCACCTGGAGTCTTGTCATGACTCCCTCGTTAGCAGACAGGAGCAGGCCATTACAATAGTCTATTCGACTCGGTACCAGTGCCTGTACCAACGTTCTTCTAGTTGCATCCGGTGGTAAGGGGAAGATTTTTCGTAACAGGCCAATAACATGAAAGCAGGCTCCCACCACCTGGTTGCCATGCTGTTTGAGTGTAAGTTCTTGATCTAATCGGACTCCCAGATTTTTAACTATTTGTTTGGGCTCGGGTACTGGGCCCAGATCTTGTGGCCACCAGTCCGGAGTCCAGAGGAGTTTAGCTTCACCAAACAGCATGACTTCTGTCTTTCCAATGTTGCATTGCAAGTAGTTGGACGACATCCAGTGTGCCACTGCTTTCATTCATGGATTGTACTCTATACCGCTTTGTAAATGAATTAAGCCCCCTCACATGCCAAGTTATAATCTTAAATTGTCTCATATGTCTGTGGATGTACACCTGACTCCTCCCTATTATTTCTTTGTTCCATAACTTGCACTGCTTTCAAATAACTAGTACATTTTCCACACCTTCGACTTTTCCTAACCCCCGGGTAAACACTATATCAACAATTCATGCATTCCTAATCGTTTTAACCCCTTCCGACCCCTACCCATTTCCCAGTCACCTAACAGTCTTCAAATCCATGAAAACTAACATAACATCAGTGTCATTATGCATGTAGGTCATGTTCTTAATCAAATCTGTTATGGACATCATCTACAACTATAACACTGGTTCACACTCAATCCACGTTACTTATACTCTATACCCACAGCCATCCAAAACTATATACTGAGCAAGAGTGTAATGAAATGCACCAATCCACATCAGTGAATCAATCAGCTATCTCACCCCAACTCATGGCCTCCATACATTAAACAACTTGCTCACTACTTTCCCATCTATCCACTCATTCCACACACTCACCCTCAACACATGTTACTGAGGGCTCAATAATTAAAGAAGAAAGATATATAAATACGCTTTGCTGTTTTCAGTTTCTACTTTTGGTCAATTCTGGTGGGGTTTTTTCAGTGTTTTCAATATCTTAAAAAACAGTTGTTATCAGTGATTACATATTTTCACGCCACTAAAGACAAAAAGTGTTTTTCCGGTGTTTATGGAACGTTTTGCTTTTATTATTGCTTGCTTTCTGCACTGAAAGAACATGGTATATAGACAGTGTGCTTATAGTGTGTAGGAGGTCCAAACAGACTTTTGCAAATTAATTTTATTTTAGTACACCATACAATACTTCTTCAGCGAGTCTTTTGGTCATGTGCGCTTGCTCTTTCCTTCCCATGTAATCTTCTGTGAAAAGACCCTCTCAGCATTCATAGCCCCATGGGCTGAGAACCATCAGCTAAGGGACACAGTTGGGATGACTCTTTCTTTGATGCCACATAAAGCACGAAATGATAAATATTTCCGTTTTAGTTCCTGTGCATAAGAAAACAGTGCACCAGAATGGACTAAAAAGTCAATAGCATCCCTCATTAACTCTGGAGATGGTAAAGATGCTTTCAGCATATCATCTAACAAGTGGCAAGGATGTTCTACAGGGAATCACTTCAGCTCTGGTATCAATTTTGACAGGTCATCACAAACTTTTTTCTATAAGTAGCTGAATCAATGCAAATACAAACAATATCACTCCAATCTTTGTTGAACTTGGAAAGAACCTTTTTTGCAGAGCATTACAAGTGACACTGAGTTCAATGCTTTCCAAAAGTGTGGTGTCATGTTTTCACCACTATACCAGATGCTTGGTGATATATAAACTTGTCACTATACCTTGCATTGAATGTTTAAAGCCTGAGGTGTTGGCAATTCACCTACTATCAATACTTACCCACTAGAAACTCTGGTCTGATTTATTAAGGGTTTTTACCCATTCTCTGTGGGTAAATGTGATGACACATATTAGGAAAGATTTTTATGAAACCAGCCATTTTACCTATCAGTGAAAGAATCAAATGCAGCCAAAATATCAAATATGAGTTTGATAGTTTCTGATTCTCTACAGTTTATAAAATAATTAAACTAGACCTAAAACATGAAACTAAACCTTACATATTTAGACCAAAGGGCACAAAACTTAAAAAAATAAAAGGAAGAAGAAACAATATTTTAGTGGCATCCTTAAAGAACAAAACTCAAGCAGAATAATGTTAGCCAGTCTTCCTTACTGCTAGCTTGTATAACAAAGTTACATTGTATTGACACCTTCAGGAAGAAAATAATGACTCTTTCACTCTCTTTTTCCTTTCTTTGAATGCATTTAGTTTGTGGTTGTGTAGGTGTTTTTTCAGTGTTTATATGTTTTCACCGATAAGGGCTATTTATCTTTCAGTGGGGTTTTATCAGTTATTATAGGTTTAAACCTAAAACCCCACAGCCTAAATATAAACTAAGAGTGAATTATAGCGAAGCTGAGAGAGAAAAAGAATAGATTGATAGATTAGATAGGAGGAGAAAAGGAGATAAGATAAGATAAGATAAGATAAGAGGGGATGCTGCTCCTCTCGTTTATCAATTTCGTCCAGCCAATCACTCACATACACTGACTTATATCTCATATCACATCTGATGCTCGTCTTTCACATTGGGACTAAGTGCTTGGCTCATATTCAGTTATTTCACACATACCAGCTTCCCACTCGGGGGGGGGTACTTATGTTTGTCGCGCTTTGTGCCAGTTCAATGTTCATCTAGTTGTGGCATATCCTCTATCACGTCTCCCATGCTGCTGTCTAAGTTGGACGCTGTAACCACCTCCACCAAGCCTCCCGTTCAGGTTGTTGTAGGTCAGGATCCACACGGGATTCTCTCTGGCTCTCTCTGCCTGTGTCTTCATGTTCCAAGTCCAGGGTTCATCTTGGCAAACCACCACTCCTTGGGTCGAGCGCGATGACTTCCTGGACCCTCTGTCATTGAAAGCCCTCACTATAGTAGCACCAGGCACATTCGATCTCTCCTTCCCCTTGTAGACTGATCTGACTTCACCGCGTACCTCCAACCACTCCCAGGCAGCCTCAGGTGAAGTGAAAAAATGCGCCCGCTCATTATGAATCACTTTTAGTTTAACGGGGTACAGGAGCGCATTCTGTAGGCCCGTCACCCGGAGCTTTTGCTTTACCCCACCAAAGGATACCCTCTCCTGCTGAACTAAGCGTGTGTAGTCCGGGAAAATATGAATTACATTGTTCTCATAAGTAGGGTCCCCCTCCTGTCACGCTGCTCTTAGTATACAGACCATGTCTCTATAATTGAGCCCTTTGGCAATATGGGTCCTTGGAGATGAGCCAGGAGGCTGTTTTTGTATAAGAGCTCGAAGAGCTCTTTCGATCACGAAAATAGTAGACAGTTGTGCTGTGGGAAACGTGTCTTTGATCCATCATTCTAGAAATTGTTCAGGGACTTTACCTTTGGCGCCTTCTGGAAGTCCCACAAACCTAACTTTGCCTCTCTGTGATCGTCCTTCAACATCTTCTGCTCTTTGTTCCAGGGTAGCCATTTTGGAAACTAAGTTTGTCAGAGTCGTTTTTAATGTGGGAACTTCATTTTCCAGTTTATACACGTTTTGTTCAGTGGCTAAAGATCTCTCTGCAACTGTGTGGAGGTCGACTCATAGTAAGCCGATGTCCAGGGACATGGCATCAATTTATGACTGGACTGCTGTGCTGGAGGACTCAATGGCAGCAAGGATTTTTGCCCCAAGGGGCCTGGCTGTGTGTTTGCATGCTCTGAAATGGGGGCCTTGCGTGGAGGATCAGATTTTGAGGCCTCCCTGTGCAGTGAACTGGTGTATCTTTGTTTGTTGTACTCCTCTTTGCGGCCGTCTTTGCCCATATTAACTGTAGCTGAGGACCCCAGTGGTGGGGAAGCGCTGACAACACCTAAGTACATTAGGGGCTGGCTTTGGTCATCAGAGGGGTCTTTCCAAGTATGGTATAAGTATAGTGCGCCAATCCGGGCCCTAGCTCCAGTGAGGCACTGCCATTAGTGTCCGTATGCAAGTAGAAAATAGAATAACTGTGGCTGAAGGAGGTATACTTATTGTTAGTATCAACCGCTCTGGGGCTAGAGAGGCACCAGGCTCCAGGTTTTGGCAGAGTAGGTGATGCAGTACCAGCAACAACATCAAGAGAGCCCTGGGGCGCAGCAGGGCACTTCTCCCCTATATTCGGTTCAGCAGAGTACCACAAGGCTCCATAGTCCTCGAGACCCGCTAGGAATTTAAGTGGGTCATGTGTCTCCTATTACATTCCCAGCCACTCCCAACTTTAATACTATGATGACCGTAGTGGGTTAGTATTCATTTGGCGCAATACCTATTAAATAGACATCCCTGTAGGGGAGTGGGCCTATACACGTTGTCCATCTGGTGGTTGTATAACATGGGGTGGGGGCCAGCTCCCCATGCAGCACAACCCCAACTGCTCACTCCCTCCGCTAGTAGCTTCCTGCAGGATTATCTTCAGGTGGGGGGGCTTTTGTTTTCAGCAATGTCGCCACAGGCAGCGTCGATACCCGCTTTGCCACACTGACCCTCAGCGCCAGTGATTCCACTGTAGTCTCGCCTTTGGTGGGCCCCGTTGTCGCCTCTCCCTCACTGTCACGTCTTGTCTACCAGCCAAGGGACCGGACTATAACAGCGGGATGTCTTTGTCTCCCGGATGGCCCCCAGTGGTAGTACTCCGGCCACCCATTGTGAGAAACCGTAACCCGTGCCCACGTGGCCAGGGACAGCACCAACTGCAGAAATAGGCCACCTTTTCAGGGTCGTTCTCCCGACCCGATTCCACCGCAGCTCGCAGTGGGGCCCTCATTCGTCACTGTCCCTTCAGCCCAGCTGCCCATGCACCAATCCCGGCATCTCCACCTTTCCAGAGGTGGGTTTGCATCAGTTGTCGTTTCGGCGCACTCCCGCTTCCTGTTGCAGCCAGTACCCTCCAACGGTCTCTGCGCACAGTGAGCCCTCCACTGTCCTCAAACACTAGGCCCCGACGCAGGCAGCTGCTCCAGGCTCAGGCACCACAAACTCTCCCACTCGCCAGCTCTGGAGCCTTTCTTCAGCAATTTCACGCCTGTACGTGCACCGTGTGGCTGTCAAGCCAGGAGCAGTCATGCCATCGTGTGGTGATCACTTTGGAAGGATATTTTACAGGATTATGTAACTTGCTCCGGCCTCCATCTTGGCCATGCCATCCTTACCCTGCCATTATTAATTTGACTACCTTATTGGGTGGATAATGGTGGACCTTGTGCATGGATGGACAGTCTAAAGTAATACACAGTTTACTATTACCCATTCTTTTAGGATTGCCAATATCTTTTGTTGCAGTTTCACCAATGTTACAGCTGCTTTCTTTATTCACCGACTCTTCTGTGTTGCTGTAAATAGGCACAAGTCTTGATATAGTGGGGACCCTTTCCTTACTAGCATGACGCATAAGTTCCGCCCACACTAGATTCTCAACATGAGTTTTATCAGTGAACGTCTCAGCCAGGCAGATGACCCTTTCCTTAGTAGAATGACACATATATTCAGCCCGCACTGTATCTTTAAAGCATGCACCATCAATGGACGTCTCAGTCAAGTGGTCAACCCAAGCTTCCTCTGGCACAGTTGAGTTATTTATTACACTAGAAGTCCTGCCAATACCTTTTATAGTGTCCCAAAATGCCCTAGTGTGGGCTTGCTTAGCATTAAATAGTTGCTTAATCCGGAATGCATCTGTTTTCATTTTCCAGTCTGATCAGAGTTTTTTTTTATATTGTTAGGGGCATTGATATTTTTTTAATTCCTAACTGCCTTTCTTAATTCCCTTCTTAGTGCTTGCCATTTGATTGAAAGTCCTTCTGACCATTTGTCGGCTTGCTACCTAGTGGGTTTTTTTTACTGCAGGAGCATGCAGCAGCAATCTCAATGTGAATTCCTTCCATGCATCCATTTGGCTATTTTCAGGCATGATACTAGACTCCAGGGTCTCTTTCGCCATGCTTGCCAGGCCAGGTACTGAATTATGCGTCCACCTCAAGCGTTTTAAATGGGTTGTTTTTAATGAGCCCACTTCGACAGATGCACTCATGTGCCTTGAAGGGATTATACTCTGCTTAAGCTGCTGATAAGAATGGTCACTTCGCGACTGCATATTTTCTCAGATACTGAAATAATGGCAAATGGATTGTATAGTCTATTATTAAATGTGAGTTAGCACCATAGTATATATACCTTGGGGTGGTGTCATCTTGGGTTCTGCCATTTACTGCTCTCATACCTAGATGTTCCGAGACTAGTTTTTGCCCTTTGGAATCAAGGCGTTTTAATTGAAGACTGAAATGTAACTTCACCACCCAAATGCGTTATCTATAGCTAAATGACCTTCTTCATCAGGGGTATAAATTTAATTTGTGTTGAAATCCCCAGTCACAATTATGTCCCATGTTTTGTTTGTAAACCTTACTTCTGTTATCACATAGATTAATTTTGAGAATAGAAAAGTCTTTTCATGTGCATTCGGGTGTGCATAGACAATAAACAAAAATTCTGTTGTTGTGGATTGTTTGTGCCAAATACTGAACACAATTATTTATAGGCCGGATGCCGAGGAAGAAAGCTGCTCCGAGGTGATGTTTAATGCTATCGATACATAAATTGCCAGGGCACTTTTTGGTCTCCCAAATCGGTGTTATCTGGTGGCCTTAACATAATGTAGTGTATAGCCTACCAAGTGCATAGGCTAAATTAGCCAGGTCTCTTGTAGAGCACTGATCTCATATTTTCACCAGTTCAGTGGTGGGACACCATTTTGAAGTAGAGTTTTTGCCCCTGCGATATTCCACTAAAAGAGGTTTAAAGAGACGCCCTGGGGCTCGCTAAATGGTTGTTTAAGGAGTCACTCTTTTCTTGGTGCATTTAAGGCTGATGATATCCAGTTCCACCGGTCCTGGCTCAAATCACTTAACTGTTTATTTTTCATTTGTTCAATTTTTTCCATTGTTCCACGAGCACACTGTAAAACTGAATACACGAGAGTTGTTCCTAATTCTATGCTTAGTCTCCTGGTTGGCATTTACAGAGGAAAAGGACTGCGTATGTTTTGACAGTATCATGCCCCATGTTTAAAATGTTTGTCTAATAATCATAACTGAAAGTGCTAAATCTTCGGTTCTCCATGTAGTGAGAGTTTGTTCAGGTTGGTTATAATCCTCATTAGAAAGAAATTTAACTGACAACAAATCTGATTATTTAAGATTCTTCTAACTGGGAATTTCACAAAATAATCTTTTTATACTTCCTCTATTGAGGATGTCATACTGGCCTTGCAAAACATATTGTGGTTTTAGGAGAATTAGCTGATGCAGACTCTCCTTTTGTGGGGAGCATGTTGTTGGTAATGAGGAATGGAGATGCATCTCCTAGTCGTTTTTTTTGTGGGCATGTTGTTTGGACTGCTCCACCTCTACAACTCTTCTCTCTTTACATTTTGATGTGGATGACTATCCTTTCACTTTGGAAGTTATTACATGGGTAGCAATTCCAGTCATCCCGCCTGGCGATTTCATGTCATTTCTTGTCAAGATCTTTGTTTATTAATGTGATTATTCGACCACAGGCTGCTTTTCCTTGGATGAATTATCTTCCATTGTTTTATTATTGGGAAGGATAAGCATGTATAGAATTAGATTAACTTCTCAATTTTTCTCGTATTGCAAGAGATACAGTCCTATCTGGACCTGATCCCTGGATGTTTTGCTCTAAGTGCTTTCCCTTATTTACATGTGGCACTCTTTTGTCCAAACCAACCTGAGTCAGGATATTGTCAGGTGTCTTAGTGACATTATCAGTCATATCTACTGCTGTTTGCAACCTATCTTTTTTTTAAAGTTCAAAGTAAATTTATTGAGGTGAAGGGAAATATTAATGCAAAGAATACAATCACAATAAAAAATAAAAGGAGTACATGCAGTAAAGCAAGTAGTTTTGATAAGCGCAAAGGGTTTGGATAAAAGTCAGTCAAACATATCATGTACAAAGGAAATAACAATGTCATATGAAAAATCTGTAAAGAAAAGGAACTTACATTCTATGCAATATATGTATTACAAAGTGGAATATAATCAAATTATATAATCTGAACATGGAGGAAATCATGGAGGTTTAGTCACTTCTTGTTGAAGAGCAGTAAGAGACAAAGAACGTCTACCACTTGTATCACTAAACAACGTAACAGGCGCCCACGAATCTAAACGTTTTGGTGCCATATGCATCGGGTATACAAATGTTGTGTCCAGTCTGTGGTTGTAGCAGACAGCATACCACCATGCTTGATACGATAATTTAGTGAGGTCCTTCCAGTTCTTGGTTATTTGATAAAAGGCCACTGCTAACAACAAGTTTATTATCTTTACATTGGAATCACAGTTTTCCCAAATAGGGGATAAACTACCTAAAAAGATATATGCAACAGGAAAAGGATGACAGGAATCAAAAATCAAATTAAGTTGAGACCATACATTTACCCAAAAACTTTGAACAGATTTGCATGTAAAGAGTAGATGAAATAAATCAGCGTGTGGTAAGGAACAAGTCCAGCATACATTTGAGAGGTCAGTGTGCCTTGCGTTAAGGATAAGTGGAGAAAGTAGGAGTCTATTGTATATATAAAAGAGTGTCTGTGTGGTGTTTGCATTGCTAGAGGACTTCCTAAGTTTAAGCCAGATTCTATCCCAAAACTCCACAAGCCAAGAGGTTTCTAAGTCCTTTTCCCTTGGAACAAATGAGCTATGTAGAAATTTATATACGGCGGAATCTCTAGAATTATAAAGCAGGAGAGCCCGTAATTTATCTGCGGGGGCAGGTTCAAGAGAAATAAGATGTTGAGGAATTGTGTATTGTGTGCTGGCAATTTGAATAGCTTGTGTTAAGAGGGAGTATTTAGAGCGAAACGTTGGAGGTAGGCCAAAAGAGCTGCTGGCCTGCGCAAAGGATATAATCTCATCTTCGTCATATAGTTGACGCACCCAAATCAGACCTCATCGTCTCCAAAATTTCCAAAATAGAGGGATATTATTTATTAAAATATAAACATTATGCGATATAGTAGAGTTGAGAAATGAGATCCAATCATTGGAATTCGAGAAGGAGACAGACGGAATAATCTTAGAAGTATGTTTGATTATGGGACTGGATACAGACTGCGGTTTTCATGCAAAAGACAAATATTCTTGAAATGAGAATACGGAAATGATGGATTGTTCAAGCGTAACCTAAAGAGGACAGTTTCCAGAAGATTCCAAGAGCCACTGTGAAGCCTGATGTAATAAGAAGGACTTATGGTAGACAGGGAAATCAGCAAAATTCGTCCCACCCTCCGATTTCGGACAAATCAATTTTGAGATAGACATACGTGATTTCTTATTACTCCATAAAAAGGAGGGTAAGATGGAGTTTAATTTTTAAATATATTTCAAGGGAATGGACAGTGGAATATTAGAAATTGTATATAAATCTATAGGAGAAAGCATAATCTTTCTGGTGTCTAGATGGCCCCACCAGGACAAGTACAGAGGATGCCATTTCGTTGTTAAAGAGGACACTCTTTGTATGCAGTTTTTCATACAACGTGATATTGTTCTTGAAATGGACGAAGTAAAATGTAAACCTAAATACTTGATGTATTGGGGACTCCATGCGAAACCTGAAGTAGCAAAATTAGCCTTAAAAGTATATTTTGTTAGATGTAGAATTTCGCATTTATATTTGTTCAATTTATATCCAGAGCCATATGCAAAGGAATCAACTTCCACTAAAAAGGCGGGGAGGGAGACTTGAGGTTGTGAGAGGAACAAAAGGACATCATCAACATAAGCTGCCATTTTAATATTAGTCTCTTTAAAAGTAAAACCATGTATGTTATAATTTTGACGAATTCTTAACAAAAAGGTTCTAAGGCAAGATTAAAAAGAAACGGAGACAGTGGGCAGGACTGTCGGACACCTCTACCAAGTTGAAAATAGGAAGATATACCACCATTTGCGCAAACAGCTGCTATCGGATTGGAATACAAAATAGATATCAGAACAATAATTTTTGGGCCAAACCACTGAAGTGTACGAAAAAGGTAAGGCCATTCAACTCTATCGAATGCTTTTTGTGCATCCAGAGCTATTGCTGCTAAGGGGTGAGAAATATGTGAAGCTTTGGAGGGGATATAAAAAAATAGGTGAGTATTGTCTGTAATGAGCCGCCCCTTAATGAAACCGGATTGTTCTGTTCCTAATAAGTCAGGTAACTGGGATTCCAAACGCGATGCTAGAGCTTTTGAAAATATTTTATAATCTATGGTTTTTTTTTTTAAACCTTTATTCGTACAAAAAGGATATACAAAGCTGGGCCTACAACCGATCTGGCCGGCCACAACATGTTAAAGCAGTCAAAAATTCCAAAATAGTAGTCACAGAATCAGAGTAAAATTGTACATTCAATATAGTCGCTAAAAGAGAGGGGGAAGTATGAGGATCTATACGGCCAGCAATCAGGAGTAATATAGGTTAATTTTATAATATAACGATAGGGCGTATGGCAGGCTCAGCGAGAACAAAACAATATCCGGATACCCCGCACAAATCATTAACAGCCAAAGGATAAAGGGCAGCAATATAGAAATGGCAGTACTATACACATCGGTAGAAGGACAGACGTAGGAAGCACAAATCAATATGCAATCAATAATAACTTGGCGTACCCACCACCCAATAGCACTTTGATATAGAACAGGGGGGCCGGAATAGTAATATCATTAAAACTAGCCCGCCACACTAACCTGGGGAGAAAAAGAAAGGGGGAGGGGAGGAAGAGGGAAAAGGAAAGAAAAGAAGGAAAAAAACACAGATTAAAAGAAGAGGAATGCCGCGTCGGAACAAGCTCCCCATAGCAAGGAACACACATAGGAACAGAGGAATTGCAACAATGAGGGCATGGGAGTCGCATCGGAAGCAGCAGAACTTTAAGAAGAGGAACAGCGACGTCACATATCCCACCCAATCATACCACGGGAGGCAAAGGATAGACGCGGCACCCCCATAAAGAGATACAAAAGGGCCATAGAACTGAAGAAAATAAAACAACAAAAAAGACCCAACCCACCCATCCCACCCAGCACCCCTGCAGAAGGCTACGGCCTATCCTCCAAACAGCGCGCCTGTCGCCCTAAACCAGAACCCGAAATATAGTGGAGATAAGAGAGAAAAGAAACAGAAGACAAAAAAAGATACGAAAACAAGATAGTAAATAGGAGGGAGGAGCATGAGATCAAAAATAAATACGGTCGGCTACAGCCCTCCACCCAACCATACACTACAGTACATGTGTACCAGAACGATATAGACTCGAACACGATAAAACTTTCAGAGAGGTTTCTCATAGCACTATGAATATGGGCAACTCCGCCATGAATTCGTATACCAATAATCTGTCGGGGGCCATGCATCTCACCCCAATCCCTTCTTCACTGCATTTACCACCCACCAAATACCAGCCTGAAGCGTGCAATACGATGCGAGGCAAGCACACAAATGAAAAAGAATACGTTAGATTAGTTTTATGGTGGGGCGACAGGCACACTGCAAGTTGGGGAGGTTTTTGGCAGGGGTGCAGGGTGGGGGGTGTTGTAACGGGTTCAAGTTTGGGGGCGGTGGGGGGGTGTTTGTGTGTTTGTTCCTTTTCACAAGGCATTGTATTGTTTTCTCATTTGCATCCATCATTGGGTCTCGTGGGGGTTGTGCTCTGTTTCCTTCTCAGGGATGGGGGTAGTATGTTGAGGCTGCTGTCTTGGAATGTTAATGGGTTGGGAGACAGGATAAAACGTGGGGTGGTGCTGCAGTTCCTTAGACGTCACTCCCCCGATATTGTCCTTTTACAGGAGACGCATTTAATTGGTAACGCATGCCAGGCTATGAATAGACGTGGATACCGCCTGGTCGCTCACTCTGGATTCACCTCCGGTTCCAGAGGGGTGGGCATTCTAGTCCGGTCCTCTCTCCCCCTTGAAATTGATGAGATAACACTCGATGACAGGGGGCGCTATGCGGCGCTCACTGGTAGATGGGAGGGTAAGACACTTTCTATACTCGCAACGTATGTCCCTCCGGGCCTGCAGGTGTCCACCTTTGCTGACCTTGGGAGGCTCGTACTGGGGCTTCCTGAGGGTCTTTTGATCCTGAGCGGAGACTTTAACTCCGTGGTCTCTGGCATTTCTGATCGCTACCCTTCCAGGGATTTACCTAGGTCTCAAATGTGGTTGAGTGATTTGATGGAAACGTTTGGACTCGTAGACAGTTGGAGATTGATGCACCCCACGCAGCTGCAATACACTTTTCACTCGGGGGCCCATGGTAGTCTCTCCAGGTTGGATTATTTTTTAATGCCAGCAGCCCAATCATCCTCCATTAGAGAGATTCGTCATCTTCCCAGGGGCATTTCTGATCACTCCCCCCTGTGGCTTTGTGTTGAGATTGGAGTGGGTAGTGAGGGTAGATTGGCTCCTATAAACCCCTGGTATCTTCGCAATCCTAAAACCCGCTCTGAACTGATAAAATCTATTGACCATTATTTCAATGAAAATGTGGGGTCTGTTTCTTCCTCTGTTTCCATGTGGGAGGCTTTCAAGACGGTCATCCGTGGACATTCTCTGTCGTTGATTGCTGCCGCCAAGAAGGCTAAATACGAGGAACTTGTACGCCTCGAAACCGACATAACTGTGCTCGAGAGTGATCTTGCAGATGGTGTTACTCGTTCTAAATTGCATTCCCTCAGTCTGAAACAAGCTGATTATAGAGCCCTTGTGACCGATGCGGCGAAAGTGATGAACAAAGAGCAACAAGGCAGGATATATGATGTGGGCGACAAGGCTGGTAAACTGATTGCGTGGCTGGACAAGAGAGAAAGAGTCAATCGTGTCGTCCCTGTGATTGAAAGGTTGGATGGTGAGTGTGTCACTGACCCGGCTGGTATAGTTGAATGCTTTGTTGACCATTTCCAAACTGTGTATGCCTCGGTCAGTGATAGGGATGAGGCGGATTCCCAATTGTTGTTGCGGGACATTGCACTGCCTCGCATCTCTGATGATGATAGAGATCTAATGGATGCGCCTCTTACGGTAGACGAAGTTGCTATCGCCATACGTTCCCTTCGTTCTGGGAAGGCAATGGGCCCTAATGGTTTGCCCATCGGACTGTACAAGCTGCGTCCCGACAAAATGGCGCCTTATTTAAGGGGTATGTTTCTTGAGGCTTTCGACTCTGGTTCCCTTCCCGTTGATCAGCGCTTAGCTACCATCGTTGTTATCCACAAGGAGGGTAAGCCGCGCAATCGTTGTGCCTCATATAGGCCCATTTCATTACTTAATGCCGAACCCAAAATACTGGCCAAATTGCTAGCTAATCGATTGATTAAGTTGATTAGCGACTTGATCCATCCGGATCAATCTGGTTTCATCCCACACCGGAATACTGCCCTTAATCTTCGGAGACTTCACGGAGTTCTCGCGAGAGCTGAGACTCTTACTGAGCCGGCCATTTTGGCCTCCTTGGACGCCACTATGGCTTTTGACACGATAGAATGGCCTTATCTTTGGGCGGCTCTTTCCAAATTTGGGTTTGGTCCGACATTCATCGCCTGGGTGAGGCTTCTCTACGAGCGGCCCCTGGCCCAGGTGGTTGTTAACGGGAGGGTCTCCAGTGTTTTTACACTTGGGTGAGGCACTCGGCAGGGTTGCCCGCTGTCCCCGTTGCTCTTTGCCCTTGCCTTAGAACCATTGGCGGAGTGGCTCCGTTGGGAGCCTTCGATGAAAGGCATTCGGTGGACTCCCGACTTTGAGGATCGAATTTCGCTATACGCGGACGACATCCTCCTACACCTTACATCCCCTCAGAAATCCCTCAATGTGCTCTTTGACGTTTTGACCTCTTTTGGTCGGAACTCGGGTCTCATTATTAATTGGGCTAAATCATGTGTTTGTGTTTTGGCAGGGAGTCTTCCTCCCCTGCCTCGTAGATTCCCAATTCAAGTAACTGAGACTGGCTTCAAATACCTGGGGATTTATGTCACTTTGGATCCTACAGTTTGCTATGAACGCAATTTGCTGCCCCCTCTCCAACGACTTAAGCTTGACGTTGCACGATGGCGTCAGTTGCCTCTGTCGCCACTGGGCCGTGCGGCTCTTTTTAAAATGATGTCGCTGCCCAGATATTTATATGCACTCCAGAACTCTTTTGACCCCATTCCTTCGGGTTACTTTCGTGAAGTGGAGAGCCTGCAGAGGCGGCTGATTTGGGATGGACGTGCACGCATTGCTCTGTCTAAACTTACGCTTCTGTGGTATGATGGAGGCATTGCCCTCCCAGATATCAGGCGCTACTATTGGGCTTCTCAATTGAGTGCGATCAACCACGCAACTTACGCTCCCGGTCCTACCCCGGCTTTTGAAATGGACAAACATCTTTTGCCGGTGGGAATTTCAATAGGGCGCTATATTCTAAGGGGCTTTATAGAACATTAGCCGGGCCCACTAAAATCGCTGTACGAGTGTGGCATGATGCGAATGCGGCCTTGGGATGGTGTGATAGACTGACCCGCGCAACACCATTGTACGATTCTGAGGATTTGGGCAATTTGTGGAGGACGAAAGGTTTTGACAAATGGGATATGATTGGCCTAAGCAAGGTGGACGACCTCTGGTCTAAAGGAAATGTTAAGACCTTTGAGGTGCTTAAGACGGAATACGAGCTTGGAGACAGGGAATTTTTTAGATATGCTTAGGTACGTCATGCCCTGCTGTCAGTCTTTGCTGTGGGGACTGATATTCCTGAATCCTCGCCTCTCGAGGACCGTATTCTGGATGGCTATGTACCTGATAGTACAATTTCATTGATCTACAAAAAGCTGATCAATAATAGAGCTGATCTGCTTGTGCGCCTCAGAGCTTTATGGACCGACGATAGATTGGAATTGGATGACGAGGACTGGCAATCTGCACTGTCCTCGCCTAAAGAGGTTGCCATACTTGCCCGCCTTCGGTTCGTCCAACTTAAGATCCTTCATCGTGTGTATGTCACTGGTCCAAGTCTGGTTCGAATGGGTTATTCTTTGGGTGGGCTATGTAAGCGCGGCTGCAGCATGACTGGCACCTTTCTTCACATTCTATGGGAATGTCCCGAGGTGGCTGAGTTTTGGTCCCGAGTGCATGCAATTATGGAGAGGGTCACGGGGGTTTCGCTTCTGCCTGAGGCCCGGCGCTGTCTCTTGAATGTGTGGGAACCCAATGATTATAATATTGCACAGACCAGCTGGGCTACCCTTGGCAACATGATTGCAAAGAGGGATATTGCACAGCTATGGGGCTCCCATAGATCACCCACTGTATTGGCATGGAAGGAGAACATGGACTGGTGCATGTTTAGGGAAAAGACCGTGTACCTGTCACAGGGCAGACCCAAAAAATGGAACAGAATTTGGTCACAGTGGAATGCTTATCGTGGAAATGTATGTATTCCCCCACAGGATCTTACCCTTAATATTCCCTCGTCCCCTAAATGACATTCCAAATAATTTGCACCTATTGTATATATTGCATTGTCTCCTTGTTGCCCCCCCTCCTCGCTATCGATTTTGCTTATTTGCATGTACTGTACTGTTCAGAGCTGCGCCCGCATGGACTCATGATCGCCTTACTGTTCTATGCCTTGTGAACTGTGTTATGTTGTTTTTTGTTAAATTCAATTAAAAAAAATTTGGAAAAAAAGAAGTTCCTTCTGTGTAAGGTCATTTTCTAAAAGTGAAAGATCTGGGCGTGAGTTAGGGGTGCATTGGATGTTGGATAAAAATTGTGAAATGAAGTGATCAGAAGAGAGAGTTTCAGATGTGTATAATGTCTTATAAAATTGGAGGAATTCATTGAGATATCTTCATCTTTGAACTTCAATGTATGGTCTCGATCAAAAACAGATTCTTTATTGAGTTTGTTTTGCTTAACCTTTAAATAATTAGCAGCTTTATTCTGGCCACCATAGGATTTTGCACTTGACTTCAATAGGTAGTTTAAAGCATTAATAGTTGTATCTTGGTTAAACTGAAATGTAGCCTGCATAAGTTCAGATAAACAAGCTTTTGACTTGGAGAATAATAAGAGTGCTCCAATCTCTTTATTTTGGCTAAAAGGGCATTGATGGTTTGTTGTGCCTTTTTATGTTTTTTGAGACAAACCTAATAACAAAATCTCTAGCTGATGTTTTAAAGGCGTCCCAAACCACAGGAAAAGGTATAGTATCTGATTGGTTGAAGAGGAAAGATTTAGCATATTGTCACCACGCACTGCATGCGTTTAGACAGATTGGAAGCAATCCAGAACTCTGCTGCTATTGTTGCGCATTTGCACATGCTGACATTTGTTTTAACGGTGTTTTTAGGAAAAATTAGGTGAAGTGTCAAACTTGTTTTAAAAATTGTATGTACTGGTCCTCTTACCCGCACTTTAATCGTTTTCCACCATGCGGCTTTGCAGGCACTAGGGCGAGCCAATCTGCTCCTTGTTCGCCATATTGGGGGTAGGTTTGGTACACTATTGGGCGCCATCTTCAGGGACGCTCTAGTGGCCAGACAGCACTGCCTATTTAAATCGCGGTATGCAAGCGCGCGGACAATAAAGATTTAGTATATTGTCACCACGCACTGCATGCGTTTAGACAGATTGGAAGCAATCCAGAACTATGCTGCTATTGTTGCGCATTTGCACATGCTGACATTTGTTTTAACTGTGTTTTTAGGAAAATTAGGTGAAGTGTCAAACTTGTTTTAAAAATTGTATGTAGTGGTCGTCTTACCCGCACTTGAATCGTTTTCCACCCTGCG
Organism: Lissotriton helveticus; assembly: GCF_964261635.1. NCBI lineage: Eukaryota > Metazoa > Chordata > Amphibia > Caudata > Salamandridae > Lissotriton > Lissotriton helveticus. The sequence goes on along the minus strand of NC_136065.1, from coordinate 1,073,892,911 downwards.
GCTTTGCAGGCACTAGGGCGAGCAAATCTGCTCCTTGTTCGCCATATTGGGGGTAGGTTGGGACACTATAGGGCGCCATCTTCAGGGACGCTCTAATGGCCAGACAGCACTGCCTATTTAAATCGCGGTATGCAAGCATGCAGCGCTCGCGCGCAGCGGGCGCGCCGGTGGCACACCGGAGGATCGCCAGAGGAAAGCCCGTCTGCACCCGTCAGCGCACCGGCCGCGCTCAGCACCAGCCATGCTGCTGTTTCAATCCCAAAGGCTAATAGACGCGTCTTCTCGAGGGATCAACTGTGGGAGTTCGGTAAGGGCATGAATGCAGTTCATTGCCCTACTCCGGGGCAGACTCTTTATACAAAAAACTCTGAAACTGAGGATGCAAAGTGTGGTCTGATTAATAGTAGATCTATGGTAAAGCATTACGAAGAGGTGGTCAATTTGGTGGATGATATGAAATTGGATTTTCTCTTTGTGACCGAGACATGGTCAAGTGCACATTCCACCGCATATATAGGCCTCACATGTCCAGAAGGATACAAAATAATACAGAAGCCCAGGAATAATGGACGAGGAGGGGGGCTTGGGGTAATATACAAAGATAACTGGAATTTGCGCCACCTGCAGGTCGCGGATGTGGCAGGAATTGAATTGTTGGGTTTCTCAGCTTACGAGCCTAGAGGCACTCTTTTTTCAGGCCTATTATGTTACAGACCCCCAGGCTCAGACGCTCAGTACCATGAGCTGTTAAATACCATTACAAATTTGACCCTTTCTAGAGTACTGATCCTGGGAGATTTTAATCTCTGGGACAATGGGTGCCTGGCCGGCCATCTGAGAGACCTTACCCGGCTATGTGACAGTCTCAATTTGAGACAATTAGTGCAATCCCCTACTCATGAGGGGGGTCACATTCTTGACCTCCTATATGCTAATCATGCTGAAACAAAAGTGATAGATATTTTGCCACAATACTGGACAGACCACTCACTCATACTTTTTCACACAGTGGTGTCCAGATCTAGCAATGATCGGGAGGCAGGAGTCAACTTGCCGGAAAGACAGAGACTGGTCTAAATTAAAACAAGATAAGATAACCCAGACATTTTCTAGGGTAAATCTTTTCGATCCCTCCACCTCGGTAGAGAGTAATTACCAACAATACTATGATCTAGTAACCGAGACATTAGACTCTCTATCACCAGTGAAATAACGCAAAGTGAAGAAGAGGCCGTCGGCTCCATGGTACAATGAGGATTTGAGATCGCTTCATTTAAAATGTAGGAGGGCGGAACGGATCTGGAGGAAATTCTATTCCGACACAGACAAAACCACCCTAAAACTACTACAGGCAGAATATAAAAGAGGCATTGCTAAGGATAAAGCTGAGTTTTATGCCGCCTCCATTCTACAATCTTCTAACTGCACCAAAGCCCTCTTTGACATTGTTAAGAAACTTTCTAATCCGAAATGCATGAGTAATAAGGTGACTGCCTCGCAGAAGCTCTGCGATGAGATAGCGGCATTTTTTGAAGAGAAAATTGCTACAATCATAGGTAACCTCCAAAAGTCAACTACTGTTAATGTGGAGACTGTGCCGCTGGAGCATAAGGAAGAGCCAGGGTTGAAACCTTCCCTTAGCCAATTTACCGAATTGACGGAGGAAGTATTTCGCAGTCTAGTATGTAAGGTTTCTTCTGGCTCCCCCCTTGACCCCTTTCCCCCGATGTTATGGAAGGAAGTGGGACAAGTAACCTTACCCTGGCTAAATCAGTTATGCAACCAATCATTGGAGGCAGGGTTGGTGCCAGATGCTTGGAAACATGCAATGGTTACCCCCCTGCTCAAAAAGCCCTCGCTGGATCCTAGTGCCCCTGCTAAATGTAGACCTATATCTCTTTTACCCTTCCCAGTAAAGGTCTTGGAAAAATTAGTAAGCAGGGATCTTTCAGACTTCTTGGAGAAAAATTACCTGTTGAATGAGGACCAGTTTGGCTTCCGTGCAAAACATGGCACGGAGTCAGCATTATTAATGGTCATGGACAGTCTTCGAAAGCGTGCGGACAATGGAGAGCCCACTGTATTGATATTATTGGATATGTCAGCCGCTTTTGATACGGTGAACCACTGTATCTTGTTGGAGAGGCTAACAGAGACCGGGGTGAACGGGATGGCTTTTCAATGGTTACAGTCTTATCTGTCGGGCAGACAACAGACAGTATCCTTAACACCATTTACATCAAATAAGTCACCAGTCCCCCTCAGAGTGCCTCAGGGCTCGTCCATTAGTCCTATCCTTTTCAATATTTATCTGCGTCCTCTACTCCCCCTGATTAGATCTTTTGGGATTGAGTTGGTTAACTATGCCGACGACACCCAATTGGTGTTTTCCCTGGAGGGGAAGCAAGCGGTGTCGCTGAGTACCCTTCAGGACTGTATGCGTCATACCTTCTTTTGGCTTAGGAAAAACTACCTTCAATTTAATGGCGGTAAAACGGAGGTAATGTTCTGCCCGAGTAACACCCTACCTTGCCACCTACCACTGGAGTTCAGACTTACATCGGAAGAAGAACCCCTGACTCCGGTTAAGGTGGTACGGAACCTAGGGGTTATGGTGGAGGACAACCTTCAGATGGAGGCCCAAGCCAACAAGACAATCAGTGTCTGTATGGTCCTCCTACGAATGATGCGACAGGTGCTACCTTTTCTCCCGAGTGAGACTTGCACCCTGGTGGTCAGAAGTCTGATACTTAGTAGACTGGACTATTGTAATGCTCTGTATTTGGGAGCCCCGCAGTATATAATTCAGAGTTTACAAAGAGTCCAGTCTACAGCGGCTAAATTAGCCCTGAACTGGGAGCGTCGCTCTTCTACTTCGTTGGCTCTGAAAGAGCTACACTGGCTGCCAATTTGTGAAATAATTCGCTTTAAATCTATGTGTATAGTGTTTAATGGACTACACAATTCAGGCCCAAGGCCGCTTTCTAACAGGTTTAACTGGTACCAGCCTAAGAGGACGCTTCGCTCCTCTTCGCTAAACCTAGCGGCGACGTCCAGATTTAAGCAATCAAGGATGGGAGGCCGGGCTTTTAGTGTGTCAGCAGCTCGACTCTGGAACGAGCTACCACTCCAGATTAGACAGTCTAACATGTTGACCTTGTTTAGGAAAAGCGTAAAAACCTGGCTGTTTCCTAGAGGCAGCTAAGTCCAGTTCCTTTCTTTCTCTCTGACCATGTTACTGTAATGGGGGCTTTGTGCGACAATCTGAGCGCCAAGATAACCGTAGGGTGAAAGGTTTGCACTATATAAGAAATAAATACATACATACAGGAAGTTTTCATTAAAAAAGAAACAAAGGATGACGTGAAAACCGGGTCCGGAAGCAGGGCATTATTAAAACGCCAATTTTGTGGCAAGTTAGGTGTGTGCAAAACATCAAGGTGAATAGTGATGGGAGCATGGTCAGATATTAAGATAGAACCAATATCTGCTGACACTAATGATTGAGAAATGTTATGAGATATAAAAAAATAATCTATCCTTGATTGGGTATGACGTGTCTGGGAGTAGTAGGAGTATTCCCTCAATGTGGGGTTACAAAGTCTCCACACGTCTATAAGCTTGTGTTGTTTAATTGTTTGTATAAAGCATATATGAGATTTATGAGGAACAAAGGGAGTTGATGATTTCATTACAATCTCCTGCGAGGATAAAATTATCATCAAAACTTTGTGTGATTTGTTGGGCCAAGGAAGTCCAGAAAGGAGGAATCACCAACTGTGGGTGCATAAATATTCAATAAAGAGACTGGAGCATTCTCTACCATGAATTTGACATATATCCATCTACCTACTTGATCTGCACAATTGCGATATTACCCTAACCGGAAGGGATTTGTGAAAAAAAATAAGAACTCCATTACGTTTACCATTGCCCGGGGAAAAAAGCACCTCTCCCACCCATCCTTTCTTCAATTTTGCAGATTCTTCAGCCGTCAAATGAGATTCCTGTATACATGCAATATCTGTTCCCAATTTAGCTAAGTGAGTCAAAGCTCTCTGTCGTTTGATAGGTGAATGTAAACCTCTGACATTCCACAATACAAGTTTTAAAGGCATAAACTAAGACTGTGAGTATATAGTAAGTACCGAGTAAAATAGAACTTTAAACAAGTTAACTATGCCGAATAACACACCAACTGAATGCTAAATGAATTAACTGAGCTGGAAAGGAGAAGAGAAAGGAAAAAAAGTACAGCGATTAAACATTTGAGATGTAAACGAGTATTGCGGGACAAAGAAAAGTGTGAAGGTGAACAGAGATTGAGATAAAACTTTTAGAGTAAGAAAGAGATTAAAAAAAAAAAGAAAATAGTACAAGAGATAAAGAGATTAGGTGAAAACAAAGACGTACATATATATCCAGGACATATGAAAGGTGGAGGGGTGTGAGGCCACACGGAACAATGACGTGTCCAAGACCCATACGGGAAGGCGGGAAGGAGAACAGAACCAATGGACGTTGGAACATAGGGGAGAAAATAACACGGAAATATAACCTGTGGGGAGAGAAAGGAGGTTAATGATACAATTGAAACAGTGTGAACATAAATTTGCTTTGTTTACATATGATCAGCCCACAAGCAAGGCATTAACAGAGTTAAAGCTTGTAACAGGAGTAGAAGCATGTCAGGAGCCAAAAATGTCTATTTGCTGTTTGATGAAGAAGTAGTATCCATTGAGTCAGTGTTATAAGAGTATAGGAAACGCTTTAGCTTTATTGGATCTTCATAGGTGTTAGCTTTGTTATTGATGGTCACTTTAAATAAACAGGGGTGGAAGAGACCATATTGTGCACCTATTGAGTGTATTTGCGATCTTAGTGCCAGTAACTCCTTGCGTTGGTCTGCAGTTGGTTTGGCGTAGTCTTGAGAAAGAAATAAGGAATTTCCTGACCAGGTAATGTGATTCAATGCCTTAGCCGCAGATATAATTTTTAGCAGGTCAGTGTATTCAAGAAGGTATAAGATTACTCCCCTTGGTTTTCTTGCTAAGGAAGAGGACGTCAAAGATACTGCTGGGCCCAATCGATAAGCTCTCTGAATATTCAGAAGAGTGTCTTCCGGTAGCTTGAGGAGCTTTAGGAGAAAGGATTTAAAAAAGGTGATTGGATCCGAACCCTCTGTTCCCTCAGGTAGACCATAGACGCGAAGATTATTTCTCCTATTTCTATTTTCTACATTTTCCATTTGCCCATGCAGCATTGCCACCTGGGAGCATAGGGAATCCATTTTGGAGGTAGAAGATTTTAAGGAGTAAACATGTTGTTCCAAGTAGTGACACGTTCTTCCACATTTGACCATTTATCAGAGAGCAACTGTAGCTTAGAGTTAATTTCTTCAACAAACGGGCGCAAGGCCCTGATTTCTTCTAGTATTAAGTCCATTGTAACTGAAGTAAGTTGTTTGGGAGGAGAAGGAGGATCCTTCTTCAACCTTTTAGACAATACTTTGGTAACACCAGAAGCTAAAGTGGTAGTAGATGTCAACGCACCCTTAGGTGAAGCATTGGCTGAGTCATCCATGGATAGACAGCTGTAACGTGAGCTGGTATGGATTAAAAATCTATGAGATGAGGATTTAGGTTGAGAAAAACCTTTAGATAATCTTCCCATATATAGGATAGAGTTTGAACTGAAAGAGCAGTAATAACGAGTTCTCAACTTGCAATATCTCAAGAATTAGCTCTGTAGTGTAGTGTAAATGAAAATATATGCAAAAAGATGCATAAGGTCGTGTGCATCTGGATATAATAGTCTTGGCGTTATAAATATGCCCCTGTTAGTAGTTCGAGATTAGAGAGAAAAAAGGAGTCATAGGGTATAGGTATCAATAAATAGCTATAGAGGGTTAACAAGAACCATGTAGGGTCCACTCTATGCCATAAAGAGGCTCTCTCAAAAAAAATATATATATTTATTTTGCTCTCAAATAATATGCCATAAATATATCGCTCATTTGTTTTAAAATGACACATGCAAAAGTGAAATATGCATTACTTGTGTGAGAAATTAAGGCATCGTTGATATAGCAGAGAAAAGATATCAGCAAAACAATGGCATCTCCACAGCATGAGCAAAGCAAGGCTCTAGTAATAATAATGCAGTCGGTGCACTGATGCAAATTTGTCTGTGTGGCATTACAAAATGGCGGTAGAGCATCTGGTATAATAATTCCAGGATTCCTTGATGCTGTTTAAAGAAGTTTATTCCAAGAGAAATTGATCTCATCCATCAGCAAGCAGATAATGTCACAACTGACCAGATTAAGAATCATAACAAGCCTAGAACCAAATGCATGCTTAACATTCCATTGTGAGAACAGATAAAGTCTTAAAGCAACAGTATATACAAATACCACACATCTCCCTTCCTTAAATATAAAACAAAATGTGAGGATAAAACACAAGTTAATAAAAAATTATATTCATTGTATATTTGTTTTTTTAAATAAAATCTGGAAGATGCGAAGGACACTTGGTTATTCTTGAAGATCTTCTAACAATTTTTAAACCACCTTCAAGATTGGATTCAGATCTCATGTTGGTATGAGGAGGAATGTCATTCACTAGATCTGCATTTAGATCATTTTCCAATTTACCTTTTACCACCACAACTCTATTCAAGTTCCATATACGATGATCTTGTGTTTGTATGTCATTGTTGAACAATTTAATTACCTTGATAGGTTTCATGAATTTTGGCATTGAGCTTCCCACAATACCAGGACGCTTAATCATAATCCAATCTCCAACTTTTAATACTGTTTTCTTTACCACATTCTTAGCATCAAAGTACACCTTCCTTTGTTCAGCTTTTTCTTCATCTTTTCTCTGTACCTCCTCACTATCACATGAGTTCTCCTTACCTCTTAACAATTCATATTTGTTAACCCAAAAGGGTTCAACACAAGTATTGGGTATTCTTCCACGAAACAATAAGAAAGGTGTTTTCCATGTCATAGGAGTTAACCTATATTCCTCTACCTTTATCATGACCTCTTTTTTCCAATCTAAAGCTATACCCTTAGCTAATGCAACAGTTTCTTTAATCACTTTGTTAAATCTCTCGACCAAACCATTTGCCTCTGGGTGATAAAGAGAAGAGGTTTTATGAACAATACCTTTAGAAGATAAAAACTCCTCCATTTCCTCAGATATAAGCTGAACACCATTGGCAGTCAAAATTGTAACAGGTAATCCTTCCCCGGAAAACAGTTTCTTTAAACACTGAATCACACTATTAGAATCAATCACTGACAGAAAGAAAACCTCAGGCCACATGGAGAACATGTCAATAACAACCAACAAATATACCAGTGAATCTTTAGAGTGAATAGGACCAACTATGTCCAAAGCAATATCCTGCCAGGGACCACTGGGACGACTCCTCAAAAACATAGGTTGTATGTGAGTGTTTTTAGCTTTATCACTAAGATTGCAAGGAATGCAATCTCTCACAACCCTCTCCGCCATTTTGTCCATTCCTGGCCACCAATAGGACATTCTTAATCTTTCTTTACACTTTGATAAACCTGAGTGAGCTACGTGAACCAAATCAATTAACTCCTTTCTGAGACTATCAGGTGGAATATTCATGTCCCTCGAAACAATAAATCATTCTCCACTGATAATTCATTATGCACGCTCCAATAAATTGTTGTAGATTCTGAACCTTCCTTATTACTATTCCAACCATTCTTTACTAAAGACATCACCTCACACAAATTCGCATCACACTTTAATTCTTCAGACCACCTTTTTTCTGAAATAATATTATGATCTACAACACATACCAGTTCATCCTCAAAAGCTGTATCATCCTCATCAACATGTTCAGAAGAAACCAATCATGATAAAACATCAGCCACACCATTATCAACTCCAGGGATGTACTTGATAACAAAATATACTCTTGTAGACCAATAATCCATTTGGTAATTCTGCCAGAAACAAGGTCTAAACCCTTTTTGCTAAAAATTTCAATCAAAGGTTTATGGTCTGTATGCACCTCAAAATCCGACCCCCACAGAAATGTTTTACTTTTTTATTTCCCAAAACACTCCTAATGCTTCTCTCTCAACAACAGAGTAGCGAGTTTCTGGATCTCTTAGACTTCTTGACAAAAACATAATGGTCTGCATACCATTTGAACCTTTCTGTTTTAACAGAGCACCTAATACTTTTTCACTTGCATCAGTAACCAAAATGGATTTATGTGTGGGATTAAAACTTTTAAGTGAAGGAGCTTTGTCTAACCTCTCTTTAATGGCAACACATTCTTTTTCACGAAGATCATTCCATGAAAATTCTTCACCTTTACGTAGTAGTTGTCTCAGGTTAGCAGTAATACTAACAACATCTAAAACAAATTTGGCATAATATTCAATCATTCCTAAAAAAATTCATTAATTCATCTTTATTTTTAGGAGAACACATTTTTTGATGGTATCAATTAAATCAGACTTAGGCTTTACACCATCACCTGATATGTTATGTCCCAAGTAATTAATTGTGTTAGATTTGAATCTACACTTTCCCACCTTGATAGTAAGATTGTGTTTGCACAAACTATCTAACACCACCTTCAGTCTTACATCATGTTCAACATCATCTTTTGCAAATATTAAAATATCATCCTGATATATGCACACACCAGGAAGATCTTTTAAAACTCTTTCCATAACTCGTTGAAATACAGATGAAGCAGATACCAATCCGAATGGCATTCTCTTAAACCTAAACGTGCCAAATGGTGTAATAAAAGATGTATAGTCTCTGCATGACTCCTCCAACTCTATCTGGTGGTACGCAGATGTAAGATCTAATGTGCTGAATATTTTTGCACCATCAAGCAACACTAAAAGCTCTGTAATGTTAGGTAAAGGGTATCAACAGTAGCGGTCGGCAGTAGGAGTTTCTGCAGGGCGGTGACGTGGGCAGGGGAAGGGGCAGTGTGGGGGGTAGTAATGTATGGATTACGGAGTTTAACAGGTAAGTAAACATTTAAATAAATAAAACGAATTTCGTTGCGCACACTGCATCACCTTTGGTGATGCAGTGCGTGCAACAAAATTTTGTGCTGATATCCCTTCAGCCATCCCAAGGTTTCTTTAAAGACATCAAGGGCCCGATGTAGGAGCCCTAATACCGGTCGGAAACGGCCGAATTCGGCCATTTACGACCGGTATTACGGTTTTCTTATGTAGGGGGATACATAAGTACAGATTCGGTAATTTTACCGATTCTGTACATTTACCGATTTGGTAAAATACTGATTCGGTAAATGTACAGAATCGGTAAATAGAGATGTAGGCGGCACTCTGAAGAGTGCCACAGGCCTTCAAGAGTCGGTATTTTACCACCCAATCCAATTGGGTGGTAAAATACCGAATCCAGGTGTGCATGCACATCTGTGCATGCACACCTGTGCCATGTGACACACAGACATGCCCTTAGGGTATGTATGTGTGCCACATGGCACACAAGCCTGTAATTGGGGTGCTAGAGGGTGTCAAAGTGACACCCCCTGCACCCTTCTAAGAATAGGTAATTACCGAATCGGTAAATACCGATTCGGTATTCAACATTGATTCCTATGGGCTTCAAGGCCCATAGGAATCAATGGGGGATACCGATTCGGTATTTACAGAATCGGTAAATACCGAATCTTACAGATTCGGTATTTACCGATTCAGAATTACCTACATTTCCCCCCCCCTCTAATTTACCACTTCTTAAATACCGAATCGGTAGGATTCGGTATTTTAGAAGTGGTAAATTAGATTTACCTACATCGGGCCCTAGGAAACCTTTTTTCCAAATCATACAGATACTTATCATCATGATTCTTCTCAATAGATTGTACTCTATCATCTGCTTGTATACCTGAACCTATATCAATATGCGGTCTATCTCTTAGTTGTATAGGTGGATTGGCATTGGGATCTAGAAATACACCTAAATCACCTTGGTGAATCCAACTAATTATACTGTCTCCTCTCTTTGAGACATAAATCTTTCCAGACACATATCTATTCTTATATTCTATGAGACCCATGAAGTAACCATGTAACTTTATAGGTTCACCTCCGTACGGTAAAGTAATGATGTCAGGTTTGATAAGGGAAATCTTGTTCATGAGTTTAGAATTAAAAAACTCATTAGAGATTATTCACCTTCAACTAAAATTTCATCAAAAGGGCAAGATTTGCTATTGCCCTTGATAACCACCTGAACAATTATCTGGCCACACTCAAAATCTTTAGCGTATGAAGATCCAGATGCTTGTTCATATATTTTTACCTCCTCAACTTTCGTTTTTAACTTTGTTTTACGTAGGGCTGTGAGATGTCCCTTTATTTTGCATCTTGCACATATTAGGTTGAGAGCTGGACATTTTTTGTCGTTCGCAAGATGACCAACCTTACCACATTGAAAACACTTCCTCTCAGTCCAAGTTTTACTAAAATCTTTTTTATCCATAACACTTTGTTTCTCAGATATATTTTTAATTACTTAAACTTTTACACTCTTATCAGCGTCTTTCTTTATCACTTCTACACACTTCATGGAATGCTCAATGCGCTTGGCAACTGTTAATACTTCTTCTAGGGTGGTGTCGTGTCCCACGCCCAGGAACTCACACAGGACACGATGTCGATTATCAGGTATTCTTTTATTTCACTGCTCACAGCATGCATGGATCATGACCTCTTGCCTCGAGGTCTAACAGCAAAATGTCCCCTGTCCCCACCCCTTGACCGGATGTGGTGTCCAGTGTCCCCTCGGCTCGGCGACGCTGCCCCAGGGTCCTAGTGCCCTTGTCCTGGGCACGACATCTCCCCCCTTGTTGCAAACAAACATTTTTTTTTTGAAGAGAGAGAGAGAGAGAGAGAGAGAGAGAGAGTTGATGATATATGATGGCCCATAGGCCCCTTCATTTACACCTCCTCATTTAGTCTCTTTGTTTCCATGTGTTTCCTTCTTCATCGCTGCTTTCTGATGTCTGCTTGAGCTTCTTCCTTTTGTGTGTCTTTCTACAGTTCTTGCTTTGACCTTTCCGCTTCTCTTGCTTCTGTGTTGCTGACATGCGAAGGGTGCCCTGTGACGTGACACTGGCCAAGCTGCCGCCTTTGCCCTCCGTTCTTTTGCTTTCGTCATCTTCAACTTGCCTCCGGGGAGCTCATTGCCGCATTTCCTCGCTTGTCCTTGTTTGACCATTGCGGTGCCTCCGTTATTTCTTTCCCACTTTGTCGCATGTCTTCCTTTGCTTTCATGGGCCTTTGTTATTTTGTTTGCTGTTTGATCTCCTGCAGCAGTATCTCCTTGTTCCACTCTTTCTACCCTTCTTGTGTGTGGTAGTGTCATTCTTCTTGATTCCCTCATCACCGTTCCATTGCTGCTTTCTTGTGCCACCACCTGTCTTCGGTGATTTTTTTCTTGTTGGTGTTGTGTCAACTTTGCTACCAGTTCCATTTTGTTGCCATCTGAATTTTGCTCTCTGTGCGGCCTCCGGTCAGCATGTGCTGGGTCGTCCTCGGCCGTCATAGCAACTCTGATCTCTTTCAATGCTTTGTGGTGCTCTTCGGTCCATGTGGAACGTTTGCCTTTGTTTGGTAGCTCCCTCAGTGGGGTGCTTGTGGCAGCATCATCTTCTTCCAGTCTTTTAGTTACGTTGTTATTTGTCATCAACACGCTCCCTTCCTCTGACGTGCTGTATGTCATGGCCATGAGACCCATCATTTGCGTTGTGATGTTGCTCAACAGGCACAGCGCTGGGACGTCACCCTGCAGCACGTGAATGTCCTCTTTGATCTTTTTATCCTTATATGCTATTTCTTCTGTGAACTTTCCCATGTTAATCACTGATTTCTTTGATCCCCAAGTGAACGCCTCTAATCGGGACGGCCTCAATGCCGGCTTTGTCTTCATTTTTCCATATTCCGATATGCACATAATATTGCGTGTTGTGCCACTGTCCAGGACGAACTTTGTTTTGTGTGATCCTACTCCTATGGTCACATAATCTGTCTTCTTCATTTTGTTTCTGTCTGCTAGGCATGTTCTTTTTCCATTTTCATTGTCTTCAGTTGATTCTGTGTGAAAGCGTTCAGTTGATTCTATAGGAACGTCTGACATGTGATATAGTCGTTCCGTCTTTTCTTCTTCTTCCTCTTCTCCTGATTCTATTGATGAACTTCTCCTTTCCGTTTCGATATGTCTGACTTGTCTGGATGTCGATGCTTGTAGTCTCCCTGTTCTTCCCCTGTCATTCCTGAATTGTGTTCCTTGGCATACGCTGGCGTAGTGATTCCTCCCATTGCATCTTCTGCACGTTTGCCCAAACGCTGGACATGGGCCTCGATGTGGAAATTCCATTCCACACCTGTAGCAAGTTCCTTCAAACTGTTTCCTCACTGTCTGTTCATTCCTGTCTTTTTTCCAACCACCCGTGCGATAATTGTTTGTCACTCCTATGTCCTTTCCCCGCTCCATTTCCCTTGCGTGTGCCGTCGCTCTCGCCTCCGCTCTTGCTAGGGCCAGGATGTTTTCTAGTGACGTCGGTTCTTTTAGTATTCTTGCACGGAACCCCGTGTCACGGCAGCCTTCTATGATTCGCAATCTTATCGCTTGTTCGTTGTCAAATTTGTCAAATTCACAATGTGTTACAAGTTTCCTCAGTCTGGTCGCAAAGTCATCAAGTGTTTCCTCTATTTGTTGAGACGCAATTGTGAAAGTGTATCGTTCGAAATCAACATTTCTTTGCGGGTCAAATTTTGTTGTTAAACATTTCTTTAGTTTCTCATAGTTAGTTGTTTCTTCTGTTGGTAGTGTCACTAGAAGGTCTTCAATTTCATCGCCTGCGAAATTTAGTAATAGACCCAATTTCTTTGTCTCTGTCACATCAGTCGCTTCCATGTATCTTTCTAGACGTCTGATCCACTTCTCCCACCTGATTCCTACTTGTGGCTCCGACAAGTTAAATGCTAGTGGTCTTCTGTATTGTGCACTTTGTCTTTCTGGCTTGCGGTCTGTCATTTTTGCTTTCTCACGGTCTTCCCGACCCTCTTTTGTTATTTCTTGTTACTTGTCCTTTGTGTGTTTTCTTTGCGTGCGCTCTGTTAGTTCCTTATTTCCTTTATTTGCACTTGTTCACTATTTTTTTTGATTGTCGTCTTCTTTTTCTGCGCTTTGTTGTTTTGTTTGTGTGCTCCTTATGTTTCTTTTTTCTTCATTTGTACTTTCTTTGTTTATTGTCACCTTTCTCTTTATATTTTCTTTGTTGCTGTTTATTTGATCCTTCTTCTTTAGTTTGCCCCTTTTGCCTTTATTTCTCTTTTATTCTCCTTTATTGCTCCTTTTCAATCTATTTCTTCTTTAATTCGCTTTTTTCCGTCGTGTTTCCGACTTCGCCTGACCTCAAAATGGCCGCCGCGCTGTTCTCCGCTCCTATTGGTTCATTTTGCCTGACCTCAAAATGGCCGCCGACATTCTCGCGAGACTTCTTGTCCAATCCGGGCGCTGCCTGACTTTAAAATGGCCGCCCGCCTTTCCTGCCCTGTGATTGGTTCTCACGCCTGATCCTAAGATGGCCGCCGAGACTCTCGCGAGAGCTCGCGCCAGTTTCCTTTCAATTTTGTTTTTTTACTTCGCGCTCATTGCACGGCGCTTACCGGAGCTCGCAGTCTTCTCTTTTCTGTGATTGGGGTGGGCTCCCGCGTCGTTGCTCTTCGCCTGGGGCACTTTCCTTTTGTTCTTTCCTGCACACGGCGATCCAGGGTGGGCTCCTGGTATAAATCGAATCGCGATGATCTTCCGAAAGGGCACAGCGTCCAGTCCGTCGAACCTTCGTCGCCAGTTGTCGTGTCCCACGCCCAGGAACTCACACAGGACACGATGTCGATTATCAGGTATTCTTTAATTTCACTGCTCACAGCATGCATGGACCATGACCTCTTGCCTCGAGGTCTAACAGCAGAATGTCCCCTGCCCCCACCCCTTGACCGGATGTGGTGTCCGGTGTCCCCTCGGCTCGGCGACGCTGCCCCAGGGTCCTAGTGCCCTTGTCCTGGGCACGACATGTGGGTTCATCTCTTAACCATAATTCTTCTTTAACTTTTTCTATACAACATCCAAACATAAATTGATCTCGAATACGTTCATCAGTAAGACCTTCAAATTTGCACGAAGAAGCAAGTTTTCTCAAATGGGTTATGTAAGATTCAATCGTCTCCTCCGTACCCTGCATACGTTTTGCAAATTGATATCTTTCAAGGATCGTGCTAACCTTTGGAAGATAGTGTAAATCCAATTTTTTTATACATATTTCATAGTCATTCAAGTTGTTAGACTCAGAAGCTGAAAGGTCAGGTAAATGGTCAAAGACGTCCTGACCCTCAGAACCCAATCAATGCAGCAATAAGGAAGACTTTCTTTCCGCACTGAGAGATGGCCCACACACTCTTGCATAGCGTTAAAAGACAACTTTCCTATCAAACCCAGGTGGATCACCTGGGTTTGATAGGAAAAATGGAGCTGCTGTTACATTCTGCATATTCAATGAATAAGCAACTATATTTTCTGTAACAAGCAAATTCTCAATGCACGGATAGATATTGACTTAGCTAAAATAAGACATTGAAATAAAGTTAAATTATAATATGAAATCACTTAGACAACACATTATGAAATTTCACACAATGCTAGATCAATATGTCATACTGCAAAGTTTGATTGGTAAAATGATTCGTAAGATTCAAACAAATTTTTGTAAAATGAACATGTCCCAGAGCTGTTTGAAGTGAAACACAAATGAAAGTGACTTTCACAAGCCTTAAAAGGAATTAAAAAACATAACTCTTGAGAATGTCACCACAAAGTAACACGCCGATGAAGAAAAGAGGTGTGCGTGTCACCGCCAGAGTTCAATACAATGACGACATCACATTAAAGATGTTTACTTTTAAACGCTTAGCCTCGCTCCTTGCCGCAAAGTTTAACCAATCTTCAAGCTTTTTCCACAACGTTTGAGAAATCATTTAGTGCCTTAAATATGCTCATAGATGTAAACACTTAAGCACATACTCGATGTACCACTTCCTTTTGAAATATTAATTCTCTAATGAATTCTACACAAAACGTCTTGAAGTGGTTAATAACAACTAGTTCAAACCACATATATGAGGCAAAAGTCACACAAGACGTTTTCCATTCCAGATTCTCAAAGGAATTTAAGGAAATTTTCAACAGACAATTATCCACAAATGTTTAAGTAAAGTTGCTTTCGACTGAAGTTCAAAATATTTAAAATGTTGAATACTTTACTTGTAGATGATGTAGATCCAATATCTAAATGTAGAGTAAAAGTCTCTGCTTGCCAGTTAGTGAGGATATCCAATATGGTTAAAAATAAAAATATGATAGTTAAATTCTCACCAAATCTTGGCGTTGAGATCTTCTCTTGATTTTATCTCTGCCGACTACGCCAGTGAAGCATCTGGTATAATAATTCCAGGATTCCTGAATGCTGTTTAAAGAAGTTTATTCCAAGAGAAA
This sequence comes from Lissotriton helveticus, assembly GCF_964261635.1. NCBI lineage: Eukaryota > Metazoa > Chordata > Amphibia > Caudata > Salamandridae > Lissotriton > Lissotriton helveticus. The sequence continues at coordinate 1,073,877,297 of NC_136065.1, read as the reverse complement.
TTGATCTCATCCATCAGCAAGCAGATAATGTCACAACTGACCAGATTAAGAATCATAACAAGCCTAGAACCAAATGCATGCTTAACATTCCATTTTGAGAACAGATAAAGTCTTAAAGCAACAGTATATACAAATACCACAGGCGACCATCAAATTTGCGTGCTGCAACATAAAGCGTTGGTCAGCAAAAGCCACTCGATTAAATGACACACTGAGAGAAGATACTTAAGGCGCTTATGCAATACTGTCCAGCGCCCACTGTGGAGAAATTCTGATAATGTAGGCAGCGCGTTGGAGAAAGAAAAAGCTCAGTCAGCGGAAAAGCACAAAATGGCGGTCGCAAGCTTGGCGGAGCCGCGCCGCAACTCACAAGTGTGATACAGTTGCCTGCAGTCCTTTACATGATGCAAAAAACGATTCCTGTGATGCCTCAGTGTATGACACAGTATGTTGGGTGTTCATTTTCCTAATTGCCTTCAAAGTAGGGCCATTAAATGTATTTCAGTCTATGTCTTCTGGCAGTGCCCAAGTTAATGTTACTGAGTGGCTAAACACCGACTTATGTTCATTAATTCACTCTTCTTGGGTTATTTACTTAGATGAATCTGAGATTTTAATAACAGATTGCTCGTGCCCTTCAGGATGATCAACCAGATTGATGGTCTTCACTTCCATTGTATGTACTAGATCCATATTGTTAGTGAAATTGAGCGTACCCAGGAGTTCTCCACCTCCTCAATGGAATCACTGATGGAGTTTTTGCCTGTCTGCAGATACGGCTGGCTTCAGTCTGGTCTTGGAGTTGAATGAGGATAGTTTGGTGCATGAACCTGGGCCTGTATCATGATAACTTTACCCACTAGCATTTCACTATGATGATTTAATTTGGCAAAGAAATCTTCAGATATATTGCGGTATCATCAGTGTATTGACTATGTAGAGGTTTCAAGATATAGACTGAACAGTGTTGGAGGTAGGAAGGAACCTATTGTACAAGGTATATTTTGCTAGAAACAGAGCTCCCTATTTTCACTATTTGTGATCAGTTTGGCAGTTAAGAAGTGAACCGATTCAGGACTGCACCATCGATGCCCATGAGATCTCTCAGGATGTTAATCAGTGCATGGTATTTACTTGTATCAAAGGCAGCCAAAAGGTTCAACAGAAGAAGAACATTTTGAAGAAGGGCACGTCTGTGCTACAGCCCGGTTTGAATCCCGATTAGAAGGTGTCAAAAGGGTTATTTTCCTGGAAATGGGATGACAGTGGTGGAGCCAAACAGCTTTCAAAAAAGTGCACACTATCGCCTGTAGGTTCTTGGCATGCTCATAATGGTAAATGGTCACCTAATAGTGGTCTTTGTACATAAGCAGGGAACAGACAATGTTCATCATGGAGGGTTCTGTCACAGTAGCAATTATTGTACATTTGGAGTACCTTAGGGGTAACCCATCAGCATAACATAGCATGCCACCTTTTTAGAACAGTCCATTGTTTAGCCAGTATTCATTAGAACTGAATGCCACTGTTGGCCTTTAATACAATAAACACCGTTCCCTGAGTATTCCACAATATCTATACACCAGATGGAAAATACAAAATAAACCAGATGCAAGACAAACTGCAAATTACAAAAGTATACCTGAAAACAACCATCTTTCACCAATCTACGTGATTCAGTAAAAAGTAAATCAGATAGTCCATGAAGATTAGATGCAACTACTGCCTTTAATGATGATAATACAAAGTCATAGTATGAAAGACTCAGGTGGTACAATTAAGTACACACCTGCAACAATCCCGTTTTACATCATCCTTGACACCATCCTGATTGAATGACTACATCAAGAAAAAATGCATGGGAGAAAACTAAAACGCCCATGCATCAATGGATAGAAGTGGGAGGAACACACAAAAGTAGATGTTCTGTCAGGATGAAAATTCTAGCCTTGATGCCATCTCTTGGAAGTGTTCCAACTAGTTGGGCTTGTACTGACAATTAAGTAACATCAAGTAGGTGACGACTGCTGATGTCACCCTGCTTGGTTGCTTCATCCAGTACCAAATCCACCAGTAACAACAGCACTACTAGTATTTCTTTTTATTTGTTTACCACTTTATTTAGATCTTTCACAAAAAAAACAAATTTTAATATAATCAGAATAGCATATTGTAAACATTGTAGCAACAAAGATTAGCCAGAATAGTAAATGACAAGGGCGTACACACATAGTGCTGCCTGAATTCTCTCATTGAAGGACATTTAGTCAACTGCATGGAAAGCCTACTTTACTTTTTAACCAGTACATTTGACACACTACTGAGTTACTATTCTGCTCCTATTTTTTCAATATAGTAATTGTTTATGAGCACCTAACTTCATGTCTTGGACTTAAGTAAGTCTTACCTATGTAAGTCTATCTTTTTTTACTTAGAATGCCATGTCATTTGTCACATTGTAACACCCACTTACATCATCTTTTGCTCATTCTAGTTTTCTCATGTGACAGTGAATTGTTATTTGGAACTGATGATGACCTTCGATTCCTCAAATAGAATCAAAATGTCAATATTCAATAAGTAGCCTTGATAATAGTATGCACTTACGTTCATTTCTCAATCAAGTCCCGGGGCCAAACTGATTGTTGCTACTAACTGAATTTCTTTCAGTTAGGCAAAGTAATTTCTGTTAATTGACTGATTACATTATGTTTGTAATACCATCGCTCTATTGAGTACTGTGCTATTTTTTTCACCTCTTTCGTTTATCTTTTTTGGCAATGTATATAAGCAGGGAGTGCATCAGTCCTCCCCATTGGGAGTGCAGAGGGAGTCTCTAGGCCGACACAGTCCCACTAGCTACCCTGCCTGCACCCATCCCAGATGCAGTGCGAACCAGTAGTTCTCTCATGGGGCTGGAGCAGCTCTATTTGTCTCCTGCTGGGCGGGAGCAATCTGTGTTTTTCACAGTAGCAGCTCCTAGAAGGAGTGCTGCGGGGCGAAAGGCGGAGCGGGGGAAGAGAGGGGCAGAGTGGGGGGTGGTAAACTCCGGATTAAGGCCGAACAGAGTATAGTAACTAAATAAACAAATAAAACGTATTACATAGCGCGCTGCATCGCCGGTTTGGCGTTGCAGCATGGGCAATGTAATTCACACCACAACAGAGCTGGCCCCAGGGCATGGGGGTCCCTGGGCTATAGAATAACTCAGAGAGGGGGACGCAGAGCCTCCTCCCCTCAGTTTGTTAATCAGCCCCAGGGGATGGGTTCCCCAAGGCAATGCATAGACTGTGTCCCCAGGACCTCTTACAGGCTTGGGGAGGGTGTTGTATACCCCTCCCCTTATTTTCAAAAAGGGTGACTCGGGGTCTCAGAGTTGGGGCTCCATGAACATTTTGCAGGCTCAGGGAGGGAGTCTGTATGTCCTCTCTCCTTTTTTACAAGTATGGGAATTTGGACATTTGGCCTCAGTCGATGGGGTTCAGGGGATCTCAAAGAGGCTTTGAGTGGGGGGCCCACAACCCTCTCCCCTTATTAAATGTATTGGCTCCAGGGGATGGGTACTTGGGACCTGAAGGAGGCTCGGGAAAGGGGTCCGCATGCCCCACTCCCCTACAAAATACATGTTTCCATTTGCCCTCCCTGAGCCATAGCCCACCCTGGATTTTTTTTAAATATGTGGGAGCCCACACTTTGCGGATTTTCTGTGAATTTGCTGCACATTTTTTTTAATGTATGTTTTTGGCCCCATGGGGTCACCGACCCAGGTCAGCAGGGTATCCCTACCCTGCACCCCTTATATCTATTTTTGATTGTTTTTTTTCAAGACTGGTGACTCATCCCTGAGTCCTAAGATGGCTCCAACCGTATCTTTGTTGATGTGGTGTTGTGTCAGCCAATCAGTTCTCATCTTGAGATCTGCCAGCCCCACTAATCCTCTCTGGAGTGGAATATACAAAGTTGTTGAGCCTTTATTTCTCAAAAACGACTAAACATGAAAGCACAAAAATTATGCTTTCTGGACAAAGTTCGAGCTTTCTGACAAATTTGGTGTAGTTCCATTTAGAAGTTTTTGCGATATCGCTGTTCAATTTACCTATGGAAAAATGAATGTGAAAAACACGTTTTGTGTCCTCCTCCCCTTTTTACTCACCCCTGCTAAATGGATCACCCAAAAACTTTCCAGGAAAGTGCTGAGGTGAGTGACATTGTTCTGAGATTCATCAAATGGCACCAACATTATAAGTCAACCAAAAAATATATTTTTTTTCACTGAAAAGACATGAACCCACTCACAGAACCACTCAGACATTCTAACAGCTGCTCATAGACCTATTCATACACTCATGCACCCACTAACAGACCCACTGAGAGATTCACAGACCCATTCAGACACTTATGCACTCACTCAGAGCCTGACTCCCCCTCTCATGGAGGTACTCCCAAGCCCAATCAGACACTCTGACACCCACTCACAGACACACTTCAACACTCATGCACCCACTCAGACACTCATGAACAAAACCACAGACCCGCTCAGACACTCATGCACCCACTCACACACCCAGTGAGATACTTATGCAGCTACTCCCAGAGCCACTCACACACCCACTGACAGTCCCACTCAGACATTCATGCACTCACTCACTCACACACTTACTCTCAAAGGTTACAGGTTACAGTTAGGAAATGAAATTTAAAAAATCCTTTAGAAATTCACTTAGAAAACCAAAGGTTACAGGGACATTATAGTTAGAAAATAACATTAAAAGCTGTAGAGATTCACTGAAAAAACAGGGAAACTATAATTAGGAAATAGAAATTTAAAAGTTAGAAGTTCACTGAAAAAAACAAAGGTTACGGGGATGTTATAGTTAGGCACACATTTCACTCATATAAAATCATAGAAATTCAGCAGTTATAGTTACCTCAGCTATCTATAACTTACGATATGCACTGCTTATGACCTTATAAATTACATCACTCATGACATGGTCAGTTACATCACTGATGACATCTCAAATGATTTCAGTGATGACATCATACAGTGAATGTGAGTGTTTACTAAAGGTTTCTAAGTGCTAAACATATATACTAAGGTACCTTAAAAATTAAATTTGTTTAGTTTGTGTACTACTTATTTGTGATTCTATTTTAAAACAAAGATTATGTGAGTGTCTGTGTAACTGTGCATATCCATGTGTGAGAGGGTGGGTGTGTAGCAGTATCAGTGAATAAGTAGGTGTGTGAGTAGCTGTATGGGTGAGTAAGTGGCTTTGTGAGTGCTTGTATGGGTGAGTGAGTAAGTGTGTAAGTGGTGTATGGTTGAGTGAGTGGGTATGTGAGAGGCTGTATAGATGAGTGAGTGAGTGTTTTAGTTTTTGTATGGGTGAGTGAGTGGCTGTATAAGTAAGTGAGTGGCTGTGTGAGTGGCTGCATGGGTGAGAGAGTAGGTGTGTAATTGGCTGTGAATGGTCAATGACAGGGTGCATGGCTGGGTATATGGTTGAGTGAGTGGGTGTGTGAGTGGCTGTAAATGTTGAATGAGAGGGTGCATTCATGGCTGAATCGGTGAGTGTGCAGGTGCATGAGTGTCTGTATGGGTAAGTGAGAGGGTTAATGAGTGACTGTATGGGTGTGTGAATAGGTATGTAAGTGGGTGTATGGGCGAGTGAGTGGGTGTCTGAGTGGTGTATTGGGGAGTGAGTGGGTGTGTGAGTGGCATATGGGTGGCTAAGTGAGTGTGGGAGAGGCTATGTGGGAGACAAGGTGCTTGTCTCAATGACTGAATAATTATTGGGATGATTATACCCCGGATAGAAGTGGCACTCACAAATTACGGTTTGTATTTTGTTGCTCAATATCTTTAAGTTATGGGTGCCTAGGGTGGAGGTAATTATCCAACACCTCCACACTTAGATCAACCGATCTTTACAACTTTGTCTCAAGCCCTAGCACACCAACAAACAGATTATAACAAGTTAATGATTTCAAGTTCAAGACAAGTACGGTAACACAATGTATGATTTAATATTACTTTCTTGTTCTGACTCCAGCCAACACGTGTTTTGTCGATCGGGACAAGACACCCACGACTTCCTCAGGGCTTTCAGTCTTTGAATCAGTATTGAATGCCTTCTGGCTGGTTATACTTCCGTCCCAGCCTAAATATGGCTGGGCAATTTGCTAGTAATCCGTAAAAAGGTCTTTAGAGAAATATTGTATCCTATTAGCACGATCTGGCATATGTTCGTGCTCAAAGACGGACTAATATCTTGTCCGTCTCCTGCGCGCTGTATATGGCAGCATTCAATCCCGAAAGCGTTCTTCGGCAACTCCGTCTGGTACGCAGTGGATTGAATGCTGCCATATACAGCGCGCAGGAGACGGACTTTGGTGGAGATGTCCTCATATCCCTCTGCATCAAGAACGCCTCACCAAAATCGGCGGGAAAAACGCTGAGGGGGCCACTTGTTAAGCTGTCCATCATTACGGCAAAAGGCAGGAAGACCTTTGCATACTACTATGGTGGGCTGGGTCAAACGGCGAAGCGTCCAAGTGATTTGTACATTTGAATACTACTGAACCGACTTATACCAAATCACAAAAGGCACTCTTTCTGGATCAAGATCTAGCCTAATGACAAATTTGGTGTAAATCCATTTAGAGGTTTGGGCTGTAGCTGTGTCTAAATCTCCTATGGAAAAAGGATAAGGAAAACGTGTTTGGGAGCCCCCTTTCTTTCAGCACCTGTGTAATAATCCAAGTAAGAGTAGTTTGAAAAGGTTTATTTGTCAGCACAGCATAAAGGTTCTTGCACAGCAACAACAGGATGAAACTGACAGGCAATGCAGAATGTTACATTAGCAAAGCTCTGTTCAGAACATAGAACTCATACAGAAACATAACATGTCGCATGCACTTAAGGGACAAGATAGCATATAATTCAATAATAACAAATCCCATACCAAGAATATAACACATCTCCCTTATTTAAGGAAAACAAAGAAAATGAGAGATTACACAAAATCTTGTAGAGAAGTAGGTATTCTTCTGACTCGCATATCATTTTTGATTCTTGATGCCACAGAGTCAGAAAAGGAATTAGATCTAGTTTCACAATTGAATTTGTTGTTACATTGACTTAGATTATCTTGAGACTGTTTATCATTTTGTATAGGACACTTAGCCACTTTCCGTAAATTCCAAACCTTGCCATCTTGGGTGATTACAGTATTATCGAAAACTTTTTTAACTTGAATAGGTCTACCATATTTACTCATACCTTTGCTAACCATGAATGGTTTCAAAATCCTGACCCAATCACCAACCTCCAAATTGTGTTCCTGTGCCTTCCACTTATTATTATACCACAAAGCTGACTTGTTTTGTTTACAACTAACCTTGTTGGCAATCTCTTGAATGTTTACCTCATTCTCTGCCAAGTTTTTACGTTTCTCCCTAAACCACCAGGGACATATGTTCGAAGCAGGATCCCTTCCTTTAAGTAATATAAAAGGACTAATTTCTGTGGTGGTATGAGGAGTTATGCGATAGGTCCAAAGCTTCTCCCTAGAACATTTAACCAATTACTTTTATCTTTAATTGCATCAGAAACAAAACTTTTTAGTACCCGATTAAAGCGTTCAACCTGTCCATTCTCATGCGGTTCATAAAGTGATGTGCGAATGTGTTTGATATTGCAATTCTGTAAAAATTATTTGATCTCAGAAGAAACCAACTGCACACCATTGTCTGATACTAACACAGAAGGACACCCTTCTCTTGCAAAAACTTCTTTGAAAAAGGCAATAACAGCATCAGAAGTTGCTTTAGCCACAAACTTCACTTCTGGCCATTTCGAATGATAATATATAATAACTAATGCAAAACGTGAGGCTTCCGGTAAGATTTGGAAATGGCCTGAAATATCAACAGCTATTTTACTCCAAGGAAATTCTGGCCATTTCACAGTTTTAAGGGGTGGTGTATGCAATTTTAGCATCTTATCACTGGTACAGCACTCACTACACTCTCTAACTGTGCGATCAACAAATCTATCCATACCTGGCCACCAAAAATGTAATCTTATCAAACGCTTCATGGCCGAGATACCAGGATGCGTTTTGTGTGCCAATTTAAGTATCAACTCCTGCATTCCACTAGGCAGAATACACTTTCCAGCTTTAAAAATTAACTCACCTTCACTCCATAATTCTTCTGCAACATTATAAAACGGAAATAAATCATACCTGACATTAGTTTTGTTGGGCCAACCTTCTAGAAGATATTTTTTTAACATTACCAATTTCTCATCAGCATCCTGACATTTCATCCAAAATTCTTCAGTGATATCCTGATACTGAGGAGAAACAAAATCAGAAATTCCTAGAACAAAATCAACCTCCCTGAGTCCATTCACATTGTCATTGTAACCTTCACACGGAAGACGCGACAGTCAGCAGTAAAAAAATAAAATTCCAGGTATGTATTCAACTGTGAAATTGTATTCTTGTAGCTTTGATGCTAAACGTGCAATTCTTGCTGTGGAATTTCAACCTCCACCTACTGATAAAATATGTAAAAGAGGTTTATGATCCGTTCTTAGGATAAATTTGCTTCCCCATATGTAAATTCTATAGTGTTCAATAGCCTACATACAACCAAGCAACTCTCGTTCAATGACCGCATATTTACGCTCCATCTCATTTAAAGTCCTAGAGGAAAAAGCCACATTACATTCAATATCACCATCCGTCTGAGATAACACGCACCCAAGACCATACAAACTGGCATCAGTGGTGATGATACATTTCTTTCCCATCCTAAAAGTTTTCAAGGTTGGTGACTTAACAATATCGTTCTTAATATCTGTGAATGCTTTTTCTTGTTCAGCCTCCCACACAAAAGCATTGCTTTGCCTTAGTAATCTCGTTAATGGCTCCATTTTTGTTGCAAAGTTTTCAACAAATTTGCTGTAGTACTCGCACATTCCTGAAAATGATAGTAATTGTTCCTTATTGCTTGGGGCTGGAGCATTAACAATAGCTTCTACATTTGATTTTTTAGGGATTAAACCTTCACCAGATAAGGTGTGCCCTAAATACTCTACTGATTTCCTGAATAACTTGCATTTGTGTGCTTTGAGTGTAAGACCATAATTTTCCAGTCTTCTGCATACCTCATCTAAATGTGCAACATGTTCAAGTTCATTTTTTGAAAAAACCAAAATATCATCTTGAAAGCATTTTACAAATAAATCAAGATCTCTAAAAATTTGGAACATAACTCGTTGAAAAACAGAGGCAGCAGATGCCAAACCAAAAGGCATCCTTTTGTATTGAAAAAAACCCATGGGAGTAATGAAGGCTGTATATTTTTTGGATTCTTCAGTGAGTTCAATTTGATGGTACGCTGATCTAAGGTCTAAGGTGGAGAAGATCTGCGCACCATCAAACAGGGAAACAAGCTCATTAATATTAGGAAGGGGATGACAATCAATAATGATGTTGGAATTAAGTGCCCTCAAATCAATGCAGACTCTCAATTTTGAATCAGGTTTCCGTACAAGAACTATGGGCGAAACCCATTCCGAAGACTCAATAGGTTCAATGATATTATCTTTCAGCAAATCATTCAACATTTCTTTAACTCATCCCTAACATTCAGAGGAACCCCCTCTTAATTTTTGTTTCACAGGAAGTGCCCCTTCCTTAAGAACAATTTTATGTACGAAATTTTTCAATTTCCCTAAATGGTTACAGAAGATTTTGTCAAATTTGTTGCTCCAAAAAGACATATAATGTTTCCCTTCCCAACCAGGACAAATAGAATTTATCATGTCCTGCTCACTACAATGAGAAACAGGATGTTTTGCACGTGGATTTAACATGATGCCTAGTTCCCATTGGTCGTGCCAACCAAGCACATTGAACCCCTTTACTGCAATATATAATTTAATGTGAGCCAATCTGCCCCTAAAACTTAAAGGTACTCTTAAATAACCTTCAATATCAATATAATTTCCATTGAAACTCTCTGCTAATATGTCAGATTTATTCTAACTTAGCACTATCACACACATTTTGTAGTTTTTCATTAAAATATTCCCTAGTGATTATAGTCCATGGAGACCCCGAATCTACCATAAGTTCAATTTCAATGGTAAACACATGAAAAACACATTTAGGTGACTTCCTACTGGTTACCATTACACACCCACTTTGAACAATAGAAACCACAAAACCTCTGTCAAGATTTTGGTTCACTTCCTCAACATTGCTAATAGCAGACACTTTTGTGGGAATAAAATTATTGTTGGATGGGCGTGATTGTCCCGCCCGCAATTGACTATTATAACGTTTTTCTCTACAAACATTACCAAAGTGTCCTAACCTCCCACAAATATTACATTCTTTACTGATAGCAGGACAACCTTGGAATGACGCAATATGTGATTTGCTACCACACCTAAAACAAGAAAAGGTATTGTTAGTAAAATCTGTTCTCCTGCTATTAAGATTATAAGAATTTTTAGTTTTCCCTTGTGTAGGAAGAACATTTTTGTTGTCCACTTTAGGCTTTACAATGCACACTTCTTCTTCAACAGTGGTTTTGCTGGAATTAGAACTTTGTTTAACCACAATATCCATCCATTTTTCTGACATTTCAGTGGATTTAGCAATGGCAAGAGTTTCATCTAATTTTGGATCACCCATGCACCACAGTTTTTCTTGAATTTCTTTTTTCCTGACGTGCACAATGATCTGGTCGCAAATCATTTCATCCGACATTGCTCCAAAATTGCAATGTAAACATAATGCTCTTAATGAGGTGAGAAAATCATCAAAAGATTCATCTTGCTTTTGTGCTCTAGTGTAGAATTTAAATCGATTTAGAGCAATATTAGCCGTTGGTTTTAATCTTTTCTCCAATTTATTAAGAGCTTCAACATAAACATTCATTGCATCACCACTACCAGAAGGCAATGTCGACTGGGGTAAAGTTCTAAAAATCTCCTGGCCTTCAGATCCAATACAGTGCTGTAAAATGCTTTTTTTTCTTTCCGCCCCATGCGTTCCCCATCAATGGCTCTCATATAGTTAAAGAATTCTTCCTTCCATCTAGACCAAGGCATGGGGATCACCCTTGATCTGTAAAAATTTTGCTGGAGGGTCAAACTGCATTGTCACAAAAAGAAAACTGATAAAATTTGATGAAATATGTTAAATATTGCATAAAATCACCAAGAAAAAGTTCAAAAGTACTTGCCAAATTAGTAATCCAAGTATTGATGAGATGAGCACTGCACTGACTGATGTAGATAAAGGAAATAAACTGGTTAATTAAAATAGCAATGCTGCACTCAATATTGAACAGAAAGAATTAACAGGGGCTTCGTTTCCGTTTATAAATTACTGGTTTAGTTTCTAGGAAACGATAGATGCGAGCGCAATGGCATGCGTTTATGTAAGAAATGAAAACAAAAAAATGTTTGCATACCGGCATACATTTATAGAGCGCAATGACATCAAAGCCAAAATCAGAAACCGAAGAAGGGTCTTGCCAGGCAACGGATAGCTGAACGCGCTTATGTCAGCTCAAAGAAATATGCGAAGCAAATGGTTGCCGAGCAACTCAAATAACAAAGTGCCTCAGCGTGCGTCAACGTAGGCCCGTAAGATCCAATGGTTGCCAAGTAACTCCAGAAACAAATGCGTCAGCGTAGGCTTGTCGGCTCACAGCGTCCTTATGATGTTTTGGCAAAGCTCGAGCAGCGCTGAAGAAACGGTAGCGCTTGAGGCAATCCAGGCAATAGTAAGTTTTAAATGATGCAGCAAGAAAGCAAAATGATCGAAAAATGTCACAGTACCTGTTGAATGAAATTAAATACTTACAAAGTTCCTTCGTAGTAATAAAAGCAGTAAGATTTCCTTCAAAGTAGGAACAGCAGCAGTACAATAGGATATTTCCCCCCCCCCAAAAAAAATGAAGGTAAAAATGGGTCCAAACTCCGCTCCTGTGCTGAAAATTCCTGGAGTAGGCTTGTCCTCGTCGCCAAATTTTGTAATAATCCAAGTAAGAGTAGTTGAAAAGGTTTATTTGTCAGCACAGCATGAAAGGTCCTTGCACAGCAACAACAGGATAAAACTGACAGGCAATGCGGAATGTTACATTAGCAAAGCTCTGTTCAGAACATGGGACTCATACAGAAACATAACATGTCGCATGCACTTAAAGGACAAGATAGCATATATTATTCAATAATAACAAATCCCATAACAAAGAATATAACAACCTGCTTGAGGGATCACCCCTAAACGTTCGAGAAGAAAGCAGCAGAGGTGAAGATTCATCAAATGCAAGCCAAAGATATAAGCAAACCAAAAAGTGCATTTCCTATGGAAACACGGTACTAACTATAACTTGATACTGAGCAATTATGTGTGTGTGACCGTCCTGCTACCAGCAGAAACGGCCGCTCCTCCCGCAGCTCCTGACCGGTATCGTAGCTCTACAAGCCCTCGCACTGCCTCAGCCTGCATATATTATTGCCCCGCCCGCCTCTGATAGACTGCAGCATATATTTGTAACTGCTTATTTGATTACCTTTCGGCGTTTTGGGATAGCGTGTGCCCGCCTCTGATAGACTGCAGCATATATTTGTAACTGCTTATTTGATTACCTTTCGGCGTTTTGGGATAGCGTGTGCCCGCCTCTGATAGACTGCTGCATATATTTGTAACTGTTTGCTTAACTTTCGGTGTATCGAGATAGCGTGTGATTGCCCCGCCCGCCCTTAAATATTTAAATTAGCGGAGGCACCTTCGAAAGCAGCGCTAGACAGATACTGTGTGACTCGTGCTGCCTGCAGTCTTCCGCTGCCCGATTGCCAACTCCACTGCCATTTGTAAAACAGACTCTGCAGATCGGACCCCAGTCCTGGTCAATTACCCCATTGCCGCCATTTTGTTGGTTTGTTGTTATTTGTGCCTCCCTGCCCATAGCTCCACCCCGCTCCCGCCTCCCAGCTGACCCCCCTCCCACGGATACTAACGAGGCTGCTCAGCCGCTGTAGCGCTGTGACCGTCCTGCTACCAGCAGAAACGGACGCTCCTCCCGCAGCTCCTGACCGGTATCGTAGCTCTACAAGCCCTCGCACTGCCTCAGCCTGCATATATTATTGCCCCGCCCGCCTCTGATAGACTGCAGCATATATTTGTAACTGCTTATTTGATTACCTTTCGGCGTTTTGGGATAGCGTGTGCCCGCCTCTGATAGACTGCAGCATATATTTGTAACTGCTTATTTGATTACCTTTCGGCGTTTTGGGATAGCGTGTGCCCGCCTCTGATAGACTGCTGCATATATTTGTAACTGTTTGCTTAACTTTCGGTGTATCGAGATAGCGTGTGATTGCCCCGCCCGCCCTTAAATATTTAAATTAGCGGAGGCACCTTCGAAAGCAGCGCTAGACAGATACTGTGTGACTCGTGCTGCCTGCAGTCTTCCGCTGCCCGATTGCCAACTCCACTGCCATTTGTGATACAGACTCTGCAGATCGGACCCCAGTCCTGGTCAATTACCCCATTGCCGCCATTTTGTTGGTTTGTTGTTATTTGTGCCTCCCTGCCCATAGCTCCACCCCGCTCCCGCCTCCCAGCTGACCCCCCTCGCCCCTCCCCCTCCACTACCCTTATATGACAGATGCACTTTCGCGCAGCGTTCAAGCGCAGCGTTCACGCCGAAGGTGCGCCAAAGGTAAGCCTGTCTACGCCCGTCCGCGCCTGGACCGCGCCCAGCGCCAGACCCCCTGGCACCCGTCCCTCCCAGCCCTCCCGCATTACCTACGATGCCGCCACCCTCCTAGCCCTTAACCCCGGCCGTCCCCCCAACTGCGTCCAAGCCGCTCCTGGACACACCCATGGACCTTTCTCCTGCTACTCCTGCAAATTCAGCGGCACTGACAACATCTCCGCTACGACCACACCACATTTTCCCGACCCCAACCACCTACAATGCATCCTTCTCAACACCCGCTCGGTCCACAGACACGCCATGGACCTTTGGAATCTACTAGACACCATCTCTCCAGACGTCGCCTTCCTAACGGAAACATGGATGAACGCTTCCTCCGCCCCAGACATCACCATTGCCATCCCTGAAGACTATAAGATCACTCGCAAGGACCGCACCGGCCACACAGGAGGAGGAATCGCTATCGTCCATAAGAAATCAATCCGCATCTCAACCAGCTCTGACGCCAACCTCGCCAACTCCGAACACCTTCACTTCCAGATCCACATCGACCCCAAGACCACACTCAGAGGCACCCTCCTTTACAGACCACCAGGACCCCGCGCAAAATTCAGTGAAGACATCACGGACTTCATCACTCCACACGCACTCCCCTCCAAAGACTACATCCTTCTGGGAGACCTCAACTTTCACCTTGAAAAGATCAACGACCGCAACACCACCACCCTCTTGGACAACCTCGCCAACCTCGGACTTAACCAACTGGTCACTTCCCCCACCCACATCGCAGGTCACACACTCGACCCCATCTTCACCTCCAGCAATCATGTCTCCTTCAGCCACACTACGGATCTCCTCTGGACTGACCACAGCTGCGTGCACTTCACTTACAACAAGCCAAAACCCATCAACCACCTCCAACCAACTCTGCAAAGAAACTGGAACAAAATCACCATCGACCAGATCTCCTCATCGCTCCTTCTAAACACCCCAGCCCACTCTTCTAACCCAGACCAAGCCGCCGCCAACTTCACCCTATGGCTATCCAACACCGCCGACACCTTAGCACCACTGAAAAAACGCCAAAGCAAACCTGGCAACAAGAAGGCCTCATGGTTCAACGATGATCTTAAGAAGTCCAAGAAACTCTGCCGCTCCCTTGAAAAGGCCTGGAAAAAAGACCCAACCACTAGCACCAAGGACGCCTTCAAAAACGCCACCCGCACTCACCACCAACTAATCCGAAAAGCCAAGAAAACAGCATTCAAGGATCGACTCGACAACAACGCCCACAACAGCAAGGAACTTTTCAACATCGTCAAGGAATTTTCCAATCCCTCGGCCAACTCCAACGACATCACCCCCTCTCAAGCCCTCTGCGACTCCCTAGCCTCATTCTTCCACAACAAAATTGCAGACATCCACAACAGCTTCGACAACCAACCCGGAGACCAACCCACCCAACCATATGCTGAACATTCTCCCCCCGTGAACACCCTTAACGACTGGAACCCAATCTCCACTGAGGACACCATCCGCCTGATGAACTCTATCCACTCAGGATCCCCCACAGACCCATGTCCTCACCACATCTTCAACAAAGCAGACTCCGTCATAGCACCGCACCTCCGAGACGTCATCAACTGCTCCTTCAACTCCGCCACCTTCCCGGAAAACTGGAAACACGCTGAACTCACCGCCCTTCTGAAAAAACCCACAGCGGACCCCACCGAACTCAAAAATTACCGCCCCATTTCGCTCCTTCCATTCCCGGCCAAAGTAATCGAGAAAGCTGTCAACAACCAGCTCGCCGCTTTCCTCGAAGCCAACAAATCCCTCGACCCCTCACAATCTGGCTTCCGAGCAAAACACAGCACTGAGACCGCCCTCATCGCAGCAACAGACGACATTCGAACTCTACTGGACAATGGAGACACAGTCGCCCTCATCCTCCTCGACCTCTCTGCAGCATTCGACACAGTCTGCCACAGCACCCTTTTACAACGCCTCAGTAACATCGGAATACAAGGAAAAGCACTTGAATGGATCACCTCGTTCCTCACCGGAAGAACACAGAGAGTCCGCCTCCCACCATTCAAGTCAGAGGCCACTGAAGTCATCTGCAGCGTACCACAAGGATCCTCACTCAGCCCCACCCTCTTCAACGTATACATGAGCCCCCTCGCGGCCATCGCCCGCCAACACAACCTCAACATCATCTCTTACGCGGATGACACTCAACTAATCCTTTCTCTCACCAATGACCCTAGCACCGCCAAAACTAACCTACACGAAGGAATGAAAGAAGTTGCCGAATGGATGAAACTCAGCCGTCTGAAACTGAACTCAGATAAAACAGAAGTCCTCATCTTAGGTACATCCCCCTCTGCATGGGACGACTCTTGGTGGCCGGAAGCCCTTGGAAAAGCACCCATCCCGACAGACCACGCACGGAACCTAGGCGTCATCCTGGATTCTTCACTCTCAATGAACAGACAAGTCAGCGCGTCTCCTCATCCTGCTTCAACATTCTTCGCATGCTCAAAAAAACATTTCGCTGGATCCCAACCGAAACCAGGAAAACAGTCACCCATGCTCTGGTCACGAGCCGACTGGACTACGGAAACACCCTCTACGCAGGTACTACCGCAAAACTCCAGAAGAAACTCCAACGAATCCAAAACGCCTCAGCCAGGATCATACTAGACATCCCGCGCAACGAACACATCTCTGGTCACCTGAAAGACCTCCACTGGCTACCCGTCAATAAGAGGATCACTTTCCGAATGCTAACCCACGCACACAAATCACTCTACGACATCGGACCAGAATGCCTCAACTCACGACTGTCCTTCTACACCCCCTCCCGCCAACTACGTTCTTCCAGCCAAGCCCTCGCCACTGTACCTCGCATCAACAAGACCACCATGGGAGGCAGATCCTTCTCATACCTGGCTGCTAAAACATGGAACTCACTCCCCACTTACCTTCGCCTTACCCAGAACCACCTAGCATTCAGAAAGCAACTTAAAACGTGGATATTTGACAAGTAATCCTCCTCCCCTCCCTAAGCGCCTTGAAACCCTCTGGGTATGTAGTGCGCTATATAAATTCTTTTGACTTGACTTGACTTGTGTGTGTGTGTGTGTGTATATATATATATATATATATATATATATATATATATATATATATATGTATATATATATATATCGAACACACCGTCACCTTCCTCGCGCTCTGGACCAACTCCAGCCAGGAAAAAAGTCAACGGACACGGACCATCTGTAGTGCTCCAATTTTTAATTAAGGTGCAGAAAAAAGCCTCATGACATTTCGGCTCGCAAGAGCCTTGTTCACATGACAATGTTCATTTGCATGAAACACCATTTTACAATGCCAGTGATTGGGTAAAGGTCGTCACATGGGAGGGTAGTGTGTTGCAATAAACATAGAAGAGACACTTTATCAGTTTCCAAACGTGTACATCATTGGAAAACACATTTAAATAGTTTCAACAAAATCGTGGTAAAATACCAAAAACGAAATAAAAATAAATAATCTTGTCCTTTAGGTGTATACAGAGGTTAAAAACAATGCAGTGCTTAAAATTCATCAAAAGATCGCAATAGATCTAATTGGACTGAAGATATTAAATCATGGTAAAATACCCAATTGTATATACATTGCCACATTGATTACATATTTCGAAATAAAGTGCAAATGCATATTGATCTAGTATGTGCAAAATTCGACATAGTGCAATTTTCAATGTGCAAAATATAGCAAATGTGCAAAGATCTGCAATGTGCAAAATACTGCTTGAAAGTGCAAGAAATATATCCGTAATCATATGACAGGTTGTCCTATCAAATTCAGGGCCCTATGATGCAATACTAAATCATTATTAGTATGAATCATATATCTATTAAACTCCAAGCGCATATCAAGTATAAATAGATATATTAAAATCAACAGTCCCTAATTTATGGTGAACGATTCAACCTCTGTTCAACCTCTGGTTGATACCGATATCGTATTATCTCTCATAAAGTTTACTGCATTTTAATAATAAACACCGTGAATAAAGTGCATTGAACAGATGAGTATGAATGACTACCAGGGACCAAGGACCCAATTAGTCTACCGTACTCAACCATACCCATCTAAGTGAAATCAGCCTATTACTCACAAGGCAGTAAGTACAGGTCAATGTCAGATTCAACTAAACAAAAGCTTGAACATTTAGAATGATATAAGCATTCTACGCTACATTGAATAATTCCCAGCCGGGCTAAAATTATCCTGATATATCAAGACTTGTTTCATGCTGTTTATATCTAGGATAAGTTAGGGTAAACACGTGTACAGATCCTCCGTAACATTAAGCCCCCACGGACTCTTGGTGTTGAGTAAAAGGATATATCTGGTTTCAAGTTTCCTCAATTTGGTTTCTCTATCTCCACCCCTTCTACTGGCTAGGATAGAGTCAATTACCCAGTATTTGAGTAAGCTGTTATTGCTCTGATGCATTTCTCTAAAATGCCGGGCAACTGGATAAGTGTTATCCCCATTTGTTATCGCACGTAGGTGTTGTAAAATGCGCTTATGTACCGCAAGTTGCGTGCTGCCCACGTATCTAAGCAGGCAAGGGCATTGGAGTACATAAACCGCAAATTCGGTTTTACAGGTTAAGACCTGTGTTATAGGGTGAGGGATTTCAGTGAAACCGTCCATATATATTTTGGTATTTACTCCATGGACACACGCCTTACAAGTTTTACAGCGATGGAATCCTTTGTTTTGTTGCCACCATGAAGTTTTGTTAAATGGTTCAGGACTAGTGTCAACGATTTTGTCTCTAAGGGATGGTGCCTTACTGAAGGTCAGAGAGATTTTATTAGGGAGGGTGGCTCCAATGATGGGGTCTCGGTGACTAGAGGCCAGTGTTTGTTTACAATCTTGTATAATTCTTTATGTTGCCTACTATATCCTGTTATCATTCGAAACTTTTTGTTTCCCGGGCCAACCTCATTGTCCAAATCTCCCATCTCTGACACTGACTTCCTTTTACTTCCTTTTAAGAGTTCCTCCCTAGTTGACATCATGGATTTCTCTATGGCTTTGTGAATTGTTTGTTTGGAGTATCCACGTTCTAAAAATCGTTTCTCACTCTCCTCCTGAGCTACCTTCAAGTCATCGAAATTACTGCATACTCGGCGTAATCGAAGCATCTCCCCGTAGGGGATGCTCGAAATTAGATGCGCCGGGTGGGCACTAGCTGCATGGAGTATACTGTTTCCAGCAGTTGTTTTCCGGAAAATTCTGCTCTCAAGATGGCCATCATGAATGTAAAGTTCAGTGTCCAAAAACGTAATCGATTCTTGGCTAAGGGTGGCAGTGAACCTAAGATTGAGATTATTGTTGTTTAACTTGTCTATGAAACTCAAAGCTTCCTCCTTACTTCCCCTCCAAATAATCAACAGATCGTCTATAAAACGATACCATCTGATTAGGTTGTGAATAACAATGTTTTGGTAATTGGGTTTGAGGACCAGCTCCTCCCAAGCTCCCATGTGCAAACATGCGAAGCTTGGGGAAAAGCTGGCCCCCATTGCCACACCCTGAAGCTGGCGGTAAAGTTGTTGATTAAACAGGAAAAAGTTGTTCACCAAACAAAAACGAAGCATGCTTAATAACATGTGTGTGTGTGTATGTGTATATATATATATATATATATAAATATATATGTATGTATATATATATATATATATATATATATATATATATATATATATATATATATATATATATATATATATATATATATATATATATATATATATATCTGAAAGAGTTCTCCCATGCAAAGGAAACGTACGACGACACTCAAGGAGTTGCTGTGCTTCAAAAAGTATTTTATTTGGCAGCAAAACAAACAACACGTTTCACCTAACGGCTTGCTCACGTTTGTTGTGGATTCAGAATCGTAGTTCTTTTACATCCAAAAAAATATAGACATAAACAAAGGACTACCTCAAACACACCCCCAAGTGTAAATACATGGCAGACATTTTGGAATGGTTAAATGATTAGATCTAAACCAGCATGATGTCATATGGTGCATTGGTGCAAGTTGAAACATACAATTCGTTATTACTCATAATCATAATAAACCAAATTCTGAGGTGAAATCAAGAAATTAATACACAGTGTAAATTAAAATTAAAAGTGATGGTACGATTGCTGAATGTAGCTCACTAAAGTGCCCAAGTGGGCATACTCTCTAGATGCAGTTGTATCGAGCCTCAGAGCAATCACTCGTATTATTACAAATATCGCCCAAGTGGGCATAAATTCCATATCTGTTAAACTCGAAATATAGCATACGAGTCCCAATCACTTATTTGAAATATAACACCATCAGAAAGTGGCTAAGAAAAAAGGACACTTATGTACAAAAATACTAATTCAGTATCCTCTGGATCAACATTAGTTGTATACATCACATGGACAGATTGTCCTTGGTATCGAGCAAAATCCTATCCTGGACTGCACCAATGTCTTTTAATTCATATCCAATAGTCCCCAAGTGTAGAAAATCTGTGAATTTTAAAACAAGGTATTTTAAAATCAAGGCGTACATCTCCTGCGACAGCTCAGGACATAATAGTGTTAACATTCGTAAAACTAACACAGATAATTCATTAATTCTCACTTTTCATGGTTACTTTCTCACAAATTCATTGTCATCTTTCTTTTATCAGTTCTCAAGGTGAACAGACAGTTCTTCATGATTATTCAACCCCTGTGGATATGTACATTCGAAATCGATAATGAATCTAGATTCCAACTGTCGTAGGCATGTGGTTCTGTCTCCTCCACGTGTACCTAGATCAACTTTGTCCAACACCACCATTTTAAGAAGACTTTCATTTTGATAATGATGTTCGAAAAAGTGCCTGGCAACTGGGTACTGTGTGTTGTGGTTTTTGATGGCTCTCATGTGTTGAAGCACTCTTTCCTTTGCTTTTAAAGTCGTGCTGCCTACATACCATTTATTGCAGGGACATATCAACAAGTATACACAGTACATGGTATTGCAAGTCAGAGCTTTATGTATCGTAAAAACTCTCCCCGTGCTAGGTACAGTGACCTCTTTACAATTACCACTATTGCGACATGCCTTGCAGGATCTGCAACATCTTTTTTTGGATGTAAAAGAACTACGATTCTGAATCCACAACAAACGTGAGCAAGCCGTTAGGTGAAACGCGTTGTTTGTTTTGCTGCCAAATAAAATACTTTTTGAAGCACAGCAACTCCTTGAGTGTCGTCGTACGTTTCCTTTGCATGGGAGAACTCTTTCAGATATAATTGGGCCGCCGGGACCCCAACGACGACCCACTCGCGAGCAGGTACTGGCCGAATACCGGAATTGTGTGTTCTGCATATATATATATATATATATATATATATATATATATATATATATATATATATATATACTTATGTTTGCAAGGTTAATTCCTTTATCAAGCAGTGGCGGGCTGTTTTTGGGACAAGTGGTGGGCGAGGGTGGGGAGGGGCATAGGGTTCCTACGTTGCGCTTATCTGCTCCGCTACTTCAGGCAGGCACAGGCTCCCAGAATGTCCTGCGGCCAATCCTGAAGCTGCTCTCACATAATCGCAGCTATGGGATTGGCCTGAGCACCCTCAATTAGCACTCCAGGACTCACTGGGAGTCTGTGCCTGCTCTCTCCAGCCCCAGCAATTCAGCCGGGGTTGGAGAAAGGTTCACTGCGCATGATGGTTTGGCCACCTGAGACAGCCAGCCAAACCATCATGCGCAGCGAAGTGAGTGAACTACCACTCCCCTCAGAGCCGTCACCCCCAGGCCCCGCCCCCAAGACTTGGCAGGAAAGGACAAACAAAACGACACGATTGTCGCTTTTATTTTATTTCCGGCCATGTTCTTGGGGGCTATGCTCCGACCCTATAGCATAGGAGCCGCTGCTGTTATGAAGTTCAGACATTTCTCTTGAGGTTGAACTACTTTGTACATCTTGAAGCAATAAATGCACGTCTTGGAGTTAATATGTACAGAGAAGTAGAGTTCAAGGTAAATATTTACTCTGAGGGTACGAGGCTCTGGGCAGAGGATCATAGGGGGGAGGGGAGAAAAAATGAATGTCAAAGGAAGACAAGAAAAGGAAGCAGGAAAGAAAGGACTTTGGTTTCTGCAGGATGAGGGTGCAAGGAATGAGACAACATGTTTGGACAGAGTTGAGACAATGAGAGAGAAGGTATTTGACAGAGTGGTTGTAAGGAACCAAAGAAATGTAATATTGAAAGCCAGTGTAGAAATGAGATAATATCAAAAAAAGAAGAAATTAGAGGACACTGTAGTAGTCTAGAGAGGAAAAGGTCCGACCGTCCTACTATTTTGAGTTTGGCAGTCGGACTGCAGTAGGCCTGCTGCAACTGCCGTTCCCCAGCAATGTTGCAGCGGTGTGAGGCAGTAATATGCTGGTGGTGCTGTTGGGCACCGCCAAGCATATTACGAGATTTCCTCGCTGCCAGACTTTTCATGGTGGTAAGCCCACAGTGAAAAGTCTAGCATTGAAGGAACTAAGGATGCCCTACAGGACCCCTAGTGCCTCAGGCCATGGAGATGCATGCAGGGGGGCACATGTTGTGCCACTGTGTGCATGCACCCCCTTTCCTGTACAGCATGGACTGCAGAGTCATGCCATGCAGGAACGGGCTTTGGCACTTCCATTTGCAGTGCCTTTTTCAAAGGCACTGCCATAGGACTGCCAAAGGACTGCATGCCAGACAACGAGAAAACTCGTAATCTGGCAGACGCCGGCAGTGTACTTTGGCAGTGAGGGAGCAGGACGGCAGCGTGGTGGCACCGCTCCCACACTGCCAAAGTCATAATCAGGCCCCTAGTATGGAGCCCTGGTCACTAATATTCTTATGTACGTCTTTTGCTTCAGAAAGCATTTGGGCATTTTAGAGATAACTCAGTTTACCACATTACAAATTACCAGAAAATACTGAAACATACAGAAACTGCCGAAGAAATGTATATCTGTGAATCAGCATTATAAACGAAATCATGGAGGGCCCTCCTGGTCCAAATAGGGCAAAACAGGCTATGTGCATGATTGCCCATTCTTTGGGCACCTAGACTGGATGCCTTGGGAGGTGGATTTATGTAATAAGTAGTAATGAGTAAGAGTGACTGGAAAGATTAATTAGAAGATTATGTTACCTAGGTTCCTGGATATCACAGGTCAGAAAGTGCCCCTCTAGCTTCTCATTTGTTGAATACAAGAATAGCAAATGAGGGAGAGGGAGGGCTAGTCTGGAGCAATCAAGGATGCTGGAGGAAGTAAGGAATTAATGCTATATGACTCTGAGAGGTTCAAGTATGAATAGTGAGTATAATTATGATACACAACAATAACCTACAGTAAGTGACATCACTCATTTCTTGCCAAAACCATCTCTTTAAGAAGGAGCTATACAAGCAGACTTTATTCAACAGCACTCACCTCTGCAGAATGCAAGTTCACTGTCGCTCCCAGCAGCCGTCGCTACAGGAAGTGACATCACCACATTTCCCCCATCCTTTTGTACAGTCAGAGGCATAAGCATCTTTATGAGAAGAAGCCTGACGAGCAGACTTCATTGCACAGCATTCATCTGTACAGGGTGTGACTTCAGTACAGTTCCCAGCCTCCAATTCTACAGGAAGTAACATCATGGCATAGCCCAGCATCCATTATTACAGGAAGTGATACTCCTAGTTTTCACCCAAAAATATATTTTAAGAAGACTTCAGACAAGTGGCTCTGATTTAAAGCATTTACCATTACAGGAAGTGGCATCAATGCAGTATTCCAAGGTTTGTTGTGCTTCAGCTCACAGTCTTTTTACCAAGACATACAGGAACAAGTGCTGTCACCAAGCCTTTAATTGTTGAGCTTACTGTCACATTTCAGTGTTTTAAAGTTGGTGTATTATATTTTGGCTTTATAATCCAATATTATTTCTGGTTCTGATATCTGTGAAGTGACTCAGAGCTGACACCATTAGCAGTGTTTTATAAGCATGAAAAGAATCTCTTAAATGGTAACACGCAGAAGGCCAGGGATTTTCTAAAGTAGATCGACATGTAGCAACCGGTTGTTTGTATCAGCTCTTCGTGGCTCTTGTTATCTCAGCCTAAGCCCAGTAATGAACATCGTACTTGACTTAATCATGGTTGTTAGTTCATTGCACATGCATTTTCAATTACAGAGGGTTTTTTCAATAGCGCAATGTGTGTGAGCAGACATGAAAATATGACCGCATAAAGAAAATGCAGGGCAGCGCTCTAGACCCGGGTTTGTTTGATCCTGCTTCACTGCCAAGCCTTCATTATACCCTCTGCCGGCAAAGTGCACTCACATCACTTTCCCTAATGAATGTAAGGTCCCCGGGGGCTTAAATTACGATTGTTTCATTCGTGCTGAGGGAATTAGGGAAAATTCCTCAGATATTTCCTTCCCTGCAATATAATTGTGGCAGGACTCTGGAGCACAGGGCTTAAATGATTTCGCCCGCTGCAGCATAATATCATCTCACAGGATGTATGGCTAAACAGCATTAATCGTGTGTTCAGAGCTGCAACCCCCACACATTTTATACAAATTACATCAATGTAAACATCCCACAGGGTATTAAAAAAAGTACAAATGAAAAAGTCAACAAGACAGCAATTTACCTGAATACCTACGCTAAAAGAAGTATATTTAATTTTACAATAAACCCTACCAGAACATGCAGCATTAATAAAATACACGGATTCATGCTGTTCACGTTTTGGCGACCGTTTGCAAACTAATAGCATGGTTTCATTGTCCTGATATACGAATGCCCACTGAAACAGACAGGCAATGAAAATCCCACATTAAGAGCTTAATGAGTATGATTATTTTAAATGTGTATTTAACTAGTAATCTGATTTTAGATTCCTCCTTTAGCTGTTTTGTTTTGCACAGATTTTAGTTCAAAAATGGGGGTTAGTCCACCCCATTGCAGGCTGTTGTGCAATGGGGTGGAAAATAAATAGCTGTGGCATGTTTTAAAGGGCTATTTAAAAGTGTGTAGACCTGGTAGCTCAAATAAATTTTTTTACATAGCAACATAGTTTACAACACAATGTTAAACATTGCGTTATTTACTATTTTGAAAAAATGCAACCAACATTCCTAGCTAATTTCTCTTGCTATTTTTCCTATCGGAAGCTGGCATTAATAGCAGTAGGCCTGTTTCTCAATTTGCAACGAATCATTTAAAAACAAATCTTTACTACCTGCCACCACGGCTTCACCTCATGCCTCTTTCTTCCGCCATTCTACACTTTCTCTCTCTGTGTCTCACTCCTACAGGTGCTTTTGCATGTATGACTTTCCCTTTGTCACTTTTTTCCTATTTTTCTCTTCCTCCATCTTTCTCCCTTTTCTGTTTTGTTAGGTCTCGGCTACAAACAGCTCTAGCCATGTCTTTGCCAGGAATATTGTTTCCAATATCCATAAAATGGGCTTTGGGTTAGCCCCTTACTCATGATTGGATGGCTTTGTTGTCAACCTCAGTTGTCTCCTCTTGATTAAATGTTTTTCTCCCCTTCTTTGTGTTTGTCCTGCCCAAGAGGATTTAGGTCTCACAGCGGTCTCATTGGCTGAATTGTATCCTTTTACTACTGACATTGCTTGCATTTAGGGATGTGTTTTCCTTTTCTTTAAGCACTTCATGGGAGTGCATGTGTTTCTTGCTATCTCCTCCATGAGCTGTTTCCCTCTTCAATTTGTCCTTTTCCTTGCCTCTGCCCACCCCACAGTGTTTTCAGAAGTAAATATTCATCCTCTATTCCCCAACATGGAATTTATTATGACAACCAGTTTGTACCACCCTCGCATAACTTGAATTACTCAATCAATTTGAAAAGGGAGGTACCTTAATAGTTACCACACATACAGTTACTTTTTCTTTTAATCTTGCAGAGGCATGTTTAGCATTTAATAAGGTAAACCAGATTCTCCTGCTTTAATACAACTTTAACCTTACACATACCACAAATCAAATTTCATTAAAAAAAGCTGCAAGACGATGTGATCTCTCTGCACTATCCAGATGCTGACGAAGGAGCGGCCCTATGATGAAGCACGCTGCCTAGTGTGGGAGAGGATTTACATCATTGTCCAATACGAAACCACCTGGCCGTCATACTAAATCACAAAGCATGAAGACCAATGAGCCATGAACTTAACCTACAAAAATTGGTTTGTCAGTTAAATTTTTAATCAAGAAACTGAAACAACTAGTGCACTAATGATGCTGAAACAATACAAAAATAATTGTGTTTCTTCTGTAAATATTATACTCGACCAAGTTAAAAAAAAAACATTTTTTACAAACTTTTCCCCCATTACGATGGTAGTCGGACGAGTGTCCAACTGCCATCGCAGCAGAATTGAGACCACCCGACTAGAAGTTGGCGGTCCCACCCCCATATTTTGATACAACCACCATGTTGGTGGTCGGAAACTGCATTTTAAGTCACGCCTAGGCAGCGCTTGCGCTGGCTTTTCGAGACATGCTGTATCTAGGATATGTGCTAAAAAAAAGGCCACCTTTTTCATTGGTTCCTCTTGCTGTCTTTTAGAAATGCTGGCTTTTCATTGGTGAATACACTTAGTGGTCCCTCCTTTTGGTATTTTGCATCCTCCTAATAGGACTGACCCTATTATATTTGCTGTTACGCTTTCATGCGATTTATCATACCTTGTGGGCACTCTTTTTTCTGTTGACTTTTCCTTTTTTGAGCTAACACACAGCATTTGCATTTCTTTGTTTCCAGCTAATCAGACACTGGCCCATGGCGCTGCTAATCAGACGTGGTCCCAGGGCGCCTGTCACCTTGGGACCACGTCTGATTCCCGCTTTCACTTCCTGCTTTGGCTTTCAAGTGCCATTTGAATTTCTTTATTTTCTTTCATCAAAGCAGTCAGAGGGTGCTCACCCAATCCTGTATAATCAAATTTGTTATGTGTTTAAATTTCATTGTTAGCATCTGCATTTTTTTTTTTAGAGCGATGCCAAGCCTCGATCCTAGTTCCCCATGTCACAATATTTGGAGATAGTCTCTAACTATCCAATTGCATTGGTCGGTGGATGAACTCATCATCTCCTGCAAACTACACGTCCTCCCATCGCTCATGTGCACTTCGGCTCTAGGCCCAATACTTGGCCCTACCGGTATCCACCCATTTCATGCGATGTGTTTAGTGCGACCTCCATTGCTGCAGCCTCCATGGACCTCTCTGCTCCTGCTACAACCCCGCCGCCATCTCCACCTCTGTTGCTGCTTGTTTGGAATTTCCACCTGTATATAACTTGCTGCCAGGATGGTAATTACCTGCACCATTAAAGCGTTGGTGTAAAAAAAATGAGCGCATTTTATATTATCGTTTTGAGGTTGACCACCTATTTTGCACGACTGCCTGCTACATACGATTTTTATTTTCTTCGATTTAAAATTAGGTTATACATAATATAGGTACAAAAGGGGGTGGTGATGGACGGAGCATCTGAACCAATCAAACACTCACACCCAGTCAAAAGATCTGGGTTTGATCCATCAAGTGTTTGATTGGTTCAGATGCTCCGTCCATCACCACCCCCTTTTGTACCGCTTTGGCCGCCATAAGTGTGGCAGGGTATGTTCAGACGTGAGTCCCTAGCTCACTTTGCCACTGGATTCAAGCAAGCTGGGCTGAAGACGGCTGGAATGCCAGAAACCGGTCCTCGGAAGCTTGTTTTCCGGTCCAGGGAAGGCATGGCTTGGCAGTTCGGGCTGGACTGTTCCCATGAGGCACAGGGTCAGACTGATTTGCATATAGCCATGTCTGAACTGGGGTGGCAGAGTGGGCTAAAGAACGGTGATGGATCAAATCCAGATCTTTTGACTGGGTGTGAGTGTTTGATTGGTTCAGATGCTCCGTCCATCACCACCCCCTTTTGTACCGCTATACATAATATAGCACTTCTTTAAATTTCGGCGACAAATCCATGAATTGCAGTAATCTGCTGACCGCCTTAATGTGCACATTTGTATTTTTTAACACTTTTCATAAGCTTATATATTTTACAAATATGCCACGATTGGCGGTCGATCCTGATGGGAATTTTAACTTCAAGTCCTCTTTCCAGTCAATCATTTTTGTATTTACATGACCTCCGAGGTATGAAAGAGCTTCCTCGGCCTTTCCTGCATCGCATGTGCATCCCGAATGTGGACCCCTACTGCGGGGTTGATTTTTATTCCTTTTTAAAAAATATTTTAATTTGAACTATACTTAGGGAAACACAGTTTAGACTCAGTGTGGTCTAGATTGCAGCGGTGTCTTTAATAATGTTGGCTGGAAATGAGTGGGGTTAAAAGCTTTCGAACTTAATGGTCGGTAACCAGTGTAGTATAAATAATATTATTGCTCTAGGTGGTAAGAGTCTAAAATCTCCTTTATGCCTACATCAATAATGTATTTGTACTAGGCCCTGGGAGATTTAGGGGCACACTATTGCTTGTCTATAAGGATGGCTGTCCATGCTTAGTCAGGACATGCTATCGTCCATGACTTATTGTATGCATGGAAAACTGACAATGCCCCAACGGGGGTGTATTGGCCTAATCTGTGTTTTTGATGTTGATACACAATCTTGTAACATAATGCTCTTAATTTTGGTGTTCGACATTTGACCTCCATTTCTAAAAGATACCCTGAAAGGCATACTAAGATCTGGTTTGGCTCTGGATGAAATATTCAAAATAGACGCGATTTGCAACCCATAGCTGGAAAAGAAATGGCAAGCATCCATTGGCATTATTTATGCTTAGACTGTCTATCTAAGGGTGTTCTTTCCCTTTATACCGTCATATGATAAGTCTAAGCCGTGTGCTTCCTTTTTCCCTTCTTTTCTTCATTCCTTCCTCCTCGCCTTTCCTTTCTAGCTTCCACCCTTCTTTTCTTCGTCTTTTTTCTCTCCACTCTTTCCTTTCTTTCTTGATTTCATTCTTTGTTCATATATTGCCAAGCATTTTTTCCTCTTTATTTTTCCTTTCTATATTCCTTCCACTCTTCTTTTATCTTTCTTCCTTACTTTCCTTCCTTCTTTCCTCTCGTCCTCTTTTTTCTATGCTTTCTTCTTTCACTTCTCCTCTGCCTCCTTTACTGCTTCGTCCTTTCTTCTTACACCTCATCGATCCTCCCCTCATTTCTTTTCTATTCCTTTCCTCTCACACTCCTTCTCTTAATTCTCGAATTCCTTCTTTCCCTCTCGTCTTTCCTTTCTTCCTTTTCTTCCTTCGGTCCCTCATCCGCTCCTTCATTTCCTCATGCCTTCCTTAGGGCATTCCTTCGTTCTTTACATCTTAGTTCCCCCCTCCCTCTCTCTTTTCAAAGCACTCTAAAAATAAAATCTTCATGGCATAATGCTGTACTTCACTATGCTTTTGTCAACATTGGACATTCTGATATGAAGTTGTTTGGTAATTCATTTTACCCCCTCTGATTCCCACTAGTCTGGCAGGTTCCAAATGTCCATGACAGAAAATATTTCTACATTTCTGTACTGGTGCATCATATTTCCGATTGGGGTTTACAAACACATTTCTAAAAAGCGAATTCCACCGATTAGCACTGTATCACCAGCACTAGGCTGTTGTGCAATGGGGTGGAAAATAAATAGCTGTGGCATGTTTTAAAGGGCTATTTAAAAGTGTGGAAACCTGGTAGCTCAAATTTTAATTTTTACATAGCAACATAGTTTACAACACAATGCTAAACGTTGCGTTATTTACTATTTTGAAAAAATGCAACCAACATTCCTAGCTTACAAATTACCCTGCCGTCACACAAGCTGGGACCTTCCAGGCTCTCACTGCTATTCAGCTTTGCACGCCACACACTGGGTAAAAGTGAACTTTGGTGCACTGTTAGCTGCACAAACCCTCTGCATCTCTCTCTGCAGCCTGCATAGTCAGACAGCATGCGGCCACCCACCTCCGTAATGTACTTTTAAGCCCCCCATTACTTAATTAAATCCTAATAGTTTTGCGTTTTTCCCCCATTACAGCAAATTATAGTAAACATCTGCTAACTCTCTCTCTGCCCCCCCCCCATCTCCCCAACTCCCTCTCTGCCCTTTTCGTCATGAACACATACCTTCAACTCCTCTTTTAGCGCCTACACATTCCAAATGGACGATGGAGCACTTACAGAGACATAAAAGGCCTTTAATATCTATAGTTAAAAACTACAATGTTGCTAACAATACAGTATGCATACAATATTCAAGTAAGTGCTCGCCCATATGTGCTATTCCTATTGTCTCGTGCAGTGGTATAAATGCATATTTAGGTCAAATTATCACTCCACTGCAAACAAAAAACATAACTAAAAAATAGCGTCATTTGCACCGCCAATAGCTCTAACTTTCGCTAATGCGAGACCTATTGCACTGCAAATGCTTGTTTCTACTGCGGCTTGTGCTGTGGCCTGGAAAAGAGCCGCAGCACAAGCTGCAGTAGAAAAAATGCATGTTTTCAAACATTCATACACCATGTGCAAGGCACCATGTGATTCCTGGGACACGGTGCATGGATGTTTCGGGGGCCACCACATGTGCCCCCCTGGCCACTTAGCTGTATCACACAGTGGACAGGGGCCCTGTTTGGGCCCACAGAAGTCCCCTTCCAACAGTTTTTTCATGGTAGTGGGACCACTATGAAAAGCCTGTGGGAAATGGGCATTCTAATCCCTACGGCAGTTGATCTGCAGGCACCGCCTCAATTGTAGGAATTAGTGTCTGACCGACGCCATGACAGGCTCCTTGAGCCGTCAGAGTCGGCGTTCTGTCCCTCAAGAGCTGCTGTCCGCCCGTCTGCATTATAATGCGGCGGTCGGTCGATGGCTGGGATGTCTATGGGACTTCTACTGACGGCTCAAAATGAGGGACAAAGAGGAGTTACAAAGTTTTTTTTAAAGAACCCCAAAAAAACTCACAAAGTGTGCTGGTACAAATCCCACGAGTTCTCATACCTCAAATACATTTTTAATAATGGGAGAACTTGGCCAACTTTAAGGTCAGAAGTCTGAGGAAAGAGAGAATTATATTGGGGATACCGAGATTTCATTGACAAAGCCATAAGTGTCAAAATAGACAGTGGGTCTAAACTGAGGATATAACTAAAATTAAGTGTCCCAGTTATGTCAGAGGAGTACAAACACCAACAAATGGGTCAAGGATTAACAGTGGTAGGTAATATTCAATTTTGAAAAATGCCATAGTATTAAAGAAAATGCACATCAATGTAGAAGGCTTGGCCTGAGAATGGTTTGGCCACAGAAGATGGCTACAATCCAGATGGCACATTACAATTTAAAATAGTTCTCCATGGCACTGTCAACCATTTTGATGTAGACCAATAAGCGGTTATGTCCAGTGAAAAAGATTACAAGTTTGTGTGATTTCTTTTAGGAGCTGGAGAAGATCCTGAGAGTTGGGTTTAAAATAAGATGTGCACAATAAATAGTGCTTTGTTGTTCTTGGAGACTTCAGGAGGACCACGGAGCTAATAGTTTGGGTTATTTTGCTCATTTTAAGAGAAATGGCAGCAAGTCCATCCGGACGAGAACAGACTGTAATATGGAAGTGAGTTACCACTGCAGCAACAACAGTGTAGCAGGGTCTATACTCTAAGTGCCTGAATATGGGGGACTGCCAGACTCACGGTGGTGCTGCAGTGGCAGTCCAGCCACCGCCGCACCAGGGGTCTGACCACTCCACGACAAGTTTGGCAGTCGGACCACCATTGCACAGGTCAACCGCCAGGATTAGAGACCCCTGGTGGTGGTGCGGCGGTCTTGAGGCCGCAATTTGCTTGGCTGAACCGCCGCAGTCCTGCCAAGCATATTACAAGTTTCCTCTCAACCACTCTTTTCCTGGCAGTTCCTCCTTCATGAAAACTGTGGCAGAAAGGAAACTAAGGAGGACCTTCAGGGCCCTCTGTTGCCACTGGACCATGGGGTGAATGCAGGGGCACAGGATGTGCCCCCCTGTGTGCTTGCACCACAGTACCCGCACGTACTGCACCAGTCTATGTTGTGCAGGTACTGCCTTTGACGTTCTCATTGCGGTGTCTATTTCATAGGCACCTCCATTGGAATGCTAAAAACCCACCCGCCATTGACTAAAAAAGTTATAATCTGATGGACGATACGCACATGGGTTTGGCAGTGAGGGAGCAGGTTGATGGCGTGGCAATCTGTTCCTGCGCCTTCAAACTCATTATCAGGCCCTTAGTGCCTGATTATGAGTTTGACAGTATGGGAGAGGACCGCCAACCAGGTGGCCCGCTCCCACACCACCAAATCCGTATGCGCACCGCCCACCAGATTACAAGTTTACTCGTGTCTGGCAGGTTTTTTGGGGCTGTCCCATGGCAGTGCTTCTGAAAATGGGCACCGCAATGGGAATGCCAAAAACAGTTTGTGCATGGCAAGGAATGTAAAGTCCATGCTGTGCAGGAACTAGAGTGAATGCACACAGGAGGGCACATGTTGTGCCCCCCTCCATGCATCCCCATGTCACCCATGCACATGGGTGACATGGGGTCCTGTAGGGCCCCCTTTGTTTCAGGACCGCCAGCCTTTTCATGGAGTAAAGACCTCATGAAGCTACTGGTGGTCCTGAAGCTCGTAATATGCATGGCGGTGCCACAGTTGCACTACCAGCATATTGTTGAGCCCCTGACACGGAGCACCACCAGGGAACAGCGGTCCCCTGGCGATTGTAGCAGTGCAATGGCGGCCTGACCGCTAAAGTTGTAATTGGGTGGTCGGACCACCGGTGCTGCGGTGGATGGACTGCCACCACCGTGCCCCTGTGAGTATGGCGTTCCTCGGACCGCCAAACTTGTAATAAGGCCCTAAGTGTCTGTAGAGGGGAACCATGCCTCTGTGCATAACATTATTTTCTGCTTTGCTAACTTGGTCAGTTAGCTGGGGTGCAGGGGAATACTTTTTTATCCATGACATATGTAGGGTGGAACACTGAGATTCGTTCTAGTGCCATCAGTCCATTTGGTATCCGGACAAAATATTGAGTAAAAAATATCTAGGTAAAAAAATACTACATTTTTAATATTGTGCCACAGAAATATCATGTGCAAAAATATCGTTGACAAAATATCAATTTTTTAAGGTAAGAAATTTTGGTTTTTAAGTTTTGCTGTGTGTTTAAATATAATTTTTATTGTATATGTTTTATACGGTTTGTGCAATTGTTGCTAATGTTTTTAAAAATAGTTTGTAATTTTAAATAATTAATATTTTTCATTTGTATTGTATTGTAATTGTGTTTATGTAGCTCTTATTAACCCAGAAGAGGCATTGAAGCATTTCTTTTGGCTGTAGCACACTACTCCGTAACTCAAAAAGGATTGGTGGTGAATTAGTATAGTGAGATATGAAATTATTTTGAAGGGTAGATATGTGAGTTTGTTATTTTGACTGAAAAAGGATATGGAGGTATAGAACAGGAAAGGGTTTGCATTTATATAGCGTTGCTACCCTAGATAAATGGTTGAAGTGCTTTATGGTGGGTAGGACGCTACTCCAGAACCCAGAACCCACAACCAGAGCTGTGGACATGTTAGTTGGATTGAACTGGATAGTGGATGGAAAGAAGAGGGAAGGTCTAGAAAGTGTGTTTTTTTGGTGCCCATAGCAGTAGGAGGAGGTTTGGGATGAGTAAAGGGGAGGTGGAGAGTCAGAGAGAAGGGTTTAGAAAGGCTTGTTTGGGAGGTCTGAATAGTAAATAAGGAATGAGATGATGCAAGGAGGAGTAGAGGAGGGAAGAGTCTAGAAAGGGTTATTTTGGGGAGCACTGTAGTAGAACAGGATTTGGGATGGGTCAGAGAGTGGAGGTACAGGATATATTGAGAGAGGTATAGGATGAAACATAAGGTAGTGCATTGGGGAGAGTAGTAGAATGAGGTTAGAGATGAGTCAGATTGGAGGTAGAGGATATATTAAGGTACAGGGTGAGATATAGGGTAGTGCATTGGAGATGCTGAATTAGAAGTAAAGTAATTAATATAAAGATACAGAAGTACATGGAAGGCATATACATATCGGGGAGGTAATATATATAGATTTAGGTTGTATTTAATAAACTCAGACTTTCAAGGGTTGCTGTACTTTAAGTTTGTTTATTTGTTTTATATTTATTTGTAATTAAAAATAGTGAAGCATTTGTAAATAGTTATGATAAAAGATTTACATATTTATGCAGTCACCTGTATACATGTTAAACATTTGATAAAGCCATAAGTAATATGTATATTTGTTTAGCAGAACTAACGACTATCTATATATTTATAAACATAATTATACATGTTTTTTCAAAAACAATACACATATATAGGTACACATCAATAGTCCAAATACATGCTTATATATAAATGGATATGCTGTGTATTTATGTTTGAGTATGGTGGTTATGTGGGGAAGAGCCAATGCTTGAGAAGTCTTCTGAAGATAAGGTAGTTATCTGTGGATCTTATGTTTGAGGGTAAAGAGTTCCATAGTTGAGCTGCTTAAACAGAGAAGAATGTTCCACTTTTATTTTTTTTCTTGTATGGTGGGATTTTGAGGTGAAGTTCCAATCTAGAGGTTCCTTTGTTGAGTGTATTTGGTGATTTTATTCCTGATGAAGAACATTCCTGTTTTAAATATTGCTTTGTGGATGTTACAAAGCGGATTGAATGTGGATCTTCCGGCAACATGTAACCAATGTAGTGCCTTCAAGGCAAGGGAGATGTGGGCTTGTAGATTTATATGCAAGAGTAATCTGGCAGCAGAGATCTGAATCCATTGTAATTTTTTCATAGTTGCTAAAGAAGATATGTGGTAGAGGCTATTGGCGTTATCAGTTTAGACAGAACAAGAGAGATAGTAGCCTGGATCTTGTGTGGAAATCCCAGGTGTGGGAAGATGCTTTAAAGAGTTTTTATAGTACCAAAGCTTGATCTTGCTAGTTTGTCCACTTGGGCATTTATTGATAGCCTGAAACCCATGGTAATTCCAAGATTTCTTAATTGCTTTGATATTTTAGGTGGTGTTTCCAGATCGTCAGGCCAGGCAGCGAGTGGATCATCATTTTTCCAGTTGCACACAAGTGATTATTCCAGTTTTGGAAGCTTTCAGTTTGAGATGGCTCCATGTCATCCACTGATCCACGGCTCTGAGGAAACTGAAATTTGTGAGTTTCCAATGTTTTTGGGGCTTTCCAGTTTTAGGAGTATTCATGTGTCATCTGCATAGTTATAGCATGTAAGGTGAAACAGATTGATCAGTGCCGGTAATGACTTTATGTAAATGTTGAAAAGTATGGGTAAGATGATGGAGCCTTGGGGGACCCTGCTTTTGTGAAGTACGGTTTGGACGAGAAAGGTGGGCTATGGATTACATTAGTTCTGTTTTGAAAGTAGGATGTGATCCAATCAAATG
This sequence comes from Lissotriton helveticus, assembly GCF_964261635.1. Taxonomy (NCBI): domain Eukaryota; kingdom Metazoa; phylum Chordata; class Amphibia; order Caudata; family Salamandridae; genus Lissotriton; species Lissotriton helveticus. The sequence goes on along the minus strand of NC_136065.1, from coordinate 1,073,841,913 downwards.
CAGTCCCCTCTATGCTGTTGGCGTATCGTCGTTGTATTAGAGTGCCATTGTCAACTGTGTCAAAGGCAGTCGAGAGGTTCAAAAGAAGTAGAGCTGCAACCCTGTTTCCGTCAACAGGGTTCTTCAGGTCATCCCAGATGGAAATGACTGCAGATTCTGTGGCTCTTCCTGGACAGAATCCTGTTTGGAAGGCTGAAAGAATGGAATTATCTTCAATGAATTGTGACACCTGGGAGAATGCTGCTCTTTCTATCAGTTTGCCCAGGAAAGGTCCATTTGTAATCAGCCTGTAGTTGTCAGGGTTAAGCGGGCGAAGTTATGTTTTCTTTAGTAATGGGCGTATGTATGACTTTTTTAGATCTTCTAGAAATATTCCTGTAGTTGAGGAATTGTTGATGATTCTTCTTACTGGTGTGGCAGCAGAAGTATTTAGGAGAATTGTCTTGAAGGTTTGTGGTGGACATGGCTCAGAAGGGCTGCTGGCAGGGTTGGTTGGTTTGACCAGGTCCATAAATTCATCGTGTGATATTTGTTGGAAAGAATGGAGAGGCTGGGTTGGCATACTCTTGAAGTTTTTTTTGGGAAAGGGTCAGTGCTGGTGTTTTTTTTTGTTGTTTTAAATAGAAGTCTAACGTGTCTGCTTTGGTTGTGTAATCATTTGCCAGTTTGTCTGTGAATTGAGTAATGGAAGGAGCTCCTTCTAGACAATTTGGTTTACGAAATTTGGTGAGAATTTTATAGAATGCTTTATTTGCACATTTCGCATTCTGTCTGAATAGTATTTTTTCTAAGATTTTTTGATTGCTGACTTGTATAATCTGTTACGTTTCTATAGGTGAAGTTTGTCTTGATTGGTGTTTGTTTTGAGCCAGGTAAGTTGTAGCTTTCTAATTTGCTGTTTTATGTCTTTTAGCTCTGTATTTCTCCAAGGTGCCTGTTTTCTTTTGTTCTCTTGTGTTGTTATGTTATGTTATGTTATGTTATTTTTATTTGTAAAGCGTTTTGCTGCCACAGCCAAGCGGCGTCCCAGCGCTATGGTGGACAGAACAACACAACACAGTGGAGGACCATACCAGAAACAGAATACTATTAAACCAAGATGAAGAGAAATGTCTTCACAGCGTTCCTGAAAGGCAGCAGGTCGGGAATGGAACGGATGTTAACAGGGAGTGAGTTCCAAAGTTTTGCTGCCAGAACACCAAAAGAACGGCCACCAATTCTGGCTTTTTTAAAGCGTGGAATCTTAGCCAAGAATTGTCCAGTAGAGCGTATTGCTCTGGCCGGGGTGTAATAGGAAATAGCTTGAACAAGAATGGGGGGCGAGGCAGCCTTTAGGATCTTGAACACCAAGCACAAGGCTTTGAACTTAATCCTCTGCCCAACGGGCAGCCAATGTAGATCGGAGATGGTACGCCTAGCAGAGCAAAATTTAGGCAAGCCGACCAACATTCTGGCTGCCGCGTTCTGCACGCGTTGAAGCCGAGTCAGTTCAGCTTGGTTGACACCTAGGAGAAGGGAGCTGGCATAGTCCAATCTGGACAAAATCACAGCTTGGAGAATGAGTTGCCTAGTAGAGGCATCAAAAAACTTAAAAATAGGTCTAAGGCTCTGAAGAGCCCCAAAACAGGTCCCCGCAACTCTTTTCGTATGGGGGATAAAAGATAGGTTTGAGTCCAGCCAAATGCCCAGATTCTTTACATCTGTCACCGGAGTAGGTGCTTGGCCCAATTCCTCTGGCCACCAACAGTCTCCCCATAAATGAGCCTGTTTGCCCAGGACTAGAACTTCGGTTTTAGAAGCATTAAGTTGTAGACAGTTATCTGTCATCCAACTAGCCACATCCTTAAGGGCTGCCTGGAACTTAGAGGCTTCAATCATCGTGTCCCCATTTAGTGCCACCGCTAGCTGAGTGTCATCAGCGTATGACACCATGGTTAAACCCCATTTTTTAGCAACAGCAGCTAGCGGCTGCACATATAAATTAAACAGGGTCGGACTAAATGCTGAACCCTGCGGGACCCCTTGAGGGATGTGGCAAGAAACAGATTCGAATGGAGGAGTAGAAACCTTAAAAGTACGCTCAGCCAAAAATGAGCGAAACCATTCGAGAGCTGTGCTCTCCACACTAGCCTCTTTTAAACGTTGGAGAAGGACAGTGTGGGAAACAGTGTCGAAAGCGGCACTGAGATCCAGAAGGATCAGTGCCGCCGTCTGCCCTAAGTCCAACAACTTCCGCAGATGTTCTACCATCGCTAACAGAGCTGTCTCTGTACTATGGCCTGCGCGGAAGCCGTTCTGAGATGGATCTAAGACGCCCAGATTTTGTAGATGACAAGATAGGATTTTGTTGGCATGGGCCTCAGCCAGCTTGGAGATCCAGGGGAGAAGAGAGATGGGCCTATAATGTTCTGGCTTAGTCGGGTCTAGAGTAGGCTTCTTTAGGATCGGGATGACCGTGGCCTGCTTCCATTTGACAGGTACAATCCCAGAGGAAAAAGATAACCTGACAAGGTCAAGCAAAGGAGGAAGGCAAAATTCAGCAGATTCATTAAATTGTGCAGGTCTCAAAGGGTCCGCGGGTGACCCTGATTTAACTTTCAAGACTAAAGATTTGAACTCTTCTTGAGATGGCTCAGGTATTAATGAGAGCGGCCTAGTAATCAGATGTGTGGGACATGAATCACTATTTGGACTCGTTGAAGAAGGAAAAGACCGGTAGATAGCCGCCACTTTCTCCACAAAGAAAGCTGCTTAGTGGTATTAGAATATTAAAAGCTTCCTGTAACCACTCATAGTTTTTGAACATAATTTGTGTCTAGATCTGTACTGGTTGTTAGTTGTGTACTAGGTGTTCCAAATTGAGTTAGTTCTTCGGTCGATAGGTGGATGCATGTAAGGTGATTTTAGGTGTGTTGCTTTGTGTTGTTTAAGGTTGGAAAGCAATCAAATGGTGGTCTGACCATGTGACTGCAGTCATTCTTTGAAAGGTAACAAGTTCTGTATCTACAAAAATGAGATCTAGGATGTGTCCAGCGATGTGTGTGGGTTTTTGGACGATCTGATGAAGGTTCAATGCATCTAGGCCTAAACATTAGGGTTTGTCAAACCAAATGTTTAGGTCACCCAGAATGCATAGGTTGGAGTGCGGTGTTATAAGGTTTGGAACTGTGTCTAGAAGCGTCTGACAATGTTGCATTGCTAGGTGAAGGTCTATTAAGGAAGTTACAAGAGGGAGATGGTGTAGTGTTGCATCTGGTGAAGAGGGCCTCAGAACCTTGGATGGAGACATCATCAGCTTTAGTGATATTTAATGTTTGCTTGAATACAACAGCTAGGCCACCTTCTCTTTTGCCTATGCAATTTTGTGTGAATGTTAGATAGCCCAGAGGAACGGTTTCATGCAACACTGGAGCCATGCCATCTCCCAACCATGATTCAGTTATGAAGAATAAGTCAGGTTGTTTGTCAGTGAGAAGATCGTAGATGGGATGCTTATTTTTTTAGAGCAATCGAGCATTTATTAATAAGCAGTTTAGAGGATGTGCTTTGGTAGAGCAATCGAGCATTTATTAATAAGCAGTTTAGAGAATTGCTTTGTTAATGGTGTGACTGTTTTGTAGGATAGTGGGCAGTATTTTGTGAGCTTGTTGTTTGTGATGGTATTCACTGTCTGAGGATAGCAATAGTGTAGCTGTTCTGTATGGTGTTCCTCGTCCTGCAGGCTAAGAAGGAATTTTTATTGGTCTGCATGTGTAGGTGGTGGAGATGGTGTTTGAGAGGGAGTTGGTAAGATGTGTTGTTTTTGTAGACGTTTGTAGGGGTACATGGTGGGAAGTTAATTAAGTATGATTAATTTATAATTATTTTTAAAATCAATATTAATTATTTATTTGATTGTTAAGTATTTAAATTGTGTATATAATATTTTTGTAAGTTTTATTTTAGGAGCAGGTTATTAGGTGTGTAGGGATTTAGGATGGAAAGTTAATTAAATAATGATTGATTAATTATTGATACATTATGAATTCATTAATTGTCAATTGATTATGTAATCTATGTAATTACTATAATTTTTTTATTTACAATTTAGGTGCAGGTTTTGGGGTTTGTAGGGGAATAGGATGGGGAATTTGATTAAATAATAATTGATTAATTATAGATTATTTGTATTATTCATTAATTGTTAATTAATTATGTAATTTGTGTATTTATTATAATTTTTTATTTAAATATATGTTAAATGTGGGCCGATAGATATGTGGGACTAAAATGTGGGAATTTAATAGAATAATTGTGAAATAAAAAAAAATCTTATATTAAGTTCTTGAAAAATTATAATTATTTTAATTGTTTTTAGTGTATATATTTAATTTGAAGTCAATAGTTTTAGAATTTTATGAAATTAATACTTGTATTAAAATTAGGTATGTGTTTGAAGTGAAGTACTTTCCCTACTGTTGCACAGACTGGAGTGGAAAAAGCAAATGTTACCCCTTCTTAGTCCAACGCTTTTCCTACTGTTGCACTGACTGTAGTGGGAATAGTTCATTTTACCCCTCCTGAGTCCAATGCTTTTCGACTGAAGTGGAAATAGCAAATTCTACCCCTCCTGAGTTCAATAATTTCCCTACTGTTGCACCGACTAGAGTGGGAATAGTAAATGTTACCCCTCCTTAATCCAACTCTTTCTCTAATGTGGCACCAAATGTAGTGGGCAATAGTACATTTCACCCCTCCTGAGTCCAAAGATTCCTTACTGTTGCACCGACTGGAGTGGGAAAAGTAAGTTTTACCCATAGTGAGTCAAACACTTTCCCTACTGTTTCACAGACTAGAGTAGGAATAGTACATTTTACCCCTCCAGAGTTCAACGCTTTCCCTACTTCTGCACAGACTGGAGTGGGAATAGTAAATTTTACCTCTCTTGAGTCCAACACTTTCCCTGCTGTTGCACTCACTGGAGTGGGAATAGTAAATTGTACTCCTCCTGAGTCCAATGCTTTCTCTACTGTTGCACTGACAGGAGTGGGAATAGTATATTGTACCTCTCCTCTGTCCAAAGCTTTCCCTACTGTTGCACAGACTGTAGTGGGAATAGTACATATTGTTCCTAGAATTTTATAGTTTTGTTCATATTGTTCAAAATTATATCATTATGTTTCTGTGTATTTAAAATGATAATTTTTTAATTAATAATGTTTGTAATGTATAAAATATTTTTTGTAAAATGAATTCTGTTCTATTGCTTACTTTTTTATGTGTAATTAAATTGGTATGTTATTTTTTCTTTTTTTCCAGTTTATTTGTTACTTTTTTATTTATTGTGTGTTTGTATATATTTATATCTATCTATATAGATATCTGTATCAATGTCTATATATGGATATATATCCATATATAGATATTACCTACTGGCGGTCGCCAGTAAGTAGTTATAGTTAGGACCTAGTTTCAATAGGAAACTCGTTTTTTGTTTTCCCAATAACGTTGGCACCGGTTGACGAATCTTCGTGAAATTTTCAAAACCTATGACCCGTTCCGGTCAGCTCCTACCCTAAAAGTTTCGGGGTCATTCACGAAGCGGGGCGAGAAAAAATGGGGGTCCCAAAACGTGTTTTCTCCATGTTATTTCCCATAGGAAACTTTAGACACGACTACAACTTTAAATGGTGTAAATCCGTTCAGTAGTTCCTGAGAAATTAAAAAAATAGAGGTGAAAAAATCAATTTCCCATAGGAAACTTTAGACACGGTTACAGCCGAAACTGCTGAACGGAATTACACCAAATTTGGCACAAAGGTAGTCCTTGGCTCAGAAAGAGACCTTTTTTTTAAGTGGTGTAAATCCGTTTAGAAGTTGTTGAGAAAATAAAAATAAAATGTTTCTAATTCTAGAGACGCGGTGGATCCGCGGAACCTCCCGACCACGAGCTGCATTCTAATTGGCTGTCAACACTCCAAACCAGGAAGTGTTGGCAACCATCTTGTGCCTCGGTAGAACCGGGGCACACGAAAACAGTAAAACAAACGCGCAAAACAAGAAAAGGGGGAAGGGTAGAAACACCCTGACCCCCTAGGCCTGTTCAGGGGGTCTCACTAGGACCCCCAGGGCCAAAAAAAGCATTTTTTAAAGAAAAATAATTGTCCGAATTGGCACTGGGTGCGTGAATCCAGCCAAGAATTTTTTTTTTTTAACGAAGCGTGGTCTCCTGCGCTTTGTTTAATTTAAGCCCCCGGGTGGGCCAGGTCCCGGGAGCAGTAAAAAATGTTTAGGGGGAAACCAATCCCGCCCACTCTGCACCAGGAACTGCCACCCCCTGGGGCTTTTCATAAATATTTGCGGGGGCACATGACCCCCTAGCAGCCCCAGGGACCGCCACCCCCCGGAGCTTGATTTTTATTCTGTGGGGGGGCCTTGGAGGCACCCCAAGCCCCAGGGACCACCACCCCCGGGGCTTTTATTTATAATTTTGCGGGGGAACACGGCCCCCGCAGCCCCGGGGTCCGCCACCCCTGGGGCTTTTTTTTCAATTAAAATACCTGTGTGGGGGCTCACCCCTACCACACACCCCGGGGACCGCCACCCCGCGTGGCCCCTCTCATGGAGCCAGTGATGTCCTGGGGACCACCACCCCCAGGGTCGGCTACTCCAGTGTCCCAGGTTGCCCATCCCCGGGACACTGCTGTTTTTAATGATAGGGATGGAGCCCCGCAGCTCCCGCCCTACCATTGCAAACTGCTTTACTTCATTGAGGCTCAGGTGGTCCCACAAGGACCCCCAGGGCCCCAAATTTGTTTTTTTTAAACCCGGTCTGCTTTTTTTCAAATTACTCCCCAGGGGGACCAAATCCCAGGGGCATAGTGAAATAGAAGTGTGGGGTGGGCCCAATCCCTCCCACACTTCCCCAGGGACCACTACCCCCCGGGGCAAAGCAATGCAGCCCCCTGGCGCATACTGTAGTTTACAGGTGGGTTAGTTGGCCCCCATGGACCCACAGAATGCAAGGGCAATTGGTTCCCCCTCTGCAAACGTGCCAGGAGGCTGCGTTGCAGAGAGGTGTAAAAAGGAGGGTGGCCTCATTACACCTCTCTGCAATGTAGCCCCCTGGCGCATACTGGAGGTTCCTGGTGGGCTAGTTGGCCCCCATGGACCCCAGTATGCAAGGGGAATTAGTTCCCCCTCTGCAAACGTGCCCGGGGGCTGCATTGCAGAGAGGTGTAAAAAGTGGCATGACCTCATTACACGTCTCTGCAACGCAGGCTCCTGGCGCATATTGGAGGTTCCCGGTGGGCTAGTTGGCCCCCAGGGACCCCCAGTATGCAAGGGGACTTAATCTCCCAACTTAGAACACTCTACAGGGCGCGTTAGCACAGTGGTGAAGGTAGGGGGCGGGGCTTGAGGTGATGTGAGTGCAAACATGCCCTGAGGCGCGTTTTAAGTGGGGGAATTAATTCCTGTTCAATCCAGAGGTCCCCTAGGGGGCAACTAGTCCAACAGGTATCTCCAGTAAGCGCCACGGAGCTGTGTTGCAGAGTGTTGTAAAAAGGGGGCGTGCCCTTTGAACGACTCTCTGCAACACAGCTGCCTGGCGGTACCTGGTGGGCTAGTTGGCTCACAGGGGACCTCAGGATTGAAGAGGAATTAATTCCCCAATCTAGCTCACTACTATTCCTGAAAAGTAAATTTAACTGTACTTACCAGTAACTTGAATTTCCTTCCATAGGATATCATTGCCTGCTATATAACATATATATAAATTGAAAAAATATTAAATAAAAAAAAATATATTACAATTTCAATATTTTTAAAAACATTTTTTCAATTTATATAAAAAATTTAATGTAATTAAGAAAATAAAATATCTAAAAAGAAATAGTTTAAAATAATGTAGTAAATCAGTATACAAAAATATAACAATTAATACATTTAAAAATTATCATTTACAAAACCTTTGAAATTCACTGAAAAAACCATAGGTTTCAGCCAAGATATAGTTAAAAATTAGCATTTAAAAAACCTTGGAAATTCCCTGAAAAAAACATATGTTTCACACACGTTATAGTTAGGAATTAGCATTTAAAAAACCTTAGAAATTCACTGAAAAAACCATAGGTTTCACACATGTTATAGTTAGCGGTGTCAGGCTCTGCCACAATTCTCCTCGGGGCTGCGTTGAGAGACCTATCCCTACACCTACGCAACCACCCCACGGCCCGGTATATATCACAGACCAACAGGATGATTCCGCGAGCGCGGGGAAGGAAGGGAACAGCGGGGACGGAGATCTGAAACGAGAAAGACAAGGTGTTTAGAATCACACCCTCCCTATCTACTCTATACCTCTGAATCACGATCAATGTAGGCAACCTCCTTTCTTACCCAGACCCATTCATACCTGAAAAGGAAAAAGCATAATCTGTGTATACAGGAGAGGGAGGTAAGGGTCCTAGCTGTGGCAGCAATCTGCTAAACAAAGGAACAAGAATGAACATAAGATTAGATATCCTTCTCACCACTTGCATAAGTTTCTTACAGCTCCTCACATACCACTTTCTGACAGTGTTCTGCCTTGCGCCACCTCTTCTGTGTACTTAGGCACCCCCCTTTGTTGTTCCTCTCCTGCACCGTGAAGAAAGCACAAAGAGGTTGTAGGCAACAAATAATAAACTATATGTTGAAGGTTCACAGCACCTTCACCTCCTGTTTTTTCCCAGCCTTCCAAAATAAACGATAAAAGTTTCCTTAGGGAAAAGTTTGTACCCCGCAATCTGGAGTCATACAGGCACTCTTCCTTTGATACTAATATGTTCCCACTCGAGTGAGACCTGAATCGTAAGTTCAAATACCCAAGGCGAAATTATCCGACTTGCTTCTAATGATGCTGTTATTGTTTGCTCCAAAACACATGAGGCTCCTAAAGGTTCCCCCTGCACGAGAACGCAGCCGCGATTCTCCGCAACCGGGGCAAACCTTCACAAATATCACCAGGACTCAGAGGGTTCTGACACACACAGCAGTGTATGTTATCCAAAAGGGACGCAGCGCCGTTCCGCTTGTCTCGGGGTCCGTGTGTCTCCAGCTGGCAAACACACTATGAATCTACTCACTGTTGCTCTGACGAAACGTCCTCCACCCACCTCGTCTCACTCTCGGCAAAATTATCGGCACCATTCTTCTCCGGTTCCTGGCTTAAGTTCCGGGAATGTGAGCTGACGTCCTGCGCAACGTGACCCCATGGCCATCTGGGAGTTGTAGTTTCCTATAGCAGCGGTTGCCAAGTTCCACGCATTGCGCGGTCGGGGATTGCCAAATACCACGCATTGCGCGGACAGCGGCCCACGATGGTCCCAGGCTTGACAGTACATCCCCTCTCACAAGGGACGCTGTCCAGGAGCTGGACGCTCCGGATGGAGCCGGTGGAACCGGGACACCAGACGGGGAGCATGCACAGACCCAGCGGGTTCCCAAGAGTTCTCCTCCGGCCCGAAGCCCTTCCAGGAAAGCAGGTAGTGGAGCCGCCCCCTCACCCTCCCGGAATCCAACACCCTCAATACCTCGCATTCCCTATCCTGTCGCACCCAAACTGGCACAGGAGGTCGGCGAACAGGAACCCAAGAGGGTTTCAGGAGGGACACATGAAACACGGGATGGATTTTGAAATGAGCAGGCAGCCGCAACCTCACCGCCACCGGGTTCACCAGTTTCACCAACCTATAAGGACCAATGAATCTAGGGTTGAACACGCTCTGTCTCCGGAATCTGATATGCTTAGTGGATAACCACACCAGATCCCCCTTCTTATACACAGGACACGGTCTACGGTGAATATCCGCATGTTTCTTGTACCGTGCCTTGGCCTGAACAAGATTCCTGCGCGTCGCCAGAAGGATCCTGCGAATGTGCATCAATCTTGCCTTGACGTCTGGCAGCCTGACCTCGTGTCTGGGGAGGAGCAAGGGATTCACCCTCGGGTGGTGGCCATAATTGCAGAGAAAAGGGGAATGGCCAGTTGAGGAATGTTGTGTGCTGTTATATGCCAACTCCGCCACCCATAACCAATCCACCCAGGAGTCTGTATCTGCCTGAACATAGCAACGGAGGTATTGTTTCAGGGACTGATTAAGCCTCTCGGTTTGGCCATCCGACTGGGGGTGAAAACTGGTGGATAGGGAAGATGATATGTGTAACCCTGCACACCACGCTTTCCAGAACCCTGCAGTGAATTGGGCCCCCCTGTCCGACACTATCACTTTCGGGAGACCATGTAACCTAACGATGTGTATCAACAGAAGATGAGCTAAATGCCCCGCTGTAGGTACTTGTTCACAAGCAATAAAGTGTCCCATTTTTGTGAGATAGTCCACCACCACAATAATGGCCGTTTTCCCTTGGTCTTTAGGAAGGCCCACTATGAAGTCCACTGAGAAGCTTTCCCAAGGCAATTCAGGCGTGGGTAAAGGCTGAAAGAACCCCTGGGGTCATTGCCGATCCGATTTCATTCTGGCACATTGCACACACTGTTTACCCCAAAGACGGATGGAGGGCCACCAAAACTGTCTTAACGCTTTTTCCAGAGTTTTCACATGTCCCATATGTCCTGCACTAGGCAAGTCGTGGCACCATTGGAACACAGTACGTTGTAAGGCTTTTGTTGGTACGAGCACTTGTTTTCCTTTCAGGGCTACCCCTTGTCTCACCTTCCACTCTGGGTGATGACGAAGCCAGGTTCTCCAAACGCATGACTGAATCCCTGAACGTACTGCTTGAACAAAGTCACCGGATTGTGTCACACACACCACTTTAGCTGGATCTATGATCGATCTGTTCGGGGTTACAGTATGCAACCCAGGATGTCCTTGCCGGGTCAAAGCGTCCGCCTTCTTGTTGTTTATTTCCGGTCGGTAAGTAACAATGAAACGATACTCTTCAAAGAACAGCATCCAGCGTAATTGTCTGGGCGTAAGGTGACGTGCAGCTCTTATAAATTGCAGGTTACGGTGGTCCGTATAGACCGTAACCTGATGGATCGCTCCCAACAACCAATGCCTCCACTCCAAGAAGGCGTCTCGTATTGCCAGAAGCTCTTTTTCGGCAATGGTGTAATTTACCTCCTCCGGGCTGAGTTTCCGAGACATGTAGGCAATAGGGTGTAGGATTCCGGTCTTTTCATGCCTTTGTGAGAGAACCGCCCCCAACGCAACTTCAGACGCGTCTGCTTCCACTATAAACGGCAATTCGGGGTTGGCGTGAGTCAAGATAGGGGCACTGACGAAGGCTTCTTTCAATTCATCGAACGCCTGCTGCGTATCGTCATTCTAATTAAACGGGACGTTCTTTCTTGTCAGACGGGTTAAGGGGGTCACCAGGGCAGAAAATCCACCTATGAACCGTCTATAAAAGTTAGCAAACCCTAGGAGACACTGGATATCCTTAACTGTACGCGGACGAGGCCAGTCCTTTATGGCTTTGACTTTCCTCTCAGCCATTACCTGGCCTGATGGCGTGAGCATCACTCCCAAGAATTCGACGGTGGTCACGTAAAACTCGCATTTCGGGATTTTACAGTACAGATGGTGTTTCATCAGTGCTTCAAGCACTCGACTCACGTGTCCTTGGTGTTCGTTCGTGGTGTTGGAATATACCAAGATGTCGTCGATGTAGACGACTACAAAGAGATCTAGGAACTCTCGTAACACCTCATTCAAAAAGAACTGGAACGCGGCTGGGGCGTTACACAGCCCAAAGGGCATCACTAGATATTCAAAAAGCCCATACCGCGTCTTGAATGCCGTGTTCCATTCATCGCCCCTTCTAATGCGAACCAGGTGGTATGCCCCTCGCAGGTCCAACTTGGTGTAAATTGTGGCTGCTCTGACTTGTTCCAATAAAACAGGAATCAGGGGCAAAGGGTATTGATTCTTGATCGTGATGGTGTTTAGGGCGCGGTAGTCGATGCAGCACCTTTTGTCGCCATTAGCCTTCGGGATAAAAAATAACGGCGATGAGGCTGGTGACCTTGAAGGGCGAATGTACCCAAGACCCAAATACTTATCCAAATATGCTCTCAAGTATTCGGTTTCCGGCACCGTAAGAGCGTAGAGTCTGCCGTTCGGCACGACCGCTCCTGGAACGAGATCGATCCGACAATCGAAGGCTCTGTGAGGCGGAAGAGCCTCCGCCTGTTCTTCACTGAACACTGAGGAGAAAGCAGCATAACATGACGGAAGGATCACTTCTTTTTCGGCTGCTGTGGCAATGTCATATACCCTGGCCAGGGTTTGGGATGGACTCTCAGCATTCACCAAACACTGTTCTTTGCAGTACTCCGAGACGAAATTGATCGTCCTCGATGTCCAATGGATGTATAGTTCATGTTTTTGAAGCCATGGAAGCCCCAAGATGATGCCGTACTGGGGTGCTTGTATGATGTTAAATGTGATTGTTTCCTGGTGCAGATTGTTGCATATACACCGATATTCCGGGGTGTGGTATTTTATGGGTCCTGCAATCAGTTCGCTACCATCTACCGCATATACTGGTTCAGGGTGGTTCTTTACTATGAGTGGTATCCCCAAACTTTCTGCTTCAGTATAATCCATAAAACACCCGGTGGCCCCGGAGTCCACCATGGCCTTGACTTCCTTTTCTCCGGTCTCCATCACCAATGACTTGGACAGGAATACATGACTCCTTTCTTGATCGCAACAAGGCGTAACAGAAGGGATGATAGTTCTGCTTGAGGGTTCCCCTCCTTCCACTCTCAAGCATTGGAGTTTTCCGACTTCTTCTCTAGGGTTCCGGCTGCGGCTTGACTGGTCCTAAACCTTCCGGGTTTTGGTTTCACTGGACAGTCCCCTAGGTAGTGCCCCTTCTTCCCGCAATACAAACAGAGGCCATTTTTTCTGCGATGCTCTTTTTCGCTGAAAGACAAGGAAGCCCGACGGCTCCTATTTCCATTGCGTCTTGTGCTGAAGTAGGTTTCTCGCCACCTCCTCCTCGCTCATGAACCACCACTACCGGTTCTTTCTTTCGAAGTTCGCCTTTGCGCTCCCTGATTCTGTGGTCCAGACGGAGCGCAAGTTCTATAAGCGCAGAACAAGTACGTGGTTGAGGGTCTATATGCGCAAGCACATCTTTCATCTCGTCATTCAATCCTTGGTAGAATAAGGCAGATTGTTTGACCTCAGGCCAGTCTGTTTCTGCTACCAAGCGACGGAAATTGTTCAAATAAGACACCAAATCCATTGTGCCTTGTTTAAGTACTAACAACTCATGGTCTGCTGAGAACGTTTCTGCTCTACGGTCGAATGTTGTTTCGAATTCTATCCTGAATTCGTCCCAATCGTAGAGTAAGGGATCGTCTCTTCTCACTACGGGGACCGCCCATTGTGCTGCCTCCCCACCAAGATATGAAATCAAAAATGCCACCCGGGCCTGATTTGTTGAAAACATTTTGGGTTTGCACATGAAATGTAGGAGTATTTGCGTCATAAAAACCTGCACCTTTTTGTTGTCCCCGTAAAACCTCTCAGGGGGAGCCAGCGGGATTTGTGTGGGCATTTCTACGACTAAGGAAGGGGGGGAAGCAGAGCTAGCCCCAGCGTCAAATGGATTCCCCTGCATCCTATCCATGCGAGCTCGCAATTGAGCATTTTCTGTTCTGGAAGCAGCGACCTCTCTGTTGGAGGCAGCCAGTTCCCTCTGGACTAAAGCCAAGGCCGCCAAAACATCGTCAAGTGAGGCCATTCTCCGTCAACACAGCCAAGAGGAGGACAGTTTCCATGGGCCGATAATTCTGTCAGGCTCTGCCACAATTCTCCTCGGGGCTGCGTTGAGAGACCTATCACTACACCCATGCAACCACCCCGCGGCCCGGTATATATCACAGACCAACAGGATGATTCCGCGAGCGCGGGGAAGGAAGGGAACAGCGGGGAGGGAGATCTGAAACGAGAAAGACAAGGTGTTTAGAATCACACCCTCCCTATCTACTCTATACCTCTGAATCACGATCAATGTAGGCAACCTCCTTTCTTACCCAGACCCATTCATACCTGAAACGGAAAAAGCATAATCTGTGTATACAGGAGAGGGAGGTAAGGGTCCTAGCTGTGGCAGCAATCTGCTAAACAAAGGAACAAGAATGAACATAAGATTAGATATCCTTCTCACCACTTGCATAAGTTTCTTACAGCTCCTCACATACCACTTTCTGACAGTGTTCTGCCTTGCGCCACCTCTTCTGTGTACTTAGGCACCCCCCTTTGTTGTTCCTCTCCTGCACCGTGAAGAAAGCACAAAGAGGTTGTAGGCAACAAATAATAAACTATATGTTGAAGGTTCACAGCACCTTCACCTCCTGTTTTTTCCCAGCCTTCCAAAATAAACTATAAAAGTTTCCTTAGGGAAAAGTTTGTACCCCGCAATCTGGAGTCATACAGGCACTCTTCCTTTGATACTAATATGTTCCCACTCGAGTGAGACCTGAATCGTAAGTTCAAATACCCAAGGTGAAATTATCCGACTTGCTTCTAATGATGCTGTTATTGTTTGCTCCAAAACACATGAGGCTCCTAAAGGTTCCCCCCTGCACGAGAACGCAGCCGCGATTCTCCGCAACCGGGGCAAACCTTCACAAATATCACCAGGACTCAGAGGGTTCTGACACACACAGCAGTGTATGTTATCCAAAAGGGACGCAGCGCCGTTCCGCTTGTCTCGGGGTCCGTGTGTCTCCAGCTGGCAAACACACTATGAATCTACTCACTGTTGCTCTGACAAAACGTCCTCCACCCACCTCGTCTCACTCTCGGCAAAATTATCGGCACCATTCTTCTCCGGTTCCTGGCTTAAGTTCCGGGAATGTGAGCTGACGTCCTGCGCAACGTGACCCCATGGCCATCTGGGAGTTGTAGTTCCGATAGCAGCGGTTGCCAAGTACCACGCATTGTGCGGTCGGGGATTGCCAAATACCACGCATTGCGCGGACAGCGGCCCACGATGGTCCCAGCCTTGACAAGCTGAACATTTCACTCATACAAAACCATTGAAATTCCCCCGTTATAGTTAATTCAGCTAACTATAACTCGCGCGCCTGCAATGCACTGCTGATGACGCCACATATTGCATCACTCATGACATGGTCAGTGACATCACTCATGACATCACTGATGACATCTCAAATGACATCACTGATGACATCACTGATGACATCATCCTTGTGAAAGAGTGGCAGACCACCTCTCAGCGTAATATAACCCTTGATACACACATTCAAAAATGGAAACTAACATTTTCAAAAAAATGTAGATACCAATTCCAGTTAGAACAACCTATACATTAATTCCAAAATCTACATACACATCCAGTCATTCAATAACAGTTCTATATAGGCACTCATACATGTACTCATTCATCATATGTACTCATACACCTATACATCTTATTACACACGGACACTCATCTATAGAGTTACTCACACACAAACTCACACATGCAAATAAACTATCAAACATCCATTTACTTGCATAGTCAGCTATACACCCACCACTACACTTACTTCTACAGAATCGTACACATACTTACTCTCTTAAACAATTACTTATAGAAACATATACTTATTTATACAGGAACTCTTACAATCTCTTGCTCTCACATATACTCACTTATATACATCAATACCTACCATATACTAGGTTAACACATATGTACTTACTAATAAAGATACTATTACGATAGTGATTCACTCACTAACACACCCATACACACACTCATCCACCCATACAGTCCTGCACACATGCTGTCTTCAAAACACATACAAACAGTGAGTCACCCATTCATGCATCTATGCGGTAAGTAATATCCCCCACCAAACCATACAGACACTCATACTGATACTCTAAAAACCAACTAATAACCCATATCGACACTCATATAGCTAGTCACCAACCCATGCAGCCACTTATACACAAAGTGAGACACTGATACAGATATGTTCATATTTAAACATTACTCGCTAATACATGTATTCACTAAGATACACTTAATAAGTCAGTTATACAATCATTTTTACAAAAAGAAAATCCATTGAGACACTTATTTACACATTTTGTCTTCCATCGACCTCTAGATATACATATATAAAACATATTTATTTTTCAGAAAGACACACATTCACTGGATGATGTAATCAGTAATTTAGGTTCAAATTTTTTTTTACATCTATAGCAGCTTACGTGTAAGCTTACTGTAAGCTTACTGTAAGCTTACCTTTTGAGCTCGAGATGCATTCTGATTGGCTGCCAATGTCTGTCAACACTCCAAAACAGAAACTGTTGGCAGCCATCTTGTGCCTCGGTAGACTGAGGCACAGGAAAGCAGAAAAACAAACGTGTAGAACTCAAAAAAGGGGCAGGGTAGAAGCACCCCGACCCCCTAGACCTGCTCAGGGGGTCCCACAAGGAATTTTTATTTTTATTTTTAAATCGCGGGGTACGCGCACGGTACGCGTACCCCGACATTTTTTTGCCTTGGGGTCTTTGTGGGACCCCCTGAGCAGGCCTAGGGGGTCGGGTGATTCTACTCTGGCCCCTTTGCGAGTTTCACACCTTTGTTTCACTGCTTTCTTGTGCCTTGGTTCTAACAAGGCACAAGATGGCTGCCATCACTTCCTGGTTTTGAGTGTTGACAGACAGTGGCAGCCAATCAGCATGCCTTCCAGAGAAAGCTGCATGGTCATTGGCTGTCAACACTTCTAACCAGGAGGTGTTGGCATCTATCTTGTGCTAGTGTTGACAGACAGTGACAGCCAATCAGCATGCCTTCCCGAGAAAGCTGCATGCTCATTGGCTGTCAACACTTCTAACCAGGAAGTGTTGGCATCCATCTTGGGACTTAATAGACTGAGGCACAAAAAAGCAGAAAAACAAACGTGTAGAACACAAAAAGGGGGCAGGGTAGAAACACCCTGACCCCTTAGGGTGCTCAGGTGGTCCCACTAGGATATTAATATATTTAAACGTTATCCGCTAATAGAATTAGAATTTAAAAAACCTTTGAAATTCACTGAAAAAACCATAGGTTTCAGGCCATATATAGTTAGGAATTAGCATTTAAAAAACCTTTGAAATTCACTGAAAAAACCATAGGTTTCAGACCTTATATAGTTAGGAATTAGCATTAAAAAATGTCTGAATATCTAAAAAATTTATCCGCTAATAGAATTAGCATTTAAAAAACCTTGCAAATTCACTGAAAAAACCATAGGTTTCAGGCCATATATAGTTAGGAATTAGCATTTAAAAAACCTTGCAAATTCACTGAAAAAAACATAGGTTTCAGGTCATATATAGTTAGGTATTAGCATTTAAAAAACCATTGAAATTCACTCAAAAAACTATAAGTTTTAGTGGTGTTATAGTTAGCTGGACATTTTACTCATACAAAACCATTGAAATTGCTCCTATATAGTTAGTTGGACTAACTATATTTCGCGCACCCGCAATCCACTGCTGATGATGTCACATATTACATCATTCATGACATGGTCAGTGACATCACTGATGACATCACTGATGACATCTCACCACCTGGCACCTGGCAGGCACTGGCGGGAAAGTAGCAAACAGACTTTTCGTCCGCCGCGATACCCACTGCCATCATAATATGGTGGGGGTAAATCACATGACAATGGCGTAACGATCGCCACCGCCGGCCCGGCAGTGGCGATCGTTACGCCATCCTAATGGGCCTCTAAGTTACTCCTATTGTACACCTGGCATTCATTATTAAGGCTTGGGACTGAAACACCACCCCAACCTGCGATGAGGTGTCGGAATAGTTGTTAGAAGGGTCAGTAGAAACTTAGAAGATTCGGAATACTAGAATGCTAACTTTAGGCCCATGCCGGGTTCTAAGGTCAGTTCCGGGTCATTGGTGTAAGACCTATGAGTCTTATGCACCTTGCCTGACAATGAGTCAGTAGTCTTATTGACTATTCCTTATGCTTAGTTCACACCTGTGCTTTGCTCTCTCAGGTTTGTTGTTTTCTTTCTGTTCGGTTTACTCAATATTCCTTGCCCCTTGCCTCTCAGGTTAGGTTAGCTCATGCTTAGAGCCACACCCGCTTTTGAGACCAATAGGCCTATTGTTTGTATACCTGGTTATGTGGCGTTACTATGTATTGCATACTTACCAATCTTTCCCTGTCCTACAGCTGTGTCTACTCCTTAAACTCTATTAAAAGCTGTCTGTGAAGTACCGCCCCTGAGAGAATCACTGAGGTTTCGAAGGAGAGTCCAGTCCAGATTTTACATCTCTCTCTTTACCCTTCCCTGTTTCCCCTACTTTTCTGATGCCATTGGCAAGTTCTGTTTTGCTGTTGGCTTAGAGATTCGGAGGTGGAAGGGTTTTCGGCACACCCACAAACTTGGAAACTGACTGTTTGAGGGCCATAAATATGGATCCATCAAAACAAACACTCAGGTGATGGCATGTGCTATTACCAAAATACATGAGGAACTGGAAAATGCTAGACCGGAAGAAGCATTTCTACTCCCTGGTATCCATCAGATTACGCCACGTTCTTCATCTTCCACTCATAAACCTTTTGTAAACATCAACTCCAACTCCTTGTACAAGCATTGTTTCCAAAAGTAATGTTTAGTCAGAAATGCAAGTTGAACACCTAGGCCCTCATTAGGATGGCGGGCGGACTTTGCCTGCCCGCCATCCTCACGGTACTTGGGACCGCCCGCCATAAGAGCCAGGGTCTCATGGGGGGTTTTAGGATGCACCTGCCACAATGGCGGGCGCATCCTGCATTTTTAACATTGTGGCGGGCGGTGCTCTCAGCACCGCCCACCACAATGCTAAAAATGCATGTATGCATTTGCATACACAAAGCGGCAGGCACCACACGGCGCCTGCCACTTTGTGTATGCAAATGCAGGGGGTACCACAGGTACCCCCCAACGGCACACCCCACCTCGCCTTCTGCGGGCCCCCAAAGTGAAGACCGCTTGCCTGCCGCCATGGAAAGGCATCTGTTTTGGCCCATACTAATATGGCTGGTGGTGTCTGATAGGCGCTGTGGTCCCCCCGCCATGGTAATATGCCGGGGGGGAAATGGCTGGTGGGCGGACCAGGAAGTCGGGTGGATCGCCACCGCCTGCATGGCAGTGGCGATCCGCCCGACATCCTAATGGGCCCCTAAGTTTCATCTAAAAAATTTTGAAGTTGGTGCCACCTGAGAAATTCAGTTGAGACCCCTGTCAGTTTCAGATTTTCATAGCGCAATGTTAGTTACGCTTTTTGGCTAAATCTTTAAAACGGCATTAATGGTTAAATGCAAACATCAATTTCTACCTACTTTGGAATGCAGATGTGGGTAAAAGGGCAGAACAAAGACCCTCCCCACCTTCATAATTTCAATATAATTTACCACTCATCATTCAATTTTAATATAATGCCTTTAAGCTGTTACTCCAGATTTTAGGTTTAGCTTGGGGTAGACTAACATTCTCAGGCTGATTTCGAGGTCATTTAATTAACTCGATCAAAACTTTACATCATCTCTGCATGCTAACACCAGCCATGTGGTACTCCTTCTTCTCAAACAAAGCACTTCACAAGGTATTTTGCATTCATTACTTAATGACAAGGAAAGATACTGAATCATCCTCTGTGTTACTTAAATACAGATACAATCAAATACTATCAGTGCCCAATTCTCAATACATTTTGCATGTCTATATTAACTGTAGATGTGTCAAAAAGCAGTTTTAGTAAGTAAAATCCCAATCTTGATTCATATCATTAGGATCCGTGAGATTCATGCAATCCTTAGAGGTGTATTCCTGTGTGTGTGTGTGTGTGTGCTGCAGAATACAGCACATAATTAAAGAGGAAGTAATAAGGAGAAATAAAGATATTTCTTCTCGTTACACTTCACTGGGGAAGATGTAGCATTTTGACGCATTTTCAGGTTTACTAAAAGGTAAAGCAAGGCAGCGCATATAGCACTGCCTAACATTACTCTGTATTTAGTTGACCGCGCCAAGCCACACAAAGTGGCTTTGCGTGGCTTAGTTAATTCCAAAAGGATTTTGTGTCGGGACTGTCGCGTTTGCTAATTGCGCCATGTACTTAGTTAGCGCGCTCGCGCTAATGATCACAGTAGCTGGCAAGTTACTTTTACACGCGGCTCCGACTGACTTAGCCGAGGCACCGCCCGTTTATTAATACACGTGAACGTCTGACGTCACGCGTCAGCGCTCGCTCGCCCCGACCGCGTGAAAGGCTGGAACGCCACTTCACGCGTCGGAACACTACATTCCTTCCCACCTTTATTAAACAACAAAATTAACAAAAACATTTCAGGCAAGAAAAACGATGGATCTGTTACCAGTCTGCCAGTCACAGTCCCTGACGATTACACCAGATAGTCTGCCAGCTGCGAAGATGGGGCCGGATTCCTTCGCAGACCATACTGGCACTGTCCACCTCTGTATCCAGCCGCCTCCGGGGATCTGCGCTCTGAGGTGTTGTGTTCCCCTCGGAATGGGGGAGAGAGACACAGATCACCCCGGGGGGTGGCAGGCAGGGATTGGGAACTTCGGTCCATCAGATCTTCGTCGTCGTCCGGGCGTTGGTTTGCGTCCTGGTTGTCATGTGGTTGACTCGGGGGCAGCCTTTCAGGTTCCCGTCCGGAGCTTACAGGTGTTCCGGGGTACGCTTTCTTGAAGAAGGATACGTCTCTGGTGACGGTCTCAGCTCCTCTCTGGGCGGTCACCATGGTGCCGGTCCGTCGTGTGACGGTCCACGGCCGGTGTTCGAAGGGAAGTCTGAACTTGCTTCCGGGATACCGATCTTTGACGTATACCTGGTCTTGCGATTGGATAGTGGACTCCTTGGCTCCCCTCCACTTGCTGGCTTGATTATTTGAGCGAGTTCTGTTGGCTAGGGTCTTCTCTCCACTGGCTTGCGTGGGGACCCAGGTTGGGTGGTGGGGAAGTGTGTCACTTACTGCTCGGCCCATGGTTGCCGTTCCGGGCGCTGCCTCTGTGGTGACGTGAGGGGTCATCCTGTACTCCCTCAAAAAGCTGTAAATCGCCCTTTCCAGTGGAGATCCATCCGCCAAAGCAATGCGTATAGTCTTGTTAAGGGTACGCATGAACCTTTCCACTTCCCCATTTGCTTGGGGCCAGCGTGGAGTGACCTTGCGATGGTGAATTCCCCACCCTCTCAGATACTCTGCAAACTCTTGTCCCTGGAAGGGGGGTCCATTGTCTGTCTTTACCACTTCGAAGATGCCGTGAGTGGCGATGGTCTTCTCAAACTTAGCGATCACCTCGCTGGCTGTCTGGCTTCCCACTATTTCCACTTCTGGGTACTTAGTGAAATCGTCAATAATGACTAGAGTATAGCGTCCATCCGGGAGGTGCCCAAAATCCGCACTCACGCACTCCCACGGCCTCTGTGGGTTTTCTTCTGTGGCCACTGGGTGGGGTCGATCCGCTTGCCCTGCCGCTTGGCACAAGTTGCATGCCTTCACTGTTTGTTCGATCATGGCATCCATGCTTTTGGTTTTCACCATTCCTTGATGCCCTTGGTGCGCTAGGTCTACTGCCTGCTGGGTGAGGCTAGCCGGCATCACTAGTCTGGGGCCTCGTAGAAGACACCCTTGGCCGTGGACGGACAGTTCTCCTCTCACTCTCAGGATGGACTCCAGCATCAGCTTGGCTTGGGGCGTCTTCCTGCTCAGTGACTCTTGGATAGCCCTCCAATCTCCTGACTTGACTGCATCCGCGGCAACCTGCAGGCATTCGTCAGCCTTAGAGGCTTCAATGATGGCTGCGAGGCTCATGGGGAGGGGTCGTGATCTTTCTGTCACTAAACGGACAAACTCTTATGTGTCTTCCGCCTCCTCTTGTTCCTCCTTTGTGGCCTTTCGGGGATGCCTGGATAGATAATCCGTCGGGTTTGTGTATCCCGGTTTGTACTCCACTCGGTAATCGTATCCCTGCAGCTGGAGGATCCATTTCTCAATTCTAGGTGGTGGTTTCGATGCCGACCCTTGGAAGAGAGGTATGAGTGGCTTGTGGTCAGTTGATACCGTGAAGTGGTGGCCATACACATACACGTGGAAATGTCTGCAGGCCCAATGAATGGCTATGGCCTCTCGCTCAATTTGCGAGTATCTTTGCTCCGTTTCGGTTAGGGACCGACTGGCGTAGGCGATGGGTGCCCAGTCTCCATTGTTCTGCAATTGAGCCAGTACCGCTCCTAGGCCGTAAGGGCTGGCGTCTACGGCTACGTTGGTGGGTTTTGCAGGGTCGAAATACGACAAGGTGGTGTCTGCCGACAGGGCCGCTTTTGTTGCACTGAAAGCTTGCTCTTGTTCGGGGCCCCACTGCCACGTGGTTGTGGATTTGGTCAACTCTCTGAGAGGCTTGGTAAGGTTGTAGAGGTCGAGGATGAAACGTCCGCAGAAGTTTACCATGCCCAGGAAGCTCCTGGCTTCTGAAATGCTCGTTGGGGTGGGGGCTTCTTGAACGTCCTTCACTCTGTCTGGGTCTGGGGCCACCCCTTGATCAGAGAATGTATATCCAAAAAAGCTAATTCTGTTCTGTAGGAATTGGCACTTTTCATGGTGCAGAGTGAGGCCTGATTCTTGGATTCTCTTGAGGACTCCTCTCAGCCTCTGGTGGTGTTCTTCAACTGTTGACGCGTAGATCCACAGATCATTGCTAAAGTTGAGCACTCCGGGGAGCCCGCTGAGGACCTCTCTAATGGTATTCTGGAACACCTCAGCTGCACTGGAGATGCCGAAATTCAAGCGCCGGTACCGTCTGAGGCCTACATGGGTAGAGAAAGTGGTTATATACCTCGAGTCTGGATGGAGTGGCAGCTGGTGATAGCCTGACCGGAGATCTATTTTGGAGAACCACTTTGCTCCGTTCAACTCTCCCAGGATATCATCAATAGTGGGCGTCAGGTGTCGTTCCCTTTTTACGGCGGCGTTGGGGAGGCGCATATCCACGCAGATGCAGACCTGTCCGGGCTGTTTCGGCTTCCTGGCAATCACGATCGGGGATACCCATGGGGTTGGCCCGCTGACTTTCTCTATGATGCCTTGTTTTTCTAGAGCCTCCAGCTCCTCTTGGACCTTCTGCCTCAGATGGAATGCGATTCGCCTGTGCCTCAACGCCACCGGCTGCACGGAGGGATACTTCTTTTCCTTTCAAACACCCAATTCCTTTGAACACTTCGCCAAACTCCTCCAAGATGGTATCCAACTCCTCTTCCAATACTGCCATGGCAAACGATATCAGTTTCAACTCTTCGGCTGATTGCCCGCTCAACAGCATGCCACTGCCTTTTTTCGTGACGTAGATGGTGGTGCCTATCTTCGTCTCTCCGTGCTCCAAGTCGGTCTTGAAACATCCGATAAGTGGGATGGGCGTCTTTTGGCCATACGCAAATACTCTGATCTTCGCCTCTCGTAGAGGGGGCTTTGTGCGTAGCTGGTTGTAGACGTTGGCAGCCATTAGCTCGATGGACGCCCCTGTATCAATAGTCGCTTTTACCTCCTGTTGATGGATCATGATGCGACATTTCGGCAGGCGGCGCTTCTTTCTTTGTGGCTGGTTGATTGCGAACACATAGTGTACCGGGTACTCGTCGGTGTCCTCGTCCATGTCCTCGCTATCCGGCTCTTCTCGTACTGCTTGGGCAGTCTCTTTCTTGGCCTTGGTGGACCTGCACACTGCTGCGAAATGGTTCATCCACCCGCACGCACTGCATCTCTTCCCTTTTGCTGGGCAGTCTTGCATGCGATGAGGCTGGCCTCCGCAGTACCCGCACTCCTTTTTCTTGGTGTCCGGCTGTCTCCTTGCTCCGGCTTGCCTCGCTTTGGGCCTCACCACGTTCACCTTCTCTGCCATGTGGGCTTGTTCCGTTTTGATGGGGCGGTGCAGGGCTGCTTCCATGTGTGAGGCCCTTGCCAGTGAGAGTTCCTTCGAACGGCCTAATGTGAGGATGTCCGCCATGGGTTTACCGTCTTCTTGGAGGATGGCAACTCGGAGTTTGGAGGAGTAGCACCCTTGGATGATCTGTCCTCGGATCTCTTCCTGCTCGTCATGGAACCCACACGTGCTGGCGAGCTCCTTTAGTCGGCCATGGAACGCATCTAGGGACTGTTCGGCCTCTTGCTTGGCTTGACGAAAGATGAATTTTTCGTAGTCTCTGTTTGCCATAGGCTCGAAGTGGGCATTTAACATGGTCAGGAGTGTGTGGTATGTCTTCGGAGTGGCTTCCACGATGGTCTTGTATGTTCGGTGGATGTCCTTGCCACCCAGATGGAGTAGTAGGGCCCTGCGCCTTTCTCTGGATCTCCCTGCCCCCTCAAAATATATTTGGAGGCGATTTGTCCAATCCCTCCAGCGCGGGGCTAGGGATGACGGGGAACCATCGACGATGAACGGCTCAAGGGCTGGGGTTGACGCCATTTTGGCACGTGCTCAGCGTGCTGCGTAGGCTGTGTACCGTCCCTTTGCCTCCTTGGCAGTTTTGTCGAGGGGCGACGCCCTTTGCTCCTCCACCGGGCACTGCTCCTATCCCTTGGCGGTCAGCCAGAGAGTACCGGCCCAGGCATGAGGGTCTCAGCACTGCAGTCCGGCATGGGCTTTCCACTTGGCCCAGGAAGTCACTGGGGAGCGCCGTTCCGCCCCTTTTCTAGCCTGTGGGCCTGTGTGGGGCAATGCTGTCTGGGCCACGAGGGGAAAATCATACCTTCGACCCCCAGCACAGTAACAGCAGTCGCAGCTGGGCATTCGTGGGAGGCTCTGCACACGATGAATGCACTGACAGGCTGCAGAGGGTCAGGCACAGAAATGGGCAGACATCACCTCCCGGGGCTTCAAATATACACCTTCGTCGCCAGTGTGGCGTTTGCTAATTGCGCCATGTACTTAGTTAGCGCGCTCGCGCTAATGATCACAGGAGCCGGCAAGTTACTTTTACACGCGGCTCAACTGACTTAGCCGAGGGCCTGCCCATTTATTTATACACGAGAACGTCTGACGTCACGCGTCAGCGCTCGCTCGTCCGGACCGCGTGAAAGGCTGGAACACCACCTCACGCGTCGGAACACTACAGGGACTACGCCACAAAAGTGACGCAACGCCGATGTAAAGCCTTAGTAAGTCTGCACCTGGGTGTGTGAGCATTCCTGGGCCAGCGGACTCCATAACGTACCAATATTTTTGTGGGTTTTCAATTATTACTCTCGGTGGGGACTGTCTGGATGCAATGAGAGAAGTAGGCAGGTCTGTCTGCTGTGGTGCATACTTAAATCTGTTCACATTTGTGAGTTAATTTTGCATGTGAACATTTGCACTTTTAACAGGAGTCAGCAGTTCATACTCCTAGAAAAATCCAAAAAATAAATAAATCTTTCCCCCCTCACGTTTCCACAGTGGCTCCAAAGATGGACTAGAAGGGGTTTCGTTTACTATTTTTAAATGCAATCCTAACCTCTACAGGTCAGGTTAGGTAACACCCCTTCACATAATATTTAATGGTATTTTGCACAGCTTTAGCATTGCTGCAGAGATGTTCCATGGGAGAGGGGTTTGTGAAAACGAGCAAAAGAAAGCGAACTCCCCTCTTTGCGTCGGATATGCATTCAAATCCCCCCGTAACCCACCCACAGCCATTCTGATTTGTGAAAGGATTGATTTACGCACTTCTATTAATAGTTTTCACACATGCCAGCCCCCCTGGTCTGATAGGAGAGAGCCTTGGCTTCTTGTCCCCTGGAAGTCTAGCTTTACATAGCATCCCCTCTGTGCCAGTTCAAGGGTTGACCCGTGCATTAACCTGGTGCCATGGAGTCTGAGGAGCGCTGCAGTTTCAAATCCCGACAGATTGAGTTTGTAAATGTATCTGCAGCCTATGTTCGCCACAAATTGCTTTTTTAACCCTCGCTGTGACACGGGTCCATGCAACAGCATTTGGAAATCTATTATTTAAATCGGTTGTCGGACATTTCCCATCGATCGACTATTTTGCACTCGCACAGCAAACGGAAAGGGAACTGTTTCCTGATCCCTGCAGCGTTTTTAGAGAGCATAATGAAAGTGATGGAGTCCCTCTGTCACGAGGTTCTGCAAGAGAGGTTAAAATCGGCCAATCACCGGTGTCCAATATAGATAGCTAGGATTTACATTTGCTGGTAAAATGTTGCTGCTGGCAACTCCCCTCTGGAGCACTTGCCGACCACTGTGGTATAATCAATTTGAGCATCGATTTAATTAAAGTAAGCTTGCCTTCAGGTTCTGTTAGGTTAAGTATCTAGCTTTATCTTCTGGGTGCATGAGTTTGATTTTAAAGAAAAGAAATCGCTTTTTTTCCCGAATAGATTATTTAAAAAATATGATGCCTTCTAGTTTTTTCCATACAGCCAAAGCTGCTGACTGACCCTACAATACCCTTTGCTTTTCAGTCTTTAGAGCACAGAGATGTCTTCAGTTCAGGTATTCGGCACCCAGGCTGCCATTGTAAGCTGAAAGTTCCTATTTGTCTTAGAATAATTTTTTACAATAATTTCTGTCCGCATGCATACAGGCGGCTGCGGATGATCGTTGCTTTCCTTTCCTTTTAATCTATTACAGAGACATTCTTAGTCGCACTGCAAGCCGGGACCTCTGGACGGCTGCATTGGGACTACTTTTAGACAGAAAGGGGACGATTTCGATGTCTGACATCGGTCAGGAGCCGTAACCGACCGACCTGCTGTCGTTGGTTACGGCCCTGCAAGTACGATGCGACCGAACCCTGTTTGGTCGTATTCGTATGCTTCACAATGGAAGCATGCATTCCGAGCAGAATGCATGCCTGCATTGTGTAAAGCAGGGGTGCAGTTCATCCCTGCACCCAGTGGCCGGCACCCCAAGGTGCCAGCCACCGGGTGCAGGGATCAACAGAGCGGCACCATTTGGCGGTCTCGCACCCATGGGGCCCTGCTGGGGGCCCCCAGAGACAGTTTCCGACTGCCTTTTCGTGCCAGAAGCACCGGCACGAAAAGACAGTGAAAAACTGCCATCGTACTCCCTCGGTATTAAAGAGGCGCCAGGGGAGTACTGAAGGATTTCTGGACGGCAGACGGGCTCTCTCCGAGCCCGTCGTAAGCCATCCGGAAATCCGAGTCGGATTCCATTCCGACCAAGCCCATCAGAATGGCTCGGTCAGAAAGGAATCCGGCGGGCACATTCCGATGCAGTCGGAAGGGCTCTGAACATCGTTCGGAGCCCTTCCGACCGGAATTGGAATCGGCCCCTAACTAGCAGTGTCTGGGTCCATTCCGCCAAGCAGGCAGCCAATAACACTACAGTGAAACCCAATTGATAGGCTGTGCATGATGATGGAAGTCAATAGGGGCATGGAGGTGACCTGGAAACTATCAGATTGGCTCGCTGCACTAGGTAGCAGATATTGGGTTGATGTGAACGCACCGGACGAATGAGGTAAAAGTGAGGACTCATAAATCATTAGCAAACGATGTTGGAGATAATAAGAAAGGTGATATAGGACTTTGAGGGAGATATAGGGAATACCTAAGAGAAGACATAAAAGCCGGTGTTGATGCCTGGTGGTGGATGAGGAACCTTAGGTTACTTTGGGGACATAAGGAAGGCTGTAGGCGGATACATGAGTTACGGATCCTAAGGGTCAGACTTAAGTCAAGAGGAGGTAGAGCATGTTTGTGGCTGGCTCTGTATTGTGGAATTTAAGATTTTTTTTATTAAAAACAAAAAGCGTTATGTCGGAGGCACAGCCCATGAATCATTTCACAAAACTCTTCCTGGTTGGTGAACTCGCCAGTACACGTATTTAAAAAAAATCTTTTTTGTTTAAAGTGCCAAAAACACAGGGATTAGGGAGAAGGAAAATGGCAATGAAAAAAGATGGAGTGTAAGACTAATTGACTCATGTATTCAAGCCTTGTTCTCAGATCTCACTGCAGACAGCCTCAGACCATGCAAATTTTACACCCACACCTAGAGCTTATCAGACGTAACAAGCCTTAAGAGGAAGATGGTGCTCTCATCATGCCGTCAGACAGTGCACTCCAAGATGCCATCCTGGTCCACTCTAGTGTTTCTCCAGACATGGTCATCCTGAGGTGGGCTATGCAACCTGCCAGGAGCCTCAGATATAAGGGGCTGTTGTAGGACTGCAGAGTTCTATATCAGGTGAAAAATGTTAAATTTAGGCTCCTCCCTTACATGCTTAGTCAAGACGAATATGTTAGAAGATCGGTGCTCAATTTGTATATGGAGCTCTTTCTAAGATGTTGGACAGTCCAGAGATTTCTGCTTAGGGTTCCTAAGCCAAGATGATGTTTAAGGCCTTATTATGAGTTTGGCTGGCCTCTTGTCGGCCCGTCACCGCCGCACCGACAGGAGGACTGCCAAGCCCGTCAAAAGCCTGCCGTATTATCAGTGTAATCAATGATGGGTGGGCAGGCTGTGCTGCAGCGGTCTCAAAGCGGTGGCTGTATAAGGCTCATAGGAGAGCCTCAACAGCAGACTGTCGCCATGACAGTACATTCAGCACGGTCCTGCCCAGTGTTGCATGCATGCCACACCATGAAGGAATTGAATGGAGGTGCAATTCCAGGGTGCAAAACTTGTCCCCCTGCATGCTCTCCCAGATCCAGTTCCAGCCTGGAGCCCTTTCAGGGCCGCCTTTCCTGCATGTCTATTTCACTTTTTATGGCGGGGTCACAATACATACTAATATGCATACTAATATGCTAAACTTTGGTCTGCCTTGCCAGTAGAGCGACTCACCAAGTATGTAACATCAGGATTTTTACCCGACAGCAAGGACATGTGACGTTGTATTTCAGAATGTTCATGGTTATTCAACTTCTATGAGATTAGAGTAATTTATTGATTGACGGCTTCTGCAGTTAACATTACAACACTGATGTCAGCAGTTTTGGGGGGGTTTTTGTGCAATTTTTTGGGGTTTTTTGCAAAATATTTTTTGCAATTTGCGATTTGTTTGTTACTTGAAACAGAATCACGGTTACATTATCTTTGATTTAGAAATTAGATGTTTATTACAAACAAGGAATTGCTTATCAGAAATTACACTTTGATTAATATGCTGCATTTAATGAGCGTTTACGTATGTAATTTTGAAAACTTTAAACTTGGCACCACTGAACGCTCCGGTGTGAGAGACCTATTTGCTTTCTCAATGTCAAACATTGCTCACCAGGTGATTAATGCTATGCAAATCAATTGATATCCACGCATGAGAAAGGTGTCTGGAACTCAAAAATGTGTTGGCTGCTAGGATCCCTATGCTGTTGAATTTTGGGGTAATAGAGATCACAAAATAAAATGTACTAAAACCGAACATGGCTGGAGTGCACGTAATTTTCTCTGGAAGAAATTACATTTTACCTGAGAAGACTTTTTGTGTGTGTGTGTGTGTGTGTATATATATATATATATATATATATGTGTGTGCATGTGTGTATATATATATATAATATATATAACAAATATAACATCAACAAATAAATAGCAAAACATTAAATACAAATCCCCCAAGAATATGAAAGAAATTAAAATCCAAAAAAGACATTTACAAACTAATTATAATATTTTTTTTAAAAATAGATATAAACAAATGATATAAAACCAAAGAAACAAGCAAATAATAATAATAGATATATTTAAACATTATTAGGAAAATGATTGGAGTCTGGGAATAAGAGATATACTAGTCGCACTCCAGTTTTTGCAACAGTAGTCTTTTTTAAAGGGGTTACATTTTCTATTCTCACTCCAAACAGATCTAAAGTAGGCAAAGTATTGGACTTTAGAGGTGAAAGATTTATTATTCCACCTCCAGTCAGTGCAAAAGTAGGGAAAGTGTTAGGATTCGGAGTGATTACATTTCCAATGCGCACCCCAAACAGCACAACAGTAGGTAAAGTGTTGGATTTCGGAGGGGTTATATTTACTATTCCCACTCCAGTCTGTGCTACAGTAGTGAAACCATTGGACTTCAGAGGGATTATATTGACTATTTCCACTCTAGACTGTGCAACAGTAGGAAAAGTGTTGTACTTCGGAGGG
Source organism: Lissotriton helveticus (assembly GCF_964261635.1). Lineage (NCBI taxonomy): Eukaryota > Metazoa > Chordata > Amphibia > Caudata > Salamandridae > Lissotriton > Lissotriton helveticus. Next base: position 1,073,811,752 of record NC_136065.1, on the reverse strand, counting down.
GTAAGATTTACTATTCCCACTCCAGTCTAAGCAATGGTAGGGAAAATGTTGAACTTCGGAGGGGTTTGATTTACTATGCCTACTTCAGTCTGTATAACAGAAGGGAAAGCGTTGAACTTCAGAGGGGTAATATTTACTATTACTACTCCAGTCTGTGCAACAGTAGGGAAAGCATTTGACTTCGGAGGGGTAAGATTTACTATTCCCGCTCCAGTCTCAGCACCAGTGGTGAAAATACTTCACTTCAAACAAATTACATTTTAAATAGCCATATTAATTTAGAACAATGTTAAAACTCTTTATATAAACATTATTAATTACTCCTAAAAAATATTCAGCACAAATAATTATCAATTTCAAAAATTATTTATTTATTACTTAATTAATGTCCTGCACTCTACCTCTACAAATATAACAGCCCACACTTAAAATATAACTAGAATAACTAATCATAACAAAATTTACATAATTGATAATGAATTAACTATTTAATTATCAATTAATAATCATGTGATATTTAATTAATACTTAATTAACATCTCACCATATACCCCTACAAACCTGGCAACCTGTAACTAAAATATAAGTAAAATAAATCAGTATTACTTAAATAATTTAAATTGAATAATTAATGATAAATAGTTACCTGATCATAATTATTTCTTACTTAACTTCTCACTATATAGCCATAAAACCCAACAGTCTGCACCTAAAATATAACAAAAAATATAATTATTACACAATTTGCATAGTTAATAATCAATTAAACAATAAATAATAAATTAAGAATTAGTTGTTAATTCATTATCACTTACTTACCTTTCCACCCTATAAGCCTACAAACCCAACTGCCAATACCTAAAATATAACAAACAATATAATTATTACACAATTTACTTCATTAATAATCAATGACATTATTATTAATGAATGTATCTTTTTTTATTTCATTATTACTTAACTTCCCACCCTATACCCCTTAAAACCTAGCAATCCACTACAACACCATAAATAATTATTAACAATTAAATACAACATTATAAATCACTTAAAATTACAAACAATATTTAAAATATTATTACCAAATATACAAACAATAATAACACATACAATTGATATGAGAACTAAACCACATCAAGATAGTTAAAAACAATATTTCTTACAACTATAGAATGGAAAAAGATATTAACAACAATGATATTCTTAACAACGATATTACTTGCCTGAAAAAATCAATGTTCTTGACAGCGATATTTCTGCATCACTATATTCACAACTCAATATTTTGTCCAAATACATTGGGTGGTGTCTATGCTAACAAGTTTGCACATCTACATAACCTTTGAGAAAATCCGGGGAGAAGTATAGTAACAAAGAGTGTCTTTTCTGTGGAGCTGGTGCTCTCCCGATATGTACACCCTGCCATTTGGGGTGTGATGCTTGGCCCGAAGTAAGGGGTCTATTAGGATGGCGGGCGGATCGTCACCGCCCGTATGTCGGTGGCAATCCGCCTGCCATTTCCGTCTGCCTGCCAAACATTTCGCCCGCCATATTACGATGGCAGTGGGGACCCAGGCGGACGGAAAGACCGTCTGCCAGTTTTCCACCGGTAGGCAATCCGCCCGATTGCCTACTGGGCGGCAAAGACCTGCAATATGGAGGCGGGGCCTTCCAGGTACCGCCATCCATATTATGATGATGGCGGTCTCATGCCTTTCCATAGTGGAGACGCCGCCATGGAAAGGCATGCGGAGAATGCCTTTGGGGGCCCGTTGCGGGCCCCCAGGGAGTTCGGGGGGTGGGTTGCTGCACTTGATGGGTACCCATGGTACCCCCGACATTTGCATGCAGAAGGTGGCAGGTACCACGCGGTGCCTGTCACGTTGTTCATGCAAATGCACAACATGCCCTTTTAACATTGTGACGGGTGCTGAATACAGCACCGCCCGCCACAATGTTAACTATACAGGATGTGACCTCCATGGTAGCGGTGGCATCCCAATTGGCAGTGCAGGACCGCCGCACCACTGGTGGCCGGTCCCAGCACTGCTAGGGTGGCGGGCAGACCGCCTGCTATCCTAATAGACCCCTAAGTGTCAGGGAAAACAATTGTGAGCTACAATCCCAAGGAGTTGGATGACTTGCTCTTTATTTCCTTTTGCTTATAGATCGAAAGCAAAGTATCGCTGGCCATGCGCTAATTTTACGCATTAGGTCTCCTTACTGATTTTCAGATATATTTATTTCTCACAACTCATCATATTGGCAAGTGGCTGATAGGAGCTTCTCCCTGTCTTGTTTTGATCTTTGTGGGCACTTCGTTGTTTTATTCACTTCTACAGAATTGTGTTCTTTCTTCTGAATAGGCATGACCACGTAGCATGATCACAGTTTTTATTTCATTCTAACACTGGACAGCGCACATGGGTGTGCACAATACCTTTTCATCTTGCTATGATCCTCTAGCACTTGAACATGGGGGTCTGGAAATAAAGGAAATGGTCGGCATGGAGCTTGACCAAGGGGTGTTCTATCCTCACCTACATTAATAGACTTAGGGTAAATAATACATTGTATGTGTGCTCTCGCAGCCTTGAAAAAACTTGACGATGAAACATGTGTCAGCTGCCCTTGTATTTTGATGCTGCATATTTGTTCAACACAAGCAATGAATATAAAGAATAAGTACTGAACGACTCATCACTGGACTCTCAAATGCTTTATTAGTCCTAATTACGGTAACCTATGGACTTCCATTTGTGTACTCCAGTATGTTTTCTTATTTTGTCCAAACACCCCTGGAGACTGAGCAAGCAGCCTTACTCTTACTTGAATGCTAATTTTAAAATCTTAAACAACAGCTTTGACATTCTAATACTCTGTCGCAGTGGCCAAGTTAGTTATTGCTGCTAAGGCATCTCCTATGACTGGGTCAAATGCAGCATATGTCACTGCCTTACTGATAAAGAAATTGCTGCCCTTAGAGTGCATGAGAAGTGGGACATACACACACACACATACTCGTTTCCACCCCTCCACTCATACAAGCACACACATAGTCACACACATGCACATGCACATACACTCACACCCAACAATTCACAAACGTGCACACATACACCCATCATTCACAAGCAGACCCACATGCACATACCCATTCACGCATGCACTCACAGATACACATACACACACACACATCCAACATTGAACATGCACTTACCAGGCTGCAGCAGTTACATTGGATGGTGGGAAGAGGAAGCAGAAAGGCTCAGTGATTCTTGGAGACTTCGAGGAAGGAAGAGATGAACGGACAATCTTGTTGACTCCTCTCACTGGCTCACCTAGTCATGGGTCAGCTAATGAGAAGACGACCTTCTGTAACTTCTCACAAGAGTAGAATAGGGTCAATGGGACCCGCTGGCCCCACCCCACTTTGTTATGTGGCGTCTTTCAAAGATATTTAGCTCTGGGCACCTCAGGGCTTAAACCTGAAGCGCCCAGGTCGGAAGCAATCAGTGATGCTCCCCCTCATCACTAGAAGGTATGACCTCAAGGGTCTTTGCCAGGGTGGTGTTGTCACGCCCTAGGGCTGTGAAATTTTCAGCCCGGCAAAGCTTGACTCTGGCTGCTGGATGCCTATGCATTAGTGCATGCAAAGTGCCTAATTGCCTGACACTGATATGGTGTGTGTCTGTCAGACTAATCTTCGCTCAGACTGACAGACATTCATCATGCACTGGAAAAGGGAGGAGCAGAGTCCTGGAGCCTTTAATGATGCCCCCTGTGATAAGACAGGGTCAATGGCAAAGTATACATTACATATTTTGTGTCATATAGAGATCAAAAAGCTTGGTACAATGGTGGATGCTGAACCATGCCATGAAGAAGGCAGTGAGATGACCTCTAACCGTACAGTTCCTCAAATCTATAAAATCGTCACTGCCTCTCCTACTACATGCAATTTAGGTGCCTAACATTAATTAGAAAAGAACAGTTATATAGCTTTCACCTCGTCTCTAGAACACGAAATCCTGTGAAAGCTCTAGCAGTTAATTATAAAATTTGTGAAATAGACTAAGGGCCTGATTACATGTTTGGCAGTGTGGGAGCGGGCCACCATGCCACTCCCCACTGCTCCCACACTACCAAACTCATCCACACACCGCCCACCAGATTACAAGTTAATTTGTGGTCCATCGGGCGGTGCTTTGGCGGTCTCACATCTGTGCCTATTAGAAAGGCACCTCATTGGGCGTGCCAAAGCACGTTCCTGCACAGCATGAACTGTGAAGTCATTGTCAGGCAGGAACTGGGGACACATGTAGACAGGGGGGACACCATGTGCCCCCTGCATGTGTTCCCTGGTCCAGAGGCAACAGGGTGCCCTGTAGGGACCCCTTAGTTTCCTCGCTTTCACAGTTTTCATGGCAGACTCACCGCCATAACTGTGGCTGTGACGAGACTCATAATATGCTTGTCAGTGACACAGCAGCACCAGCAGCATATTAATGGGCCAGACTGCTGTGCCACCACAAAGGGATCATGGATCCCGAGTGGTTGCAGCAGTTCTCTGGTGGTGGGACCACTGCACTCGTAATGCAGCAGTGAGACTGCCAGTGCAGCGGTTCCTACCATGCCACACAAGTTTGTCAGTCCGATGGACCGCCAAATTTGTGATCATCCCAAGGGTACAGAATGCAGGTGAGAGTAACACTCCCTTTAGTAGGTTGTATGCTCCTGCATTGTTATTACAGTCCTTTAATAACCTTTAGTAGGAAAGGAGACTTGGGACAGGAAACTGTGCTTATTTGATGAAACATCGCACCAGGGGGCAAAGAGCCGTTTTTCACCACGGCATCTCTGCTTCACAGTTGCAATATCTGTGGGCAGAGCGGTGCTCCTCCCAACGGCTAAGGCCAGCCGTCTGTAATTTTCTCCACCAAAAGATGAAACACGGAGGTGAGCTGTTTTGTGTGCTTCTGCTTTGTCTCCTGGATGAAGAGGCGATGTGGCCTCGAAACGCGTCGGGATTCTATGAATAATTTTGGAGAAGGGAAGTAAACTGTCAAGAGGCAATTAAGCGGGAGAGCAGAGACAACGCGAGTGACCTCTCGTAGCGCAAGAGCATTTGGTGGAGAAAATTACAGACGGCTGGCCTTAGCCGTTGGGAGGAGCACCGCTCTGCCCACAGATACTGCAACTGTGAAGCAGAGATGCCGTGGTGAAGAACGGTTCTTCGCCCCCTGGTGCGATGTTTCATCAAATAAGCACAGTTTCCTGTCCCAAGTCTCCTTTCCTACTAAAGGTTATTAAAGGACTGTAATAACAATGCAGGAGCATACAACCTACTAAAGGGAGTGTTACTCTCACCTCACGGACTACAAACACCATCGTGCCTGATGGTGCCAGTGATGAGCCACACCCACTGAGGGCGGCAGTTTTCAATCAATAAAAAGATGAAACATGGAGGTGAGCTGTTTTGTGTGCTTCTGCTTTGTCCCCTGGATGAAGAGGCGGTGTGGCCTCGAAACGCGTCGGGATTCTATGAATAATTTTGGAGAAGGGAAGTAAACTGTCAAGAGGCAATTAAGCGGGAGAGCAGAAACAACGCGAGTGACCTCTCGTAGCGCAAGAGCATTTGGTGGAGAAAATTACAGACGGCTGGCCTTAGCCGTTGGGAGGAGCACCGCTCTGCCCACAGATACTGCAACTGTGAAGCAGAGATGCCGTGGTGAAGAACGGCTCTTCACCCCCTGGTGCGATGTTTCATCAAATAAGCACAGTTTCCTGTCCCAAGTCTCCTTTCCTACTAAAGGTTATTAAAGGACTGTAATAACAATGCAGGAGCATACAACCTACTAAAGGGAGTGTTACTCTCACCTCACGGACTACAAATACCATTGTGCCTGATGGTGCCAGTGATGAGCCACGCCTACTGAGGGCGGCAGTTTTCAATCAATAAAAAGATGAAACACGGAGGTGAGCTGTTTTGTGTGCTTCTGCTTTGTCCCCTGGATGAAGAGGCGGTGTGGCCTCGAAACGCGTCGGGATTCTATGAATAATTTTGGAGAAGGGAAGTAAACTGTCAAGAGGCAATTAAGCGGGAGAGCAGAGACCACGCGAGTGACCTCTCGTAGCGCAAGAGCATTTGGTGGAGAAAATTACAGACGGCTGGCCTTAGCCGTTGGGAGGAGCACCGCTCTGCCCACAGATACTGCAACTGTGAAGCAGAGATGCCGTGGTGAAGAACGGCTCTTCGCCCCCTGGTGCGATGTTTCATCAAATAAGCACAGTTTCCTGTCCCAAGTCTCCTTTCCTACTAAAGGTTATTAAAGGACTGTAATAACAATACAGGAGCATACAACCTACTAAAGGGAGTGTTACTCTCACCTCACGGACTACAAATACCATCGTGCCTGATGGTGCCAGTGATGAGCCACGCCCACTGAGGGCGGCAGTTTTCAATCAATAAAAAGATGAAACACGGAGGTGAGCTGTTTTGTGTGCTTCTGCTTTGTCCCCTGGATGAAGAGGCGGTGTGGCCTCGAAACGCGTCGGGATTCTATGAATAATTTTGGAGAAGGGAAGTAAACTGTCAAGAGGCAATTAAGCGGGAGAGCAGAGACAACGCGAGTGACCTCTCGTAGCGCAAGAGCATTTGGTGGAGAAAAAAAAATATATATATATGTTTTCACTGAAATTGTTATTATATTTTACATTACATTAAAAACAAAATAGAAATTGACTGAAAAAACCAAAGGTTACAGTGACGTTAAAGTTAGGTGAATATGTCAGTGGCAACATAAAGTTTTGAACTAAAAAAAAACAACACAGAAATTCACAAGTTATAGTTAGCAGAGATAACTAAAACTTGTGTCCCCAGCCATCCATTGCTCCTCGTTTTTAGGTCGAGGACTCCGTCGCACTGCGTAAGCAGTGTGGGCGGAGCCCAAAGATTTAATGTTTCTTAGAGGGGCTTGGAACCCGCCCCTCTTCTCCATTGGCTGGCCTAGTAAATGCTGGCCAGCCATTGGAGGAGAGAGGCGTCACTCTCTTTAAGCCCCGTCTTTTTCGGATTCGGGGGCTTGTTTTTTAGGTTCTTTCTATCTGTGACGTCATCCGTCACTCAAACCTAAACCCCCCCCCCCAGTCTGAAAAGCACGGGGCTTACACACAAAAGGCACGGCGAGCCCTTGTTCTTGCATGTTCTCTTAATTGCTGCATACCTAATTTATTTCCGCAATAAGGCACGCAAGGATGCCATCTGTCTGGTCACCCTACGACAGTCAAGGCACAAATAAGGAGGGTGTTGTAGTATTTGCTGGGTTTGGCAGCGCTCTCTGGCCATTGCCAGTGTGCAAACAAAACATCGTACAGTTTAGTCCTACTTCTATTTTATCGACACACCGATGGACCATTCTGGTGACGCTATCACATTACCATGGCGTCGCTGAGTAAATGTTTTCACGATTTCTCGCGAGGTTCCCTAGCAGCTGACCGGCAAGTTGCCATCTTGTTGCCATGGCTCTAGATCGCTGGCTCTGTGTTTCAGTTCCCCAACTCAGAGAATGTTGCAGCTTCGGTGTAAGTCCCGTCAGGGCACGGCACAGCTGCAGGGCCTGAGCGCCGCCTCTTCGGTGAAGGAACTGCAAGAGAGGGTCCGAGACCTCACCGGAGTCCCTACCGAGCGCCAGCGCATCCTGCTGGGCTTTCCTCCCCGGAGCTTGGAGCTGAGCGACGGCGAGGCCAGCCTAGGGGGGCTGCGCATCCAGAGCGGTGAGAGAAGGGGAGAAGACCTTGTAGAGTGAGGCCACGGTCTGCGGATGGTGGTTACAGAGGGCAAGGGTAGAATCGGGTTGGTGATTGTGAGGGGCGGCTTGCTGCTTTGTTACTTGATTAACGGCGTATACGGTGGCAGAGTACAAGGACACAGATTCTTTTGGGGATGGTATCGCGAGACGGGACAAATACGTTTCCGTAGGTGGGAGGGTAGCAGAGCATCAAGGGGATGATGGGCTTGAGATGAGATCAGGGAGCTGTAATTGATACGGAAGTGTAGAATCCAGAGCACTTTCAGAGGGTTAACAACAGATAAATGCTGGGGTGTAGGATCCGCGGTGGTTAGTGAAGTAATTGAGGGATTGGTGATATAATCGGAGTGAGATTTTGGGGCTGGAAATCCAATGAAATAATTGCCAGGGTTACGGTGAGATCAAGAGAAGTTTGAGGTGCACGTGAAGCCAAGTTGTGAGAGCCATGGGGTTGGTAATAAAGTCGAGAGGAAGGACCAGGCTTGTGATAAACGAGGGGAAAGCCAAGTCGAGGGTGGTGGTTATGCAATCCTTTATGGAGGGGATTGGAGTCTAATGGAATAGATGATGGAGATCGAGCTAAGAGGGTAAACCAGTGGAGTGTAAATGATTAAAGGAGAGTTAGAATGGGGTAACATGAAATTAGGTGTCTGTTGGCTCATGAGGGATATCCTAGAATTGTGTCAGTCAGTCAAAATAACTTTATTTCGCCAACACAATGTAGGCATAACCACATCCACCCCCACATCCACCACCACCACATCCACCACCACCACCACCACCACATCCACCAACAACACCACATCCACCACATCCACCACCACATCATCCACATCCACCACCACATCATCCACCACCACCACATCCACCACCACATCCACCACCAAATCCACCACCACCACTTCCACCACCACATCCACCACCACCACATCCACCACATCCACCACCACCACATCCACCACCACCGCCACTTCCACCACCGCATCCACCACCACATCCACCACCACATCCACCACCACCACCACATCCGCCACAGCATCCATCACCACATCCACCACCACATCCACCACATCCACCACCACATCCACCACCACATCCACCACCATTTCCACCACCACCACATCCACCACCACCCCCACCACTGCATCCACCACCACATGTACCACCCCCACCACATCCACCACCCCACCACATCCACCACCACCACCACATCCACCACCACCACCACATCCACCACCACATTCACCAACAACACCACATCCACCACATCCACCACGTCCACCACCACATCCACCACCACCACATCCACCACCACATCCACCAGATCCACCACCATATCCACCACATCCACCACCACATCCACCACCACCACATCCACCACCACCACTTCCACCATCGCATCCACCACCACATCCACCACCACCACATCAACCACAGCACCATCACCGCATCCACCGCCACATCCACCACCACCACCACCACATCTACCACCACACCCACCCCCACATCCACCCCCACCCCCACCACCACATCCATCCCCACCACCACATCCACCACCACATCCACCAACAACACCACATCCACCAAAAACACCACATCCACCAACAACACTACATTCACCAACACCACATCCACCACCACCACATCCACCACACCCACCACCACATCCGTCACCACCACATCCACCACCACCACCACATCCACCCCCACATCCACCCCCACCACCACATCCACCCCCACCACCACATCCACCAACAAACACCACATCCACCAACAACACCACATCCACCACCACCACATCTGCCACCACATCCACCACCACCACATCTGCCACCACATCCGCCACCACCACATCCACCAACACATCCACCACCACCACCACATCCACCACCACCACATCCACCACCACCACATCCACCACATCCACCACCACATCCATCACATCCACCACCACATCCACCACCACATCCACCACATCTACCACCACATCCACCACCACCACCACATCCACCACCACCACCACATCCACCACCACCACCACATCCACCACCACATCCACCACCACTTCCACCACCACATCCACCACCTCATCCTCCACCCCATCCTCCACCACATCCACCACCACCACATCCACCACATCCACCACCACCACTGCATGCACCACCACATCCACCATCACATCCACCCCCACCACAACAGGCCTGGCTAGTTGTAGGTGTAATGTTACTTGTTGTATCATATATCTGGTTTCTTTTTCCCTCAGCGCTACCTGGGAGTGCAAATATTTTTGCTCTTTCTTTGTGTGCTGTTTTCCCCTCATTTCCCTAAGCTAATGCGTTGCTTTCCTCACTCCTCCCCACCAAGAGAGTGTGTGTTCACCCGTGCATGCATGTGTGTGCGCACGTATATACATGTGTGTTTTCTAATTATTTGATCCCCCAACCATTCAGTGTTGCTGCGAAAACTCTGAGGTGCAGACGTGATGGTGCATGCATGTGTATATGTCATCATGCTGAAGTAGCCGTAGCGATTCATAAAGGGGGTGGTGATGGACAGAGTATCTGAATTAAGCAGAACACTCCTACCCAGTCAAAAGATCAGGGCTTGATCCATCACCGTTTTTTAGCTCACTGCACCATCCCAGCTCAGAACCTGGCTACATGCAAATTAGTCTGACCCTGGCCCAGTGCATCATGGGAACAGGGCAGACCAAACTACCAAGCCAATTCTTTACTGGAAAGGAAACAAGCTTCCGGGGACCGGTTTCTGGCATTACAGCCGTCTTCGGCCCGGCTTGCTTGAATCCTGATGGTGCAGTTAGCAAGGGACTCACATCTGAGCATACCCTTCCACACTTGTGGTGGCCAAAACGATTCATAAAGGGGGTGGTGATGGACAGAGTATCTGAATTAAGCAGAACACTCCTACCCAGTCAAAAGATCAGGGCTTGATCCATCACCGTTTTTTAGCTCACTGCACCATCCCAGCTCAGAACCTGGCTACATGCAAATTAGTCTGACCCTGGCCCAGTGCATCATGGGAACAGGGCAGACCAAACTACCAAGCCAATTCTTTACTGGAAAGGAAACAAGCTTCCGGGGACCGGTTTCTGGCATTACAGCCGTCTTCGGCCCGGCTTGCTTGAATCCTGATGGTGCAGTGAGCAAGGTACTCACATCTGAGCATACCCTTGGTGCTTAATTCAGACACTCTGTTCATCACCACCCCCTTTTCTGTATCGTTTTTGGCCACTATAGGTGTGGCAGGGTATACTCAGACATGAGTCCCTTTCTCACTGCTCCATCAGGATTCAAGCAAGCCAGGCCGAAGAGGCTGAAATGCCAGAAACCGGTCCCCGGTAGCTTGTCTCCTTTCTGGTGAAGAATTGGCTTGGTAGTTTGGTCTGCCCTGTTCCCATGATGCACTGGGCCAGGGACAGACTGATTTGCATATAGCCAGGTTCTGAGCTGGGATGGGGCAGTAAGATAAATAACGGTGATGGATCAAGCCCTGATCTTTGGACTGGGTAAGAGTGGTCTGCTTAATTCAGACACTCTGTTCATCACCACCCCCTTTTCTGTATCGAAGTAGCCGTAGCGTCAGGATGCAGAAATGCTCTACACAATCATTTGTTACCATATTGGGACTTTCTTTTTAGTTTATTTTTTAACTCTTCCACGTTGGGAATAAAGCTTTTTTGTTTGTGGCTACTACACAGCATTGGCAAACAGCAACTGGCTTGCTAATGCTGTCTATATATCAACTTCTGCCTCACATTTGCTGTTTATAAGCACTGTAAATAAGAGAATATAGTCTTTTCAAACTCATTGCTGCGAAGTTTAATAACATCAGAAAAAATAAATGAGTTGATCGATGCAGCCACATTCTAAACCTAGATCTCCAGCTGATACACAGATCTCATCAGCGAGTCCGTAACTCACTGACCTGTCCAAGAAGCATTGATCTTATGTATAACACTAACCCCCAGATTCTTAGAGCCTTTAAAAACTGATGTTAATATGCCCAACTGAATGATGCTCATTTTATCAGCCGTAGAAAGATAAAAGCATGTGCCAGCTACACCAGGATTCAAAACCAAGCTAAAAGTTAAACACAAATGTCAACAGTAAGTGTGTTGGTTTGTGAACATATATATTTTGAATATTTTACAGTATCCGGTTTCCACAAAATTTGTCAGGGCCAAAGTGCAGGATTAAACAAATCTGTACATTTCCATTCAGGTGATCGTTTGCTAATGCCTGGTACTCATTTTAGGTTTCACCTGTATAGCGCTTGCGCTCTGCTTGAGAAAACGATTGTGTTTAATATAAACCTACAAGGGATTTATATCCTGCCTCACTCTCTCACTATATAATACTCACTCTTTCACTTTTTACTACTTGCTCTCTAATACTCTCTTTACTAATATCTCTCCCCTACTCACTCTCAACTACTCACTCTACTACGCGACTACTTACTCTGTGTGTGGGTGCTAATGCAATAGGTCTCGCATATGCAAACGATTAAGCTATTGGCAATGTAAATGACAATGCCATTTATTTATGATTTTAAAAAAAGTCATGAGCAATGCCAATAGCTCTACCTTTAATAATGCCGAGACAATTGCATTGTAAATGCTTGTTTCCTCTTTCTATGTGCATTCTGCAGCACACATAGGAAGAGGAAAAAGCCTCTCAGATATTTTTTTTATTTATAAGAAGGTGTCCCTTCCTGCACAAAAACACCCCTGCCTAAAACACAAGCACCCTTACAACATGATGCAAGGGTGCCTGAGTTGACACTAAGCAGCCAACAGTGCGCCAGCACTAGGAAAGGACAGAAATGCGCCACATAACAGTAAAAACAGCGCACTCCTGCCCTTTCCTTTTAACGCAGCACAGCAAGGGAGCTTGCCGAGTTGCGCTGCACAAAAGAATGATAAATCTGCTCCTAGATTCTCATTTCTGGTGCAAGCCCTACTGAAAGTAAGATCTTGACAATAAGACACATGCCCCTTAATTTTTCACCACTGGCACTGGTAAGAAAGTTCAGTACCCTGACTGATGATAACAGATCAGGGGAGAGTAGATGGCCTAACAGCTAGGGTGGTCGGTGTGATGACCGGACACTAGGACCCTGTGGGTCACAGGGCGGTGACCAGGTCACCGGACTACTTCCCGTGGACGGACAGGAAAGGGCATTTGTACACCAGGACGAGGACGAGGGCGGACGTGCCCAGACAGACAGACGATATATCCAAATAAAGAGGTACCTCTGCACATGATCTGTGTCCTGTGTGATTCCTGTGCGTGGCGCATCGCAGAACACGACATCTGGCGACGAGGGACGACGGACTGCATGCTGTGCATCGTGATTTGAACATCGTGATTTGAACCAGGAGCCCACCCTGGATTACGTCGTGGTCAAAAAGGAAGAGGGAAGAGTGAAGCGCCATCCAGGAGAAAGCAGCGACGTAGGAGCCCACCCCGACCGCCGCAAACGAAGAAGAAACGAGCCCGGTAGGCGCCAGCCAAAGAGCGCGAGTTTCAAGATATAAAAGAAAAGCCAGCGCGAGCTCTCGCGAGAATCTCGGTGGCCATATTGGAGCCAGGCGCGAGGGCCAATAGGGACAAAGAACAAGTGCGGCGGCCATTTTAAAGTCAGGCTGCATCGCGATTGGCCGCGAAGTCTCGCGAGAAGACGGCGGCCATCTTAGAATCAGGCTGTACAAGCCAATCGGAACAGAGAAAAAGCGCGGCGGCCATCTTAAAGTCAGGCAAAGGGCGAAAAACAGTGGAAAGTGCTGATAGAAGAGAAGAAAAGGCACAAAGAAGGATAAATACCGATGACAAGTGGGCCTAAGAGCAACATCAAAAGAAAAGGGGCATAAAAAAGGACAAAAAGCAAGAAAAAGAAGGAAAGTAAGAAAAAGGCACAAACAAGCACAAGCAAAGAAGTTAAAACAATGTCTAACGGCCAAGTTTGACCCCCAAAGAAATGTCGACTTTGAGAGATATTCCTTTCACATGGCATATCAGCAACCAGAAGAGTCAACAGGAGAATGCGGGGTTGAAACAGGAGTTAGTGGCGGTAAGGGCTAGAGAACAGTCACAGCAAAGGGGACCTACTCCCGTGATCCAGCCAGCCACCTTTCAGTACTCAGTAGGAGGAGCAGGAGCTAGTACGGCAAGCAGTAGTTCACCCATAGCAGTACCAAGTTTGACCCCCAAAGAAATGTCGACTTTGAGAGATATTCCTTTCACATGGCATATCAGCAACCAGAAGAGTCAATGGATGATTTCGCAACAAGGCTGAGAAAGCTAGTAGCACATTGCGAATTTGAAAAATACGACAATGAACAGGCACTTCGCCTCAAACTGATAGAAGGCTGCCGAGACACGGAATTTCGCACCAGACTACTAAAAGAACCGATCACCCTAGAAAAGATTTTAGATCTAGCAAGGGCCGAAGCAAGAGCAATGATACAAGCGAAACAGATGGACCGAAAGGGAGAGCAAATACATAGACTGTCATATGCAGGCAAGAAAGGGAACTGGAAGGGAGGACACAAGGAACAAGCGGCGAAAAAACCAAGTTCCCAATGCTACAGGTGCGGGCTAGAATTCCCTCACAAAGGACCATGCCCAGCATTCGGTCAAACATGCAAGAAATGCAACAGAAGCAACCATTTCGCTACCATGTGCCAAGGTGGGCACTTTAAAAATGAACGTGGCAGGCCCGGAAGGCCAAGAGCAGCATCAACAAGACATGTACGGCACATGGACGCGACGGAGAGGAGCTCGTCTGGAGAGTCAGGAGGAGAAGAGGAAGAGGAAGAAACAACAAGAAAAGTAGAACGCCTATACCTCATGACCACAGATGGAGGGCAGGAAGAGGAACACATCAGGCTAATAGACAGGAAGTCAATAAAGAAGACGGACTGGGTGACCATTGAAGTAGGGCCCCACCAAACTGAATTTGTACTGGACAGCGGAGCCACGTGCAACATCATGTGTGCCACAGAATATGACAAGATGAAGAGGAAGCCACCGCTACAACCATCAAGCGTAAGAGTATTTACGTGGGGTGCACAAAATCCCTGATACCATCGACTATAAATTAAATGAAGTATATAGCTGGGCAGAAGTATATGCTAAACGGAGACAAAACCGCCCATACACCCAACAGACCGATACTTCATCTTCAGACACAGATGGCACTTCTGAGGCAGCTGGTAAAAGACCTACAAGAGTACCAACCACAGCTACTACAAGCACTTCAGCTCAGCCTTTTTTAGGAGAAGGCCCCAACGAAGGGGACGACCGAGGAGGTCAAGACGAAAGCGTAGAACAGACGAAGGAGAAGGACCCTCCACAAACCAGACACATGATGTCCAAGAAAGAGAAGAAGAAGACCAAGACAACCTAGTCATTAACATTTCTGATACTCACCTAAACAAAGTACAGATGAAAACTTTACAAAAAGGCACATCATTTGTAACTACTGCTAATACCAACCACCTAGAAGTGAATATAAGTTTTTTCAAGCTGATGAGAAAACTTAGATTGCGTCATTTTTTCTCCAACATTGTAGGAGAACAACAGGACCAACAACCAAGCAAGGAAGATTCTTTGAAAGGTCTCACCACCACTAGTACCTATATGGCCCCAATCAGCCATAAAACTTTGGATTTGTTCGAACAACTGGTCAAACAAGACCTTACTAAAATCAACTATCGCAAAAAAACAAAAAGTAAAAACCTCACTCAGAAAGAACTAGCTACTCTTAAAAATATAGCATCTAACCCTCACATCATCTGTCAGAGAGCGGACAAGGGTGGCGCTCTGGTCATCATGAACAAAGAGTACTACATGTCACAAGCCCTGGTGCATTTAAATGATGAGAGTACCTATATGGAACTACAGACAAACCCTACCAAGGACATCCAAGTGGTACTACAAAGCATAATTACAGAAGGCATCAACAAAGGATGCGTGGATGATAAAATGAAAAAATACCTCATTATGGATCACCCTAGGACACCTAGATTTTACCTTACACCCAAGATCCACAAGGATCCTTTGCACCCACCTTGTCGCCCTATAGTATCAACATGTGGCAGTATACAGGAACCGATTGGGAAACTGTTAGATAAATATCTTCAACTTTATGTCATCACAATGAATTCCTTCATCAAGGACACCACAGACTTCTTAAATAAGTTGGACAACGTGAAATTGGAACCGAACGAAAAGATACTTATGTGTACCATTGACGTACAAGCACTGTACACCTCCATACCCCACTCATTGGGGATCGAGGCCGTGGAAGCTGCATTACTTGAGATGGAATACGATGAAAACATGAAAATATTCTTACTTGAGCTACTTAATTTCACGTTGATGCACAGTTTCTTCAAATGGGAGGACAAATGGTTCCTACAAAAGTCTGGTACCGCCATGGGAAATCCAGCAGCCCCAGCATACGCGAATATTTTCATGCACCAATATGAAAATAAATACATTCTACAGAACACCCAATGGCAGCAAGGACTACGTCTATACCTGCGATTTATAGACGATATCTTTATCTTGTGGAGAAATACAAAAGATCAACTCATCAGCAATATTCAACAGTTAAATCTGATTGATCCCAGAATCCAATTTACTCACATTATAAATGAAACACAAATCAACTACTTGGATGTAACCATCTCTAGAACAGGTGAGAAGTTTGAAACTACCCTATACACCAAGGCGACCGATCGCAATAACCTTCTGGCCTACCAAAGCTTCCACCCTACACCTCTCAAGCAACACTTGCCATACTCTCAATTACTCCGTGTACAAAGAATTGTCTCAGACCCGAAGGAATCCAAGACACAAGCAATTAGCATGATCAATAAATTCAAAAAAAGAGGATACCCAGATGATGTATTGCAGGAAGCTCAAAAAAGAGCCACAGCTAAAAACAGACAGTCCTTACTTACATCTAAAACCAGTAAGAAAACCACCAAAATCACATGTGTGAGCAAATACTCCACAATCACTCCACAATTTAAGAAAATCATCAAAAGACATTGGCGTTTGCTAAAAACAGAATTAGACTTCAATAACATCTTCCAGGATGAACCCATTTTTGCATTTACCAGAGCGCAGAACCTTGGTGAAATCATAAAAAAATCGACTCTCACAAAACAGCCTACTATTTACAAAGGTACCATTCCGTGCAGAAATTGCAGCAATTGCAATAACATTATGGAGGGTAACACCATCACACACCCTATGCGGGGTAATAAAATCAAACTCCTGGTTAATGGAACCTGCGACACGAAAAATGTTATCTACATGTTAAAATGCCCATGTGGTAAAGCATATGTGGGACAAACTGAACGCAAGCTCAAAACAAGACTGACTGAGCATAAAAGTAACATAAGAACAAAAGCAGCCAAATCAGCGGTTGCCAATCACTTCATTGAACAAAACCACCAGATTAATCAGATCAAAGCATGCATATTGGAAATTGTGGAAAAAGATGAGGAGAGTGATAACAGAAAGACTTTGCTAAAACGTGAAAATTACTGGATATTTCATTTACAAACACTGCGCCCTCAGGGGATCAATGAAAGAACTGAATTTAGCTGCTATTTATAAGCTTGTAATGATTATACTTAAATGCATTATGTACCTCTGTCTCCATGGTAAATTAATCGTATTTATCGTTTAGCTGTGAAATGTTTGTATCGTTTTGGAAAATTGTTACATATCTCGTACTGGCCCTTTAACAAATGTAGGCGCGCCTTTTAAAAAACCTTAGCACAACCCACACGCGTCACACGCCAACTTAGTACCGCGCTGAGAGCTTTGGTTGCATCGCTAAGAGAATCTACGTTCCCGTATACCCGGTAAGAAGGAACATCATATAACTGCTGGCAGTTTACTCGTAACATCACATTTATTTAATATCAGCACCGAGAGCATTCATTCTGAGTGCTCTTGCACGCAAGTTAACCTCGCACTTCGGGAACTGTTACTTAAACAACCATGCCGCATTATGCTTAACAATTTGAGCTTATTTAAAAGACACGTGAACTTTTTTTAAAATATTACTATCCTGAATGTTTGCTTTCACGTACGTTTGCTAGATAATGCGTTCCGCTAAGCATATAATTAACCTATTAGGTTTCCCGAATCCTAGTACCGGCTCACTAGATTGTGTATATAAGGCTTTGATCACGGACTACAATATCGAATGTGCATTTATATGCGGGTTGTTTTAAATGGTAGCACCAGAAATGCATGAACCTTAAGTTAATGATGCCAGATATGAAATGTAAGTGATTTACATACTACTGTTAAAGTATAAATAGTGACAGTTACCACTCCTTGTTTCAGAGTTTTCCCAGATGAAGGCCAGTGGGCCGAAATGCATTGGAACTAATGGATGGTTGGGAATACTTGAACTGTTGTAAAAAACAAATGAAAGTTGAATATTAATCATCGAATATCTCTATTGAAGTATGAATAAAATACTGCAATGAAAAGGAACTTTAAGCTTGGAACACTTTATTGATTAAATTTCGCTGGTTGACCTAGCACACAAATAATCTGTGCCCTTTGTGACACTAGTGCCGTTCAGTGCTAGTGCGTCTTGTAGTTCATAGAATATACTCCAAAGCAGGGAGTATACGAAGGAGCACGATTTACGCCTTAATCCAGAACTTAATATCCAGCTGTGCACAACTATAATCTAAACTTTAGTATCACAGTCCTGCAACATAGTTGTAGCACGCACAGGAACAAAATGCAATACGATGAAATCACAAAACTCACGGAGACAAAAGCTGATACTTTCGCATACACCAATGAGGAGTCTGCAAAAATATATTCACTCATCCATGAAGAAACATTTACGTATACCACAACTAAATCCAAGGACCAACAAATGAAACAACTGTTGTACCTGTCACGTAAAATCATTAATCAACGACTTCACGCGAGTACCATGGTCAGATACCATAAAGCGTCTAGAATCCCAAGGGGACTGAGAATATTATTAAAACCATCATTATGCAAAAATTCGAAAAAATTCACAGACAAGTGGTATGCTATCCTGAATAAATGTTCCTTGGACCTCATCCTGCTGATAGTTGAAGAACTGTCTCAAATATTAGAGGAACTTGATAATGAGCTAACAACAGTAAAGGAAGAGTTAGGTAAAATGATGACAACAGCAGAACTTGACCAAATACTAGAGGAAACCAAGACCCAATTGGCAAAACATATGGAGGAGGTCAATGAAAGAAAACTGCGTAAATATCGTCGTGATACCATCGACTATAAATTAAATGAAGTATATAGCTGGGCAGAAGTATATGCTAAACGGAGACAAAACCGCCCATACACCCAACAGACCGATACTTCATCTTCAGACACAGATGGCACTTCTGAGGCAGCTGGTAAAAGACCTACAAGAGTACCAACCACAGCTACTACAAGCACTTCAGCTCAGCCTTTTTTAGGAGAAGGCCCCAACGAAGGGGACGACCGAGGAGGTCAAGACGAAAGCGTAGAACAGACGAAGGAGAAGGACCCTCCACAAACCAGACACATGATGTCCAAGAAAGAGAAGAAGAAGACCAAGACAACCTAGTCATTAACATTTCTGATACTCACCTAAACAAAGTACAGATGAAAACTTTACAAAAAGGCACATCATTTGTACCTACTGCTAATACCAACCACCTAGAAGTGAATATAAGTTTTTTCAAGCTGATGAGAAAACTTAGATTGCGTCATTTTTTCTCCAACATTGTAGGAGAACAACAGGACCAACAACCAAGCAAGGAAGATTCTTTGAAAGGTCTCCCCACCACTAGTACCTATATGGCCCCAATCAGCCATAAAACTTTGGATTTGTTCGAACAACTGGTCAAACAAGACCTTACTAAAATCAACTATCGCAAAAAAACAAAAAGTAAAAACCTCACTCAGAAAGAACTAGCTACTCTTAAAAATATAGCATCTAACCCTCACATCATCTGTCAGAGAGCGGACAAGGGTGGCGCTCTGGTCATCATGAACAAAGAGTACTACATGTCACAAGCCCTGGTGCATTTAAATGATGAGAGTACCTATATGGAACTACAGACAAACCCTACCAAGGACATCCAAGTGGTACTACAAAGCATAATTACAGAAGGCATCAACAAAGGATGCGTGGATGATAAAATGAAAAAATACCTCATTATGGATCACCCTAGGACACCTAGATTTTACCTTACACCCAAGATCCACAAGGATCCTTTGCACCCACCTTGTCGCCCTATAGTATCAACATGTGGCAGTATACAGGAACCGATTGGGAAACTGTTAGATAAATATCTTCAACCTTATGTCATCACAATGAATTCCTTCATCAAGGACACCACAGACTTCTTAAATAAGTTGGACAACGTGAAATTGGAACCGAACGAAAAGATACTTATGTGTACCATTGACGTACAAGCACTGTACACCTCCATACCCCACTCATTGGGGATCGAGGCCGTGGAAGCTGCATTACTTGAGATGGAATACGATGAAAACATGAAAATATTCTTACTTGAGCTACTTAATTTCACGTTGATGCACAGTTTCTTCAAATGGGAGGACAAATGGTTCCTACAAAAGTCTGGTACCGCCATGGGAAATCCAGCAGCCCCAGCATACGCGAATATTTTCATGCACCAATATGAAAATAAATACATTCTACAGAACACCCAATGGCAGCAAGGACTACGTCTATACCTGCGATTTATAGACGATATCTTTATCTTGTGGAGAAATACAAAAGATCAACTCATCAGCAATATTCAACAGTTAAATCTGATTGATCCCAGAATCCAATTTACTCACATTATAAATGAAACACAAATCAACTACTTGGATGTAACCATCTCTAGAACAGGTGAGAAGTTTGAAACTACCCTATACACCAAGGCGACCGATCGCAATAACCTTCTGGCCTACCAAAGCTTCCACCCTACACCTCTCAAGCAACACTTGCCATACTCTCAATTACTCCGTGTACAAAGAATTGTCTCAGACCCGAAGGAATCCAAGACACAAGCAATTAGCATGATCAATAAATTCAAAAAAAGAGGATACCCAGATGATGTATTGCAGGAAGCTCAAAAAAGAGCCACAGCTAAAAACAGACAGTCCTTACTTACATCTAAAACCAGTAAGAAAACCACCAAAATCACATGTGTGAGCAAATACTCCACAATCACTCCACAATTTAAGAAAATCATCAAAAGACATTGGCGTTTGCTAAAAACAGAATTAGACTTCAATAACATCTTCCAGGATGAACCCATTTTTGCATTTACCAGAGCGCAGAACCTTGGTGAAATCATAAAAAAATCGACTCTCACAAAACAGCCTACTATTTACAAAGGTACCATTCCGTGCAGAAATTGCAGCAATTGCAATAACATTATGGAGGGTAACACCATCACACACCCTATGCGGGGTAATAAAATCAAACTCCTGGTTAATGGAACCTGTGACACGAAAAATGTTATCTACATGTTAAAATGCCCATGTGGTAAAGCATATGTGGGACAAACTGAACGCAAGCTCAAAACAAGACTGACTGAGCATAAAAGTAACATAAGAACAAAAGCAGCCAAATCAGCGGTTGCCAATCACTTCATTGAACAAAACCACCAGATTAATCAGATCAAAGCATGCATATTGGAAATTGTGGAAAAAGATGAGGAGAGTGATAACAGAAAGACTTTGCTAAAACGTGAAAATTACTGGATATTTCATTTACAAACACTGCGCCCTCAGGGGATCAATGAAAGAACTGAATTTAGCTGCTATTTATAAGCTTGTAATGATTATACTTAAATGCATTATGTACCTCTGTCTCCATGGTAAATTAATCGTATTTATCGTTTAGCTGTGAAATGTTTGTATCGTTTTGGAAAATTGTTACATATCTCGTACTGGCCCTTTAACAAATGTAGGCGCGCCTTTTAAAAAACCTTAGCACAACCCACACGCGTCACACGCCAACTTAGTACCGCGCTGAGAGCTTTGGTTGCATCGCTAAGAGAATCTACGTTCCCGTATACCCGGTAAGAAGGAACATCATATAACTGCTGGCAGTTTACTCGTAACATCACATTTATTTAATATCAGCACCGAGAGCATTCATTCTGAGTGCTCTTGCACGCAAGTTAACCTCGCACTTCGGGAACTGTTACTTAAACAACCATGCCGCATTATGCTTAACAATTTGAGCTTATTTAAAAGACACGTGAACTTTTTTTAAAATATTACTATCCTGAATGTTTGCTTTCACGTACGTTTGCTAGATAATGCGTTCCGCTAAGCATATAATTAACCTATTAGGTTTCCCGAATCCTAGTACCGGCTCACTAGATTGTGTATATAAGGCTTTGATCACGGACTACAATATCGAATGTGCATTTATATGCGGGTTGTTTTAAATGGTAGCACCAGAAATGCATGAACCTTAAGTTAATGATGCCAGATATGAAATGTAAGTGATTTACATACTACTGTTAAAGTATAAATAGTGACAGTTACCACTCCTTGTTTCAGAGTTTTCCCAGATGAAGGCCAGTGGGCCGAAATGCATTGGAACTAATGGATGGTTGGGAATACTTGAACTGTTGTAAAAAACAAATGAAAGTTGAATATTAATCATCGAATATCTCTATTGAAGTATGAATAAAATACTGCAATGAAAAGGAACTTTAAGCTTGGAACACTTTATTGATTAAATTTCGCTGGTTGACCTAGCACACAAATAATCTGTGCCCTTTGTGACACTAGTGCCGTTCAGTGCTAGTGCGTCTTGTAGTGCACAAAATCCCGTCACGAACATGGGAAAATTCACGGACACCATGACGCACAAGGGCAAGACTGTCACGGAAGAAATACACGTGTTACGAGGAGACATTCCCGCACCGTGTCTATTAAGCAATGTAACAGCAAAAGTAATGGGCCTACTGAAAATGACGTACCACATGTCGGAAAAGGAGAGCATACTACAGGAGTTCCCAAACCTGATGGAAGGACTAGGAAAGCTGAAAGGAAGACAAATAACGCTGCACATAAATGAAGCTGTCAGGCCAGTCGCACAACACCACCGAAGGGTACCAATACATCTACAACCTCAGGTGGAGGAAGAAATAAAGGCCCTATTAGCGCAGGACATCATTGAGCCAGCAGAAGGGCCAACGCCATGGGTGTCCCCAATAGTGGCTGTACCAAAAAAGGACACCACACAGATAAGAATCTGTGTGGATATGAGAATACCAAACACAGCCATCGAAAGAGAACGTCATCCAGGACCACATCTGGACGACATGATAAGTTGCCTGACAGGAATGAGAAAATTTTCCAAACTAGACCTGTGCAAGGGATACCATCAATTGGAGCTGGACGAACAGTCCAGGTACATAACGACGTTCTCAACGCACCTAGGATTGTTTCGCTACAAAAGGCTGAGCTTTGGAATATCTTCAGCAGCAGAAATATTTCAAGAAACGATCAGGCAGATAATAAGACCGATAAAGAACAGTCTCAACTACAGCGATGACATTCTGGTCTTTGGGAAGTCAGATGGAGAACACGACATGGCACTAAGGGAAGTGTGCTCACGGCTAGTAGAGGTGGGCCTGACAGTAAATGAAAAAAAATGTGAACTGGGAAGGGAAGAATTAGTATTCTTCGGACACATATTCTCACGGAAAGGAATGAGGCCAGACCGGAGCAAGATAGACACGCTTGAGAAAACGAGTGAACCAAAAGACGTCGCTGAAGTGCGATCCTTTCTTGGCCTTGCCAGCTACTGCGCGAGGTATATAAAAGACTTCGCGACGGTGAGCACACCATTGAGAGAACTAACAAAACAAGGACACACATTTGAATGGACCACAGAGTGCAAAAAGGGCGTTTGAAGAAATAAGAGCGTCAGTAACGGCAGTAGACCACTTGGCATATTTTGACCCGAACTTATGCACTGAACTAACAGTAGACGCCAGCCCGGTAGGTCTGGGCGCAATACTAGCACAACACAAACCTGGAAAAGATTCACCTCGACAGATAGTAGCCTACGGAAGCAAGAGTCTGTCGGATGTCGAGAAAGCATACTCCCAGCCAGAGAAGGAGAGCTTGGCAGTAGTATGGGCATGCGAGCACTACCACATGTTCATATATGGAAAACCGTTCACAATAGTGACGGACCACCAAGCACTAGTGACCATATATGGCAACCCAAATGCGAAAATACCACCAAGAATAGAGAGGTGGGGAATAAGGCTGATGGACTATAATTTCAAAATAGTACACAAACCAGGCAAAGACCAAAACCCGGCTGACTATATGTCGCGGCACCCGCTCCCGCATCAAAAAGGTGGTACCACAATGGCAGAAGAATATCTGAACTTCATTGTGAAACAAAACACTCCAGCGTCAATAACAAGTGAAGAATTGGAGCGAGAGACAAAAAGAGACCCAACAATGAAGGCAGTAGGAACGATAGTGAGGCTACAAAGATGGAGACATATCAATAGCAACACTGTCACAGAAGAAGGGGTCGACAAAGAAGAACTGCTGGCGTTCAAAAAGATTGGCGAAGAGCTGTCTGAGACAGAGAACGGAGTCATGATGAGAGGTCCAAGGATTGTAATACCACATCGGCTGCGAAAGAGGACCGTTAAGATAGCTCATGAGTCACATAGAGGAATGGTAGCGACAAAGAAGATGTTGAGAGAAAGAGTGTGGTTCCCAGGACTAGACAGTATGGTGGAGGACGAAGTGTCACAATGCCACATCTGTCAAGTAACAGGGTCGTCTAGTAAGCCCACACCGTTGAAGATGTCGGAACTGCCTTTGGCAGTATGGACGGAACTAGCAGCAGACTTCTATGGGCCACAAGAGACTGGAAAGTACTTGCTGGTAGTGATTGACGAATTTTCAAGATTTCCACTAGTGAGGGAAGTGTCATCGACATCGGCAAGTGCCACCCTACCTGTGTTAGATGACATATTTGCTGCCTGGGGCTCACCACAAACACTGAAAACAGACAATGGGCCTCCATTCTCAGGAGAAGAATTCCGCAGGTTCATGGACTACCTGGGAATCAAACACAGGAAAATAACTCCTCTGTGGCCACAAGCCAACGGAATGGCAGAACGGTTTATGGGACCATCAAAAGAGCAATTCAGCGAGCAAAGTTGACACAGATCTCAATTGGACAAGCGCTCTGTCAAGTGCTACGAGACTACAGGAACACCCCTCACAGCACCACGGGCAGATGTCCAGCAGAACTGGTGTTAGGAAGAGCAAGCAGGACAAGGCTACCACAAACAGAGGCCAGAACAGACACCAACAGAAGAGAGATTGCCGAAAGAGACAACCAAGAGAAAAAGAAAATGAAAGAATATGCTGACAGAAAGAGAAATGCAGCTGAGCACAAGCTAAAGGAAGGAGATTTAGTAATAGTGAAACAAACACAGCAAAGGAAATCTGACAGCCCTTTTTCAAAAGATCCTCTAGTAGTGACTGGAGTAAAAGGGTCAATGGTGACTGCGGCCTCAGATCATCGGAAAATAACAAGAAACAGCTCACACTTCAAGGAGTTCAAGATGGAAGAAGGGGAAAGAGCAATAACAACACCGGAAGGGGAAGAAAGAGAGCAAGGAACAAGCGGAGAGATGAAAACACACAAAGAAGAAGGCTGAGAACAAGAACAGAGCGGAGAACAAAGACCAAGAAGAGAGTGCAAAAAGACAAAGAGACTGATAGAAGAAATGTAGAGACTCTCTCTCTCTCTCTCTCTCTCTCTCTCTCTCTCTCCCTCTCTCTCTCTCTCTCGCTCTCTCTCTCTCTCTCTCTCTCTCTCTCTCTCTCTCTCTTTCATAGTGTGGACAGCAGACCAGGAATTTGTGCATGTAGAAAAGACTTTGTTGCGACAGGGGGGGAGATGTGATGACCGGACACTAGGACCCTGTGGGTCACAGGGCGGTGACCAGGTCACCGGACTACTTCCTGTGGACGGACAGGAAAGGGCATTTGTACACCAGGACGAGGAGGAGGGCGGACGTGCCCAGACAGACAGACGATATATCCAAATAAAGAGGTACCTCTGCACATGATCTGTGTCCTGTGTGATTCCTGTGCGTGGCGCATCGCAGAACACGACAGTCGGCCTCGAATCGGGAGAATTGGGTTCGAGTCTCGTCAATGACGCTGAACATCCTGTGATTATCGGCAAATCACTTAATCTCTCGTGCCAAACAAAAATGAATGTGTATTGATGTAATGCAACAAGCGCTGTGTAAAGCACTCTGATACGGGACAAGGGCCATATGTATCAACACATTTCCCCATAGACACAGAATGGCCAAAACCCTTTGATACATCTGGCCCTAGACTCTGTAAAAAAATAAAAAACATTCTCTTTTTCCAATTTAAAGCATGCCACTAAAAGCATTTGACTGTGAAGTGCGATTCTGTGGCTTATTTTGCCATTTCAACCGGAGCCCGAGTTCTAAAACCTCTGATTCAATCAAAATGTATTTACTGTAATAGAATTTACCAGAATCCTTCCTAGTTTTTACATGATAATTTACTAAGTCTATAGAACGTGGCAACCTGTCTAGCCACCAAGGTGCATACATCCAGGGAGCATACATCCTTGGTCTTGCAAAGTCCCATGGGCTGTCAGTCAACCAGTGTATCAGATGCAAGGCCTACCATACAGTTTACAAAGCTCCTCAAGCAACTAAGCTGACGTTCATAAGAGATCACAATCTTTAGTCAGCTGTTGGTGCGAAGTCTGCCCTGGGGCAGGCCGTTTGTGGGTCAGATCGCAGTCACTTCACATCCGTCAAGTAAAATTAGCAGCACATGACAACATCTCAAATACAGAAAAATGTTGAAATCTCCACAATCTACTAATAGTCAGGCCGTCTTCTTCATGGTCGCACTTATTTACCTATACTATATGTGAAAGCATGCGCTTTAAAAATAAATAAATCACATAGACTGACTATCGAAAAGAAAAACATAAGCATCTCACCACGACGAAACTGGCATTCATATACTTTAATTGCACAAAAAGGTGCTGTCAAATTAACCCTCAGCACATTAACACATTTCTCAATTTATTCTTCAGGGGACACTATTCACGAAACACATTTCCCTCTTACTTTTACATTATCACAATGCCTATTGCATTAGCATAATGAATGCTGTTGACAAATAATTAAGCAGACAATTGACTCATCGTACTAAAGAGAATGCAATGGATTTATCACAAGCATATCTAGTTAGCCCAGATGATTCAACAAGCAATGGTGCATTGAAAACAATAGAATTTTATATCAGTCTCTTTAAAAAGAAATGAAATGCAAACACCTTTAGAATTCCTCATTATTTTACAGCAATAAAACCTCATCATGATCCTGCGTTGATAAAATGGACGTATATATTCTCAAATCATGGTTATGCACCAAAGGAGTATCCTCTTGCAAATGTAAAATATATAGTGACTTGCTCCACCTGTACAGTTTTAGCTGTTTTCTTATGTATATTCTCGATTTGCGGACATAGGGGGCATAGTTGCAAGAAACTGACAGAGTGCGATGTTACGCCAAAATTGGTAATGCCGTCCTCCAACAGTTCAAAATGCAGGGATGCACCTTATTCACAAGAATGCGACGCACCGCTCCATTGCCTTTAGCTCAGGTGCTAAAAAGGCAGCCTAGCGCAGGCACCCAAGCAACATTTTGCTAGGTTGCCTGCGCTGCAGGGGCAATTATTTATGTGCAGGAAGGGACACCATTCTCCACATAAACAATCTTTACAGGTTATTTGCTATCTGTGTGTGCTGCAGAATGTGGTAAATGTGGAAAGAGCAAAATATGAGGAGAACTAAAACATTTCTCCTGATATTACCTGCTTAAGACCACGTATTCCCTGGCAGCATTTTTGGTGCTGCCCCATATCTTGTAAATATGGGGCAGTGTCAAGAAGCAATAGGTGTTGTGGCGGACTGCCCACTGCAACGCCCATTGCACACCATTTCACGATAAGTGATGCGTAAATAGGGGCATTATTTATAAGGCGACATGAAGCCATGTTAAGTGGCTTAACACCACCATGTAAATAGGGCGAAGGAATTAATGCCACCAGAACGTAAGAAACAGTGACGTTCTGGTGGCATTAACTGCTTGTAAATATGCCCCCTTATTTTTTGCTGTTATATAATGACGAAGCACTATGGTCCACATGTACCAATCATTTTAAAAGTCTAAATGCTCCATTTGCTATGCATAGTATGTAAAAAAAGTAGACAGTGGCCCAGTAATACTAATATTAAAACAAACTTTTTAAAAATTAAACCTTTTTTAACACAGACGTTGCCTTTAAAGGAAAACAGGCTATATTTAAAAAAAGTTTTCTTTATTGAAAATCAGTCACACATATGTTGGCTTTCTGACCTCTGTAGGACATCACTCCTTTGATTGTGACCGAACGGATTGAGTTACAATTTGCACCCTACTCAATGAATGTCAATTAGGTGGTGCCCAGGGAATAGAAGAGTAGGCAAAAAGAGCTAAGTCTCAGGTAATGTTTCCTGGGAGAATGCTGTACTTCTCTGGGAAAGCAAAACCAAAGGGGATGACGGGCGGAGTGTTGAACATTGCAAGCACTCACCCCCAGTCAACTGATCTGGGTTTAATCCATCATCATTCTTCAGCTCACTCCACCACCCCAGTTCAGACATGGCCATATGCAAATCAGTCTGACCCTGTGCCTCATGGGAACAGTCCAGCACGAACTGCCAAGCCATGTCTTCCCTGGACCGTAAACAAGCATCCTGGGACCGGTTTCTGGCTAATCAGCCATCATCAGCCAGGCTAGCTTGATTCCAGTGGCAAAGTGAGCAAGGGACCCACGTCTGGGCATAGCCTGCCAACTCAGGGTGAACAAAGCAAAACCAAAGGGGATGATGGACGGAGTGTTGAACATTGCACTCATCCCCTTTGGTTGTACTTCCCTGGGAACCAGTACTTAATTTGATACAGTGGTTTCCGTTGGTCAGCACCAGCACTTAATTGTCAACTCCGGCGCTTGTGACAGTATGCCACCAAGTGGCACTGTCTGACTAATTTACAGATGACCACAACATCAGTTATTTGTTAATTCAATATACATTCAAAATTACTATTACCTGCTGCCCAAGCCATTCTAATAGCTTTGGGCACCTGAAATAGTCCGAGCTGTCACACCTGTAGGAGTGTGATGGTTAGTAGTTTTGTTGTTACAATCATTGGCAGCATACCAGCGGCAGTGTGTGGTGCAAGCTGCTGTGGCCTCCTGATGAGAGATGTAGAATTTCTTTTTTTTTATTTTTATAAATTAAGCACTGCTGGGAACCCCTTGTTTATGTTGTTGATTTGAAGAGGAGAATGTGTCCTGGCTGAATTCTTTCCCTTCTTCCCCGGCCCTCATATCTGTCATATATTAATTAGGTAGATCAGATTGCAACTCATTCTGATTGAGGTTTTTGCAAACCAACCTAATGGTACATAGGTTGGTTTGTAAAAATGTTCACTGGTCACAAAAAATACTGGTCACAAATTGGGACAAGAATTTTGTGGCCAGTGTAAAGTACATCTGGAACTAGATTTGAAGCACATTCATTTTACCGTTATAGGACCTTAAGGTTATTGCTATAAAAGATGCATTGGAAGCTAGTTTGGCAACAGTTAGTGCTGCTTCTGGGTCACTCCCAGTGGTTTTGTGCCTATATTTCAGGATATTTATGTTTTCAAGGACTCTTTTAATTTATGATTTATCTGCCTCTTTAGACATCAGACTATACCCCGAGATCTTAGTTGTCCAAAAAATGCTGCAGTAGAAACAATAGTTTAACAAACTTTCTTGATAGCTATAGAAACTAAGGGTCTCATTATGATGGGGGTTGGATGAGTGTCTGACCACCATCGCAGCGGCATTGGAACCGCCTGACAAGTAGTCGGCAGTCCCACCTGCCATATTTTGATACAACCGCCGGGTAGGCGGTCAGAAACATGCCTTTTTCTATAGATAGATTGATAGATAGATAGATAGATAGATCTATCTCCAGGTCAGATATGTGCCTCCTCATAGGACATTTCCTGAGATAAGGTGCCTGCTGTAGAGCAATGTGTGCTACTAAAAGGTCATATATTCAAACCTAGTAAGTCAGATAACTTGGTTTGTGTGCTTGTTGAAGAGACTCATATCTAACATAAAGTCATGAGTGCTTATCCTAGAATTAAAGCTTCTCCAGTTAAGGTGATATAGCAGTGATTTATAATTGTAAGCTGTATAAAGTTTTACCTTTATCACTGAAAGCAGGATTGTATTTGGTCTCTTCTCATTGTCTGCTTTCACATTTGGTTTCAGTATATGGAGCTCCATCACTTTACATTCGCTGCTAGGTAAATGATTAGCTAAACTGAGAAACTGAAGTTGAGCCAAGAGCTTAGTTAATAAATCCAAACCCCTGACCATGCACACTGTGCATTGAGGGAAACGTGTGTTTTTCAACTAAGCATCAAGTAAATAACTGTGATTCCATCAAATGCACATTGGTAGCATGTTCTTCTGTTCTGTGAAAGCGTTAGGACATTATAATTATCAAGCTTATGCAAATATATTCATAATAGATAAACCTTTCAATTTGAGCTACAATCATTAGATGCTCCTGATAGGTACAGTTTCTTGAAAGTTGGCAACTGCAAGAATGCTTTGCCACGTGATATGTATTGTTCATTCAAACAAGTTTTCAACAATCTCCATAGTTCACCCATGTTTAATGTTTATTCCAACACTGTTCAATAAGCTAACTGGCTACAATTTTTTTGTTTATTCTAAACATTTTTCAATAATCTCTCTGGCTAAACCTTATAGAAACCTCACGTATCAAGCCATAGATTGGAGAGGAATTCACCCAGGCAATCAAGTCAGTCTAGGCACAACATCAACATCTACCTTAACCGAAGGCTCCTGTGGGGCACTTGACCTTCATTGGCTGGTACCTTTGAAACGCAGGCATTGACTTAATATTTACTAATCTGATAGAAACAGCACATCACCTAAAAATAGCAAAATGTGGGTGCAAAGGTTATAAGATTCAATAACCAGTTTCAAATTGCTCCTGTTATTTTCTCTGTTGATCAATTGCTTCAGTGCTTTAATTTTTATTCTGTGTTGTTACAATTCATATTGTGTGCACCAGATTAGGATTTTATTATATGAACATTTTAAAGTCCATATTCTGTTTCTAGTGATCCTTCAGTGTGTTTTCATTCATGAAAGAGATGTTATGTTATGTGTTATTTTTCTTGCTTCTTCGAATGTGGGAGACTCAGCAAGGCAGAGAGAAGTAGAGTGTAGGTGTCTGGAGTTGGTAGAGTTGGAGTCGGTCATTGAGGTAGGCTGGTCCTGCGTTCTGGAGGGCTTTGTAAGTATGAATGAGAAGCTTGGATTTGCTGCATTTCTGGATGGGTAGCTGGTCAGTTCTGCGAGGTAAGGCATGATGTGTACACTTCTAGGGATGTCTTGGATGAGCCTGGTAGTGGTGGTCTGGATGGTTTGGAGTCTTTGAGTGAGTTGGCTGGAGATGCCAACATTTAGTGCGTTGCCATAGTCAAGTATGCTGGTGATGAGGGCGTGGGTGACCGGGCATCTATTGTGTGTGGGGAGCAATTTGAAAATGTTGTGAAGCAGTCTGAGGATGTGTCAGCAGGTTGAGATCATGGTGTTGACTTGTTTGTTCATGGACAGCTTGTTATCAAGGATGGTGCCGAGGTTTCTTGCATGGTCGGTGGGGGTGGGCTTGGGACCCAGGTTAGTAGGCCACCAGGAGGAGTCACAGAGGGAGTTTTTATTTCCGAAGATGAGGACTTCTGTTTTATCCATGTTAAGCTTGAGGAAGTTCTCTCACATCCAGTTTGCTACATCGGACATGCAGACAGTGAATTTGTTACTGATGGTGTTGTTAATGTTGGTGAGGAAGAGGATAGGATGAGTGCCATCAGCATAGGAGAATATGATTATGTTGTGGGTTGTTATTATGCAGTGAGAGGTGCCATGTAAATGTTGAATAGGGTTCGCCTGAGGGAGGAGTCCTGGGGGGGCCGGGGCTCCACAAATTATATTCTTGGTTTCGGAAGTGAAAGTGGAGAGTTTTACCCATTGCGTCCTGTTAAAGAGGAAGGAGGAGATCAAACTTAGGGCGATTCCTTGGACTCTTGATTCCTGAAGTCTTATGATGAGGGTGCCATGGGAGATGGTGTTGAATGCTGCCGAGAGGTTGAGCAGGATGAGTGCAGCAGTTTCTCCTATGTCCATGATTGAGCAGATGTCATCTGTTGCTCCAAGGAGGGTGGACACAGTGCAGTGGTTGCTGCGGAATCCTGATTGGGTGGAGTCCAGGAGGTGAAGCTCTTCAAGATGGAAAGAGAGCTGCATGTTGATCTCTTTCTCCAGGACTTTGGCTAGGAAGGGTAGGAAGCGAGATGGGCCTGTAGTTGCTGAGATCTTTAGGATTAGCCAAGTGTTACTTCAGCAGGGTTGAGTGTGTGTCTGGCGGCATGAGCCAGGCCTAGTACAAGCTGCATGAGACCGATGTTGTTGAGGCTTTCTATGTGGTCAGCAGCATTGTGGTCTGTGGGGTCATCGAAATGAATATTGAGGTAGCCGTGTGGGTGGAAGTTGTTAGCTCTGATGGCGAAGGAGGTGATGAGGTCGGTGAGGCGGTTGATGAAGGAGATGCGGGGTACTGTTGGTCGGGCGGTGATATGCATAAGATGGTCGTGCAGTGTCCATGATTTCGGTTGATTTTGAAGAGGTGGTGCAGGTGATGGCGTCCTTGTGAATAATTATGAGGCCTCCTCTCAGCTTCAGAGGCCTGTTATGGTAGATGATCTTGAATCCAGGAGGGGTGGCCATGGAGATGGCGTGGGAGGAAGATGGGTTGCGCCAGTACTCGGCGAGGAAGAGGATGTCTGGGGAGATGGTGACAATGAAGTCGCTGATCGCGGTGGCGTACTTGCAGAGCGATCTGGTATTGAGAAGCATGCCGGAGATACAGGGTGAGGTGTGTGCGGAGTAGATGATGTACAAGTTAATACAAGAGGTATTCTGTTCAATTATGTTCCTATATAAGCTGTCAACTATCACGAGCATGTTATGTATAAATGTTTGCTCAACTAACAATTACCACGCATCAAGACACAGGCGCATGCCATAAGCATTTGTCCCCTGCACAACGTATGACACACTGACGACTAAGAAGGAAGTATATGGATTGCATAACACCCCACTTGTTGAGGACATCATCTGTATTGTCAAAACGCACTTGCTAGCACCCTTGTCAAAATGTTGTCCCTTCATGAGCTAACAACTAACCACCTCGAAGTAACAATAGACCAGACTATACTGAATTTAATCTCTCTGGCACTAGCACACCCTGCCACTTGACATCACTGGCAATGTCATTTTACCATAGATATTTAGGTAGCATGATGTTGGGAATTTCACTTTCAATGCGATCGATTCCTTCACTCAACCGGCACCTGTAGTTTGATACATCTGATTATAACCGAACTCTAGGACTGATGATATTCATCATATCTTTGCAGCCTTGAGAAAGCTCCAGGCCAATGGGCCAATAGGGGGTGAAACAAGTGTTAGTTGCTCCAACAATCACCAACTTGTGAAATATCTTATGTATATTATGGAAATCTTTAATGGAGAATGAAATAAGAAATAACATAAAAGAGGCAGTACTCAAATGTATTCTAGTGTACTACACTCGCTTGATGGAATACGAAATTACCTCAAATCAAATAGGAGGACACACTCAACCTTTTCACAATTGTTTATAACAGGCATGGAAGGTCCAAACCTCGAGTTAGCATCCTACCTCTAAAAAGGAGGAGCATTGTTCTCAAGGGAGCGAGAACTTGGACCAACCCGCATTTTTGTACCTTATTTTAATTACTTGGTGATTGTTGGTTTCAAGCTTCATGCACATTCTAAACCGTTTCTTTGACGGCGACACTAAAATGCACAGATGCACCCTGCTTTACATAATGCATGATGTAGCAGAGCATAAGGAGATGTGTCCCAACTGCTTGTTTGCTGGAATGTGTGGTGGATCTCTGCACAACGTATAATATGGCAGCACGCTGACGTCCGCGTGCCGCCATCTTGCATGGAAGGAAAGCTGCATGCAATAAGTCAGGATTTGGTTTTTCAGCAATGCGTGGTTGTGTGCGGACTCAGCAAGATGGCTTGGGTGCTGACGAGTAGGAGAAAGTTGGATGAGATCATTCTCTACAAATAAAGAATGTATATTTCTTATACCTCTACACTGGTGTTCATCGTGATCTTACAATAAACCTTTCTTTTCAATATATATGTCATCTTAGGGCAGGCCGTAAAAAGCCCGTAGAGCAGGGTGCATTGTATTTTAAAAGTTGTTCATGTACTTTTACGTTTTACATGTTGTGGTAGTGGAAAACTCTGAAATTTGTTTTTCACTAGCATGGGTCCAACCTCTTCCATAGGATAACATTGGCTTACCTATTTACATTGAAGAAGTGCTCACTTTTGAGTGGGAACCAGTAAGAATGCTATGTTCAGTTAAACATTTTTTTTTATTTAAAACCCTCTTTAATGACAAGGTCAACCAATCAATCAGTCAGTCAGTCAGAATATCTTTATTCGACTTATTCAAAGTCATACAAAGAAGCAAAAGCAATGAAACATGACATAAAAGCATAATTAAAATTTCCTAACATCTAAAAAGCATCATACTCGATGTACATTATAAATACTATTTACACAATTTAAAAAAGATACATTTATATATAAGACGATACACATAATCTCATTACGATAAATAATCTTTTAGGGCGGAGATTGGCCAACAGCTTTCGCCCTCGCAGCGGCGACTAAAAAATTTGCAAGACTAAACGCTGTGCGTGGGTTTGTCATAAGCTGTAAATGGAGCAGCGCGGGGCGCACCTGTGTGAACCCTGCTTCTTTAAGTATGGGGAGCAAATATTTTTTCCTCTGCTCATGGTATAAACTACAAAACATGACAAAATGCATTGTGTCCTGCACAGAGAAATGGTCGCAACTGCAGGGGGCGGCTAATTCTGGCTTCTGCCATCCCTTAAAAGAGCAAGGTGAAAATGAATAAGATTAAACCTAAGTTTCGTTAATAAAAACCTATGGTAAGGGATTGTTACAAAGCGGAGATAAGGTGCCAAATAAGGATCGCTAACCAATAGATAGTGAGCCCTAACTGCTGGTTTCTGCAGCTCAACTACCTCGCGGCATGCTTCCTTCCTTTCTTTGAAGGCCTTTTTTGTATAAGCTATATCCAGAGCCCTAATTTTCTCTGGACAGCGGAAAAGTTCTGGGCGACCCAATTCTTTAAAAGATTTACTTAGGTAGGCCAGCCATGGGATTTTACTATAATTATCCAATGATTGGACGTCCCTCAAAATTTTGTGATTCAGTGGAAGTTCGGCGTTTAACCACATTTTCAACCACAAGATCAAGGGTGCTACGCTTAATAAATCCGACAAATATGGCAAGCCCACCTCCTTGTGGATGGAATAGGTTGGGGTTGACTGGGGCACAGAAAGGAGAGATCTTATGAATCTGTTTTCTGCTCTCTGAATGGGGTCAAGGTTTACATATCCCCACAGAGGAGATCCATATGAGGCGATGGCAACAGGTTTACTCTTATATATCTTCAACATCGCTTCCATGGGCCTGGCACCCAGCTTGCCAGCA
Organism: Lissotriton helveticus; assembly: GCF_964261635.1. NCBI lineage: Eukaryota > Metazoa > Chordata > Amphibia > Caudata > Salamandridae > Lissotriton > Lissotriton helveticus. Next base: position 1,073,776,045 of record NC_136065.1, on the reverse strand, counting down.
AAACCCAAGAGTGCAGAAGCAGATCTAGTAACTGCCAGCCTCTTTGCGCTTATCTGTGGACCCCAGGTGCCTTTTTGATCAAACAGCACTCCCAGATAAGGAAATGTGGTTACCTCGGAAACAGGGATCCCACTACAAAAGAATGATTTATGTCTTCTCTTCATGCACTCTCGGCCCATAACCATTGTGTGGGATTTAGACGCGTTGACCTTAAGGTCCAGGTTTTCCATAAAGGAACCAAAGGAGTTAAGAAGAACCTGCAGGCCAACACCCATGCGGGCGATCAACACGGCGTCGTCCGCGTACAGGAGTGCCGGGATATGGGCATCCCCTGCACGTGGGACGTCCGTGCCCAGGCCTCGCAGGTGCGCCCCCAGGCCATTAATGTAGATGGTAAAAAGCGTGGGGGCCAAAATGCAACCTTGCCGTACCCCCTTCAGGGATTTAAATAAAGGGGTACGCCTGCCATTGTTGGACACTCGAACGGCTGCAAAAAGCTCCTGGTGCAGTGTGGCCATAAACATAACCAGGGCTTCATCGATTCCCAAATCCAGCAGAGTCGACCATAGTTTGGACCTATTAACGAGGTCGAAGGCCGAGGAAAGGTCCATAAATGCCAGATACACTGAACCCTCCTTAGCCAACGTGTACTTAGAGATGAGTAGATACAAATTAATGCATTGCTCGATCGTACCTTTACTCTCTCTGAAGCCGTATTGCAGTTCGCACAGCCCACCACACCCCTCAACATTCTCCCTCAACCTAGATAAAAGGACTCTCCCCAAAATTTTTACGGTTGAGTCCAGAAGGGATATAGGCCTGTAGAATGCTGGGTCGTCCCGCTGACCTTTATTTTTGTAAATGGGGACGATGGTGGATATAGCCCAAGATGCAGGCGCTGAATTGCCATTAACTGCATTAAACACGTTGGACAACACCCTCGACCACATTTTAGGTGAAAACATAAAAAAGTCGGCCGGAACTCCGTCAGGGCCAGGTGCCTTGTGTTTGGTGGTTTCCGCAAGTGCCTTTTCTACTTCTTGGGGATTAAAGACAATAGGATGTACAGTCCCACTAGGCAATAAGCCCCTGTTAATGTCCTCATCATCTACGTCACCCCCATATACATTTTTGAAGAAAGACAACCATTTTTCCTCAGTAATCACACAATCCATTGGTAAATTGCTATCCTCCGAGAAAAGGGGCTGCTTGATAATTTCCCAGAATCTCCTGCTGTCCTTCAGCACCGCCGCTGAGAGAAGGTCATCCCATGTTTCACGTTTAATGGATTCTTTGCGGCTCTTTACGGCAGTCTTATAAATTTTCCTTAGCCTCGCAATTTCCTCTTTTACTCTCGGAACAATTTTTAGAGCCACCAGCAAATCTCTGTGGGCCTTCGAACATGCAGAATCAAACCATCGCTTGTGTCCCTGAGCTCCCTGAAGGGGTTTAGCTAAAAGTTCGTTGGAAACCTGAACACATAGTTCCTCATAGGCTGATACCATGAGGCTCCCTTGGGTGTCAGGGTTCTGACAAAGCTCAACCTGGGTTTTGATCTTAGGGAAGCATTTTTTGTAGAAGTTTTCCGGGATCACGTTCGCCCATTTTACTCTTCTATCTTGATCTGTGGTCCTCAAGGAATGGGCTGATTTTACAATTGATGGTGATGCTCCCATCTGACTGCCCCACGCCACTTCAAGTAGTACTGGATTGTGGTCACTGAAGTGGGTTGCTACCGTACTATATGCGGTGGTCAGAGTTAAGATGCCAAGAGAAACAAAGATATAATCTATCACAGACCCATGGTGGCCGCCGGTGAAAGTTGGCATTCTCAGACCGAAATTGGGTTCATAAAGGTTGTAGTTAGCAAGTAGGTCTTCAAGCTCCTGACCCTCTGCTGAATGTTCGAAGTGAGGCACTACTGGAGCAGCATCGTCATCTTCACTGGCTCCTCTTCCCTTACAGGCTAAATTGCATGAATATATATTAAAATCACCTAGTAAAATTGACTCAGATGCAAATGAGATATTCTGTAAGACTGAATTTAAAATACTATCCAAACTGGCGATATTACAACCGTCATAGACGCTGTTCCCAGAGTTATAGAAATTAACATTTAAGGTCCTACTAGTTTTATTGATGACCCTTTCGACAATCAATATATTATCAGATTCGGACCTGATCTGCCTATAACTTCCTTTTAAGTCCAAGGCGAATAAGAGCGCCAAACCGCCTTTGGCCCTACCCATTCTACTAGGGACAGCAGGTCTTATGAAGCTAGTATACCCGTCCCACCAGATATTACTAGATGTGTCCCAAGTTTCTTGCAGCGCAATGATGTGGTGCTTTGAGATGAAGCTCCACCATACAGGGTCCTGGCGTTTGGTGTTTAAACCTGCCACGTTCCAGCTTATAATCTTACATGACTCCATAATAGTCCTTGGCTTGCTACCACTCTCTGAGTCTCCTTCCGCTGTTACTTGCGCTATTGGAGCCTCGGTAGTATTCGCGTGACAGCAACGCTGTATCACCTCTCTAGTAACACCCTTGTTAGGGCCAGCCTCAATCCCAGATGAGATTGTTTGCTGACCTGGGGTAGTAGATGGTTGGGGCTCAGTGGCTACGTTAGGCATAGGAAAACTAGGGGGATCATCGGTACTAAAGCCATCGCTGCACGAATTTAAATTGATCAAACCCACGTTATTTTGGTCAATTACTGGTTCAAGTCAATCGCAGGTATTAAGGTCAGATAGGGGGCCAAACCTATTACCTGTAGTGAAGCCCCAAGCAGATGGGGTAGCTAACTGAACCTGACCGGTGTGAGCTAAATTCCACAGGGGGTGTGGGGTGATTGGGTGGACCAGAGACGGGTCCATTCTCTGCCACCGTGTTGGCCTGATGCCCCGTACACTGTGATCATACCCCGGTACGCCATGCCCCCACCCGTTTGTTCCTATCACCTGCGGGTGAACCGGCTGAATATTTTGCTCATACGAGTAAATGGGTCTTCCTGACTCTCGCTGTACTACAGGCAGGAACCGGTCATTTGCGTATCGCGAGCCCATGGCCCCTCCCCAGCTACTATTATTCCTATACTTATTATGCCTATTAGTATTAGGTAAGGTAGCGGGTTGAGACTCGTTATAGAAAAATCTGAGAGTTAATGGGACTATAGAGCTATTGCGCCGCTGAGGTGGGAAAACATTGTTCAAGATTTCAGGAAGGACCTCGGCGTTAGTAAAATTTAAAATAACACAATCGCCTTGGAACTTTTTCGGCTTGCTGCCAATCCAGGGTACCCTCCTAGTCGAAACTATATCTCCTGCCAATTTATCAAACCCTTCTTGCGCCATGTACATATTATTTGAAAGCCAGTGTAAGGCTTTATCTTTGAGACCCTGATTAGACTCTATTTTGTCTTTTGGCAGAACTGGAACATTAGCCAGCACCAAGACTACCGGTGAGGCTTCCACGATAAATTGAACTGGGCTGTCCTCTTGGTGACTAACCACTGCTGCATCAGTGGAGTTGGTATGAGGGTCCCCTGTTACGACGTTCTGATCCGGGACAGTTAATGTTAGTGGTGAGTGTGGGGGTAACAACCCTTGTTGAGTGGGCTGTGCGTTACTATCGGTAGAAGGGGCCTCCTCATCCGTGGATATTAAATCTGCGACGAGGGAAGATAAATTCTCTAGCTCCTTGGTCAAGTTACTATGAACCCCACCCAACTTCCTGACTTCGGCAGTTAGTTTGTCCACTTTCCCGATCAGAGGTTTAATAATGGTCTTAATTTTAATATCTATCATGTCTTGGATCCTGTTGAAGAGGTCATCATCAATAATGCGCTTGGACTCAAGATCAGCCTCGGAATCTGCATGTTTGCCCATCCGTCTGGAAGGAGGGGTGGCAGGCTTCTTCCTTCCCAGTTGTTTCCCCCCTCGTTTTGCAGCTTGTTTCCTACATGCTCTAACAGCACGAATAGGTGGAGATTGGGGCTGAAGGTCCTCGTCTATGGCTTCTATCTGGATGCTTGTCTCGGTGAAGGCATTGTCAGATAGATCGATGAGATCTGCTCTATCCATGACAGGATCAGAGTCTTCGGTGGCCTCCATATGGTTGGCTAAAGAATTAGAGTCAGAATCTGCTAGGTTAGGCTGTGCATTTCCTGTCAGGGAATCGGACATGGCTGTGCTTACAGTACTTGTAGATGGACTTTCTGCAAGCAACACCGGTGATTGGCTTAGGCCCAAGGATTGCCTTCGCTTGTTGTTAATACTGCTTACCACTTGGACAAGATATGAATCAAGAGTATTCACAGTCTCGATAGGGGGAGGAACCAGTTTTTTCCCCATGCTTTGGACTCTTACTCTAAAAGATCACGCAATCAAAGCTAGTATTTGGCCGGGTAAAAAGCTGATCATAACAAGAAATACTATAGGATTTGGACGGCTAAAAGGTGATAGTTGATAACTGTCTTAATAACTGATGTTAAATGCCAAGTGACAAACCGGAAACAGTACCTCAAATCCACGCGGTTGTTTTCAGGGGGATAGCCTTGCCTGGCCTTTCCGTGCCTCTGAGGGCCTCAGAGGGCCCGCCCTTTGCCCGGGCTTAGCCCCGGGCGTCCCGCTTGCGTCCCGTGACGCGGGGGTACTCCTCCTTTTCTGCGCCTCTGTTGGCGCTCACTGGTCGCAGCCGCGTCACTCAGACGCGCCGCCGCGGTGCCTGCCGGGATTTGGAGTCTCCCGGAGCGGCGGCGCGGAGTCTGATAGCCCTTGACTCTTGGCGGTGGCGGCGGCGTGGGCAATGGCTTCAGCCTTCCTCGGGCGTGTGAGAGGTAAGTAAGTCTGGCTCTCGGCAGTGGCGGCGGTTTTCAATCAATCAATCAATCAATCAGGATTTATACACCCGGCTAATCACCAGATAGTGTATTCAGGCACTTGCAGGCCCCGAGGCTTATTCAAATACCCAGCTATTGAGGGCCATTCAGAATTCTGGAAGTGAAGTGATGGTCCGGAGGTGCAGATGGGAGGCTGTTCCAGATCTTTGCTGTGATGTGAGAGAAGAAGCATCCTCCACTTCTGCTTTGGTAGATTTGGGAAGTATGGGTAAGTGAAAGAGTAGGATTTTAAGTCACAATTCTGAAAAGGCCCCTTTCAGAAAGTTGCTATTTTCTAGTCCTATCCATTTGGTATGGGCAGCTTATCACATGACTGGGTGTAGTTGGCAGTTGGCCTTTTTGTATACTTCCTAGACAGTGAGACAAAGAGGGACTAGTTGTTGGCAGCATGTCAGGGTGGAAGGGGCGGAGCTGTTCCCTGTCCCAATTACATTTCAAATAGGCTGCCTCCAGCACACTCACAAAGAACTTGACCCCAGTGTATTGTCACCCCAGACCCCATGTAGCCTGGGCAAGGGAGGGAACAAAATTCCAGAACCAGATGTGAATGGGGGAGTCTAGACGTTTAAGACCAATATTTCAGTAGAGTCCTGGACCTGTGGACACTGCAGAAGAAGGGCTTCCCTGCTGCCAGAGGAAATTCCTGTTGCTTGAGGACTGCCCTGCTGCTTGAGGCCTGCCCTGCTCTATGAGAAGGAAGATAGGACCTGCTCTCCTAATCCCAGTCTGAGTGACTCCAAGGGTCAATTGGTTGACCTCCTGTTCTGAGCTCAAGGACAAGCTCTGCCCAGCTGACCTGCTGTACTGGATCTGCCTGAGCCCTGCTGGCCTCTGCTGGAGTGAGCCCCTGAATCCAAGGAGGTGCTTCCCCAGGACCTGAACACTTGGTTGCCAGCAAAGAGAAGCCTTTCTAGTCTAACTGAAGGCTCCACTAAATTTTGTGCATAGCGACACAAAGCCATGCAAAGCCTCACCGCACCGCTGTGAGCTTCATCAGAGCCAATGTGATGGGAAGCCCTGCAGATCCTTACTACTCAGCTGAAAGTTTCATTGGAACAAACACCACTTGATGCAAAGCCTTGCCACACAGCTGACAATTTCATTGGAACCGAGGCAAAGGGACGCAAAGCCCTGCAGAGCTTCGCCTCACAGCTTCATTGGAACTGGTATCAGACGATGCACAACCTTGCATGGCAATGCCAACCAGGCATCACACCAAGGACATAAGGTGCAGTCCTCAGCTGGCCAAACTTGGTTGTGTGCCCTGTCTGTGCTCCATAGTGATCGGCCTGAACCTGTGACTTTGTCCCATTCCAGAGCAACCAGATACTCTCAGCTAGTGCTGACTGTTATTGACAAATTTTTTGACACACAGTAACAGTTTTGGTAACATTCTGGCTATCATTGCCATAACAATCTGTGCCTTTTAGTAGACATTCCTATTATATGATACTGATGAAGATAATAATAAATGTGTGTTATAATTGAGATTATGCAAAAACAACAATGATGGACAGAATGCAGAACAATGACATACATTCACCCCAGTACAGAGATCTGGGCCTAAATCCATCGTTTTTTTGCTCAGCATGCCATTCCAGTTTGGACCCAGCTATATGCAAATCAGTCTTGACCCTGCGCCCAATGGGAACACTCCAGCCCGAACTGCCAGACCAGGTCCTCCCTGGACTGGAAACAACCATCCTAGGACCGGTTTCGAGGTTTCACACCTCTTCAGCCAGGATAGGTTGAGTCCAGTGGCATGGAGAGCACGGAACCCACGTCTGGGAATACCCGTCCTACTCGGGGTGACAAGTTCAAAAATCACAATGATGGACAGAATTCAGAACACTGTCATACAATCAGCACAGAGATCTGGGCCTAAATCCATCATTGTTTTGTTCACCATGCCATTCCACTTTTCGCCCTAAGTGGATGGGTATGCCCAGGCGTGGGTCCCTTGCTCACTGTGCCACTGGATTCAAGCTAGCCTGAATCCAAACTGGATTGGTGTAGTGGGCAAAAGAACGATGGATTTAACCCAGATCTTTTGACTGGGGGAGAATGTTTGCATTGTCAGCATTCCGTCCATCATTTGTTTGTTGTAATTATTGAGATTATGTCAGCCTCTGAATCATTTGTTATTTGATGGCTTTATAAAAATTACAAGCTAATGTTTGGGATCAACATACTTTCACAAAAAAATTAATAATAAAACGTGGAATTGTAGGTGAAAAATTACAAGCATCTGTTTGTGTCAACTTAGCTTATACACACAAAAAATCAATTGCACGCTAAAACATCTGGATATCCAAAAATGGGAGGCTGATATTCCAGGCAAAATAATGTATTTCAAAAACATAATTAAAGTTAATATTTGAAAATTATACGGACAAATTATGAAGGCATATTCTTTGTTTTGGTTTTTGGAAACAAAGGGGAGTACACTATGGCCATTTTTCATCAGTTGTATGGAGGCATTTGGGGCCTGATTACGAGTTTGGCGGACATGGTTACTCATCACAAACGTGACGGATGTCCCGTCGGCAGTATTACAATTCCATTATATCCTTCATTTTTGGCGGAGTATCCCATCCGCCAAACTCGTAATCAGGCCCTTAATCTTCTTTCTGTTGTATTCTCATTACAGTTCTCTGTAGCCTCAGCATTTGTAGAACATGTTGCACTCTGTGACTGTAAACACCATGTAATTGTTTAGTGAGATAGCTGTTTCAGTTTGTAAGACTTGTCTTGGTCAGTCCCCTAAGGTATTTAATTGCGAGATATGCAGACATTTTGATTTTCTAATCTCTCCCTTACAAGTAAATGGACAATCAAGACATATGGCTGCAAATCTTCTTGGAGAGAGCAGGAGTGAAAAAATGCTGACAATTTTAGAAAAAAAATGCTGAAATAATCCAAGGCATTGCCAATATTTTCTCAAATATTTCTTGGGAAGTAGAAATCCCTAGCAACCATGGGGAGGGTGAAACTTTTCCTGGAAAGCATATAATATTTTGAATATAATACATGGGATAACCCCATTGTCTAGTTCCTTTTAATAGCCGACTTGTGACACACCATGGCACCTATAATAAATAAATGGCGTGACCACTCAATTGTAATCATTTATTGCAGTCGAGTTCTAAGGTCACAATGCCTGCTGCCAGTCAGCAGCCTAGGGGAAAGGGAGGTAGGTCATGGAGCATAATTATGGATGCAATTTAAACAAGCATTTGCAATGAAATTGGTCTCGCATTTGTGAAAGTTAGAGCTATTGGTGCTGTAAATGATATTGTTTTTTACTAGAGGAGGACTAAGAATGAGGAATTACCACTGGGAAAAGAGGTACAGATGCAGCACTGCCTAGCAGAATTACAATGAGGCATACCACTGTGACTGCAGAAGTAGCTGCAGCACTGTCTGGAGGACTTAGAATGAGGAATTACCAACTGGACCAGAGAAGCAGCTAGCAGCACTGTCTAGAGGACTTAGAATTAGGAATTACCACTGGGACCAGAGAAGCAGCTATCAGCACTGCCTAGAGAAATAAGAATGAGGGATTACCACAGTGACCAGAGAAGCAGCTACAGCCCTGTCTAGAGGACTTAGAATCAGGAATTACCACTGGGACCAGAAAACCAGCTAGCAGCAATATCTAGAGGACTATGAATGAGGAATTACAACTGGGAACAGAGACGCACCTGTGGCACTGCCTAGAGGACTAAGAATGTGGATTACCACTGGTACCAGAGAAGCAGCTAGTGGTACTGTCTCGAGGACTTAGAATGAGGCCTAGCTAGCAGGACTGCCTAGAGGATTAAGAATGAGGAATTAGCACTGTGAACTAGCACTTTGAACAGAGACAAAGCTGCAGCACTGCCTAGAGGATTTAGCATTGAGGAATCACTTACTGGATCAAAGTATCAGCAAGCAGCACTGTCTAGAGGACTTAGAATGAGGAATTAACACTGGGCCCAGAGAAGCATCTAGCAGCTCTGCTTTGAGGACGTAGAATGAGGAATTACCAGCAGGACCAGAGAAGCAGCTAGCAGCACTGCCTAGATGACTAAAAATTAGGAATTACCAATAGGACCAGAGAAGCAGCTAGCAGCACTGTCTAGAGGAATTAGAATATCCCGATCCATGTAAGGGTCAATCCCTACCCCAATAGGCTCAAATACCAGTGTTTTTGTGACATTAATATATAAAAGAAATATATTATGGAGCTCATTCTGAGTCCTGTGCAAACTTCGTCAAGCCTGCACATAAATAAGAGTGCACAACAGAAAGCAAAAAATATATATTCACCACGCTCCTAATTAATCTAAGTAAAATCTTGCATCTGGACTAAGGGTATTGCATACATGTTAAACAAACTAAAAAAAAGGAACATTACAAGAACAAAAGTGGAGTCTGCAACGAAAATAAACATGAGGCAATCAGTGGACATGCTTACAAAATGTGAAGAGTTAAAAAATAATGTTTGTCATCGGCTAATAGGCTTTGAATTAGCATGTGAAAGTTGTTTTAAATAAAACTGAAAAGAGGATTTTTGTTACAAAAAGTGCACACTAACAAATAATGTTTGTTAATGGCTAATGGGCTTTGAGTTAGTGTGTGAAAGTTGTTTTAAATAAAACGGAAAAAAGGATTGTATCTACAAAAAGTGCATGCCATACTATATGTTAGTCAAAACAGTATAATTAGTGTACAAACCATTGTGCACATCACGTATAGGGTTATGTAACTAAACAGACAAAAAAAGGAAAATTCTTTACAAAATGCTGCAGCCTGCACAAAAATAAAATAGTGCGCAAACTCAAAAGTAAAAAGCCTTTAAAGAAAGGATGCACGTAATAGACCAATACTCCAGGGGAGGAGCTACCCCTGAAAATGTGGGACAAATAAGTAACTTTGCCACCCACAATGTGTGAGCCCTGCTAATAACACTCCTCAATCCAGATTAAGATCCTGTGCATTGCTCTACCTACGGCCTCCTGTCCCTGATACACTTGAACAACAAAATCCTAGGGGTGTCTAATCAAACTGATGCTGCAAATAGTGCTACCGGGGAGGCTGGGTTTGTACCCAGGCACTCACACCATGCATCCTGCTGCTGTAGTTCACTATGCTGCACCAACTAGACCCACGCGTTCAGGCAGTGGTATGTTATTGGATACATCCAATGAGTGTTTTTTCCTCGGAATTGAATTCTATGTTTAAAGTACTCAAGAGGGTCGGCTTGGGAGCCGAATTGTTGTCATGGTTGAGGCTATTGTATACACAACCCTCAACCCGAGTGCTCGAACATAATGCACTCTCTAATCCGATGAACATGTCTCCGGGCACCAGGCAGTGATGCCGCAGTTGCTGCTTATTTTTGCAATTGGGATGGACCTGCTGGTATGCTGGTTCCACCAACACCACTCCTGGAGGGTTCCGGCCTTTATGTGCGGTTGGAAGTCACTGATATTTCCTCTTATGCTAGGTAGACACCAGTGCCACTTGGAATATCCCCTTGCATTGTTCCAGTGTTTGAAGCTAAACAATGGCTGGAACATCCCTGGCTCCCACAAGGTTTGAGGGTCCTCCTCTTTCATCCTCCAAGACTTCACTCATGGAAAGCGGATCCCTCACCACAGTCACATATCCAGCACAGGGCAGGTCACATTCCTTTCACGATTTCGGAACTCCTCAGTGATTTGCAATATCTACACAAAGTGGAGAATGGGGAACATTGTTCAATATATCATTCAGTTTTTTATCTGTTGAATATTATTCCAGGTATTCTAAGACTAACATACGTTTGAGTCCTTTGGAAGCTTTCCAAGGACCTTTAATCTGGTCCTATGCTTAAATCCAGAGCCATCTCACTACCAGTCCATGGTGAATGCATGTCTTATTCAAGTTTTTCAAGGTCGGTTGGAGAGTTGCAGTGAGGTGGGAGTGGTGCTGCTTCCTGTCCTACCAAGTAGAGCTGCAATGCTGACTTATTTCGATTACACCCAAAGCGCTGGTAGGCTTCTTCCAGCTCCAATAAATAAGGCCTTATCAGTCCCAATGTTTTTCTTTGGCCTGCTGCCTAGGCTTGGTCTAGCTGATTAGAAACAAGAACTTGGCCCAGAGGTTTTCTTGCCCAGATGAAATCTGCAGAAAATGATAGTTCATGCCGAGTATTTCAGAACTCTGCCCCATACATTCACTGGTCAGCTGCCAAGTCCACATACAATAGCCTCTCATTTTGTAGCATCTCAATGCACAGGGTCAGAATAAAATGAGGTTTTATCCGTCGCTTACCCGAGGAGAGCAGCCATTTTACCCAGATTTAAACCGCGGCCGCAGCTTAGTTCAAAAGGCAGCGCAGTACACGGTAAGTACAGATTTCTCCTCTTTATTGGCCTCATGCTGTACCAATAACACTTTGATTAACTTTGTCACAGGGCAGAGGGTTTCCTCATTACCGACTCATCTTATTACTGCCGCACCACAGGGGTTGCGAACAATGGATAAATGCAAATTAGGAGGCGTGCTGCAGAGTTTAAGTGTATGGAACTAAAATGAAGGTTGCTGCCCTTTGAAAAAGCGATAAAATGGTGACGATTCATGTCTGTCACTTTAATTGGGGAAATTGAAACGCTTCTATTTTAACGTGAGTTATTAAACAAAAACAAGTATGGCGCTGTCATGATATCCATAATGAAGCATAAAGGCCAATCGCGCTGAAGCTGCCCCGGCCCTACCCTGGCAGCAGCGAGCCTCGGCGAGGCTAGGCTGGGGCTCTTGATCCGTCGAGAAAGACACAAAACACACATTCACATATTGTTGCAATTTTGAAAGAAGATATTTCCCTGTCCACGTGTTTTTAGACCGAGAGCATCAGGGCAGCAGCAGCAGTGTGCCTTGTGAGTGAGTGAGTGCGTGAATCTACTAATAGGTTTCACTTCGGTGCTAACTAACCCTCGTGGCAGCACTAAAGTAAAGCCTGCTGTGGTAGGATAGAAACTGGCTGTGTGGCACATCGCGAGACAAACTGCCCACTGCTATGCAAGCCGGTAAGTGTATCCATCCCCTCTCAAGGCAAGGAGCTCCTGTGCAGCCACGCAGCTGCCTCTCCCAGCTCGTGTAGATATACCGCAGAGGAAAGCTTACTCCTCCGAGTCCTCCACCAGCTATTCCAGTCTGTCTGCCCCCACCTGACGGCTGATGACAGCATCCCTGAAAACTCCTGCGGTTCCCTTGGCCATACGGAGGATCAGCCTCTATTCCCTCTGTCTTTTACACTACTTAACCATTTCTAAGTGATGTATAGAAGAGGAGTTACTATTTCACGTGTGAATACTGATTTTGCGGTGATACGCCTATTTCGCATGAATGACCTTATCTCCCTTCTCCCTGCTGCTCGTGATGTTAGGGGGAGGGGAGGTAGGGGTGCAGGGCTTCTGTATTCGAACATGCTAAGTTAGAGGTGAGACACCAGGGGAGAAAGGATGTGAAAGTGTGAAGTAAATGTAAGGGGAGGCAAATAGAGGGATATTAAGGGGAGGGACAGTTGTACAGCACCTGGAAAGAAAGAACAGGCGTCGGCGGCCGATAAAAAAAAAAATGAATTTAATCCGTTTTAGAAACGCGCCCAGTGCTCCCCTCTGAAAATGGTGCCCTGGGTCCAGCACATCCACAGCTAAAGCCGGCCCAGCTGCGACTCCAGTCATCACCAGTACAACGTTTTGCTTCAACCTGCTGACCAACTGCCCGCTCCATCTTTTCCAAAACACATTCCACATTCTACTCTATAATCAATCTACTCGTCATAGCACACATTCCCACTCAAACACGTTACACGCCCGCCTCCCTGTGGCACAGCCAGGCACTTCAGCCGATCCTTCCCCCGGCATTCCTGCTTGATACTTACCTTGCACCCCCACACCTGCTTGCTTTCCCCTTTGCTCCCTCTTCTTCGAGGCTGCTGGAGGCTCAAATCAGGAGTTGCTGAGAGAGGGGAGCGAAGAAGCAGGCACACTGCAGCAGTAGTAGAATTCGGTATGAAAGAGAAGTCAAACAAAAAAGGGTTCTATACTGTATGTGGGTGCACGATTGCCTGTCTGTGGATGGGTTGTGTGTGTACACACATGTGTGTGAGCAAGTGTTTGTATTTTGTATGCGTGCACGTCTGTTTGTGTGTGCCTGTATGTCTATCAGGATTTCATGACAGAAATGAGCAGGAAAATGGGCTACCTGGCACCTCGCGTAGGAAGAGGGCTGGTCAGCCTAGTCATCCCTTCATGATGCCCTGAGAGAATTACCTGATAGAGGCAAGGCCGGCTGGAGGCGATGGAAGATGAGGCAAAGGCACGTCAGAACAACTAGACCACTAAGCGCGGGGGTGGGAACTTCCAAGTGTTAGAGACGCACGAGCTGAGTGAATTTAAAACCATTGTAACCATTCCTCTGTGCCTTGCAACATCTTGTACTTGTATTAGCTCTGCGCCCCTGTATAATTCAATCACTCAGCATTGCACCCCAACACTTATGTTGCTTCCTGCCTTCCTTGTTGGTCCAGTCCCTACTCTTTTGTTTGAGGCGTTGCCTCTATAGTTTTGTTGATCAATACTTGTCTGTCTTCTTGTTGCTGCTTCTGTTCAAGTCTCCCTGCTCCCTGGCGCCCTGGGGAGCGATACTGGTAGCCTGGAAACGCATGGTCTCAACACCTTTCCCTCCATCTTGGAGCAGGGTAAGATTAGTGAAATATTCTTTAAAGGTGTTATAGCAGCGCATGGCTGCCTGGTTCCAAATTTTGCGACACTTGTCCCCCCTTGTTCGGAATGCACTCCACCACTGAGCATCAAAGGCTGCCAGCATATCAGTCCAGAAGCCATCACAAATCCAATATGGGTTTTATCAGTGCCACCCTGCAACAGCAAGCAATTTTTGTATTTCTCTTCTCGTTCCCTATTTTCCTCCTCTTTATCATGAGGTGGGTGTGATGACTACGACAGATGCCGGACACTAGGACCCTGTGGGTCACAGGGCGGTGACCAGGTCACCGGACTACTTCCTGTGGACGGACAGGAAAGGACATTCTACAGCAGGACGAGGACGAGGGCGGACGTGCCCAGACAGACGGACGATACACCAGAAATAAAGAAGTACCTCTGCATACAATCTGTGTCCTGTGTGGTTTCCTGTGCGTGGCGCCTCGCAGAACACGACATCTGGCGACGAAGGGTTTGACGGACTGCATGCTGTGCCCATCGGAACATCGTGATTTCAACCAGGAGCCCACCCTGGATTGCGTCGTGGTCAAAAGGAAGAGGGAAGAGTGAAGCGCCATCCAGAAGAAAGCAGCGACGTGGGAGCCCACCCCGACCGCCGCCAACGAAGAAGAAACGAGTCCGGTAAGCGCCAGCCAAAGAGCGCGAGTTCCAAAGAATAAAGGAAAAGCCAGCGCGAGCAAGAGTCTCGGCGGCCATATTGGGGCCAGGCGCGAGGGCCAATAGGGACGAAGAACAAGTGCGGCGGCCATTTTGAAGTCAGGCTGCATCGCGGTTGGCCGCGAAGTCTCGCGAGAAGATGGCGGCCATCTTAGAATCAGGCTGTACAAGCCAATAGGAACAGAGAACAAGCGCGGCGGCCATCTTAAAGTCAGGCAAAGGGCGAAAAACAGTAGAAAGTGCCGATAGAAGAGAAGAAAAGGCACAAAGAAGGACAAATAACGACAACAAGTGGGCATAAGAGCACCATCAGAAGAAAAGGGGCAAATAAAACGGCAAAAGAAAGAAAAGGAAGGAAAATAAGGAAAACAAACAAGCATAAGCAAAGGCAAAAAAAAAAAAAAAAATAAGGGTTGAACAAGCAGCAATAGAGCAGAGAACAGGAAAGAACAAGAGAAATGTCAGAAACAAAGCAAAGCGCACAATTCCGCAGACCAGTGCCTTTCACTGTATCGGAACCACAAGTGGGCATCCGATGGGAGAAATGGATCATAAAGTTTGAACGATACATGAAGGCGACTGACGTAGTGGACGAAAAAAAACTGGATCTATTCCTAAACTATGTGGGGGATGAGGTGGATGACCTCCTCATAACACTGCCACAGAGTGAATTAGAGACCTATGAGAAGTTAAAACAATGTCTAATGGCCAAGTTTGACCCCCAACGAAATGTCGACTTTGAGAGATATTCCTTTCACATGGCATATCAGCAACCAGAAGAGTCAATGGATGATTTCGCAACACGACTGAGAAAGCTAGTAGCACATTGCGAGTTTGGAAAATACGACAATGAACAGGCACTTCGCCTCAAACTGATAGAAGGCTGCCGAGACACGGAATTTCGCACAAGACTACTAAAAGAACCGATCACCCTAGAAAAGATTTTAGATCTAGCAAGGGCCGAAGCAAGAGCAATGATACAAGCGAAACAGATGGACCGAAAGGGAGAGCAAATACATAGACTGTCAGACGCAGGCAAGAAAGGGAACTGGAAGGGAGGACACAAGGAATAAGCGGCGAAGAAACAAAGTTCCCAATGCTACAGTTGCGGTCTGGAATTCCCTCACAAAGGACCATGCCCAGCATTCGGTCAAACATGCAAGAAATGCAACAGAAGCAACCATTTCGCTACCATGTGCCAAGGTGGGCAATTTAAAAATGAACGTGGCAGGCCCGGAAGGCCAAGAGCAGCAACAACAAGACATGTACGGCACATGGACGTGACGGAGAGGAGCTCGTCTGGAGAGTCAGGAGGAGAAGAGGAAGAGGAAGAAACAACAAGAAAAGTAGAACGCCTATACCTCATGACCACAGATGGAGGGCATGAAGAGGAACACATCAGGCTAATAGACAGGAAGTCAATAAAGAAGACGGACTGGGTGACCATTGAAGTAGGGCCCCACCAAACTGAATTTGTACTGGACAGCGGAGCCACGTGCAACATCATGTGTGCCACAGAATATGACAAGATGAAGAAGAAGCCACCGCTACAACCATCAAGCGTAAGAGTATTTACGTGGGGTGCACAAAATCCCGTCACGAACATGGGAAAATTCACGGACACCATGACGCACAAGGGCAAGACTGTCACAGAAGAAATACATGTGTTACGAGGAGACATTCCCGCACCGTGTCTACTAAGCAATGTAACAGCAAAAGTAATGGGCCTACTCGAAATGACGTACCACATGTCGGAAAAGGAGAGCATACTACAGGAATTCCCAAACCTGACGGAAGGACTAGGAAAGCTGAAAGGAAGACAAATAACGCTGCACATAAATGAAGCTGTCAGGCCAGTCGCACAACACCACCGAAGGGTACCAATACATCTACAACCTCAGGTGGAGGAAGAAATAAAGGCCCTATTAGCACAGGACATTATTGAGCCAGCAGAAGGACCAACGCCATGGGTGTCCCCAATAGTGGCTGTACCAAAAAAGGACACCACACAGATAAGAATCTGTGTGGATATGAGAATACCAAACACAGCCATCGAAAGAGAACGGCATCCAGGGCCACATCTGGACGACATGATAAGCTGCCTGACAGGAATGAGAAAATTTTCCAAACTAGACCTGTGCAAGGGATACCATCAATTGGAGCTGGACGAACAGTCCAGATACATAACGACGTTCTCAACGCACCTAGGATTGTTTCGCTACAAAAGGCTGAGCTTTGGAATATCTTCAGCAGCAGAAATATTTCAAGAAACGATCAGGCAGATAATAAGACCGATAAAGAACAGTCTCAACTACAGCGATGACATTCTGGTCTTTGGGAAGTCAGATGGAGAACACGACACGGCACTAAGGGAAGTGTGCTCACGGCTAGTAGAGGTGGGCCTGACAGTAAATGAGAAGAAATGTGAACTGGGAAGAGAAGAATTAGTATTTTTCTGACACATCTTCTCGCGGAAAGGAATGAGGCCAGACCGGAGCAAGATAGACACGCTTGAGAAAGCGAGTGAACCAAAAGACGTCGCTGAAGTGCGATCCTTTCTTGGCCTTGCCAGCTACTGCGCGAGGTATATAAAAGACTTCGCGACAGCGAGCACACCATTGAGAGAACTAACAAAACAAGGACACACATTTGAATGGACCACAGAGTGCAAAAAGGCGTTTGAAGAAATAAGAGCGTCAGTAACGGCAGTAGACCACTTGGCATATTTCGACCCGAACTTATGCACTGAACTAACGGTAGACGCCAGCCCGGTAGGTCTGGGCGCAATACTAGCACAACACAAACCTGGAAAAGATTCAACTCGACAGATAGTAGAGTCTGTCAGATGTCGAGAGAGCATACTCTCAGCCAGAGAAGGAGAGCTTGGCAGTAGTATGGGCATGCGAGCACTACCACATGTTCATATATGGAAAACCGTTCACAATAGTGACGGGCCACCAAGCACTAGTGACCATATATGGCAACCCAAATGCGAAAATACCACCAAGAATAGAGAGGTGGGGAATAAGGCTGATGGACTATAATTTCAAAATAGTACACAAACCAGGCAAAGACCAAAACCCAGCTGACTATATGTCGCGGCACCCGCTCCCGCATCAAAAAGGTGGTACCACAATGGCAGAAGAATATCTGAATTTCATTGTGAAACAAAACACTCCAGCGTCAATAACAAGTGAAGAATTGGAGCGAGAGACAAAAAGAGACCCAACAATGAAGGCAATAGGAACGATAGTGAGACTACAAAGATGGAGACATATCAATAGCAATACTGTCACAGAAGAAGGGGTCGACAAAGAAGAACTGATGGCGTTCAAAAAGATTGGCGAAGAGCTGTCTGAGACAGAGAACGGAGTCATGATGAGAGGTCCAAGGATTGTAATACCACATCGGCTGAGGAAGAGGACCGTTAAGATAGCTCATGAGTCACATAGAGGAATGGTAGCGACAAAGAAGATGTTGAGAGAAAGAGTGTGGTTCCCAGGACTAGACAGCATGGTGGAGGACGAAGTGTCACAATGCCACACCTGTCAAGTAACAGGGTCGTCTAGTAAGCCCACACCGTTGAAGATGTCGGAACTGCCCTTGGCAGTATGGACGAACTAGCAGCAGACTTCTATGGGCCACTAGAGACTGGAAAGTACTTGCTGGTAGTGATTGACGAATTTTCAAGATTCCCAATAGTGAGGGAAGTGTCATCGACATCGGCAAGTGCCACCCTACCTGTGTTAGACGACATATTTGCTGCCTGGGGCTCACCACAAACTCTGAAAACAGACAATGGGCCTCCATTCTCAGGAGAAGAATTCCGCAGGTTCATGGACTACCTGGGAATCAAACACAGGAAAATAACACCGCTGTGGCCACAAGCCAATGGAATGGCAGAACGGTTTATGGGGACCATCAAAAGAGCAATTCAGCGAGCAAAGTTGACACAGATCTCAATTGGCCAAGCGCTTTGTCAAGTGCTACGAGACTACAGGAACACCCCTCACAGCACCACGGGCAGATGTCCAGCAGAACTGGTGTTAGGAAGAGCAAGCAGGACAAGGCTACCACAAACAGAGGCCAGAACAGACACCAACAGAAGAGAGATTGCCGAAAGAGACAACCAAGAGAAAAAGAAAATGAAAGAATATGCTGACAGAAAGAGAAATGCAGCTGAGCACAAGCTAAAGGAAGGAGATTTAGTAATAGTGAAACAAACACAGCAAAGGAAATCTGACAGCCCTTTTTCAAAAGATCCCCTAGTAGTGACTGGAGTAAAAGGGTCAATGGTGACTGCGGCCTCAGATCATCGGAAAATAACGAGAAACAGCTCACACTTCAAGGAGTTCAAGATGGAAGAAGGGGAAAGAGCAATAACAACACCGGAAGGGGAAGAAAGAGAGCAAGGAACAAGCGGAGAGATGAAAACACACAAAGAAGAAGGCGGAGAACAAGAACAGAGCGGAGAACAAAGACCAAGAAGAGAGTGCAAAAAGACAAAGAGACTGATAGAAGAAATGTAGAGACTTTCTCTCTCTCTCTCTCTCTCTCTCTCTCTCTCTCTCTCTCTCTCTCTCTCTCTCTCTCTCTCTCTCTCTCTCTCTCTCATAGTGTGGACAGCATACCAGGTATTTGTGCATGTAGAAAAGACTTTGTTGCGACAGGGGGGGAGATGTGATGACTACGACAGATGCCGGACACTAGGACCCTGTGGGTCACAGGGCGGTGACCAGGTCACCGGACTACTTCCTGTGGACGGACAGGAAAGGACATTCTACAGCAGGACGAGGACGAGGGCGGACGTGCCCAGACAGACGGACGATACACCAGAAATAAAGAAGTACCTCTGCATACAATCTGTGTCCTGTGTGGTTTCCTGTGCGTGGCGCCTCGCAGAACACGACAGTGGGTGTGTTCAACACCTTTAGAGGAACTCTGGGAAGGCCAGCATTTACAGCTAGTCTACATCTCAATCTGAAATTGACAATGTCTGTGAGTGCATGTCAGTGTATTTGTGTGCACATGTATCTCTTTGTGTGTGGGTGAGAAGCAAGTGTTTTACCTACTCCCCCTCACATGAAATACAGATCTTGACAATAGCGGTGATCCCTGGAAATATGCTGGGCTTGGCACTGCCAAAATAGGGGCAATCATGCAAAATGCTGGCTCAGGCACAATATAGATAGTCTCTTACAACATGTTCTAGAAACATGCTGCTCTTGGCAAAATGGTGGTAATCCCTGGCAAAATTGCGGTTTGCGACAATGGTGGTAATTCTCTGCAACATGTTCACTATGGCACAATGGTTGTGAATGCTTGTAAAATGCTGGTCCTGGCAAAGTGGCGGTAATCCCTGGAAACATGCTGGCCCTGGCACAATGGTGTATAAAAAAGTGATGGATAGAGTGCTTGAATTAATGTCAGCTACTGGCAATTACTCAGGGCCGCACTCTGATCCATCATTATTTTGCACAAGATGCCACATCAGTTTGTATCCAGCCATATGCAAATCAGTCAAGACCATGCTCCAATAGGAACAGTCCACCCTGAACTGCCAGAGCAGGGTCTCCATGAACTGGAACACAAGCAACCTAGGGCAGGTTTCATCCTGATTAGAGCTCATCAGCCAGGTATACATTGGTTCCAGTGACACAGTGTACAGGGGACCCATGTCTGGGCATACCCATCCCACTTAAAACACACTGAAGTATACAAAAAGTGAAGGATGGAATTCTTGAATCTCAAACACTGGTAATTACTCAGGCCGCATCCCAGTCCAGCATTATTTTGCACACCATGCCACCTCAGTTTGGACCCAGCAATATGCAAAACAGTTTCGACCCTGCTCCATTGGAAACAGTCCAGCCCGAACTGCCAGGCCAGGTTTCCAAGCTATACCTGTCTGATGACCCCTAATCAGAGCAAAACCAATCTTGGGTTGCTTATATTATTGTTATAGAAAGACCTGCACAACAAAACTACTTGAAGATAATAAAGTCACCACTGTTGCTTATCAGTTCAGACTTCTTAGAGGAGAAGTGAGGTTCTGTAATTCTCGAGTCTGACTCCATTTTGTTCTGTGCCACCATTTTGTGTTGCCCTCACGTAGGCCTGTAAAGGTAACCTGGCGAACAAAGTGGCCTGGCCTTCTTAGTTCATGTATTCATTAACTAGGTTTCTTTTTGACTCTGAAATGAACTGTAAGAAACTGACCTCTTCACCTGAAACTGACCTCGCAAAGCCAATTTCCCTGATCGATCTTTGTCTGAGATTGCCAATCAATGTTCAGGACATCGTTAACTTTTTAGTTTCCTTGCACATGCCTTATCTTGTTCAGCATCTGTTACTGTTTCTTTTTTATGTTTCTTCATTACATGGGCTATGCTTTCAATTATAGATTTGTCCGGCTTGTGGAGATTAAATTTGGGACATTCCTAATAATTAACTTTTGGGTTGGGATACTGTAAATTGAGTTTTTGCTATGTGATACTTTGTTTGAAAATGTATCTTATTGGCTAGAATCTTGTGCAGTGGGTGTACATTTATAATGTGAATATTGGGTATAAAAGGAGACGTCTCACCTCAGTAAAATGAGCAGTCTCCTGAGAATTTACACCGTGATGTATTTCTAGGATCACTGTTACTAGCTGCAGCTAATAAACTTGGTCTCTGACGCCATCCAGAAGTATTCCGTGTCTTTGAATACCAAGACAGGTGAACTCGAAGATCTTAGGTGTGCCCCTGATGCCGCTGGGTTAAACCCCGGTTCTTCAACTGGCGCCCAACGTGGGGCGACTTCAGCGGTACTGGTCCAAGCCCGAAGATTGTGAGGAGCCCCGTGAGGAAACTCTGGAGGAGGGCCCCCACTCCATCGACCCCTGCATGTCGAAAAGTGGACCGAAGGTCTTTTCTGCGAGGCTTCCCCTTTCCGACGGCTGCGAAGGACTGCTGCCCTGACTGTGGCCTTGTCTTGGACCCTCTTGTGATGATTTGTAAGGTGAGACGTTAGACGGTCTTCTGGTGGCGTGACAGAAATTTTGGTTAAGTATAAGTGGGTCGCTCCCACGACTTTATTTTGTTTCTTGGTTTTGATTTGGCCATTGCAATAGTCGAAGCCGAGGGGCTCGTATATTTACGAGTGTATCTTTTTTTATAACCCCTTGAAGTTTGAAGCAAGACTAGTGAGCTAAAGATGCCTGGTCTGGGCAAAATTAGGAAATGGTTTTGTTGTAGTTGTAATAAGGATTCCCGATTAGAGGACTCGTGTCCGATACCTCCGGTTGGAACTCCAACTTATCAGCTCTATTCAAAGCATGGTGTTGGTCCCATTACCTTTAATGAAGTATGGGTCCGTTATACAAGGAAAGATGGTGTTTTACGATGGCCCCAACATGGTAGTTTTGAATCAGATGTTTTAGATAACCTAGAAGTTGCGCTATTTAAGAAGAAAGCCCGGCCGGCGGTGTTTGACTCTTTCCGCCTTTGGCGTAAGGAAGCCAAACAGCGAGAAATTAAGCAAGCTGAGAGAGATAGGAAGGAAAGGAATATGTCGGTAATGCAAGCTGCTAAGCAGTTTGAGGAAGATGAAGAAGATCGTGCGATTGAAGTGTCAGATAGACAACATTGTATGGCCATTGACAAATGTTACCCGGCTTTGCCACCTCCCCTTTCAAATGTGACTGAAGACCCTGAAAAGGATCCTTTGATGTCACATTTACTGAGATTACCACCCCCTTATGTGCAGGGTGCTACTGCACCTCCGTTACCTCCAGTTGTTGCACCCCTTGTTGTCGTTCAACCCCCTGTTGTTGTTCCGCCACCTGTTGCTTCACAGGTGATTCTTCCTCCCGCGGCGCAGCTCCCTCCAGGGCCGCCAGCTTTGCCACCAGCTTTGCCTCAAACACCTTTGCCTTACACTCCTTTATCTTCGACTTCTCTTATTTCTGTCCCTACATCTCTCTTGCCTCAAAACACTTTGTCTCCTGTCCTCATGTCAACTTCTCCTTGCTCGGCAACAAATGACTGACACTGTCACTAGTCTTTTGTCTCCTTTCTTTGGGTCACTGAATATGACCCCTGTTTCTGAACGTAAGCAGTGAGGTAGTCAGCTTCCTTGTCCCGAAGAGCGGGCAGTGTTAGATCTTCTGGCTCGTAGATGGGTTTCGAATGCCTCCAAGTACGGTCCACAAGTTGTTATGACCTAATACTAGCACTAGTGATTATTTGTTAAAACCACTACCATCGCACGCTTTTTTAATGATTTGGGAGTAGTGAGGTGGTAATAAAGTTCTTATCCTTTCCACTACCCAATTTTATTAATACACCACACTGTTCACATACTTTTCACTCTTCACTTGCACTGCTCTACAGTTGTCGATTAATACCCCAAGACTCCCTGATATTCACAGGGTTCCACTGTGATGACAACGGTTGTGTCTCCAGTGTGTATAATCATTCCATCTTCCTGGTATGGAAGAACCCAGATGATGAACAGGGCGTTCAGGATCGACAACTGATGGGTATTTTTCCACATAAGAAAGATACTCCACACTCAGATAGCGCAATCTTACACTACCTTGAGGCCAGGTCTTCCTAGGTGGGTGTTACGTTTTCCAGACACATATCTCTGTGAGATAGCTAGTCTTGGACCCTCTGCTACTTTTTGTTTATTTACTGTTTAATCAAGGGGTTGTAGCAGTAGTAGGTCTTTAAACATCCCCTTGGGCCCTCCCTACCCTTGTTGTATATATATGGATATCTTCCTACAGTGGGAGGCACCAAAACAAAGGTATGTTTTTGATGTCATGTGTACCTTCCTTCGTCAGGAGTGGGAAGATAATGAGTTGGGTTCAATTCCACTGGAATTGATTAATGTTCAATCTGAATTTGCTAAAGGAACAATAGTGGGTTCCGATGTTGAGGAAGCGGTAGAGACACTGCTCACTTTTAGGTCTAGACTTCCACCTCAGTCATTGTTCGAACCTGACCCTTCTGTTAGGAGAAAAGTGAAGCAGTATCCTATGAGAGAGGTTCCCCCTGTATGGAGAGAGGCAGTTGTGGCTGATGCCGCTCATGGTATTGCGGCTGCACCGGCTCATTTTCAGCGAGTGTGGGTGCATGTCCCTTGGAAGAGAGCTGAGGTCTTGGCTCTTAAGCAGACCTTGCCTGACCCCCGTAAAAATCCTGCTGGTTATTACAAGGAGTTGTCTCAGACAGTTGATGCGTGTGTTATGAATTTAGCTGACATAGATATGTTGATGGGTAATGTAGTTCCTCAACCCTTGTGGGCGAAGGTCCGTCACGAGGATCACGCGCCAGAGTTAGGAGATACGTGGGTTAATATTACTGCTGCAGATGGTCGGCAGGTAGGAGGTGCAAAACCTGAACCCTTAGTTGCAGAACTACCTGGTAGGATTATTAATCTAATGAAAACTATGATGCCTCCTTTGCGGGTGAATTGGGACAAGTTAGCAGCATGCAAACAAAAGAAAGATGAGAGTGTGTCTGATTTCTTCACTAGGTTTGAGGAAACATTCATTGATCATAGTGGTCAGGACATGAGTACAGAAGGTGGTCAGAGGTTGTTTGTAGATAAATTTGTTTTTAATTTAGTTCCTGAACTTTCTAATAAGTTAAAGGACTCTAAGAGTTCATGGGCTGTTTCTTCTTCGGCCCAGATATTGGCTACTGCACAATACTATGAGAATAGAGATAAAGATGAGAAGGATAAAGTAGAGAAGAAGACTAGAGAATTAAAAACGAAAGTACTTCTGCAGCAGGCTTATCCGCCTCGCCCTAATCAGCATCAGTTTCAGCAACCCCCACAGTTTCAGAAACTTGCAGAAGCCTGAGTCTTTTGCTTCGCAACTCCCGCTAGGCCCTAATCAGTGTGCTTATTGTAAAGAGGAAGGTCACTTCAAGAATAGTGGCCCAATCTTGTTACAGCGTGCGAATGGTATGTTTGGTCTGAGAGGTCGTGGTGGTTTCCAACAAATACCTAGGGGTAGAGGACGCGGTACGTTTCCCCAGAATGAACGTTCCTTTTCCCCTCAGAAATCTATAAATTATTTTGACCAACAGAATGTTCCGACCGTCCAGTCCGCTCAGTATTACACTGATGATTATTATGTTGGAAGTGAGAGTGCTGGTTTTAATGATAGTTAGGACAGCCATGGACAAAGGGAGGGAGTAGTGTCAGTTCCAGTAGACAAGAGTGGACCTTATGTTAAAATGATTACATCAGGTGTGGCAGAACCTTTTCTTTTGGATACTGGTGCAGCAAAGAGTTCTATCATGCACTCTAAACTCCCTGGCGCACCCTTGTCTGGCTTGATTAATGTTTCGGTAGGATTTTCTGGCGCCCCAGTTCGTAACCCGGTTTCTTGTCCTTTGCCCCTTTCTATTGTTCCTTGTGAATTGAAGGCTCCTCTTATTCTAACGACTGGCTGTGGCGAGAATTTGTTGGGTTTGGATTGTTTGAAAAGATTGCATGTGACATTACATTGTTCTCCTTTGGGAGTACATCTTACGGTGGGTAAGAAAGTGATTTCCCTGATGTATCTGTCTAAGGATCGCCTTCCACTGGAACTGCGTTCTCTCCCTGATACGCTTTGGGCTACAGGTCCTAATGATGTTGGTCTCCTGCAGATTCCACCCTACGTTGTTACCCTTAAGTCGAATGCTAAATTACCTCGCATTCCTCAGTACAAAATTTCCAGTGATGGCGAAAGAGCTCTTTTAGCGATTATCTATGATTTGGTTGAGAAAGGTGTGGTTGAAGAAACGAGAGGTAATGTGTGTAATAGTCCTGTTCTGCCTGTCCTTAAGCGTACTGACTCTTCTCAGCCACCTGTGTATCGGTTTGTGATCGACCTTCGAGAGGTCAATAAGATTGTTGTGCCACAGTTTCCTGTTGTCCCAGACATTACTGCTTTATTGACTATGATCCCTGCCTCAGCTGCTTGGTTTTCTGTTATTGATCTGAAGAATGCTTTCATCAGTATTCCGATTGCTGAGGAAAGTAGGGATATTATTGGCTTCTCTTTGGGAGGCCGCAGTTTCCGGTTTAAACGCGCTCCTCAAGATTATTGTGAGAGTCCCTCCATTTATAGTCAGGCTTTCAAAACTCAGCTTGATACTTTTGCATTGCCTTCTGGTGCTACTCTTATCCAGTATGTTGATGATCTGTTGGTTGCTGCTGATGATGAAGAGATTTAAAAAGAAGATACTCTTTCTTTGTTGTGACACCTGTCTGACCTTCATCATAAAGTGTCACTTTCGAAGTTGCAGTATTGCCGACAAGAAGTGACCTACTTAGGTCATCTCTTGTCGAAGGAGGGACGACGATTGACCCCAGAGCGTATTTAAGCGATTGCCCAAATGACTGTGCCATGCACACAGAGAGAGGTGCGTGCCTTCTTAGGTATCACCTTGTATTGTAGACAGTGGATTCCGAATTTTTCTTTGCTAGCGAAACCTTTGTTGACACTTACTCTTAAGGACACACCACACCCTCTTCCTTGGTCTGACGAATGTCAGAAGAGTTTTTCTGAATTGCGTGCTGCATTGTGTTCTGCTCCGGTGTTGGGTACCCCCGACTATAGTAAACCTTTTACACTTTATGTACACGAGAGAGAAGGTTGTGCGTTGTCAGTGTTGACGCAACAATTTGGAGACAAGCAGCGCCCGTGTGCGTACTTTTCAGCCACTTTAGATCCGGTAGCTAGGGCGTTGCCTAGTTGTCTAAGAGCTACAGCGGCAGCTTCTATCCGACATTCTGCTGGTTTGGTATTGGATAATACATTGATTGTGATGGTTCCACATGCAGTGGATACCCTATTGAATAGAACAAAGACTCGACATCTTAACAGTGCAAGTTTGTCAGGTTATGAGTTGACGCTTTTGGCTAGCCATGTGCACATCAAGCGGTGCAACACATTGAATCCAGCTACATTGCTGCCAATTTTTGTAGAGACAGATGCTCAGGAACAGCATGACTGTTTTCTCCGGACAGAGGAGGAAACGAAGGGTAGAGTTGATCTGAAAGATAATCCTCTTTCGAATCCTGATGGTACCCTATGGGTAGATGGTTTGTGCTTTAAGCTTTGGAGAGGTGACTGCAGCATATGCTGTCACAACTTTGCACACAATTGTTGAAACAGCACGTATTGCACAGAATTCAGCGCAGGCAGTGGAGTTGATAGCATTGACTAGAGCGTGTGTGTTGTCAAAAGGAAAGAGAGTGAATGTTTTTACTGATAGCCAATACGCATTTGGCGTGGCTCACAGCTTTGGTTGTTTGTGGAAAGAGAGAGGATTTCTTACTTCCCATGGTACGAAAATTCAGCATGGACAATTAGTGAGTGAACTTCTTGAATCACTTACTTTGACGACCCAAATTGCGATAGTAAAGTGTAGTGCGCATAAGAAGGTTACGGATGATGTGGGTCGAGGGAATGCGTTTGCAGATGAAGTAGCGAGAGAAACAGCGAAAGATGTGACGAGTCGGATGTATGTTGCAGGTCCTGCCAGATGGGTTGTGGAAGGAGGAATGTGTGAAGATACAGCAGAAAGTGTGAAGATGATTCAGGCAGAAGCTACTGAGAAAGAATTGAGTATGTGGAGAGAGAGTACGGGAATGTTGGATTCGAGAGGCTGTTGGGTTGAGTTGTCAGAGCACCGGTGATGGTTGTTGCCGGATGCATATGTGCTTCCGGTGGTTACTATGGCTCATGGGCTGGCTCACATTAGTTCAAAAGGGATATGTAAGTTGTTGGCTCCGGTATGGCAGAATGGTGGAATTCCTAAGTGTGCTGAGAATTTGGTTAAACATTGCATGATTTGCTTGATGCATAATCCTGGAAAGGGAACCCCAACTCCAGCGGGTCATTTTGCTCCTCCAACGTATCCGTTCGAGGTGCTGCAGATAGACTACATTCATATGGAAAGATGCAATAACTTGAAGTATGTTCTTGTGGTTGTTTGTGCCTTTTCCAGATGGATAGAGGCCTACCCCCTAAAGGATAATACTGCCTTGTCTACAGCCAAGGTTTTGCTCAAAGAATTCTTTCCCAGATATGGCTTGCCGAGGATGGTATGGAGTGATAATGGAAGTGAATTTGTGGGTCAGATTATGAAGAAAGTATGTGCGGGTCTGGGTATCAAACAGAAATTTCACGCTGCGAATCACCCCCAGTCAGCAGGCCTGGTCGAGTGTTATAATGGCACTCTGAAGCTGAAGTTGGCCAAGGTGCAAGCGAGCTCTGGTCTTACATGGCCCGATGCCTTACCATTGGCACTTTTGTCCACGAGAACGACAGTACATTCTCGCGTGGGACTTAGCCCATCCGAGATTGTTTTTGGACGCCCGGCGAATGTCTGGGGTGTGCCGAGGCCTAAGAAGTACAGTGATATCGAGTACCCTATGTTGGTTAACTACTTACATGATTTGACTGCTAAATTGCGTGTTCTTCACCAACAGGTCCATGACACTTTGCCTTCAGTTTCTGTAGACGCAGGCCACACGATTCAACCTGGCGACTGGATTCTAACCGGGAATTTCCAGAGGTCAAAGAACTTGGAACCAAGATGGACCGGTCTATACCAAGTCCTGTTATCAACTCGGACTGCTATTAAGGTGTTCGGCAGGAAAAACTGGGTACATGGTACCCATTGCAAGAAGATACCTTTGCCCTTACCGTACGATAAGTGGGTCCTGGAAGGTGTTGCCGATTCCGAGAGTGAAAGGGTTCCAAGATTTGTACCTTTTAGTGATGCACATCTGGAATGGACTCAGTCAGAACGTGCGGATAATGAAGTCTTGCAAGAAGCTGTGCCGCCGTGTTTGAGATTTGATACTACGCATCCAGAGACACTCTTTCAGGACCAAACTGTGCCTGGTAAAGAACGCTACAACTTAAGGTCTAAAAAGGACAAATAAAATCTGATTTTTTTTGTGAATTACACTCTTTCGTACAAGAGACTGTTTTTCTTTTTCTTTTTTTTTTGAGCCACCATCCGGGCTCAGCTGCAGGGTCGCGGTATAAGACTTAAGGAGGGGCCCGCGTATTGACGAAAGGTCTGCGGTTCTAGGGACATCTAGGACGCTTGGACGCACACTTGAGTGAAGAAGGAAAATTGCCGCGAGCAGCACGTTAGAGGATGGAGTCTGTTGTA
This sequence comes from Lissotriton helveticus, assembly GCF_964261635.1. NCBI lineage: Eukaryota > Metazoa > Chordata > Amphibia > Caudata > Salamandridae > Lissotriton > Lissotriton helveticus. The sequence goes on along the minus strand of NC_136065.1, from coordinate 1,073,747,533 downwards.
ACTGAAAGAGATGTTGAGAGAATAGATCTTAAGACGAGATTTTGTACATTGATATATAGCAAATGTTTTATAATATTGTGCTTTTTGGTGTTTTTAAGTATCACATTACCCTGTGTGGGTTGGATTGTCTATGTTACACAACAGACATCTGCACCCACCTCCCAACCTATGCTTTCTTTCACTACTGTTTCTTTGCACCAGTTTTATACGTTGCCTGAACATGAACAAACAAGGAGATCAGAATTTGTCAACAACTTGTTCATCTAGTTGTTGCATCAGCATCAGTTAGTAGTAAATACCACTAATTGTTGGGTTTGTGGTCTTATGCCTCATATGACAGATAAAGGTATGCCATATTTGGTTTTGCCTTTTTCTTTCAATGGGTCTGTGTGGGCTTTTCAGACCATGTTTATCTATGCAAATGAGGTACGCCCCTTACGTTCCCTTAAAGATAACTCCAGCAATAGTGCCTTGATAAGGGGAATAGTAGCTATGATCTGAGATATTGATGCATATAATGCTATCCCTAAGGATGAGGTGCAGGCTTATGTTGGTTGGAACGTGACTGGATATAGTACCAGCTTGACAGAGAAGGAGAGACGAAAAAGGTCTCCCCCTATTTGGATTGTACCCCACCGAGGCCATTTTTGTCTGCAAGGTACTGGTCGGAATCCGAAAGCTCAGCTAGGTAAGAGTGTGTGTGCTCAAACCTATGTCTATTCATCCCGGACTACTCCACCGCTTGTGCCAGCTAAAGGCACATATTTTGTTTGTCATGACAGAGCGTACACATGGTTGCCACCTGATTTTTCAGGAACATGTTATGTGGCATTTTTGCTTCCCCCTATATACACTACTGCTTCAGACTATCATAGAACGAGATATGGTAGAGGTGTCTTCAATCAGGAAGATACTGCAGCACACGAAGTAGGAGATTTCTTCAAGGGCTTCCTGCCCTTTTGGGGTCCTATGATCAATAGTAGGCATATTCGACAGCTTGTCCGCGTTGTTGAAGCTACTATTAATGAGACAGCAGGTGCTCTTAGTAATGTTACAGCTGAGCTTCAAGCGGACCGCCTTATGACTTTGCAGAACCGTATGGTATTAGACATCATACTTGCAGATCGAGGAGGAGTATGTAAATTAATTGGATCCAGTTGCTGTGTTTACATACCAGATAATGCCCCTACAGTGTACCAAGCCATCTCTAGGTTGCATAAGATCTCTTAGTCTATCCATGTAGACGAAGGAGACTGGTCATTGACGGGATGGTTTTGGGGACTGCTGTCCAAATGGGGATGGAAGATTCTGACATTCCTTGGTATGGTTTTAGCCATCCTTTTCTCTTGTTGTCTTTGCATCCAGTGTGGTCCCGCCATTTGTAGTCTTTGTGCTACTATGTGTGTTCGGAGACCTGTCCCGAGAGAAGTAGAGAATAATAAAATGATGCTACAGCAACACTTTGATGACCTTATGAATATCGATATAGACCTAGATTCAGATTAACATGAGTCTTAGGTTATTGCCTGCGTAATGACAAAAGGAGGGTCTTAGGTTCTGTAATTCTCGAGTCTGACTCCATTTTGTTCTGTGCCACCATTTTGTGTTGCCCTCACGTAGGCCTGTAAAGGTAACCGGGCGAACAAAGTGGCCTGGCCTTCTTAGTTCATGTATACATTAACTAGGTTTCTTTTTGACTCTGAAATGAACTGTAAGAAACTGACCTCTTCACCTGAAACTGACCTCGCAAAGCCAATTTCCCTGATCGATCTTTGTCTGAGATTGCCAATCAATGTTCAGAACATCGTTAACTTTTTAGTTTCCTTGCACATGCCTTATCTTGTTCAGCATCTGTTACTGTTTCTTTTTTATGTTTCTTCATTACATGGGTTATGCTTTCAATTATAGGTTTGTCCGGCTTGTGGAGATTGAATTTGGGACATTCCTAATAATTAACTTTTGGGTTGGGATACTGTAAATTGAGTTTTTGCTATGTGATACTTTGTTTGAAAATGTATCTTATTAGCTAGAATCTTGTGCAGTGGGTGTACATTTATAATGTGAATATTGGGTATAAAAGGAGACGTCTCGCCTCAGTAAAATGAGCAGTCTCCTGAGAATTTACACCGTGATGTATTTCTAGGATCACTGTTACTAGCTGCAGCTAATAAACTTGGTCTCTGACGCCATCCAGAAGTATTCCGTGTCTTTGAATACCAAGACAGGTGAACTCGAAGATCTTAGGCGTGCCCCTGACGCCGCTGGGTTAAACCCAGGGCATCAAAAGATTTTTGAGAGGTCGTCTCTCCCTCAACGTATCAAGGCATGCATCATCATTTGATGACCTCTCACACTGGGATAGGAAGACTGCCACAGCAGCAGACTCAACCGCGGGAAGGATATTTTTGCCATGGGAGTTCTTATAAATCTGTTTTCAGGACAGTTACTTGGATCCTGTTTCCGGCAAGAAGAAGTAGAAAAATACTTGGAGTTATACTCAAAGGTTTCCTTTATTAGTGAGTACCTCTAGTACAGTTAAACACATTAAAATTGATTATATAGTGAAGTACAATGAGTTACCTGACTAGAAAGAAATCCTTAAATTACCAACATGTTTTGACCTGTATATCAGCCTAACAAGATCCCAGGTCTTCTTCAGGGTATAAGGACTTCCTAATTGTGGTATCCAATCAAACTGTGCAGAAAAAAAAGTAATAACTAAAAACCCTACTGGTCCCTCATTTGGATAGGTAAACCTAAAAACACAAAATGTAAGGGATAAGTATGAGTGACCCCCATCCTCAATCTAACCATTAACATTGTAAGGCGAGATAATTTTCTATCTCTAAATATCATAGTGCTCCACTTCATCCTAAAAAGAAATATTTGTTTTAAGATGTTGCACAGCAGCATGTGCCACTGTGCAACATAGCTTAAAGTAAACAGAGAACGTGCTATGAAGTGGTCAACACTGGCACTGCTGTGCAATATGTCTTAAAACAGCACAGAGGGCTTGGAGTTGACAAGCAACAAGAAGGAGGAGGGTGGCGAACAAAGACTGTATAACAGGAGGAGGGCGAAGGGATGGGTTAAGGAGTACAACAGCGGGAGGATGTTTTTAAAAATAGATAGCGGGGGGAAGGTGGGTTAAAAAGATTGGATGGTGAATGTAAAAACTAACACCAGGAAGAGCAGGAGGAGTTGGAAATTGTGACACCACCGAGAGCAGGAGGAGGGAGGGGTGTAGGAGAAGGACTGCAGATGCACGCACTCTCTAAGAGTGCATGCCTAAAAGTAATAAAGGAGTGCTTGCAAAAGCCTTCGACAGTGGAAGGACAGTGGCCACAGCAAGATGTACTTGGTCCCTGCTCCATGATAAGGGATGAAGGCTGAAACCTAGGATGAAGCTGGAGGCAGGGAGAAGGTGCTGACCAATAGGAAGCAAGGAAATGAGAGTGAAATAGAAGCCAACCAATGGTAAGTCAACAAAAATAATTGGCGGGCTCTACACCTTGTAAGATTTGTTTTTCTTTACTAGAGATTTTGCAAGTACAGTGTGATGTGCAGGCAAAACCTACAGGGAAGCCAAATAATTGGTGCTGCAACCTGTTGAAAAAGTTAGAAAGTTTTTGGTGTATTTATGCAGGTATTGGCAATCCAATAAGCACAAAACATCTTCCAGTAGATAAACCTGCCTTGCAGTATCTTGTGTGGATACAGACTTGCTTCATTTCCCAGGAGCTAAGATGTATTTTCCAATGACTTTCTAACTTTCTGATGTATTTCTTGAGGTTGGTGAGCTCACCAGCATTCAATCTCTTGTGAATGGCTTTGAATACATGCGCAGGGATGGAATCATAAATGGTCATTATATAGTCAGTTTCCCAGTTTCTAGACTTGCTAACTGAAATAGTACAACCTTTTAAGGAATTGTTTCAATGCCAGCTGCGCAATGTTGCAATGTTATAGAACTGGGAAAGCGAGATCTTTCATCGAACTAATTAGTAATAGGATTTTGTAGTTGAGTCAATAGAGCAGACATAAAACATTGATGTGAGCAAAGTATAGGCCAGAGCATCAGTGAGGTGTGAAAGCAGGAAGGTATATTTCTATGTACTATATGCAAACCCAACTTAAGGGTATGTTCAGTATCAACTTGATGTCGTTTTAATGCTGCAAAAAGGCACAAGCAACAAGAAACTGCTGGAGGCTCAAATATTGGCAGGCATGGACAACCCAAATGTGAAACACACCCTGTGGGAAAAGTCTAACCGTCTGGAATTGTCAAGTCACAACCAGTTATCCCATCTTTCCTTCAGCACAGAGATGCAGTGCCTGATTCTTCCGAAGCTCACTAAGGGCCTGATTATGAGTTTGGTGATCCTTTGGACCCCCAAACTTGCAGTGGAGGTGCCGTGTTGGTTGGTTACTGCTGTATAATGAGTACAGCAGGCGGAGCACTTTGAGACAGCTGCAACTGCCAGGGATATACAATCCCTGGTGGTGGCACCGCGGTCTGGGGAAACAATATACATGGCGGTGCCACAGCAGCACCGTCATGCATATTTCGAGTTTCTCACCACCAGCCTTTCATGGAGGTGAGCCCGCCATGAAAAGGCAGCAGGTGGAGAAACAAAGGAACCCCTGTGCATGGGGTGCATGTGGGGTCCATATGTTGTGCTCCCCTGAGTGCATGCACCCCTGTTCCTGTATGGCATGGTCTGCTCATTCCATGCCATGCAGGACCGTGCTTTGTTGGTCCCGTAGCGCTGCAGTTCTAAGGCTCCCTTATGAGCCCTTAAATTGCATCACCACGGGACCGCCAGGCCCCCTGCCCACCAGACCATGAATTAACTCATAATCTGCTTATTTTATCAGAAGAACGTCAATAAAAGAAACAAATGAAAATGTGTTTTACTGTATACCTTAAATCACCCTGAATAATCACCATGCGCTCCGAATAATGCATGACATGACACAATATATTATTCAGGGCTAGCTCTAGTTAAAATTGTGTATATCACTGTGATAATTTAAAAACACACCCACACACATACACTCACAAACTGATGTATTTCAGTGTATTTGAGATGTTGGGGGTAATTTAGAATTTAGCCACTTCGGGGAAAAAACAGTGACAGCAGTCAGCCGTTCCATACTGGCATAGCGAGACTTTCGGCACTTGTTCCAAATATAAACCCCTTAAGGATGGGTAGTTTTTTGGGAAAACATTGTTTCTTTTTCCAACATGGTAAGAGTTTTCTACCAGCAACTGTGAACACTTGTGGCGTTTCCTGGCCGTACAGCCATAGCTTTACATGGTGGAACCTGGAAGCAAAAACACAGCCGGACATGACGTAAGAGGTCCTGACCTAGAGAGCAGCCCCTCTCAGGACATTCTCACTGTCCTTGTGTCACCAATATATGTTGGTTGTCACATTAACTGCCCACCTATAAGAGCCTCATTTTGAATCCTACCTTACTCTCAATTCGCACCCTTGGAGATAATTCGGAGTTTTGCTGTATTTGCCACGCCTACAGCCACCTTCCCAAGTGAATTGTATTTTTGTAAAGGAAAAAGCAAACATTCCAAGTTTCACACCTCAAAATTGGAAAAAATCATACAGTATTACTAAGCTATGCCCCATTCCGTGGTGTGGAAGTTAAAAATATGATAATATTAGACCTGGGAAGTATCATAACCAATGGTATTAGTATTTACCAGATTATTACTACACTTAATTAAAAGCAACTCATAGTGAGGACCTAAACCTATTCCTCTCTCTTTTGGAAGTACTGCAGTCTGCACTCATTGTAACTTTAACCTCAAGCCCCCTCTCAAAAATACTGTCTTTTAAGCAACCTGGAAGCCAACACGAAGGGCAACAGCGCCTCAGAAAGAGATGAGAACAACCTCAGAATAGTTCCTAGCTTCCTGCCGTCTATAACACCGAACTCCCTCTGGTGAGAATGAAGCCCCTAGCTAATGAGATCTTATTTCTCAGACTCCTACCAAAAATATACGTTGAGAATTCTTGTTTAGATTTGCAAGACACTATCACACCTGGCTGGGCTGAGAGCGGCTATGCGCGGTGCTGCAGATCCTATCTGCAAGCCCAAAGGACAGATGCGTCACATGTGCTTCACATAAACCGCGTCCGCAAGCCACAGAGCAATACTGCTGACTGAAGGCCAAGGAGTGGCTATTTTGGGGCTTTTATAATGGAAAGGTGATTTCATCTTCATGTAAATTCATCTCCCAATAGCAACGATCAAGGTTGATTAAAAAGCCAGTGAATGGCTTCTAGTCAAGAGAATGACCTCCAATGAATGAGTATCGGGTACCAAGACAATTTAGAGGAGATTAATTTTAAGAAAACAAAGCAAGGCTGGATTTCTGGAGCCATGTAGACAGAGATGCAAGACTGGCCCTGCGTCACTTAGATCTAGACACTCTATCAAACCTGCCACAACAATGCATTAAACCGTAGGTCGTGTATCCATTAAATATTTGCTTATGAAATGAGATACTTGGAATACTGAACCCCTGCTTTTAATGGCTCCCAAAATATGAACGTCAGCTCATCTGTCGCGTGCATTTTAAAGGATTCCCGATTCGGCATTGCACCGATGTCGCTTGATGAATGCATCACCTCTAAAGGCCTAAATAAAAGGTGAACACGACCAAGAAGTTATGCTGGTTTCAAACACGAAGGACATTTACTCGGAAAAAAAAAGAAAATGCAAAATTAATTAAAAATATATTCCACAAAGATGAAAGTTGAAAAACAATATGTGTGTTAATATGATTAAAGAGAGTTCAATTTAGAGAAACAATTGTCGTGGCGGGCTGGTAGCCATTCCGTGAAAGGAATTTGACAATAAAGAGAAAGTATTGCACATTTAAAGTGATTCTATTGTTGCTTTTAATTCTAGCCATGGCAGGAAACATTTTAACAATTGGTCGGAGGTGTCTCGGGTGTTTGCTTACACAAACTGTTACATAAGTAACTGGTGCACTCTTATAGCCCTCCTTGCTCAGTGTGTTGTCAAAACAGGAGGTCATTATCGGAAAACAATTTAAAATATAAGACCTTGAAGTGCTTGAGCAGGGGAAGCATACACAAATAGTTTTTTAACGGTGGGATTACATAGAACATCTCAATGTAAAGCCCAATGAAAATATACCAACGAAACTCTTGAAATAGTCCACGAAATGAACGCATCTTTTCATACAATTAAATTATGCACTGACTTTTTCATGCTAGAGAGCCATTATGCTCAAAACAATATAAGATAAACTGATATACCCCAATTTAGCAATAGAAGGTCCTCGAGAGAGCTTAAGTTGCCCCAGGTATTTTATGAAATAATGCCACACTAGCATTTAGTGCTTCTTAGCTCAGTGTGATGTTGTCCTCTTGTGTCAGCAGTATCGGACACTTACATTAGCCCACAACATCATGAGTCATAAAATATCTTACATTCAGCACACAATTGCCCTTCAAATACCTATACAACTTTCTTTACAAAGTAAAGGAAAGTAATCTCAAGTGAGATAACACACACCTGCAGAGGCAAAGTCAATAGATCTGACCTTGGAAAGATGGTTCTATTTTATTGCAACCATGTGCCACAAAAGAATAAACAAATAACGACATGCTACTGCTACTCGTGATGACCATATGCTTTCAAAGCATTGGCAAAGTAAAGTATAGGGCTGCATCCCTAAAATAATCCTAATTTCAAGAAACGTTCATGCTCTTTCCACAATTTCATTTTGGGACGTTCCTCTCCTAGGCCATGGGCCAATCTACATCTATGGGTTGTATTTGTTTCGGGACAAGGTCCACAGATTGACATTTTCATTGTATTCCACATAAGAAAAACTGGTGAGATCTACACATTCACCACCACCTTGGACTCCACCAGAAGTCTGTTTTTTTAAAATGTCTGAGGATGATAGGTTTTCCTTGGTGCCAGCCAACCTTGGGCTAAAATATCGCAGTTATCCACATCTGGAAAATTTAGCTTATCTCAAGCAACTTTCATGCCCTTTCCCTGGTTGTATTGTTTGGCCTTTCCTGTGCTGGGAACTTGACCCACTCAGACCTGTAGAGAAGAGATCAGTGGCTCTTAACCTGTGGTTCGGGGGACCCTTGGAGGTCTGTGAAGCCTCCTCAATGGGTCTACAACTGCTTAGATCCTTAAATTGTAACAGATTAATTAAGGGCTATATAACTAAAGAAGCAAAATGTAAAGCTGAAAATATTAAAATGCTCTGTAAATGTGATGGAATTTGAAATTGGAGTCTAAAAAATAAGTTGGAATCCTTAGATTGATGTGTGGCACAATTCTAGAGCATCAAACAAAGGATAATATGGATGATGAGTTACCTTAACTGAATTTAGAAAAGCTCCAATCTTCCCATTAAAATGAAAATTGTGTTTTTTTTAAATATTTGTTTGTGAATTAAATCAAATATTTCATCACTTGTGTATTGTTTAGGCCAGGGTCTCTGGCTTCCAGTAATGACTCAGTGGGGTTTCCAGGATCCCAATTATTATTCAGTGGGGGTCGCCAGATTCCAGTAATTTGTTATTTGAAAGGGATCCTGATTAAGAAAACATACTTGGATCCATGCAAGTCATAACATCTTGGATTCGCTGGTATCTAGTTTTAACAATGTCTGGTGTAGAAAGACATTTTCAGGGTGCCAGCTAACTGCAGCTAGCCGCATACTGATCATCAATCTAATTCAATGCAACTTTCATGCCTTTTTAGCAGGTTGGGCGTTTGGATGATTCTTGTCCCCATAATAGGCCACCCACATATGTGGTGTATTGTTTTATCAAGAGAAGTGTGGGAACGCTGTGAACACTGAGTAGTGGGAAATTTGACATTCCATTCAAATTCAAGAGCTTTCTCTCAAAGAAATGTGAGACACTTGTGTGATTTATCTTGGGTAAGGATGATTGGTGAGATGCATGCCAGACAGAAGAACTTTCCAGCTTGTCAATTTTTGAGTATTGTTTCCAGTCTCCCAGGGTTTCAGATAGCCTTTGCCTAAAAACAGCAGACAGCGACCCACACAAAAGTATATTTTATCCAAGCATAATTCCACCCATAATATATTTGAGATTTTTACCATGTGATGCCATATGCAATAGGCCCACCATTAAAGGTGGGGTGATGTTTTTATTGGGAAAAGAGTGGCAATGCAGGATGGTGATTTCTTTGCTACTATCTTTTACATTTCTCTATTCTTTCATTTTCCCATGACAAGTCAGTGAAAAAAACATATATCCAGTTTGAAAAGCTCTGCAGGGACCACCAGATACTAATATTCGTCCTCTCTGTATACCCTTGTCGAGCTCTACAGAATCTGTATGATCTATTATTCAAAGTGAAGCCGATGTCAGGGTGAATAGGTATTGAAAACAATGCATTCTCCAAATCTATGACACTAAATGTAGTGGCAGTAGGAGGAACCATAGTAAGGAATGTTGTGATGTCAGAGACAACCGGCTATTGGGGCACCACAATTTTATTAACTTCTCATTAATCAATAATTAATCTGTAAATTTTGGTATCAGTGTCTCTTTTCAAACTAGGAAGTGTAGGGCTATTACAAATGTTATAAGGGACTTCTTTCACAACCCCCACCTTCATCAAATCCTGAACAATGTGCGTCAATACTTCCTCGCCTTCCCAAGTTCTTTTATATTGGGGCAGTCGAGGCAATGAAGCACCTTCCTTCACTTGAATATGCACTGGTGGAATAACCATTTGTCCCACATCAGTATCTGATGTAGCCCATAAGGTACTAGGTAACGATGCCAGAGCAATATCTTCTTTAATGGGACAAGACCTGTCAAACATTGGATAGTTACCATTTAAGTTAACAGGCACACCTTCTGCGGAACAACGTATTGTAGCACGAAAATATTTGAGCATATTGATACCCACAATATTATCCAGCGTGGTAGGAGAAAGCAAAAATGGACATTCTGCAGTGAATTTATCAACACTAAATGCAAGTGGCTGTGACATTGGGCTAGATGTAGGTGTCCCATCGAATCCTATCGATGTTATCATTGCGCCAGACAGGGGAGCTCTAGGAACCAATTTTTTAGACAGAGCACTACGAGTAGCTCCTGTATCAACCAGAAACCAACCAGTAGAGCCCAAAATATTTGCATCAACATAAGAACCTTTCTGGGGGGGCGTGGCTAGCCAGGCAGCGTAATGGCCGCTGTCTAAGCGAGCTCCGCCGGCAGAGAAAGGAATCCTGAATTAATCCTCAGTAAAACGGCACTGAAGGGTCACCCTGACCACACACCAGACACCGGACCCCGAGCAGAAGCTGCAGTCCAAAGCTAGGCGAAATCGGCGCCCATCTGAACGCCCTGACGAGACCGACGCTGAAGTCGAGTGGGCGGCGCCGCTGTGGCCGAGACTGAGGCGGACCTCCCCGGAGGGACTCCAGACTCGAACCCGGGGCTACGTGGGCCCGTGATGCTTGCGGGTTGAAGGCGCAGCTGACGTTTCAGACCCCGATCATACCGCCGCACATGCCCTGCGACTATATGAGGACCCTATAGACCTTTATACCATCGATCACCCGGGCGTCGCATACTGGTCCTGAGGCGCTGTGGGGCCTTCGACTTTGCCGGGCGCCATTTCGTGCATCCCGATCGGCCGTGCTGGGCCCCCCTCCGGTGGCGATCCTGTGGGAGATATACAGGGATGGTCATAGCCTGGGGGGATTCAAGACAGCGGAGGGAGGAGCGCGTTGTTCAGACGCTCCCCCACATCTGCACCCGCCGAGTTGCTGGGCGAATCTCCATCTGCGAACCCCGAGTGATCTGGAGGCCGGTGACATCCGGAGGCCCCACACGGGACCCTTGCCTGTAGACGCTGGGGTGAGGAAATTGCGATCGGGAGCTGGGCAGGAGAGGAGCTAACCGCGAGTGGAAGGTGCGTGGATTTGCTGCGCTGGAACCCCCGTGCACTGCTGTATTGATTTGCCCCATGTGAGTCCGCATTGGCCCCGACCCCTGGACGGCCCTTTCGCTGAGTTTGACGTGTGAGCCTAGACCCTTTACCAGACCGGGGAGCGCAGCTGCGTGAAAGGCAAGGTGACTTGGGTGACGTGGAGGGTGCTGTCGACCCTCGGTCTCTGGGTGAGAACAACGGCTGACCCAGCCGCAACACAGGGGTCAGGAAGCGCCACCTCCTAACATCCATTTGACAAAGGGAGACTCAAGGGCTGGCCCACGGACCCCGGTGTGGGGGACGGATTGGGGGGGATCCAGGTGCACATTGAAGCGAGACAACTCCTGATAAAAAGGAAAAGCGTGATCCCGCCCTCCTCATAATCATCATCTCTGGCCCGGCACTGCACCGCGACCGCTGGATAGACCCGGGAGTACATCATGGGCAAAGCGTACACCCGCCAATCAAAAATCGCGTTAGAGAATAAGTGCCCTGTGAAGCCAGCAGACCGGGCCCGGGAGGCCTCGGGGGCCGTTGGGGGCGAGGAGGTTAGCGACAATCAGGGAGAAGATCTCAAGTTACTGATGCTGGAAATGTGCAACAGCTTGCGAAACATCGATGCGAAGCTTGATACTCTGACGTCCCAACTTGACTCGGTCAAGACCCAAGTCGCGACCCATGAGACACGATTGGACTGTCTGGAAAACCGTCATACCGAACAGCACGAGTTCCAACAAGAGACTAAAGCACAAATCCTTAGCATGGAAAAAGTGTTGGAAGTCATACGTACTAAGTCGGATGATTTGGAAGCACGTTCCCAACGCAGTAACGTCCGGATTACAGGCATTCCAGAGACTGCTATCACGAAGATGGAAGTGTTCGTAACAGAACTCCTGCATGACCTCTTTGATCCTCATCTGTCCACCGTGTTTGTGGTGGAACGCGCACACAGAGCGCTGGGCCCGAAACCACCGGTCGGAGGCACACCAAGACCTATACTCGCTAAACTCTTGAACTATCAAGATAGGGACACGGTGCTACGACTAGCTAGGGAGAAGGGCAGTATCACGCATAAAGCCAATGCCATCTCCTTTTACCCAGATTTCACGCCGACGGTACAGGCGGCAAGACGAGAATTTCTACAGGTTAAGCGCATGCTGCTGGAGGCTGAAATACTGTATGCGCTACTCTATCCTGCAAAATTAAAGGTGTCCCGCGATGGAACTGCGCACTTCTTCACGGACGCCAAGTCTGCCCTCAAGTTTGCTAAGCACATCTGCGGCCCTAAGAAGAAAGAGATGCAAGGGGCCGAGAAACCCGGACGTGATGACCACCTCAGCGACAATGACTGATACTACTAGCTTTGCTGAGTGACACTCCTTGCCTGACCTACAGAAAAGAACTATGGGTTCTCCGGTTGCGAACTGACGACACCTTCTGTAAGCTGTAAAGCTATTTCGATGTGTGGTACTCCGATATACTGTCCAACATTTCCTGCTTGACATTATTAAAATACATTAGTTGGTTCCTAGTTTTGGCCATTTTGGTGACCCTGCGGTTGAGTGTCCTATAATCTCAGCCACCCTGTGAAAACGGGGGTGTAAGCTTGTGCTCCCATGCCCCTGAGGGATTGTTCCCAACGTTCACATGTTCCCACAGTTTTAAGTGGATCTGGGTGGGATATGTCGCAACCTAATTGGGGGTTTGAGGCGGGAGGGGGGGAGGTAGGGGTTGTGAGGGAGGTTTGCATGTTTGAGTTGTCAGGGGTATCTAGCATACTTATTATTATTATTATTATTTATTTTTATAGAGCGCGTAGTCACCCGGAGGTATCCCAGCGCTAAAAGATCCTATCTCTTCGGGTCAGTGGGGCACGGGAGAAAGGGGGTAGGAAAAGGAGGATAGGGGGAAACAGAAGATCAGGGTTACTGACAGGCATGATTCATTTAGGAAAAAGGTGGGTTTTAAGCCGCTTCCTGAAGCGAAGATATTGTGGTTCGAGTCTCAGGTCGCGGGGGAGTGAGTTCCAGAGCCGTGCGGTGTGGACTGAAAAACGTCTTCCGCCTGAGCGGGCTTTCTTAAATCTGGGGATAGTGATAAAGTTTTCCATGTCAGAACGGAGGGGTCTTGGGGATTTGTAGGGTTTGATGAGTTTCCTGAGAACAGGGGGGCCTTGGTTTTGTAGTAGTCTGTGAGCTAAGCACAGGGCCTTGAATTTGACCCGCTCCCTTATAAGAAGCCAGTGGAGGAGTTTTAATGCCGGTTTGGCCGAGGCTCTGGCTGGGGTATTTGTGAGAATCCGGGCCGCGATACTGCGCAGGTATGGAGGGGATGCGTACACAAAGATGGAGGCTCTAATGGAAACATCTGGACATACTGGTAGAGACTGAGGCTGCATTATGTAAACTCCTTACCTGGAATGTACGGCGATGAACGATGGAAGAAAGGCACGCTTAATACAAACTTATTTAACAAGGCACCACATTGATATCTGTTTTTTACAGGAAACGCACCTAAATACCATGCCATCACCGTGTCTGAAGCACAGTAGGTGGTCAGATATACATTCTGCAATATATTCTAATTATGCGAGGGGTGTGGCCATACTCCTGCGCCGTGGCCTTGCTTGGCGAGAATGCGCAGTTGATGTTGATCCTGAAGGCAGATATATTATATTGCAGGGACTCCTGGGGGGGAAGCCTGTTGTCTTGGTGGCCATATATGGCCCGAACGTTGATTCCCCCGATTTTTTTCAAGAGGTCTGGGCTAAACTTGGATCGACAGATTGCACCACCATTATTTGGGGTGGAGATTTTAATGTGGTGTTGCAGGACACGATAAATAGGAAGGGCGTGGCTAGGCAGTTGCACCCTTCCACGACACAAGTGCTCCATAACATTATGGACAAGGGCAACCTGGTCGATATCTGGAGGCTCCGCCATCCAGATCTGCGAGAGGGAGCTTGCATCTCCTCATATCACACTGCTTGGTCTAGGCTTGATTACTGGCTGGTTTCCCGAGATTTGGCTGCCTGGACAGTTGAAGTCAGGCACTTGGCTCGCTCCCTATCGGACCATGCCCCCTGTCTATTGACGATCGCCAACCCTGATCTGCCGCCCAGGGCGTTCCACTGGAGGCTCCCACAACATGCCCTCATGGACGAAGCGTTTAAGGAGAGCATTAGATCTGATATCTCTGAATACTTTGACTTGAATGTTGGTTCAGTCTCTGCAATTGCAACTCTATAGGATGCATTCAAGGTGGTGATCAGGGGTAAATGCATAGCAAGGCAGGCTGGGGTATTGAAGGCTATCCGGGGCACCCTCAAAAATATAGAGTCGCAAATCCGACATCTTGAGACTAAATTCTGTACTGAAAGTACTCCCCCGGTGGCAGCGGAACTAAAAGCGAGACTGCTAGATTATGCGGAGGAAGCCCAACGCAAACTGAAATTTTTAGGTAAACACGCTGAGGCAAGACGATACGGCGAAGGGGATAGACCGGGACGTACGCTAGCTGCCATGATCCGTAAGTCGACCTCCTCCCCTTACATACATGCAATAAATACCCCGGAGGGTGGGACTGTGCTAGGTCAAGAGCAGGTTCTCGGTGCATTTCGCGACTTTTATTCTCACCTCTATACGGCCACACAAACAGAGTGCGCAGATGGGTTGCAGGAGTTCCTTGACTCGATTGCGCTTGTATGGTTCAGCGATGCGCAACTTAAATACATGGACCTCTCGTATGATGTTGAAGACATCAAACTAGTGATAAAAAGTCTTCCCCTTAATAAAGCACCAGGACCTGATGGTCTAACGACTGCGTTCTATAAGACATATGCTGACGAATTAGCGCCACGACTTCACCGGTCTATGAGGAAGCCCTAGAAACTGAAATTCTCCCAGCCTTCATGAGAGTGGCGTTGATTATGGCACTGCTTAAACCAGACTAGGACGAAACTGAGCTGGACTCATACCGTCCCCTGTCGCTTATAAACGTGGATGTAAAAATCTATGTGAAGTTGCTGGCCAACCGCCTCCAGCCACTCCTCCCGATAGTGGCCCTCCCAGATCAGTCTGGCTTTATACCAGGCCGCTCGACATCTCACAACATTAGGACAATAGTTTCAGTCTTGCACTATTTACACCCCTCCATGAAGGCTGCTGTGGTATTTTTAGATGCCACAAAGGCATTCGACTCCCTGGAGTGGCCTTACCTGTTCCGAATTCTGACCCGGATGGGATTTAGCCCTTTATTTATAAAGCGTATACAATTACTGTACACTGCCCCCTTGGCCAGGGTGCGGATAAATGGGCTGATCTCTGACACATTCCCGATCCTACGTGGCACCAGACAGGGCTGTCCACTATCACCGCTCCTGTTTGCCATTTCCATGGAGCCACTTGCTGCGCGCGTCCGACAGCATCACACTGCCAGGGGTATCGGCTTCAGTTCACGGAGCCTATTAATTTCGATGTATGCGGACAATGTCATCTTATACATTTTGAACCCTTCAAGAATCTAGACCCAGTATTGAGGGAATTCATCAAATTCGGAGGGCTATCGGGGATTTCGATAAATTGGGGGAAATCGGCTATATTCCCACTCATGGATGGTACTCCAGAAGTAGTGTCGGAATATCCACTGCAATGGTAGGCGGAGGAGGTCAAGTATTTGGGTATATGGATGTGTCGAAATTTGCAGGACATTTGGACCATGAACTTTGGAAGAGCCGTCGTGTGGCTTGAAGGAAAAGTGGCACTGTGGGCCAAACTCCCCTTGTCAATTGCCGGTAAGGTGGCGTTGGCATAGATGGTCATACTCCCGAAGTTTATATATCTCTTCGTAAATATACCGATTCCACTCACACTACAATTTTTTAGATGTCTCCGCACTCACCTGTTGTTTGATATGGGCGAGAGGACAGGCACGGATCTCATACGAACTCCTGACCTTGCCCCTCCGCCAGGGCGGGCTGGGGGCGCAAGATATGCAGCTTTATGCGCTATGCGCGCAGGCCCAAATCCTGCACTTTTGGGTATATCCAAATCCTTATCAACCACATGTGGCGGTAGAATTGGATGCTGTGGCACCGCTGCCCTTAACACTGGCGGTGTACAAGACAGTGCCTAGACCTGGCGAGGACGTGGACACCGCAAACACGCTTAGATGGGCCTGGAGAGCTCTTCAGAAAAGGGCGAACCTTCCGCAATTATATGCTCCCGCAATCCACCTTTGCCAAAACCCAATGCTGGCATGCTTGGAGTTGGGGGGAGGAGCGCCTGCACTAGATGGCTCTCAGTTGCTGACTTTTGTGGACTTATACCCAGAAGGTTCATTTCGCCCCCCCCCCCCCATCCGGGGTAGATTACAAACTGCGTCTTATTCATTTAAAATTTTTGCATAGATTTTATAGGACACCCATTAGCCTACATCGCATGGGGCTGAGAGAGAACGCCAGTTGATGGAGGTGCGGGTTTGAACCAGCTGCGTTTCTCCATATGGCATGGAGCTGCCCGGAGCTAGGACAGTTCTGGTCTGATGTCTTCCTCGCAATCAATCAAATCATTGGCAGAAAATTATGAAGTGGGGCCACACCTGGGATTACTGGGCCTGGTGGAAGACACTGTACCTCACAGTCATAAGCTACATGCCCTGCTGCTCCTGTATGCCCGAAGGCAAATCGCTATGAAATGGGGCAGACGTAGAATACCCACGTTTAAGGCATGGCTATAGACACACACAACTGGGAACATTTTGGGAACTGATGCCCACGGCCTCCAGACCTAGGGATATCTGGGAACCCTTTTTGCAATGGCACAGATCAAGGGAGCGCTCCCCCACCCTGACGGTGCAGAAGATGTCACTTGAAAATTCCTGTGTAATGCATGCCCTAATGTGTGGATCGAAAATGTCATGTTCTTAACACTTGAGCTTGCCAGTAGGATCGCCTTTCATGATCAGCGACCCATATCCCTTCCATATGGCATTCCCCCCAATGTTCAGACTCACATGGTACTGTACATTGTCCTTATTTAGCCTTTAATGCTCTACCTGCATGGATGCCTCATCTATTAATGCTAATTGATGTATACTTATTGGTATTTTCCCTATCATTTCACCTGTGCCCAGCGCCATGATGTGACATGTATTCTTAGGTTTACCCTGACTTGCTCGTGATGTTGTGTTGTACAGAAGTTTCAATGAAATATGTATCTGCTTTTGATCATATTGCATTGCATATGGAATGTTTGAATGTTGGTATTGTATCTTAATGCAAACGCTAATAAACAGATAATAAAAAAAAATAAATTAAAATAAATAAAAACATAAGAACCTTTCTGATCTACTGGGACCTCAACCAGTTCCTTACCCCATCATAGGCATTCCTATGCATAATCAGAATTCCCAAGGCCATCAGCCGAATAATCTGACATTTGATATTGATTTTGTTTATCAAAAGTATTAAAATAATTTGGCCCATGTTCAATTGCCTCAAACCTGGGACGAGTTCCTATTCCTCCCCTACTTCCTGAATACCCTGGGGGTGCTCTAATACTTGGTTTACCCCACTGAAACTGCTGACCTCTCAAAAGGGGGCACTCAGAACGCCAATGTCCAATCTCTTTACAATAAGCACAGTGATCAGAAGACGAAGTTGCTCGACAGAAAGGGGATACACCAGGGGTACATACTGCATGCCCGCCTCTACCACTACTTCTGAATGGTGGACCATATACTTGAGCCAACATAACTTTCGTTTTTAAATCCTTTACCCTCTTATCCTCTTTGCCTTTTGCTTCCAATTCCTGGCGCTCATAATACTGGGCCTTAGTCAAAAGGGAGACTGGGGAAGGCATAGTCCATGAACTCTCGCTGGCCTTTAGGTGACTAGCTATTTCTGGCAACATATTAGCTACAAATGTGTTGACGAATAGATGCATACCTATGTCATCTGTTAATGACTGTCTCCCAAAGTCACAAAATGTCTCTTCAAATCGTGTAAAGAAATCAGAAATTGACTCATCCGCTTTCTGTTTACAAGACGCTAACGTTGTCCAATCTATTTTCTTAGGAGTATGAGAGTTTTTAACTTAGTCACAATATCCTTGGGAAGATCTACTATCTCCTGTTTTTGCGCAGGTTCCCTAGCCACATCTATTTCTTCTAAATGCACCCAAGTATCAGCATATGCTACATTATCATCTATTTTCTATATTGTTCTCCACATATCAGGGGGCAAAATAAGCCCAAAAAAATATAAATATCTGGCAAGGTCATAGTGCAGGAGCTAATGGCACCTTCCACTTCTTCATAGAAAGCGGCCGGATTTTTCCCCGGGTCAGGCAAAGCAGCTTTTAGAGCCATAACGTCTGCTCTACTCGAAGGAGTATAGACCCAATTTTAGACAAAATATCCCTTTGCATCATCTGAAGTTTTATCGTCATTTGTGCCCGCACCCTTTGGAGGAACATAGAGAGGCGCATCTTCACGCATCGGTTTTATAGTAACTACAGTATCACTAGGGTCATTGTCTAGCCCCAAAACTTCTTGTTGCACTGGGGTCTGAACTGTTTGTGCAGTTTGAACTTTACCAGCTACTTTCTGCTCCGCTTTTAAACATCCTGCATCATGTCTTAATTTAACTACTTGCCTAATTAGATCAGATATATTTGACAAAAGGAAAGTTCCATCACTTAATTGTTTATAATCAGAATTTATATCCTTGGGCTCTAAGTTTTTAGAAACGTTTCTAAAACCAAGTATTACCTCCCAGGGGGAAACATCCTTTACAACGCAACTTTTACCACGCAGTGCATTTACGACGCAACTTTTACAACGCAAACCATTACAACGCATTGCGCTGGGGGGCGCTCTAGGATAGGGAATAGATTTAATTTACTATCCAACACCTTCCCTACTATCCACGGGGACTGGAGTTGGAATAGTAAATTAAACTATTCACTATCCAGCACCCCAAAGCGCTATGCGTTGTAAAGGCATGCGTTGTAAAAACCGCGTTGTAAAGGCATGCGTGGTAAAAGCATGCGTTGTAATGTCATACATCCCCTCCCAGGTAAACTTCTCTGCAAAATATAACTGCTCTAAATCCTTCCATTGCTGCAAGATCTGGAGCAGAAGTAGTCCCACAAGCTTCTTTGCGAGCAGTAGATCTACTATTGACTTTTTTCGGCGGCTGGAACGGCGTTGTTGTTTGCCGTTTCCAGCTTTGATTGCCAGCACGCGGGACGTTTCTGCTTGAGCGCCGAGAGGGTTTACACGCTGGTAATTTCACGTGTTACTAATGGTTCCCTGATCCTGGGATTCCCGATTAGCAAGGGTATTTGAAACACAAACCCTGACAGAGTGTGTATATACGATCACACTGATACCGCGTGCGTGGCTTTATCACTCCACATCTATATCTATATTGGCACATGCTGTCAATTACTAAGTCTGGAAACAAGGCAGAATATAAGTGCCGAGGTTCCCTAATCACGATCTAGATACATTAGGAGGATAACATTATTTTAACTTTGAAGAGATAATTCGCTGGACGAATATCTTTTGAGACGTAGAAGGAGGCAGAGTACCCCTGACTCTATTTTGATTGATATAAAATAATTGAGAACCATTGGGAAACATTTATTGTAATTGTCCTGATGAAGGTGGTTAAACACTTAACAAACCGCCGAAACGCGTCGATGCACAAGGAGTAATACGTGAAAAACAGACTAAGGAAAATTCTGAGCTTTTGTTGGAATTTAGTCCTTTACTTGTACCTCCTTTTTTATAGGAATGTTGGATTTATTTCTTTTATAGTGTTCCATTTTGTATATGTTTCCCATTTTTAACAAAATATAGTGTATGCTAATAAACTGTGCAGATATACTTTTATTATAGTGTTTTCACTGCTTTTTTAATATTTTTTATATTGCTTCCTTGTTATGATTTGATATTGTTGAGTTTATATGTGTATGTTTGTAAGAATTTGTGTTTCTATGGTAATTCGCCCAAAGGGAATTATATTCTGACTTGTTTTTTCGTCAACTGTCAAACTGGAGCGAGTCTGCCACCAATCTTGCTTATCTATGTCTCTATTGTCTAAAGAAAGATTTTCTTCATCAGAAAGATCATCCTCAGGGGCAGAGGGAAACTTATACGGGGCAGAGGTCAATCTAACAAGATGGAATCATTCTGAGGTTTATTAAGTATGGGATAAATATGGCTCCTAATAAAATACTGGTCCGTTACCTCTAAACGACGCTCCCTTTCCTTTTTCTTTTATTGTCTTCCTCTCTTTATTTTTTAATTCTAACGCTTTTTGATAAATCGTTTTTCGCTATTCTTTTCCTGCTATAGCTTCTTTCCTCACTCTCTCTTGCACTTCGTTTCTCCCACATTCGTACACAATCAAACATAAGTTGTCGACTTTTTCTCTTGAATAAACACTGCTCTACATATTGAATCTTTTAAAAGTCAAATGACCCAGTCACATGCCATCGTAAATCAGGATCCTTTTTCGTATATTTGTTCCACAGTGTACTATACATTATGGAAGAAATACCGTATTTAGGGGCCTATTATGATTGTGGTTTTTCCGCATCCTCCGGGCCGGCGGAAGCCACCGCCGGCCCAGAGTATGCAGACCCACCAAAGACCCACCGCCACATTAGGATGGCTGGTGGGTCCTGGTTTCCGTCCGCAGCTTTTCCGCAGCGGTTGGCTTACAACCGCGGCGGAAAAGCTCTAATATGGTGGCGGTGTCTCTCAGACACCGTCCACCATATTAGGAAGGGCTTTAAAAGATGCTTTTCCGCGGCGGGTTTTCCGCCATGGAAAAGCATGTGGAACTTCACTGCGGGGGCCCGTAGTGAAGGGGGGGTGGGGGATGCACATGGGGGGTACCTATGGTACCCCCCTGCATTTGTATGCAGAAATCGGCAGGCACCGCGCGGTGCCTGCCGCTTTCTGCATACAAATGCAATGTATGCTTTTTTAACATTGCGGCGGGTGCAGCTTGAAGCTGCACCCGCCGCAATGTTAGAGATAGAGGATGTGACCGCCACCCTAGCGGTCACATCCTAATCTTCACGGAGGGACCGCCGCTGCCCCTGCGGACGGTCCCTCCTACTCTATGGTGGCGGACGGACTCAGGTCCGTCCGCCATCATAATCGGCCCCTTAATGTACATATGCCTGCCAGGTGTCCCCTCTGGGGGAGCCGGCTGACTTCTGTATAAATCCATTTTGGTACCTCAAAGACAGCAACACAGCCTACGAAGTGTGCTGGAAACAGGCATGCTACCAAGTGTTTGTAAACTATTACCCTTCCAAAATAGTCAAACGTAGAGAAAAATCTCCACATTACCTGCCTTTATTTAAAAAAAAAAAAATCAAACAAACAAAACCAGAATCTTAGCCAAGCAAATCAAGAGCACCGCTGCAGCGACCTTACCAAACAAGAGCCTCCAACTTCCAACTGCCAATCTCTTGATCGACCTAATGGTCTTTGCAAAAATTACTCTAAAGGATACCTCAGTCGGGACCGGCCACCACCTGGAGGGTCAAATCGAAAAACCTGAAAAAATCACTTAGGGCTGAAAAGACAAGGGTCTCCTCATGCAGAACGTCTCCTCAGCAAAATTCCACTCTTCCGTCAAGACACTCCTTTGGATGGCCGCGTCTCCGATGAGGACCCACTTGTCGGGTGCCAACTGTGGAAATGTGCTTTTTAATGAGCACACCGGTCCAGGGGCCACCCTTCTCTGTCCATGGGTCCTTAGACCAACAAAATAGAGATTGGCACCGAAGCTGGAATTCAAAAGAACAAGTTTATTCACTCATGAGTGGGACCACGTCCATACAACACCCTCAAGGGTTCCAGGTAGTAGTACATTAAAGTCACAGAACACAGGTCTTATATACAGCTTTTTCTGCACTGGTAAGCATGTGGGTACAAATAGAAGGTACAGGCCTACACAGGAATAGTTACCGACAAACATGGGCAGATGGTAAATTACTTAGTCAGCAAAGTGGGAGGGAAGCAGGAGTGCTTATGGCAGCACTAAGAGATTGACAGTTGAGTCTGAGACCAGGTGTTCTGGCAGCTACAAACTCTTTAGCATTCATATTGCTTTTAGCTGAGTCAGGAAGTCACCTAAAATAGACAGCACAGGCAGGGAAGAAGACGTGCAGCAGAGGATGGAAGAATTACAAAGCCAACAAAATGGATGCCACAACCAAAATGGTTTCAGCTTATGCTAACCGAAATTATTCCGGATTTCCACACGTGGACTCCTGGGGGATATGCAAAAGGCTATTGATAGACCTCTCGGATATAGAGGGTGGCCTCTGCTCCCTGGAGAAATGAGTTGCCAATCGTACGGCCCGACTGAGCAGCTTCACCGACTGCGCAAGCAGGGTAAAGAGGCTGAAAGTATGCTCAGTAAACATGACTATAGATGGCACGTGGCCCTGCAGCATGTGAAGGTCGACCTTTTGGGATTGCTGTTGGTCTGGCTAGTGCGGGAGGTTCAGCAGCGAGTCCCCATAGGTGCAATATTCTAGCCCACTAATAGGATACACACCATGCAACTAGACATAAACAGGGCCGTCAGTGATTATTACTGTGAACTATATGCTGCCCCTGCTCTGTCATCCCTGTCCCACACCCGTGGATTCTTTGACTTCCTCCAGATTAAACGGCTTAACGCCTTGCAGCGGGCTGAACTAGATGAGCCACTGCAACTGGAAGAGAGCCACATGGCCAAAGCTCATATCACACGCAACAAAACTCCAGACATTGACTGACTGCCGATAGAATACTACCACAATTTTGTTACCCAAACCTCCCAGTGCCTTTTGGACATATTTGTGGAGGCCGGGGAGGGGGTCACCTTCCGTATTCGCTTCCCTAGGCAATGATTGTGCTTTTGCCCAAGCCCGGCCTGGACGCGCGCTCCTACCGTACCATCTCCCTGCTAACTTGGTTTGTAAGATCCCAGGCCAGGTGTCGGTAAACCGTCTCTTACCACTTGTACACCTGATGGTTCACACCGATCAATCCGACTTTATACCGGGACGCAGCACTTTTGTGACTATCTGCGGACTACGGCGCCTCATACACAGTGCACCATCCGATGCATTTGAACAAGAATTGGTGCCGCTGGACGTGGAGAAGGCATTCAACACCTAGGGCTGGAACTATCTCTTGCTAATCCTTGCTGAGATGGGGTTCGGACTGGGATGAGTTTGCAACCTCTATGCCAATCCCACAGACAGATTTGAATAGGACAGGACAGGAATACCCGCTGTCCCTCTCATTTTTGCCCTGGCCATTGAACCCCTGGCCTGCCAAATCAGTCGGTGGGTGGAGGAGTGGGGCATCTGAGAACGTGACGTGCACCATATTGTACCATTATACACTAATGATGTTTTAGTCTTTCTACACAAGATGAGTGCGTCGCTCCTGGGCATCATGCAGATATTGGATGCCTTTGGTCACTCCTCTGGGGTCCGTGTGAACAGGGATAAGTCACTGAGCCTTACCTTTCTGGTGCTCACTCCCAATATCCCCACTAGGGTGGGTGGCAATATCTAAAATGTTGGTCCACCCCCGACTGTTATATTTTTTGAGGCTCTTCCTGTTGTGCTCCCCAGGAGCTTCTTTCGGGAGTTAAACAGGCTGTTGCTTAAATTGATTTGGGGCTCGGGGCATCGTCGGGTTGCCCAAACCACAATCCAATGCCCTCTTCCAGAAGGCGGTTTAGGGGCTCCTCATTTTGAGCTTTACTAAGCTGCCACGCAGCTGCGGTGGCCGAAGACATGGTTCGGCAACATTCGGAGACTGTCCTAGTGTTGCCAGGGGCGAGCACCTACACCTGGCTATCCAAACCTACCTCTCGCTCACGTCACAAGCTTAGGCAGATGGTAGTAACTTGTACCTGCTGGCACAGCTACGTACACTCCAAGGGCCCCATGCTCCCATATTCCCCAGCAATCATCATCTGGGATCTGCCTCTACTACAGAGGCCGGCACATGCCTCAACCTGGCTCCTTGGAGTGACTTGGAGCTCACACGGATAGGCGATCTCCATCACAAGGGCACTCTCATGTTATTCAAGGATCTAGTGGAGGCATGTGGTCTGAGAAATGGCCAGTTTGTAACTCACCAGGTTCTTCTTCAGAGAGTAATCCAGGAAATGTGGAATGCAGATGACTCCGAGCCCTCCACTTCCCGGACAATACATACCCTCCTGTCAGCCACATGCACTCGTCACCCCATCACCACTTTATACACAGTGCTCCACACTTCCTCTGTCGATTACACAGTGAAGGTACGTACTAGGTGGAATGAGGTGCTCCAACATTCACTTACAGATGGGGCCTGGACTCACGCTCTTCAGATGAGGAGAAGTGCATCTGCAACCCTAGGTTCTGCTACACACAGTTTAACTACATTTACCACACTTATCTCTCACCATGCCATATCAAGCACATGTTCCCAGAACTCTCCCAAGAGTGCCCCAGGTGCAAACTACGGAATACAGACTTCTTCTACATGGTCTGGGCATGCCCCTCCCTATAATCTTCATGGGGAAAGATAACAGAAATGGTGTCAGACATGGCAGCACTTACTCTCACCCCACTCCCAAATCATGGCTTCTGAGGCTGCGCCCCATGCAAAAGGCAATAAAAATACACATTGTTTTATAGACCTGGCATTTGTTTTATTTAAGCGCAGTATCGCCATGGCATGGAAATCGCCTGCTCCTCCCCACACTCAATGGTGGTTAGACGTGTTTCTGACTTGCACCAGGGCTGAGGTACACACTCCGAGGTAACTTCGCATGAAAGGCGGCGCTCTGGGAGAGTGCTGTCCCACCCCCTGGCTGGGAACAATCACACAACCAGCACCTCCATAAGACACTCACGTCTCTTCCAACTTCATGAGGCGCCCAGGCAATGTATAGCCCTCTCACATCCCACACCCCTCTACATGTATGTGGCACTGTGATGCATTCCTAGAGGCACACCTTGCATGGTGGGAGGATGGTGTGAGGGACACCCACACACCACAGATAGCTGATTAGGAACCTGAGACATCTCAAACTGTTTTATTGTTTTTCGGTTTATTGTCTTTATGACCTGTTTCCCCCGAGTATTGGGTAACCAGAAACGGGATCATTGATTATGTTGTTCCACCCTGTTATTTACTGATCGTGATGTGTCTCCCTGATGTACCCTAACCCTATTCTCACAGTACTGTAATGATGTGTCAGGAGCACCACAAATGACTACTGTATCACACTAAATAAGCTGTCAATAAAAATAATTCTGTCTTAGATGTCTCCTTATGGGATGGAAACACGTAAGACTACACCTAGTTGTAAATCTACCCCCAGTCCATTCTTTTATGTTATTTGCAATAGTTTACCATGTAAGGCACAAACACCAATACGCAATACCTAAAAATCAAACAGAGCACAGTAATCTTCCTAGTTCTGAGGGTTTGAAACCTATATCACTGGAGCAAAACACATTGGCAGTGAGTGAGGGGATGGGACATTTAACCTTCATTGAAATTGCTCCTTTACATCCTTCAAAAGCACAATAAATATGTATCTTCAAGGTATGTAGATGTGAAGTTAGTAACAGTCAATCTAGTGAACAATATGAAGACCGATCATGGTAAGATGCTTTTTCTGTTCTTGCTCCCTTGCTAGCTCACCATTTCTTTCAAATGCATTCTGATAAACCCAGAGCTTCGGCGGAGTCATACTATTGACTGTTGAGACTACTGGCATCTGGCATGACCTGCATATCAAAATGTGTAATCCCTGCAAAAATTATCTTACTTACCGGATTGGCAGACTACCTTTGAATTGGGTAATAGTAATAGTAGGACCTGTTTTTTAGAGTGCTTAAAAATAGCAACATTTAGGGCCAGATGTATGACCAATTTTTTGCAGTCGCAAATGGGAAATC
This sequence comes from Lissotriton helveticus, assembly GCF_964261635.1. Classification (NCBI taxonomy): domain Eukaryota; kingdom Metazoa; phylum Chordata; class Amphibia; order Caudata; family Salamandridae; genus Lissotriton; species Lissotriton helveticus. The sequence goes on along the minus strand of NC_136065.1, from coordinate 1,073,721,545 downwards.
AGCCAGTTTGCAATCCCAAAATAGGTCTGTTCTATGTACCAACCCTATTTTGCGAGTCAGTAACCTATTACTGACTCGCACAATAGGGTTTGCAACTCACTATTAGGAAAAGACATGGCAAGGGCATCCCTTCCTAATAGCGAGTCTCACTTCTATGTATGATTGTTTTGCGACTGCAATTAGGGTCGCAAAACATTTGCTGTTTACCACCTACTTTAAATAGGTGGAAAGCTACTCGCAAATATATTTCATAAGAGCAGGCAGTGTTCCCATTTAAACAGAAACGATAATTTTTTCTTTTTCGAATGCATCCCGTTTTCCTTTAAGGAAACGGGCTGCAGTTAAAGAAAAAAAAAACTGCTTTACTTAAAAAGCAGCCACAGACATGGTGGTCTGCTGACCCCAGCTGGCCACCATGTGAGCAGTCGCGGTTGGTAGTGGGAGTACCTGCCGGGCGGTGACGTGGGGAGGGAGAGTGGCAGGGTGGGGAGTAGTAATCTATGGATTACGGAGCTTTACAGGTAAGAAAATATATACATTAATAAAACGAATTTCGTTGCGCGCACTGCATCGCATTTGGGTACGCAGTGCACGCAACAGGCCCTGAAACAGAATATGGACCACAGTGCGAGATGGGTTTTGGAGCAGTGCATCAGCAAGTCAAGTCCCATGGTTTCCCATACTAGCAGATTAAGGAAGCTCAACTGGCCTCCTGCAGGAGGAGGATTTATGGTACATTGAGGGACAGGAGGGGGAAGAGTGGCAGGTTTATTAAGAAAAAACAACTTCTCTGAGTTTCAGTGAGGCAGGATGGGTTGGGGGTAAATTTGGGATATCCCTGGGGTAGAGGGATTAGTTGGAGGGGGAGCCTCACGGGTTGCAGTCAAAGTGACCAGGGGGATGGGTTGGAGGGAGACACTGAGGGGGCACAGGGTTGACGGGGAGCAGGGATTCCAGGATGGGGTATTATTGGCTGGGATCCCAACCCCAGGGTCAATGCGGGAACCGATGTCTGCCAGTGTGGCTGCGCTTATTGCTATGGGAGGGAAGGAAGTAAAGAATTCTTTAGCTCGGACCTTGAAGATACAGCAATGATCAACAACACTTTAGAGGTGAGGGCAGAAAAAGTCAGTTTAATGCCTTTTTCTGAGTAGCAGTTGGCAGACAAGTTTGCATGGGTTTAGCTAATGTTATTGTTGTTGTTGCCATTGGTGAAGCAGGCTGAAAGGGAGGGTGTGAAGACTGTGAACAAGCTCACATCAAAACGAGGCAGGAAGTTAAAGGTTATGTTATTGTAAATTAAGTTTAGTAGATGTTAATAGATTTTTTTTAAGTTTGAAAAATAATTTTATTAATCAGAGAAACAAGGTGTCAATACATAGTGCATGAGTAATTAAAAAATGATTGGAATAAAAGGGAAAAAGGAAAGCAATAACAATCAAATAAAGTAGTGCAGCAAAATCAATGACAAGAGCTAATCATGGGCTTGAAAGTTAAACATAGGATATACAGTGGTTATTAAACATGTTCAGATAAGAGTATATACATAACAGATAATAATGAAGGAGAAAGGAAATGCAAAGGGTATTTAAGGAGGTTTGGAAACTTCTTGCTGGGCAGGCTGTGGACGAAATGAACGATGAGCACATTTATCAAGATACAACGTAATGGGAAGGCATAAGTTCGCACGTTTCGCCGCCATATGAATAGGAAAGACAAAAGTAGTATCTAGCCTATGGTTATGACATACACTGTACCACCATGCTTTGAAAGAGACACCAGAGGAAGTTTTCCAGTTGATAGTAATCTGTTGAAACGCAACAGCTAACAATAAGTCAACAATATGAGCATTAAGTCCAGTTCCCTCCCAGCAGGGAGAGAGGCTTCCTAGGAAGATGTGAGTGTGAGAAAAGGGGATGCATGTGTGGAAAATTACATTAATTTGAGCCCATACCTGTATCCAGAAATCATGAACAGACTTGCAAAGGAACAACATGTGAAATAAGGTGGCATGTGGGGAGGAGCAAGACCAGCAAGTGTCTGGAGAGGTGGAGAAGCACTTATTAAGGTCAGAGGGTGTAAGAAGGAGTCTATTATATATGAAGAACAGACATTGCGTCAAGGTCGCCGCTCTAGACGATTTGCGAATCTTAATCCATATCCTGTACCACAAAGGTATTGACCATGATGTGGCAAAGTCGTGTTCCCATTGCTCCTCCACCTTAGACTTAGGCCTAATAGACTCCTTAGCATGGAGGTATTTATAAATAATAGAAGCTTTGGAAGTGGTGCGTAAGAGGGAGTGGAGTCTTGAGACAGAAGTGGGAGGGGCGGGGGGAGCATGCGTTTGTGAAAGTCGAGTGTAAGTTGCCATCACTGTTTCCTTAGGTAGAAGATATTTGTGAGCAAAGGATGCAGGTAAATCAAAGGAGGAACTAAGAATGGGGAAAGATAAGAAAGTAGAGTGTGAGAACAGTTGTGATATCCAGATTAATCCTTTTTGCCTCCAGGACTTCCAATAAAAGGGTTCATTGCAGATTAAGAGATGTGCATTGTGCCAAATGGGAGAGGTTAAGAGGTCAGCAATTGTAGCAGGGGGAAGAGGATTAGAAGATAATAGGAGTCTGGTAGTAAATTTATGAATGGGAGTGGCAAGTGAAGAGGGTTTGCGCGAAAAGGAAAGGTATTCAGTGAAAGAGAAGGGAGAGATAAAAAGACGCTCAACCTTGGCCCATAGAGGGCAAGGCGAGGTGGAATCCTGTAACCAGAAGGAGGCTTGTCGCAACAAGAAAGGTTTTTGATAGGTCAAAAAGTCTGGGAAGTTAACTCCGCCTTCTGATTTGGGCCGTATTAGTCTAGCAAGGGACATCCTAGGTTTTTTGCTGTCAGAACCGAATTAATTTTCTTGAAAAATTTGTTAGGGATGGGCATTGGAATGTTGGAAATTGTGTAGAGAATTATAGGGGATAACATCATCTTGATGGTGTCAAGGCAACCCCACCAAGATAAGTAAAGAGGGTGCCATCTGGTTGTTAAGTCTGATATCTTTCGGATACATTTATTCAGGCATAAGGAAATAGTTTCTGAAATGGAGGGGGTAATGTGCAAGCCTAAGTATTTGATGTGCGAAGAGCTCCAAGTGAAATTGGAGGCGCTAAAGTCAGGTTTGAAAGTGAACTTCGTCAGAGGCAAAATCTCACACTTATAATTATTAAGTTTATAACCAGAAATCAGGGAATAATTCCGCACTTCGTCTAGGAAGGCAGGAATCGAGTCTGTGGGGTTGGAGATGAAAAGTAAAATATCGTCTGCATAGGCAGCAAGTTTAATATGGAAGTTCGCAACTGGAAAGCCATGAATATTAGGGTTCTGGCGAAGCTTGGACAGGAAGGACTCCAAGGCCAAGTTGAAAAGAAAAGGGGACAAGGGACAACCTTGGCGAACACCTCTGCCAAGATCAAAAAAGGGAGAAATTAGGCCATTAGCACACACTGCCACCCGCAGGCTGGAATATAATGGGGAAATCAAGGAAATAAATCTGGGACCAAAACCAAACCATTCAAGAGTGTGGAAGAGATAGGACCATTCAACCCTGTCAAATGCCTTCTCGGCATCTAAGGCAATCGCTGCAAGGGGGTGCTGTAGACGTGGGGATTTTGATAAAATGTTAAACAAGAGTCTAGTATTGTCAGTGATAAATCGGCCCTATACGAATCCAGACTGCTCCTCACCTAAGAGGTCAGGAAGTAGAAGGTCCAGTCGTGCCGCCAGCGACTTAGCGAATATTTTATAGTCAATGTTCACTAGGGAAATAGGTCTGTAATTTTTACAGTATTTGACATCTTTCCCTTCCTTGGGTATCAAGCAGATGTGGGCATCAGAGAAGGAACCTGAGGAACTACCAAGGGCAACACATGTGTCTATAAGAAAGTGGAGTTTTGGGATTAGTAATTGTGAGAAGTGGAGGAAAAATTCGACCGTGAACCCATCTGGGCCAGGGGCCATGTTTGTTTTGAGATGTTTAAGTGCAGTGAGCAATTCTCTCTGGGAAATTGCAGATTCTAAGTGAGAAAGATCAAGAGGAAAATTAGCAGGTTTCTGAATGGTAGAGAAAAAATGTGTTAGAGAGTAAGAAGAAGGTTGAGTTTCAGAAGAGTAAAGGGTTTTGTAAAAAAGGGAGAATTCAGTGAGAATATCAGCATCCTTATGGTTAAGATCAGAGTTAGTGTCATAAATGGATTCAATGTTCAACTTGTTGTGCTTGACTTTTAAATAATTGGCTAAAATGTTCCCAGCTTTGTTCTTGCCTCCATAAAACTTTGCACTAGATTTCAACAAATACAATGATGCATCTTCTGTAGATTTCTCACAAAATTTCATTTTGGCAGCAACAAGGGCAGTCAGACTATCTTGCGAGTGCGAAGTAAAGTAGGCGTGTTCCAATCTCTTGATGTCGCGAAGGAGATCTCCAGTGAATTTACGAGCAGCTTTATGTGTTTTCGCCAGATAACCAATAATAAAATCTCTCGCTGCAGCTTTGAAAGCATCCCAAATGGTGTGTCTTGGAATGGAAGGAGTATCATTGAGCAGAAAAAACTCATCAAAAAATGCTGTGAAAGAGGTAGTGAACTTGGGATCTAAGAGAAGTGTATTGTTGAAGCGCCATCTTTTGGGTCCAGCAACTTTAGGGAGTATGTCAATATTGACTAGGACAGGCGCATGATCCGATAATAAGATCGGACCAATTTCGGCATTAGTAAGCGTTTGAGCGATGTTGTGGGTAACAAAAATGTAATCAATCCTTGATTGGGAGTGGTGGGAGAGAGAGTAAAAAGTGAACTCCTTTGATGACGGATTACAGAGTCGCCAAGTGTCAATGAGTTTGTGTTGGGAGATAGCTTGAGCAAAGAGTTTGTGAGATTTATTGGGAATATAAGGAGCAGTAGAGTTTCTGTCAGAGAAAGGATCAAGGAGTTGGTTGTCACCAGCAAGGATGAAATTATCATCCATGAATCGGGTGAGGTGGTGGGACAACTCAGTCCAAAAAAGGGGATTCCCACCAGTAGGGGCGTAAACATTGAGGAGAGAGATTGGAACACCTCTAAGAGATAGTCTGACATGCGTCCATCTACCTTCAGTATCCGACTCATGAGAAATGAGAGAATGAGAGAAGGATTTGCGACATAAAATTGCTACCCCATTACGTTTCCCGTCGCCCTGAGAATAATAAACCTCACCCACCCAACCCCTCTTAAGTTTTGCAGATTCCGTATCTGAGAGGTGAGTTTCTTGTAGAAATGCCAAATCAACATTTAATTTAGCTAGGTGAGACAAAATTCTCTGTCGCTTGATTGGAGAATTAATACCCTTTACATTCCATGAAATAATTTTCAATGACATACTATACAAAGCATACTGTAATAAACACAATTAGCAAAATCCGAGAAAAAACCCATGAGAAAAAATATATGGAGAAGAAGGAAATTGTTGTAGCAAGTAAAGAAGAGAGAAAGAGAAGAAAAGGCAATGAGGTTAAATTGAAGACGAGGAAGAGTAAGTAGGTCATGAGTGAGAAAGAGGAAAAAAGTGAAAGAGAGTAAGTAAATGCTAGGGAATAGAGGACGTTGTGAAAGCATGAAAGGGAAAGTAGAGAAATAGACTGTGTAAAGATTGAGAACACCTATGAATAAGTAAAGAAGGAGATTATTAAAAAGTGAAATGGTGAACGGGAGAGTGAAGAAATGAAGAAAGGAGGGGAGAAGAGAGGAGTAAGAGCAGGAGCAAAGAATGAAGATAAAGGACAGCAAAAAGAAATGTGCAACAACAGACGAGCAAGATAGATAAATCCAGTGAATGAACGAAAAAACATAGGAAAAGAGGAAAAAGACGAATTGAATCAAGTAGAGGAGAGAAGACACCTTGAAACAAAGGGTAAAAAAGAAGGAGGATAAGAAAGAGGAAATAGGGGCAGGTGCAAACATGCCAAACAAGGAAGGAAGAGCGTACTTACGAGGAAGGGAAATGAGGACGGACAATCAGGAAGAGGATCAAACGTGAGGAAGGGGGAGGAAAGAGCCAACTGGAGAAGGCAGGACGTCCAAGGTCAGCAAACCGTCCAGCCGGGGAAACAGCACGGAACGTAACATAAAATCTGCGGGGACATGAGGAAAAAGTCAGGAAAACAAGTCAATAAAGAACAAACAGGGAGCTGATATGACCAAATACAGTAGGTAAGGGGAAGATGAACAGGGATAATTACTACAAGACAAAACCAGCAGTAAATGCTAAAGAGGAACATAAGAACAAGGAATTAAATTGCGAAGCTTGAGTAATAAATGAGACAAGCTAAACTGGGAGAAACAACAGCAACTCAGGAAAAGTCAAGGAGGAAAGGAAGAAGAAGTACCAGAGACATCCATGTCAGCTGCTCGGCAGGAATTCAAGAAACTTCGAAGTCGGACAGGATCTTCATAGTTCGTAGTCTTGTTGTTGTAGGTGACCTTAAAAAGACAAGGATGAAAAGGGCCATATCTGGCGCCAATGGAGCGAAGGTCCGATCTCATGTCCAGGAATGCTTTACGACGGTTGGCCGTGGATTTGGCGTAGTCTTGCGCGAAAAACAAGGAGGATCCTGACCATGTGAGACGAGGAGAAGCTCTGGCCGCTGAGAGGACTTTCAGTAGATCAGTATACTCCAGGAAGTACATGATTACACCTCTTGGTCTCGGCGAAGTGGCAGTAGGTGAAGCGGCTCGTCCAAGTCTATGAGCTCGTTATATGTTGAGCACAGTGCCTTCAGGTAGGTGCAGGAGTTTAGGTAAAAAGGATTTGAAAAAAGCAATGGGGTCACTCCCCTCGCAACCCTCCACCAGGCCGTAGATACGTAGGTTATTACATCTGTTTCTATTCTCAAGATCCTCCACCTGCCTTTGGAGAGAGGAGATTTGCGAGTGCACATGGGAAACTTTGGTGGATGACTCTTGGAGAGAGGAAACACTTCGTTCCACCGACGTGACTCTTGCATCCATCTGCGACCAGTTATCAGTGAGGACTTGTAGCTTAGCATTAGTTTCTTCCATAAAGGGACGAAGTGCCCTTATCTCCTCCAGCAGCAGCTCCATAGAGATGGTCGGGGCAGAGTTAGATGGGGAGGGAGGATCTTTTTTTAGCCGTTTGGTGGTGGCCTTTCCTGAGGGCTGCACGGAGTGCTCCATTTCAGACAGTGACACGTGGGTAGTAGATGTTCGTGAAGCTTCTAAGTGCGCCAGTTCAGAGAATATTTTGGAGTTTTTGATAAAGGTGCGCTTCGGAAGCTTGTTAGCACAATCTATTGTAATTCTACCCATGAGGTAATAGCCACCACTGAGAGAAAAAAAAATCAGTCAAAAGACCTCTATATGCGCCAAAATCGGCCAAGGGCCGAAGGTTATGGAAAGAGTCTGCTGAGTAGCTAAAAATGCCAACAAAAGCTGTGAAGCGACACTGATAGGAAGGCTGTCACAGGCAGAGATTCCAAAGAAAGGATGCCGGAAAACCTAAAATGGCTGCCGAAATTAAGGAAGACATTAACAGCCTTTATGTGGAGGCAGGAGGTCAGGAAAGTCATTTAAGGGCATTGAAAAATGGTGATAACCCACCTTGCATGTGGAAACTTGAGCCGGACATCCTAAAGGGCTGTCAGAGGCAGGAAAGCGTCACGAGTGAGACGCACTTCAGAAGTACAAAATGGCGGCCGCAGTCATCGTAGAGCCGCGGCCGGAGCGAATTCCAGCAGAAAAAAGCAGAAAGTAGCCTTAAGGAGCCTCAGAGAGAATGACCAGGCATGCCTGAAGCGTTCCGAAGGCTGAAGTCTCCGACGTCGGGTGAAGAGAGGTGTGCGAACCGCCTGTTTTCCAGCGGCAGGAACGGAGTGCTCACAAGGACGCCGCCATCCTCGTCGGGCGCTAATCCACGCCTCCCATGTTAATAGATTCACTGTTAAATGGTAGGGGAAGTTTAGAAAGTCACAAATGCAGGATTGCAGTATATTAGGAGGTAGTTACTTGATGGTTAATGTTAATGAGACATTTAGGGGTGGGAGGTAGGAACTTTTGTATAGTAAGGTTTTAGTTTTGTAAGAAGAAATGCCCAGGCATTTTTTGTGATGCAGCTCCTGTTCCAATAAAAGCAGCCTTTTTCACACATACAAAATGTGTCAGTAGTATGCGCTGCGCCTCTCTCACCCAGTGACAAGGAGCAGGCATCGGCTCTGCTCATTAGTGTTTGTTTGCACTGCTTGTGTATCCTGACAGATAGCTTTCCTGTCTATAATGCATTGCTGAATATTTTGGACACAGTGCATCATGGGTGTAATCTGAAAGATATACCAGGTACAGATAAGTCTGCAGGGGCGGCTCCTCCATGTGGGCGGAGGAGCGTCGCCCGCTGCTTTCTCGCAGTGCGAGAAGCAGAAACAAAAAATGGTATTTTAAATATCATTTTGTGTTTCTGCTTCTCGCACTGCCAGAAAGCAGAGGCAGGGTTTAGTTAGGGGCAGGTGGGCGGGTGGGCGTGTCTGCTGGAGGGCAGGGGAGGAGTGGCTTGCCCACTGTTGTGTGCGCTGATTGTTTGGTAAGCCCCAGGGTTGACCAAACCAGTTATACACACTCTGCATTTTCTCTATGTAGGCTGCATGCAGCCTACATAGAGAAAAGGGCCTCCCCATAGATTCCTGTGAGGTCGGCGTCCCAGCCAATCACAACGCTGCCATTGCAGCATTGTAATTGGCTTAGGGGAGAGGAGAGAGGCTGCCTGCGGCTGCTTCCTGTTGTAGGACGATGCAGACTGACAACGCAGGACGTAGTTAACGTAACTTTTATTTTTTATTAAGTAAACCTCCCACCCCCACGCAACCCCCTCCCTGCGGGCCCCCCCACCAGCTAATCATACCGGCCACAACTACAGGTCTGTACTATTTGTAGGTCTGCTGCCTGCAGTGAATAGTGTTACCCTGTGTACCCTGAGATATAGCTCTTATGAGTACATATCTTTAACATATATCAAGAGTAATAACAACAAAGTTAGTGTGTAATACAACAAGCATTGTCATAGCCAATTGGTCTCGCCTGTGTAAGAGCTATCGGGTTTGACAATGTGCTTTAGCCATGTTGTACAACAGCACGGCTGCTGTTGAGCATAGCTAAAAGTTAGTGGCATAAGGGAGACTACCATAGCCCAGAGTGTCATGTAGTGGTGTAGAGATGCATGGGATAAAGAAGAAAGTAGAGTGGCATAGAGTGGAGTAGAGTGTTGTAGAGTGGAATGGCATAGAGTGGCTTAGAGTGGAGTGGCATAGAGTAGAGTGAAGTGGCGTGAAGTAAAGTAACTTGAAATGGTGTAGAGGAAGGTGCGTAGAGTGTTGTAGAATGTCATAGACTGATGTGAAGTAGAGTAGCATAGAGTGCAGTGGAGCAGAATAGAGTAGTAGAGTTGAGTAGTGTGTCATAGAATAGAGTGAAGTAAAGTGGTATGGAGTGACATAGAGAAATTTTGCATAGAGCATCGCAGAGTGTTGTAGAGTGGTGTGGTATAGAGTGGAGTAGAGTGACGTAGAGTGGAGTAGGTTTTAATGAAGTACAATGTCATAGAGTGGAGTTTCGAGGAGTGCAATTTTATAGAGTGGAGTGTCGTAGAATACAGTAAAGTGGCCTAGAGAGAAGTTGTGTAGAAAGCAATGGAGCAGAGTAAATGAGCTTAGAGTGCTGTGCCGTAGAGTCTATTGTTTTTTAGTAGAATGGTGTAAACTGCATTGGCATAGAGTGGAGTGGTTTAGAGTGCAGTGCAGTGGCCTAGAGTAAAGAGGCATAGAGTAGAGGGGCGTAGAGTAGAGCAGCTTAGATTGCATTGGTGGAGAGTGGTGGCTCAGAGTGGAGTAGAGTGGCATAGAGTGCAGTGGCATAGAGTAGATTGTTTCAGAGTAGAGTGAAGTGGTGTAGAGTGGAGTGGTGCAGGGTAGAGTGGAGTGGTGCAAGGTAGAGTACAGTGGTATAGAGTGACATAGAGTGCAGTGGTGTAGAGTGCAGTGGTGTAGAGTAGATTAGCATGGCCTACAGCGGATTGGCTTACAGTGGATTGGTGTAGAGTGCAGTGGGATGGAGTACAATGGCATAAAGTGGAGTTATGCAGAGTAGAGTGCCGTAGAATGTGGTGCAGAGTAGAGTGCAGTAGCATAGAGTGGTGCAGAGTACAGTGGTGTAGAGTTCTGTGGCAGAGAGTGCAGTGTTGCAGATTAGAGTGTTGTAGAGTGCAGTGGTGTAGAGTAGAGTGACTACAGTGCATTGGCATATAGTGCAGTGGCATAGAGTAGTGCAGAGTAGAGTAGAGCAGTGGCATAGAGTACAGTGGTGCAGAGTAGAATGGAGTGGCGTAGAGTGCAGTGACACAGAGTGCAATGGTGTAGAGTAGAGTGGCATAGAGTGCAGTTGCATAGAGTGTTGTGGAATATAGTGGCATAGAGTGCTGTGGAGTAGAGTAGTTTGGTGTAGAGTGCAGTTGCATAGAGCGCAGTGGTTTACAGTAGAGTGGTGTAGAGTAAATTATTTCAGAGTACAGTGAAGTGGCATAGAGTATAGTGGTGCAAGGTAGGGTGAATTGGTGCATGGTAAAGTGCAGTGGCATAGAGTAGAGGGGTGTAGAGTGCAGTTGCATACAGTAGAGTGGCACAGAGTGAAGTGTCAGGGTGCAGTAATGCAGAGTAGACAGGATTGGCGTGGAGTGCAGTGGCATAAAGTAGAGTGATGCAGAGTAGATTGTAGAGGTGTAGAGTGCACTGGTGCAGACTACAGTAGAGTGGCATAGAGTAGAGTGGTGCAGAGTGGAGTGCAGTGGCATAGAGTTCAGTGTTGGACAGTAGATTAGAGTGGTGTAGAGTGAAATGCTGTAGAGTAGAGTCTTTCAAAAGAGAGTATAGTGGGGTAGAGTGCATTGGTTTTGAGGAAGGGGGCATGGAATCAGGGGCATAGAGTGCACCGGCATAGAGGGCAGTTGCCTAGAGCAATGTGGTGTACAGTAAATTAGTGCAGAGTGTAGTAGTATAGAGTAGAGCGGTGTATATTGGAGTGGTGCATTGTAGATTGGAGTGGCACAGGTTAGATTGCAGTGGCGTAGAGTGGAATGTAGTGGAGTGGCATAGAATGCAGTGGCATAGAGTAGAGTGAAGTGGCATAGAGTGGAATGTTGCAGGGTAGAGCGGGTGGAGCAGGGTAGAGTGCAGTGGTATAGAGTAGAGTGGCCTAGAGAGCAGTGGATTAAAGTGCAGTTGCGTACAGTGAAATGATACAGAGTAGAGTGGTCTAGAGTGTAGTGGGGTACAGTGCATTAGCATAAACTGCAGTAAAGAGGCGTAGAGTAGAGTGGTGCAGGGTAGAGTTCAGTGGCATAGAATACATTGGCAAAGAGTGCAGTTGTGAAGGTTAGAGTGGCAGAGAGTGCAGAGAGTGAAGAGTAGATTGGCGCAGATTACAGTGGATTAGAGTGCATTTGTTTTTAATAAAGTGATGCAGAGTGCAGTGGTTCGAGTACAGTGGCATAGAGTGCAGTGTCATAGTGTAGAGTGGTGCACAGTAGAGTAGAGTGGAGTGGTGTAGTGTACATTGCAGTGGCATATAGTCGAGCGACATAGAATAGATTATTTCAGAGTATGGTGGAGTGGCTGGAGTGGAATGATGAACGATAGAGTGGAGTGGTGCAATCAATCAATCAATCAATACATTTATAGAGCGCGCTACTCACCCGTGAGGGTCTCAAGGCGCTGAAGGGAGGTGGGGTGTCGCTACTGCTTGAATAGCCAGGTCTTGAGGTGTTTTCTGAAGGTGAGATGGTCCTGGGTCAGTTGTAGGTGCGCGGGGAGGGAGTTCCATGTTTTGGCTGCCAGGTAGGAGAAGGATCTTCCTCCGGTGGTGGTTCTGCGAATTGTAGGACGGTGGCGAGGGCGAGGCTGGCAGAGCGGAGCTTGTGGGTGGGGATGTAGAACGAGAGGCGGCTGTTGAGGTATTCAGGGCCTTTGTCTTGTAGCGCTTTGTGTGCGTGGGTGAGGAGCCTGAACGTGATCCTCTTGCAGACGGGGAGCCAGTGCAGGTTTCTCAGGTGGGCAGATATGTGGCTGTGGCGAGGGATATCGAGGATGAGTCGTGCGGAGGCGTTCTGTATGCGTTGAAGTCGTGCCTGAAGTTTGGCTGTGGTTCCTGCGTATAGGGCGTTTCCGTAGTCGAGTCGGCTGGTGACGAGGGCCTGGGTGACGTTTTTTCTGGTTTCAGTGGGGATCCATCGGAAGATTTTTCGGAGCATGCGCAGGGTGTTGAAGCAAGATGACGAGACGGCGTTGACTTGCTTGGTCATCGTGAGGGAGGAGTCCAGGATGAATCCCAGGTTGCGTGCGTGGTCCGTGGGTGTTAGCACGGAGCCCAGTGCTGTGTGCCACCAGGAGTCGTCCCAGGCGGATGTGGATTGTCCGAGGATGAGGACCTCCATTTTGTCTGAGTTCAGCTTCAGGTGACTGAGCTTCATCCATTCTGCGAAGTCTTTCATTCCTTCATGGAGGTTGGTTTTGGCGGTGTCTGGGTCTTTGGTGAGGGAGAGTATCAGTTGGGTGTCGTCGGCGTAGGAGATGATGTTGATGTTGTGTTTGCGTGCAGGGTAGCATGCAGTGGCGTAGAGTGCAGTAGTGCAGAGTACATTGGAGTGGCATAGAGTGGATTGGCGTTTAGTGCACTGGCATAGAGTGACGTGGTACAGAGTAGAGTGCATCGGCATAGAATGCACTGTTGTGGAGTGGCATAGAGTAGAGTGGTGCAGAGCAGAGTGGTGTAGAGAGCAATGGTGTAAAGTGCATCGTGCAGAGAAGAATAGAGTGGCAAGGAGTGCAGTCGTGTAAAGCAGATTGGAGTAGAGTGCATTGGTTTAAAGTAAATATGTGTAAAGTGCAGTGGTTCACTTAGAGTGGCGTATTGTAGAGTAGAGTGGAGTGGTGCAGCATAGATTGCAGTGTCAGAGTAGAGAAGAGTAAAGTGCAGTGGTGCAGAGTGGATTAGGATGGAGCAGAATGTATTGGAATAGGAGTGGACTGGTATATAGTGGAGTGGTACAGAGTAGAGTGCATTGGCATAGATGCAGTGTTGTGGTGTGGCATAGAGTGGAGTGCTGCAGAGAAGAGTGCAGTGGTGTGGAATGGAGTGGTGCACAGAAGAGTGGAGTGATACAAAAGGGGGGTGAAGAGTGGAGTGGCGTAAAGTAGAGTATGCATGGTGTGGTAGCGCACTACCATTACAGACAAAGCATCTTCAGTTGAAATGACCATTACATTTGCACAGACATACAGTTTCAGTGATAAAAGTATACCGCGCACAAACAATAATGTGTGGAAATGTCATCACTATTGATTTCATTTGTGCTTTCCTAATTCTGATACATTCTTAAGTAGCTGAACAGTTCATTTACAGACATTTAAATGTTGCTATGCACTAGAAACAACAAGTATTGGCAAAGCCAATAGGTCTTCATTTGATAACGGAAGCCCAGAGGATTACATTTAAAGCTCCCTGTGTAGCCCGCAGGGCATTCCTTGGTAATGTCCCTTTGATCTCCCCGCCCCTGATTTCCCCTTATACCCCAAGCAGAAATGTATCATCCACCAGCTTGCACTGGGCTGTGGTTCCCCCATAAAAAAAACTAGAAGTGGAGGCCAGTCCTTTAGAGATACTGTTACTAAACTCTGTAATTCTTTACCACTCTCACTCTAAAGCTAACCGGGAACTTCTCTTCTGCAAACTTCTGACAACCTGGCTGTCTGAAAATTGCCTCCGTAGTGTTCTCCGGCCAGCTAGATACACACTAATTAGCTCTGGGATGCCTACAAGTAGCTATGATCTTTACAAGAATAGAATAGGATAAAATAGAATAGAATAGGTCTTGGAAATGCCAGAGTTATTGGCTTTGTCAATGTCAATGTCTTTTAGCCATATTGTATAGCAGCACGGTTGCTGTTCAGCATGGCTGAAAGTCCTTTAAAAAAGCTCTATGATGTAGCCAGCACCGGCTATGTCCTCGCTCATTTTTGTCAGGCAGCTGGGTGAAACAAGCAAGACAGCACAACTTGAGGTAATGTCAGTCAGTCCGTGAACATTTTTCCAAAATATAGAGAACTTTAGCAGCATGTGAAGCTAAATCACAGGTAAGTGCAGGTGGCCACATTTGGGTAAGGGAAACTGAAAGGTAAGGCTTCTCTAATAAGTGTATACCATGTCCACATTTCACAGGATCCAGGTTTCAGTTTAAGCATAAATAAACTGATGGAATCAACACCGGCAAGCCCACCTTAAAAAACTTATTGTGGAACAGTTACCGCAATCCATCAAAGCATTTAAGCGTATAAGAAAATCAAATCTCAAATGAGTGTCTAACACTTTCATCTACAGGGCCCAAGTTCCATTTCGAAGTGTATGTAAGCGCATGAAAATGAGGCCAGCAGGTCCACTTTCAAAGTCATTTTATACGAAAGTACTCATCATCAGCAAGAGCACTTGAGCATGTGTAAGTAAAAATTACGGAACCACCTAACAAAACCATAATAAGCAAGGCAAATAATACAAAACAAAGTCCATGGGCCACAAACCTCTCACTTTGAAGTCAGAGAAAGAAAAGTAAACAGGTGTCCTTGTAAAACAGCACCTGACATTTGACCCCAGTATTTGAATGCAAAGCAAATGTGATGAGATAAGAACAAGATTTACAGGCCTATTTACAGAAACAGAGCTCGGAGAGAGTGAAAACACAAGCGCTTGTGTTAACTGCTCTTTAACAAAGAAAAAAGTAGTCGATAAAACAGCTGCTAAAATTGGAGCTCTGTATAGATAGTGACCAGCCTACCTGAACGCCAGCCTCGCCCTCGCCGCCGTCCCACGCATCCAACGAACTACCTCCGGCGGCAGATCCTTCTCCTTCCTCGCCGCTAAGACCTGGAAAACCCTCCCCACCCACCTGCGGCAGACCTGCGGCAGACCCAGGACCTGCTCACTTTCAGGAAGCTCCTCAAAACCTAGCTTTTCGAGCAGTAGCAGCACCCCCTCCCCTCAGCGCCTTGAGACCCTCACAGGTAAGTAGTGCGCTTTACAAATTCACTGATTGATTTAAAAGAATAAAGGTTTGCCTACAAGGGATTTTGTTTATCTGTTAATTTTGGAGATACTATCTCAAACGTATTTGTCGAGGTTACACCCTTATGAGTGGTGAACAATAGATTTAATCAAACAATCAATGAATAATTATACTTTTAAGAATACTGTCTCAAAGAAACATGCAATCTTAAAAAACACTTGAAATGTAACACACAGGGCGAAACTCTACTTCAAAATAAACATATATTTAATATATGATAAATGTATAAATCAGGGAACAAAAAAATTTGGAACAACCAAACATAGCTCATGAGGTAGCGTAAAACAACCTACAAAACAACTATGTTGACATCTTTTCACAAATTAATAGAAGGACATGGTTAGATACATCAATAAACAGTTCCTTCAAAACAGTCAATGTACAAAGAAAGAGATGCCGTAGTCGACGTTTCGGTCTGTAATGGCGATGAGACCGTCAGACCATCTTCAGGACCAGAGGTTGATGAAAAGCCAAGAAAATCTCTTTGTGAGTTCCTTTAAGAAACTTAAGCCAACCGGATTGAATTCTCTGGATTCAAAAGGAAAAATCTGTGTGGCTCATATAAAGGAGTAATGCTGATAGTGCTACAAATACTTTCACCACGCCGCTAATTGAAAGCCGTCGGTGATATGTTCATGCATGGCTCTTCCTTCGTTGTATATCCTCATCAACGCGCTAGGGTTCCCGTCAATTTGGAACGAAAGAGTTCCAAATTGACTGGCACCCTAGCGCGAAGGTCCAAGCACATGACCGTCGGCTGGATGTCGTGGAGGCTAGAGTCTCAGATGAGGAGGATGGAGTGGCGCAGTCGCAGAAACGGCTAGAGAAGGTGGAAAGGATTTTGAAGGAAGTAGCGATAAAGAATGAAGATTTAGAAGCCGTAGTCGACGGAACAACGTATGTATTATTGGCGTGCCAGAGACTGCCACCACTGGCCGCATGGATTTCTTCGTGGAGCAACTCGAATTTGTTTGGCAGAGAGTCCTTCACGCAGGGCTTTGTGATGGAACATGCCCACAGATCGTTGGGTCCCCACTCAAACCCAGGCAGCCTCCGAGACCCATCATTGCTAGTCTCATGAACTTCAGGGACAGTGACACTGCCCTTCATTCTGCCCATGAGCGGGGGGAGGTCCAGTGGCAGAGGAGTAGGATATCATTTTTCCAAGACTTCACAGTCGTGGTAAAAGATGCAATGCAGAAGTTTAACGGCATGAAGGCCACTTTAAAGAATCTGGGACTTAGGTGCGGTATGCTCTATCCGGCCAGACTGAAGGTGGATGTAGATGGCAGATCCCGCATCTTTGAAAACCCGACCGTTGCACAGGAGTTTTGCTACGAGTATAAGAAGAACAACAATGGAGCAACGGCGGATGCACAAGTGACATCTCCCCCACATAGCGGTTCGGAAGCCAGTATGGAGCTCTTCTCTAATCCTGGGACTGGCTGATTCATTCTTGTGTTTTGAGGCTCTGTAATGTTTTTTCCATTGTTGAGATTTTTTCCATTTGTCAATATAGTATTAAGTATTGCACGGCCGGAGTGGCGTTGCTGTGCCTCATGGTGAATACCGAGGTTTGTTTGCTGATTATGCCAAGTTTACTGTGTTCATATGCGATGACTGTATTACAATGGTCGTTCAAATTGCACCGTCCTTTGGTATGCAGAGATGGGTTCTGCCTTGCCAGGGACAGAGTGAGGCTGGGTGGTGGGTGGTATGGCGGCGAGCTGGGGATCCCATAGATATTTTTCTAACTACAGCAGTTATGCGAGAGGTGTGGCCATATTTATCCATAAAAGAGTTCCTTTCTCTCTATACAGGGTTATAGCTGATGGGGAGGGCCGCCTTTTGATAGTTACTGGCTCTCTGCTGGGACACAATGTTGCTCTGGTGGGCATATATGGTCCTAACGTAGACTCGCCTGAATTCTACCATGCATTGCAGGTGCAACTCCTGGCTCTGGATCCCTGCCTACTAATAATGGGAGGGGATTTTAATTTGATGTTAGATCCTGCTAGGGATAGTACTTCCTCCTCTCCTGACTCTAAGCACTGCTCACGCCTCGCCCTGCAAGACATCTGTAGGCAGTTCTCACTGGTCGATATTGAATGCACACATCACCCGTCCCTCACATAGTACACGCATTATTCTGGGTTCCACAGCACCTGGACTAGAATAGACTACTGGTTGGTCTCACCAGGAGTCGCTGGTTGGTTCAGTGGGTTAGATACGATGCCACGGACGTTCTCGGACCATTCGCCGGTCTTACTTAGACTTAACATTCCAAGGCCTGGGGGATATGAGAGACAATGGTGTTTTCCTGGGAAGGCACTTCAAGACCAGGTGTTTCTTGAGGAGGTGAGGGAGGCCATTGAGGACTATTTTGAAATTAACACAGGGTCGGTGGATACCTGGGCGGTACTTTGGGAGTGTTTTAAGGCCTATATTAGGGGGGGTTTGTATAGCTAAGAATGCAGGGGTCCTGAGAGAAATTGCAGCCCTAGATTTGGAATTGCTAGAACATGTGTCAGAGGCCAGCGAGGCTCGACGGTTAGCTTTGATGATGGAGTTTCGGGAGGCCGCAGAGCGAGAACTTTTATGCCTCAGCAAACAGTATGTCGCCAGAAGGTATGGGGAGGGCGAATGGCTCGGTAAGATTTTGGCACACACGCTCTGCCCTCCGCACAGCAAAGTCTATATCACTGAAATCAGAGGCCCGAATCACCAGGTGTGACACTCTACTCTGGAAATATGCAACACTTTTCTGTCTCACTTTAAAACTTTGTACACCTCTAGAATCACCGGGGACCTCCGTGAACAAGGAGAGTACCTAGCGGAAATCGCTCTGGTTTATCTTGAAATGCATATGCAGTACTTCCTTGCCATTTCCATATTCCAGGAAAGTGTGGTGGAGACAATTGATGCGCTTAAAGGTTCCTCGGCACCCGGCCTTGACGGGTTCGCCGCAGATTTTTACAAAGCAAATAAAGATACATTGGTTACGCGGTTGATAGAAGTGTATGCGGAGGCACTTGAAGTAGGTATCCTTCCGCCAACTTTCAGAGAGGCTGTCATTATCCTTCTCCCCAAGCCTGGCAAGGACCCTTCACTCTGTGGCTCCTACCCGCCATTGTCCCTGCTAAATCTTTATTATAAAATATTAGCCAAAGTGATCGTTATCCGGCTGTCTGTATTGATAGGGTACACTATTTCATCGGCGTAGTCTGGCTTCGTCCTCCATAGGTCCACTTCACTCAATTTATGGACCTCGTTTACAGTACTACATAGGATTGACCCCCAATACACCGGCCGCTGCGGTGCTCCTTGATGCCAAGAAGGCATTTGACTCCCTTGAGTGGCCCTGTTTTTTCCTGGTGATGCGCCGTATGGGTATGCCTGAGTGTTTCGTCTCTACGGCCGCTCTGCTATACACGGAACCCACAGCTAGATTGAGCCTGAATGGTACAATCTCCCCGTCTTTTCGCCAGTCCAATGATACCCGTCAGGGTTGTCTCTTGTCCCCATTGCTTTTCTTTTTAGTGATGGACCCTTTGGTGCGGCATTTTCAAGAGAAACATTTGCACCCTGGTTTGCAGTTTCGTACCGGCCCTCTTTTGGTGTCACTGTATGCTGATGATACTGTTTTGTACATTCGGCAGCCCCAACTTAACCTCGAACCCCTTATTAGGGAAATTATTCGATTTGGCAGGTTCTCCGGTCTTAGTGTTAACTAGCCCAAGTCCATGATTTTTCCGTTACAAACAGTACAACTGCATGGGAATGTGAATTTCCGCTGGAATGGTGCCATGACGGGGTTAAATATCTCGGAGTTTATGTACATTTAGATGCAACTACTATGCGGCTTTTGTGTGAGGGCGTCGGGGCTCCGCCCCCTTTACTTTCACCCACAGCTTCAGGCAACTATTTCAAAAAGAGAAAACATTTAATTACATTTTTTTTATGTAAACACACCTCGTGCTTGGAGCAGGGCCGGGAGTATAGTTGCTGTGATCAGGAATTTGCCGGGCTGACGAGCTCATGGCCCTGCGGCCTGTGATGTCATCAGCTCGGCAAATACATAGCCTCGAGGACCAGTCTCCACCCCCTGATGATGTGGGGGTAAAGTTTGCCCTGGGCGCTTCAACCTGAAGCCCTCTCACTCCCGGGGCTTCACGTCAATCAGGGAGTGGAGAGGATGGTCCCCCCACCCTTTCTCAATTCGTCACAGGAGGTGGGTCCTGCCCTGTGATGAGTTCCGAAAGGGTGGGATAGAGGCTGCAGGCCGACGGGAAGCTGAAAATTCGAGTCTGCGCAGTTTGTCTTCCGCACTTTTGAAGAAACATTGCGCAGACTCGAAATGTCTGCTTCCCGCGCTTCTGTTAATTGCTGAACCGTGTGGAAGCATTCTTTTGCAGCTCCAGCTCTGGCACCAATATTTTACTGGCAGTCAGGCACTGAGAAGCAGGCAAGGTGGTACGCACTGAAGGGCCATGTCCGCATCACGTACAAGCTTTCCTGGCCTGATCCAAAGTTGACATCTGCACAGTACCCAGAGAAATCCATTGTCTGCGTGGGCTCTCCGTGGGTCCTCAGAAACTTGGCTAGTGTTATCACAGTAGTAAGTGAGTTCTTGTCTTTATTTACAGCGAGGTGCAATGGTGCTGGTACTCCGTTCTCCCTTTACCTTCTCTGTGAAGCTTAGGGAATTTACAAGTAAGAGGGGGCCCTTTGTGCGAGGCAGCACAGTGATATGTTCCAAGCCGGCAAGTGCTCACATTCGCATACAAATGTTTGTACGAAACATAGCTATGTAGCGACCTTTTACTCTTGACTGCTGAACGGGCAAAATGTTCACAACGAATGTACCAGGTTAAATGAAAGCATGGCATAGAGTCCTAAAAAGGGAGCAGCAGTAGGAGCCTCGGCATCTAGATTGTTCCATGATTGACACCTGCTGGGGAAAATTCATATTTAGCTCAGTCACATGGTGCTTTAAATCCATCATCAAAGCTTTATTTCGATATACAAGATATCATAAAAGCACATACAAAATTTAAAAGAAAAACCACAGTTCATAAATCTCACAGTTTGCAAAGTTGGTTACAGTAAAAACATTCATGTTACAATAAATAATTTAAGAGGCATATTAAACATTAGCAGCTTTGTGGATATTAAAAAGTTAATTAAAACTGAATCATCTCATAGCTTTTGCTCTAATTATCCAAACCCAGCTCAGAAATGTGGCAACCCCACACACTAAGCTTGTACTAGTGTCAGCCTTAAGTATTCTAAGTGCTACGGAATGATTCCTGGTTCCGAGCAATAAACACACGGGTTTTAGCCATTTCTGTCTCGGTTTTACATAGGCTGGGCATGCAAAAAAGACGTGAGCGATACTTTCAGTGACGCCTTCACAAATTGGGCAGTCAGGTTGGGTTTGATACGGGGGCTTCCACTTACAGGTGTAATCGTGTAAGGGTAGGTTTCCCAGCCTGAACTGAATGAATAGGGATCTATCCCTTGGTTTTTTGATAAAATCCAAGTAAGGCTCCAAACGAGGTTGGGTTTGTGCTGTTTAAACTCTTCAGTCAGCCTTCCTTGGTGTAGGTCCCTTAGATCTTGCTCGTCCACCCAATTCCAGTAAACTCGCTTAATTTCAGGCTTAGATAAGGGAACTCCAAGCTCCCAATCGATTGGTAAGCCAGTGTCGTTCAGAAGCTTCTTAATATTACGGATCCAGCTGATTTTATGGGAGCCATTAAGATTCATGACCTCTTTCAAACCATCTAGATACTTAGAGAGCTCTGGTGTCCGCCATAGCCTAGCCCAATATAAAAGAGGTCGTAGCCTGGCTAGGTCCCGGATGGAACGGCGACCCAGATCACTCAGTAATGGTTTGATGGGAGTGCCCATTGGAAGGGATACCAGCTCTCTAAGGAACTTATTCTCGGAAGTGGTAAGACTGCTAATGGAATCGAAACCCCACAACTCTGCACCATAGAGGGCACTGCCCACAGCTTTTGCAGCATATATATCCAGGGCAGGGGCAACGGGCTTAGAGGTGGACATACGATGTTCTCGCCCCAAAGCACCAGCCACCCTTTTGTGATTCAGAAGCATTTTATCAATATTGGGCTGCCACTTCAAGTTTTGTGAAATTCTAATTCCCAGGTAGTCACATTCTTTTACACGCTCCAATGTTTCTCCATCAAGAAGTAGGGTGGACCTGGAGGACTTACTAGGATTGAAATAGAGGAGCTTAGTTTTCAAAGTGTTAATGACAAGGCCCCTAAGTTCACAAAACAAACAGAAGCGGTTCAGCAACTTTTGCAGGCCCACGGGGGTTTTCGAGACCAACAGTGTGTCGTCTGCGAAAAGTAAGGTGGGCACTTTATCGCCCGCCAGAACCGGAGCATCTGCGTCTATTTCAAGCAGAAAAGAGACCACACAATTCACAAACAAAGAAAAAAGTGTTGGGGCTAACACGCACCCCTGGCGTACCCCTCGGTTCACAGGAATCCTATAGTTTTTTTGCCCTTGGGAGCCCCATCTAATACGGGCATAAGTACCATCGCGCATGCGTGCCAAAAGGTTTAAGATTGGTGGGGAAATCCCCATCTCCTCCAATATAGACCACAGGCGGTCTCGGAGAACCAGGTCAAAGGCGGTCTTTAAGTCAATAAATGCTAAATAAAGACCGCCTTTGCCAATGGTAACCACCTTCCAGTGAAGGAGTAACAACCTAAACGCTTGGTCAGTTGTACCTGTGCATGCCCTAAAGCCAGCCTGGTAAGGGGAAATGATCTTATGCTCCTCTGCCCACGAGAGGATCCTCTAGAGGAGAACCCTGCCCACCAATTTCTGCCCAGCGTCTATCAGACTAATTGGACGGTAGTTGGCAGGATTCTCCCTAGGACCCTTCTTGTAGATAGGAATCACCTCGGCTGCCTTCCAAGATTTAGGGACCGGCGAGCCTGCCAGCAATGCGTTTATTAGGGTAGCAAAGTACGTTGCCCAACCATCAGGGTTAGCTTTATAGAGGTCGCCTGGCACACCGTCCTGTCCTGGGGCTTTGGCAGATACTATTTTTGCTATTGCAGCAAGAACCTCTTTATTATTAACTCCAGTAGGTGCGCCGAGAACCATCATCCAGAGCACCGCTCAAATGCCCAGGGACTCCGGGCAGTTCATTCCCACCGTAGAGTTTAAAAAAATGTTCAAACCATTCACTGTCTGTGATATGATTTAGAATTTGGTTCGAGTTGCAACCAGTCGATTTTCTGACTAGTGACCAAAACAGATTACCATCCTTGTTTTCGCTTGCATCTCTGAGATTTTCCCAATGGGACTCTTCCCAAGCCCTTTTAGCGGCTGTAATTGCCTTTCTATAGGACAATCTGGCCGAACGTACAGATACTGGATTAGAAGATTTGATGGCGGAAATTAAATCGGTTTTCCTCCTTCTACAATTACTATCAAACCAGTCCTGAGGTGGCTTGGTAGTTGCCAGGCTCTTCTTGGCTGGGACTGTAAACAACTTGCCAATTTGATCCATGGTGGCAGTATATTTATTTATTTATTTATTTATTTATTTATTGCCATTTATAAAGCGCGACAAATACCCGCAGGCGTCTTGGATATCTTCTACCTCTGCTGGCCCAGCCGCCTCATCACGAGCTACAGATAGCCTTACTGACTGCTCGGCGAGAATTCCATCCAACTCACTCAGTCTAGACTCATCCAGACAGAACTTAGGCCACTTGAGAAATCTATTACAATTAGATGGAATAATTTGCTTGGTTATTAGCCCCTCGCTTTTTGAAAGTATACGCACCCTTCTGTGCCATGGATCTAGCAATGTGAGGGACAGGGGGTTATGGTCACTCTCCACCGAGGGTATAATGACCATATCCACTATTGACTTCCAAGTCCTCCTATCTATCATTATGTAGTCAATCCTACTCTCACACGACACTCTATTATAAGTGTTGGCTCCCTGAGCATCGGAGGTAGTACGGCCATTGGCAGCTCTTAAACCTGTTTCGATCATTAAACCATTTAATTGGATGACTACAGGAGACCATCTCCGCACGGGCTTGAGGGTTAGAGACGGGACGCCCCATTGTGCATCATCCTCGTGCACTCCAAGAATGTCCTCTACTGCCAAGGGTTCGAATGAGCAGTTAAAGTCCCCAGCGACCAGAACTAAGGAATCAGGAGCACACAGCCTCAGCAAGTCCGTTAAAATATCGATTGTGGGCGATTTGCCCCCCCCCCGGGTACCTCTTGCATATACATTAAAGAATTTCCAAGTGGGGGCACCATTTATACCCTCAATAGAGAGCCTCATAATGTCCGGACAGGAGGGGGTGTGGTGTGTAATCTTGAGGTTAAGATCAACCCTTACCCACATTATGAGCCCACCAGAAGGACGACCACGTCCAACCGAGGTAGCGGGTACACAAAAGCAAGAAAATCCCTGCATATACAGCGGTTCCAAACTCCATGTCTCCTGAAACATGCAAATGTCAAACCCATTAATAAAGCCAATCCAATCAGATAACAAGAGCTTGTTTCGCAGACCTGCCACATTCCATGAAACAATTTTAAGATTGCTAACATTATCCCTATTATGGACTAAGACACTTGCAGTTTCACCCATGACCGGGTTGGCATTGGTGTTCATAATACTTCCGGAGTCCGGGGCTATGTCAGTGGATTTTATACCCGCTGACTGTTGCAATACAGGTAGCTCTAAGGAATGATCACCCGGGGGGGGGGGGAGAAGAAATACTTATTTCACTTGCGATATAATCGGGTCAATCGACTGCATCCAGACAGTCATAACGATTATAATGAAAGAAGCTATCAATGTTTAAGGGGGGCATAGGCCATTCTCCTTGTGCTGGGCCCCTCCTACTCCCAGGAACCATAGTCCATCCATCAAGCTGAGAAACAAAATGGCCGGGGGGATAGAAGTAGGTTAGTGGGAGGGAGTGGACAGTCGTGCCTGTGCTAAGGTATCTCCAGTTGCAGATAAAATCAACAATTCTAGGGTTATTGAAATTGATCAAAATACAGTCACCCCTTATGTTTTTAGCCAAGTGTCCCACCCATGGGGTCCTGCGAATCATAACTATTTTACCCACTAGGTGCGGGGGCAAGGGTCTATTCGTATTTAGCCAATGTACGACCCTATTCCATAGTTTTGTAGGGCTTTCCCTCTCGTTTTTGCCCAGTTTCTGGGACCCCCGCTAGGACCACCACAAATGGGCAAACCTCCGGAGGTAGATTTAAGATCTTTTTACCCACATTAAGTCGGTTGGTCGATGCCCCCCCACCAGACATATTTTGATCTAAGTTCTTCTTGCGTTGGCATGAATTATTTACATTGGGACGAGTTGCTTCTTTGTCAGTAGGAATAGCTACGGGAACAGATATAGCCGACTGGGCTGTACTTAAGCCTACTAACTCATTGTTGGTTGCTGGAACGATAACTTTTTCCTTTCGGGATTTAGGCAATTTAGACAATTTAGTGACCGAGGGCAAAATAACTCTAAGAGTGGGTTCGACAAGGCCCTTTACATCACGTTCAATCCTTTTTAGGTGGACCTCAATCTTGCTCAACCTCTCTTCTAGCGGAGCTAACAGGAGCTTAATAGTGGCATAGATAGTATTA
Organism: Lissotriton helveticus; assembly: GCF_964261635.1. Lineage (NCBI taxonomy): Eukaryota > Metazoa > Chordata > Amphibia > Caudata > Salamandridae > Lissotriton > Lissotriton helveticus. Next base: position 1,073,696,677 of record NC_136065.1, on the reverse strand, counting down.
GGCTCAACCTCCAACACCCTCTGTCGCATTTCCTGGCTTGGTAACCCATCTAAAGCCTCTGCCGCCCTACTAGGCGGAGTAGAGCCTGTTAATCCATGGGGTGAATTTACAACTGGTTGCTCCACGATGGGTAGGTTTACTTTCCTGCCCTTACGACCTTTATTTTTCCTCCCACCAGCGTTATTTGGTAATTGATAGGTGTTTTTAGGGATTGCCCCTGGGTCCTTCCCACACTGTTGCTTAGTGTTATACACCTTTACTACACTGGGCACAGTAGGAAACATTTGAGGCGATAACAGCAATGATTCTGAGGCTGTGGACTGGCTACTAAGGGTAGTCTGTGACAGATTACAAAGGGGTAGCTGTGGAATTGGAAGTTCTAAAATGGGGAAGCACTTAGGCCACTATTGGCATTCAAGTTATCAGGAGTCCGAGCGTCCGCAATTAGTCCCATAGAAGATCTTCTTGCAATAGCTAGTTCATGCGAGACACGTCGCTCCATTATAGTAATCCCCTCGTCAACAACACTGTTCATCTTTGTTATAAATTGGTCCATAGCTCCCGTAAATATTGCAGCACCTGCCCTTCCCATTGCTTCTTTAGGTGGCATAGCAGATCACCTGGTTTGTTACAGAGGTTTATATAGATAATGTACTCACTCGGAAGTGCTGGATAGCAAATGGAAGGGGGGTGGCCCGACCCGGCCTCTCCGGTCTTGAACAGGCTTAAACAGGCCCGCCCTTGGCCCGGACTTCGCGCACATTTGATTTCCAAACTGTATAAACGGTGTATCATGGATCGCCCCTTCTCTGACGTTAGAATTCGCACAGCCTGGGAACAGGATTTGGGCCGCCCTATTGCTGATAATCAATGGGAGCAATGCTGCAGGGTCATGAGGGAGGTGTCCCTGAACAGTAGGCATAAGCTGCTACATTTCAAATTTCTCCGCAGGATGTACCACACCCTGGCTTGGTCCCACAAGATAGACCCTTCAAGGCCTCACCAATGCCAGAAATGTTCTGCTCCACATGCAGACTTTGCTCATCTCTCCTGGACCTGCCCAAAGTTACAACCCTACTGGGTACAGATACACACCACACTGGGAGACATGATTTCTATGACACTGGTTCCTACTAAGTATGGGCGCAAAATCTGTCCGCTCGTGAAATTTGCACATTTTTGGCAATTTCGCGATCCGCGAATCTCGCAATATTGCCGAAAATTCGCAAATTCGCTCGCGGGCGGATTTTTTATTTTTTTTGCAGCATCTTTGTGGATAATTCAGGCAAGATTCATTCTGGCACGATGCTCCTGTCACAAAAATTAAAACTCAACAGGAAGCACTTACAGAATGATATAAATAAAGCAGGTGCCCGAGTTGAAGCTCAAATTCAGTCACGCATTATAATCAGCCCAAACAACTAGTGAGCACGGTCGAGGCTAGGCAGGTGTGCTTCTTCCCCATATCTCTACCGCCTACAATTAGATGTAATCCTTGATGGAGGTCTGCATCCACGAGTTTCTCGAGCGCAATCCCCTGTACTTCCTGTGAACAGGAGGCCTTGAAGGGTCTATCTTGTGGGACCAAGCCAGGGTGTGGTACTGCTTTCTCCTCATCTGGTGATCGGTCTCTGACCCTTTATAAATAAGAGGCATGTGAACTCGCATAGAAGCCCCGCCACACACACACTAGTGTATGCAATGTCTTCGCGCCCTTTTCTCACTATGATGGACAGCTCACTCGAGGGACCTCGGCGCCCAAACAACTAGTGAGCACGGTCGAGGCTAGGCAGGTGTGCTTCCTCCACATATCTCTACCGCCTACAATTAGATGTAATCCTTGATGGAGGTCTGCATCCACGAGTTTCTCGAGCGCAATCCCCTGTCCCAGTGGAGAAGTGTGGCTCACTGGTTAGAGGCGGCAGACCCGTAAGCAGAGAACGGCCCGGGACCAGGGTTCGATTCCCGACGCGGTAGGGTCGTGGACCAGGGTCAGCGGACTCGATAATTCTCGCCTCGGTGCCTACTCTAGTCAGAAACCACACTCGGCAACTCTGGGCATCAGCTTGCCTCATCTTCACAATGGCCCCCCAGACCGCCGGGGATGCTTGGTCGCACCTTAGAGATACCCATCAGGGACCATCTCTCAGGGTGAGCCAGGACGGGTTCCCCAGCGGTCGAAGCGTGGAGATACTCCTCCGGGAGTCGATTCCTAGCACTATATAAACCCACAATTAAATTAAATTAAATTAAATTCCTGTGAACAGGAGGCTGCTTCCTCCTCATCTTGTGATCGGTCTCTGACCCTTTATAAACAAGAGGGATTTGAACTCGTATAGAAGCCCCACCACACACACAGGTTTGCACGCACTGCATCCCCAAATGCAATGCAGTGCACGCAACGAAATTCGTTTGATTTATTTAAATGTTTACTTACCTGCAAACCTCCATTATCCATACATTACTAACCCCCACCCTGCCCCTCCCCCCTCCCCATGTCACCACCACGGCAGGTACTCCCCTACCGACCGCGGCTGATACACGTGTGAACTGAGGTGCAGAACCACTAATGTTAACGTACATTTTAGGGTAAGCATACCAAAACTTCTACAGTATAAGTAAAGTAAATATATTAAAGAATGCCGACTGGGTCTTAAGCTACATGCAGCATCTGCTGTCAAACAAACTTGATGATCCCATCACCATAGCTTAATGGAAACACAAATGGGACAATACAACTTCAGAACGTGGCTGGATTAAGATTCGTGCAATACCATCACTATTACAAAAATATCAGTAGTATACAATCAGTGCACAAGGGAACAAGAGGTAAACGGCCACCCAAGTTCCCAAGTGTTCTCTGTGGACAGGGTTCACAAAGAGAACTATGCAAAGCTGAGTACCATTCCTGAGCAAACAAATGAATATATTTAAACAGAAGGAATAGAGTCCTAAAAGGAAGTTTAAGTCCTCAGTCAATTTCTTAATGTTCTTCTTTATTTCCTTGTTGTCATCACATTTAGATCATATCATCACATAGATATTAACGATGCAGCCATAGATGTTAACATCTATGGCTGCATCGTTAATATCTATGTGATGATATGATCTAAATGTCACAAACGGGACAATGTTGCTAGCCCCAAAATAACAGACGATTCAAGCAATGGCAAACCAAGAAATATCAGTGCTTAATTTGTAAATAAAAAGTGCAGGGGTAGAAAAGCCCACTAGACACCAGGGATTGCTTTTGTTTTGTAAAGGAAGCGACCCCTTGGGCAAGGGTCGCTTCCTAGGGGGCACATATTAAATCAGACTTTTCTGCCCCCCCTGGGGGCAGATCGGGCGTTTTTTCCCAATTCCGGACCCGGGGGGGGGGCAGAAAAGCCCACTAGACACCAGGGATTGTTTATTTTTTGTAAAGGAAGCGACCCCTTGGGCAAAGGTCACTTCCTGGGGGCAAATTTATTATTTTAGACTTTTCTGCCCCCCTTGGGGGCGGATCGACTGTTTTTTGGGCCGATTCTGGACTGGGGGGGGGGTAGAAAAGCCCACTAGACACCAGGGATTGGTTTTATTTTGTAAAGAAAGAGACCCCTTGGGCAAGGGTCGCTTCCAGGGGGCAATGTAAATATTTTAGACTTTTCTGCCCCAGATCGGCTGTTTGTTTTTCGATTCTGGACCCGGGGGGGGGGGGGGGGGGGGGGTAGAAAAGCCCACTAGACACCAGGGATTTTGTTGCTCTATAAAATGGAAGTGACCCCTTGGTATCAATTTACTCGGGAGAACAAGGGGAACGCTGGGTGGTAGGACATTTGTGCCGGCACGGAGATCCCATGCAAAAATGTATGAAAAAGTGTTTTTTTAACCTAATTTTAACTTGGTTTGCAGGGAATTCCGGGTAGGAAAACGTTGGGAGGCCCACGTATGCCATACCTCGCTGGACTCCCCCGGGTGTCTAGTTTTCAGAACTGTTGGGTTTGGTAGTTCCCAAGATGGCCAGTTGCAACCACTATGCCTACCCACGCAAGTGAGGTACCATTTTTATCTGGAGACCTGGGGAAACGCAAGGTGGGTGGACATTTTAGGATCCACGCAGATTCCACAACTTTAGCACACAGAAATGTGAGAAAAAAGTGATTTGTTTTGCGAAATTTGAGCTTTGCAGTGGATTCTGGGTAGGAGAATGATGAGGGACCCACGCAAGCCATACCTCGCTGGACTCCCCCGGGTGTCTAGTTTCCAGAAATGTGTGGGTTACATAGGTTTCCCTAGATGGCCGCCGAGCCCCGGGCCAAAAACTCATGGGAACCCACTTACAAAATCAGGTTGGTTTGTGATAGGTAATTTTGATGTCGCCTTATTAGGTTTTGGGCCCTTGCCTGTTGCGGGTCCTTGAGCCACCCACGCAAGTGAGGTACCATTTTTATCGGGAGACCTGGGGAAACGCAAGGTGGGTGGTCATTTTAGGATCCACGCAGATTCCACAACTTTACCACACAGAAATGTGAGAAAAAAGTGATTTGTTTTGCGAAATTTGAACTTTGCAGTGGATTCTGGGTAGGAGAATGATGAGGGACCCACGCAAGCCATACCTCGCTGGACTCCCCCGGGTGTCTAGTTTCCAGAAATGTGTGGGTTACATAGGTTTCCCTAGATGGCCGCCGAGCCCCGGGCCAAAAACTCATGGGAACCCCCTTACAAAATCAGGTTGCTTTGTGATAGGTAATTTTGATGTCGCCTTATTAGGTTTTGGGCCCTTGCATGTTGCGCGTCCTTGAGCCACCCACGCAAGTGAAGTACCATTTTTATCGGGAGACCTGGGGGAACGCTGGGTGTGTGCAAATTTGTTGATCCACGTAGATTCCATAACTTTCCACCACAGAAATGTGAGGAAAATGCATTTTTTTGTCACTTTTTTAGCTTTGCAAGGGATTCTGGGTAACAGAACCTGGTGGGAGGCAGTTGAGTCACCCCATCCCGAATTCCCCTGGGTGTCTACTTTTCAATAATGTATAGGTTTGCTAGGTTTCCCAAGGTGCCGGCAGAGCTAGGGTTACAAAATGACAGGTAGGCACTTTGCCAAAAAAGGCCCATTTTTCACTGAGAAATTGAGGTGCGACCACGTTGCGTTTTGCGCCGTTTCCTGATGCAGGCACTAGGCACACCCACGCAAGTGAGGTACCACTTTTCTGCGAAGATTTTGGGGAACGCGGGGTGGGAGGAAATTTGTTGATCCACACAGATTCCAGAACTTTCCACCACAGAAATGTGAGGAAAATGCTTTTTTTGTCAATTTATTAGGTTTGCAAGGGATTCTGGGTAACAGAACCTGGTGGGAGGCAGTCGAGTCACCCCATCCTGAATTTCCCTGGGTGTCTAGTTTTAAAAAATGTATAGGTTTGCTAGGTTTCCCTAGGTGCCGGCAGAGCTAGGGTTAAAAAACGACAGGTAGGCACTTTGCCAAAAAAGGCCCATTTTTCAATGCGAAATTGAGGAGCGACCACGTTGCGTTTTGCGCCCTTTCCTGACGCAGGCACTAGGCAGACCCATGCAAGTGAGGTACCATTTTTTCGGGAAGACTTTGGGGAATGCTGGGTGGGAGGAAATTTATTGATCCACGCAGATTCCAGAACTTTCCACCACAGAAATGTGAGGAAAATGCATTTTTTTGTCATTTTTTTAGCTTTGCAAGGGATTCTGGGTAACAGAACCTGGTGGGAGGCAGTCAAGTCACCCCATCCTGAGTTTCCCTGGGTGTCTAGTTTTCAACAATGTATAGGTTTGCTAGGTTTCCCTAGGTGCCGGCAGAGCTAGGGTTTAAAAACAACAGGTAGGCACTTTGCCAAAAAAGGCCTATTTTTCACTGCGAAATTAAGGTGCGACCAAGTTGCGTTTCGCGCCGTTTCCTGATGCAGGCACTAGGCAGACCGACGCAAGTGAGGTATCATTTTTCTCAGAAGGCTTTGGGGAACGCGGGGTGGGAGAAAATTAGTTGATCCACGCAGATTCCAGAACTTTCCACCACAGAAATGTGAGGAAAATGCGTTTTGTTTGTCAATTCTTTAGCTTTGCAAGGGATTCTGGGTAACAGAACCTGGTGGGAGGCAGTTGAGTAACCCCATCCTGAATTTCCCTGGGTGTCTAGTTTTTAGAAATGTATAGGTTTGCTAGGTTTCCCCAGGTGCCGGCAGAGCTAGGGTTAAAAAACGACAGGTAGGCACTTTGCCAAAAAAGGCCCATTTTTCACTGCGAAATTGAGGTGCGACCACGTTGCGTTTTGCGCCGTTTCCTGATGCAGGCACTAGGCAGACCCACGCAAGTGAGGTACCATTGTTCTCAGAACACTTTGGAGAACGCCGGATGGGAGGAAATTTGTTGATCCACACAGATTCCAGAACTTTCCACCACAGAAATGTGAGGAAAATGCGTTTTTTTTCTCCAATTTTTTATCTTTGCAAGGGATTCTGGGTAACAGAACCTGGTGGGAGGCAGTCGAGTCACCCCATCCTGAATTTCCCTGGGTGTGTAGTTTTCAATAATGTATAGGTTTGCTAGGTTTCCCAAGGTGCCGGCAGAGCTAGGGTTACAAAATGACAGGTAGGCACTTTGCCAAAAAAGGCCCATTTTTCACTGCGAAATTGAGGTGCGACCACGTTGCGTTTTGCGCCGTTTCCTGATGCAGGCACTAGGCACACCCACGCAAGTGAGGTACCACTTTTCTGCGAAGATTTTGGGGAACGCGGGGTGGGAGGAAATTTGTTGATCCACACAGATTCCAGAACTTTCCACCACAGAAATGTGAGGAAAATGCTTTTTTTGTCAATTTATTAGGTTTGCAAGGGATTCTGGGTAACAGAACCTGGTGGGAGGCAGACGAGTCACCCCATCCTGAATTTCCCTGGGTGTCTAGTTTTAAAAAAGGTATAGGTTTGCTAGGTTTCCCTAGGTGCCGGCAGAGCTAGGGTTAAAAAACGACAGGTAGGCACTTTGCCAAAAAAGGCCCATTTTTCAATGCGAAATTGAGGAGCGACCACGTTGCGTTTTGCACCCTTTCCTGACGCAGGCACTAGGCAGACCCATGCAAGTGAGGTACCATTTTTCCTGGAAGACTTTGGGGAATGCTGGGTGGGGGGAAATTTATTGATCCACGCAGATTCCAGAACTTTCCACCACAGAAATGTGAGGAAAATGCATTTTTTTGTCAATTTTTTAGCTTTGCATGGGATTCTGGGTAACAGAACCTGGTGGGAGGCAGTCAAGTCACTCCATCCTGAGTTCCCCTGGGTGTCTAGTTTTCAACAATGTATAGGTTTGCTAGGTTTCCCTAGGTGCCGGCAGAGCTAGGGTTTAAAAACAACAGGTAGGCACTTTGCCAAAAAAGGCCTATTTTTCACTGCGAAATTAAGGTGCGACCAAGTTGCGTTTTGCGCCGTTTCCTGATGCAGGCACTAGGCAGACCGACGCAAGTGAGGTATCATTTTTCTCAAAAGGCTTTGGGGAACGCGGGGTGGGAGGAAATTAGTTGATCCATCAGATTCCAGAACTTTCCACCACAGAAATGTGAGGAAAATGCGTTTTGTTTGTCAATTCTTTAGCTTTGCAAGGGATTCTGGGTAACAGAACCTGGTGGGAGGCAGTTGAGTCACCCCATCCTGAATTTCCCTGGGTGTCTAGTTTTTAGAAATGTATAGGTTTGCTAGGTTTCCCCAGGTGCCGGCAGAGCTAGGGTTAAAAAACGACAGGTAGGCACTTTGCCAAAAAAGGCCCATTTTTCACTGCGAAATTGAGGTGCGACCACGTTGCGTTTTGCGCCGTTTCCTGATGCAGGCACTAGGCAGACCCACGCAAGTGAGGTACCATTGTTCTCAGAACACTTTGGAAAACGCGGGATGGGAGGAAATTTGTTGATCCACACAGATTCCAGAACTTTCCACCACAGAAATGTGAGGAAAATGCGTTTTTTTTCTCCAATTTTTTATCTTTGCAAGGGATTCTGGGTAACAGAACCTGGTGGGAGGCAGTCGAGTCACCCCATTCTGAATTTCCCTGGGTGTCTAGTTTTCAAAAATGTATAGGTTTCCCTAGGTGCCGGCAGAGAAAGGGTTCAAAAACTACAGCTAGTCACTTTGCCAAAACAAGGTCATTTTTCCCTGCGAAATTGAGGTGTGACCACGTTGTGTTTTGCGCCATTTCCAGTCGCAGGCACTAGGCCGACCCACACAAGTGGGGTACCATTTTTCTCGGAAGACTTTGGGGAATGCAGGATGGATGGAAATTTGTGGATCCACGCAGATTCCAGAACTTTTCACCACAGAAATGTGGGGACAATGTGTTTTTTGTACACTTTTTTAGGTTTGCAAGGAATTCTGGGTAACAGAACCTGGTGGGAGGCAGTCAAGTCACCCCATCATGGACTCCCAAGGGTATCTACTTTTCAAAAATGTATAGGTTTGCTAGGTTTCCCTAGGTGCCGGCAGAGCTAGGGTGCAAAAATTACAGCTAGGCACTTTGCCAAAAAAGGGTCAATTTTTAACTGCGAAATTGAGGTATGACCACGTTGCATTTTGCCCCGTTTCCTGTCGCAGGCACAAGGCCAACCCCCACAAGTGAGGTACCGTTTGGGGAACATGGGGTGGGTGGAAATTTGTTGATCCACGCAGATTCCAGAACTTTCCACCACAGAAATGTGAGAAAATGCGTTTTTTTTGTTAATTTTTTTGGTTTACAAGGGATTCTGGGTAACAGAACCTGGTGGGAGGCAGTCGAGTCACCCCATACTGAATTTCCTTGGGTGTCTACTTTTCAAAAATGTATAGGTTTGCTAGGTTTCCCTAGGTGCCGGCAGAGAAAGGGTTCAAAAACTACAGCTAGTCACTTTGCCAAAACATGGTCATTTTTCCCTGCGAAATTGAGGTGTGACCACGTTGTACTTTGTGCCATTTCTTGTCGCAGGCACTAGGCCGACCCACACAAGTGGGGTACCATTTTTCTCGGAAGACTTTGGGGAAGGCAGGATGGAAGGAAATTTTTGGATCCACGCAGATTTCAGAACTTTCCACCACGGAAATGTGGGGAAAATGTGTTTTTTTGTACACTTTTTTGGTTTACAAGGGATTCTGGGTAAGAGAACCTGGTGGGAGGCAGTCGAGTCACCCCATCCTGAATTTCCTTGGGTGTCTACTTTTCAAAAATGTATAGGTTTGCTAGGTTTCCCTAGGTGCCGGCAGAGAAAGGGTTAAAAAACTACAGCTAGTCACTTTGCCAAAACATGGTCATTTTTCCCTGCGAAATTGAGGTGTGACCACGTTGTACTTTGTGCCATTTCCTAGTCGCAGGCACTAGGCCGACCCACACAAGTGGGGTACCATTTTTCTCGGAAGACTTTGGGGAACGCAGGATGGAAGGACATTTTTGGATCCACGCAGATTCCAGAACTTTCCACCACAGAAATGTGGGGAAAATGTGGTTTTTTGTACAATGTTTTGGTTTGCAAGGAATTCTGGGTAACAGAACCTGGTGGGAGGTAGTCAAGTCACCCCATCGTGGATTTCCCTGGGTGTCTACTTTTCAAAAATGTATAGGTTTGCTAGGTTTCCCTAGGTGCCGGCAGAGAAAGGGTTAAAAAACAACAGCTAGTCACTTTGCCAAAACATGGTCATTTTTCCCTGCGAAATTGAGGTATGACCACGTTGTACTTTGTGCCATTTCCTAGTCGCAGGCACTAGGCCGACCCACACAAGTGGGGTACCATTTTTCTCGGAAGACTTTGGGGAACGCAGGATGGAAGGACATTTTTGGATCCACGCAGATTCCAGAACTTTCCACCACAGAAATGTGGGGAAAATGTGTTTTTTTTGTACAATTTTTTGGTTTGCAAGGAATTCTGGGTAACAGAACCTGGTGGGAGGTAGTCAAGTCACCCCATCATGGATTTCCCTGGGTGTCTACTTTTCAAAAATGTATAGGTTTGCTAGGTTTCCCTAGTTGCCGGCAGAGAAAGGGTTCAAAAACTACAGCTAGTCACTTTGCCAAAACATGGTCATTTTTCCCTGCGAAATTGAGGTGTGACCACATTGTGTTTTGCGCCATTTCCCGTCGCAGGCACTAGGCCGACCCACACAAGTGGGGTACTATTTTTCTCGGAAGACTTTGGGGAATGCAGGATGGATGGAAATTTGTGGATCCATGCAGATTCCAGAACTTTCCACCACAGAAATGTGGGGAAAATGTGTTTTTTTGTACACTTTTTTAGGTTTGCAAGGAATTCTGGGTAACAGAACCTGGTGGCAGGCAGTCAAGTCACCCCATCTTGGATTCCCCAGGGTATCTACTTTTCAAAAATGTATAGGTTTGCTAGCTTTCCCTAGGTGCCGGCAGAGCTAGGGTGCAAAAACTACAGCTAGGCACTTTGCCAAAAAAGGGTCAATTTTTAACTGCGAAATTGAGGTATGACCACGTTGCATTTTGCCCCGTTTCCTGTCACAGGCACAAGGCCGACCCACACAAGTGAGGTAACGTTAGGGGAATGTGGGGAGGGTGGAAATTTTTGATCCACGCAGATTCCAGAACTTTCCACCACAGAAATGTGAGGAAAATGCGTTTTTTTTGTTAATTGTTTTGGTTTACAAGGGATTCTGGGTTACAGAACCTGGTGGGAGGCAGTCGAGTCACCTCATCCTGAATTTCCCTGGGTGTCTACTTTTCAAAAATGTATAGGTTTGCTAGGTTTCCCTGGGTGCCGGCAGAGAAAGGGTTCAAAAACTACAGCTATTCACTTTGCCAAAACTTGGTCATTTTTCCCTGCGAAATTGAGGTGTGACCACGTTGTGTTTTTTGCCATTTCCTGTCGCAGGCACTAGGCCGACCCACACAAGTGGGGTACCATTTTTCTCGGAAGACTTTGGGGAATGCAGGATGGAAGGAAATTTGTGGATTCCAGTACTTTCCACCACAGAAATGTGAGGAAAATGCGTTTTTTTGTTAATTGTTTTGGTTTACAAGGGATTCTGGGTAACAGAACTTGGTGGGAGGCAGTCAAGTCACCCCCATCATGGATTTCCCAGGGTGTCTACTTTTCAAAAATGTATAGGTTTGCTAGGTTTCCCTAGGTGCCGGCAGAGCTAGGGTGCAAAAACTACAGCTAGGCATTTTGCCAAAAAAGGGTCAATTTTTAACTGCGAAATTGAGGTATGACCACGTTGCATTTTGCCCTGTTTCCTGGCGCAGGCACAAGGCCGACCCACACAAGTGAGGTACCATTTTTATCGGGAGACTTCGGGTAATTCAGATTTGTAAATCAACTGTTATTACCTATTGAGTTGTCACGCATTTCTCCCTTCAAAATGAAAGACATTGTGTAAAAAAAAAATCATTTTGAAAAATGACAAATAATTGTCATGCTAGTATGAGTATTCCCAATTTTGAAAATGTGGAAATATATACTGTTTCTAAACTCTATAATTTGTACCCAATCCAAAAAAACATAGGTGTCTTTCATACCGATTTTTCCATGTATACATTTTCCCAGAATAATTTCTCTATACCCGGTACATAATAAAATACCGTTGCAAGTTGCGGCTCAGTTTTTGGCTCTGGGTTCGTCGGGTTCTTGGCGAAACTACAAGTCCTGTATATCCCCACAACCAAGAAGGTCCAATGGATGTAACGGTATATTGCTTTCAAAAAGCTGTCAAAATTACAAGAAGTTACAGGTGAAAACGTTGAGACAAAAGGTTGTTTTTTTCAACTAATTTTCAATTTTTCCAATATTTAACTGTTAGTTTCTATAAAGAAACCTTCATGGATTTAGACAAATGACCCCTTTCTGAATTCAGACTTTTGTATACTTTCTGAAAATGTATAGCTTTTCAGGATCCATTATTCCTTTAAAACTCATTTCTACCATTAACTGAAAGGAGGTTGAAAGCACTAAAAAAAGCAAAAATAGGCTATGTCCCAGAAAAATGCCCAAACTATGTGTAAAATGTTGGTTCTATGGCAAAAGACTGCCATTCCCTAAAAGCTGAGAAAATTCTGATTTCAGCCCCACAAACCCTTTTTTGATAACATTTGCAGGGAAAAGCCCAGAGGCTTTCGTTTGCAACCTGTTTTTCCCATTTTTCTGAAAAAAACAAATATTTTACTGTATTTTGCTTAATTTCTGGGACCCCTCTAAGGGAATCCACAAACCCTGGGCACCTTTAGAATCTACATGATGTTGGAAGAAAAGGACACAAATTTGGCGTGGATACCTTATGTGGTCAAAAAGTTACAGGGGCCTAAGCGCGCACTATCCCAAATCGCCAAAAAAAGGCTTAGCACAGGAGGGGAAAAGGCCTAGCAGCGCAGGGGTTAAATTAGACAAACAGTGCCATTATGTGGCAGCCTGTCATAAGTCTTATTCACAAGAGAGAGTGAGAGAAAAGCAGGTCAGTTGCAATCTCCCGGGTAGAATTGCATCACATATAAGCAACTGCTGCTATCTAGATATTCCTGGGGATATCAAGACTGCCAAATAAAGAAGAAGTAAGGGTGAAAGTGGTACTGCAAGGGTTTTTTGCTCTCCCTCCAATTAATCTTCAGGTGATGAGGTATCCAAAGATATTGAAGAAGAAATCGGGTGTACCTAAAATGTGGCAACTGCGGGATGAAAGAAAAACGAAAGGGATCAATTGGAATTTCATATCGGGCAAGGCCAACACAAAAAGGGGGACGCTTCTAATCATCTAAGTCAAAATGAATATGTCTCTATCAAAAAAGTAATTTGCCAAGACAAAATGTTCTTTATCAATATTGGCATTATAAAGATTTGTCAGCTTTGTTGGGTAAGTACAACAATTCACAGATTGGGGCTAAATCACATCACATGCAACAACGTTTAACATTTCTGCAATATGAAAGACAGCTCTGCAGTACTTGTTGTCACCTCTGCTTCGCCAGGTTCTGTAGAGCTGGAGGGTCACCTCTGATGTGTCAGGGAGAAAAGAATTGCAATTAGGAACATCAGCCTCCTGATTCTGATAACAAAGTGTAATACAATGTTAGTCAGCATTTCACCTCATGCACTCTGACAGGCAAGAACCCACAAGAAGCTAAGGACAGACAGTCTTTATTTCTGGGACTCAGTGTCTGTACCTCTTTTACTCTGCCACCTACCACTGGAGCTTACACTCTGTAGTTCCCTTGCATCGATATCTCCTGCAACTCTGTGACTTCTGCCATGAAAAACTGCAATCCTATATGGAGGTACAGACAGTTGCGGCCGGCAAAGCAGTTGGGGGGGTGGGCACGGGTGGGTTGCGGGGGGTCAATATCTCATGCAACTCTGTGACCTCGGCAATGTAAACTTGCACGTCTATATGGAGGTACAGCCAGTTGTGGCCGGCATGGCAGGTGGGGGGGGTGGATGTGAGAGTAGGGGTGGGGTTGTGGGGGAGGGTTGCAGGGGGGTCATGTGGGGGTCACGATTGAGGGAGGCAGGGGCACAAATAAAAAAAATCCCTTACCTTACCGCCTCCGGGTCCCGCGTCTCTGCTCCTGCTTTCCTGGTTTGACTTCAGGAACAGAAAGCAGGCAGCCAGGCTTCCTCCCCATAGACAATAACAACATTGCAATGCAGCGCTGCTATTAGTTTGCGCACCATGACACGGCGCTCAGCCACGTGAGAAGGCGCTCAGACAGGGGCTGGAGGGGTGGGCATGTTCTCCCTGCAGGCTGTAATGCAGCCTACATGGAGAAGTGGGACAGTGCGTATTGCTGGTTTAGGCGTCCCAAGAGGGCTGACCAAGCAGTCATTGTGCACTGAGGAGTGTGGAAACCACCCCTCCCCAGCCCTGCTGCAAGATCAGAGCAGCCCCGGCCACCCGCCCGCCAGCAAATGAAACAAAAATGTATAATAACTGAAAGATAATATCATTTTCAGTTTTTACTTCCAGCACTACTTAAAAGCAGTGGGGCGACGCTCCTCAGCTGTAGTGGAGGAGCCGCCACAGGGGACAATACATGTAATGGGGCACTTCCATTACTAGACCGAGTCACTGGCAGAGAACTGTCGTAATATCGACCACAATCATTACTTCAATGTGGATTAGAACCTACCCACTAACAGTTTTGATTGATGTTTTGATCAGCCACTGTAATGGAGACAGGGGTTGTGACGTGCATCCTAAGCATAGAGAGAAACTAAGTATTATTTTACAAAATTCAACAAGCATGTCTCGGACACAGAGCCCACAACAGTAGGATGGATGGGTGCTCTCCATTAGCACTCCCATGTATCTTACCAGCAGAAACATTTAGCCTTGGGAGCCCTGGTAGGACCATTTTCAGATTACATCAAGAAACTATCCGCCTTGAAGTACTTTGGGGAAAAACGTAAGTTCTTTTTTAATTACATTGTCCATGTCTTAACTATTTTGATGCTTTTCCATAACTTTTTCTATCAATTACTATTTGTAGTTAATGGTCTGCCATGTGATGTTGCTGTTCACTGCAATATGCCAATGAAGTAGTTGTTAACAAAGCCACCTTTCACCATAATTTTCAACTATCACACTATTTTGAGACATGGTGTTTGTATCTACGTAACTTTTGGAAAGTTCAGAACTATTGGTTTTTGCCAGAGCTTGGATGTTTGCACTCCTGTACAGATGGGAAAAACAAAAGGCCCTTTCCAGGTACTGATATGCTGTACCCGAACTGGACATGAGCGTCCAAATATAGTACGTTTCACACATCGCAGTTCAGCATCCAAGTTGTTGTACGAAGAGGGAAACGCAGTGCATTGTCATATTTATAAAGATGGTGCCAGTGGTGTTATCTTCTGTACAGACACACAAACCGGCTGCCTTGCTGGACACCTGGCCACATAGGCGAGTGTTCACTGCATTGCATATAATTTGTACTGGAAGCATACCCTTGCAGTATAAATTCCTAAGCATAGACAACTGAAGAAGGGCCAGGAGGATCAGACGCATTGGACGTGTGCTGTGCACTGCAGCACACATGAAATGAGTTAGTTTCTGGAAGAAATCAGCACATTTCCCCTTGTTTGTGCCTTCTAATAGGTGTTAGGTTCAGACACCACCAGGCTGTAGGGTGATTCGGCTTTGAGGCAAAATATATAGGTGTTTGCCCTGATTCGCCATAAAAATGCCCTTTTGATGCCAAGCAGCGCAAAGTGGATTTGGCACTGTTAAAAGGGCACCTTTCCAGGTCAAAACATCTTTTATACTAGATGGTAAACCACAACTGCTGCTTTGTAGAATATATTAGATTAGCATAGAATTGACTGCCATAGGGTAGAGTGGCATAGAGTGGAGTGGCATACAAGAGAGTGCTATAGACCAGAGTGGCATTGACTGAACTGCTTTTGAGTAGAGTGGCATTCAGTAGAGTGATATAGAGTGACGACTAAGAGTGGAATGGAGAGGCATAGAGTGGAACTGAGTGGTGTAGAATGGAGTAGAGTCAAGTGGGGTAAAGTGTAGTGATGTACCGTGTAGTAGAGTACAGTAGAGTGGCATAGAGTAGAGTAGCGTAGAGTGGTGTGGCATAGAGTGGAGAGGCACACAGTGGAGGAGAGTGGCTTAGAATAGAGTGGCGCCATGTGACATAGAGTGGAATGGAGTGGCGTAGAAAGGAGTGGCATAGACTGGAGTGTCGTTGAGTAGAGTGATGTAAAGGGATGTAGAGCTGAATGGAGTGGTACAGAGTGGAATTTAGTGGTGTAGAGTAGAGTGGAATAGAGTGGAGTAGAGTAGATTGAAGTGGCATGAAGTGGAGTGGAGTGGAGAGGCGTAGAGTAGAGTGGAGTGGTGTAGAGTAAAATGGCATAGATTGGAGTGGCACAGACTGGCATAGAGCGGCATAGAGTAGCATAGAATAGATTAGAGTAGAGTGACCTAGAGTAGAGTGACACATAGTGGGTGGGGTAAAATGGTGTGGAGTAGAGTTGTGTGGAGTGGCACAGAGTATCGTGGCATAGAGTAGAGTGGTGTAGAGTAGGGTCGAGTTGTGTAGTGTTGAGTGGCATAGAGTAGCCTGGCAAAGAATAGAGTGGAGTGGTCTAAGAGAGGAGGAGAATGGCACAGAGTAATGTGGGTGTAGAGCAGAGTGGCATAGAGTAGAGTGGTGTACAGTAGAGTGGCATAGAGTGGTGTGTCATACAGTGGAGTGGCATGGAGTGGTGTGGAGTGGCATAGAGTGGTGTACAGTGGAGTGGAGTGGAGTGGAATGGCGTACAGTGAAGTGGAGTAGCATACGGTCGCATAAAGGATAGCGGATTGTCGAAGAATAGAGCGGCGTAGAGCAGATTGGAGTGACGTGGTGTAGAGTGGCATAGAGTGGGGTAGCGTACAGTGGAGTAGTGTAGAGTATAAAGGCATAGAGTAGTACAGATGTGGGTGTAAGTAACTACAGAATCAATAGAGTCACAGATAGGATGAAAGCAATATAAATATGAAGCCATATGCCTATGTTAAAGTAGGAAAGCACATCATGCACCCAGGAATAATACTGAACCGTGTATAAAATAAATATAAATTGTGTGTTGCTCAAAGAGGAGGAAGAACTCTTGTACTTGGCCCATGCTCCATGGAGGAGCTAACACAGGAAAAGTAAAGCATTATACCTGATACCCTTGGGTGGTAATCCCTCAAAACTTTTGCCTTCACCCTGCCTGTTTTGCTGAATTCGTTTTTGTTGGCTTTAGGACTCTGTGCACTTTAACACTACTAACCAGTACTAAAGTGCATGTGCTCTCTCCCTTAAACATGGTACAATTGACCTACACCTAATTTGCACATTTAATTTACTTGTAAGTCCCTAGTAAATCATACTAAATGTACCCACGGCCTGTAAATTAAATGCTACTAGTGGGCCTCCTGCACTTATTGTGCCACAGACCAAAGTAGCCTTTTGAGACATGTGTCAGTCCTGCCACTACAACCTGAAGTGCAAATTTAAGCTGCTGTATCAACCTGGAAAACGAAACCTTCTTCCAGGCCTAAACCTTCTATTTTAATGCATATAATCACCATTAAGGTAGGCCCTAAAGGATCATAGATCAGGGTGCATTTTATTTAAAACGTAGGACTTGTGGGTTTAAGTTTTACATGTCCTGGTAGTGAAAAACTCTTAAAGACATATTTCAAAGTTGCAAGGCATATCTCTCCCATAGGATAACATTGTGTTACCTTATTACACATAATAAGTGATAATTTAAGTTTAGGTGAAGATAGGAAAATTATGTTATTGTTTACACTCAAATGAATTATAGTTTAAAACCCTCTTTAACCCTTTGAATGCGGGCGGAATTCACCCGCGATGAGGCAAAGTTTTACATGTGCACAGATCGGACGGCTCCTGGCCATCCAACGCACACGCCCACCGTGACGTCGGACGGCCGGGGCCCGTCCGACGCATCCAAAGGGTTAATGGTAAAGTCAGATTTTAAGTCAAAATTGTGAAAATGCATTTTTAAAAAGCTTACATTTTTTAGTCCTGACTACTTGGTGCCTGCTGCATTTGTACTGGGTCACTAGAGTGTGAATAGCTGACAGTTGGCCTTTGTGTATTCCTCCCTGCCAGTGAGACAAATGGGGACTAGATATTGGAACGATGGGCTATCCTGTCAGGATGGGTGGGGAGGAGCTGGTCCCTGTCCCACTTACATTTCAAAAGGCTGTCTCAGCACACACACACAAAGGATCTTGACACCATCTTTTTGTCAACCTAGAGTACTTGGAGCCTTGACATGGAAGGAAGAAACTTCCTAGAACCAGAAAGATTTGGACTCCTTGTGACCGCGGACGGGCCTGTTTGCACCAAGATTCTGCCACCCGCGATGACCGCCAACACGAACCTCCAGTGAACCTGACTCTTCGCACTACAGCGACCGCCAGTGATGACTTGCAACATGACATCTGCACTTTGCACTTCTGCAATGACAGCCTGTGATGACCTTCAACCGAAAGGTCCAGCCACAACCACCACTATGCCCGACCGGATCTTTGTGCTTCAACGATGACCATCTGCGACTCTATGCCTGCTCTTCGTATTACAGTGACGACCATTCGCAACATTCTCCTTGGCCCTGGAGGCCTTCTCTACTGCAAACTGGACTCTTCGCTCCAGACTTTGAGTTTAAGAAGGTAACTTTTTGAACGGCACTAATCTGGTCCCTGTATCCGGCCCACGTTCCATTGTAGTGAGCCTGAACTTGTGACTTTCCCCATGTCTATTACGACCAGACCACTGCTAAAGGCGCTTTGTGCTTTTAGGTGCTATACTTACCTAAAACTTTGAAATTGCATATCTCAAGATCTACTAATTGGATTTTTGTTGTTCTGATATTATTTTATGTATTAATATTGACTCTATTTTCCAAGTTGGTGTATCGTTTTTATTCTATTATGTTTTTTTCACTTTACTACTGTTTGTGTGCTGCACAAAAACTTAACACATTGCCTCTAAGTTAAGCCTGACTGCTTTTTGCCAGGCTACCAGAGGGTTGAGCACCGGTTAAGGTTGTAACTTTTTGTGCTTCATTCTGGCAGGAATTATGGCCAAAAGCCTACCAAAAATAAATGTGTCCTGCTTTGAGTCGAGTTAGCGCTATATAAAACTGAAAAAATTAAAAAAGGAGGTTTGCACATCCTCAACCAAGAAGCTAATTTCCTACAGTAAGGATATGAGAGATAAGAGAAGAGTCAACAAAACATTGCAAATGAGAGGGACAATGATAACCCCTAATAGCATGCTGTGTCCAGGTTGTAAGCCTACTGAATTGTAAACAATAGTTCACGTCTCACAGCACAGCGAGACCGAAAAGGGACAAACTTCGTGTCAGTTCGGAGATAGTTTGACATTGAAAGACTGCAGTCTTTAAATTGGTGCAGAAACGTCTTTCACCACAAGGTGTCGCCCTTATATCACACTTAAAACCACTTCAACGAGTACTGCCTGTGTTGCAAGAGATTTTTGTTCCGCCGGTTTAACGTTTCACCTGGGAGATTCATCGCACAGCTGAAATTAGAATTTCCCTCCAAAATCACAGAAGTGCTATTTAAAAGGACAGTGCAACTCTTCACAGCCCCACTCGCTTGTCATATCCATAACAAAACTGTCCTCTAGAGACAACTGTATTCATTATCTGAGAAAGTCAAAGGTTTTATTGCTGCAGATCACGTTAGTTACAAGGCGGTAAGTGGGCTCTGTGTCCGACAGTTATTGCAAGACGTGAATCTCACCTAGGAAAAATAAAAACAAATGCGCGTTCAAACAGATTCATGCCCTGACAGGCAGCCCACAAACAAGAAGGTAAAGGTTTTTATTGTTGCTATAGATAAAGTACAATCAGCCACATGCATCATTGTAGGAATTTGCGATTCCTAAATTGCGAAAATTAAGGAATCGCAATTTAGGAATCGCAAATTTCTATGCATTAAGAATTCGCTATAGTTTTTGCGATTTCTTAATTTTCCTTTATTGCGATTCCTTAATTGCGAATCGCAAATAAGGAATCGCTTTACATTGATTCCTATGGGCCTAGAGGCCCATGGGAATCAATGGGAATGCATTCTCATTTTGCGAATTCGCAATTAAGGAATCGCAAAATGAGAATGCAATTTCAAGAGTGCAGGGGGGGTCCAAAGGACCCCCCCCCCTGCACCCCTGAAATGTCACGTAAGTACATTTTACTCACACACATGTCCCAAGGGCATGTGTGTGTGTAAAATATAAGTTTCAAAAATGCATTTTTTTGCATTTTTGAAACTTTTCGCAAATTACCATGAAGGTTTACTTCATAGTAATTTTCCCCTTCCTAATTGCGAATTCGCAAATTTAAAAAAATCATGCATAGCATTTAAGAAATCGCAAAATTTGCGATTTCTTAAATGCTATCGCAATTTGAGAAATCGCCAAAAATTGCGATTTCTTAAATTGCGAAAAATGTAAAAAAAATGATGCATCCCAAAAAAGGTTTTTGCATTTGCAAACGGCCGAATATTGCGATTCGCACCGTTTGCGAATGCAAACAAGCTTGATGCATGTGGGCCAAAGTGTGCAATCTGCTCTCCCCAATTAACCAAGACGCTCCTTTAAACAAGCATTGAAAATGCAATAGGTCTCGCAGCATTAGAGTTAGTGCTTTTAGAATTGTTTATGGGTTTTTTTTGTAAATCTTTAGCATTTTTGTTTCCTGTAGCCAATGCTAAAGAATTTCAAAAAAAAAAAGCCATAAACATTTCTAAAAGCTCTGAAATGCAGTCTGAAATGCTGGATATATATTCAGTACAGATACACTATATTGTTAATGAAGACATAGGATATAATATGTTGTACTGTATACACACAATTAGATGGGAACGTGCTGTGTGTGTCAGCGATTGAAAGAGACTGCACTCAGAGTTGCTGTGCGCATCAGCGAAAAGATTGCAGAGTAGACACGCAATACTTGTACTAAAGTGTTGTGCGATTGTACTGTAGGCACGCAATTTAAAATCCAGCTAAACGCGTCAGCAGAGTTGCTGTGCGCATCAGCGAGTGAACTGTAAACTAGACACGCAGTTTTAAAATCAAGATGTGCGTATCAGCGCTGCTGTGCGAGTCTGCAAGAAAGCATGGAGCTGCTGTGCGCATCAGTGAGTAAACTGTAAAGTAGGCACGCAATTTAAAATCCAACTGTGCGCGTCAGCGCCGCGGAGTTGCTGTGTGCATCAGCGAGTGAAACCACATATAGTCTTTAAATTAAGCTAAATAAGATTTTAATATAACATCGAGTCGAAATGATTTTAATAAAACCGAGTCGAAATGATTTTAATAAAACATCGAGTCGAAATAAGGGGCAACCCACAAGCTGGCTCAGGTTGTAAGAGTTAAAGTTGAGTAAGTTAAGTCATCAAAGTTTAACACACAGACTCTCTCTTTAGTGTTAAATGCACAAGTCCTACACAATTTCAGACCGTGAGCAGTCTGCGTGTTATAGGTTGGAATGATAGCAGTACTGATTCACCCTTTCACACCTTCACACCACAGTCGAAAGACTCACTTCGCAACCCGAACAGTATTTTGCACATAAACAGGTGGTAAAAAATGTCAGCTCAGTGAGCAGTCTGCAAGTCACCGGTTCCATACCTTGAAGAGCAGATTCTCCTTTTCGACAGCACAGTCAAGAGGCTGACTACAAAAGCATAACAACATGTTGCACAATGGGAAGGTGACAACAATATATCTAGCAGCCTGTGCATCACAAGTTATAACCCCAACAGAGTATCCCTTTCAACGTCCACGGTGGGGTAAATACGAGGAGCAACTAAGGTGAGTGGGAACATAGTTGCACCTTTTATTTGCGAATCTAAAAAAGCTTACACGCGACATAAAGTACTGTAACAATATACCATTCTTTCTCAATAAAGAGCACATAACCCTGCTACATGTATGGTCTTGGTAACTCATTTTACGCTCAGCCGTGGTTCTTTACATAACGTTATCTGCCTACATCGGTAAAGATTGGGGAAAGCAAAAATGCAACATAAAGCGCTTAAAAAACTGGAAATCAACAGTATATGAAGAGAGCAAGAAGATACAGGGAGGCTAAAGAGGGAGACGAGAGGAAGAAAGGTGCGAAAGAAATTGAGAGAAAGGAGGAGCTAACACGGATAACATGAGAAGAAAACATTTATTTCCGGTAGTTGTGCATTGCAATGCTTTTTTTAAATCACCTACTATATACTTTGAAGAGAACAGGTTCTGAATATTTGAGAAATGTAATAGGGAGGAAACCGGGTGGTGGCACTCTGATTATAAATGCAGAAACAGGCACAGCCTCTGCACTTCCTGCTTCTGGGGAGCTTCTGCTTATTTTTCCAAGTAAAGTTGCCAAGCTTCACCAGGCTAGGCGTTGTGACCCGACAGGCCTCTCCGGACACTTACCCCGGTGCCATTGTCGCAGACAATCACTTTCCTTCCCTGGCTGTCCATGCTCCGCTTGCCCCCTTGATCACCGCTGGCGCCTCTTCTAAGCTGGTGGCCTCGCCCTGGTCCTGGCAGAGATGCTTCCTCCCTGCCTGCCACAGGAGGAAATGAGGTGGGCGGGGCCGAGTCAGGCAGCTCGAGACCGAGGCTGGACGTAACATCCTGGGCTGGGCTCAGATGGTAAGGGAACAGGAAACCGAGCTAGAAAACACGGTGCGCGCGTAACAGCAACCAGAGAAATTTTGCTACGTCCGCATCCGTTGTTTGCAAAGTAGACTCCAAGGATTTAGCAGATGGGAGGGCGAAAAAGTAAACAAGCGGCTGTGGAAAAGCGTAGCTAGCAATTTAGAATAATATTCCGGGCAAAGCTAATAAGTCTGGCTTGCATTTTTATTCCTGCCCAAAACATAACAAAGCTTTTCTGTAGTGAAAAAAACAAGTAAATAAACCGGTTGTTTTCTGTATACAGTGCATCTTTGAGCTAAATACTTTAGTATAACAAGAAAGGGTGGAGGGGGCAGGGGAGGAGGGGGCAGGGGAGGAGGGGTCCGGGGAGGAGGGAAGGGCCAGAGGGACTTGATGGGAGTGGTGGGGGGGAGGGGGAGGGTATAGAGAGGGAGAGGAGGAGAGACAGGACACGGCAGTAGGAGGAGGAGGGGGGAGGAGAGTAGGGGAGGCACGGCCTAGCGGCAGGCAGGCAGGGGAGGAGAGGAGGAGGGGGGAGGAGAGTAGGGGAGGCACGGCCTAGCGGCAGGCAGGCAGGGGAGGAGAGGAGGAGGGGGGAGGAGAGTAGGGGAGGCACGGCCTAGCGGCCGTGCAATCAAGTAGTGAGGGGGCGGAGCTGGGGGAGGCTGTGAGAGAGAGTAGGCAAGGCAGGCGGCTGGGGGCATGTGCACGCGCTTTTAAGCTCAATGCACATGCGCATTGAGCTTAAAAGTCACGGGCACTGCAAGGAATCGCCACGATTCCTTGCAAGTTAGATAAAGTCTGGATGAGCCCCTATAGTCTCGCTTGCTCGATGCGCATGCGCATCGACAGGCGAGACCTAAAAACTAGAACTTATTTGTAATTAATAATTGTTTTGCAAAGCATGAGCTTTTATAGTCAGCCAAAACAGCCTTAAATTAACTTAAGACTGAAGCTTGGATTACTTTCACGAGACTCAGTGGGGCTTTCTTGGCACTTTGGAGCTTGATTAATCATGGCAGGATCTCATCCTAATTTTCTTACCAAGAAATTGCTTAAGATTGATCTGAACTCTGTCAAACTCCTGTAAACATCTAATGTTACAAAAGGCTCGCTGTACAACTTTAAACACAGTAATATAAGAGAACACCCTGGAACACTTCTGACAAATGCCACTGTGGGTGCAATAGATGTGGGAGAAACAGACATTTAACTAGGATAGCTGAGACTGAGCCAAGCCCAGGATTGGCTCGGATTTAAAGAGCCCTACACGAGACGAGCCTTGAAAATATTTGGCATGTAAATCATGCAACAAACATAATGTTAGAATATGAAAAGGAGGCTTCGCAATTACAAAAATAAGTGTACTTCTTTAACACATGCAAGTGTTTCTCCTCAGTACATCAGATGATATCTCTGCATTGAGAAGCATTTATTAAAAGAGAGAGTTTTAAACATGAACTTAGAAACATTCCTGCCATACAGCCCTCTGCCCTCAAGATAATGCTCTTAGGGCCATATGTATGAAGAAAACGATTTGCGATTCTGAAATAGCGATTCGGCCAAAATCGCTAAATATTTGCACGATGTGTATCAGCGATTCCTTAAACGCCAAAAGTCGCAAAATAGCGAGTTCGCACCCCGGAAATCGCTATATTGCGCGACCGCATCCCAAAATTCGCTATATTGCGCGACCGCACCTCTAAATGCGCTAAATTGCAATGTTCCCACGGGAAAAATCGCAATTTAGCGAATTTCTGGAAACATCCAATCGCTATCCTGATGCTTTATGATGACATCACCATCCAGGAAGTGAGTGATTTCCCATGGTGCATCTGGATTGAGACAGAGAGTGTGAGAGTGTTGTTTGGAACTCAGGAGCCATGGCAGAAGGTGGAAACCAGGATGTCCCAGCAAGCCAGCAGGAGCAGCAAGCAGGGGAAACAGGCAGGAAGAGGAAGCTCAAGTTCTCTGAGGCTGAACTAGAGACCCTAATCACCGAAATGGTGCCACACCATGAGGCATTAGTTGGGACCACTTCCCACAAGGTGCCAGAATCCAGCAAGGGAAGGATTTGGGAGGGCATCCAAGCCAAAGTGAATGCCCTAGGAGTTACCCACAGGATAGTTGAAGTGTTGCGGAAGCGCTGGTACGACCTGCGCCAGCGCTCCAAGGAGAAGTTGGCTGCCAGGCTGGAGCAGTCCCAGCTCACCGGTGGGGGAACCTCCAACGTCCCTGACTCTACACCACTGGAGGAGCTGGTAGAGGGCACACTGCCTCCACAGAGTGTTGCGGGCGTGTCCGTGCTCGACAGCTCAGCACAACCAGCTGCAAGACCAGGTAAGAAGCATGCCTCCCCACCCTAAACCACCCCCAGAACCCCCTGCAGCGACCTAGGGATTAGGGGAACCACATGTCAGGCTAGAGCAAGTACACAGGCAGGCACAGCAATGCATTATGGGAAATGTAGTCACAATAGTCTGTAATGTAGAATGTAGCATCAGAATTTCACATTGTACACATGTGCAGGTCAGGAAAGGTGAATGACACAAGTAAAGTCAGGGAACACTGTGAAAAAATTTATTAGAACATCACATGTAATGATAAAATAGGTAATGTGTGCTGTTCTATCCACAGCACCTGCAAGTGGGAAGGCTACAGACAGTGCAACTGAGACAGGACCCCAAGCCTCAGGAGAAGGCAGCCATGGCCATGATCCAGATGGGGAGGACAGTCCTTTCATCCGACCACAGGGACACAGTAGGAGGAACGTGAGGCCATTCAGAATAATGGATGATGAGGAAGAGGAAAATGAAAATGTGCAGTCTGATGCACCAGTACCCCAGCAGCAGGAGTCCAGAACAGAGTCCAGAGGCAGGCGTAGACCCCGCACGGCCATCAGCTCCAATGTGCAACAAGATGAATCAGTGTTTGCCGGCCTCGAAATACACATGCTTCAGGTTCACCGCCTGCAAGCGAAACACATGAAGGCCATCAGACGCGAGGAAATCAGGGGGGCTGTGCAGGAGCTGACTGCAGAGTTGAGAGCTGAACGCGCAGCCAGGCGCAAAGAAATGGCCCGCATGGACCACTACACGCGTGCTATTAATCGCCTCGCCTCCTCCACCAATATGCTGGCAAGGCGTGCCATAGAGACCCAGCGTGAGTTCTCGCATGGTATCCAGGACTTAGCCACTGTGGTAGTGCAGTCAACTGCCACCCTGGATGAGCTGCGTGCGCTGCGTACTGCTGGACCCGGGGTGCTTACCCCCAGTGAGGAGGACTCACAGTCGGTGCGGAGCTCAAATACACCACCACCCACTGTTGAGAGGCGCCGTAGTGGCCGGAGCAACAGGCCTGCCACACAACAATAGGGACTGCAGCAAAATGACTATTCCACACAGGGGGGATATGGGGCCAGCAACAGTGTAGCACTTGCTGTACCAATGACTGATTTAGTTGCACTGTGATTTAAACATGTGCTTTGGTTTTGGAGAGTTCATCCAGCTTTTTTTGGATGTGTCACATTGTTGGTATTGGAAATTAAACACGTTTGCAGAGCAAGAAGTTGTCATTGTATCATTTTCACTCACCTAGAAGTAGTTCCGCATGATCTCATCACGCCTCTGTCGCCCAGCTGCTGCTGCAGCTACGCCAGCTTCCATGTGTATGGGTCCGGGTCCCTCCACGTCAGAGGAATCTGAGTCACTCAACTCCATAGGTGTCCCTTTCCTGGTTGCAATGTTGTGGAGCATGGCACAAGCTACAACAATTTTGCAGCACGTCTCAGGGCTGTATTGAAGGGCTCCTCCACTTTTGTGGATGCATCTGAATCTGCTCTTCAAAATCCCAAATGTTCGCTCGATTGTGCCTCTTGTGGAAATGTGTGCCCGGTTGTAGCGCCGCTCCCCAGCAGTGGCAGGATTCAAGTAGGGTGTCAGGATGAAGTCCCTGACTGCATAGGCACTGTCCCATGTGGGTGGAAATGTTTAAAGGTCAATCACTGTGATGCACATGCAGGTCATGAGTAATATGGGCTGACAGTGTGTGCTGTTACCTAGTAGGTATCCCTCTCCAAATTCCCCTCTTGAGAGTCTACGGTATAGCCCACTGTGACGGAATATGAATGCGTCATGTGTGCTTCCTGGGTACTTTGCCACTATATCGGTGATTATGTTTTTGGCATCACACACCATCTGTATGTTCAGTGAGTGGTAGCATTTCCTGTTCCGGAATACATACTCTATGTTTGAGGGGGGTGAAATGGCAATATGTGTTCCGTCTATACATCCTATGACGTGGGGGAATTGGGCTATGTTATAAAAATCCTGCTTGGTCTGTGCTAGTTCCTGTGGGGTGCTGGGAAAGTGTATGTGATGTTGCATCCTATGTGTCATGGCATCGAGGAACGCATGGAAAAAGCGCGACAGGGCACTTTGTGACACCCCTCCTGCACTGGCTATGACCCCCTGGAAACTACCTGAGGACAGCAGGTGTAGTGAACAGAGGACCTGGATATGTGTGGGTGTGGCTTGTGTCCTGCGGGTGGGGTGTTCTAGGTGGGGCCTGAGTTCCTCAATCAATTCAAGTATGCTCTCTTCCTCCAGTCTGTAATGGGTTTGGATATCCTCATCAGTGCGTTGGAAGATGGCGGTGCGCAACCGGAATATCCTCTCCTGCCGTCTCCTCGTCTGCGCCAGAGCTCTCACTCTTCGCCTCCTCACTATCATGTACAACCCGGACATTGTGGTAGGGAGTGTGTTGCATTCTGGGTTTCAATTTATACTTTGCAGCTGGTTACCACCTGCTCCCACTTGATGGTAATTGCGATTCCTTATTTTGTGATTTTGCTTAATTCGCTATTTGCGATTGGTTGATACATTCCATTGCGATTTCGGAATAGCGATTTCCACTTTAGCGATTCTCGCTAACGGGTTTCATCGCAATTTTGGAAATAGCTTTTGTATTCGCTATTTAGCACTTTCGCAACGTTTGGGATTCGCTGTTTACCGATTCCTTATTTGGCAAGCATGTTTTGCTTCATACATTGCGATTAGCGATTTTTTAGTCGCTAACGCTATTTTTAACGATTCGCAGCGTTTGCGACTGATTTTTGGCTTCATACATATGGCCCTTAGTGAATTACGAGCCAAGTTAGTTGTCATGTGCCCCCCTAAATGTGGTCTACATTTTTATTCTAGCAACATTATAGGCTATTACGGGGTTTTGTACAGTGCACATCTTGACCTCACGTACTTGAAGGTGTCTTCCTATATGGTAATGAACAAAAAAGGACACTCGCCAAAATGTATTTGCATATAATCAAAAATTCTGTAAAAAGCAGGGAAGCCGGGATTGATTCCCGATTATCCAGTTTCACACTGTGCACGTCAGCCACTAAAAGGGTATCTATTTCTCACTTCAAAGGTGTGTAATTGTTGGCATATGAGATTAGAGCGTGGGTGACAGAATACACATTTGTTTGTCAGTGTTAGATAGTGCCAAACGTACCCACGGACATATGAGCGTTTCGCAACAGACGCAGACTGCGTCATATTTTCATTTTGTAGGCACAAGGACATTTTCTGAGATCCAGATGATACATAGCTGAAGCTGGTATTCGAACCTGGTTCCCTCCATTGCATGGTCAGCAACAGCGGATTCCCGCCCAGTCCTGGATTGAGTCATGCAGTGTTCTTCTGCAAGTCTAAAGTTATTCATGGTGCAAAACATGGGGTTTCGATGTAGGCAAAAGACTCAAGCTACAAACACGAATAAAAGCAATGGCCGAGCATGCATGTTTCCAACTGTGGCTTGTGTGGGGGGGGATCTGCCAGCTTATCCCTGATAATGACTTGTCCATTGCCTTTTGCTGTCAAGAACTGATTATGGCAATGCCCTAAAGTACGCCTTGCCTCTCTAAAGTCAGTCCTGCATGCAACAGCACACTTTGTCACTGGAACCAAAAAACTGATCACATCACTTTACTCTGGTGACACTTCAATGCCCCCCCTTGGGACACGAGCACTCTTAAGAGAGCCTGATTCACTCGTCTACTCCCGGGAGAACATTATGCAGCCATTCAGTGCACAGCCGCCATATTCCCCCCGAGTTCTGTTGAGGATTGGAACCCGGCGTGGCTTATTTTCAGGACGATATACTGATCATGGGTAAGAGCAAGGAGGAGCACAATGGCAATTTGAACAGGATCTTGGAGAAACTCAAGGTTTCTTGATTAACAGCAGAACTAGAAAAGAGTATATCTTGCAGACACTCAGTGTTATATTTAGGACTTGAGGTTAGTGAGAAAGGGAATTTCCCTAAGAAGGAGATTATGGAATCCATTAGAGATGCACCTGGCCCTACATGAAAGGAAGAAGTTAGATCGTTCCTGGGCCTTGCAGAGTTCTATTCTAAATTCGTAAAGGACTTTGCACCAAAAACCTATGCATTAGGCAACTGTTAAAAGCACGAGTGTTGAATCACAAAGGGAGTTCACCAGAATTACAAATTATATTTGTACAGCTATACCATTACACAGGTTCGATACTAAAGCTTGTACAGTTTTGAGTACTGATGCCAGTGGGAAGCGACTAGATAGTGTTATAGCACATTTCTAAAAAAAGGCATTGAAAGCACTGTTTCTTTTGCATCATGCTCTCTAACTGCACCAGAGGAAAATACTCCATCATTGAGAGATGCTGGTATGTGTGTGGGCTACAGAGAAATTCAGGCAATTCCTATGGGGCACCAAATTCACACTGCACACGGACCACAAACCGTTAGTTAAGGTTTTAACTACAGATGATTCAACAAAAGCCACACTGCATATAGCTAGGATGTCATTGAGACTTTATACTACACTTTTGATGTAGAGTACTTACCTGGCAGGAAGAATTAGGTAGCAGACTATTTGAGCAGATCGCCTTTACAGAAGGGAAATGATGAAGCCAACGAAGGGAGTTGTGAATGGGGTGGTTATAGTGTGGCTAGTGTGGATAGTAGTACCCATGCTATTACAGAGAGTGAGGGGCTCACAGGGTTTTCACAGGATAAAGTTCTATAGAAGGTCAAGGAGTATGAGTTACAAGGGTGGCCTAGTAAAAGCAAATTGAGTGAGGAGTGCAAGAAATGTTGGGATCTGAGGTATGCAGTATCTATCTCGGACTCTGAATTTCTGTTCATCAGAGCAAATGGTCACCCGAAGTAGTCAGAACCAACCTAGAAGAAGCAGGTCTGACCTATGAGAAGTATTATGATAGGAAAAATTGCAGCAAGGAAGTGTCTCTGGAGGAAGGTGATTGGGTGAGTGTAAAATTGCACAAGGGAATAAGGAAGGGAGACAGTCATTTTTCACAACCATATAAAGTGATTAAAGTGTACAAAGTTAAGCGAAGGAAAGTTTGGCATTTTGGCAAACTATTGAAGTGCAACAAAGTTTTGTCCTGGAAAAGTAGGGGTTCAAACTGGACCAGGCAATGGTTGCAGGAAGAATAGAACGGGGAGAATTCTCTTTCATCTTCTCCTACTCTACCACCTACTCTGCCATTGATTGTGGGAATTGGAAGCTCGGCTGAGGAGGCACATGCATCTACCAGTGAGGTGGATGCAAGGGTACAAAGTTCACAGCACAATGTGGATCCTGGTATACACTTCAAAGAGGCTGCGACTACCAGTACAGGTAGAACTGTAGCGCTTCCTGCAAAGTCTCAAGGATGTTGTGATATGTTAATAGTGATCCTTACTACACTTACCCAATACAATACCAGAGTAGCAGAGTGATATTTGTACTAATTACACAATGTTGTACCTGTTATGTTATATGCATTATTTAATAGTAAAGTCCATCTTTTAGAAATGAGTTTACATTTTGGTTAATGGTCCTCATAATCGTTTTTTTGTTATTTAAAGTTTGGGGTGATTACTGTGACATTGGATGAAATAGTAAGAGTTCCGCCATGGAACTATGTGGGGAGTTGGTGGGAGCTTGTTCTCTCCTGTCTTGCCAATAAACTAATGCATTACCTCCTACCAGAGCCCTAGTTCCCACAAACACATTCATTTATGGTACCTAAAATATGGTAAAAAATGTTAGGATTGTTTATGAACCAAATGTACACAGACCTGTGGAGATAGCCCTAGTGTGGTGTGGTGAAATCTCTACAGTGAACCATTCCTGGTATTCAGCTACTGTTCTCAGGAATTCCACACTATATCCCTTAATGTTAGGTATGTTTGGTGCACATCACTTGTGATGTGTGGTGATTGTTTCCCAGTGGCAGTTCCTCCGCTATGGCGGAGGAGCGCCGTCCCCCTTGTCAGCCTCAAACACTTGAAAAATAAAACAGGTTTATTATCGTTTCATTTTTCAAGTTCTACGGGTTGGGTCGAGTCTTGTGGGTGGGGTCATCGTGGGGCAGTCACGAGAAGGAGTGGTGGACACTGATGTCAATGTGCATGCTGGTTTGGCTGGCCTTCTCAGAACAGCCAAACTGACATTCACACTGAGCTGTCTCCAACCTGAGCTGAGTTGCCGGGTTAGAGACAGCAAGCACAGGCTCCCAGTCTTACTGGGAGTGCAAATTCAGGGCGCTCAGGCCAAAGCAGCATCAGGATTGGCCAAAGGGGAGTCTGGAAGCCTGTGCTGCAGCGAGGACTCAGATCAGGAGAGCGGCGGACGGCAGTTAAGTTCTTTTTCTCCCCTTTTTGGTCTATTTTCTTCGTCGTCAGTCACCCCACCACTCCGCTCACATACCAGCCGCTACTGGTGTTTCCTATGTTGAAAGAAGGTACTCCCAACCCAGCAGGGACAGAAGACAGAGTTGCAGGGATCAGCTTCTACAATGTGACTTTGTAACATGTATGCAGTGAAGACATACGAAAACCAGGTTTGCGAAAATAGCCCCACTTCTGAAATGCACATTGAAGAGGTTGGAACGCCTGCTGGGGGCTGGAAATGTCTGCAGCAACTGAAAAGAGTCCTGTGGGATGAATCATCGAAAAAGGAAACAGTTGCTCTGTGAGGGAATTGTGCACTAAAATATTTGCTGGAATATAAGACTTAAATCAAACGGTTTCTTAATTAATATTGAACTCCATCCTGCAAATCTACAGGGGACTTCTATAAGGAAATATTAATTCTTTCCTACTAAGCTGATCTTCAATCTGTCAACCTATTTTTTAGTACAAGTGGAGCCCATTTGTCAGTGGTGTCACCTGCAAAGAGTGTGCCAAATAACTTTGCTGCCTACTATTTCTTCTCTTCTGGCACTCATTTCAATTTCACTGCTTTGAGTCATGTGGGTGGGGTGGTCCATTTATCACCTTCGGTTTACCTTCAGTGGAGGAGTAAGCCCGTGGTACCACAATCTTCAGCATCTACCAGCACCAGTGCACGACATGTTTTTATGGTAGCCTGCCACATCGCCCTCTGAATGTTCCCGGGAGGACTGTAGGGGCTAGGGTGTCTCACACCAAGACTCTCCCTGCGAGAGGAGGGCTAACTCACATTTAAGTTTGTGCCCACTGCATCAACCTGCGTGGATAGCTGTGAAGGAGCCTGTAGAACTGGGCAACTGCACTCAAGCAGCTAGCACCTAAAGCAGTGTATGCCTTCCATAAGCCCCCAAGAAAAAGAAAAAAGTAGTTGCTCCTTTGCCACTCTACAAAATAAAACAGTAGATTAACAGCAGTTCCTGAGATTTTAGCACAGAGGTCTTGCCTGCAGTGAGAAAAACTTCCTCTGCTTTTGGGAGCACCATGGAGTTAAGGGCAGTGGGCAGCCCAGCAGGTGCAACCTCGCCCCCACCTCGCCCGTCGCCTCACAGCTATCACATAGAGCTGACAAGAATGTGGGGAACTTCAGAGACCCAAAAGAAGGCCAGAAGGAAAGAGGATGTGAATGCAGTAAAATCAGCTGGGGGACCCAGGAGGTGCTAAGAAGTGGGTGGTTCAGAATAGGCTGCTGATTGGGTCTTGGAATGAATTGAGCCAGAGCATGAGCTGAAGTTACTGATCATGGCTTGAGGGACTGTGGTTATCTGGCTACGAGGAAAGGAGGCCATTTTGTTTCAGGACTACATAAACAAGTAAGAGAGTACACTTTGCTGGCAAAAGAAACAGCATTGGCTAAAGTTCAGTCAGTCAGCCTTCACTGATTGGAACCTCATTGTATCATTCAACAGTTGAAACAGATAGAGAAATCACAGGTTTTATGAGGGAGGAGAGCTGCCGGGAGGACTGTCTGTCAGAGCCTTCATAGTCTGTGCCCTTGATGGCACCCTGCTATGTGCACCTTCATGTCTTCGTAAAGTAATCAAAGATAGTTCCCCTTTGGTCATATGGATCTTTGTTAGTTGACTTGAAGTGTCATAAGGGAGATAACATCTGAAATACATTTCCAACTTGTGAAGCCAATATGACACCTCAATAATATTTATTACATTGGTTTATGTCAGGATATTAGTCCATCCAGTATATAGACAAAGTAAAAATAGATTCCCAAGATACAACATTATAGCCTGGAGGCTGGAATGTGCCAATATATTGAGTCATAATAATACGAGATACAAAATGGTTACTTAATCAACAAGAATAAAGCAAACTGTCACAAATATGTGTTCCACAAAGAAGCTTACCTTTTCTAGCCTGAACACAAGCTAGGACAAAATGATTCTAAAGGACATCTAAAGGGGAAGCGTGGAAGGTGTCAGCATAGTTCGAACCTTCAGTAGAAGTTCAAAGAAAATGAGAGAGTTCAGCATGAAACCTTACACTCTGGAAATAAGTCTATCAGAGAAAGATCTGCTCCTTCACAAAGTCAGGATGAAGTATGTCTAACTAGCTATGGAAGCACCAATTAAATATAACAATAGCTTCAAAAACATTCATATCTCTTTTCTCAATACTAAGAACCAACCAAATTAATTCATGTGAGAGAAGTCAACACACTCTCTTCAGTTTCCAACTCCTCGAAATCACGCTTGCAGCTGGAAAACTTGGACACCTCATCCTCCTAGGGCCAGGGTCAGACTGGGAACCCAAAGCAGCCCTGGCAATTTTTAGGACCAGCCACCACCCCGAAGTTTGCAAGTGTTAAGCACTGATGCTTTCGTTACAGGGTTCGATATTGTAGCAATGCTGCAAAACATGTCCCCAGTAACAAAACAACAGCCCAAAGTTCTGCTTAACCAGCCTCCTCCCTTCCAGCCTCCTGGGAAAACCCGAGATGCCCGCTATGCTCAGTCTGGCCCTACTTGGTACATGATAAACAGAAGGCCTCCTTTTACCATTATTTCTCCGAGATCAGTGCCAGCATCCTCCCCTCAGGCATCACCAGTCGCCCAATACAAACAATAAGTCTTTCTCTATCTAACGAGAAATAGGTTAACCCACCTGCAAAAGAAAGCAAACAGCCTACTGGCAAGGTTAAGACACATATTTTAATTAAGGCCTACAGCCAGGCTAAGTTAACTCAAAATCAAATGAGCTTTGGTTACACAATTATGCTTACATATATAATAAAAATAAATGTTAAGCGTAAATATGCAAAGAACATATTTACATGGAACAATTACTCGATCTAATAAACTTATGCATGGCTTCTTAATGACTACAATGATTATATTTTAATAATTGATTGAAATACATCACTAAGTCAAACATTGAATATAAAGGTAGCATATAAGTATATAGATGTATACTTGTGACATATAAAGGGCAAAGTCTAAATTACTCTGCTTCACCCTCTTACTTCTCACTGGAAGTGATTTGCTGTTGGTTTTCTACTCGTGCTTCCTACCCTCCACAGTTGCTTCTTCCCTTTTGGCAAAAATAAACACAGCCTGAATGCCTCAGAGGTAGACTTCTGCCCTGAGCCTGCAACAACCTACCGAACTTTAGCAGAACACCGCCAAGCTACATCTCACAGCTGGAAAAAAGGGGCAGGGTGATCAAGGACATAATTTTCTTTTACTTCTTCGAAAGTCTGGCGTTCTACCTCTGAGAACAAACAAGCCAAGCCAAGACAAAACGGATCCACAGTGGTGATCACCTATTGCGCCTGCTCCCAGCTTACGATTACAAAGGAAAGGTAGGACAGGATCAGTGCTGAAATAATCACCACCAAGGAGAGAATACTTCTGTTCACTCACTATGGGTTGACTTAGATGTTTACTGCAAAATTCCTCATAGAAGTTAGGAGCAGTTATTGGGGTATTGCAGAGTAGGTTAGGGCACCAAGAAAGATCACAGGAGTACAGTAGGAAGGCACGCACCATGTGACAGGGGCCAGCATTTGTGTTTTAAACTAGAATCATATTTGCTCCTTTGAGAACATAAAGATCGGGGCCGCCAGTGGGATTGCCCACCATCAGCATCCAAGCAAGGCTGCTGCCCATGAGACCCAAAGGATAATTCGCTGGTGTTTCAGGATTTTCATATGTAAGGCAGAGTATCTACTTCTACCCAAAAAGCATTTCATGATTCTGCAGTGTCATCTGCAAGCCCACAAACAGGAGAGATGCCCAGATAACCCGTCGTGTGAACCTGGAAAGTGTGCCTGCATCACAGCGGCAGCATCAATTTCACCTTTATCAACAAGGACCACAGTGTGGGGACTGGTCATGAATTCCAGCGGTGTGGACTTACACAGACTAAAAACTGCGATTTCTGGGCATTCCCCAATTACCCTTGCACAAATAGCTGGAGGCAGTAGACTGAGTGTATTCAAGCAGCCAGCATTGACAGTGTGGGTTGCCTGGTGGTGCAAGTTGCCACTAATTCCCGGTTGAGGGAAAGATGATACATTTTTGCAT
Organism: Lissotriton helveticus; assembly: GCF_964261635.1. NCBI lineage: Eukaryota > Metazoa > Chordata > Amphibia > Caudata > Salamandridae > Lissotriton > Lissotriton helveticus. The sequence continues at coordinate 1,073,661,695 of NC_136065.1, read as the reverse complement.
AATTTAGTACAAAAGGGTCTTGCTCCTCTCTAAACCCCATGGCTGATGTGGTGCATATGCAAATCAGTCTTGACCCTGTTCCTCATGGGAACAGTCCAGCCCGAACTGCCAGGCCAGGTCTTCCCTGGACGAGAAACAAGCATCCTGGGGCCGGTTTCTGGGTTTCACCCCTCATCAGCCAGGCTAGCTTGAATTCATTGGCATGGAGAGAAAGATATCCCGCACAACTGCTTCTGGTTAATCAACAGCCGAATGCCACAGAACACGCTGATGTTGAGGTGCTCCAATATGATGATCTTGCCTACTGACTACCTAGGCCCAGATAGCATTCCCTCGGAAACGCCCACTGCACCCAAAGTTTTACTAGGGTGACAATCTTGGTGTTTTATTCAAAAGGAAACTCTTCTAGTCTTTGATAGACCATAGTTCGCTCATGCAACTTTCCCATTCTTCAGTTAAGAATTAGAGTGCTGTCTCTGAACTTGGGATGCAGGATCTCACAGGTGAGATACCTTATTTACCTCAGCTAAGGAAAGGAGCTGGACGGTGGACTCCCGAGAGACTGAAACTGATTTAACAGATCTGAGTGAAGTCGCACTGGGGCCACCCCCATGGACCCCGTTGACAGCCTGGATTAGCTAGAAGATCCTAGTGGTGCATAAAGATGATATGTCCCATTGATGTCATATTAATGTTCACAAAACAACTAGCCTCCCTCAGCCTTTATCTGTCCGTCATGTATATGTTATCCAGTTCAGATCTGTAGGCTGCTCGTTGGAGGCGATAGGATCGCAGATTTATTAAGCTGTCCCAGCTGTGACTGGCTGCCCATCCACTGGCCCATACATTAGGTACTAGTCCTGGGTTCTGGGCAGATTCTCGTGGCAGGCCTAGCTGCACACACCTGGCTCCCACATGAAGGGCACAGCACTACTCTTTTTCTCTTCCTTCTATCTAAGTATTCATTTGCTACTGAATGTATATTCAGACAAAATGCAAAATTTGAAAAAATAACATAGTTTATTGTTAATATGTGACTTGAAAAAAATTGTAAATGACTTGGATAAAGAAATAATCTTTGTAAACAATCTTAAATGAAACATCCAAGAACAAACATATTAGTAATTCGCAGCCATATGTATTCTTTTGTATAAACCAAACTAACGACCATTGACAGAGGAGACTTCAGAAAAAGTGCCTGAGAGGTGACTGTCTGCAGATATAAACATCAGCGTCAGAAGATATACTTCTATGGGGCACCTATTAGCAGGCTTCCTGGACCCCGGTCACCGGCGACTAAACTCTATTCTGCTGCTCCAGGCGCTGCTGAAAAAGCGAGAGCGGGCCCCATCCTCAGATCCATTACTGGCCCTTTGTGAGGAGACGCGCCTTGCTGTGAAATTAGGACGCCCAGTCAGTCCCTTTGTGTTTCTGGAACAGACAGACGGTCAAGTCACATGCCCGCAGAGCGCCATAAGGAGGCCTCGGCCTGTATTCATATGGAAAATGTGTCTAAGACGTGTCACTACATTCCCCCAGACAATTGCGCCATCAGGGCAACACATGCGTGTGTATGGCAAAGATTACAAGAATCTGGGGCCTTTGGTCTAAAAAGCTGGAGAAGCAGCTCACAGTTTTGGCGACCTACTGCAAGCATCCGTGTGTAACCACAGGGCACAGGCTGTGATGTCATCTTTTAGGGAGCGAACACCACAAACTCAATAACAGGAGATGCTTTAATTAGGGCTTTAAGTGGGGTGAAAAAACTGTCAGGGGGGGTTCTCAAAGGGGCGTGGTCGATGTAATTAGGGCGTGGTTTAAAAAGTAAGGTAACATTCTGCGCTTAGCATAGCAACAGCTTCTTTGTCATGGGACTGTTGTTCACTTCCCCCTAGTGCTGGACAATCACTTTTACTTTGCGTATTGAAATGTATTTGCCTGACAATCTTTATGTTTTCAAATATGTAATTGACAATCATAATTTTTACGTAGGATTTGAAATTCATTGTCTCTTTCATTGGATGTAATGCGCTGCCAAAACTGCTTGGCCTTGTCTAGTAGGGCTTTCCTATATGATTACCTGCTACCCCGAACACCTACATATCGCTTTATGACTCAGGCTCCTCGTATGTTGCCTTTTGTATTGTACTTTTTGTATCTTCACGTCAACGTTAATTTTCCTCTTTGTACAGCGCTCTGATACCCGTCTGGGTCTTGTTCGCACTTTATTATACTTTACAAATAACTAAATAAATAGTGTGTCCCCGGACTTGTAATTTGTTACTTCCAGAAATATAATACAGCCAGGAAAATTACACCTACAACAAGCCAGGACTATTGGTTTTGTCAGTTGTTATTAGTTGCATAAAATAATTAAGCAACAGCTATGGCTCTGTTGTATATAATATTGAAAATGCTTCCGTTCTGAAATGTCGAGACTGTGAAAGTAGTATAACAATTCTCTCTGAAGTTACATCAAAGTCAGTGAAGGGTGGTCCTGCTGCAGAGTTAAGAATTTTTTTTTTTCACCATGAGGTTGAGGGCAAAAACGGAGAGCCCGATAGGGGCCGTCTCAGCACCTGCTTTTTAGAAGTGCCAGTGCTGAGCACCGGCAGGACCCGGCCCACTTAAAGCACTGCGTTTAATATATGATACAAGGTGCTCGGAGACAGTTCAGTTTGTGGTGTCCACTGCCTACAAGCTGTGCTCCCATCACTCCCGCTCAAGGTAGAAGAAGTCTTAAAATAAAACGTGTGGGAAAAGAATGAGCAAATTTAATGCAAAATGATGCGACCGGAAGTGTCGTCACAGTTGGAGCTTACATCTCACTGTAGTGGGACTAATTTCCATACAAAACTGAGCTACACTTTTTCCTAAATGTATGCATTTTCATGTGGCTCATTGTGTAACCCAGGGTTTCGCATCTATTTTTGGCTTCTAATGAAAAGCTGTTAATATTCAATTCAAAAGGAATCAGCAATTTAAAAATATTGCACGCTTATATAAGCGTTGTATCATTTACATAGCATGAAATAATGAAGATGTGCGTACACCTGTTATTTAATACTAAACAAATTAGGCGTTCATAAGCTATACACTCCTTCGCTGGTATCCTACTACATGGAGCTCCTGGGGTTAACATCAGGAGTGACATATTAAGTCAAGGGGAATTTGTGGCTCATTGAGAAGTCTGGCATAGTAAATTAGCTTTGTAATCTTGTTCTGTTTTATAGCGCTCTGAAGTGGCCTCCTGGCTGTGTGAGCTCTATCACAAATAACAAGAAATGTCACACATACAAATATGAAAAGAACAAGTTATTTTTAAATGTTGTATATCATATGACTTTGCCCCACGTGTAAAGGCATAATCAAGATTAGATAAGCAACAAATTGACAGAAATGCTAAAAACTGAAGGTAAAGATAATAGGTAAATTTGAAAATGAGATATGTATTTTTTAAAGGAGATAATAATTCGTGTTTATGTTTAAAGTGCAACCTTCAGCCAGGCGGATCCCTCCATTTACCACTTTAACTAGCACCCTACAACAGTTCAACCCCCCTGACAACAAAACAGAGTATTTGATAGAACTGATCATTTCTCCTCCGTGGTACAGGATAAATGGGACACAGTCCATACCTCCCTCAGCGTAGGAGTAAATGGAACTGCATCCCCTCCAAAAACAAGAAGGTGGAAGATGGCTGCTCACCGTTGTCCCCCAAAGGTGCTCTGTTATCATTCCACGCGGACTTCAAAAGACACATGACACGTCGACAGGGAGCATAAAACGCTGGCCTGACAAGTATGGCAAAGGGAAACATTGGCCTTCCTCGTGCAGGTACATGGGGGTCTACTGCTTATGATATCAACCTATGATGTAAACAGAAATTCTACAGAATTAGAACTCAGCATGTGTCTTGAGCAAACAGGAAAAGGAGTAGAAATGTCACTGCGCCAGGCAGTGACCATATGTGGACTGAGCCGTTTCCTGCACCTGTTTATTTTACTAGGTAATAAGGATGACAAGGCAGAGGGTCCCTGGGTGATAACTGCACTAGCACACCCCTTCTGGCTTGTGTCAAGCACAATAAGGAGGGCCATTGGCACAAAGAAATGCCATTTTCTATGGGACTGGAACTAAACGTGGAATGCAGAGCCGAGAGAAGTACTAAGACTTTGAAAATGAATCAATTCTTGATGTGACACTAAGTGGCCAAAACCCAGTCTGTGCCTAAAACTGAAAAAAAGGAGCGTGGGACCCTGTCACGTGCAAAAGGTCAGTCTAAACTCTGCTGGGCCATTTATGTCTTGCAGTTTGGGGCCAAGGGATTAATATTTAGTTTATTGCAGCATGCATGTTCAGAAAAGGCTTGTTTGCATACCCAAAACTGTAGAGGTGAAATTGGTAAACTATTTTCAGAGTATCCATTTGCCCAACATTTACTTTTAATGAATTTTTATAACTGGAAAATTGTTATTCTCAAAGGGGACTTTATAGGTATCACGTGTTAACATTGTGGCATGTACACAACAGAAAATAATATTTAAGAAATTAACTATTAACTTAGAAATGTGTACATCGATACATTTTGACAAATATTTTCTTACAGTGTGATCAAAATTTCAGGAAGCATTACAATGGGTTTGCATAAAAGTGGCACTACCAGTTTGAACATTTGTGACGTGAGCACAACATAAAACGAAGATTTTGTAAATGGATGTTGTATCAGGTAGGTTGAACACTCGTGTTTTTTTTCTGAATAATTCCTTAAATGTGCAATCCATCCTACAATGGTGTAAGGCATAATGGTGGGTGTCGACAAGTGTTACGGCCCAGTTAAAATAAATGAATTTGGATTTTTTATGTGTCGCCAAGTAAGTCTCTAAATGTTTATTTCATGATTGGGACAAAATATCGTACAAAATGCCACATTCAGACGTAATTAATTGATGGAAGGCACTCAAATTGTAAAAATCAAGAATTGCTAATAAAATGACTGTGGAGTGACAGCATCTGAAATGTCATGTTGCACCACACTAATAAACTTACCAATGTTAGTTTACAATTAGAATATTTTAAGGAATCAGGGTCCTGTATATCTTGACTTTAATGCAACAGTTTGATGCCTGCATGCCCTCCTTAAGAAGATCCTCGGTTACTCAATTGTGTAACTGCTGATAAGGGCTGCATTTTCGACTCGTGTGTGGGAATTTATTTATTTATTTATGTATTTATTTGTGCGTTTTTATATAGCGCGGACTTTACCCGAAGGTGTCAGAGCGCTTCACAATAGGAACAGAACTGATATATGAGAACATTACAAGTGAACAAATTACAAAAGCAAACGTTACATTAAATGAAGCAATAATGACAATCGTGAGCCAACAAAATACAAGAGGTAGCAAACGGTGCATTACAAAAGTGACAATCGTGAACCGACAAAATACAAGAGGTAGCAAACGGTGCATTACAGGAGGAAAAAGTGACGTGTGCAGGTTACAAAAACGTACAAAGTAAACAGAGGTATAATACTGCAATATATGGAGGGCCCTCAAGCACAAGAACAAACGTTACGTAGGCCATGGTGGCACTTGTGCAGGTATCGAAAATAAACAAATGTAAGAGGTAGAAAACAGTGTGTTACAAGAGAAAGTGACGGGTGCATGTTACACACGAGTACCAAACACAGGTAGAAAGATAATACCGCAATAAATGGCAGACTCTCAAACCACAAGAACACACTGGGAAGAAACTTCCATAGTCATGTACAGTAGATTTTTCTATAATGGAAGGGCTTCCTTCAGATAATAGAGAGGGCATGGATTACATTTGGAAGTGTCTTTGAAGGAGGAGAACTTTGAGGTTAGTTTTGAAGGCCTGGGAGGAGGTGGTGGTCCGGAGCTGCGGCGGAAGGGAGTTCCAGATTCTCACCGCGTTGCCTGAGAAGGATTATGCCATTGTTCTTTCCTTCTTGAAAGTGGGAGGTTCAAGCAGAAGATTTTCCGCATTACATGATGGTCTAGAGCCTCCAGAGAGTTTCAGTTTATTCGCCAGGTAGCGAGGAGAGGAGGAGTGCAAGGCTTTGTGGGTGATACAAGCAGTCTTGTAGATAGCTCTAGCCTCGATTAGAAGCCAGCGGAGGGTGGATAACATCGGTGTGATGTGGTCGCTTCTTTTGGCCCCATAAATGAAACGAGTTGCTGAATGGAAAACAGATTTAAGGGGGGACAGGTGGAATTTGGAGAGGCCAGTAAGAAGAGAATTGCAGTAGTCAAGTCTGGAGAGGACCAGCGATTGCACCAGGGTTATAAGGTCCTGCTCCGGGAAGAAGCGACGGATCCCCCAAAGAAGGCGCAGATGGTATCGAGCAGACTTTGCAATGGAATTGATGTAGGGGGTTAGATTGAGTTTTCTGTCGAGAATGACACCCAGGGATTTTGCGCTGTCGGCAATGATGGGTTAGTGTTCAGTAGATTCAACTGATACATCCATGATTGCACAGGGGGAGGAGAGATTGAAGAGGAGAAGAGGAGGAATTCGGTTTTGGAGGGATTCAGAATCAGTTGATGAGTAAACATCCAGTTATGAATGGAGTCGAGAGTAGAGCTTAGGATAGAGAGATCGTGAGTGGAGGCAACCTTGAGGTAGATTTGAGTGTCGTCAGCATAGAGATGATAGTGGATCCCGAATTTACTTAGGAGATTTCTTAGTGGTTCTAAATAGAGGTTGAACAATGTGAGTGCAAGTATAGAGCCTTGAGGAACACCTTGACCTACCGCCACGGGAGATGAAAGACTGTTCGCTATTTTGATCATTTGTGATCTATCAGAGAGGAAGGAGGCAAACCATTTAAGCACAGTGCCCTCCATGCCCATTCTCTGTTTAAGAATGTTGAGAAGGGTGTTGTGATTGACGGTGTCAAAGGCTGCCGAAAGGTCAAGGAGAATTAGAAGACAGGACCCCCCCCCGAGTCGAGGATCCTCAGCGCGTCATCAACCACTTGCAGTAGGGCTGTTTCAGTGCTGCAGTTTTGAATGAAGCCAGACTGGAAATTGTCAAGAAGATCATTGTCCTTGATATGACGAGAGAGTCGTTTCCCTACACAACTTTCTGTAATCTTCGCAAGAAAAGGTAAGTTGGTAATGGGGCAGAAGTTGTTGAGGTCAGACGCATCAGCAGTTGGTTTTTTAAGAAGCGGGGTGACCTGCCCAGTTTTGAAGGAGACAGGAAGGGAGCCTTGATAGAGGGAGAGGTTGACCAGAGTGGTCCAGTAGGAGAGGGAAAGGGTATAGAAGTCAATGGCAATGGCACTGGGGATGGGGTCCAGATGATGGTTGGAGGGCTTAGTTTCGCGGATGCACTTGAGAAGGGCATCTTCAGATATGGGGTCAAAGTTTTGCCAAATGGCTAAGGATTTGCACTCCTCTGGAGGGGTAGGATGCGCAACCTGATCCACAAGTGATTTCCCTTTTTCGTCGAAGAATATAGCGAAATCCGCTGCTCTCTTTGCAGAATCCTCCAGCTTGGAGGAAGAGGGAGAGGGAGAGCAGTCAGGACTCTTGATGAGATCAAATAGTTTTTTGGGTCTATTTTTGGCTGAGTCAAGGAGGGTTTTGAAGTGCGCCGCTTTCCCAAAGAAGATGTGTTTGTGGTACTTGGATCTTGCGGAGCGAAGCGTGGACAAGTTATCGGTGGAGGGCACTTGCCTCCATTGTTTCTCCAGGAATCTTAGCTGCTTCCTTAGCTATTTCCTGTTCCCCCATCCATCTCTGCGAGGTGACCCGGTAATCGGTATCCCCACTTCCTCCATGCCACAGGCTCCGCCCTCTGTTGCGTAATTAATCGTTTACTTCCGGTTCACCTAAACCCAGGGGGTCTCGGGGAGCTTGCCAGTGACTCCCTGAGTCCTGACTGCCCCGTTTGCGGTCTGTGCCCCGCTTCACAGCCTGCTTTTGTATTCCTCTTGGATTGCTTTGTAAGTACCGCCATGCCTCGCTGGGAGCTATCGCTGAAAGACATCTCTCACAAATTGTCACAAGAAGGATGTAAAATATTTTTATCTTTAATCTATAAATTGCGTCGCTGTTCTTAAATGCAACAGGGTTTACCCTGTAAGGGTTCTGCAGAGTTAAAAAAGTACTAAAGGAGTGGAAAAATGAGTGTCTTAAAACCAAGACTGCAACTACTGAAGAAGAATAGTTGTAGCAACTGAAAGACGGGTTTAAAAGGGAAGATAAGGAGATCTCTGCTTTGGAGGACGAGTTGGAATCTGGTGTCACGCCTGAGAAACTCCATGCCCTGGGTCTAAAACAGTTTGCATATAAATCTCTGGTCACTGACGCTGCAAAGGTGATGTTTCGTGAGCAGCAGGGCAGATTGTACGATGTGGGTGACAAGGCGGGCAAACTCCTAGCGTGGTTGGACAAGAAAGAAAGAGTTAATCGTGTGGTGCCCGTGATTCAGTCTGCGAGTGATGAGAATGTGATTGATCCGACCGCCATTGTTGATCGTTTTGCGGAATATTTCCGTGTGGTATATGCTCCCGTGTCTGTGAGGGATGTTGCCGACTCCCGCCTTCTTCTGCGTGATATCACTTTGCCCTGTGTCACCGACTTGGACCGTATTGCTTTGGACTCCCCTTTTACGAATGATGAGATAGCCAATGCAGTTCGATCGCTCCGTTCGGGCAAAGCATTGGGCCCGAACGGTTTGCCTATTGAGTTGTACAAATTACGCCCCGATAAGGTGGCGCCGTATCTCCGCGCCATGTTTCTAGAATCTCGTGAGCGGAACATACTTCCTTATGATCAGCGTCTGGCGACAATCGTCGTCATTCCCAAAGAGGGTAAACCGCGTGACCTCTGTTCCTCGTATAGGCCCATATCCCTATTAAATGTTGAACCTAAGGTGTTGGCTAAACTTTTGGCGACCCGTCTCCTTTCGGTTCTCGGGGAGTTGGTCCATCCGGATCAATCTGGCTTTATCCCGCATCGCAACACTGCTCTGAATTTACGTCGCCTCCACGGCGCGCTGGCGAGGGCGGGGCTTTTGACTGAACCGGCCATTTTGGCGTCCCTGGATGCCTCCATGGCCTTTGACACTGTGGAGTGGCCCTATTTATGGGCGACACTTGAGAAATTTGGATTCGGGTGCGAGTTTATTAGCTGGGTTAGACTGTTGTACGCGGAACCTCTGGCGCAAGTTGTAGTGAACGGTAGAGTGTCGGCCCCCTTCTCCTTGGGCAGGGGTACCCGTCAGGGTTGCCCCTTGTCCCCTCTGTTGTTCGCGCTCGCTCTTGAACCGTTGGCGGCCTGGCTCCGTTGGGAACCGTCCCTTAAAGGTATTCGTTGGGCCCCGGATTTCGAAGACCGCGTCTCGCTTTATGCGGACGACATCCTCTTGTATCTTACTTCTCCTCGCAAGTCTTTATCTGTTTTATTTGACGTTCTTGCGTCCTTTGGCGCTAACTCAGGCCTCGTCATCAACTGGTCTAAGTCCTGTGTATACGTTTTATCTGGTATCTTGCCTCCGTTGCCGAGTAGACTTCCTCTTCAGGTGGTCCGGGATGGTTTCAAATACTTGGGGGTTTTTGTTACCTTGGACCCGTCCCTTCGTTTTGATCGTAATCTCCTTCCCCCGTTGCTTAGGCTCCGTTTGGACGTTGCCCGTTGGCGCAAACTTCCCCTGTCTCCACTGGGTCGGGCGGCCCTGTTTAAGATGATGTCACTACCGCGGTTTCTCTACGCTCTCCAGAATTATTATGATCCTATCCCTAAGACCTATTTTCGGGAGATTGAGAGCCTTCAGAGGCAACTTATTTGGGATGGGCGACCGCGCATTGCTCTCGCGAAACTTTCCATCCCATGGTACGATGGGGGCATGGCGCTCCCCGATATTAAGAGATACTACTGGGCTTCCCATCTGTCCGCTATTAATCACGCTATGTTCTCGCCGGGTCGTAATCCGGCGTTTGAGATGGATAAACTTCAGCTTCCGGGAGGTGACTTTAACAGAGTGCTCTATTCTCGCTCCGCTGGGCGCCATCTTGTGGGACCTACTTTGACTGCTTTGACGGTGTGGCGTGCTGCGAATGTGAGCCTGGGCTGGGAGGATCGCTTGACGTTGGCGACGCCGCTTTATGCTTCTGAACGTCTGGGCGGTCTTTGGTCTTCCAAGGGTTTTGACCGTTGGGACTTGATTGGGATCTCTAAAGTGGGGGATGTATACTCTAAGGGTTCTGTGCGCCCGTTTCAGGCCCTCCAGGCTGACTACGGCCTGAGTAGTCGGGAATTCTTTCGTTATTTACAGATCAGGCACGCTCTGGTTTCGGTGTTTGCTCCTGGTGAGATTCCGCCTGATTCTTCCCCACTTGAAGACCGTATCCTTGACGAACATCTTCCTGATAGCACTATCTCCCTGATCTATAAAAAGTTGATTAACAATCGGACTGACTTATTGGCCCGACTTCGGGAACAGTGGATGGGAGATGGGTTGGAACTTGATGATGAGGATTGGCAATCGGCCCTCTCCTCTCCGAAGGAGGTGGCTATACCGGCTCGACTCCGTCTGGTCCAATTGAAGATCCTTCATCGAGTGTACGTGACGGGACCGCGACTGATGGTGATGGGCTTTTCCTCCGATGGACTGTGTAAGCGTGGATGTGGTTTGCGTGCTACTTTCCTGCATATTCTTTGGGAGTGCCCGATGGTGGCTGCTTATTGGGTGGCTGTGCTTGATCTGATGACTGTGGTGACAGGGATATCCTTGCGTCCGGAACCTCGTCGCTGTCTTTTGAATGTTTGGGAGCCCACGGACTGTTCGGTGGCACAGACTAGATGGGCCACCCTGGGCTATATGATTGCGAAGCGAGATATTGCGCAACTCTGGGGGGCCTCCAGGCCCCCTGCCCTCTCGCAATGGGAGGATAACATGGATTGGTCCATGTTCCGTGAGAAAACTGTCTATGTGGCCAGGGGCAGACCCAGGGCATGGGTGAAGGTGTGGGGTCAATGGAACGAATACCGTGGCGACATTTGTACTCCTCCCCTTGTGGACACTATCGAGATTACCCTGTCTCCTTAGGCTGGCGTTCCCGGAATCTTCATATAGGGACTGAGCTGGTATCTCCGGCTCTCCCCCCTTCTTCTTCCTGATCTCTGCGCCCCTCCCCCCCCCCCCCTCCGAACTCCTTAGTGCTTAGAATATTGCTACTGCACTTCCGTTGCTGTCCCCCCCTTGCGTCCCTTGGGCTGACCTTCAGTGATACACTCTCGCCTTTTTGTATGTTTGTTCTTTCATATATATAAAACCTGTTTTTGTCCTGTATATAATGTGGAGTATTGCATTGTTGATTGACGGTTACCTCTGCGGGCATATATGATATGTGTCTACTCCTTTTTAGCGGCTGGCCCGTGTGGTTGTAGGCCCATCCTTGTACCTTTTTGCTTGCTCAAATAAAGGTTTTAAAAAAAAAAAAAAAAAAAAAAAAGGGAAGATAAAGTCAGCTTTTGGCATCAAGCATTAATCAGTGACCATGAGTAATTTTAGCACAAGAGGGCTCAAGAAAGGTTCATCATAATCTAAATGATATCATTGTATCATGGGTTCCCATTGGAAAGGCTATCGCTAAGAAGACACACATATTGTGCCACGGTTGGAATTGCACAATTTCGTTCACCTAAACTGGACAGTGGTCTGGTGATGATTTTACTGACAACATTTATAAATATAATGTATTTAGTTATACGTGCTTTTGGGCAGCCCTTTTCATCAGTTGGTGTGTCCAACTGCCATCCACAATTTTGCTTCCACCTACTGTAGCATAAACATTGGGTGGCTGAGAAGTCCACTTCAGCTATTGGGCCCTTTCTCTGTGAATAATGGTTTTCTTTCAAACCACAGTGTTGTCACCCACAGAGAAAGAAGTCCCCTTCAGAACAAGTACATTGTGGAGAATCCATTGTTTACATTCTTTTCAAAATAATTTATTTCCTTACTAGAGTTTTTTAGTAGAGATTACAGTCTTTCAAATGTGGGGTTTAAAGAACCAGAAACACGTGTCTAGAGATCAGCACTATCTGCGCAAACTGTGGCGAAACACTCGAACACTCTTGAAGCAAGCAAGTAACCGAAACTGCATTTACCACAATGCCAGGGGCGATCCTTGCTGGGAGGTGAAGCGGTGTGCTCCCACCCCTGTTCCTGTAAAAAAAAATACAGTCTACAGGCACTTTTAGTTAGCTGTAGAAGTCGTTTCTTCTCTCGTTTAACAATTTTTATCTACAATATCATTTCTTTCATCCAACCATGGCAAACAAATGAGTAATTTATGCTATTTCCCATGTTTTTAGCAGCACTTGCGACTTACATTCACTGATAATGGCGGGATATGAAAGGGTAAATGTTTGTTAATATCCAATAATTTACATCTGAGTGGGTGATCACCTGATTTGCTTTGGGTTTCTCTGACCATGTATCTGACACGCTACCAGGAATGCCTACAAGTGTAACTTTCGGAGGAAGAAGTAAAGAATAAATAACTTACACACACATTTGTACATAATGCACTTCTCTGACTTACACAATTCCTTACACGTACGTAAATATATGTTACTTCTTTTTACTGGTGTAAGTCAGCTGTAATCCTTAAAAACTCCTTGGTTAATCACACCCTAAATCTTTTGAGAACTTAGGGCCAGATGTACAAATATTTTTTCTGATCACAAACGACCTGATTCACAGAAATGGGCCATTTGCAACTAGAAAAGTGCTATTTCTGAACTACAAAATGCAGAATGCGATTCGGAATCGCAATTTGCATTTCTGATTTGGCATTTGAAAAGGCGTGTTGTGCCCATCCCTTCCAAATACTGAATCAGTATGGTATGTATTAATGTTTTGCGACTGAATTCCGGTGGCAAAACAGTAATACTTATCACCATTTAAAAAGTGTTGGTAACCCATGCTTAAATGGGAAGGGATCCTGTGGGACCCTTTGCCCTTTGAGAATGTTGAAAAAATATTTTTATAAACAGGCAGTGGTTCCACGGATCACAGCCTACTCTTAAAAAATTAAACTTAAATGTTTCTTTTTTTTTAACGCATCTTGTTTTCTTTTAAGGAAAACGGACAGCATTGAAAAAAAGATTGTTTTATTTAAAAGCAATCACAGACATGGTGATGGCACTGAGTTATAGTGGGTCATAAATTGTGACCTACCTCATTAATGTGCATGAAGTGTGTCTATTTGCCACCCATTAGAAATTGCTAAAGAAACTCAAAAGAGTTTCATACATAAGAAATAGCGATTTCCTAATTGCGATTCAGAGCAAATCGCAATTAGGAAATTGTTATTTCCAACCTTGGTAAATCTGGCCCTAAGTGTGTTCTGCAGATTAAAAGGAGTTTTCTTTTGAGATTTTAGGCTGAGTTTTCTGGATCTGAAGGGCATCCTAATAATAAATTGTTCCACTCTTGGCAAATTCCAGCGATAGAGGGTGATGGAGCAAATTATGGAGATAACGAAAAATATTTGCGGAATCTGCCCATTTGAATCTTACCTACAATTTCTCTTTCACCATAGTCACTAAGCTGAATAAAGTGGCAGCGATTACAAACTCGAAACTCGATCCTCTCATGCTGAACATGTTTGTTTCTTCTGTCCTTCATTTCAGGGAGGAGCTGAAAACGTATCTCTTTGCACCATTTTCCACGGAATTTCGGTAACATTTCTTGGTTGAGAACCCTCAACATCAGTGCTATGGGCAGGACGTGAAAACATAGATTGTTAAAAGCATTTTTTGCAAAATCATACACTCCACACTATAGACTGACAAAATGTCACCCTACTTTAGTATCTCCCAAAAAGTTTTGGACCTGTATGTAATTATTAAACCCGGCCAATCACACTTCCAACATAATTTATGACTGGGTTTGTTTACTATTCTAACTTCAGGCCTAGCATATTTGGTGCCAAGACTTTGATAGTGTGATTAGTAACAAGGCAATTCTTTTATAGGGGATATTTTTGTGAAGTCGATTGTTTTGTAACTGCTGCTTTGAAATCTTTTTTTTTCTCCAGAAGATGGTTTGTGGTCTATGTTTACACATGCTACCCTGTAGATTTAAAGTTCTACAAAGATCTGACCAATGTTGCTGGGATAATATGCTTTTAAGTGTCGCATATGGAACTAGAATTCCCATAAACTATTTAGGGGTGAACTCTTATACCCCTGTAAAGCAGTTCTTCTTCTTACATCAAACAAGGTGTTTACTAATGATACAGGCTTGATGTCCTAACACTTACGAATTAATCTGTAGCCGCTCATTTCCCCCTACTCTGGTGCCTGTACTCAAGTGTTCCAGTACTTTTTAGGTCTTGTCAAATAACGATCTTGTACAACACCAATACTCCGTGTAGGTTTTCAGTCAATCCTTTTCTTATCATTGTTTTTTTTTAAACTCATTTCCTTTCCACTTATTCGATGTCTTTCTTCCTCTTCTTTATGTTTGCCCCTTCCCTGGAGCACATCCGTTTTACAGTGTTGCTGACTGGATGAGATGCATCCTTCCACTGATTGCAAACAGGAACTTTTTTTTTCTTTTTCTTTCAGCAGTCTATGAGTGTGTGTATTTTTCTTTTTTGTGTTTTTTTCTTTTTCTTTCAGCAGTCTATGAGTGTGTCTATTTTTCTTTTTTGTGTTTTTTTTCTTTTACTTTCAGCATTCTGAGTGTGTGTATTTTTCTTTTTTGTGGGTTTTTTCCACATTTTTGCCTCCCCTTGATGTTATGTTGCTTTGTCCCACACTTCTTCCACTGCAATCTCACCTCTGTCAGCTCTTTTTTGGTTTCACCCCCCACTAGTTCCTCTGTTCTTCTACTGCCTTTCACTTCTCTTCTGTTAACCCCCTCCACCTCCCAGCGCACCTTGCAGTTGCTCCACGCCCATTCTACTCCTTTTTATTTTGTACTTAAAAAAAATTGGGGGGTGGGGCGTGGGGGCGAAAGCTTGGCAACGTCACACTCCTACCAGGATGAACGCTTCTTTGCTTCCGTGCTCGCAGGCTTACTTTTTTGTAATTTAAGTTACTATTGAAAAACAGTTGTTGACCACCGTGGAACAGTAAATTAAACTTAACGAAAAAAGCAGACAGTGGCCCTGCTGTATTCCAACACGTATGCATGTGAGGTAACATCATGCATGATGGAAGCGGGCACTGCCAGCTATCTTGGAATGCGCTTTCTTTCCTAGAGGAGTGAGGAGACCACTGGACTGAAGAACCTGCAGCTCGCTCTAGAGATGAAGTAATGGGTGAGGAAGACACTGGAAGGGGTGACTCAGAGCCATGGGGAGCAGTGCTGTAGCCACCAATGGTGCAGCAGGTGCATTGGCACTGGGGCCCAGGAGTGTGAGGGCCATCTGCACCTTAAGCTTAGCACTCTTTGGAAAATCAGGGCCTACCCGCGCCCATTTTACTTCCTTGCATGGGGCCCATTGTTTCCTGTCACAGCACCGAAGGGAAGAAGAGAAGACGGCTTGATTTCAGGTTGGAAGGAGTGGGGCTGTTTACAGACAACAGGATAGGTGAGAGAGGGGATAAGAAAAGCACCGGGTCGGGATTGGAAGGCGTGGAGTCAGAGAGGAGCCTTAATAATAAGTTATTTGGTTTCCTGGTCTTGGTATGGTGATGATAATAACATATGTTATTTCCAAACTCAGTGGTACTCCGATTATCTACCCATGAAGGCTGACACACTAGATGTGCTCATATGAGTTCGAAAATGTGACAGGGGGTTGTTGGTCGCAGGAAAAGAGAGTGGTAGTTTCGTTTTCAAAGGACACGCGGAAGGACACTATGCATTGTCTAATTCACTAATCTTATCTCTACCATGAAACCTTTAAAATGCACTGCGTTTCTTTTCTTAAAAACAGTAAAACACCATTATCCTCTGTAGGCATCTAACTTTTCTTTATTCTGTTTTACATGAAAAATGCATAATTAAGACAAATCTTTAAGATGCCTACGTGTAAAGAATGCATTTCAACTTACTCGATCATGAGTTATGTTTGCGCTTCTCTCTTCCTCGTTGAGTATTTGCATTGCACACTTTCCCTTTGTGTTCTGATTGAGATAAAGGTACACAATGAGGAGAAAATAAATATTAACATTTTTAAATAAACTGCTTCGAGGACAATAGCTTTATTAGCTTAAGTAAGTAAAATATTTATTATACTGTTAATAAAAACCATTACAAACGAGCATCTCTTAATAAAACTGAGAAAGAAAAACAAACTTCAATTTAAAAGTCTGAAAGCCACCATTAAAAACACTGTAAAAATAGAAAGAAAAAAAAGAGAAGAGGCAAGAGAGTAGGCCCAAGTCCGAGTGTTGATTTTTGTGAACGGGGATTTAGCAGTAATACAAATATTAAAATGTCCTCCCAGGGCATAGTCTAAATTAAGAAATTGTGAGGCCATAAAAAGTGGAAGGGAAGTAGTGCAGCATCGATCATTGTGACTCAAGGGAGGATGGCAGAGGTTATCCTGTTGATATATTCCTTCAGCTTAAGAGGGGGCAACTACTTAAAGCTTATAAGTTGTATATTGGCCTCTGCAAGGCGGCAGACAAAATACAGGGCAGGGCTACAAAGTGGGGGTTTGAACACTGCTAGGCGAGGCTCATTCAGAAAAAGAGAAGAAAATAAATGATGCAAACAGAAAAAAGTTACAAAGAAAGCAGAAAACAATGTTTGAGAAAGGCATGTAAGAATACAGTAATACAATAAAAGAAAGATTTGGGGTAGTTGGGAACTGGGAAGGACAAATGGGAGAATGCAGAAGGTGAAAGTAATGAAAGGTGCAAAGAAGGAAGTAAATAGCAACATTAAATGAATGGTGGTTGAAAAGAAAAAAGGAGGAGTGAGTAAAAGGAGGAGTGAGTACAAGGAGGAGTGAGTACAAGGAGGGATGGTTGAAGGGATGAATCGGTGGATGGAAGGGTGAAAAGATCAGTTGGTGAAAGGATCGATGGAGAGACGGGTAAGTGGATGGAAAGATGGACAGAAGAGTGAAAGGATGAATGGCTGGAAGACTGCTGGGAGGACTGATCTCCATGTGAAGTGAATGGTCATTGATTGGTTGGATGGATGTAAACGTCAATAGGTGGATGGACGGGGAAAAGGATTGGTGAATATGTGAAGAAATGGATGTCATTTCAGTAGTTGGTTTGAATAACAAAAGGTTGGATGGAATGGTGAAAGGCTGCTGGATTGGTGGAAGGATGGATAGACAGACAGGTGGATGGATGTAAGTGTGAAAGAAACCAATATAGGAAGGGACAGGCCTGCTTTCTCTGTTCGCTCAGTGTCATTAGAGGTTAGGTTCAAAGAGTGTGTTTTTATTCTTTTCTGGACACTCCCTTGTTTGCAGCAGTTGAGAATGGTTTTTTGTTTTTTTTTAAATGTGCAAACTTTCTGCATCGAGTTGATGAATATTATTTGCTTTTTTGTTACCAGGAGTGACCATTAGGTGGCGGGGTCACACTATAGACGGAATGTACTTCCCAGAGTAAAGTAAGCAATCGGATCCACTTAGTCGTTCACTGTCAGAATGAAATGAGGGGCACAGAAAGAAAGGTGAGGCAAGACAGGAGCAATCCGAAACACCTACCAGTCATAAATCACGGAAGATACGGTAAACAAAACGGCATTAACATTCAGGTGTGCCGGCTATCTACCTCCTATTCCCGAGCACAGACTACACAGCATTATACTGGCTACTACTCTTACCTCTTTAATAAAACCCTGGGCCAAACTTACAAAACAAAAGTGTGCAGAGTTGAAAAGAAGCTAATTTATGTTAACGGCTAGAGTGTTTTCTTTTTTAGACTTTACTTTTTTATAGCTCAATATTTGAAGCATATAAAATGTTATAACGGTCTGTCAGTAAGAAACTCTAAGACCCTCACACATGAGAAAAGTTCCGAATGTGGTGCGTTTCCCTGATTAATTCTATAGGTAATCGGTTAATACTTCCTGCTATGGTAATCGGAACAGATTTTCATCTCTCACACATGGGTCCACCCTAATGGGAGGGTGTTCGTGCTTACCAATTACCATGCTGGTGTGCGTGGCCCCGGCCTACGTAATTGAGGGGTACAAGTGTAGGGTGGGGCTGCCAGTAAAGGGGAATGATTCGGATGGAAAGTAAAGATGGAGAGATTTGAGGAAGGTAAAAACATTGGGAAAAGACCCATGGGTCTTTCGGTGGTTAGGGTGGATGACGATGTAATAGAGAAATAGGGCAGTGTGAAAATAATAGAGGTTTATGTCAGGGCAGGGTAGATGTGAGAGGAGATAAAGGGGGGTGGGGCGTGGCCGGCTTATGCAATTAAAATCCCCTACACGGTGACTGGTTCCACCAGAGCACGGCCATCTGTGTCTCTTCAGACTGGGGGTTAGGACTGCATCTCGATCGGTGCTCTGCCCCAGCTCCACCGAGGACTTTCAGCTCTCTGTTCTGCTGTGATTCTGTGGGCTGGGACTTCCGGTACGACACAGGACGTGGTCAGTATAGCTCTTTAAACCATCTATGGCCTGCCACCTATATCAGCCTGCCACATATAGCAGCCTGCATCACCGCACTCGCACACTTCCAACCTCACTCTGCCAGAATGACTCCTGCACCTTCCGTGATTATTCTGCTCTGTTGGGCTCACCCTTGTGTCCTTGGTATGTGCCTCAAGTGAGGCGTCTAAGTGCAGAAAACTCTCAACTCTGTATGCCAAATCAAGAGAGGTTTGCTCCAAATGCATACATCACTTTAAGGAGGTGGTATTTCTGTGGCCTTGAATGGGCAGCATTGCAACCACATCTCAAGGCTCTGAGTGAAAACATTCTTTGCGATTGTGGCCCCTAAATAGCTACAGTAAGGGTATTCACTAACCTAACCTCTCTCTGCCGTGAACTCCTGTGTAAAGCTACAGATATTTGTCCCCTCCAATCGACCAGGCGGCTAAACCAGGGGCTTCTGTCCCCCACATTAAAGCAGGGGCAAAGTGGGCTCTAGCCTAGGGCCCCAGCATTTCAGGGGGGTCCTTAATAGATCCGGCTCTGTTCGCAACACAGTCCTGCCCTGAAGACCCTGAATGATTCTTAAACATAGATTGTTTTAAATATAATTTCCTTTAATGCATTTTGAATATGAGTGATGTGTGGGAGTCTATTGCAGACATTTTACAGAGAAATATTTGTTTTTCAACACCAAACAACTTCCATGAAAAAGTTCCTTATAGATCAAAACAGGGCCTCACTTATTAGAAATGGCAATGGGTAACAGAGGTTAATTGCAATTACATTAGTGAGCTGCTGCTGTGTTACTATATAGAAAACACACATCACTATCCTTGAATATTAGATGGAAACACATTTAGAATTTGGACCAGTGTGCCTGTGCTGTGTCCTTGACTTGGCCAGATAGGGCATGAAAAGAGTGAAGCATTCTTGATTCTGTGAATTCTGGAATGCGCACTAATAAATGAAGATATTTGGCACAGAAAGTTAAAGTAGATGTGCAAGTACCTTATTAATTTGGGCTCATATTACGACCCGTAAGGAACACTGTATCTGATGCAGATGTTCATATCTAGCTAAACAAGGCCTCACATTGGACCAATGATTCCATGTAATGGTGCCTGCCTCATGAAGTGACCTAGTCTGCACTTACCACAAACTACAAATAAAGAAATCGCCCACTGCTATTTAAGCAGTGCACAAAAGAAAATGATAATAACAGGACGTTATTATCATTTTATTTTTCTATGCAGCACTCAGAGCCAGGTGGGGGTGGGGCTGGGCTCTGTGACACCATCGCCAAGCAGTGTGAGGAGTGGTTTGCACTCCTCTAAGTGCACATGACAGTTTGGCCAGCCCTCTGGGGCCGGAAAAACCGTCCTGTGCACTTGGGATGTTCTCCATTGGGCTGTGTTGCATACCCCGTGAAGTACATGACCAGCCTCCCCAGGCACTGCCTGAGCGTGCAAACAGAACGCTCAGAACCAATCAGGACGCTGCTTCTTAAGCATCTTCTTAAGCAGAGGCCCACAGACAGGGCCCCTGAGATCCACTCAACTGGATCTACCCTGAGGTCGCTTCAGGCCTGCTGAGTCCCCCATTGCTCTCCCTGCTGAAGACTATCAACGAAGCTGGATCACTGACACCCAACAAAAATTTTACTTGTTCCCGGACATTATTTGGATTTTTCGTGTCCCCGGACATCGAATGGTCGGGAGCGTCTGACGCTGTGGCTGCCGTTCCTACCGGTCATAGCAACACAAGACTTCTGGCGTAATTCTCACCCGGCGTTTTAACCTCAAGATGGCAGCTGTGATGAAACGGACCTGCTTTTTGAATGCCTCGCAGCAGATCCATGGGAACTTTTACCGAACTACCTACCCCCTACCCCTCCCTGCTCTACTCCTCTCCTCTTTCTTGCTACTAACCTTTGCCTTCACCTAGCCTTGCCATAGTCCCCACCCTGTTTACCTGTGAATTTCTCGTGTCATTTGAGAGCTAGCTATTTTGTCTGATGCCCGATGGAGCTACCTGGTTTAGCAATAGAAGAGAGAGGTCGGGGATTCCCTCCGTGGACGTCACCTACCCAGTCGGTCTTTAGCCAGACTTCCTTTCGTCTCTCCTGTCATCTATTCCCGCTTCCTCCCTCTATTTATATCTCTCCTTCTCTCCTCTCTCAATGTACTGAGACTGAACTATTTTGTCTGATGCCCGATGGAGCTATCTGGTTTAGCTATAGGGGAGATGGGCCGTGGATTCCTTCCTAGGTCGTCACCTACCCAGTCGGCCTTTAGACAAATTTCATTTCGTCTCTCCTTGTTGTCTCTTCCCCTATCCTCCCTTTCTCACCTTCCCTGTTCCCTCTACATTCCATTTATTTTGCCCTCCATGTTATTTAAATGTTTCCCATTGAGACCTAGCTATTTGGCCAAAGCCCGGTGGAGCTACTTGATAGCTATAGAGGAGATGGGTTTTGGGACTTCCCCCTCGACCGTCACCTACCCAGACGGTCTTTGGGCAGACTTTCCTTCGTCTTTCTGCCGTATATCCCTCCCATCCTGTTTTTCTGCGAACCTCTTCCCTCGACACTTGAGACCGAACTACTTTGTCTGATGCCCGATGAAGCTACCTGGTTTAGCTATAGGGGAGATGGACCGTGGATTCCCTCCTTGGACGTCACCTACCCAGTCGGTCTTTAGACAGACTTCCTCTCTAGTCTACGGTTGTCTCTTCCCTTATCCTCACTTTCTCACCTCCCTTACCCCCCACTTCTTTTCGCTCTCCTTTCTCTCCTCTCCTAATGTATTGCTGATTGTTTGATGTAATGTGTAATTGTTGATCTTTTTCTGTTATACTGTTACCCCACATTGTTGCACTTCTTTTCGTCCCTCCTGTCTTCTCCTCCCACTTCCTCCCTCTATTTATGTCTCTTCTTCTCTCCTCTCTCAATGTATTGAGACTGAACTTTTTTGTCTGATGCCTGATGGAGCTACCTGGTTTCGCTGTAGGGGAGATGGGCCGTGGATTCCCTCCTTGGTCATCACCTACCCAGTCGGTCTATAGACAGACTTCTTTTCGTCTCTCCGTATTGTCTCTTCCCTTATCCTCCCTTTCTCACCTCCCCTGCCCCCTCCACTACTTTTCTCTCTCCTTTCTCTCCTCTCCTAATTGTATTGCCTATTTTTTTGGATTTATTGTGTAATTGTAGAACTTTTTCTGTTACATCGTTGATTTTCTGTTATATTGTTGATCCTCATGTAAAGCGCTCTGATACCTCCGGGTCTAGCCAGCGCTATATAAAACTCTTTAAATAAATAAATAAATAAATAAATAAATAAGCCTCGTGTTTGGCATGGAGAGCCCAGAAGCCTGAGTTCTTCCACTGCTGTAGTAGACTTGAAGAGGACGTAGCAGCAGCGAATGAAAAGGTAAGTTAATTTTTTTATTATTATTATTTTTTTAATCCATTTCCACCCCCGACTCACCACCTCCGTACTGTTGCAGCCGAAAGTGCATATTTTCTTTTGAATACTGAAAAGAGGTATCACACTGACCATAGAAATTCTATTCAATGCATTGCTGTATAGACTTTGTTGCCTCAATATCACTGATGTTATTTGTTGTACGAATTTTATTAAAATTTAAGTGCATGTAAACTAATGAAAAAGTTTTATGAAAGCTAGCCGAAACCTGTAGGAAAATGGCTGATACAGTGAAAAAATAACTGAAGTAGGTACGAGGAATTCAAGATGGAAAAGAAAAAGGCAGTTGTACTAAAGGAACAAACAGTAATGGCTCGCATTGTCCCATTGATGATGCGACATTCTTTTTAACGTCTGCAACGTTGTTAATGACTTTTGCAGTTTTGTACAGTGCAAACTAGACCCCAGAGTGTGACATTGAGAGCTTAAAATAATAACATTTTTACAGGACAATAATCCTTTAGGTTTCAAGTATCAAACAACCAGTCACATTTCCTGCTGATTCAAACACTATTTCATGATGTTTTCAGGTTTTATTGGGCCAGTTACTTTATGTGTCATAATTAAGTTCCTTTTTGGTCAGCCTTATGGAAGATTGTTCATCATATTCGGCTATTTCATGACACCGTCAAGGGAACTGAACCTAAAATGGCTGCCTTAACTGTGCAGTCTTTCAGGCGAGAACTGCTCTGCACTAATCATATTTCTGGTGCAGTCTAGTTATTCAGGTTGATAAGGCGGAAAAGATGGCCATCACAAGTGTGAGCTACAAAATGCTTTACATGTCCTCATGTCCTGCCAGAACACCTGTTCAGCCCCTCATTGGGTGCCTGAGTATGGGCGATATTCCAGAGCTAGTTCGAGAGGGTCAGAGGTATCCAGGCATTTCGTGTGCCCCTAGCTAGGCAAGCATGCATGCCTGTGACCTGGAGCCTCTTCTGTTCCCACAAAGAACTCAATGCACTTCTGAGCGAGATCAGTATGTTTGCATTTTTTTAATGAACAACAGGTGAAATAAATTGGAAGACTTATCATCATCAAACTTTATTTTCAAATAAAACCATAACAATCATACAGCTCCACATATGTACAGAATAACAAAACAATGTGCCCATTATAATATAATTACAGTATAAAAATGAGTCCCACTTAGCATGGTAGATTTATTTAAATCTTGGGCCAAACTGGAGAGGCAAATTTGACATCATGATAGATTTTATGACAAACAGAAGTCTTTGTAATGCCAGCAGAGGTGGAATACTCTTAGTCACATGCAGGGCTTTAAGTGGGTCGAAAAAAGTGGGGGTTCCTAAAAGGGGTGTGGCCTATATAAGGAATGGTGTGAATTAAACGTTAACTAAAATTCTGTGCTTTGCACAATTGGCATACACCTAAATCCAGACACAACTATTGGCTTTGTCATTGGTAGTTAGCTGTTTAAGATAAATGAGCAACAACAATGACTTTGTTGTAAATAATGAATATTAAAAGAGGTTTTTATTCTGAAATTATGACTTTGCGAACTAAACATAAGATCTGTGGAAGGGGTAGTGATCTTCAGACTGCCTCAATCACAGCTGTTCTCCCCTTCACACAACTTTATTCTGCAATGTATGTTAGACACTTACGCCCTTTTTCTCATCACAACTTTCTGAAAACCTCCAACTGCATATCTCACACCTCATCTCTTTCCTCTTCAGCACACTCTATTCTTTCTCTCCTGCATCTACATCCTTGTATCTCTTTTACTACAGCACCCCACTACACACAGCACACACATTCATCTGTAAGCACTGCATTTTCTTTTCCTTTTGTCTTGTCAATATTCTGACAAACGTCTTCCTCTTTCTGACTACATATTTGCACAGAATTACAGCTGCAACTGGCATATGGCACATGTGCCCATTGCTCAGTGTCCTTTGCAGAGAGGCCAAGAATTGGATGACAATGCACCCTGAGCTCTTTTTTGAACCACCATCAGGCACTGAGAGAAACTCACACTGCCCTAGGCCACAACTCCAGATCTCTCAGTTGTGGGCCATTATAAGTAGCTGGAGGTGACTCCGTTGAAAGTATTTTCTACACAAGATAAATATGCTACACACAAAAATACAGAGACACAACATCCTGGAAATAGACAACACTCTTATTGACTGCAAGATTATGTAAAACATGTAAATTATAAAAAGGAACGTTGCAGATTAGCTTAACCCCTTGGCTGCGGGGCCGATTCCCCCGCTGTGCTGGGGAGGAGGGGGCGCGCACAGCGCCCCGGTGCTCATGACGAGCTCAGCTCGTCATGAGACACATTTCTCGTGTGCTCATGACGAGCTGAGCTCGTCATGACCACGCCCGTTCCTTAGAACGCCCAGCACAGCAGGGGAATTAGCCCTGCACCTGAGCGTTCTAACGGTCATGACGAGCTCAGCTCGTCATGAGCACACGAGAACCTTGGCTCATGACGAGCTGAGCTCGTCATGAGCGTCAGAGGGGTTAACTTTTTAACATTTACTGTTCGGAAACCGACCAGTGTTTTACCTGTGCAATTAACCCCTTCCACACTCATGACGAGCTGGGCTCGTCATGAGGTAGCCTCCTCGCACGCTCATGACGAGCCCAGCTCGTCATGAAACAATGGGAATCAACAAATACCAGCACAGGAGGGGAATATGCTGAGCATCGATGTGGTTAAGGACACGAATGCAGGGCCCGAACCGGACCCGTTGCAATGTCTGTTTTAACTAGTAAAGGGTGTTGAGAACAAATGGGACCCAGCCCACTTAAAGCCTGATTTAGTACAGCCTTTGTCTTAACCTCCTTGGTCTTTAAAAGGCCAGACTGTCCCATAGTCACTCTTTTTCCCAGCTCAGCCCTTAATACTCCAGAGGTGGCTATTGGAACCAAAAAGACATATTGTCCAAAAATGACAGAACTGCGTTAGCAAGATCTTTACAATAGTTCTTGCTTGCATTTTGAGGATTCAGAAAAGTATTTAAAAAGCCTGCTACAGTGGAAAAACGGATGTATGACGTTACAACGCATACTTTTACAACGCCTACCTTTACAACGCGGTTTTTACAACGCATACCATTACAACGCATAATGCTTTTAGGCGCTGGATAGTGAATAGTTTAATTTACTATTCCAACTCCAGTCCCCGTGGATAGTAGGGAAGGTTATTGGATAGTAAATTAACCTATTCCCTATCCTAGAGCGCCCCCCAGAGCAATGCGTTGTAATAGTTTGCGTTGTAAAAGTTGCGTTGTAATGGTAGTTTGTTGTAAAAGTTTTGTTGTAAAGGTTGTTTACCTGGAAAAACAAAACAACATATATTACTTTCTGTTTTCAAGATAAGTAATTTTATATCTGATGGTTCTGTGTACTTTTGAGATGTAAAATACTCCCTTGTGCATTGCAGTGTAAGAACTCCACAGGAGGCCAACTGAGACACCAAAGAGGCAATAGTATATGGTGAGGGGAAAATACACTCTGCATAAGCAGTTCCACCGCCCACGGTGTATATTTTAAAGTATTGTGGTAACAATGGGCCAGCAATCAGCTATGCTGTCGAGCCAAACATAAAAACACTCTAATTTGTGTGTTAATTCTTCTATAAGCTAGTCTTCCGCTGACCAAAGAGACCAGGTTTTATCTAAAATGTCCAGGCACTTCCGCCAACGTGCACTGGTAACATGCTGCGCGCGCAGTCTCCGCCTTCACGTCCTACGAGTCTCTTCTTCGCGAGCCCTTGCCAAGTGCTTTGGACGCCATTCAGTAATCATCCGGCGCTGGCCGTAAATCATTTGCCACTGCCAGGCGTACACCTGGTAAATTGTGGAGGGAAGCCATTCCTCACAAAGGCATCTTTCTGCGCGAAGCCGTCCATGAATCAGGCGCCCGGTAAGCGGGGAGTTATTCTCCAGTTATAAATAAGGTCCTACAGGCTGGAGACAGGCGGTGCGGTGCTCCCAGGGCGCGCGCATGCAGCAGCGGCGAGCGCTCACTGTGCTCGACAAAAAGGCCCAGACTGCCAGCCACTTCTTATATTCACACATGCGTCTCTGTGGATGGACAATGCAGTTCAACAACACGCTTTATGCTTGTCTAGTCGGCTCCTTCCCACATAGAGGCGTTTATGCAAATCAGCAGTGCTGCTCCTAAGATTCCTCAAGATTTCAGGCCAATTAAAAACGTCGGCCTGTGCCTGGTTCACCAAGAGTTAATCAGTTAATCTGCATACCTCATCCCCCTTCTTGTATTTAATATCTAGCGAAGTCCTTGCATTCCTGGTTATATTTGTGCTGTCTCTAATTTATCATTTCGGAGTCATTTGGAGATGTGGCTTCAACCACACCATAGAAAATTAAATTATGCTAAAACCTGGGAGAATAGTTCTCTAGGTAATCTAGGTGCTGTTTCAGCTGTGGTTGCTTCTGCCCGTTACCAGAGTGCTATTGAACCAGCAATGCACAGGGATGGGAAGATAGCAGCAACCTCCCTTTCTGAACCACCTCAAAGAGGGTATAGTTTATTACTCCGACACTCTTGATGTTTGCAGCTATATTGTCCCAAGATTAGAGCTGTTGGTTCTAGATTTGAGACTGCGTCAACTGAGTACTCTTGATCAATACCCCATCTTTTGGAAACATAAATTAAGGTGTGTGTCACATGCCCACCTCTTCAACTACAAGGTCTGACTCATATTGAACAATAGATGAAAATGTCTAAATCGGATGCTGGGAGGTACACAGTTTCTTGTTGACTTTGTTGCGTTTATCGATCCAGTGAGGAAGTAAGAGGTCAATGTGCTCCAATTGCATAGGTCTTAAACAAAACCTGTTACTTTCAGAAGGGGAGGAAGGAGAACCTGGCTTTGCCTAAGGCATATGACCAAAGCACGAAGACAGAGGGATTGAGCCTCATTTTTATTGAGCATGGTGTGGAGCCCTAGGCATCCCTATACTGGAGCCTTTTTAAGTCTAAATTCAAAAATGGTGGCAGAGGACTTCTCTGCTCCAACTGGGTTGAAGTCATTTACAGTGAATGGTGTACACAACTTAATAGGGGGAAATGATAATGTTAGGGTCGGATTCTCATCTAGATTTTACTCTTACCAATCTTCAGAATCCTTGGTCGACTGGACCGTTAATTTGTCTGCTAAGAAGTGTAAAGAGAAGATCATCCAATTCACAATAACTTTATCTGAGACC
This sequence comes from Lissotriton helveticus, assembly GCF_964261635.1. Lineage (NCBI taxonomy): Eukaryota > Metazoa > Chordata > Amphibia > Caudata > Salamandridae > Lissotriton > Lissotriton helveticus. The sequence goes on along the minus strand of NC_136065.1, from coordinate 1,073,634,433 downwards.
AAATCAACACAATTCAAAAGACCACTGACTACAAGATGAATTTTAGAGGTTTATTACAAATCCAAAAATAACTGAACATACAGGCACCTCAGCAATAGGCTAAGAAAATAGACAGGCACTAATACAAACATAATCCTACAAAAGAGTCTCAGACGACTCAAGATTACATTCGATGTGATTTCCAATAACATCAGGCAAATGATAACAGTCCCCGCTTGAAGCCCTGACTGCATTTATTAAAAAGAAGAAAGAATATTAGTCTGTCCCTACACTAACACTAAGGTGACATCTCTACTTAACATCCCACTCCGGCAACAGGAAAAAAGGTGTCAACAGTGAAGACTTTCTCAGAAGTACACTCACTTCCCATGGGTAAGTAGCCTAAGCTACAGAGCTCGTTCTAAGATGCTCCTTCTTGCTTCCCCTCTAGCCCTTCTCTCTTCTCCACCCTCAGGGTATTGTTCCTAATACAAAACCCCAAAAACATTAAACATGCCCTAAAACACACCCCTTCGGCAGGTCTTCTCACTTGTACTTTTCCAACGAAACTCCATCTTCATCCAAAAACTGTTGGTGTGTCCTTGGGTCCCAGGCACCTTCTCCGCCGAAAGTATCGTCCTGACATTCCCGTTCACTCCCACGGTGCTTGCCTCTACCATCCTAACTCCTAAAACAAAAGGTTATTCTGCCTAACAAAACGTGTGTCCTTGCACCTGCAACAGAAAGCCTGTAAGAGGATCGACCTTGCACACAAACAAATCTGCAATGCAAAATTCGACTGAGAAAAGGAGCCTTTCCCAAGGAAAATACATTTTCAGGCCTACAATAAGTCCGACAACCTAAGAATCATAGTTAGACCTCTATTAATGCTTTCATACAATCAGGCCTTTACACATTTAAACACACTTCTAAAACCGCATTATATCTGTTACATTCAAAATCATTTTAATGCATTACAATTCACACATGAATAAGCAAACCTACATGTGCAACTCTTAACGTGGCACACGTTTAATCCCAATGCAACATTTTATACGTGAAGCAATGACTTCTGCATTAGTTAAGGCATTTTCTCGGTTAAACACTACATTAGTCTTCAAACGATATGAACACTCCTAAACATTCTAGCATACTTTGATTAATTACTACACTTCTAATGATCACACATTAATACAATCCTCTAAATATGCGGGTGATAACTACCCATTTTCTTTTTTGAAGAGTTTTATATAGCGCAAACTTGACCTGAATCGGGTATCAGAGCGCTTTACATAGCACCAGTTACGTTACATGAGGACACACATTCATTTTTGTTAGGCACGGGAAGATTAAGTGATTTGCCCAGAATCACATGAAGTTTTGAGCGTTACCGATACTCGAACCCAGATCCCCAGGTCCGAGGTCGAGCACCCTAGCCGTTAAGCTAGGGCGCTCGACAATTTTCCTACAATTTTCAGAATAAAATGCGGCTCTATCAATAACATGGGGTATCATTCTAGAGTTTTTCAGTTCCCGAAATTTGTTGATATGATGGAGATCAAGAGGTAGCTACCCCAAAGGAAACCAATCCAACTTGCTTGTGCCACCAGGCTTTAATTATTGCTTTCTTTACTAGTCAGACCTCATCCACCACTGACATTTTTATGTAGCAGTAATAAAGGCAGTGATCTGTAGCATGAGTCTTGCTAACTTCAGCTCTACCTGGAGAGTTCTAGGAAATGCTAAACATGAAAACAATAGGCAACACTTAAGTTGTTACAGGTAAATCCTTTATGGCTAAATCTAAATTTTCAAAGTTTCACTCATGGGGTTTCTCTGTGAGCATACCGTGCTCTCCTAAAACATGCGCAAAAACAGGCCCGGACTGACTATTGCGGGCAGCGGGCAATTCCCCGGTGCGCCGCAAGGGTGGGGGCCGGTTTTGGGCCCCTGGGGGCCGTTTTTTGTTACAGGGCCTTTTATGCAGCATAGCTGCAAAAACGGTCCTGTAACAAAATCGGCCGAAAACCGACCCCGGCAAATAGCTTGGTCGCACCCCGAACCTCCACCAGGGGGGCCGGCCGAGCACTTTGCCGGGGCCGTTTTTGGTTCCCAGTCCGGTCCTGCATAAAAATGGTCCTATGGGTTTTGTATAAGGTTTCTTGACACTTTGACTGCTTCTGGAGGAGTCGGTCCTGGATATATTGCTTTGCTGAATTAGTCAGCACAAAATCATGCAAATCTGCAAGTAAACTCTAATTTCATCCAACATATACAATGTGACGCCATTTTAGAAGTATAATAACGTTGAAAAGGAATATTCCTGTAACTTTGCCTTTATAGAGATACTAAAGTGAAAAATCAGTTGAACCGAGATCTTGAATACATCTCACTTTAATCACCAAGGACCAAGTTGAGCATGTGTAGTAGATTTCAAATGGAGCATGAACCTTGATTTTGAGTAACCTAAAGAAACCAAAGTGCCAGACCAAAGAAGAACTAAACAAAGAGGAGGAATAAGAAAAAAAACAGCACAACAGTGGGTCACCTTCTAGCAATCAAGATGAAAATCAAAGACATTAGTGACCAACAGATGAGCAAAGTTTGAAAACACAGATGATCTTCAGGATGCAACAAATCCAGCAGGAAATTAAAGAGGTAAAGAAATGCAAACTAAATGTCTCAATTTAAAAAATGATTTTCTTGACAGAAAAGCTAGAACAATATAATCTCTGAGAGAATTTGGAGTAAAAAATAACAGATTAAGAAATATGTGTTTCTGCTAAGAGTCCAGCCCAGAGTACGAAAACAGTATGGATGCAGGCAAATTTAAATGCAAGGCTCTGGCTGAAATAAGCTTTATGTTTTCGGCATTCAATATTGGCTGATAAAAACCCATCTGTTCTTAAAATACCTGTTGAACTGAAAAAAGGCCACTCTCAGCAAAAGGTGACTGAAAAATATCAATCAGCTACTACAATTATTTGTGCACTGTGTACTCCTACGAAAGTTGGTGGCAGACTGTTGGAAAATGTCCCTCTCTGAAGGGTCACCCCAAACCTTTTGCCTTCCTCCTCCTCTTTTTTGACATTGTTTTTGTTGGCTTAAGGACTCTGAGCACTCTACCACTGCTAACCATGTACTCCGTATAAAATGTGGTTACATTGGTAAATCCACAATTCGGATATTTAATTTATCTGTAAGTCCCTAGTAGAGTTCACTACCTGTGCCCATGGCCTGTAAATAATATGCTTCTAGTGGGTCTGCAGCACTGAATGTGCCACCAATGCCATTAGCCCTTTAAATATCTCTCAGGCCTTCCACTGCTGAACCCGTGTGTGCAGTTTACTGCCACTTCAACTTGTCATTTAAAACCCTTCGCCAAGTCCTCAACTTCCCTTTAGGTAAACGTCACCCCGAACGTAGGTCCTAGGTAGCCAATAGTACAGGGTGCTGTGTAAGTAGGACATGTATTTTTAATTTTGCATGTCCTGGTAGTGAAAAACAGTACGTTTTTCAGTACTGTGAGGCATACTCCTATCATAGGTTAACATTGGGAATTCCTTAATACACTTATAAGCTGTAATTCTTGATTAGAAAGGAGAAGCTGTACCATATTTTATATCTTTGGAATGATAATGATAGAAATCTTTTTACTGGTAATGTTGGATTTAACATTACTATTTTAGAACAACCACTTTTAGAAAGTGGACTTTTCTCTGCTTTTACTGCTCTATGTGCCTGCAACCTAACACCAATACACGTCTGGGAAGGGTGACAGCTTCACTTTGTGCATTTGCTTTAGACCCTCACAAACAAAGGTAGGTTAGGTTTGTTTGAGCAACCGTCTGCATTCTGATGACCCTTACTGGGCAGGAAGGGAGGGAGGAACTGACACTTGGAACTGACTGGGTAATGTCCTGTCTCCACACAAAGGGCTAATTACCCCCTACTGATAGTCTACATGGCCCCACTTGTATCCATCGTCAGGAACCACAGACTAAACTTCATCTCCTACACCGACAGCCAGCTGATCCTCTCCCTCACCAACGAACCCACAGTTACCAAGAACAATGTCCATGAGGGGCTGAAGGCTGTCACAATCTGGCTGAAGGACAGCTGCCTCAAGCTCAACTAAGAAAAGACTGAAGTCCTCTTCCTGATCTCCTCCCCTCCAGCTGGGATGACTCCTGGTGGCCCGCAGATCTTGGATCCCCCCACAGACCACACAAAACTCTGGCATCATCCTGAACTCCATGCTCACCTTGAACTGCCAGATCAATCCCCTCTCATCATCCTGCTCCCACAAGCTAAGTCTCCTCAGAAAGATCTTCAAGTCGATCCCCAACGAGTCCAGAAAGACAGTCACCCACACACTCATCAGCAGCAGATGACTACGGCAATGCACACTATACTGGCATCACCCAGAAACTCCTCAACAAACTGCAGAACATTCAGAATGCCTCAATCAGACTCATCCTCAGTATCCTCTGTCACAGCCACATCACCGGCCACCTGAGAGACCCTCACTGGTTCCCAGTCAACAAAAGAATCGTCTTCAAGCTCCTCACACATGCCTGCACAGCCATTCACAAAGCGGGACCTGCATACCTCAAACACCACCTCACATTCCACGCACCCACCAGAGACCTCCGCTCTGCCCAACTGGCCCTGGCCACTGTCCCACATATTCGCAAGACCACAGGTGGAGGAAGATCCTTCTCCTACCTTGCAGCAAAGACCTGGAACACTCTGCCTCTTCACCTCAGGCAATCACAGTCACTGCCTCAATTCAGGAAGGACCTCAAGACCTGGCTCTTTGACTGAACCACAGTGCCATCAAAGGATCAGCACCCCCGTGCCTTGAGACCCTTATGGGTGAGTCGTCACGCTTTACAAGTCACTTGATTGATTTATTAATAATAATAATAATGGTCGGATTTGTATAATATGTCCAATCACCCGTGAGGGTCTCTAGGTGCTGTTCCTAGGTACGGAGAGATCAAGTGATTTGCCCAGAATCACAGGATATTGAGCCTAAGCCAAGACTCGAACCTGGATCCCCAGCTCCAAAGCCAGCCACTCTGACTGTTACTGTGTGTGTTACACAAATACTTTAGACACTGCCTCTTTAGTTAAGCCTGTCTGCTCTTTACCAAGCTACCAGAGGACGAGCAAAGGTTATCTTCTAGTGTGTATCTAGCTTACCCTGACTGTAGTGGTGGTTCCTGCTTGGGCAAGGTGCATACCCAAGCCAACCAGAAACCCCATTTCTAACATAGACTGAGAACAGAGATCGATAATTTTTTTCAGGAGAACGCTATGAAAGAAAAAATGTCTACAAAGATTTGTGAAAAGTGCAGTTTATCACAAACACACATCCTATTTTCTATTCAAATTTTGCTCTACACCACCTAAGGGAATTTTGGTATCAATTATTCAATTTCGTCAATTTAAATAATGAATTAAGATTGTTTAAAAGTTACACAGCAAAAGTTAAGTTGTATCAAGCCTTTAATATTTTTCAGAAATCTCATAAACACAAATTTTACTGAAAAGCATTTGGGAGTAAAGTAGCTCAATGAAAGTATGTTTTTTATTACAATCAGAGTGCATTGCTCGATCCTTGTTTTGCCATGTGCTGGTGCTCTATTACATGGACTAGGTATTATTCATACCAGGTAGAGATTATGATGACCACCGTTGCCACTAATCTATTACCCCCTCTAAAATGTGATTTCTTTGGTATGAATGAGATAGGGTGTGTGTGAGAGGGAATCACAGGTAACTAGGACCATTACTTGCCATCGTACCATAGGTGAGGGTGGAGAGTTTGCAGGCAAAAAACGTAAAAAAATATGCATGTAAAAATGGGCTAAACTAAGACATTTTCTTTTGTTTATGTCTGTCATAAAGTTGGGCAGGAAAGCAACGATCATAAAAGCATCTGTGGGGAAAATAGATGGCAAGTTCAATAGCCTTCGGAAAGTAGTTAGATTTATACTAGAAAACAGATTTCAAGTCATGTTTTTCTTGCCTCTAAACCCCTGCGATGCCTGGAATCTACCATTTATACTGAGGTCCTATGTGATCATTTTCCTCCAGCACTCGAAGGATCTCCCAAATACTGAATGCCCTCTTGAAATCTATATACTCTCTGTGAAGGTTAGATTGTGCTGCCTTTTTGAAGAAGAGCATGGCACTGAATGTAAAAATAAATGTTAAAATTCTTTGAATTAAAGAAAGTGCCTGCCATTGAGAACATTACAGGTGACACTTATTATGCATTTAAGACACACCTTGCAATGTGATACAAGGAAAAGTAAACACCAAAAGAAGAAAATGTAAAGAGTTTGCGGCCAGATGTATGAAGCATTTTTGTGATCACAAATGGCCCGGTTCACAGATTCAGGCTGTTTGTGATCGCAAAAATGCCTTTTCTTATGCATAAATAATAATTGTGATTCAGTAACTTGTTTACTAAATTGCAATTTGTGTTTATCGACGCTAACCCAATTCAGTATTTGGAAGTGGTGTGTTTAGGGAATCCTTTCCAAATACTAAATTGGAATGATATGTATTAATGTTTTGTGACCGGAATCCAGTCGCAAAACATTAATACTTTACCGACTACAGAAATGCAGGTGTAAAGCATTTGCAGTCTCCTTTGAGAATGTTAAAAAAACATTTTTTAAAGAGAAGGCAGTTGTAACATGAGCAACTGCCTACTCCTAAAACATTTAAGTTAAACGTTTAACTTAAATTTTAAGCCGAATCTCGTTTTCCTTTAAAGAAAACTGGTAGCATAAAAAAACCAAAAACAAAGATCGCTTTATATAAAACCAATCACAGACATGGTAGAATGCGGAACACCGTCCCTGTAATAGCCGCGACTCCTAGTGGGTCACAAACTGTGACCTATATCATTAATATTCATGAGGTAGGTCAATTTGCAATCCACAAGGAGTCGGTAATTTGAGAACCGTCCTATTAATGCAGAGGTTGTTTAGCAAAATTGCACGTTGGTCGCAAAAGTACTGATCGCAAGTTGTGACCGTTATTTTGCGACCAGAGTTTAGTACATCTGGCCCTTAGCATAGCAGATGAGTGAGACCGAGCTTCACGTCAATACTGAAAGTAATCAAGTAATTATTCATTATGCCACAATGGTTATCTAAATTAACCCTGGGCTACTATTTATTTATGGATTCATTCAATGTTTTTCAAATGAAAAAAAGAGATTACCATCACATAATGTTTTAAAACATATGACCCCTTCTATATGGAAGCAAACAATACTTTAAACACAAGACGCTATTTACCTTGCAAACATTAATGTGACCTAATACTTAGACAAAAAACATACAAACAACCATGTTCTAGGTTAGAACAGTGCTAATACACATTTCTTATTTACAACAGTGGTCAGTCCTACTTGCTTATTGCGTAATTGGGACTTTTTTATTCAGTCCTCAATTGTTTCCTTATTCAGGTCCTAGAGAGGTCAGGGACTTATTAGCAAACTCTAATAAAGAGCATCGACTGTTCAGCTCGAGTATGCCTGATATGGAACGGTGTCTTTGAATTAGGTAGATCTGAACCTCTCTTTTTTAACAAGCCAACACGTTTCAACCTTCAGTTGATAGGACCAAATGCAATATTTCAAGCGAAGGTCTTCATCAGGGCGGGGCTTTAATCTGGTAGGACTTTGAGTGCCTGCATAAATGATACATTAGTTAGAACCTGGTAAGTGGCTAAACCTAATTTTCTATTGTGTGCATTATGTTTATTCAAGTTAGGATCGTGACATACCATTTCGTGGCTCACGTGAAGGACTAACATGGTATTGCTATGTTCCTCTATATGGCATTTCAGTCAAGGCGGAATTCATCAAGTCTGTGTAGAGTGGGCAAGAGGAAAGGCAAATTGGTATCTATGCAATGAAACATCCTTAGAGTTTAATCTACTGGCATGCCGTATTGGTTCGCTAGGTGGTTTCTTTGTTTGCCAGGATTGACACCACTTATCGTGCTGCCACCTTTCATAATAGTGAAATTAGTGGTACAAGTTGGTGTCATGTTAGAACGAGTGTGCTCCTGTCATGCAGATGTTTCTTGTGCTTTAAGAAAAACAGGACATGTGCAATGCTGGAGGGAGTGCACGGCGCTCGTACCGTGAGGAGTACTTTAGAACCTAGGGGTGCCCATTCCCAGTACCTTGGTTTACTGTCAATTTCTTCTTAGGGTTCTTCTTTTACGGTGTGCGGCTCCCTCTCTGCAATTTCTTGAGGATTTAGCCGCTCAGTCCGTTGTATCTCCGTGTCAGCGGTGTATTGTTTCTTCAGTATTGGCCTCCCGGTCCGTGATTAGGGAGATCTCGCGCCTTTCTGTTTTTAACTCCATTGGTTCTAAGCTCACGGCATGCATGACGTGATACAAAGTGCTTGTCTTAGTGTGTTGGTGCCTGACTTCCTGTAGCTACGTTGTCATGGCAAAGGACATTACCATTTTCAACCTCAGACCAGCTTTCTTGTTGGTTGTAGCGAAGCACATTAAGATCGGAAAAATTATTTGATCTCTAATGGAGATGTGATACTGGTGCGCGTATACTTCTACATATCTCCCGCTTGAACCTTTGGTGAATTGAGGTTTAATCTTTCGGGTACCTAATTCCTCAAGCCATCAGGATGCTCATCAGGGCGAGGACTTCTTACCAAACAGAAGCACCGCATTTTTCTCTCCATTCAGCGTAAGGCAATTTGCATTCATCCTGCAAGTGACCTAGCACACAGTGTCTAAAAACAGAAATGATGTCCAGGTCTTCAGTGATAGTGACCAATATCTGGGATTTGTCCACATAAAATAGCATATTGAACCCAAAGGATCTTACTATTGCTGCTATAGGAAACATTTATACATTAAACAGGGTGTGACTAAGCGAGGATCTCTATGGTGCTCTGCATTGAGTGATGAAGTGCTCTGTTGTAAAAGGATGGCAGGACACCGTCTGGTTTATATCAGATAGAATAGACAAGTCCCAAAGCCTTCAGACAAATACCAAGGTCCATTAGGTGGGCCACAAACATGAGATACGGTGCTGAAGGCTGCCAAGAGGTCCAAAAGTATAGGGCCACTGATCTACCTTTGTCGAGAGTCAGTCTGATGTAATAAGCCACTAGGGCCAACTCAGTGCTATGAGTGAGAGACATCTAAAACATTATTCTCTGTTTCAGAAATGAAGATAGTTCCCGATTGACGGCCTTTTCCAAAATGTTAGGTGGCATAGGCAGTAGAGATCTAGACCTATTGTTTTAAAAAAAACTTTTTGGGGGTCAATTTTTTTTTTTTTTTTAAAGGTAGGCAATCTCAAAGCTTTCTTCTTAGCCTACAGAACAGAGGCTGAATCAATACCCAGGTTATATATAATGGTGAGCTGAGGAACCCCTTGTTCAGGTGAGAGCAGCAGATCTGTGATGAGAATGGACCAGTGGGAGAACCTGATTTCGTAGTCATAAAAAGGTCATAAACTTGAGTTTCAGAAAGAGGTGTGAACTTCTGAAGCATGGGATCACAATGGAAAGAAGGAGATCGATCAAACAGAGGTAGGGTATCTGGGAGTGGAGGTTAGAGAAAACTCCAAATAGATGCCCTGAGGTTTCTCCTTGAAGAAGGTGGCAAACTAATTACACAAAGGCTACAAAGGGGCAATGGTGGTGCTGGCTGATGTCAGAGGAGAAAGATTTCAAACAATGGCGAAGAGATATCTTTTCAGGTTTTTTGACTTTTCAGTTTTCGAAATATAGTAGCCTGCTTTGCAAGTTTTAATTAGAAATTTGTAATTCCGGATTGCAGTTCTATACCTAATTTTAGCTTCATTATTGTACGTTTTTCTCCATATTTGTTCTAGCTATCTGCAATTTTGCCTGGCGATTTTAAGTTGAACTGAATCAAGATGCTGTATCAGTCATTCTTTTTTACTTAACAGAGCAAGTGGGACCAATGAAATCAAAGCATATGTAATCCAGGTGTTGAAGGTGGATGCAGAGGAGTCAATATTTGCACCAAGGCAAGGGGAATTATCTTGAAGACCTTCACTAAATTTATCATAACCAACTGTGGCTCAAAAGCAAATGTTTTTTGAAAAACATAAAGTTCTCTAGGCCTCTTATTTGGAGGCTTCAAAAGCAAATTTGGAAGAAACTGCTACAGAATCAGATAAGGTTAGAGGCAAAAATGTTACTATATCCAAATAATTGTGATTAGCATAGATGAAGTCTAGGGTTTGGCCTGAACTATGTGTAGGGAAATCAATAAGTTGAACCCGTAGCATTCATGGAATCAATTAAGGAAATAGTGTCCATGTTTGCCCTATCCTCCAAATGAAAATTCAACTAGTCAAGGATTGTAAAATTAGATGCTTGCATAAATGGTTCCAAAAGAGATGATAAAGAATTGATACATTTATTTCTGGGACCTGGAGGAAAATAGATAAGGGTGCCAGCGAGTGGCATGTTAGTATTAATAGTAAGCGTAAAATGAGCACTTCATAATAAGGGGGAGTCAAGTTTGCAGATTAAACATTTTGAAGTCATAGGAACTATAATAGCAAGGCCTCCCTCAAATTTGTTTAGTCTGTACTGAAACACAATGAAGTAATTAGAAGAGATTGAGTCACCTATATATTGGGTCCTGGTGAGTTTCACATACAGGATTCAGTGACAAACAATATCCCCATTTTATGAATATCAATACATTCAAACAATTCAAACTTGTGTTTAACCATAGATCCGGCATTTATTAGAAAGCCAGCTATCGAAGTAGTAATATTTGTGGTGTTCAAGAATTTTGAGGGGGTTTGGTCACTGTGCATGCCTGACCTACTTTGGGAAAAATGGTTAGGAAGGAAACCACAACCACATGTCTAACAAATGACAAACAGAAGAGAAGTAGTCTCTAAAGGAGGGCAAGGTGCAGTTGATATACATGTATCCTTGATGAAAAGGAGCTCTTGTCTGGAATAAACTGTTTCCATTTGTAGAGATAACTTGAAAGAGCCAGGACGTGTGGTACAAGGTGCAGTTCAGGTGCGGATGGATGCAGACAAGTTTGCCTGCTGTGCTCCAATGGCACACTGGCTGCACAGACACAATAGCATGGTGCCTTACATCTTCATACATACAAAGGGGGCATGGCTTCTGCCATGGCATGGTGTGTCAAGAAGATAGAATAGGGGGAATAAATAAAACACAAACTGGAGTCCAGCATCTCCTACTCAATCAATTAGTTTATTTAGTATGATATGGCACTATGATGGAGATCCACGTAACAAAATATCAAATATACAACATACAAAAATAGAATAAATAAATTACATCACAATAACATTCAACTCATTCATACAATTTTAAAAACATCTAAAAATATTGTTTGAGCGGAGATTTTGCTCTTTTATTTGTAGAGGTGCATTATAATCATGGGTAGTCCGCACCTACATATCATCCTTTTTTGTATTAACTTTGGCCATTAGGGCATGAACTGTAATAACATGAAAAGTGATGTGTTAGAGATATTTTCAATATAAATTTTAAGAAATTAACGTTGCAACTACGTGTGTTTAGCTGAAAACATTAAGGTGCAGAATTTGTACAAGTCGCTGAAAAAGTACTCACACAATTGATGTGCTTGCGTAACGTGTTAATTTAGAGATGCTCAGTAAATAACATTCATTTTATGTGTAATTTCATGAGGCCTTGTGCCATTTCTTATGTTGACCGATTTCTGTAGGCCTTAATTGTATTTTTCCCCCTGGAAGCTCTCTCATTAGGTTTAATAAGTGAATTTCATGTGTATGTTGGATTTGTTCTTTCTCACATTTCTGTTGCAGGTGGAGACACATTCAGCCTTGTTAGCTAGAATAATGTCTTTGTTTTAGGAGTTAGGCTTAGGGAGGAGAGGATTCATTGATCGTTGCTACTGATAATAAAGAACTGTTGTACTTTCTCATCGGAGTAAGCCTGGGAATCAAGGTCATCTTGCCAAGGCCTGGGAGCATTGCTGCCATGTGGAAAACTATCTGCAAGGAGGTGGCTTGACTGGATGGTGTGATGCTGCAATGCATCTTGGAACACTACATGTAAGAGTGTGGTATCAGAGTTAGGGACAGTGTCCGGGAACTTCTGCCTTGCCTTTGGAGAGAGAGCATCTTAGAACAAGCTCTGTAGCTTTATGCTACTTGACCAGTGCCGTGAAACCCTAACGGATGAGTAGCGCACTTTATAAACACTGATTGATTGATTCACTTGACTCTTCTAAACATGAAGAGACTTCTTAGGCAAATTTCACACGCTGACACTTTGATGGAGCTTGCCTTGGGAAATGCTAGGTAGGGATGTCATGCTATTGATAGTGCATGGACAGACTAATGCTCTAAACCCACGAATTTCTAATGAAAGGAATTCTCAATGTCTGTGCCATTATTTTCTGTATTCTGGTCCTCGATCTGATTATTCTGTGCATGCTGCATCGCCTTACCTTCACCCATAGGTTTGGTTTTGTATTAGTTTAGGTGCTTGTATGTCCAACTGTTCTTGGATTTGTAATAAACTAACTAAACTAGTTGGGGGTCTGTGATTCTTCAGAGACATTGTTCATTGGAGCTGTAATCATCGATTGGCTAACAATTCTCTCCCCTCCATGCTTTCATGCTGATAAAAAGAGTCATCGGCATGGGGTTCCAGAGTAGATCGAAAACAATTCTCTCCCCTCCATGCTTTCATGCTGATTAAAAGAGTCATCGGCATGGGATTCCAGATTAGATCGAGAATGTGGAACCCGGCTCCTTCAATATGATGAAACGGCGTAAGCTATTTGATTAGGTGGAAACATTAAGCACTCCAATACTGTTCTAATATTATATTTATGGAACCCCGGCCTTAAATAGTGACGTTGTGCATAATGCAACACAGGACAGGCAAATAATACATGAATGAGGTCTTGTAATACATGTGGCAAAATTCATTAATACAAATTTAAAAAACACCAAAAAAATGTAATGATCTTGGCCTCAAACCATTCCATTAGGTAAAAACATTAAACACTTACAGTCCTCCGATGTTAATCGAATGTTATATTTAAGAAACACTAGCCATAAAAAGTGATGACGTGCATAGTACAACACAGGACATACAAATATTACATGATTGAGATCTTGTATATACAGGTGACATAACTCATATAATCTCTCCTTTTTTGGGACTATATCCCAGATGCCTGAGATAACACGTAGGTGAAGCAAGTCCATTCTCAATAAAAAGATCGGTCTTCGGGTCCCATGAGGGGGATCCCAGTCTAGACAGTAGATAGCTCTCCTTGTTACCCAATTTCATTGACCTGACTGGCACAGAGCAAAGTCTCTCTCCTGGTTTATTTTGTAAAGGGATTTTTTTAAATTAACTCTTTAAAAGGGATTTAGGCATAAAAGAGCCTACACACAAATCAATCCCAAAGGTTTTTTTAGCCACCACAAAGGAACTAAAAAAAACCTCCGTGAAGGACAAAAATGTGACTCTTAAGAGCTCCATGAAAAGTTCTCGCCTCTCCAACCGCGAATTTCCCCATCTCAGAACAGTGACCATTGTAAAGGTAAAAGTTGGCAATAATCCAAACTCCAGGTGAAGGGTGTGGAGGGCTGCTAGAATATCCAAATCACAAATCTGAGGAAAGATTCCACCTTCTATTACCTCAGAGAATTACCAAAGGCTCATGTCCAACACCTCACAAGCGTAACTTAATGATGAGGGGATTTCTACCCTATAGACAGATAAAACGTGACCAAAGTGATGTTTTCTGCATGTTTTAATAAGTCTATTACAGGCATTTGCCGCCTGGGATAAGGGCCTATTTGAGCAATGGTTTACGTGATTGACATCATTCCCACTACTAGAGAACATCTTGGCCAGGTAAAGATACAACTCTACTTTTTCGAATTTGTTTTTCCCTACGTAGAAATTGAAAATCCCCCCTTTTCTCATATATTGTTTATGAAAAAGACTACATTTTACTTTTTTTAAATTATTTTCAAGAAATGTGCTTCAGAATACTTTATCAAAGTAGTAAGGCGACATTATAAGCTAATAGGGGTTAAATCTATTATTGCCACATCAGCATCATCATGCAGCAGGCAAATAATATACTTGTCACCGATTTTCAATGGGTCCCGCTGCACCTGAGTTAAATTGCCTGGCAAGTCATAAATGTAGATGGGAAACAGCAGGAGAGTCAACAGACAACTGTGTTTTTAGCCGATGGGGGTTGTAACTTTTTGGGATAAACCCTGAATCCCTCCCATCAAGACTTGACACCAGGTAGCTAAGTGAAGTTCAATAATGAGACTCAGAAGGTGATGGGGGACACCCAATAGGAGTAGATTTCGCCACAGCATCCAAAGATCAACTCTATTGAATTCTGTGGAGAAATCAATAAAGGCTCTATATGCCAACATACCACGGGAATAAGGATATTTTTAAAAATCAAACGCACAAACTGATAAAAAAGGGTCCTAGGGCATATTTACAGACCTGGCATGGACACGGCCCCCAAGACTGAACTAAGCATACAAAAAGTGTCCACCGGGCTAACAAAAATACAACTACCTTAGAGAGACATAAACCAACAGATTACATATGTACCTCAGTGAAAAAAATCCTATTGCAGATACGGATACCCATCAGTCACCATTCGATACCGCCCTGGTCATCATCTGGGCTTCCTTTGATACTTCCCAAAAGTGGCTCATAAAAGATGTTAGTTAGGACCAAGTTGACATGTCCTGCATCTCATTATGAGGCATGGGGTCACCTTGTAGATGATAAATGATGGTGTTGAGTGATGGGTAAAAATTGAAAAGACTGCAGTGCGTGGAAAATGTGAAAAAAGTGAGTGACTTAAAATTGGTAAGTGAGAGAAATACAGATTTATTTTTATCCCCCAGATTACCCAAGATTAAAAACAGTGTGGCAGTTTTTACAAATATCTGCCAAGAATGTTAATTGGTCAACATGTTTCGGCATTTAATCAGGACACTGTTATCCTCTGCCTTCGTCAGGACATCTATAAGTGATAGCTACTGCATTAAACCAAAATAATGTGAATTTAAAATGATTAAAGAACCATTTCACCTGAACTCCTAGGTGTCTGATCACATCCTCCTGTATGTGGTTGTACTCTGCCACTGTGAAGCAGAAAAAACAATTTGTTGGTTACATGTACATCAAAAGGAAGGGTGGGTGAGGAAACTTAGTGTCTCTAAGTGTAGAGATCTTAAGCTGGCACATTTACCAATCGCAAGTGTCTTAGGCGAATAGACAACGCCCAATGTACATATATTTTTTTGCACATAATATGTAACTTCTCCAGCTTACCTAGTTAGAAGGAGGGTACAGCCTCGCCTCACCTGGCTGCGGCTCAGGGAGAAGAAGCACCGCTCTATAAAAATCAAAAGGAAGATATAGACATAGACAATGTCATATAACCTACTTTCAAAGATAAATCTGTGCATTTCATGTAGAAAACATCATCCTGGATAATTATCATCTTTAAAGCAAATCCTCGTAGTCCTATTGTACTTACTAAAGGACTCAAGGTACCTAGCCACCAGTCACTGAAAGTACAATTATACTCTTAACACAGATGTTCAGAAATCCTGAAACGTTATAAAGAAATGCAGGAATATGCCATCTGTGTACGCTATTGTATATGAGTCCCGGGGTCTCGAGATGTCTGTTTAGGAAAACCCCCATTCGCGACCAACCTCGGGCCGCGTATAACAAAGAGTGTGGGATATAGTAACTCTCCTTATTCCATTGAATACAGAGGGAAGAGGTGTAATTTACTCATGAAATCACAACAGCAAACATTCTTATAGTACCTTACTACTCAGAACAACCACCCACACCGTAACTATGTGGTGTGCATTCCGCATTTCCTTGCGTTCCTTACTGAGGACAACATGCGCCCCCACCGTGACTATACGCTAAGCTTACCGCTATTGCTCCCATATCTTACTGCAAGTAACATGCGCCCACATCATGAGAAAAAGATGAACCCATTAAGGAGGCTCTCACAGAGCCAGCCGTTACACTATCATGCGCTCATATAACAAGCCAGCCCATAAAGCCAACTCACCTCTCCGTCGGTACTCCAAACGGTCTACCAAGCCATCTCGGGGAGGTGACTGGCAGCGAACAACCGCCATTTTTATCTTAGCTCATTTGTGATTGGCGCATGTGATGATGTAAAAAGCAATCACGTGTTTGTAAATTTGTATCTCGGGGAGTTTGGGACATGTAGTTCACTATGCGCGTTACGCGCCCACACCAAAACAATAAAGCTTTCCTTGAAGCACAGGCTCACTCCATACTAGTTATAAAGTTCAACAATATTCCATATTGTCCTTTGCAGAGAATTAAGAATTCCGGGTACTGGAATAGCCAAACCATTTTTATCTTAGTTTATTTGTGATTGGCGCATGTGATGATACAAAAAGCAATCACGTGTTTGTAAGTTTGTCTCTCGAGGAGTTTGGGAAACGTAGTTCACTATGCGCGTTATGTGCTCATAACAAAACAACAACGCTTTTATTGAAGCACAGGCTCACTATACTAGTACAACAATATTTCATATTGTCCTTTGCAAAGATTTAGGAATTACGGGTACTGGGATAGCCAAACCAGCCACTATGACAACAATATTGTCATTCATCTTGTGGCAATGTTTATGTATATGTATGAACATAGTACAACATAATGTGGCCACCTGCATATCAATTGTAGTGATTCATTAAAGAGACCATAGTCGGCTGATAGACACATCAGTAAGCAAGCCACTTAATCATAAGGTCTTAGGAAGTACAATTCCTTAAGCGCGTCACTATATGTTAGGTAAACAAACATATTATGATATTCTGCAAAGATGAAGATATTTTATCCACTTATCAGATAGTATGTTTAGAACACGATTTTGTGACGAAAGAAACAACCCTGCTCAAAAAATAATGGGAATATAGAATGCGCTTCATTGTAAGCTCTATTTTGTCACTAAAACTTTATTGACACCACTGTTTTGCAATGGAGCGAAGGAAAGCTAGCTGTCATAGCAGTGTTTCGAAATTTATGAAATATCAGCTCCAAATGAGACTACAGCTTAAGAGAGCTAATATTTCTATGTCCTTACAAGTGTATTCCTACAGGAAGAACAATAGGCAGTCTTTGTTGTTACTAGGCAGTAAGGGAAATTGCTGGAGTATTACATTTGCCATTAGACTAAACGTCACAATGATACACAAGGAATATCATCGTTCAGACCTCCTTTGTCTGTCCCCAGTCTAAACACCCACTTCTGTTCTCTAACCAATAGGTATTTGTAAATGTCTGTCACATGGTCTGGGATGAGCGGTTGTTCTAAAACCGTCCACTCTAAATCAGTAGGACTATGTTTTGCTTCCAAAAAGTGACTTTTCAGTTTAGTTGCTTGTTTCCTACAACGCACTGTGCTCTTATGCTCGGAAATCCGTAGTTTGACTTTTCGTGTTGTCATGCCTGCGTATCTTAAATGGCATGGGCAGGTAATCATATATACTAGTTTGTCACTATTACAATTAGTAAACTTGTTCTGTTGCCAGGGGCGATTTGCACCTATATCTATAGTGACCGATTTCCGGGTCTGGGGACAGGCTGCACATGTGCCACATGGGTGGTGGCCCTGTACAGCCGGTAAATCCCACATGGTGCGTACGACATGTTGAGCTCTACTTTTTGGTCTAGTGTGGACCAACTGATCTTTCAAGTTCGGACCTCGTTTGAAAGCAAAGAGAGGGGGCTGTATAGATTCTTGTCCCGTATTGAGAATCGACCAGTGCTTTCTTACGATTTTCTGGATGTCATTAGACATTGTACTATACGTACTAACAAAGGTCAATTGTTGTGTATTCTCTTTGGGTGTTGTGACTTCAAGTAATGCTTCTCGGTTGTTATTAGCAGCACGTTTTAGTGATCGACGTACCAGTTTTTAAAAATATTTTCTCGCTGTCAACTGTTCGGTTAAGGAAGTGGCATGTTCTTTAAAACCATCCTTCGTAGAGCAGTTTCTTTGTATTCTTAAGAACTGTCCATACGGAAGCTTATTCCTCAGAGACTTAGGATGAAAGCTGTCATAACAAAGCAATGAATTGCATGCCATTGGTTTTCTATAAAGTTCTGATTCAAGACCTAAGGGAGTGGCTGTTATTAGTAGATCCAAAAAGGCCAGTAGTCTCTTGTTATGTGACACTGTGAAACGGAGGAATCCGTTCCGGCTGTTGAGCCATTGTAAGAACCGTTGAAGGTCATCGATGTTTCCATGCCATTTGACTAAGATGTCATCGATATAGCGTTTCCACAAGTGTATAGAGTCACAGAAGAGATTTGTAGATGTTAGAATATGTTCCTGCTCAAGGCTGTGAACTTATAGGTTGGCTAAACTAGGAGCGAAAACGCTTCCCATACTCGTGCCCGATGTCTGCAAGTAAATAGTGTCCTCATACCTGAAGAAGTTTTCCTTCATGGCAAGGGTGGCACGTGCCATGATGAATGGAACAGGAGTTATGGAGTCAAGATCTCTCTCCATCAATAGGGTAGTAATAACCTCTAAGGTTTCGTCCTGAGGAATAGAGGTATATAACGATTCTATGTCGAATTACACTAGATGATCTGTCACAGTGTCAAATTCAATCTCAGGCATTTGGCGGAATGATGGCATGGCCGATGCTGGGGAGGTGAATAGCTAACACTATCGGATTTTAACTTTGGTATTTGCTATTCCTTTATAGGTAAACAGATGATGTGTGTCTACCAAAAGGCCAAAAATAGCCTTGTATGAGTGCCCTACCAGATAGTGACAAGACTAGGAGGGTACGTATCTTGAACCTTTTGTAGGGATCCATATCCTGACAAATGCCATCGACCCTTTCGGGTCGCTTCTTGCAGCAGAAACATGTTGATATGGCAGACAAGATAAAGGGATCATTACTTTTCCATATACCCTTAATTTGAATCTTGTATAATCCTTCCAAGTGGGATCCATAATAAAGACAGTTTTCGAATTGTTCACGGCATGAGGGAACCCGATTCTAAGATTTCTTTAGTTTCTCTATTTTTTTTTCAGCTCTCCTCTCTGGATGTTGGTCTGCACCAGGGAGTTGCTGTGGCTCTATGATGAAGCATGCCACTCATTGAGTGGGTGAGGGCAGTATTTACACACCTTCGGGAATCCCAAATTGGGTCATGATTTTTCACTTCTTGCATCTCTCACAAGTCTAGGGGATTTCGGTGTTTCCTTCTCCTTTCACAGGCTTCTTTTTAACTAGGATAGGACTGTCTGGCCCACGCCTTATAGGGTAATACATATAAGCAATTAAAATGTTTTGAGTTATTACCCCCATTTACAAGTTCTTCTTGTGTAGTGAATTGCATAGTTGGTGGGAGAACGAGGGAAGGCTCAATCTCTCTTCCCTTAATTTTTGTGGATCACATGATGGCTCTCCCTTCCTTTTTTCCTGGCTGGGCATATAGCTTTAATGAAAATGATAATCCTTCGTAAACTACTTTATCCGTTGTTGAACATTCTTGCCTATTTGCCTCATTCCTTATTCTGCATGCTTAAGACTCAGCTGATAAGGCTTGCTTGTGTGGCGGGACACCTCACATTCAATGGGACCCTTTCAGGAGGGTGGGGGTTGAGACTTCTAATATGAAGCTTTACTATGTGTGCTCAGGCTCACCATGCTATGCATTTGTATGGACTGATCCCCCTTTCTTCCACATTTGGCTGTTGAGCAAGGCTATATGGCTCCCACCCATTCTTCAACTTCTTATATTGCACTGTCGGCTGGGCTCGGTCCTCCTTGTCTACTGTTACCTGCACCACTGTAGTCTAGCAGCGACTATGTTCTAAGGTTGGCAAACATCTTCTCCACTCTTGTTTCCTTCCTTTGGAATACCACCCCCTGTTGCCGGTCATTCATGAAACTCTGAGTCATCTCAAACACAGGTGGCGTACTCACTGGGGGATCAGCATATTAACGGTAAATTCCTCGCACAAGCTGAGTCCTTGAAAGAACTCTCCAACCCCAGCTCCAACACCGACATTCCACCATCACAAGACCTGTGCGACTCCCTGGCCACCTTCTTTCACCGCAAGATCACCGACATCCACGACAGCTTCAACTGCGACACCCCCACACCCACCACCAAGACCACCATCCCTGCGACCTCAACCCACACCAGTCGCCTGACCACCTGGTCCAACGTCAGCGACTAAGACACAATCAAAACCATGAACTCCATCCACTCCGGATCCCCATCCGACCCATGCCCTCACCACATTTTCAACATAGCCAGCACAACCATCGCACCCCACCACCGGAAAACAATCAACATCTCCTTCGAGACAGCATCCTTCCCGGAAAGCTGGAAACACGCCAAGATCAACGCCCTTCTGAAGAAACCCAAGGCGGACCCCAAGGACTTCAAGAACTTCCGGCCCATCTCCCTGCTCCCGATCCTGGCAAAAGTGGCAGAGAAGATTGTCAACAAACAACTAACCCGCTACCTCGAAGACAACAACATCCTGGACCCTTCCCAATCCGGCTTCCGCAGCAACCACAGCACCGAGACCGGCCTCATCGCCGCTACCGACGACATCAGGATCCTGATGGACAAAGGAGAAACAGCCGCCCTCATCCTCCTGGACCTGTCAGCTGCCTTTGTCACGGTCTGCCACCGTACGCTATCAGCTCGCCTCAATGATGCCGGAATTCAAGAGAAGGCCCTGGCCTGGACCACATCCTTCCTCTCCGGCAGAACCCAGAGCATCCGCCTCCCACCCTTCCGCTCAAAAAACACCGAGATCATCTGCGGCGTCCCACAGGGATCCTCCCTTAGCCCGACGCTGTTCAACATCTACATGGCACCTCTCGCCCATGTCGCACGACAACACAACCTCAACATCATCTCCTACGCCGACGACACCCAACTGATCATATCCCTCACAGGAGACCCCCACACTGCCAAAGCCAACGTCCACAGAGGAATGAAGGCCGTCGGCGACTGGATGAAGGACAGCAGACTGAAGCTGAATTCAGACAAGACGGAGGTCCTCATCCTCGGACCCACCCCATCAGCCTGGGACAACTCCTGGTGGCCCACATCGCTAGGCACAGCCCCGGAACCCACCGACCACGCACGCAACCTGGGGTTCATCCACGACTCCACCCTCTCCATGACCAAGCAAGTCAACGCCGTGTCTGCGTCCTGCTTCAATACCCTCCAGTTGCTCTGCAGGATCTTCAAATGGATCCCTCCCGACATGAGAAAAAACATCACCCAGGCCCTCATCACCAGCAGACTCGACTATGGGAACGCCCTCTACTTGAACAACAACCAAGCTCCTGAGACGACATCAACGAATCCAGAACGCCTCGGCACGACTGATCCTCGACGTCCCCTGACGCAGCCACATCACACCCCACCTGAGAGGACTTCACTGGCTCCCCGTCAACAAAAGAATCACCTTCAAACTCCTCACCCACGCACACAAGGCGCTACACAACACCGGGCCAACATACCTCAACAACCGACTCAGCTTCCACACTCCCACCCGCAACCTCCGCTCTGCCACCCTCGCCCTCGCCACAGTTCCTCGTATCCAGAAAACTACCGCCGCCGTCAGATCCTTCTCCTACCTTGCCCTTCCAGGGCAGCTACGCCTACCTTCCCATGTGAGCCTACCACCTTTGTCACACTAAAACATGCTTCAGGTCTCCAGCCCTAAATGGCTGGTCTCCTTCCTGTACCATACTGTGCAGGCTGACTGCTTGGAGCAGGAATTGGAAGTAGCCATTTCTGATGAGCTGCTCCCAGACAGATTTGATATCTGTCTGGCTCCGAATTATTCATTACGATTTCCTCCAGAGGGCATATTATACTCCTGTCATGTTACATAGAATCGGTCATTAGCCAAGCGCCTAGTGTGTACGGTGTGGTTTAGATGGCCCAATTTTCTACACTTGGCATGGACATGTGAACCGGTACACTTTTATTGGATAGAGGTGCAGAATGCCTTTTCCCTCATGACTGAAAACAGGCTCTTGCTGACTCCTTTCGGGGCCTTACTGGGTTATGTTGAGGATCTACCCGCTTCTTCTTGGGAAATATATTGCCTTAGCCCTGCTGCCTGCTAAGAGAAGGATTTCCTGCTGCTGGGGTTGTGAACTAGGTGCCAAAGTTTAAAGACTGGATCAGTGATCTACTGTAATGTAATGCACAAATGTCATTGTATGCAGATCGTCTACCGATTTCGTCACACCTCAGATATGTTTGGCATCCCCTACATGTCTATATGCAAGTACACCCTGCAGTTTCCCGCCCATGACGTGTGAATTTATTTTTTCAAACATGCCAGAGCCTAATTTCAGCCGATGGTTTCTTGTGCTCAGCACCGGCACTTTATCATCAACACCGGCACTTGTAGCGCAAACTCAACCCAAAGTTATTGGAGCGCTTTTCACGAGCACCAGTTAAGGACACATTCATTTTTGGTAGGCACAGGAGATTAAGTGATTTTCCCAGAATCACAGGATGTTGAGCTGACCCAAAGAATCAAACTTGGGTCTCCAGCTCCGAAGTCGCTGTTACGCAACATTCTCTCCCACTTGGAGGGTTTCATGGTTAGTACATGGTTCTGTTTTAAGCGGCGCTAACAGGAGAAATGGGCTGGTGTAAGCTGCCTCCAGAGGAGAGCCCCATCACTTCTGTTTTTTACAAATTAACCACTGATACATGCATGACTCTGTCCTGCCTTGTAAGTGTTGGCGGGCTCATGTTATTATTGGTGGGGTCACTTATTTTGTTTCTGTCCTAGATATTAGTCACTATACAATGTTATGCCTTGTTGTGCTTGCTATACTGCCTTCAACATTGCTAACTGTGGAGCTTATGAATTTGTCTATGATGTCCTATTGTAATTTGAGTCTTGGGTCTGGTGTAATACTTCTAGCCCCTATTCCCGTCTTCTTGCACCCATTGCATCCTTAAATGTCCCATGTACAGCTGGGGTTGACACTCCTATTACCCCTGCCCTCCAGTCACATTTTACCTGTCAAGGGTGGTGGTGGTGGATGTGGTGGTGGGGGACGTGGTGGTGGTGGTGGACGTGGTGGTGGTGGTGGATGTGGTGCTGGTGGTGCTGGTGGTGGACGTGGTGGTGGTGGATGTGGTTGTGGTGGTGGTGGTGAATGTGGTGGACATGGTGGTGGTGGTGGATGTGGTGTCACAGTTGTCACCCACTTGGAACCACGCTGCAGGAGCGAAGATATTCCCAACTCTCCTCCCCACACAGACTGCAGTGTGCCTGATATTTCACAACAACCAACGACAGTCTGGGTCAGGGAAGAGGGAAGGGTAAAATGAAAAAAACAAGGGGAAGGTATGGCTTCAACGAATCCAGGACTTCTCCAGCCTCACTATATCACTGTATCCACCCAGGGACTGAATTCCCACACTGCAGAGGGGAAAGAAAGAACAATACCAAATATCAGTACACAACATATAAAGGAGTCCTCTCTATCTGCACATGCAACATCTCCCAAAACATTTATCAACCCCTTACCGGATGAGTAATTCAAGGGTCCAAGTCCGAAGACTCCAGAAATCCAAGGTAAAGTAAGGCTGGTACCAGAAAAAGCCCTCCAAGTGAAGAATACCTCGTGAATTGCCTTCCGTTTGTAAATAGGGGAAAAAAAGGCCTCAGACCAAAAAAAAACCCTCGATATTCCAGGCGTGGTATGGATAGCACCACGTATCCCCAAAAACCCGATTCAGTGGCCACCAAAAAAAAGGGAAGGAAAGAACCCAGACAAACACCGATTGTCTGCCGGTTCGTAAAAGCATCCAAAGTTCACACAACGATGCTAATGGAAAACAAAACACCCGGAAAAAGAACACCGGCGTGTACTTTCAGCCTGCACGCAGCCGCGCACAGACCACTACTGTCCCAAATGCAGTTCAGAGTCCCGCTTGTGTTTACACAATTACACTATTACAGGTTACATCTCGTAGAATACCATCCATAAACTGAGAAA
This sequence comes from Lissotriton helveticus, assembly GCF_964261635.1. Lineage (NCBI taxonomy): Eukaryota > Metazoa > Chordata > Amphibia > Caudata > Salamandridae > Lissotriton > Lissotriton helveticus. The sequence continues at coordinate 1,073,610,283 of NC_136065.1, read as the reverse complement.
AAGCGAAGCCTCGCTCCTTTCAATAGACGGATGGCCAAGACGTACTCCACACGATGCTCGACAATAAATCCCACGCTGGCAAAAGGTAAGGAAGGGACCAAGACTACAACGTGAACGATTGTAGAAACCAAGCACAGAACAACCAGCCGGGCTCCACTAAGTAACGTCACATGTGGGGGAGGGAGTTGGGCGTGAATTATGCATGCACACAGAGAGAGGACTGGAAGGAGGAACAATAAAGAGAAGAAAGAGGAGACGGTATTCCCCCGTCTAATTCCCAACAGTACCTCCCCTCAAAGGCCTCCCAACCGGACGAGGCTTAGATGGATGACGTAAATGAAACAACCTCACTAACCTAGGAGCATGAACCCCACTTGCTGCCTCCCAGGAGCGCTCTTCTGGGGGATAGCCTTTCCAATCAATTAGGTACTTCAACCTCCCACCCCTTCTCCTGGAATCCAGAATAGCGTTAACCTCAAATTCCTCGTCCTCTCCTACTAGAACAGGGGGAGGGGGGGCAAGACCTGGGTGGTGTCTGTGTATGGTTTCAATAGTGAAGTATGAAAAACAGGATGTACTCCATACTCATCCGGCAACCCCACTTTCATGGCCACAGGATTCACTACCTTAATGATAGGAAAGGGTCCCACATATCTAGGCTGCAATTTTCGGGAACCACCCATCCTCAGATTTCTTGTGGATAACCACACTCTATCCCCAACCTGATAGCAAGGAGCTGGCACTCTGTGTCTATCCGCCTGTTTCTTCATGTCATTCTTGGCTTGCTCTAGATGTTCTTTCGCCCTTTTCCAAATGTTACCTAACGAAAGCCCCATGGTATTGACAGCTGGCACATGGCCTGAGGGTTGAATAGGAACTGCCCTAGGATGGAACCCCATGGAACAGTAAAAGGGGGTCATTCCCACTGCGGAGTGCACACTGTTGTTATAGGCAAATTCTGCTAATGGTAAAGCCATGACCCAACTACATGTCAATGATGTTACAAGACACCTCAGATACTGTTCCATGGTCTGATTAGTGCGCTTGGTTTGCCCATCTGTTTGTGGATGATATGCAGATGATAAACACAATTTCATCCGTAATGCAGTACACAACTCTGTCCAGAAATGGGAAATAAACTGGGCACCACGGTCGGACACAATAGAAGAAGGCAAACCATGCAACCGCACCACAGAGGACACAAAAACCAGAGCCAATTCCCTCGATGTAGGTAATTTGGCTAAAGGGATGAAGTGTGCCATTTTTGTAAAGGAATCAACCACGACAAGTATGGCTGCAAATCCTGATTCTGATGGTAAATCAGTCACATAATCCATACTTATCGTATGCCATGGCACAGATGGGACTGGCAAGGGATGCAATAAACCAGAAGGTCTAGTATGAGTCGGTTTATTTATTGCACAAATAGGACAGGCCGCAACATAGGACTGCACATCTCGTGCCAATGACTCCCACCAGAACCACCGCAGACAAAACTCCTTGGTCTTATTTATGCCAGGATGGCTTACTAGAGAAGAAGAATGACACCATTTCAATACCATTTCTCGGAGTTCAGGAGGGATAAACAATCTGTCCTCATGATACAGCAACCCATCTTTCTTGGAAAACAGTGGTTGGGACAACCAAGGTGCGAGATCTATGCCACCCATCTTCTGTTGAACCGATGTCAAAAAGTCTTCAGTAGAAGTGCTGCCTACAATCCTGTCCTGAGCTATAAAAAACCCTCTCTCCTTCTCGACTGCAAGTTCTGACTGGTTCACATGTATACGAGACAAAGCATCCGACTTTAACTGCTCAGCCGCGGGTCTGTAAGTAATGATAAAGTCATACTCATTAAAGAAAGAAACCCAGCGCATCCGGCGAGGGGTCAAAGCCCTTGCAGACCGAAAAAACTCCAGGTTCTTATGATCAGTGAAGATAGTTATAGGATGCCGAGTTCCCCACAAATGATGTCGCCACTCTTCAAAAGACAACTTAATGGCCAGTAGCTCTCGCTCGGCTACGGTATAATTCCGTTCGGCGGGCAACAATGTCTTAGAAAAATATGCAATGGGATGCATATATCCCGTCTCCACATCTCGCTGTGACAATACCCCCCCCCCCCCCCCACTGCACACAAAGAGGCATCTGCCTCTACAAAATATGGCAACGTAGGATCGGGATGAACCAAGACAGGAGCCGAAGTAAACCGTTCAATCAACAGATCCAAGGCGGTTTGGGGAAGATCCGACCAAACAAAAGGTACTCCCTTTCTCAACAATACTGTTATGGGGGCCACTATATCAGAGAAGTGCGATATGAATCGCCGGTAGAAATCGGCGAAACCAAGCAATACTTGAATGTCTCTTACGCACTTCGGGGACGGCCAAGATGTAATAGCCTCTATTTTCCTAGGATCCATCATAATCCCTTCTCCTGAAATTATGAACCCCAAAAACTCTACCCTGGGAGTGTGAAAACAACACTTCTCTAATCTCACATACAACTGGTGTTCTTTCAGTCGCTGCAAAACCTGAACAACATGTACTTCATGTTCCTCAACAGAATTGGAAAATATGAGGATATCGTCAATGTAAACAATGACGCTCAAATCCAAGTATTCCCTTTACACCTCGTTAATAAAAAACTGAAAAGCAGCCGGGGCGTTACATAGCCCAAAAGGCATAACGCAATACTCATAGAGGCCGAATTTAGTCCGGAAGGCAGTTTTCCATTCATCGCCTTCACGGACTCGGATGAGATGGTACGCGCCTCGGAGATCAAGTTTAGTAAATACCGTCGCATGCTTCAGTTGGTCCAGTAACACAGGTATTAAGGGAAGAGGGTACTTGTTCTTAATTGTACCCTTGTTGAGCGCCCTATAGTCCACACATGCCCTAAGACCGCCCTCCTTCTTCGGGATGAAGAAAAGGGCCGAAGACACAGGGGAAGAGGAGGGACGAATGAACTCTTTCGCCAACATTTCATCAATATAGTCTTTTAGATGTTGTTCTTCAGGGCCAGACAGAGCGGTGAGGGGGGAGATCTCTTGCCTTCCCCTTATCAAACACATCACTAAATGTGGAATATGGTTCAGGAACCTTGCTCTCTACTTCTCCTCCACTAGTCCCTACTGCACAAGTCAACGGTGTTATCCAGTCCGTAGCAACCTTGTAGCAGCTCTGTAAACAGTGAACAGTATCAAGAGTTACTGTTCGTTTGATCCAGTCTATCTTAGGATTGTGTGTCTGCAGCCAGGGTACACCCAAAACAACACCAAAGGAAGGAGCATCGATTAAATCGAATCCTATCTCTTCCGAATGCCCATTGTCGCAAATCATACACAAAGGCTCCGTCTGCCTAGTAATAGTCCCCGAGGACAATTCAGTGCCATCAATGGCTCGCACAGGCTCAGGCTGTTCCTTATAAACCCATGGAACACACATCATTTCCGCCAACTTGATATCCATGGAATTCCCAGTGGCGCCAGAGTCCAGTAACGCCGAAATCGGAGCCCTATGACTATTGGAGATGACCAAACACACGGTGATGGTAAAATGTCTGGGCACCCTCTTTACTATCCCAGATATCTGATAAGGAGTAACCACCTCGGGGTCCGTTACCACCTCTGGAGATTTAACACAAGCCACGGCCTTGCGAGGAGGTACACTGGATGTTTTCACAGGACAATCCCTGGCATAATGTCCTCCTTGTCCACAGTATAAACACAGGTTGTTTGTACAACGTCTTTCCTTCTCTACAAAACTCAGGGGACCCTTTACCCCACCAATTTCCATCGGTTCAGATACCTGTCTGTGTTCCCCCACACCTCGTGCCTCACTCCGCACTGGTATGGACCTGGACACAGAAAATCTACTCCTTTCTCCCCGTCTCTCCAACAACCTGTGATTCAATTTCACAACCAAATCGATGAACTCTGTACAATCTTCCGGAGGGTTAACCACCTGGGACACCACATCCTTTAATTCCTCGCATAACCCCTGATAGAACAACGAGGTCCTCTTATCTGCCGGCCAATGTGTCTCCGCCACCAGTCTATTGAAGGTGGACACATAAGTCAGCAAATCTTGTTTACCCTGTCTCATTTTCAGTAGCTCAGCGTCACTAGCTTGCATAAACGCATGTTTAGCAAAGAGACTCCGCATTTGTTCCTTGAATGAATTGTAGTTATACAACACAGGGTCGTCGTTGTCAACCAAAGGTACACCCCATGTAGCTGCAGTCCCAGCTAAATAGGAGATCACAAACGCCACCTTTGCGGAGTCATTAGGAAATGCAGTGGGTCTACACATAAAATGAAGATGGCATTGATTTATAAACACCGCATATTTGTTTGAATCACCTGTGAAACGCTCTGGGACAGCCAAAGGAACCGGAGTAGGAGTTGTGACATTAAGGGTCATGGGGGTGCTACTACTCCCAGCTCCCCTATCATACTGGAAAGATGCAGGCTGAAGCACATATTTACCCATCCCCCAACCTCCCTGTTCCCTGGATCTAGCCGTACTTAATTCCTGGCGTAACCCCTGGTTCTCTTGTTTCAAATCCTGCAACTGCGTCTGTAGCGCCGTAATGGCCCCCATAAGTTCCTGCATAGTAGGGACCCTTTCCTCCTGACCACTACCTGACTTATCCACATCCATCCTCGCTCGGGCAGCGTAACTTTTCATGGGCTTGGTTTTCTGTCACAGTTGTCACCCACTTGGAACCACGCTGCAGGAGCGAAGATATTCCCAACTCTCCTCCCCACACAGACTGCAGTGTGCCTGATATTTCACAACAACCAACGACAGCCTGGGTCAGGGAAGAGGGAAGGGTAAAATGAAAAAAACAAGGGGAAGGTATGGCTTCAACGAATCCAGGACTTCTCCAGCCTCACTATATCACTGTATCCACCCAGGGACTGAATTCCCACACTGCAGAGGGGAAAGAAAGAACAATACCAAATATCAGTACACAACATATAAAGGAGTCCTCTCTATCTGCACATGCAACATCTCCCAAAACATTTATCAACCCCTTACCGGATGAGTAATTCAAGGGTCCAAGTCCGAAGACTCCAGAAATCCAAGGTAAAGTAATGCTGGTACCAGAAAAAGCCCTCCAAGTGAAGAATACCTCGTGAATTGCCTTCCGTTTGTAAATAGGGAAAAAAAAGGCCTCAGACCAAAAAAAAACCCTTGATATTCCAGGCGTGGTATGGATAGCACCACGTATCCCCGAAAACCCGATTCAGTGGCCACCAAAAAAAAGGGAAGGAAAGAACCTAGACAAACACCGATTGTCTGCCGGTTCGTAAAAGCATCCAAAGTTCACACAACGATGCTAATGGAAAACAAAACACCCGGAAAAAGAACACTGGCGTGTACTTTCAGCCTGCACGCAGCCGCGCACAGACCACTACAGTCCCAAATGCAGTTCAGAGTCCCGCTCGTGTTTACACAATTCCAGGATTACAGGTTACATCTCGTAGAATGCCATCCATAAACGGAGAAAAAGCGAAGCCTCGCTCCTTTCAATAGACGGATGGCCAAGACGTACTCCACACGATGCTCGACAATAAATCCCACGCTGGCAAAAGGTAAGGAAGGGACCAAGACTACAACGTGAACTATTGTAGAAACCAAGCACAGAACAACCAACCGGGCTCCACTAAGTAACGTCACATGTGGGGGGAGGGAGTTGGGCGTGAATGATGCATGCACACAGAGAGAGGACTGGAAGGAGGAACAATAAAGAGAAGAAAGAGGAGACGGTATTCCCCCGTCTAATTCCCAACATGGTGGTGGGGGACGTGGTGGTGGTGGTGGGCGTGGTGGTGGTGGTGGATGTGGTGGTGGTGGTGCTGGTGGTGGACGTGGTGGTGGTGGATGTGGTTTTGGTGGTGGTGGTGAATGTGGTGGACATGGTGGTGGACATGGTGGTGGTGGTGGATGTGGTGTTGGTGATGGACGTAGTGGTGGATGTGGTGGTGGTGGTGGAGGTGGTGGTGGTGGATGTGGTGGTGATGGATGTGGTGGTGGGCATGGTGATGGTGGTGGTGGTGGAGGTAGAGGTGGTGGTAGTGGTGAATGTGGTGGTGGTGGTGGTGGACATGGTGGTGGATGTGGTGGTGGTGGTGGCGGATGTGGTGGCAGACGTGGTGGTGGAGGTGGTGGTGGACATGGTGGTGGTGGACGTGGTGGTAGTGGTGGTGGATGTGGTGGTGGTGGTGGTGGTGGTGGTTGATATAGTGCTGGTGGACGTGGTGGTGGTGGATGTGGTGGTGGATGTGGTGGACGTGGTGGTGGTGGTGGACATGGTGGTGGTAGTGGAGGTGGACGTGGTGGTGGCGGATGTGGTGGTGGTGATGGACGTGGTGGTGGTGGTGCTAGTGGACATGGTGGTGGACGTGGTGGACATGGTGGTGGTGCTAGTGGTGGTGGACGTGGTGGTGGTGGTGGTGGTGGATGTGGTGGTGGTGGTGGATGTGGTGATGATGGACATGGTGGAGGTGGACATGGTGGTGGTGGTGGACATGGTGGTGGTGGTGGTGGATGTGGTGGTGGTGGACGTGGTGGTGGTGAACTTGGTGGTAGTGGTGGACATTGTGGTGGTGATTGTGGTGGTGGTGGTGGATGTGGTGGTGGTGGTGGTGGCCGTGGTGGATGTGGTGGTGGTGGTGGACATGGTGGTGGACATGGTTGTGGTGGACGTGGTGATGGATGTGGTGGTGTTGGTGGATGTGGTGGTGGACATGGTGGTGGTGGACGTGGTGGTGGGCATGGTAGTGGTGATGGACGTGGTGGTGGTGGATGTGGTGGACATGGTGGTGGTGATTGTGGTGGTGGACATGGTGGTGGTGGTGGATGTGGTGCTGGTGGTGGATGTGGTGGTGGTGGTGGAATTGGTGGTGGTGGTGAATGTGGTGGTGGTGGACGTGGTGGTGGTGGACGTGATGGTGCTTGTGGACATGGTGGTGGTGGTGGATGTGGTGGTGGTGGTGGTCATGGTGGTGGTCGTGATGGTGGTGGATGTGGTGGTGGAGGTGGACATGGTGGTGGTGGGCATGGTGGTGGTGGGCATGGTGGTGGTGGGCATGGTGGTGGTGGTGGTCGTGGTGGTGGACATGGTGGTGGTGGTGGAAGTGGTGGTGGTGGTGGTGGACATGGTGGTGGTGAACGTGGTGGTGGTGGTGGATGTGGTGGTGCTGGTGGGCTTGGTGGTGATGGTGGACATGGTGGACATGGTGGTGGTGGAACTGGTGGTGGTATATGTGGTGGTGGTGGTCGTGGTGGTGGTGGATGCGGTGGTGGATGTACTGGTGGTGGACATGGTGGTGGACATTGTGAACGTTGTGGTGGTGGAGGATGTGGTGGACGTGGTGGTGGTGGACATGGTGGTGGTGGTGGAGGACATGGTGGTGGACGTGGTGGTGGTGGTGGATGTGTTGGTGGTGGACATGGTGGTGGTGGTGGACATGGGGGTGGTGGACATAGTGGTAGTGGACGTGGTGGTGATGGACGTGGTGGTGGTGGACGTGGTGGTGGTGGATGTGGTGGTGGTGGACATGGTGGTGGACGTGGTTGTGGTAGTGGACGTGATGGTGATGGATGTGGTGGTGGGTTTGGTGATGAACGTGGTGGTGGTGGTAGATGTGGTGATGGTGGATTTGGTGGTGGTGGATGTGGTGGACATGGTGGTGGTGGACGTGGTGGTGGATGTGGTGGTGGTGGACATCATTTTGGTGGTGGTGGTGGACATGGTGGTGGTGGATGTGGTGGTAGTGGACATGGTGGTGGACGTGCTGGTGATGGACGTGGTGATGGCAGCGGTGGTGGTGGACATGGTGGTGGATGACTATTAGGTAGGAGGGTGCTGGCAGAACACGGAAGGAGTGGTGGTGGTGGACATGTTGGTGGTGGTGGACAGGGCCGGACTGGCTACCGGGCAGTTAGGAATGCTGCCGAGCTGCTGCCTGATTTGACTACAGTGGGGGCTGATTTTGTCCATGGAGACCTGCGTGAGCTTCGAAATACAGAAAGCAAAACGAATTTCGTTTAGCTCACGCAGGTCCCCATTAACGAAATCAGCCCCAAGCTCAGCAGCATTCCTAACTGCCCGGTAGCCAGTCCGGCCCTGGTGGTGGACGTGGTGGTGGTGGGTGTAGTGGTGGCGGACATGGTGGTGGCGGTGGACGTGGTGGTGGTGGTTGTAGTGGACGTGGTGGTGGACATGGTTGTGGACGTGGTGATGGACGTGGTGGTGGTGGTGGTGGTGGACAACTATTGAGTAGGTGGGGGCTGGCAGAAGGCAGAAGGAGAGGAGGATCTCGAAGGGGGCACATGGGATAGCAGAAAGTGGCAGAATATTAGAAACAACAGCAGTTCTATTGCTAAACCGGTGTATTTCTCCCATATCGAAGTCAATTATCTCATTACACCAGTGTAGGCATGTCACAATACTGTAAAATTGGATTAGGAAACCATTAGTAACTGTTCTTCCTCCACAGTTTGACTTTTGTGACTGTCTCTGTCTATTGCTTCAATCATTGTCTCGCACCCCTATCTGTTACTTGTATTAAAGAAGATGTCTCCGGCAGCGGAGACAACAGCAGTGGGGGCAGGCTTTCAACTTGAAGCCTCAGCATCCAGCGGGGGCCGCCAGCATGACCGGCAGTCCCTCCCCCCACCACCAGGTACTTCTGGAGCTCGCGCTTCTCGCTCCGCGGGAAACGCATCGCGGCAGCGGAGACAACAAGCAGTGGGGGCAGGCTTTCAACTCGAAGCCCCAGCATCCAGCGGGGGCCGCCAGCGTGACCGGCAGCCCCTCCCCCCACCACCGTCATCAGGAGGACTTAACTGTCTGTGATCTTCCGTGACGCGGGATGCGTGCAGGCGGAGCCGGGCTAAGCCCGGGCAAAGGGCGGGCCGTCTGTGGCCGTCCGGGGCAGAATGTGGCAGGGCAGGGCCCGGCCTCTAAGCACCTACATACCAGAGGACACTCTTAAGAATACTGGTAAGAACTATTGATACCCGGGACTTATCAGAGGCTCCTTATCCTCACATTGCTGTTTAGTGAGTTTCTCCAATCATGGAGAAAGAAAGAACACATCGGCCACGCTAGATGCATATTTATTAAGAGCTGAATCTATAATCAACCACGAGATCCACCTAACAGAGCGCAGGCTCTCACTCGATCCCTCACAGTTCCCTCCCATCAGGGAGGACGATCTTAATATTTCTAATGTTTCCTCATCATTGACTAACTCCCCCTCTTTTCTCTCCTTCACCGGTGGTTTCCCCATTATCAAAACCTCCTGAAAGCCCCCTGCAACACCAATCCTAAGGACTAAGGGCCCCCAAACACGGAGTCAAACCAAGGCAAAGAAAGGTCGAGTATCAATCCTAAAGAAAAAGGGAGGCAGGCTGACTAAGGAGGGAAAAGTGCTAGCTGGGACCGGCTCTTGCACAATAGGCACTCAAACAGATGAAATCTACTCACGTTCTGTAGCCCAGCCAAGTCCAGTCACTGACATTTTACACCCGATAGTATACAACCTAGGAAAACATTTAGAAACTCTGATAATAAACACCCTAGAACAAAAAATCTCAGACATGGCCACTCAGGTATCCTTAACTTTTGAGGGCAAGCTTGCTTGTATAGAAAGCAAGATGGATCAAATGAAAGAGGACTTCGAGTCATTTAGAACCCGTCTAGAAGCTCCCAATTTGATACCTAGCCTAAGTAACATCATTTCGCCCTCAAGTGACTGACAAAATATCCCGACTAAATCTGTTCAGCCTGGTCCCCACAAGGACCTGCAACAAGCGACTAGAAATTCCATCTCTGGGGGCGCCACACTGAAGATGTCTGAAAGCAAGCAGAATTACTCAAATCCCGGGCATAATAAGGTGAATCTTCATCATTCAAATAGCAGCCCTCAACCCAATAGAGATTCCTTAAGTCTGCCACCTGCATCATGTCCCTATGTCTTGGTTTTAACGGGCGTTCCACCTTTAAAACAAGGAGAGCCCGAGTCATGGTTCTCGCTTCGGAACAAAGTGGTGGATTGGCTAGGGAAACACAAGCACTTTAATCCCCAGAACTCCAAACAAATCCTTATGGTCCTGAAAGTGGGATGGGTTGGCCCCTCCCAAAAAACTATCCAGGGTGATTGTATAGTTATCAATTTCAACACTCCATGAACTGTTCGCTCACTTTTAGCCAACAGGGAGGAAAACGAGTCAACTTCAACATCCATCCTCTCTGTCCCACTTGGCTTATTCTACCGACCGGCCCCCCATCCAACAACGAAAGCGAACGGCTCTATTCTAACACAGAATAGATTTGAACTCCTATCACCAATAGAGGAGGTGGATTGACAACCAACTTCCCCCACACTCTGCCATTATCCCAATGCATGTCATTCAAACTCCCATGTAACCATACTTCCACAACCACTTACAGTTCCTCTAACTACCAGTTTTTCCCTAAAAGAGATTGGCTTACCAAACCTTCCTTCTCAGCCAGTACCCGAAACACCGAGTGGGACTGCTATAAGAGTAATTTCCTGGAATATCGCCGGTCTCCGATCTAAGTTCTACCAAGAAGGGTGGATAGCATTTGTGCGGTGCTATGACATCCTTTGTTTCCAGGAGACCTGGGCGGTAATACCCAACCACCTAAATGGTTATAAAACTTTCTTCTCCCCGGCACTTACCTCATCTTCAGGGCGTGCCAAAGGTGGGTAAGTGACCTATGTTTCTAATTTAATACTTCCTGTAGAAACTAGCTCCCTAAAAAATGAGGTGTATCAGATAATTCTAATAACTGCAAATAAATTAATCCACATAGTGCTAGTAAATTTCTATAACAACTTACAGGACACCACCCTAGTGGGGACTCTGAAGGAAATTCGTTATTTCCTTTTAGATTATGTCAAAAACAATCATGTAAAAAAAACTCTAATCATGTGGGTCGGTGAATTTAATTTACCCCTATGTGAAAGAAATAACAACGACACCTGCGGCTACCTAGATCATCAACAACATCGCTCACTCGCTTAAAGGGGAGTGCATGAATGAGACAATGTCACTACTTCAACTGGCTTTTGCAAACGAGCTGCTGACATCTGCTGTTGACTTTAGTCCCACCTTTAACGGCAGAGGAGCGTCCAGTTGCATTGATTTCATTCTTATGACTAGTAGTGTGTTGAATCCTACCAACTTCACAACGCACGATTGCGCATTTAGTGATCACTTCCCTATCTCTGTCATCATGCAACTGCCAGAAGCTCGGAAAAATACAGAGACACTTCTTTGGGACGAGAACCTTACTATGAATAGGCCAAACGGCTACACAATAAAGTGGAACCGTACTGATCATGAAAAAACAACCGAAAAGGTAATTAGGGTGGCCAATAAAGCAGTTACCTCATGTCTGTCAAATAGTTCATCTCCCAGGAGATTATAGATAGCTTCAAACTGATTACTAAATCAGTAAAAGAAGCTTTAACCGTTTTTCCAAAAAGAAATAGAAACACTAAGTCCTCCTGGTTCAATTCATCCTACTCTAAAGCCCACTCCGCGCTTAAAGTAGCCCTATAAAATCCCAAGAGATAGGGCTGAGGTTACCCACCTAAGAAAACTATATAATAAAACGCTCCGACAGAGAAGGAACCAACATAAAGAGGAACACTGGATTGCCCTCCATAACAGCTGTTAAACAAATGATATGATAACATTCTGGGAGGTCATTAATTCCCCCTTCCTCTTAGGAACGAGAGAGAACAACAAAATAGAAGTAACCATAACTGAAACTGAATGGATAGTCTACTTCTCCCAGATGTTTAGATCCGCTGACCCCACTTTGGAAGAATCTGGGAACTTTCGGACAGGGTCTGTAATTCCTAGTGTTCCTCCTACCATCCTGGCAATAGATTTCACCTTGCCTGAAGGTGTTCAAGCTCTGAAGCTAATTAGAGGAGGGAAGGCCCCAGGTCCAGACGGGGATCCCCGTGATCTCTATAAATTGAAAATGGACCTGTGGGCCCCTTTATTACTGAAAGTTCTACGAACGACTGGAAAAGTTGGACTTCTGGATTCTTGGTCGGAGTCCATCTTGGTCCCAGTTTTTAAAAAGGGCAATCGTAACAGTCCAACACGTTATCGCCCCATTTCTTTACTCTATTCACTGGGAAAGGTGGTGGGCCGAATCCTACTAGATCGCTTGCAGTGCTGGACGGAAGATAACAACATCATATCTGACCTACAGTACGGACTCAGGGAAGGCCTCGGCACCACCGAACAAGTCCTAAACCTCACATTGATAAGAAACAAATATGTAGAAGCGAAAGGTGGCAGACTGTACATGGCATAAGTCGACCTGCCCGCAGCATTTGACTGCATGTGTCACGTGAAACTCTGGGACATTCTCACAGAAATGGGGGATGACAAATCTCTGGTTAATTATTTGCAAGAAATGTATTCCAATGCTTCCGCAAAGGTGAGATACGGTGAGGGGGGCCAGTTATCTTCACCCTTTAAAGTAGAGCGTGGAGTAAGGCAGGGCTGTGTCCTGGCTCCCTTCCTTTTTACACTATACACAAACGGCCTGGAAACCGCCATGCTGGAAGGGAGCCAGGACCTTCCACTAGTTCAGAACCGCCGTATCCCCGCACTTCTATACGCGGACGACGCGGTTATCATTGCCCGCACACCCCGCGAACTACAACGCTCCCTAAACCGTTACAACCTATTCATGTCACACCTAGATTTAAAAATGAACATAAAAAAGACTTTTATAATGACATCTGGAAAAAAGCTCCGAAAGGTAAATGATATCCATCTAAACAGTTGTAGGATTGACCACACTCCAACTTACCCTTACCTGGGAGTGGTCATAGATGAAAAGAGCACCTGGAAACGGGCAATAGAGGTCAGAAAACTGCAATTTATGAAATTTACAATGGCCCAAGTTGGGTTCACACAGAGGCTTGGAAAAAGATCCCCTAAAGAGATGCTACAAATTTATCGTGCTAAATGTGTTAGTACTGCCATCTATGGGGCTGGGATCTGGGGACACATGCACCACGAATCCATCCAAAAGGTTGAAAACAGTTTCCTTCGTTTTTTACTCGCGGTGCCACAAAGTGCCTCAACATTCAGCTGCCACACAGAACTGGGTCTCCCTTATATTTCGGACATTATACGAATGCAATCTGTCCTGCTTTGGCACCACATTTGGACATCTAACAAATGAGCACTTACCCAGGCAATAGTGTCAGATTGTGCAAAGTTAGAAAACGTCCATAAGATCTCATGGTTACAGTATGTAAATAAGTTCTTACTTGATCTGGGTCATCAGAATTACTATCATAATCCTTTAGATCTGGCTGGGATTTCTAGAAAGGAGCTAAGGAACGAATGCTTAAACCATCTAGCGGACCTCAAGCTCTCCATTGAAGTTAACAAACCATCCACACAGCACTCAATGATAATTCAAACGACAGACTTAATCCAGCCCTATCTAACCATGAAACTATCTACTTTTGATACTTTTTTAATGACCATTTTCAGACTAAACATCTTCCATTGCTTTGTAACTTTCCCTTTGACAAACTATTGGTCTAAGCAGCTAATTCAATGTCCCTGTGATGGTACCTCAACCCAATCTCTCCTCCATGTGACACTATTCTGTAAATTCTATGCCGAACCCAGAAGACAATGGCTGACCCCACTGTTGAAAACCATGGTTCTGCGACACTGTCGCCCAGCCCTTCTGGCTCTTCAAAGGCTAGATTCAGAGGTTATAGTTATAGATATGGCAAGGTTTTTAAACTTTTGTGTGAGGCACCGAACCAACTTATAGCCTTAGGCCAATACCACCCAAAAATTGTTGTTAAATGATGCTGCTAAAGTTACTCGTGAAGTACTGTAAACTATGTTCACTGACGCACTTTGGGAAACAATCGTATACTGTATCTAACCTCTCTTTAAAAATAACTTGTGGTGGTAAACTCCTAATGAATCTTATCCTGGTTTTTAAAGTGAAACTCTTATTGAAATTTGCATATTGCACTTTGTCAGTACTCAAAATGAACTAAGCATTATTATTCAAGCTATTTGCACTAGAAATGTGCGTAGAAGTAGCGTTTTGCTATTTTTTTTAACTCTAAAATTGTTTTGGATCATTTGTAATTAATTCAGTCCGTTAGAGTTAGTTGTTCTGACTCACAATTTACTATCGGCAACAATTTACCAGCTTTTTTAATATCTTTGTAATTGTGATGTTTTTAAATTGTGTATTGTAACTGCTTATATGGTTGTGCATTGCATACCGAATAAAGCGTTTTATGATGACTTTTTCATCTTGCAACTCTAATCCGCAAAAGGCATTTTGAGTTTCACCCACATTTGTTAGATTTGTGACTGGGAACCAAGGCTACAGTGGAAAAAGTCAGGTTCTGGTTCCGACTTCACCACACACTCTGCCAGCCCACAATTGGAAGCAGCCGAGCGGTTGACTATTAGCACCCTCACCCCGTGGAAACCAACCCATGAGGGTACAACAGATCTTTTCTGAAACAAACACCCCACACTCGCTCCTCGAACCCAACGCTGGAAACATGCCTACTTTCGAACCCTCAAGGAGAAAGCCCCAATGTTCTGTAATCAACAGCCAATTGAAAGAATTGGGTTCTGAAAGCAGCCCTGGTGGGAAAAGTCCTGCACCAGGAAAATAACTGTCAGTGACAACCAGACCCACCCTAAAAATAAGATCCAAATAGTAAATGAGCATCCCGCTCTCTTCTTTCTCACGCAGAAATCAGCTGAATTTATAAACTAGTTGCCCCACACCCGGTCATACCAGTCAAAAACATCCCTGACCATGACCCAACTATATTCCCCCATGTCTGGGAAGCAAAGCTTACCCCTACCCTCCATACCCCCTTCGGCGAAATCACCCTTGCTCTTAAACCAATCTTCCCTCTACTTATTTACCCACAACAGACATGCTCTGAAAATAATGCGCTAGTGGAAAATGACGAAGAAACAGCCCTGTTCTGGACTGTTTGAAGCAAATAATTCTTATTCCTTGTGCAGTAGTGTCTCGGAGACAGCATTAGTCATTTGAATTTAAAAGTTTAATAAATATGTATGTAAAAATCGATACTCCCTGAGACATTGCCAATGCACTGATTATATAAACAGGCAGGCACCTAGGTCCATGACATTTAAAATTATGTGATGTTACTATATTATACTTATCTTTCGACGCAATCTCTATAACTTCATATGTTTCCATGCATTAATTTAATCGCATTTCAAGATAATGTTTACTTCAAGAAGAGGGTTCTCGGTTGTACGTTTGGGGCTGGTACCAATAAAACATTCGCGCCACGGGGTTTGCAACTCAACTCCCCGAACACTGCAAAACAGCCCAGCCTTTAAAATGCTAATTTTCAGTATTGCCAGTGACACTGTATGGAAATCATGGGGGAAAGATGCAGTCTAAGGTATCACAGCCCGTGCGAGAATCAATAACTTGGGAAAAGCAATTATTGAGCCATAAATTGAGCATAAAGGTGATTGCCATTAAAACATCTCATGGAGGCATTTTAATTTAAAATCAAATCTAAAGCAAAAAAATCCTTAACAAGCAGAAAAATGAGTGCTGTTTCAATAGCACTCCATTACCTTTTAAAAGGCAGCCATATCATATTACCTGGGTGAGTGCAGCTCTGGTTTTGATGGACCCGACAGCAGATTTATGGAAATAACACAACAAATCCATAAATGCATTTTTGCAATGACAATGGTGCATATCGCCATTTACTTCGTCAAATACATAAGAATTCTCACCTGTGCTGCACCCCAGCCTCCCAACAGTAAACAGACCCCAGATCATGCGGTCAGACCCAAATGTGGGATGCAAGATGCAGGACATGATTAATGGCCACTTTCCGGGTCAGGGCACAGTGTCTATCCAGCCCCAGCACAGACGAGTTAAAATGGAGAGCTGTAAATAATGTTTACTGAGGACTGAGGCTCACAAGATGCCGGCGCCCGATCTTTAAGTCAATAGGGTCTGCAGTATTGAAACGAGTTGCCCTGGCTGCTTCCATCTCACTCAATTAGGTAGATGGCTGTGACAGAATGAGACCTGCGCAGACAACTGAACACACGGTTATAGTCAACCAGCTTATTACAACCTACCGTCAAGTGGCGAAATAACCTGCAAAACAAGCCCTAACATCTCTCGGGAGGGTCGCAAAACCAAGTGAATGGGCACCAAGGCTTTTAAAGCTCGAAGGTAGAACACAGTAAAACTGCAAAAAGAACAGATGAAGGACGGAATTCTGAATTAATCAAACATTCACCGGCAGACACAGATCTGGGTTAAATCCATCGTTTTTTTTGCTCGCCCCGCCATTACAGTTCAGACCCAACCATATGCAAATCAGCCTTGACCCTGTTCCCCATGGGAACAGTCAGCCGGAACTGCCAGGCCTTCCCTGTACCAGAAACAAGCATCCTGGGACCAGTTTCAGGGTAACACCCCTCATCAGCCAGGCTAGCTTGAATCTGGTGGCTTAGCGAGCACGGGACCCACGCCTGGGCATACCTTTACCACTTAGGGTGACATATGCAAAAAGAACATAAAGAACGCCTTGCTCTGCTAGCAGAAGTTTAAAAGACCAGTTAGCATTAGCAATTGTGTATTTATTTGAGTTGCTAGTATTTTCAGTACAATTATTGTATATAGTACCTACAAACACCAGCAATTCGAGTGAATATTTTTACAGTAGCGAAACAGGATCAGTGGGAAATGGGAAGGACACGATGCCGTAACAAACATGGAATCCATTACACTCGTTACTTCCAAAGGGCTTGGAGACCATAGTATTCTGTATTAAAATGCTATGTAAATTGCAATATTCATTTATTAACATTTCCAATGAATGTAAGTCGACAAATAGAATGAATGGGCTATGTGGAAGGACTGTGCCTAATAATTAAGATGCAAAAGTTTTAACATTGTGGGGTGGATCTGTTCGGTTGTGGACAGTCAGTGCTTAATTTGTAAAAGAATGAGTGCTGGTGTCCAAATCTTTGCTCAGAAGCTCGCGGCTGGGTGTAGGCATGCTCAATACCAAGGCTGTGTAGTGTTGAATTCCTCTCAGGCAGGGCTTTAAGTGGGATGAAAAAACTGGGGGGTCTCTCATTGGAGCGTGGCCTATACAATTAAGGGCATCGGCTTAAAAACACATAAGCTAAAAATCTGTGCTTAGCATAGTGTGCCGCCCGACTGGTATTTTGCTATGTCTGTCATTGCATCGAGATATTTGATACAACAAGTAAAATTATACCTATAACAAGCCATGGTTATTGGCTTTGTCAATGATTGCTAGTTGCATAAGCTAAATAGGAAACAACTGTGGCTTTGTTGTGTATCATATTGAAAATGCTTCAGTTCTAAAATTATGAGACTATGAAAGAACTATAAAGAGTCTTCTTGAAGTTACACCTGAGGGTGAGGGCACAAAAAGTGAGAGCACGATAGGGACCCATCTCAGCTCCTGCTTTTAATAACTGCTGGTGCTGAGTACCGGTTGAACCCGGCCCACTTAAAGCTCTGACCTCAGGCTTCTTGAATCCACTACCAGACAGACACTGCCTGCCCCGTTACTCTTGCTGTTCCCTGCTTTCTCCTTTTTGGATGTTTTTTTGTCTTCATCTTCTCCTTTCTTTCCCATTTGTGCATTTTTCCCTTTCTTATACTTAGTCAATATCTGATGAGGAAAAATAAGTGCCGGTCCCCAAAAATGCGAGCCGTTGGACCCCACCCGCAATTACTTAAACACTGCGTGTGGTTGGTAAAACCTTCAAGAGATATCACAAACTCGCCAATTATACACGCTGCAGTGTACTAGCGGTCTATGATATAAATGTCCTGGAGGGCATCATGTGACTTGGATGGTGGTGGCAGCACACTGATGTTGGTATTTACTAGACTGCCATTAGTCACAGAATTACAAAGCCTCCAAGGCACGTTTGACTTATTTAGTCAATAAGATCCATCACCTCCCTCTTTCAATATGCTCTAAAAACTCATTCACATCATCCAGCCATGTTTACAACACTCAATCATCTTCCTTCCCTGTTCTTGAACCCAATGCAGTAATACACAGTGCTCCTTTCTCTTTGATGAGCTTGTTCTACGTTAGTAGACATAGATACCTATTAATGAGTTGTAAATGGTGCTGGCATGCCACCTTTCGTCTGCTACAGGGCAATAAGTATAGGTTGAAGTAAAATACATGTTTATATGAGTGCCTCCACCTATGCGCACGAAGGGGCATTTGGCCTCCAGTCATACCTTTGCTGGTTGTTGTGATGGCTCCTGCCTGCGTGAACAACTTTGGTATGTTCAACCAGTGTGTGTGGGCAGATTAAGTTTCTCTGTGTCTGATGGGGTGCTTGATACTTTGCAACAGCTTGGCAACCACTCCTGCTGTCACTCTGCTTTCAAATTGCCCCTTTCTCAGTTCCCTCAATAAAACTAGTTTCCTTACTTTTTGTTGTCATGTTTTGGTGACAAGCAACGTAGGAAGAGGGACCATCATGAGCACGCAAGAAGTGACAGAAGTGCAAAAAAACCTATTAATTGTCATAAAAATACAAATTCATCACTTAGTAGAAAGAGTTGCAGTGGGGGGCATGGTTTGACGCCCGAGACGAATGGCGGCGTTTGAGTGAAGCTTCGCGTGATGGGTCAGAGTGGCCGCACTTTGAAGCTTCCTTCTTGGTCCGGTTGATGCGTTCAGGACAGCGAACAATGTGCTGACCTCCAGGAATACCTCTTTGGGAATTTATTTGACATATTTGGCTGGGAATCCTCTGAACATTACTCAACATTTCTGGCCCGCTGACAACGGCCACCATTTTGAATACGGAGCTCTCCTCAGAGGAATTAACAGTGAGAGAAATCCTGCTTCTGCATGCACATGGAGGTATTCCACCTCAGCGCTATGTTTATTTTACAAATGGGAGCCCTATGTGAGAAGTTAACTTGGCATATGATGTCCACTAGTTCTAGTGGGCACCTTGCACCAGTCTAATCGACCCTTATTGATGGTGGTTGTAAAGTCAACCTTATAGAAAGCTATCCATGGGGTAGCAGTGACGAGCAGTCTTCAGGCTAAGACTTCAGAGAGCGAATTAAGCGAGTTGTTTTACCAATTATAATCCCTTGAGTACCAAATGAAAGCACACCACATAAGGTATATATCAAATATATATGTATTTATTCTAAACACAACCCCTCTGCACTCTTTATGAGGTCAGAGGTAAAAGTACAATACAAGTTACTTAATTAGCATACGATAAGTTGCACAGTATACGTTTTGCCCTAGGGGCTTGTAAATGTAAAGGAATTTATATAGCGCAAATCACCGAGCGGTTTCTAAGCGCTTGCTTAGGGAAGCCGTCCTGGTATTCCCCTGTGAGATAACCCCGGCAGGGTATCCGCAAGGTGAAAGCCAGGCATCCCGCCGCGAGGGGCCGTTGTGGAGATTAAGCAAGCTATTGCCCAGAGTCGCAGAGTGTGAACCCGTGAATCGAGTAGGCACCGGAGCGAGAATTGTCGAGTCCATGGACATTTTTAGGACTCAAGACCGGGCCGAGCCGGGAATTGAACCCTGGTCCCGGGCTGACCTCTGCTTCCAGGTCTGCCTCCTCTAACCAGTGAGCCACACTTCTCCACGGCTTCTCCATGGCTTCTCCATGGCTTCACAAACCATATACTAAAATAGTGGTATAAGAACCACGTGAGAATTAGAAAGCAGGCCTGGGGCCTGTGGAATTGCTGGGGATACTCTACACAACCAAATGTTAGGATGTAGGAGGCCCACGGGAGACTCGTGCAGTGACTAAACACAGCCGCGGGTTACCATTGACTTTCTATGGGAAACAAACAAGTTACAAATTTACAATTTAAGGACACTTCTAAATAAACTACGATGGAACCCTTTTGGACTTAGACACTAGGAGGGCCAATACCCTCGAGACTACTAGAGTACTCGTGTTACCTCACCCACGGAAGCCGGGTGCATAGGTCTCTTTTGGTGTCGGGTTTCGTTGTTGATTTCAATGGAGATCTGCAAAGAAGTGCTGCAGGCGACCAGAGGAAAAATGTCCGGGTGGATCCAAGGGTGGATCGAAGATCTGTAGTACCTGAAAGCAGAAGGAACAGAGTCTGGGTCACTTGCCAGTGACCAGGGCGGCGATAGGAAGATGCCCCAGATGTCGATGATTTCAGGTGTGAAGGTAAAGCTTGTCTCTTCAGCCACAAGGACCTGGAGGTGTCGACAATGACCAGGAGCTGGATTCGAGTTGTCATACAAAGGATCTAGTTGACTGCAGTGTCGATATCTGGATTCGACCCAACAAGCCTTGGCAAATGCAACCCATTCAGGAAGTCGAGATGGGCTTCGGTGCAGTCCAGCAAGGACTCAGGAACTTTTCCTTTGCAGGGAAGTTGGAGCAAGCCTGGAGCAACCAGGAAAGCAAGTTAGATTTAAATAAAAGTCTTCGGGGGGCTCACTAGCAAACAGGTAAGGAACCGCAAAGATGCGTCAAGCAGAAATGCAAAAGCAAGGCCCACCGGACACTCGTGGAGTGGGGGCCTCTGAGCTTCAGTGCAAATGGTGCTCGGGTCTGGGGATTCAAGCACCCCAATGCACAACTTCGAGATACCTCGTGAAGTAGGTGCAGCTTGCAAAATGCAGGATGTCCAGGAGTTCCGGTCCCACGTCTCTCGTGTCCGCCACGGGTCTCAGCTTTACTGTGAGCAAAGGTCAGGGTCAGAGATGTCTGGAAGTCCATGTCCTGTGTCGTAGATTCTTTGGGATCCAGGGGGAGCCTCTAAAATGCAGACCGGCAAAGTTGCTGTTGGTGCCTGTTTGAATAGGGTGGTCACTCCTTGACCACAAGGGAGATATCGTCCATCTTCCAGTCGCAATGGAATGTCGAAGGTCCAGGATGTATATTTCAGAGTTTCGTCCAGGGTAATCTAAAGTCCTAGGTACTGGGTTCCTATACTTATACTAAATTTAGGGGCTGGACTACCTTTAAGGTCCCTCCTATGGGTGGACCTGGGAAGGGGTGGTTACACCCCTTTCCCTTTGTCCAGTTTCGCGCCAGGGCTGGGGCAGAGTGCCCCAGCAACCGGTTTGAACTGGCAAATGCATGGAGCACCTAGTGTGCCCCAGGCGGTGTCTGGAAAGCATGCACTGAATGCAGCCCTCCCTGCTCCAATACACTAAAGCCTGTCTGGAGAGGTGCCAGCACCTCCCTGGACAGGAAACCTATTGTCCAGGCCTCCCCTGCTGGAGTTTCATCCAGCAGCAGGAGGGCAGACTCGTGTCTGTGGCAGCAGCATCCATTTTGTGATGCTGAGGCTCTGTTTAACTTTAACCGGTTAAACAAGTAACTACATGTCTTCTCCCTCTAGAGGGGTGGAATGCTACCCCCGCTGCTACCAGAACTGGTGGGGGGGGGGGGGGGGGTAGTATTCCAAAGTGTTTGACACCTTACACAACATGTTTTGATAAAGCCAAACCAAAGTTAGCATTAACCGCGAGGATTATAATGCAC
Organism: Lissotriton helveticus; assembly: GCF_964261635.1. Taxonomy (NCBI): domain Eukaryota; kingdom Metazoa; phylum Chordata; class Amphibia; order Caudata; family Salamandridae; genus Lissotriton; species Lissotriton helveticus. The sequence goes on along the minus strand of NC_136065.1, from coordinate 1,073,588,621 downwards.
TCAAGAGTATAGGGTAAGGCTATATCATAGAACAGCTATAAGGAGATGGTTCGGAAAGCTGCAGAGGGGCTCAGCTCATGCTAGGGCACCCTCTCACATAAAACCAAGCACTGCCTCCAGGATTGTCAAGGCCTGCTATAGGAGTGCCTTATAGATGTATATGTGTCTATATGTATATATAGATATAGGTATACTATATCTAAGTAAGGGGTGATTACACCACCTTACCCAGGCTGTGTGAACAGACCTGTGGTGTCAGTTTGGAAGGCAAACCAGGGGTGGCACAATACATGCTGCAGCCCCTGGTAGGCCTAGGGTGCACCTATGCCCTGGGTACCTATGGTACACTATAAAGGGGCTTACAAGGTTGACCCAGTAACCAATCTGGAATGTACCTAAATTACATGGTATCAATTTAGAGAGAGAACAGCTAGGCTGTGGGCCTGATTAGCAGGGCCACAGCCAGACTAAAGTCGAAAAACCATAGAATCACAGCAAAAAGTTGGGGTAACCATAAGAAGCAGACTCTACTCTCCTACACCCTATAAATACCTGAAGAACCAGGATGGGTTATCCTCCTTATTTCTTTCCCTTTTTGTGTGTAATTAAGCGCTCCTTACCACTAGCCATTTCCTTGTTGGGTGCACTGCGTGCACTAAATTCTGTTTAAAATGTATTCAAGGTTATCCAGTATTAGGGGTGTCTTTCATAGATTCACATGCCTGAATCATTCCCCGTCGTCGAGACGGGAGCCTCCGGTATATAGAAAAGTAATGTCCTATAGACATACATAAAGAAGAATAGGCCTAAGGGCCTCACCTTAGTAGCCTATCCTTGTTCTTATGCAAAAAGGACCAAACTCTTAGAGCCAGCCAATCAGCTATCACCTCCCTCTAGAACCTTCCTGGCAGGAGCCTCAGTCTCTCAGATTTTCTACCGCACATTGTGCTAGGGAGTCTCCAGCCTGAGCTCTCCTCAGGATTTCTTCTAAACCTACTTTTTCACTTGTGAAAAGGATTTCCTTCTCAAATTCTTCAACTGAGATACTTCAGACTCTTCTCTTGCAGTAAGTGATTTCTTTCCTTACAATTTTAAGGAATGTCTGGATCCCAGAAGAAAGCCCTTTTCAGGGCCTGCTCTTCTTGTGGGAAGAAAAGGCTCCATGTGGAGGACAAGCATGACCTGTGCTTATATTGCCTTTATCCGGACCACGTCCCCAAAGACTGTAAAATATGTCGCTCTTTCCCTAATAAGACCTTGAGGGATAGGGAAGGTCGACTTCTCATTTGGCTGGACAGGCTTAAACAGAGGGATAATGTGGAGTCCTCAGAGGGCAGCTTCTCCATGACCTCGGAAGTCTCCCTCAAGAGGCCAAGGGGGGACCCCCCTGGCCCCTCAGACACTCCTCCTATGAAGGTACAAAAGAAATCTTCAGAGGCAAAATCTACAACTTCTTCAGTGTCTGACAAAGGCTCTCATGCCTTTAAGAAGCCTGCGCACTCATCCACTAAGCCTGCGTCATCTTCAACACTAAAAAGAGCTGTGACGCCACTCGCCGTCTCCACAACGACGACGACGGTGTTGACGACGACGGCGTCGTCTGTTCTCGCCTCGACGACGACCACTCCATCATCGTCGTCGGCGGGTAGACCTATACCATCTGTCATACTGCCGAAGCCGTCGTCGATGAAAACACCTTCGACGACGAAGTTGGGCCCGTCGACGACGACCCCGTCGACGAAGAACCCATCGACGACGAAATCGGGACCGAAGACGACGACACCGTCGACGAGGAACCCATCGACGATGAAGACTGGTACGTCGACGTCGACGGCGTCGACGAGAAGTCCGCCGTCGACGGGAGAATCGACGCCGAGACCGTCGACGAAGAAAACGTCGACGAGGAATGAATCGTCGACAAAGAACGAATCGTCAACGAGCGCGTCGACGACGAGGACGTCATCGACGACCGCGACGACGAAGATCTCGTCTGTGGAACCACCGACGACGGAGATCATGCCGTCGACGACGAGACCGTCGACGACGAGACCGTCGACGGGAGGGTCGTCTACGAACCGGGACGACGCTGAACCATGGAAGAGGTCCAAACTAATAGAATCGTCGTCATGGACCTTACCACCGCCGACACCACCGAGCAAGGTGCCTAAAAAACTAATCACACCGGAAACAACATCCCCAAGCAAAGTACAAAGCCATTTACCTTCTGAGATTCTCCAGAGTGAAGAATCGGAAGAGGAAATTACGACTCAGGCTACGTCCATTTCAGACCTGCATGTGAAATGCCAAAGCACTGATGAGGAACAAGAGGAACTGGCCTACCAGGAACACTCTTTCCAAGCTCATGTACGGACGGAAGTGACCCCGATGGTGTGCCTTCCTGCCTCCATCGTGGATGACCTTAAACATCTTATCCAGGACTACAAACAACGTTTCCCGGAAGCGCAGACAACTGAGGCAGGGGGCCCGACGCCGGCTACATATGCACCACCGGCAGCCCCAAGACAGATGCGACCACCTCCGCAGACCTACCATGAGACAGTCTCGCCTCAGGTGGTGGAGTCCTCAGATGAGGAAGCTGAGGAAATGGAAGAGGGCGAAGTCCATAAGGATCGCACGGATCCGGACGACGACGAGGAGTATGTGGCACCCTCCCCAGCTTCACCCCAACCGCGCCAGTCGGACTCTCCGCCAGTGGACATTGGCGGTTTCCATAAGATAATGGAACGGGCAGCAAAGCGTTTTCACATGGAGATGGAAACGACGGAAACCAAATGTTTCTTATATGACTTTAAGGAACAAACTAAAAAGATCACGAAATCGATTCCAATTATAGACTTTCTCTGGGACCAGGGAAAGAAACTGATGTCCACGCCGGCCTCCATACCTGCGGTGGTTCCACGCCTGGACAAGAAATACAAAGCTCCCACCAAGGCGGCAGCTTGTTTCAATGGGCACCCGAAACCAGATTCGGTGGTGACCCAGGCAGCTCAGAAGAATTCCCGCAACCCTTCCTCTCCCTTGTCAGCCCCACCGGACAAAGAAGGAAGAAAGTTGGATACCATCGGGAAAAGGTTCACCACTACGTCAGCCATGACAATCAAGGTTGCCAACTCTATAGCCCTGTTGGGACGTTATAATCGCAAACTGTGGAAAGATATAGTCCCTTATTTGGAGGAGCTGCCAGATACAGTTCAGGAAGAGGTCAAGGCACTGCTCTCAGAAGGACAAACCTCGGCAGCGGAGATCATCGATTGTGCCATAGATGGAGCCATGACTGGCTTTCGCCAATTAGCTGGAGCAGCAGTCCTGCGGGGCCAGGGCTGGCTTAAGGCTACTTCATTTAGGCAAGAAGTACAAACGAAGGTGCTGGACATGCCCTTCGACGGACAACATCTTTTCGGAGCCACAATTGATGAAGCGCTCCAGACCATCAAAAAAGACACCGATACGGCTAGAGCACTGGGTACGCTGCAGGCAAGAAACCAGTCCTTTCGGGGTAACAGGTCCAGAGGTCAGCCCTCCTACAGGGGGTCCTTCCAGAATAGATCCTCATATTCCTACCAAAATAAATCGCAGTATCCACAGAAGCAGCAGCAGAGTCGCCAAACTTCGTATGGAAGATCGAACTTCCGAGGAAAGAACCAGAGGAGGGGCACTGGCGGACGCCAGTAACCGATTACTCCAGCCAGTCCAGCAACAATATCCCTCATTAAAGATTGGAGGAAAGTTGACCCATTTCCTACAGAATTGGCATCTCATAACCACAGATCGGTGGGTCCTACAATTAATAAGATTTGGCCATTCCCTGGAATTCATCACCATCCCGCCTCCAACACCACCACGCAAACTGCCGCACAAACATCTACGGCCATTGCTCCAGGAAATATCTGCGATGTTGAAGAAGGGAGCGATCGAGCTGGTTCCATCGTCTCAAAGAGGAAAGGGATTCTATTCCCGCTTCTTTCTTATTCGCAAGAAGGAGAAAAAGTGGAGGCCCATATTGGATCTCAGAGCCCTCAACTCTTTCCTAAAGAGTCAGTCGTTCAGGATGGTGACGATCCAAGAAATACTAGGCATTCTAGAAAAAGGAGATTTCATGACATCCTTAGATCTCCAGGATGCCTACTACCACATCCCGATACTCAACGGGCACAGAAAATTCCTAAGGTTCGAGGTGGCAGGACACCACTACCAATTCAAAGTCCTGCCGTTTGGCCTCAAATCCGCACCGCGGATTTTCACGAAGTGCCTTTCCCCTGTGGCAGCCTTTCTACGTCAAATGGGTCACCAGGTCTTCCCTTACCTCGACGACTGGCTGGTGAAAGCACCCTCAGCGACAGGCGCAACCGCATCCTCCAACGCCTGCACCAATCTCTTTCTGCAGCTGGGATTGACTCTCAATCTCGAGAAATCCTGCATGACCCCAACCAGAAACATCTCCTTCCTTGGGGCGACCTTGAACACGGAATGCGCAAAAGCATTCCCTTCAAAGGAACGGAAACACAAGATCATATCTCTGGCCACGCGGTGGCATCAAGAATGACCATAAGAGTTCGAACTTTCAAATCACTACTAGGCATGATGTCGTCCTGTATACTCCTCATCCCGCACTGCAGGCTCAGGATGCGCCCATTGCAAGAAGCCCTCGCATGCCAATGGACTCAGAGTACAGGTTCTTTCGAGGACATAGTGAGAATAACACCACAAATGTCCAAGACCCTGCAATGGTGGTTGAACCACAGGAATCTGTCGACAGGCCTACCATTCCTACTTCCAGCAGCACCTTTGGTGATCACCACGGATGCATCCCTGGAAGGATGGGGAGCGGTCCTCCAGGACCTCCAAGTAAGCGGCAAATGGACAGAGCAGGAGAAGCAATTCCATATAAACCTTCTGGAACTGCGAGCTGTGTTCCTGGCACTGAAGGCCTTTTTACCACGTATCCAGAACTCCCAGGTGCTCTTCAGAACGGACAACACCACGACGATGCACTACCTGAACAAACAGGGAGGAACGCATTCGCTCACTCTATCACGCGAATCGCAAGGAATCTGGAACTGGCTAGTGCTCCAGGGGATCACGCTCAAAGCGGACTATGTCCCGGGCAAGGACAATACCATTGCGGACGCACTCAGCAGACAGACGTCTCTCACTCACGAATGGGAGCTCGACCAGAGTACATTGGATCAAGTATTCTCAGAATGGGGAGTCCCAAGAATCGACCTGTTTGCCACCAGGGAGAACGCCAAATGCCCAAACTACGCAAGCTGGCGTCCCCAACCAAGGTCACTCGGAAATGCCCTTTCCATCGGTTGGTTCGGCGTATTTGCGTACGCTTTTCCGCCATTCCCGATGATTCCCAGGGTCCTCAGGAAGATGAAGGCAGAGCCTTGTACCCTGATCCTAATTGCCCCGTTCTGGCCGAGGCAGCACTGGTTCTCGGACCTTCATCGCCTCTCCATCAGGACTCCGATTCGTCTGAAACAGCACCCAACCCTGCTGACAATGTCCAACGGACAGATCCAACACCCGAACCTACAATCGCTCAGATTATCAGCCTGGCTCCTGAGCACAGAGAATTCTGTCATCTAGACATCCCGCAAGAATGCAGGGAGGTACTGGCGAAAGCAAGAGCGGACAGTACCAACAGAACGTACTCTCTAAAGTGGAAACGTTTCTGCATATGGTGTGTGGAACACGGACTGTCACCTCTCCAGGTTACTCCTGTACAGATATTGCCATGCCTTCTACACTTGGCACAGTCAGGGTTGGCGCATGCATCTATAAAGGTTCATTTGGCTTCAATTTCACGATTCACTAGGTCCTCGAAGGCCCCTTCGCTTTGGACCAGTAGGCTTGTTAAACAGTTCCTCAAAGGCCTATATAGATCCTACCCAAGACCTAGAAGGATCCCACCTACATGGCATCTAAATTTGGTCCTCACCCAACTTATGAGGCACCCTTTTGAGCCCATTCGAGCACCCATCAAGTACATCTCATGGAAGGTGGCTCTTCTGCTCGCTCTAACATCTGCCAGGAGAGTCAGCGAGTTACAAGCCCTATCCATTCAGGAACCATTCATGCAATTTAAACACGACAGTGGTGCTGAGGATGAATCCCAAGTTCATACCGAAAGTGCCTTCAGACTTTCACCTTAATGAGCCGGTGGTTCTACGTTCCTTCTTTGCAAACCCTTCCACTGCAGCGGAAAGGACGTTACACTCCTTGGACCTCAAAAGGTGTATAAAGTTTTACTTGGACAAGACAAAAGACTTCAGGAAGTCGTCACAGCTTTTTGTGGCCTACAGTAGACCAAGGCTGGGTCTACCTCTAACGAAACAGAGTATCTCAAGGTGGATCTCTTCAGCGATAGCATTCTGCCATGAGAAGGCCGGCCGGCCGTTGAATGCTACTGTTCAAGCACATTCCACAAGAGCAATGTCCACATCAGCAGCGCTGTTCGCTGGAGTGCCGATTCTGGACATATGCAGAGCAGCGACGTGGAAGTCACCGCATACATTCGCCAGACTCTACTGCCTGGATGTTGAGCTTCTGCAGGATGCAGCAGTGGGTCAGGCGGTGCTTCGACATCTATTCCAGTGAGGTGAGCCTTCCTACATCCCGCCATCCTGGTATGCACATCTCTTTCTATTTGGTTATGTTGATGTATGCTAATGTTCACAGTCGCATGATACTAAGTGTATTATCTAACTGATTATGTGGCATCATTGCACCAGAAATGTGCATAATATATTGCTAACTACTCTGATTCAGGCATGTGAATCTATGAAAGACACCCCTAATACTGGATAAGAAATGCGTTACTTACCTGTAACAGCAGTTATCCAGTATTGGTGTCTTTCATAGATTCACATGCAACCCTCCCGCCTCCCCTGGAAGAACTCACGTTCTCTCTAACTGCATTACGCCTACCTAGCTTGGTGCGTACAAAAATCTGAGAGACTGAGGCTCCTGCCAGGAAGGTTCTAGAGGGAGGTGATAGCTGATTGGCTGGCTCTAAGAGTTTGGTCCTTTTTGCATAAGGACAAGGATAGGCTACTAAGGTGAGGCCCTTAGGCCTATTCTTCTTTATGTATGTCTATAGGACATTACTTTTCTATATACCGGAGGCTCCCGTCTCGACGACGGGGAATGATTCAGGCATGTGAATCTATGAAAGACACCAATACTGGATAACTGCTGTTACAGGTAAGTAACGCATTTCTTCCTCCTCACCTGATGTGTTTTTTTAATTTAAGGGAACACACCATAACCACGTCTTAATTCAATGCCTATTTGACTCTTCTATGGGAAGACTAAGAAAGCTTGGTCCCTTCACTCCACGTACCATGCACGCATTTATTAAAAATGATAAAATCTTCTCTGAATTCTCCAAAATGGAAGAGTCGTTAGCCTCTGTTGCCAAAGCTTCACCTACCCCGACCGCAGATTCTTCTATGCCTGGAAATGTTACTACCAAAAGACTGAAGAAGGACTCACCTTCTTCACCAAAATCCTCTTCTCCTGTATCTTTAAATATATTATTGGAAGAGATACGAGCGCTTCGCCCATTTATGGAAGTTACGTCTACCAAATTGCAATTTTTAACAGATAACTCATCTCAAATGAATGAGCGCCATACCACGGTGGAGCACAGTTTTTCTTCATATGCACACACGAATGAGAAGGTCAATATTCTTCAGTCTCAGCTTTCATCACTTCAGCAGCAGGTTGAGGATTTGGAAAATAGAAACAGAAGAAATATTCTCCACATTTATGGCTTCCCGGAAGGTGCAGAGGGCTCAGATCCCATATCATTTTTCAAATCCTTCATTCCTAAAGTATAACACTTACCTGAAGGAACTTTGCTCAACATTCAACACTCTCACAAACTTGGTCATCAACGCGCAGACACTTCCTCTTCTCGAAGACCAAAAGGGGTTATCTTGTATTTCCTTGAGTACACAGATCTTCTCAAAGTACTTTCTGCAGCTAGATCTATTCAACATATTTCGTGGTCTGGTTCTACACTATTTTTTGCTCAGGACTATGCCAAGCCTACTGCTAACAAACACAAAGAGTTTTTGAACATGAGACCTGACCTACGAGCTATGGCTGCCCGATATGACCTCTTTCATCCCTGCCTCTTTAAGGGTACCTACAAAAACAAAACGACGACTTATGAAGATCCTGTTAAACTACAGAGTTTTATCAACCCTTTAAAAATGACTCTATGGACTTTTCTGGAGCGTCATCTTCTCACAATGTTTGATCGGTTATTCCAATTAATATAACAATTTCTCTTTTTTTTCTACTGTTATAAGGCTCTAATAATTACTACTTTAACTTACAAATATATATATATATGTATATATGTCATCATATGGTTAGTCAGTTTATCTGGTTATGTTGGTGTTATACTATATACTTCATGTTTTCTCGTATTACGATAATCGTTTTTTTCTTCTTCTCTGTAGGTCATTTGCAATTCGCCCCCAACATATACCCTCACCTTATGTGATTTGCTGTGGTCTGTTCTCGTCCTTGTCCTGTTGAGTTTGGACGCGCCTTTCGTTCTTCGTGGCCTCACCCCCCACCTCTATATGATGTCTTTACATTTAGGTATGTTGTTTTATCTTTATTGTTATTGTTTGTTTTTTCCCTTGCTATCTCTTTCTATCTTACTTTTCCCTCCTTCTGCTCCCTGTAACTTTTTTCTTCTCTTCTGCTTTACTACTACACACTTACTTTTGTACTTACCTTTTTTCGGTTTCCTTTCTTACCTTATCTCCTGCTCTCTTAGCTGGCATGTCCTTTATTCTGCCTTGTATGTATACATGGTTTATTTAATCTCATAATTGCTTAGTTATTCAAGGTTGTTTATATGACCCTAAAGATTGTTTCATGGAATGTCAGGTGTTTGAATTCCTCTATCAAAAGACAGCGTGTTCTCACCCACCTCTCTAAACTAGGAGCTGATATTGCTCTTTTACAGGAATCTCATTTAACTGCTACTGAATCTAAGAAATTAAAGAGAGGTTGGGTTGGGGATGTTTCTTTCTCACCTGGGGATGGTAAACAAAACGGTGTAATAACACTTTGTCACAAATGACAAATGACAAATACTTTGTGTTAAATAGCTCTCTCAACTCTCCGATGAGGAAGGGTGATGGTTATTTACTAAGCTTTTGATAAAAAATGCTTCAGTCTCTTTGTTCAACCTTTATGCTCCCACTAATAGGGACCCTTTGTTTTGGCCATCCCTTTCCCAACCAATTTATTTATGCATTGATGAAAATGTTATTTTAGCAACGGATTATAATTAAATAGTAGATCCTTTTATAGATCGATACTCGTCAGTTTCCTTTAAGCAGCACAAAACACATAACATGTTCCTTCAAACTCTCCAGGGAATTAAACTTATAGATGCTTGGAGACTAAGTATCCCGATACAAGAGAATATACTTTTTACTCTTCAGCAAATCAGACACAGTCCCGAATTGATTATTTTTTTACCTCTCATACTATTTCTCAATCAATGCGAGGTGCAGAAATTGACTCCATTCTAATTTTAGTCCATTTCCCTATCTCTATTAAATTAGATATAATATCTTGACCTAATATCCCCCGGAGGTGGCGTTTTAATAACTCACTCCTTTTAGACCCCAAATTCACCTCCTCTTTCTCTTCCTTCTTTCATGAATACTTCTCCTTAAATTAATCCGGCACACTTCCTGTCCATATAGTGTGGGATGCTTTCAAAGCAACTGCAAGAGATTTTATTATTGGTTTCATCTCTAGAAAGCATAACAATTCCTACAAAGCCGCTAATGATTTGTTGGCTGAGATGAAGAGACTGGAACATTCATAATATACCTCTAAATCCAGGCAATGTTTACCTCAACTTATCAAGGCAAAATTTCAATTTAATACAGAATCAACTGAAAATGCATCACTTTATTTGTTAAAATCTAGCACTAAGTTCTATGGTGGTCGAAACAAGGCGGTTAAGTTTTGGCAAATTATTTAAAAGTCAAAGATAATAAGCTTGATATTGAATGTATTTTGGATGAACAAAACACCTTACGAACAAATGATTAAAAAATATTAAATTAATTTCTATCCTTTTATAGAGCACTTTACTCTCCTGAGATGATTTCCTCACAATCTCACGTTACAGTTTCTTGACAACACTCATTGTACCTAAGACACTCAAATAGATTTTACTCCTTCAGAAATAGAAATCTCCCAACAAGAACTTCTTACTGCTCCTGGACCGGGCGGATATACAATGTTAATGTTAATGTTAATGTTAAAAATGATTTATAAAGTGCACTTACACCGATTAGTTTCATGGCACTGTAGAAAAAGGCAACGTGCATAGCACGACAGGAACTTTAATTGTAAGCTTGCATATAGAGCCAGGTTTTGAGTGCTCCTCTGAACTTCATGATGTCAAGGCAGGCTCGGATTTCAAGGGGGAAGGAATTCCAAAGACGAGGAGCGAGAGTAGCAAATCTGCAGCCTCCTGTGCGCTTCCGTCTAAAGGAAGACGTATGGAGAAGTGAAAGGTGGGCTGAACGTAAGTTTCAGGTAGGGATGTGCCTGACTATCAAGTTGTTTATGAATTTGGGACTTTTGCAATGCAAAGATTTGAAGATCTGCAGCCAGCTTTGAAGGTGCAGCGTTGGAGCATGAGAAGCCAGTGTAGTTTCCTAAGTAGTGGGGTGGCAGGGTGCCATCTGGGTTGGCCCAGAATCAATCTAGCTGCGTAGTTCTGGACCATCTGCAGTCGCTTCAGCAGGTAGAGAGGCATGCCGAGGTACAGAGAATTGGCGTAATCCAGGTGAGAAAGAACAGTGGCTATCACCACCTGGGTAAGGGCCTCTGGTGTAAGGAGGTGACATATCTTTCTTATTTTCCTAAGTTGGAAAAAACACTTGGAAACCACAAGACCCACTTGAGATTTCAATGAGAGGTCGCTATTTAGTGTGTATCCAAGTGTCTTTGCCGATGGAGAGGGAGAAGGTGGTACGCCCATCTCTGAGGGCCAGTAATGTGGGCCCCAGTGCTTAGGACTGTCCCCTGTAAGTATCAGCTCAGTCTTACCAGGGTTTAGTTTGAGATGGTTTTGGTCCATCCAAGATTGGATGAACCTCATGGTAGATTGAAAGCCGGTAATTGAGCTCTCTGTGTTATTTATCGTGAAGAGCAGTTGTAAATCGTCTGCATAGTTGAAGACCGTCACTTTCCTGTCTCTAAGGGACTGAATTAGGGGAAAGATGTAGATGTTAAACAAGTGGGGGGACAGGGAGGAGCCCTGTGGGACACAGCAAGTAATTCTCTGTTTAGGGGCTACCAGATTGCCCAGGCGAACGGCCTGGGATCTGTTCTCCAGAAAGGATCTTAGCCAGCTGGCCGCTGTGCTCCGGATGCCGGCCTGGCCGACATGGTCGATCAAGATAGTATGATCCACCGTGTCGAACACGGCCGAAAGGTCCAGGAGCACCAGGGCCTGGGGGGAGTTATTATCTGTGCAGTTGCGGAGTGTGTCCAGTACAGTAAGTACGACAGATTCCGTCGAGTACGCAGGCCAGAAACCTGCCTGATGGGGCTCGAGATAGTTGGATTCCTCCAGAAAATTAGATAAGCATCTGGCTACATGTGCCTCCATCACCTTTGCTAGATATGGAAGTAGGGATATGGGGCAGTAGTTTGACATACATGTGGGGTCAGCCCCTGGTTTTTTCAGAAACGGTACAACTGTCGCTTCCTTGAATGCTGAGGGGACTTGGCCAGATGATAAGGAGTAATTCAGGAAAGTACAAGCAGGGTCTGGGAGAGCAGAAAAACAATATTTTAGTATGTGAGGGGGACAACAATCCGTGGGGGCACCAGATTTGACTTTAGCGAGGAGCTCTTGAAATGTCTCAGAGGTGATAGGGGGGAAGCTGTTGATAGTGCAGTTATTGTTGAGCGTAGCGAGAGCGACCGTATTGGGAAGTTTCGGAATACTGGCTTTAATAGACGAGATTTTCTCAATGAAGTAGTCATTGAGTGAGTCATCACAGAGGATTTGGGTGGGGATGGTCCTAGGGCATACACTGTCTAAGTTAGTCAGCTCATTCAATATGGAGAATATGTCTTTCGATCTGTTGTTTGAATTAAGAATGATTGAGGAGAAATGGGCAGCTTAGGCAGAGAGGATAGCCTTCATATATTCGTTCCGGGCAGTGGTAAACCTGAGCATTATATCATTGTCGCTCAATTTGGAGTAGGGCCAATTTCTTAGATTTCAGCTCAGTCGAGAACCATCTCTGGGCGTCTGCGCGGCGCGCCAATTTGACTTTCCTAAGGAGAGCGTGTATGTCGCTTGCTGCCCGCATCCAGCCAGAGAGGTTAGTGTTGTAAATTGCTTTTATTGTGTATATTTTTTATTTTTTTATATATATATATATATATATATATATATATATATATATATATATATATATATATATATATATATATATATATATATATATATATCATTCTGCACATACTGTGGAGGAGGCCTATTTGTGTCGTACAATTGTACAGCATCAAGCTGATAGGCACAGCTGTGTGGAGCCTAAAGAGCCTGTCGGTGACAGATATTAAACAACGTCACGCTGATAGGCACAGCTGTTGGATCCAGAGAGCCTGTCGGTGACGTACAGTTGTACGGTGACCTGAGGTGTACTGATTGCGCTGACAGGCTCAGCATTTATTAGAGAAAAGTAAAGCCTGCCAGCAAGGACCTATAGGATAGGATTGAGGAGACATGTTAAACGAGTGATGGCGTTTTAGTTTATTGTGTACAATTGCACTTATATATATATGTGTAAAGTGAAGAATACTGGAATATATGTGAAGGATATTTACATGGTCAAAGTTAAACCTATGCATGTATTGAAATTGATTAAGGCTTAGATAAAGCATAGCTGTACCTGAGTTAATCCCTAACATAATATCCTATAGCTCGCACCAGGAGTTTTGCTTAATTCATGGCAACTTCAATGTCAATGTCCCAACCACCTCCATTCCTTAATGAGGATGGGGAACCCCTCACTCCTTGAAGAATTGGGTGAGGATATTTGAGTCCTACTTAATAGCTATTGGTGGTAACAGGTTCTCATCAGTGCGGAAGCTACACATTCTGTTGCATAATTTAGGGAAACATGCAAGAGAAATATATGACAATTTACCTGACACTGTAAGTGAAAGTGGAAGTGGGAGCATTGATGGTGATGTGCCACCTGATGTTTATCAAGTTGCATTGATAAAGTTAGATGCCCAGTTTGGTAAGAAAATCAACGTGGTTTTGGAACGACACAAATTCTTCTCTAGGTCTCAGGGGAAGAATGAAAGGGTTGTGAATTATATTGCTGTGCTTAGAGGGCTATCTTCCACTTGTGATTTTGGGACTCTTACTGACTCTCTGATCAGAGACCAATTGGTTAGATGTACATCTGATAAAAAAAATACAAGAGAAGTTGCTAGCAGATGCTCCGGATTTGAAACATGCTGTGGATATAGCTAAGAGCATTGAGCACACAGCTTTCTGTATGAGTGAGATGAAGGTCTCCGTTGAGGTAAAACAAGTTTGTGATGAAGAGGTATTAAAAGTATCAACAAGGAATGATAAAAGCAAAAGTGTACCAATGGGAAGTTCTGTTCAAAGGGCAGAAACTCAAAAGTTTAAGTGCTTCCGTTGTGGTAACCCTAACCACCTAGCAAATAGTATTAAGTGCCCGGCAAGGAACGTTGTATGTAGGAGGTGTAACAAACGGGGGCATTTTACAAAAGTTTGTCATGATATGAAGAAAGATGTAACCCATGTTATTCTTGATGAGGAGGTACCTAGAGGTGACATTGTATTCCAAGTGAATGAACTTCTTGAGAGCTCTGATTGTGGTTACCCGGAATGCGAGATATTGCTTGACAATGTACCTTATGAAGTGTACGCTGACTCTTGTTCCCCGTATACTCTCATAAATGAAGCTACATTTAAGGCGAGATCTGTTAACAGAGAGTATGAATTATTGCCTCTTGACATTAACCCGGGGGGATACAACCGTGACACCATACCCCTAGTAGAAATGGTCATTATGCAGATCAAATTCAAGGATAGAGTCACCGTGGGCAAGGTATATTTAACCAAGAAAGGATCATGCTTATTGGGGTGGAAACACCAGAAAGACCTTGGCATTAAATTAGATCCCAATGCTTCTGAGCCGGTGTACTTAGTGGAACAACCTAGCATAGGTACAGAGGTGTGTGAGGAGTTCCCAGAGTATTTTCAAATGAGTTGGGATTGCTTAAGGGTTTCCTTCATAAGATAAAGTTGAAGAAACACTGCAAACCAACAGTGCATAAAGCCAGATCGGTACCGTTAGTGGTGAGAGACTCTCTAAAAAGTGAACTGGAGAAGTTGGAATCTATCGGGGTAATTGAAAAAATTGAGAGCTCGGAGTGGCTTGCCCCCATTGTGGTAGCTTCAAAGGGGGGGGGGGGTAAAGGGATTCGCTTGTGTATGGATCTCAGGGACCTCAATGCCAGCATCTGGGTGGAGAGGCATCCTCTCCCCAAAATAAATGAGATGCTCAGTGTAATAAAAGGAGCACAATACTTCAGTGTTTTAGACCTCTCTGCGGCGTACCACCAGGTTGCCCTTCATCCGGAGTCTAAAAGCCTGACTTCTTTTATAACACCCTTTGGGGCATACCAGTACAACCGGATGCCATTTGGGTTGGCGTCCGCAGCTGCCGTATTCCAAAGCATTATGCAGCACATTTTAGAGGGTCTTGGAAAAGTCTTGTGTTTCCAGGACGATATTCTGATTTACGGTTATTCAGAAACTGAGCATAACAACAATCTGAGAGAGGTGATGAGTAAATTAAGCAGGGCAGGCTTTACAACCCAAAAAGACAAGTGTAAAATTGGTGTCAGGTCTGTGACTTAATTAGGGCACACCATTTCAGGAGAGGGGATAAAGCCAATAACTAGCTTGGTGGACGCAGTGATGTTAGCTCCCGCTCCTTCTAATAAAGACGAGCTCAGATCTTTCCTGGGCTTTGTGGAGTACATGACCAAATTCGTAGAGAATTTTTCAAGTCACACATGCTCTATGAGAGAGCTTTTGAAGAAGGGTTGCTCTTTTGTTTGGAGTTCTGAGTGCCAACAGGAGTTCCAATATGTCAAGTCAGCCATTGCCAAGGCACCCACATTAGGCATGTTTGATCCCAATGAAAAAACTACCCTGACGACTGATGCCAGCATTAAAGGCCTGGGGGCATCCCTCACCCAAATGGTAGATGGATGTGAGAGAATAATTGCTTTTGCCTCCAGGGCGCTGAAAGAACCTGAGTCCAATTATTCTACGATAGAGAGGGAAGCCTTAGCGTGCTATTGGGCAATAAATCATTTTACGGTTTTTTTTTGTGGGAATTCCCCTTTACACTACGGACCGACCACAAGCCCCTAACCCCATTGTTTTCAACAAAGAAAATTGAGAGGGCCACTCCACGTATTTCAAAGTGGGTTTTGGCATAGCAAGGATACAATTTCAACATGTGTTACGTGGCGGGTGTAAAAAACACCATAGCAGACTGCATGTCAAGATTACCCATACATAGCGAGGACAGCCTATGCAGTCCACCAGAGGAGGCCATTCTCGCGGTTGAATACCCAGCCATCAATAAGGAGGAGTGGGAGAAAGAATCTCAAGAAGACCAAGTGTTGAGGGATTTGAGGAGGTTAATTGAGAAAGGTTGGCCTGAGTCTAGCAATGAGCTGTCAGAAACTCTCAAACCATATTGGGTAGTAAGAAATGAGTTATCCAACATGAACGGTCAGGTGTGCAGAGGGAATAAAATTATTCCCCCTGGTAGCATGAAGGAACGTATAATTTCATTAGCACACGAAGGTCATCCAGGGAGAAGCATGACCAAGGGTAAGATCAGGCAGCACTATTGGTTCCCCAAGATGGATGGGTTGGTGGAGAACACTGTGAAGGACTGTGAGGCATGTGGAAGGTGTGACAAATCCAAGGTGATACATAAAGCACCACTAATTCCTGTGGTGGTGCTGACTAAACCCTGGGACAAGCTTGGGCTTGATATTATAGGCCCTTTGAACCTACTTAACATCAACCAGAGGTTTATGTTCATAATCATTGATTATCACTCTCATTGGGTCAGTACCAAGTTTGTACCTTCCATAACAACACCGGTCCTAATTGAGTTTTTGAAGGAGGTATTCTCAAGAGGGAATACAGAGTACCCTAGTGACAGACAATGGGGTCCAATTTACGTCTGATGCAATGAAAGAATTTCTATCTGAGTTGGCCATTTCACATGTAAGAACCCCTTTCTACTGTCCCAAAGCAAATGGAATGGTAGAAAGAGCAAATAGAATGTTGAAGAACTCCATTCAAATGGCTGTTACCATGCATGAACCAGTAGAAGAAGCCATTAGGAAAACTCTATGGTCATACCATACTTCCCCCAATGCTGTGACTGGAGTTTCTCCTTTCGTATCCCTTAGAGGGAGAAATCCAGGATCTAAACTCACCCCCAACTGGTTAAATGGAGGTAATCCAGTGTGGGTGGATAGAGATTCTGTGAGAGAAAAGGTGGACCAACATCAAATTGATTACAAGACCAGATACGATCAAAATTGGGGAGCTTCCAACAGGAAATTCCATGTTGGACAGTGGGTGGTAATCAAAAGACCTGTTATAGGGCGTGCAAAAGTGTCCTCTTCCTCCAAACCATCGAGAATCCAACATGTAAACAATAACTCTGTGGTTTTGGATGATGGCAGCACATGGAGTATGGACAATGTAAGTTGTTGCCCCAATGTATGTGTTCCAGTACCTGGCTATGATGAGAACCAGGATGTTGTACTACCTGATGTTCAAGTAGCCAGAGAAACCAGAGTACGCCAACCACCACGTTGGCAGGAGGACTACGTGAAATAGCGGGAATGTTATTTATTGTTGCCTCTCCTTGAGGATATGTTCTGAATCTACTGTTGTTTTCTCTACAGAGGGAGATGTGTTGTAAATCGCTTTTCAAATATCGTATTACGATTAATGGTTTGTCCCACTCACCCCTCCCTTCGTTTGAGGTTATCTTATCCCATGGAATGTTGGTGAGGCGCTCATGTTAGAACGTTGGGGTGAGGCTGGCAGCGGTGAGACCAGACGTGCAATAAAACTGCTCTTCTCCAAGTTCCTGTGTAGCAGTATTATTCTAACAGTTAGCTTTGTGTGTATTGATATCAGGGTGGGGGGACGGAATAGTATTAGTCATTGTCTGGAGAAATTCCGTTTTATCTAAGGCATTCCATTTCCTAGCCAAGCCGCCTGCAGCCGTAGTGGCTTTCTTGGTGGTTGAGTGAGCAAGTGTAAATTTAAGTAAGTGGTGGTCAGACCATAAGCAAGTAAATGTAGCGGGGGTCGTGACCAACGGGGAATTAGTCCAGACTTGATCTAAGATATGTCCTTTTTGGTGAGTGGGTAGGGCAACCTGCTGAGTGAAGTTTAGGTTGGTAAGAAGGTCAGTAAGTTCACTGGAGTGAGAGCTTTCGAGAGGGCCGTTGAACCAATAGTTGATGTCACCTATAAGAAGAACCCTGGCATGATCAATGGCCAGGATGGCATTCTTTTTACACATTTCGCTTCTTTACTACTTCCCAAATGACTTACCCTCCTTAATTAATTTTCAAATTTAGATAAGTCCTCTGGGTCCTTTTTGGAGGCCTTAATATGTAAGAAGGCAAGGATTTAAAGTATTGTAAAAATTATAGGCCTATCTACCTTGTCAACTTAGACTACGAAATTTTCTCAAAGGCATTAGCTTTGCTTCCTTCCCAAATTACTTGTTGTGGAACAGTCTGGATTTGGAAAAAGTTGTCTCAATTTCAGATAACACTCGCTTATTCTTTAATATCATTTCTAAATCCTCCCATTTATCTCATTCTTTAGCTGCTATAGCTTTAGATGCAGAAAAGGCTTATTGATAGAGTTAACTGGTTGTTCCTTTTCCTAGTGCTTAAATGGTTTGGTGTTGGTCCAAAGATCATCTCTCTGATTTTGATCCTCTATTCCAATCCACGTGCAGCCGTCTTTGTAAATGGCATTACATCGTCATATTTAGATCTGAAGAGAGGTGTGCGACAGGGCTGCCCCTTCTCTCCATTTCTTTTTACTTTAGCTTTGGAACCTTTTTTATCCAGATTACTTCAAAATTACGATATAAAGGGATATGAAGTAAATGAGACACAAGTCAAGCTGGCTGCTTATGCTGACGATATTTTACTTTGCATCTCAAACTCACATTCCTCTATCCCAGCCTTTCTTAGTGAGGTGGAGCTTTTTGCTTCTGTTTCTGGTTACAAATGAAATAAAGATAAGTGTGAAATACTGCCTTTAACTAAATATACTTTTAAAGATGATTTTAGTGTTTCAAATTTCTCCTGGAATTCTCAGCATATTAAATACTTAGGACTCTTTTTTCACCCCTTCACTCTCAACTACAATTTCTTTATGTTTGGAGAAATGCATACTAAAACTCTCCGCCCTGACAACTAAATGGTATCCCCTATACCTCTCTTGGTGGGGTCGCTTAGATACTATTAAAATTATGCTCTTCCCTATTATCTTATATACTCTCTTGAATATTCCTGCTCCTATTCCTTTAAAACAATTAAAAAAAATATTCTTTACTTTCATCTTTTTTGTGGAGTAAAAAAAAGTCTTGCATGTCATTACTCCGATTAACAAGACCCAAATCAGAAGGTGGAGCGAAATATCCAGATTTCTTAATTATCTTCGTCAAGCTTCTGGATGGCTTGATGACTCATTTTTAGATTGCCCTTGTTGGATAGACCTCAAAAGCATATTCCTTTCTCCTTTTTCTTTTAAGGAATATCTCTCTTTCACCCATAGACCACAATCTTTATCTACCCCTATTATTAAGTACACTTGTACACTCCTGAGCTGTGGCTCATCATTACTTCCTACTGATCCAACCTCCTTACTAGATTCTTCTTTATGGCATAACAAAGCTTTATTAATGCGTGGGAAACCCTTCTATTGGAAACCTTGGAGACAAAAAGGTCGCATTTGATTTTATCAACTTTTCTCCCAAAATACTGTTCTATCTTTCTCCAGAGCTAGATCACTCTTTCACCTACCTCCATCCTTTCAGTTTAAATACAACCTTCTTAGTCAGACTTTGCTCACTACGTATACTCAAGTCTCCTCCCACTCTTTCTCTGGCTCACATCCTATTAACAATTTGCACAACCTCCTACATTCTTCCCCCAGAGCCTCCACTATTTATACTCATCTACATCTCCCGCCAACAGATAGACAAAAAACTAAGGTGGAACTTGCATGGGAAGAAGACTTTGGGATAGAATGGTCAGGTCTTATGTGGAAAAAATTTGGACTAAGATTAGAAAGACTTCTAGAGCTGCAAACTCCACTCAAACACAGTTTTCTATCTATAATAGGCTTTTACTTCATCCGCTCCTGCTACATAACAGGAACATTGACATACCTGACATTTGCTGGTCCTGTTCATCCCCAACTGCTGACTTAAAACATCTTCTCTTCACTTGTACACCTGTACATCATTTTTGGAAACTTGTCTGGACCCAGATTAACTGAATTATTGGTACTAGTTTTTCTTTTTCTGATATTCACCTATATTTAGGAAGTCTATCACCTATTTGGGAAGATCGCACACATAATATAAGGATTATTGATCTATTGTTAGCTGTTGTATTTCAACAAATTACTAAAAATTGGAAAGATTTGAATCAATTATCTGTTCAAGCTTGGTGGTAGGCTGTATTTTACAATCATAGACTTGACACAGTTTTGGTTCATCCCATTCATTTTGCTATAAAACATCTGAATTTATGGTCACCAGTCACAACGTTTATTGATCCTAGTGCCAAAAGCTCCTTTTCCTTAACACCTATTCAGCAAGAAGTTATTCAACCTCAGTGGCATCCCTCCTTCATTCTTAAAACATATTGT
Organism: Lissotriton helveticus; assembly: GCF_964261635.1. Classification (NCBI taxonomy): domain Eukaryota; kingdom Metazoa; phylum Chordata; class Amphibia; order Caudata; family Salamandridae; genus Lissotriton; species Lissotriton helveticus. Next base: position 1,073,568,526 of record NC_136065.1, on the reverse strand, counting down.
CATATCTTTGTTTATCTCATTTTTATATGCATTACAAACACATTATCTTAACGTTACAATGGCATGTTGTTATATTACCATTCAGTTACAGCCATGATTGTACAATATTCTATCTTCATTGTATTTGTTTTGCTTTTCTTTAATTTACAATGTATATATTATGTTTTTCATATTTTGTATTCTTTTACTTTTTGTTCCTCAATAAACTTCTCCCTTTTCAAACATAAAGAAAGAGTTGCAGTGATTGGCAACTGAACCAATTCTTCGGGAAGGCAGCAAGGGGAACAGAGCTGCAGGCTGAGGAGAGAGGGAGATACTAGGTAGTAGGCTGACAAGGAGAGCTTGGCCTATGGATTTTTCTAATGGGAGTTAGCACACAGTTATTCTAACCAGTGTGCTAAGCCTTGCTACAGTGCCAACGGCCATTTTGTTTGCCCACTGGAAAACATTGTATTTATGCTTTTCAGAACCTCATCAGCCATTTTGTTTGTGAGGTAAAGTAAAACAGCACACATGCAAAGAAATACTTGTTCTCATTGGAGGTGCGCACATGCCTCCTATAAGCGAAGGCAGCATCAATTATTTTAGCACACCCAGGTCCCATACAATTGACACCATTAATCTCACACACACAAAAGGTAAATAGTCTTTCAAACACATACTAATCACAAATTGATCTGCCTATAAGGGTTATTTTGAAAGTGAGCCTCACTATATTAGTCTTCAGAGTTGTCTGGTTGTTAATAAAAATACAAATCAGAGAATAACTATGTGAAGAGAAAGAAAAAGACAAATATTGAGAGAATGAAGTTATTTGAACCATTACATAACTCATTCAACAAGGGTCATCGAAAATATACTTTGTGTGTCCTGTTGCAATATAAATTCATCGATATTGCCGAGCCTCTCAGCATTTAATGACAAGAAAATAAAAGACTAGAGAAACATCAAGCTGCTGGGAAAAAGACTAGAGGTCAAATATAAAAGAATAAGACAAGAGGTAAAATATAGGATGTAATTATACCACGGAATATTTGCAAAATTCTAGGCCCCTTCTTGTGTCATAAATCAATGAAAAGAATCTAAAAAGAGATGCAAAGGCTGGTCCCCGACTTTTCCAGAATTTTCTACAGAAAGAACGTTTGCTATACTTTTTCATTTTTGAAGGATGTGCAGCAGAACATATTAGACCACCTGCCTGAGTTTGTATCACGCAAATATTCTAAATCACAATTTATATTAGGAGGCGATAATAAGTTTGTATAATCATTTTGTGTCTAAACGCAAAGAGCTAGATGTACGAATATCTGGCCTCAAAATGCGGCTAGAATTTTTGCAATCAGTAAAGATTATATAAAAAACTACCAATGTACTTAAAATTCCGACTGGTAGCAGATTGTAATGAGAACTATCATATGAATATTAATGATGGAGGTCACCAACTACATCTGACTATGATTGGTGGCCATCACAACAGTGGCGTAACAAAACTAGAGGGTGGGGGCTCTTGCAAAGTACAGGGAGGCCCCCTGACCCAGTCACAATGTCGGAGGGGTCCCCTAGAGCTTGGGCCTCCCGCACCGCAGGTGGTGCCGGGGCTAATGTTATGCCTCTGCATCACAGGGATGGCGGTCTGCTGACACCAGAAAACTACCATGTCTGACCAGGAGGCTATAATGCATTGACATAATCATTTTGTGTGTCTAAACACCAAGGAATAGATGTACAAACCAGCAAACCGCCATATCTGTCATTGCCTTTCGAATATATTAACTTTTCATTTGAATGCAGCTCTTTTTCCTTAAAGGAAACAAGACTGTATTTAAAAAGAAAAGTTTACTTATTTTGTGGGGGGGGGGGGGTTATTTAAGAGTTGGCCGTGGCCCCATGGACCACAACCTACTTTTCATCAAACATTTTTATATTCACAAAGAAGAAGGGCTCCCAAAGGGAGTCCTTCCTTTTTGTGAATGCATTACAACCTCTTTTGAGATGTTGGTAAAATATCTATGTTTTGCAAACAGATTTGACCTCAAAACATTGATATATTAGATACGGGTTCAGTATTTGGAAGAGGCACCAACAGTACATCCCTTCCAGACACCAATCGATACACCAGTTGATATCCATTCGCATCCCATTTTAAGAGTTGGAAATACTTGTCTAACGCCTAAAAAGGGAATAATATATACGAAAAAATCATTTCACCATCCGCACACACTGAATGGGAGTGTTTGTAATACCTGAAATGCTTAGTACATCTGGCTCAAAGTGATTCTACTAATAACATTTTCTGCACTAGCTAACATATGTTTGTAGAGTAGAAAGGCATCAGTTCTATCCTCTCTATCAACAAGCACTGAAGCATATGCTGTAGCTTAGTGCATTTTGGCAGCAAGTGGTTAAGTTCAGAACACTTTCTGAATCTGCTGAAGATCAGAAGGAGACAGTCTGCTGTCTGTGACCTACGAGGAGCTCTGAAGTACTAGGCCTATTCTTTCTTGTAGTCAGGACAAATAAGCCAGTTGGCTGGTATCCTACGTGGCTACAGGGAGACAACAAGCTACAAGAGGCCTATTCCTGAAGGTTTCTATGTCTGGCCCTGGGGAGACTGTAGCGCCAAGGGCCCTACTGGGGTATGGTGGCTGGTCCGAGCAGCCCACCTTCAATTTTGTTTTAAAGCCTGGGACGGTGGTGGCCCCAGGGCTGCTGTAAGCACAGGAGGGGGGTTCATGCAGCCTCACTCCAATTTTGTAATAATGCCCCAAGGAGGTGGTGGTCTCCAGGGCTCTTACGAGCAGGAGAATGGGGGTCAGCGTGGCCCCCTCCATTCATTAAATAAAACTCCGGAAAGTAGAAGATACATTAAAAGCTAAGGTATCACATGAAGAGGAAAGGAAAGTGTTGTTAAAAAACTTGAGGATTTGCAATTGGAATTTAGAGGTAAGATAGAAGAGAAAATGATGTAATAATGGGACGGTTAGTAGTGCAAGAAATACTATACATGGGGAGTGTTTCTGAAAATTATTAGCTTGGAAGGCAAGGCTGGAAAGAAATCAAAAATTCATAAGGAAGATTATTGATGGGGAGACAAGTAAGATAGTGGGAGAAAGTAATAACATTAGAGCTGCATTTGCCCAATTTTTTCAGGGGTTATACACAGAAGATTTATTGGTAAATGAAGGAGAACTAGAATGCTGGCTTCAAGAAAAACAACTCCCCAAACTGACTAGTGGTCAATCCCAATATTTGGGTCAAGAAATCAGTGGTAGTCAAATTCTGGATATGGTGAAAAAACTAAAAAGAGCAAAGGCCGCAGGACTGGATGGGATTCCTAGTGAGTTATACTGTGACATGGGTAGTAATTATTCCCATATGGGATAAGTTATTCAACTCTGATTTGATGGAAAGTTTGCCAATTCCACCTTCGTGGAATGAAGCAGTGATCTCCCTAATCCCGAAGCCCGGTAAGAACCCCTTACAGTGTCAATCTTATCATCTGATTTTGTTACCTAATAGTGACTATAACATTTTTCCCAGCATTCTTGCAGCTCGGTTGAATAAAGTGATGGGGTAATTAATGATATGAAAAATGATATGAAAAAGAAACTTATACAGCGCACATTCACCAACGATTTTTTGGCGCTTTAAGGATAGGCAGGGGACAGGACTGCAAGGAAGCGACATTAGTCATAGGCTTGGGCAAATAGCCAAGTCTTCAGAGCTCTCCTAAATGAGTGGTATGAGGAGATAAGACGAAGATCAGTGGGGAGGGCATTCCAAAGACGAGGGGCTTGAGAGGCGAATTTTAGTCCCCCAAACTTTTTGCGCTTAAAAGGGCCAGCAGAAGCCCGCAGGAAGCAGCCTTTAACCTTCAGAGAGCGGCCCGTGGCGCTCTACCAGGACTTGTCCGCCATCACGCTGCAGAAGCGTAGGTCCTTCCGGATTGCTACGGACTTTCTGCGGGAACATGAGACGCCCTACTCTTGGGGTCACCCCTTCCGTCTCATCTTCCGATGGAATGGAGTGTTACACCAGCTGCGCTCCCTCCAAGACATCTGCGGGGTGTTGGGACTTACGGCCACGGACGAGGACGGAGCGACGCCCGCGTGGAGGCGTCCCGAGAGACGGGGCCGGCGGGGATCGAGGAGACGACATTCGCCGACGACTGCGAGTCGCCCTGATTCCCCTACTATCAGAGCAGACATGGAGGAGGCCCTGAGAGCGGCGGCCGGGACCTTGCCTGAATCCGACGGTGTGGCCTTGACGGCCTAACTTCACTCCGGGGGGAGAGATTCTTAGCCTCTACGATGCTGGGTTGGGTCTGGGGGGGTGGGGGGGGGATAGTTGGAGGTGAGTGGCTGAACGTCCACTAGATTGACTTCTGCAGACTTGCCCGTTCGGGCTGGACTGAGACTATGGGGTGTTTTTCTTTGTTTCTGGTTTTGGCTAGTTGCCGTGGGTTGGTTCCGGGAGGGTTTGGGAGTTGGTTTGTTGTAGCTGGGGTCCCGTCTGATATTGCCCATGCGCACGCGAGGCCGGTTCTGGCCTTCCCTGCACACCTGCCCCGCGCGCCCTCTCCGCTGTTCCCTCACTTGCTGCTTAGCGCTTCGATCCCCTGGGAGCGATGCCGTCCTTGAAGGTGGTGACCCTTAATGTTAAGGGTCTGAACAACCCTGTGAAGCGTAGGGCGATCCTTTCCCTGCTGGAGGGGACGCAGGCGGACATTTGCCTTTTGCAGGAAACCCATTTACTATCCAATGATTGTCATAGGTTGCGCTCTGCTAAGTTCCCCACCCAATTCTTCTCTTCGGCGGCGACCAAGACTGCGGGTGTGGCCATTCTTTTAGCTAGCTCCTTCAGGGGAGAGGTGTTGTATAAATATGCCGAGCAGAAGGGGAGGCTCCTAGTGTATCGCATGCGGCTTGGAGGTATCGCCTTCACGGTCGGCTCCGTTTACAGCCCGAATGACCACCAAGATCGTTTCCTGGCATCAGTGTTGGTGGATGTCACTGCCTCGCCCGATCGCCATATTGTCCTGGGGGGAGACCTCAATGTGGTCTTCGACTCGGCTTTGGATAGGTCTGCCCAACGCTTTCCGCAGACGGGGGAGCTTTCTCGAGTGGTGCGAGACCAGGTTGCTGAGATGGATCTGCATGATCTCTGGCGCACAATGCACCCCACCGATAGGGACTATTCGTACTTCTCCCATGCGCACCGTACTTATTCGCGGTTGGACTATCTCTTGGTGAGCGGCCCGCTTCGCTTGGCCGCCACAGCGGCAGACATAGGGGTCTTGTCCCTGTCCGATCATGCGCCGGTTTCCGGAGTTTTTGCTTGGCCGGCAACCCCCCCCTCTAGAGGGATGTGGCGGCTTCGGGATACGCTTCTACATAGGAAGTCGGTGGTGACGCGAGTGGGGGAGGTCATTCAGGAGTACCTGGTCCATAATAGCAATTCGACACGTCTCTAGCGACGCAGTGGGCAGCCTTGAAGGCGGTCCTCAGGGGGGAATTTATTTCCATTTCCTCGGCGGAGAACAGAGAGCGGCAAATTAAGAGAGACGAATTGACGGCGCAAGTTAGAGAACTTGAGCAGGTTCACCGCCGCACGGGGGCTCCCCGGGTCTGGAGGCAGCTGAAGGCGGCGAGGAAACTCCTCTCTGCGCTAGATCTAGATCGGGCGGAATATGCGGCGTTGCGCCTGAAGCATGCCTTTTATACGGGCGGGGACAGATGCGGTAAGCTTCTGGCCCATCGGCTCAGGGCTGCGCGACAACGCAATGTGGTGAAGGAGATAGTGGGCATGGATGGGGTCCCGGTTTCCGGTGCCGCGGATGTGGCGGATTCTTTCCGTAGCTTTTACGAGGCGCTATATGCCGCGGAGCCCTCCCCACCGGGAGAAGCTGAGGCCTATCTGGAGTCTGTGACCCTCCCGTCTCTGGAGCCCGCCCAGGCGGACCATCTGGAGAGGAACATCCATGTGGAGGAAGTCATCTCCGCTATCGCACGATTGAAGCACGGCAAGGCCCCGGGCCCGGATGGCTACACGGCCTTGTTTTACAAGACCTTCTGCTCCACTGTGGCGCCTATACTGACTCGCCTGTTCAACTCCTTCTCTGAGCCGGGGGCCATTCCGCCGGACCTTCTTTCCGCGACGGTGTCGGTTATTCCGAAGCCTGGGAAGGATCGGACCCTGTGCGGTTCATATCGGCCTATTTCGCTTCTGAATGTGGACCTTAAGCTCTACACGGGGATCCTGGCGGCCAGACTTGGACTGCACTTGCCGGGCCTGGTGGAGGCGGACCAGGCTGGCTTTGTGCCCGGTAGGCAGACGGTCGACAACACCAAGAGGGTGACGCATGTGTTAGAAAAGGCCTCGCGCGTCCCGGGGGAACGGATGTTGCTGTCGGTCGATGCGGAGAAGGCCTTTGATAGGGTTCATTGGCCGTACCTTGAGCTGGTTCTCGGGAAACTGGGGATCGGCGAGAAGTTCCGCTCCATGGTCTTCAATTGCTATAGGAGACCGTCAGCGTCGGTGCGGGTCAACGGGCACAGCTCTAGTAGTTTTGCCATTGAGCGTGGTACGAGACAGGGATGCCCCCTCTCGCCGCTTTTGTTCGCCCTCTATATGGAGCCGTTCGCTCAGAGGATTCGCGACAATCCGGATGCTATTGGGGTTCGGATGGGTCAGTATACCCACACGGTTAGCCTATACGCGGATGATGTCCTGCTGACCCTGGATGACCCCAGGCGATCACTCCCTGCCTGCGTCCGGGAACTGAACGCCTTTGCACGTGTGGCCGGCTTTAAGATGAACATGTCTAAATCGGCTGCCCTGGATGTGTCGCTTTCCGCGGACACCAGGCGTGACCTCCAGCGTCTTTTCCCTATGCAGTGGTCCTCCTCCACGGTGCCGTACCTGGGGATCCTGCTTGCTCCTTCGCTGCCCGTGATGGTCGAAGCCAACTATTCTTCTCTTAGCAAGAAGATTAAGGAGGAACTCGGCCGATGGGGCAAGGGCCTGCTCTCGTGGCTGGGCCGTATCGCAGCGGTGAAGATGACGGTACTGCCCCAGATCTTGTATCTTTTTCGCGCCCTGCCTCTCCAGCCCCCTGTGGGTTGGATACAGCAAGCGCAAGCTGACATTTCCCGTTTCGTGTGGCAAGGCCGCAAGCCCCGGATGAAGAGGGTTCTTTCCACGCTGGCACCGGAGGCGGGGGGTCTCGGTATTCCGGACCTCCGGAAGTATTTTCAAGCGGCGCAACTCCGGTATTTGGTGGAATGGAGCAGGTGGGATTCGGACAAACACTGGCTCTTTCAAGATCAGGCGGTTGCGGGTCGCACCCTTCAAGAGATCCCATTCCTGCGGCGCGCACACCGCCCGGCTAATCTCTACGCCTCCTTTGTCACCCGGGTTCCGCTACGGGTGTGGGATGCGGTTTGTGAGCTCCGCGAGCTGACTACTTTCCCGTCACCGTTCACGCCCATAGTGGGTAACCCAGACTTTACTCCGGGCTTGGAACCGGGGGCTTTCTCTCGCTGGGTGAGTGCGGGTTGCAGGGCGCTCTTTCAGATTTACGGGCCGGAGGGGGTGCTCCCTTTCCAACAACTCCGGCGGGATTTTGGTCTGCCGGAGATGGACAGACTGCGTTATATGCAGGTCCGTCACTGGGCTCTCCAACCCCAAGTGCGCGACGTCGCAGCCCGTCAAATCACGCCTTACGAGCGGTGGCTGGTGACCCGGACCTCGGATGCCAAGCTTATCACTGATCTCTATAAATTTCTCCAACCCCCGCCGTTTCATTACCACAACCCGGGCAGAGAGCGCTGGCACAGAGAGTTGGGCAGAACCCTGAGCCACAAAGAGTGGGACGGGATCGCATATCGGGCGAGGCACTCTGCGTACCACACTGGGCTGACGGAGACTTTTACCAAGGTGTCCACCTATTGGTATTACACCCCGGAGAGGCTTTACGAGATGCACAAACTCACAGACAAGGGTTGCTGGCGAGGTTGCGGCCAGGAGGGTACTCTATCGCACATTCTCTGGGGATGCCCGATATTGTCTGCTTATTGGATAGAGGTCTTAGATGAGGTGGACAGGCACTTTGAGGTTGAACTCCCGCGCTTCCCGGCTTATGTCCTGCTAGGCCTTCCCAACGATTTGATGTACCCGCTGAAGTACCGCAGGGGTAGGCAGATTGCTATTGCGCTGGGCTCAGCGGTTCAAAATATCCTTGTGCATTGGCGCACCCCCACTGCCCCCTCTGTCACTGGCTGGTTACATAGACTCTGGCAGGTACTGGGTATGGAGAAGATGTCGCTCACAGTGGCGGGCAGGGGGGACCAGTTCGAGGAGCTCTGGCACCCTTTCTTGGCACTGTTGTCCACGGAATTTCACGAGATCACATGTCCGAGGTACCTACGCCTTCTTAGGCTGACGCCGCCGGCGGCTCCAGCGGTTTAGGAGGGATGGGATCGAGGGGACTGGGGCCTGGGGGTGGGTGGTTGGGGTGAATGGTTTATAAGGGGCTATTGGACGGGGATGTTGGGGTATTGTTTTTCTTCTTTTTCCTCTTCTGGGAGTGGGGGACTCGGGGGGACTGTGTTGTTTACGATGTGTTGCGGGACGCTGCTCAGCTTAGCTTTGCTTGGGAGGTTGGGGACTATTGGAGGGTTATTCGCACGGCCTTCTTGCCTTACAGCATTTGCCCTTTTTCCCCCTCCGGGACTGCCGACCTCCCCATTTCTCTCTAGAATTACTGCAACTTACTTCTTTTTGTACTGTATGTAACCTTGACCTCCTACTTCCCTTCCCGTGTTTTTTATGCTTTAATAAAATGCTTTAAACCTAAAAGGGCCAGCAGACAGCAGATTAGAGCCTGAGGAGCGAAGAACTCGAGAAGGAATGTAACGGTGGAGACAAGCTGCAATGAAAGCCGGCCTTGATGGGAGGGGGCCTGGTAAATCAAGCAGCCCACCTTGAAGAGGCTGCGCTGGACTACAGGGAGCCAGTGCAGGCTCCTCAAAAGAGGCTTAGCGGAACTGGTCCTAGGTTGTCGAAAGATCAGTCTGGCTGCTTGATTTGGAATGAGTTGAAGTTGATGGGACTGGTAGGCAGGGATACCAATATACAGTGAATTCACATAGTCGATACGGGAAATCACTAAACCCAGCGTAACTTGGACTAGGGCATCACGAGTAAGGAATCTACTGATCTTTCTGATGCAGCGAAGATGGAAAAAGCATGCCAACATCACAGATTTGATTTGAGATCTCATGGAAAGATCCGTACTGATGGTAGCTCCTAGACTCTTAACCGAGTTGACCGGGCAAGGAGCATTGCCCAGTGAATGCGGCCAGAAATTAGAGTTCCAGGGGTTACCCGGGGGGCCCAGTGAGAACCAGCTCGGTCTTATCCGGGTTTAACTTGAGCTGGTTCGCGTTCATCCACCTGCTGATATACGTCATGGTCGACTGAAAGTTCTCAATGGATGTGGGAGAGGAATCAATATTAAAGATAAGCTGGAGGTCATCCACGTAGTTGAAGATGACCACCGGTCTTTTCCGCAGTTCTGAAATTAGGGGAAGGATGTAAAGATTAAATAATAACGGGGAAAGGGAGGAGCCCTGAGGGACCCCACAGGTAAGGCCCTTGGCTTCAGACATGAAGGCGGCAAGTCGAACCGCTTGCTTACGATCTTGTAAAAATGAAGCTAGCCACCTGAGCGGGGTGCCCCGGATGCCGGCGTTCTCGACCCGTTTAATAAGGATGGAATGATCAACGGTGTTGAATGCCGCCGACAAATCGAGGAGCACCAGGGCCTGAGAAATGTTTTGATCAGCCTCCTTTCTGAGTTCGTCGGGAACTGCCACGATCACAGATTCGGTGGAGTGCTGGGGCCTAAATCCCTCCTGATGTGAATCCAGAAACTGTGAGCTTTCAACAAAAGAACCAAGGCAGCTGGAAACATGGGCCTCTAGGAGTTTGCCCAGGAAAGGGAGCAGGGATATTGGGCAAAAATTGCTCAGGACCGCCAGGTCCGCCCCAGGTTTTTTAAGAATGGGCGCCACCACAGCGGATTTAAATGTGTTAGGGACCACCCCCGAGCAGAGGGAATTGTTAAGCAAAAAAAGGGGTGCATCAGGAAGATTAAGAAAGATCTCGCGAGTAATGTGGGTGGGACAACTATCCGCAGGAGAACCAGAACGGACTCTACTGAGGAGTGAGCGAAAAATCTCTTGTGTGATTGGAGGGAAAGTCAGAAATGAGGAGGGATTAGTCAGGGTACTACCTGGGTTAAAACTCGGGTCAGGTTTAGGAGTACTAGTTTTAATTATGGCTATCTTCTCCACAAAGTAGTTGTTTAAGGAATCACAGAGAGACTGAGAAGAAGAAGGGATCATCGTAATGTGGTCAGGTTTGACAAGTTCGTCAACTATGGAGAAAATATCTTTCGATTTGTTAGAGGAATCAAGGATTCTGTCCGAGAAATACTTAGTTTTGGCCCCGAGGATAGCTAATTTATATTCTTTCAGGGCAGCAAGAAAGGCGAGTTTCTTAAGGGAGCAGTAATCAGATCTCCACTTGCGCTCAGTTTGTCGAAGGGCAAGCTTCATATCTATCAAATCTTTAGAAAACCAGCGCTGAGCGTCGTGGGGGCGTTTGTTCTTAAGTTTTTTTAGAGGAGCAAAAGTGTCCCGGGCTTCAGCAAGCCAGGTGTGAATGTTATCAGCCTGGGCATGGACCGGCAGAAAAGAGCCCAACGGCCCGAGAAAGGTAGGAAACCTAAAAGACCAAAGGGGCTTCATACCATGGAGAAACATGAGAGAACCCTCTTTCCATTGTGACCCTAAATGCTGCCAAAGCATTTGACTGTGTTATTGGAGGTACCGTAGGATCACTTTAGAACATTTTGGTAAAAATGTGATAGATGCAATGTTTAAGATTAATCATGCTCCAATGGCTAGGATCCTGGTGAATGATAATCTGTCATCATCTGTAAGAATAGAAAGGGGGACAAGACAAGGCTACCCCCTTTCTCCCATATTGTTTGAGCTCTATATTGAGACTCTAGCTGAAAGTTGAAGAATGAACGAGGAGATCAACCTTTTGAAGTGGGGGCATATTCAAGGAAGATCTCCCAATATGCAGATGATTGAATGCTTTATATCTCAGATGTAACTTCTGCATTGCCACAACTTAGTGTTGAAGTAAGAACATTTTGGAACCTTTACCGGATATGAAACCAATGAAGAAAAAACAGAAATAATGACCTGAAACCAAAATGGTGAGGTGATAACAAGTGTCCCTGAAATGAGATACTTGGGGCTAAAAATAACTACAGACATTTGGAAGATCGTGGCTGTTCATCTCGAGAAAGTGGGTAAGGAGATAGGAGAACTATTAAAAAGATGGCAGAACCTCCCACTCTCAGTATATGGGCGGATCAACCAAGTGAAAATGTCAATTCTTCCCAAAAGTACTTTTGTGTTTGATAATATCTCATTACACTTTGAGAAAAAGGCCCTTCTGAAACTGCAAGGGAGAATAACATCATTTATTTGGGCAAGTAGAGCAATACGGCTCTCTTGGAAGAAACTGAGAAGGAAAGTGGCAGTAGGAGGCTTAGGACTCCCCGACTTACAACTTAACTGCTTGGCCTTTAAGTTCAAGAATAACAGAATGCTTCTTCTGCATCCTGACGAGTCCCTAATAGGAATTATGTTCAGGACTATGCTGAGGGGTTTACCTTAATAAGGGTTCTCTTATAAATTTGGGGCTCCAATGTTTTTTTAAAAGGTCAGACTGAACTGTTTGCAGGCAGCAGCAAGATCCTGGTATGAGATTAGATCAATTCTGGGCATAACTTATTGCAGCAGGTTATCCCAAATATGGGATTCCCCAGGAACTCCAGAGTGTTTGCTTCATAGTCTCGCAAAGCCCTTGAAGCAGGGTGATGTGACCAAGTGGGTACAGTTGGTGGACAATTGGCAAAGGCTAACCTGGAATTTTTGGAATAACAAGCTGGATGGGGTTATAGCTAGGTTTAAAATTTATCAAGTAAATCCTTGGCTTAAGAGTCAGAACTGGTTGGAAACTGGTTCTGGACACATGGAAATAGATCTCAGGAAGAAAGAAGTAGCGCACTGGTAACAGTATCTGCGGATGGCAGAGGAGGACACGATGAAAGTTTCACACGCTGCATGGTCTGGATACTTGCCGGAAGTGAAGCTGGCTGAGTTATAGCAAGTATCTTTTACTACACTTTATTCGGTGGTTAAACCTGCTGCACTAAGAAAGAATTACTTTTTTACCCCGCAAAGAATTTATCGGACCCCAAAAAAGTTGGCATAGATAAGGGGAAGTGGTGACACAAAATGTAAGTGATGTGACATTAGAGAGGTGGACGCTATCATATGTTTGCCACGTGCCCAAGATTCAAAGAATTTTGTTCAGCTGTGGGTACATCTTGCTCTCCATGGGAAATAATATCACGGTAAGCACCGTTTTAATAATGTTTGGGATATCACAGCATATAGGGACAGCTTTAATCAGCAGGTAAAATACTGCTACTTGATCATTTTCTTAGGAAGAAGGGAAATATGTAAGCTTTGGACCCAAGCTTCGGCCCTCACTTGACAAACCTGGAAGAGAGCTGTGGTCATTTATAAAGAACTTGACAGAAGAAGTAATGATGGGAATGGAAAAGAAGGGATTTGGGATCTTTAAAAGTTATGATAAGATATTCTCGTCCAATGGTTACGCCCTCTCAATTCAGTAAGGCTGGGGAGGTTAGGACCACCTGATAAAACCCAGCATTTCTGACTGAACAGGAGCCCGATAGTGAGCAATAGGGAAGGGCGAATCAGGTTGGTCCTTATTATTATCAGTGGTAATATGAGAACTAATTAAAAAAAAGATTTGTGTCTTCAGCTCTTTTCCCAATTAGAGAATGGTTAAGTTGATCCTGTTGGATTCAGGGATTTCATTTCAAGTCCTGGGTGCATAAATGGAGAAACACTGTTGCCTTTTTAATTATTTTTTTTCACTTCTTCATCTCAAGTCTAATGGTCCCTTGGCTGTAGGTGATCTTAAAGCCACTGAAGAAAATTAACGTATCAGCGAGCTAGGCGGGGTGCCAGTCATGGTTGCTTTGTAGATACTGCAGCTCACTTTAAAAATGGTCTTGAGTGGCAAGGGATACAAATATATTTCTATCAGTGTGCCAGTTATGTAGTCCTACTTCTCTGACCTTTGATGAGGCTTACTGTGCCATGGAAAATGCCCTTAAAGGGTGCCAGTGTGGAGACCTGGAGTCTGTGGAGCATGTTATGTTATGTTAAAATTATTTATACAGCGCTTGTACACCAGTCGGTTTCTTTGCTAGTATAGGAGCAGAACCAGGGCCTCTCAGGCCCTGGTTCTCCTGGATCTGTCTACTGCCTTTGACACGGTTGATCATACCATCTTGATCGATCGTGTCAAGGGCGCGGGCATTCGGGGACCCGCTCTGGCGTGGATCACCTCATTCTTGGAGAATCGCCAGCAGGCTGTCCAGCTGGCAGGCTTCTCTGCTGCTCCATGCTCTATCACCTGCGGTGTCCCCCAAGGGTCATCCCTTTCTCCTCTTCTTTTCAATCTTTATATCTTTCCCCTTATTTCTGCTCTTCAGAAACTTGATGTCACGGTGTTTAATTACGCCGATGACCTCCAACTTATTTTTAATATCTCCTCTCACTCCTCTTCTGCTCTTAATTTTCAATCGATCATGACCTTCATCAGTGACTGGATGAATCTCAACCACCTTAAGCTCAATCCTGATAAGACCGAGCTAGTGCTTACTGGTGGTGTCTCCAGTCCCTGGTCTTCTTCTTTCTGGCCCCTTTCCCTTGGTTCCCCTCCCTCTCCTTCAGCTTCTGTCAAAACCCTTGGCATCAGAGTTAGCAGTGATCTCTCCATGCACTCTCAAATCAGTGCGGTGGTTTCATCCTGCTTTCTTAAGTTACGGATTATACGTAAAATTTCCCGTTTTTTTTCTACCGCGGCACTGAAACTCATTTTGCTAGCCATGGTTATATCCTGTCTGGATTACGGAAAAGCTCTGTATGTTGGTATTCCTGCATACGAGCTCCACCGTCTTCAACAAATCCAGAACCAGGCTGCCAGGCTTGTCTACAAACTCCCCAAACACTATCATGCCACCCCACTGCTAAAAACATTACATTGGTTACCGCTCTCTGAACTTTCCCTTTTCAAACTTGGATGTCTGATCTTCAGGGCTCTTGCCGGCACAGCTCCTGCATTTACTATTTCCAAACTTAAGGCTTACGTTCCCAGCCGGGCCCTGCGGACCGCCTCCAAGCACCTTCTATGCATCCCCCGTTTCAGAAGGAAGAAACATGGTGGCATCAATCAATCAATCAATCATTACATTTATAGAGTGCTCTACATACCCGTGAGGGTCTCAAGGCGCTGGGGGAGGGGGGGCCCGCTACTGATCGCAGAGCCAGGTCTTGAGGAGTCTTCTGAAGGCCAGCAGGTCCTGAGTCTGTCGTAGGTTGGTTGGGAGAGTGTTCCATAACTTGTCGGCGAGGTAGGAGAAGGATCTTCCGCCGGCTCTGGTTTTCCGGATCCGAGGGACTGTGGTGAGGGCGAGGTTGGCTGAGCGGAGGCTTCGGGTGGGGGTGTGGAAGCTGAGTCGGTTGTTGAGGTAGGTGGGTCCGACGTTGTGTAGTGCTTTGTGTGTGTGGATGAGGAGTTTGAAGGTGAGCCTCTTGTTGACGGGGAGCCAGTGCAGGCCTCTCAGGTGGGGTGTGATGTGACTCCGGCGGGGGACGTCGAGGATCAGTCGAGCCGAGGCATCCTGGATTCGTTGTAGTCGTCCCAGGAGCTTGTTTGTAGTTTCTGAGTAGAGGGCGTTCCCGTAGTCTAGTCTGCTGGTGATGAGGGCCTGGGTGACGGTTTTCCTAGTGTCGGTAGGGATCCATTTGAAGATTCTGCGGAGCATTCCGAGGGTGTTGAAGCAGGATGCGGAGACAGCGCTGACTTGCCTGGTCATGGAGAGGGAGGAGTCGAGGATGATCCCCAGGTTGCATGCATGGTCCGTGGGTTCCGGGGCTGTGCCAAGCGAGGTGGGCCACCAGGAGTCGTCCCAGGCTGATGGGGCGGGTCCGAGGATGAGGACCTCCGTCTTGTCTGAGTTCAGCTTCAGTCTGCTGTCCTTCATCCAGTCGGCTACGGCCCTCATTCCTCTGTGGAGGTTGGCTTTGGCGGTGTGGGGGTCTTCGGTGAGGGATATGATCAGCTGGGTGTCGTCGGCGTAGGAAATGATGTTGAGGTTATGTTGTCGTGCGACGTGGGCGAGAGGAGCCATGTAGATATTGAACAGCGTCGGGCTGAGGGAGGATCCCTGCGGGATGACGCAGATGATCTCTGTGGTTTTTGAGCGAAAGGGTGGGAGGCGGACGCTCTGGGTTCTGCTGGAGAGGAAGGATGTGGTCCAGGCCAGGGCCTTCTCTTGAATACCGGCGTCATGGAGACGTGCTGATAGGGTGCGGTGGCAGACTGTGTCAAAGGCTGCTGATAGGTCCAGGAGGATGAGGGCGGCAGTTTCTCCTCTGTCCATCAGGGTCCTGATGTCGTCAGTGGCGGCGATGAGGGCGGTTTCGGTGCTGCGAAAGCCGGACTGGGAAGGGTCCAGGACATTGTTGTCTTCAAGGTAGCGGGTTAGCTGTTTGTTGACAATCTTCTCTGTCACTTTTGCCGGGAACGGGAGCAGGGAGATGTGCCGGAAGTTCTTGAGGTCCTTGGGGGTCTGCCTTGGGTTTCTTCAGAAAGGCGTTGATCTCGGCGTGCTTCCAGCATTCCGGGAAGTTGGATGTCTCAAAGGAGCAGTTGATTTTTTCCGGAGGTGGGGCGCGATGGTTGTGCTGGCCTTGTTGAAGACGTGGTGAGGGCAGGGGTCCAATGGGGATCCGGAGTCGATCCAGTTCATGGTTTTGATGGTGTCTTCGTTGCTGACGCTGGACCAGGTGGTCAGGCGGCTGGTGTGGGTGGTAGTCGCGGGGATGGAGGACTCAGTGGTGGGTGCGGGGGGGTTGGAGTTGAAGCTGTCGTGGATGTCGGTGATCTTGCAGTGGAAGAAGGCAGCCAGGGAGTCGCACAGGTCTTGTGATGGTGGGATGTCGCTGGGGTTGGAGAGTTCCTTCACGATGCTGATGAGCTCTTTGGTGTTGTGCACGTTGTTGTCTAGGCGGTCCTCTTGGCGGTCCTGATGAGTTGGTGGTGTCTGCGGGTGGCGCTCTTGAGGGCTGTGTGGCTGTCTGGTGTTCGGTCGTGGAGCCATTTCTTCTCCAGCTTCCGACAGGTGTGCTTGGAGATCCGGAGATCTTCGGTGAACCAGGTGGCTTTCTTGTTGGTGTGGTTGGTTGTGGAGGGCTTGAGAGGGGCGAGGGTGTTGGCGCAGTCGTTGATCCACTGTGTGAGGTTGGTTGCGGTGGTGTCTGGGTCGGTGGGGTCGGTGGGTGGTCTCCGGGCGAGGGTGGTCGTCAGTTGGTCAGTTGGTCCTCGGTGACCTTGCCCCAGCAGCGGCGCGGCAGCTGTTGGGTGCGGTGGTGTGTGGTGGGTTTCCTAAAGGTGCAGTGGACGCATCTGTGGTCGGTCCAGTGGGGTTCGGAGGTGTATTTGAAGGAGACGTGGGGACTTGCGGAGAAGATGGGGTCAAGTGTGTGTCCAGCGGCTTGGGTGGGTGTCGTCATGAGCTGTTTGAATCCGAGGTTGACGAGGTTGTCGATCAGGGCGGTGGAGTTGGCGTCGTTGTTGTTCTCGAGGTGGAAGTTCAGGTCTCCAAGGAGGATGTAGTCCATGGAGGCGAGGGCGTGGGTGCTGATGAGGTCGGTGATGGTGTCGCTGAACTGTGGTCGGGGTCCGGGAGGTCTGTAGATGAGTGTTCCTCTGAGGGTCGTGTTGGGGTCGGTGTGAATCTGGAAGTGCATGTGCTCGGCGGTGGTGAGGGTGTCGTCGGTGTTAGTTGAGATTCTGATGGAGTCTTTGTGGACGATGGCGATTCCACCTCCCACTCTGTTGGTGCGGTCTCAGCGGGAGATCTTGTAGCCCTGTGGGATGACTATGGCGATGTCTGGTGCTGAGGTGGCGCTCAGCCAGGTCTCCGTCAGAAAGGCGACGTCGGGGTTGGTGGAGTCTAGGAGGTCCCAGAGTTCGATGGCGTGTTTGCGAGCTGAGCGAGTGTTGAGGAGGATGCAGCGGAGGTGGTTGGGTTCTTTGGCTGGTGTTTTGGTGGGCTGGATGCTGGTCTAGCTGCAGTGGCGGCAGGTGAAGGGTCCTTGGGTGCGCTTCGTGGTGGCCCGGTAGCAGGGGTGGGCTCATCCAGTGTTGAGTGCGCGGAGGGTGCTGGAGTCGTACTGCAGTCTGGCGTAGCGGGGGCGCGGGGTCCAGGGGTTCTGGCGCTGGGTGCAGTCCAGGCGCGGACAGGCGCAGACAGGCTTGCGCTTCCGTGCGGCGTCCTCTATAAATGGTGAAGTGGGAGGGAGGAGCAGCTGGGAGACAGGAGCGGGGTGGCCAAAGGGCGACAGAGGGAGCGTGGCACATAAGGAAAAGGGGCGGGCCGCAGGGGAGCAGCGGCAGGAAGCAGGGGGGCACCGAAGCAGGAAACAGTCACGGAGGGCACAAAATAAACAAAGTAAACTGGCAACAGGCACTAAACAGGGCACAAGTCAGGAGAAAAAACACTGGGGCAACAACAATAATACTTCACGAGTGCTGGTGCGGCGGCGGGCTCGCGGCAGCAGCAGTGAGGGCAGGAGTCCTGGTCACACACGGGGGGGAGCCGTGCGGTGTGTGAAGCGACCGGCCCTGCGAGCAGGGTCAAGGGTCACAGCTCACCACCGCGCGGCGTCCTCCATAAATGGCCAAGTGGGAGGGAGGAGCAGCTGGGAGGCGGGAGCAGGGTGGCCAATGGGCGACAGAGGGAGCGTGGCCCAGAAGGAAAAGGGGCGGGCCGCAGGGGAGCAGCGGCGGGAAGCGGGGGGGCACAGAAGCGGGAAACATATTATTCATATGCTTGTGTAAAAAGTCCTGTCTTCAAAAGTTGTCTGAATCTGAGATAATTAACAGTCATTCTGATGTTAAATGGGAGACGGTCCCAGACCCGAGGGGCCAATACAGAGAATCTTGTACCTCATTGTCTTTTCTTCTTAAAAGGGGGAATAGTCAGAAGATTAAGATGAGATTTCCTCAAATTACAAGAGGGAGTATACTTTTGAATTCAGGAAGAAATAAACTTGGGGCAGTCGCTGTAGAGAGATTTAAAAATGAAACATCCCGTCTTAAAGGCCACGCTTTTTTTCACCGGCAATCAGTGTCATTTCCTTATGAAGGGTGTGATATGACATCTCCTACATTGTTGGTAGATCAACCTGCCTGCCAGGTTTTGTACCAGTTGCAATCTCTTAGTCAAGTAGTCTGGAAGACAAGATAGATTGAGTTAGCATAATCTATGAATGGGGTAACTAAAGCAAGGATAACCTGGATGATGGTTTCAAAAGTGAGAAATCTGCCAATGTTCCTAACCATCCTGAGCTGATGAAAACAGCATGACACTACTGTCCCAACTTGAGGCTTCATATAGAGTTTGTTCTCAACAAGGACGACAAGACTTTTTACTGAGTTCTTTGGTTGAGGGGGAGTGCCCATTTCAGTTAGCCACAAAATGGAGTTACAAACATTTTGTGTGCCTCCAGTCAGGGCGCTCTCCGCCTTATCAGAGTTTCATTTGAGTTGATTGCCATTCATCTAGTCACGGATGAATAGCATTGTATTTTAGAGTCAGCAGAACCATCAATAGCAAAAAGAAGTTGCATATCATCTGCATAATTAGAAACGCCCACCTTCATGTTCCTTAGGGTTGGCACTAAAGGATGAATATATAGAATGAACAGATGGGGGGGAAAGGAAGACCCCAGAGGTACTCCACAACCGAGCTGAACCTTAGGGGAGCTGAAAGGAGACAAACAGATTGACTTTTGTCTGAGTGTTTGTTTTAAAAGGGGGCAAACCAGTCCTGCACCATGCCCTGTATTCCCATAGCTCCGACGCTGCGCACCAGAAGTTCATGGGTGACCAAGTAAAAAGCCGCAAATAGGTTGGGGAACACAAGTGCTTGTATGGCAGCTCTTTCATTTTCTTCCCTCAATTTATCCGATACTGAGTGCCCCCATTCAGATAAGAGAGCATAGCGGTTTGAGCAGCATTTTGGAGTCACATTTCTGCAAGGACAGGCTGGCCTGATTTTCTAGTCAATGTTTCCCTTGAAGGTGAGGCCTGTCTCCTCAGTGAATGCAAGTGACCTAGCATTGTGTGGAAATTGGTGTCCCAAACTGTCTGGGATCATCTTTATGAGGCAGTTTTAGACTGGTTATTGCTTGCTATTCATGGTGTACGGTAGAAGTTCATTTTTGATGAGGCTGAGCTTCAGGTAGGTGCAGAGCATTCAGGTCTGGATGAGGTGCAGGCAGAGTTGGATGTCTGCAATCTAGGAGAGGTTCAAGTAAACTTGTGTGCCATTTGCATAATACTGAATTTTGATTCTGTCAAAAGGAGTAGGGTCCCAGTGGAGTCTATGTAGAGGTTGAAGAGAACGGGGGACAGGATGGAACCCTTATGCTTTTGCAGGCAATATGGATCTTCTGGGACCTGGAGGCACCCATGTGAATAAACTAGAGTCTGTTTGATAGGTAGGAGGCGAATTATTGATTGAAGGAATATGCCAGTGAATCCTATTCAAGGTTGCAGAGTGTAGATGAGAGAGTGAGGAAACGTGGTATAGGTGCCTAAGAGTTACAGCAACTTCAAGAAGTAGAGATTGTTTTTCTATGTGATTATGAGGGTGTCTTCTGTGATTTGTAAGGTAGTTGTCTCTGTTTTACAGCATGATTTGAAGATGGATTGGTAACCATGCAGGAGATGGATGCCACTGTTCATAGTGTTATGTGTGATCTTAGTGTTTTTCAATGATCTTGAAGATGAGGAGTGGGTGAGTGAAGAGCTGGCAGTTGTCAAGTCCATCAGCATTTAAAGTGGATTTCTTTATGAGTGGGAGGATCTGGCATGACTTAGCTTATGGAAAGATGCACTTGGTGAGTGAGGCATAGTGGCGAGTAGAGGTCAGAAAACATCTCCAGAGAGGTCTTTTATGAAGGACGAGGATAAGGCATCATCTTCGCTGGAGGCGGCTTTGAGGGAGGTGCGGTTGTTGGTTGCAAGAGAGTAGTTTGAAGGATGGCCATTGTGGGATGCAGGCGGAGGTTGGGATGAGGGAGTCAGAGAACGGGCAGGCTCGGGGTTGTTAATGTGTTGTCAGATTATCTGAATTTATTCACTGAAGCAGAGATTAATGGTATTACACTTGTCCTTGGAGTTTGTGATTGGAGAGTCAGGCAGGGGGTTGATGTAGTGCTCAAGTGTCTTGAAGAATGCTCTGCTTCTGTATGCAGCTTCATTGATGGTGTTGGTATAGCACTTGGCTTTTGCGGATATCACAAATTGTCTGCCTGCTGACTTAGGTAATGTGAGGTGGTATGGGGGTTATACTTTTTTTTTACAATTTCTTTAATGTCTGCAGATTGAGCATTATCTTCAGCATGCAAGTGCAGGTTGCGCACAGGTGACTCAAATATGGCACTTGTGACTCAAATAATAGTTAGGTACAGGTGAATCCAACGCACAGATGACTCATATATAGATTGTGTCAAGTGACTCAATTAGAGATGTGACTCAAAGTTGGTAAGAGGTATTTCAAATGCACCCATGACTTTTATACAGATTGGGAGCAGGTGAGTAAAGAAGTTTGTGCACAAACAGTTCAAGCTGAATGTGATTACACATCTGCGAAATGCATTGAATGACTTACTTGCCAGTAGAGAATGTTGCTGTGAAGGTTGATAATGTGAAGCTCTAATTGGTCTAGTGGGTGGTATCATAATACCAAATGTTGGTGTTTCAAAAAGAATCGCCCTTTATCCTAATTGGTCATCAGTCTGACTCTGAGACAGGCCAAAATTAGAGTCCCCCTGAACAGAAGATGTCTTGGATTCAACATGGGGGCGTTGTTCACTCTTTGCAGACCTTCTGGAAAAGCAACAGCAGCTTGACTACTAAATAGATAGGTCAAGCAGAAAACAAGCATAATGACGACAGGGTATCCAAGATGGTTGTGGTTGTTCAAGCTTCCTGAAATTGGTATAAATGGCTATTTACTCTAATTAAGCCTAATTTTAAACTGGACTCACTGCTAATGGGAACCAATATATTTCCCCTTTTAACTCCTTCGATGCTGATGATGGAACCGCTCCGTCATCAGCTGCGGTGGCGCTGTGCTGATGACGGAGCGGTTCCGTCATGGCCCGCTAGCCGCGCCTGCGCGGCGCGGATTCCGCGCCTGCGCTGGGCGTTCCATTGAGCGGGCGGGGCCACGACGGAACCGCTCCGTCATGAGCACAGCTCAACCGCAGCGAGTGAAGGAGCGGTTCCGTCATCAGCATGGGCGCCCCGCGCGGTCGCCCCGCCCCCTTAGCGCTGTGGCGGAATAGCCGCCGCAGCAAAGGTGCTAATAAATTTAGTCGCAGGGAATGTAGTGCAGTGCAGAACATCCCACTACAGGCCTATGTACAAGCTACATTTTGTAGTATCTGCAGTAGTACTACAAAATTCTATTCACTAACGTCTGAGTAGAAAACTAAGACTTCCGGAAAATGGGGAATAAATACACCTAAATGGGGGCTGTTTGGAGGTGCTTAAGAAGGGGTTTAGGGAGGGAAATGCAAATACAAATACCCACACACAAAAGAGAAAGACCATTGCTAATCACAAACTATACTTATAAAGATACTACAGCCAAAAAGGTCTGAAAAGGGTATTACATGTACTCCAGCTCAGCCTCGGAGTAAGTAAAAAACCATGCATTGCCAATCACAGGTACTGCAGCACACTCTCATATAAAACAATGGAGGCAGAGACTTCAAATGACACCTCCTACTCAGCAATTATTGTTAAATAAACAAACAAAACAACACTTTTTGAAATAAGTGTATTTTGTTTAAAATATATATATTATATATATATATATCTACATATATAGTTACATACACACATATAATTATAATTGAGAATTTAGGACCATATGTATCAAGCCTTTTGTGATTCGCAAAGGCTGAAATTCGCAGAATTTCGGCCTTTGCGAATCGCAAACAGCCTTTTTGCATGTTTTGGGATGTATGAAACATTCCCAAAATAAGGAATTGCAAAGTTGTGCGATTCCTTATTTTGCCATAGCATTTAGGGAATCGCAATTTTGCGATTCCTTAAATGCTATGTATGTAGCATTTTTGGCTAGCGAATTTTGGTTAAGAATTCGCAAATTACCACCAACTTGTAGTTGATGGTAACTTGCGAATTCTTCAAAAAATGCACAATTTGGCATTTTTGAAAGTGGCATGTGATGCACACACATGCCCATAGGGCATGTATGTGCGCCATATGCACACACATGTGCATTTCAGGGGTGCAGCAGGGTGTCTTTGAGACACCCCTGCACCCTTGAAATAATTCTCAAATTGCGATTAGCAAATTGCGAATTCGCAATTTGAGAATTATTTCGCAATCATTCCTATGGGCCTCCTGGCCCATAGGAATGCATTGGAAATTATTCCTTAATTGCGAATTCGCTAAATGCGAATTCGCAAATAAGGAAGAGTAAGGAATCGCTAAAAAAAAGCGATTTTTTTCATACATACCATTTTGCAATTCCTAAATAGCGATTCCTTAAAAATCGCTATTTAGGAATCGCAAAATAGTTTCTTGATACATATGGCCCAATGTGATGAGCATTATTTATAAAATATTGAAATTAAATGAACCTTTTGTTTAAAAAAGAAAAATTATTTAAATGAATGCTATACATAACTTTTAAGAATTTTGACTAACTATTAAGTGCATGACTGTAGATGGTCATTTTAAATTATTCTTAAGAAGTATGTTTTCAAAATTAAATTAATTATTTAATACACATCTTTAATGTTCTTTGCCATTTTATTTGATGAATTCTATGTTTAAAATACATATATATAATTATTTAATATTAATATTTTATGTTAAAATACTTTTTTTCATGCATGAACTTGAATCGTTTGTACTATACTTTCCCAATAGGGAGATTTTCGCCACGTTGGTGGAAAGTAATGTGTGAAAAGTTATGAGTAGTACATTTACACTCGTAAATGCTGGTGTAGGAGGCTCCAAGAGGTGAAGACATGTAAGTCTGCACCCAGGAGTAACTATACCCTGAGAAGTGGAAAACAGCAAAAAAGTCTAAAGTTACTACAACGTACAGTAATAGATTTACATGTGAGTAAACTTGTACATATACTGTTACCTTTCTGATAAGGCTCCAATCTAGTGTTAATAGTGCACCCTCCTTAAGGAAAATCTTTTTGGGAGCAGAAGCCTCTCGAACCCTTATACCACTCAATGGTTTCAAAACGACAGCAGCATACAACTATACCCCATCGGCACAGAACAAACTAAAACAACGTTGCTGGTAAATATAACAATTCGAAATATTTCTGGCTGGAAGACACATTGCTGCATGCAGACTAAGGGCACATTGGTAGACTATCAGGACTAATTAACATCCTTTGTGCGTGCATATATACTTAGCTGATTACAGTGCAGGTCATCACTCAGAGCTCATCCCTATTCTCATTTGCAGAGAATAGCTTAAGGCACAGCCTCAATCCTATTAATCTGCAGAACAACCCATGTTATCGGCACAGCAAAATGAATCTTTACAAAGGCAAATTAAGTGAAACGTATTTAAGTAACCACAATGTTAGCTCTGTGAATATGACATTTGTAACATAAACATCACAAAACAGTCTATAGAGTGCATTTATAAGTGGGAGGGTAAAAGTGAGTATAAGAGACTGTCTCAGAATTGTAATTGTATTTAGATAGTAATTACTACCCCTGACGATGCGTGGAAGCACTTTTCGGTGAGTAGCACGCTACTCCAGATCCCAAAAAGGATTAGCGGTGCTTTAGTATAGGAAAATATGAGTTCATTTGAGCGGTGGACATGCAAGTCTGTTAGTTGGATTAAATAGGATAACAGGGGAATAGAAGATGGAAGAGTCCAGAAAGTGGTATTTGGGAGGTAGTAAGATGAGGTTTGGGATGAGTAAACAGCTAGATGAAGGCAGGAAGAGTATATAGAAAGCGACTAGGAAGATTTCAGTAGTAAAATGAGGTTTTGGATGAGCCAAAGAGGAACAGAGTAGGGAAGAGTCTAGAAAGGGCTATGTTGCAGATCATATTAGTAGAATAAGGTTGAGAATGAGTCAGAGAAGGGAGGTATGGTGGGACATAGAGTAGTGCATTGGAGAGAGTCAAAGGTTTTTTTCTTCTACATTTGGAGGAAATTAATAATTGAATAGATGCAAAAATACATAGCAAGGGTACACATGTATAAGGAAGACAATATCGCGAGATTTAAATTTGTATTGTATAAACTCATATTTGCAAGTGTTGCTGTACTTGAAGATAATTTATTTGTGTATTTTTATAACTAATTTGGGCACATATATACATGAACAACTGGCCACTAATCATTAGGGTGTGAGCTTTTAATATTTTTACTTCATGCATACCTTGATACTTAAGTAGTGGACCAAATTAAATGTTTCTGTCCTTTTACTCTATTAAAAAAAAAAAAAAATGAGACCAGTATTCAGAACCTTGTTCTATCACCATACTCATAGTCCGATGATTCTTGCACCGTACTCGTAGCCCTGTAGTGCTCGCACCATACTCGTAGATGAGAATGTTACAACTTATACTCCACACCGTGGAAAATGCAGTCAGACATTTCTATATTGCATTGTGGAATATCTCTTCTAGTAACAAGATGCATATTTTGAGGCGCCTGTACATTAGCTTTCCTACTTGCAACAAGAATGTCATTGTGCAAAAAG
Source organism: Lissotriton helveticus (assembly GCF_964261635.1). Taxonomy (NCBI): domain Eukaryota; kingdom Metazoa; phylum Chordata; class Amphibia; order Caudata; family Salamandridae; genus Lissotriton; species Lissotriton helveticus. Next base: position 1,073,543,477 of record NC_136065.1, on the reverse strand, counting down.
AGTCTTTATTTTTTGTTAAATCAACTATGTGGACACTTGCTAACTCGATCCCTTGGCCAGGTTTCCCTCCAAAACAAATAGCAAGGTGAAAGTACCACTTGGAATTTGTATAATATTGGACCTTGAAGGAAAGGAGCACTAGAGGATACAGACTCATGTCCCCAAACATGTAGTCAATTACAACAAAAGTTGTTTGTTTCTTTTCATACCTACAATCCCAAGTAAGAACAAAACAAGATTAGTGGTCTCCAGTCATACGTGAACCATGCTGTAAAGTTACTGTCCCTCTGATCACAGGATCAGACCATTGAGAAATACGTGAGCCATGATGGGAAGTTACTGCCCCTCTGGTTACAGGTTGAGATCATTGAGAAAACCACCACAAAAATAAAATTAATAAGATAAATCTTTAATATTATGAACAACAAGAGTTTTTACAGGTTCTGCAAGATAAATAAGCACTCAAATTATGTAGATTCCAGCTAGTTATGAAAGATTTTAGGACTGAGTTACACTGTTAGAATTTAATATAAGTAACTCTTCTGAATAAAAAGTATCAAATATTGTTGGGCTATTTTACAATAAACCTAATTTACAAATGGCATCATAACACCCAGCGACTCTTCACACATAAAATATACCTATGCATAATATATGGTATCCAATTGAATTACTGGAGTCACTATCACGAAGGAGATATATTTTCCTGTTTACACATACAACATGCCTTTAATAAAAAGGAATTATCAGCATTTCCATTTTCATTGGCCAATACACTCATGTGCACTTTTGAATTGAATATATGTGGAATTAAAGAAGAAATCTGTATAATAAGAGCGTTTTCACAAGTGTTTACGTGTGATATAGTGTAGGTGATCATGAGCTTTTATTGATGCAAATAACTTGACTACTGCCTGCTCCCCAACAAACCTTTTCTTATTTTTACATTCACATAAGGGATGGGTGTGCCTCTTCTCTTTCACGAATCTGTCGGCCCACCCTTACCAGAAGTCTAGTTGTTCAATGTTTCCCAAATGGGTTATGTTAAAACATTGATACATACCATAATGAATTGTTATTTGGAAGGTGTAACGTCCTCCTCAGCCAGAGTACTCGCAAATGAATACACCACACATGGAGCTTCTTATTACACACCTTTATTCCTCTTCGTGTAACTGCAAACTTAACAGTCTAAACCTGAAAGCTATTCTCCACACCCAATAAACATCACAGTTCCACGAAGTCCATCTTTGACCAAAAGGGTTCCACCATTGCTAACTCATAAGACACTACATCTCTCCCTCTGTTAAATAAAAAATACAATATTTTTCTTACAGATATATACATTACAACTCTTCTATGAGTTATTGTGGCGCTTTACTCAAATGCCCATATCATGTCCCCAGAAACTCGGAAGAGATAGGAGGATTGTCCATGACTAACACTGGTGACAGAAGTAGTCAGTGGGTTCAATCAATCAATCAATCAATCATATCATTTATATAGCGCACTACTCACCCGGAGGGTCTCAAGGCGCTGGGGGGAGGGGGTCCGCTACTGTTCGAACAGCCAGGTCTTGAGCTGCTTCCTGAAGGCGAGGTGGTCTTGGGGCAGGCGGAGGTGGGTCAGAAGCGAGTTCCAAGTCTTGGCGGCCAGGTAGGGGGAAGGACCTTCCTCCTGTGGTGGTTCTTTGGATGCGGGGGACGGCGGCGAGGGCGTGGCTGGTCGATCGGAGCTGGCGCGTGGGAGCGTAGAAGTTGAGACGGCTGTTGAGGTATCCTGGGCCTTGGTTGTGTAGGGCTTTGTGTGCGTGGGTGAGGAGACGGAAGGTGATTCTCTTGTTGACCGGGAGCCAGTGCAGGTCTCTCAGGTGTCCGGAGATGTGGCTGCGGCGGGGGATGTCCAGGATGAGTCATGCTGAGGTGTTCTGGATCCGCTGGAGTCTCTTCTGGAGTTTGGCGGTGGTTCCGGCGTAGAGGGAGTTGCCGTAGTCCAGACGGCTGGTGACGAGGGCCTGGGTGACCGTCTTCCTGGTCTCGGTGGGGATCCATTGGAAGATCTTGCGTAGCATGCGCAGGATGTTGAAGCACGACGAGGAGACGGCATTGACTTGTCTGGTCATGGAGAGGGATGAGTCCAGGATGAAGCCCAGGTTACGTGCGTGGTCTGTGGGTTTGGGTGCGCTGCCCAGGGCGGGGGGCCACCAGGAGTCATCCCAGGCGGAGGGTGCGGATCCCAGGATGAGGACTTCCGTCTTGTCCGAGTTCAGTTTCAGGCGACTGTTCATCATCCACTTGGCAACGTCTGTCATCCCTTCGTGTAGGTTGGCTCTGGCGGTGACGGGGTCTTTGGTGAGGGAGATGATCAGCTGGGTGTCGTCGGCGTAGGAGATGATGCTGAGGTTGTACTGGCGTGTGATGGCTGCGAGGGGGCTCATGTAGACGTTGAAGAGTGTTGGGCTGAGCGAGGAGCCTTGAGGAACGCCGCAGATGACTTCGGTGGCCTCTGATCTGAACGGGGGGAGGCGGACTCTGTGTCCTTCCGGAGAGGAAGGAGATGATCCACTCCAGTGCCTTCTCCTGGATTCCGACGTTGCTGAGGCGCTGTACTAGGGTACGGTGGCAGACAGTGTCGAAGGCCGCGGAGAGGTCCAGGAGGATGAGGGCCGCTGTTTCTCCGTTGTCGAGCAGGGCTCGGATGTCATCGGTGGCTGCGATCAGGGCGGTCTCGGTACTGTGGTTGGCCCGGAAGCCAGACTGCGAGAGGTCGAGGGAGCCGTTCGTCTCGAGGAAGGCGGCCAGTTGCTTGTTGACGGTCTTCTCGATGACTTTTGCCGGGAATGGGAGCAGCGAGATGGGGCGGTAGTTCTTGAGGTCGGTGGGGTCGGCTGATGGCTTTTTAAGTAGGGCGCTGAGTTCGGCGTGCTTCCAGCTCTCCGGGAAGGTCGCGGTGTCGAAGGAGGTGTTGATGATGTCTCGCAGGTGGGGTGCGATGACAGCGTCAGCCTTGTTGAAAACGTGGTGAGGGCAGGGGTCTGTCGGAGATCCGGAGTGAATATAGTTCATAGTGTTGACGGTGTCTTCGGTGCTGATCGGGGTCCAGGCACGGAGGGTGGTTGTGGGGGGGGGGGGGGGTTCGATCGTGGCGTGCGTCGGTTGAATGCTGAAGCTGTTGTGTATGTCCGCGATCTTGTTGTGGAAGTAGGAGGCGAGGGAGTTGCAAAGGTCTTGCGAAGGGGTGATGTCGTTGTTTCCGGCGTTGGGGTTGGAGAGCTCTTTCACGATGTTGAAGAGTTCTTTGCTGTTGTGTGCGTTGTTGTCTAGTCGTTCCTTGAATGCGGTTTTCTTGGTGGCGCGGATCAGTTGGTGGTTTTTTTCGGGTGGCGAGCTTGAGGGCAGTCATGTTGTCCGGCGTCGGGTCTCTGCGCCAGGTTTTCTCGAGTGCTCTGCAGTTCTTCTTGGAGCTCTTGAGTTCGTCGTTAAACCATGGTGCTTTCTTGCTGCCGGGTCTGCTCGGCGGGGTCTTCAGAGGGGCGAGGTCGTCTGCGCAGTCGCTGATCCATTTCGTGAGGTTGGTGGCCGCTTGGCTGGGGTTCGTTGTGCTGGTGGGAGGGTTCTTGCTCAGGGAGGTAGCGAGCTGGTCTGCAGTGATCTTGTTCCAGCTTCTGCGGGGAATCTGTTGCTGGTGATGGTGGAGCGTGGTCCTTCTGAAGCTGAAGTGGACGCAGTTGTGGTCCGTCCAGTGGAGTCCCGTGGCGTGGCTGAAGGCGATGTCCTTGCTGGAGGAGAAGATCGGGTCGAGTGTGTGTCCGGCGTAGTGGGTGGGGGTGGTCACCAGTTGCTTGAGTCCGAGGTTGGCGAGGTTGTCCAGCAGGGTGGTGGTGTTGCGATCGTTGTTGTTCTCCAGGTGGAAGTTGAGGTCCCCGAGGAGGATGTAGTCAACGGAGGGAAGGGCGTGCGGGGTGATGAAGTCGGCGATGTCCTCGCTGAATTGTGTGCGTGGTCCCGGGGGTCTGTAGATGAGAGTGCCTCTGAGGGTGGTCTTGGGGTTGACGTGGATCTGGAAGTGCAGGTGTTCGGTGGGTGCGAGGGTATCGTCGGTGTCGGTCGTGATGCGGATGGTGTTTCTGTGGATGATGGCGATGCCTCCTCCGGTCTGGTTGATGCGGTCCCTCCGGATGATCTTGTAGCCGTCCAGGATGGCGATGGCGATGTCGGGCGCTGAGGAGGCGTTCATCCAGGTTTCCGTGAGGAAGGCGACGTCTGGGGCTGTGGTGTCGAGCAGGTTCCAGAGCTCGACGGCGTGTCTGTGGACGGAGCGGGTGTTGAGCAGGATGCACTTCAGGTGGCTGCTGCTGGAGTTCGGCTTGGTGGGTGCTGGTGTAGCGTGGGTCCGGTTGCAGGTGAAGTTGCAGGAGTGGCAGCTGAAGGGTCCGAGGGTGCGTTTCGGTGTGGCTCGGTAGCAGCCCGGGGTTCGGCCGGTGTTGAGTGCGTGGAGTTCTGTGGCGTCGTAGGTCCGTCGGGTCGGCTTCCGTCGGTGGGGGCCAGGGGTCCTGGCACTGGGCGCGGTCCAGGCGCAGACGGGCGCAGACGGGCTTACCTTTGGCGCACCTTCGGCGCACAATCGGCGCGCCCGCTGCGCGTCAACGCTGCGCGTATGCACGGTCGCCATTTATGGCGAAGTGGGAGGGAGGGCGGAGCAGCTGGGAGGTGGGAGCGGGGAGGGCACAGAAGGGAAGGGGGCGTGGCCGCACGCAGGCGGCGGGAAGCGGGGAGCGAGAAGCGGGTGGGGGGCACGGAAATCGGCACTAAACAGAGCAGGGCACAAAGACAGGACAATTAGAAATATAAATGGCACAGAGCACAGAAATAAAATGGTACAGGCAGCATAAAATGTACAGTAAACACGCAAACTATGACGGCGGGGGGCGGGGGCGACGGGGCGGGCTCAGCGAGGCTGAGGGCAGTAGCGAGGGGACGCACACGCTACAGCTGGTGGCCGTGCGGCGCAGGGGTGTCCTGGGGTCAGGTCACACTCACCTGCGCTGCACGGTCGCCATTTATGGCGAAGTGGGAGGGAGGGCGGAGCAGCTGGGAGGTGGGAGCGGGGAGGGCACAGAAGGGAAGGGGGCGTGGCCGCACGCAGGCGGCGGGAAGCGGGGAGCGGGAAGCGGGTGGGGGGGCACGGAAATCGGCGCTAAACAGAGCAGGGCACAAAGACAGGACAATTAAAAATATAAATGGCACAGAGCACAGAAATAAAACGGTACAGGCAGCACAAAATATACAGTAAACACGCAAACTATGACGGCGGGGGGCGGGGTCGACGGGGCGGGCTCAGCGAGGCTGAGGGCAGTAGCGAGGGGACGCACACGCTACAGCTGGTGGCCGTGCGGCGCGGGGGTGTCCTGGGGTCAGGTCACACTCACCTGCGCTGCACGGTCGCCATTTATGGCCAAGTGGGAGGGAGGGCGGAGCAGCTGGGAGGTGGGAGCGGGGAGGGCACAGAAGGGAAGGGGGTGTGGCCGCACGCAGGCGGCGGGAAGCGGGGAGCGGGAAGCGGGTGGGGGGGCACGGAAATCGGCGCTAAACAGAGCAGGGCACAAAGACAGGACAATTAAAAATATAAATGGCACAGAGCACAGAAATAAAACGGTACAGGCAGCACAAAATATACAGTAAACACGCAAACTATGACGGCGGGGGGCGGGTCGACGGGGCGGGCTCAGCGAGGCTGAGGGCAGTAGCGAGGGGACGCACACGCTACAGCTGGTGGCCGTGCGGCGCGGGGGTGTCCTGGGGTCAGGTCTCAACAGTCTCGCTGGATCCAGTCTGGCGTGGATATCAGGAACTGGTGAATGATGAGGCAAATGTCTGAAATGCGAAGAATCTCTTGTGATGGTCTTTCCAGGACATTGGCAGTCATCAAGTGCCCTTTACTAGTCACAACGTGAATGTGTTCAGCATCAAATGGAGCTTCAGATTAGCATTTTCTCTGTTGTTGTACTAATACCCAATCTCCTTTGGAAAAAGTAGTGTTCTTGGCACATCTGCATGTGCCTGCATACACTTTCATTTTCTGTTAACGACTCAAGTCCTTAGGATGAAGTTCGTTTTCTGTAGTAGATCTTTTGTTGGTCCATTGAGGCAACTAGGTCGCCAGGCTCTCCCGAATATTAACGCAGCAGGACTATCACTTGTCATTGAATGAGGAGTCGAACAATAAGCTCGAAGATTAGAATGCAAGACTGACTTGAGGTCAAGCTTCTCTACTGCAGCATGCTGAACAGCCTTCTTGAATGTGTTCATAAAGCGTTCGATAAAGCCATTTGCCTGTGGCCACAGAGGTCTCCTTTTCTGAACTTCACATTGAGATGACTAAGAAAGTCTCTGAATTCTCGACTGTTAAAAGGTGGGACATTGTCAGACTTCAGGATTGAAGGAACACCCCATGTCACAAAGATACCATCTAATCTCTTGATGACTCTTTCCTGAGTAACAGATGAAAGATCTTCTACTACTGGAAAATGGGTATTATCATCAATTACCACTATCAGGTGATGTCCATTGTCAAGGGGGCCAAAGAAGTCAACAGCAATTCTTTCCCATACATGTTCTGGCAACTCAGACATGTTCAAGGAATGTTGGGGCATATTACCAAGGGTGGCGATAGGCAATTATCGCCGGTTTGGCAGCCGTTTTCGGCCGCTAAGCAGCGATAATTCTATCGCTCTATTAGCAAGCTGTCGCTAACTGATGTTAGCGACAGCTTTTAGGCGATAGCGAGCGGTTTGGGGCCCACTTTGCATGTCAGCGATATTTATCGCTAATGACATGCAAAGTGGGCGTACCCAACCTGTTAGCGACTGAAAGCAGTCGCTAACGTCGCTATCGCCTATTAGCAAGGCAGGCGTAGCGAAGGAAATATTCCAGCTATTGCCAAAAACTAACGCCTGCTCAGACCAGTTCTTAGCCATGTTATCCAATGGGAGGTGGATAACATGGCTAAGAGAATTTCGCCGCTAATGCGTGAATATCGCTGTATTCTCAGCGATATTCACGCATTTCGCCTCTATCGCTGGATATTTTAGCACAATGGAGAAAAACGTTGCTAATAGCATGTTTTCTCCGCTAACATATCCAGCGATAGGTAGCGATAAAAAAATTGTCGCTTAGCCTATTTAGCGATAATTATCGCTACTTGTTGGTAATATGCCCCTTTGAGTGGTTTTGGATGATAAGCAGTTGCATAAGTGACAGGTATTCAGTTCTCTTTCAACTCGTTTGTCAAGATGAGGAAACCATGTTTGGTCTCTGAGACCTCATTTTGTGGTAACAATTTCACAATGTTCTTCATGGGCCACTTCAATTATCTGTTGTGGTATTCTCTCCACAATAACAATTCTCGAACCTTGTAAGACAGTACCTTGTTGAGTAATGGACAGCTCAACTTTGGCATTTTTAAACTTCTGCTATTCAGTTTCACTGGAAAAGGGTAGAGTGTGCTGTTTTCAAGACTGATGTGTGATAATATCCTTTAGTTTCAACTTCTCACTCTATCTACTTGTGGCAGTAACAATTTATTCCAATGAAATAGCAGCAGGTGTGTTGGACTTTACAATTAAATTAATGTAGGCTTCAAACGTTTTGGAAGGGGTACCATGACACTGTACTGGCACTCATGAAAAGTAGTCAGCAGGGTTTTGATCTTTCCCTGAATGGTGCATGATAGTGTAGTCATACTCTTGTAATCGCAAACCCCAATGTTCAATGCAAGGAGCAATCTTGGTCTTTGGATTGCCGAAGATGGTCAACAGTGAAACATTCTTTTTCATTATGTCTCTTAAGAAAGCACTTACTTTGACAAAGTCACGTATGTATTGGGAACAGTTGTTGACCATGCCAAGGAGTGACTGTATCATGGCAAGATATTGTCGGGGCTGGTGGTTGACAAAGTCTGCACTTTAGCTGGATCCAGCTTCATAACCCCATCAGAAAAGATATGACCAATGAATTTGAGTTGTGTTTTGTGGAACTCACATTTCTCGACATTTAAATTTAAACCTGTATCAACAAGTAAACGACGCACTTGTGTGAGAGCTTTATCCTGTTCCTTTTGTGTAGCTCCATAAACTAAAATGTCATCACTGTAACTGAAAGCATTCATGAGAGGCTGTATGATATGTCAAAAGATATCTTGCAAAAGTTCCTCAGCTGAAGACACACCAAAACTTAGGGCCTGATTTAGTTCTCGGCAGACGGATTACTCCGTGATTACGGTGATGTATCTCCCATTCGCCGAAATATTAATCTCATTATATCCTATGGGATTCAGCGGACTGGATATCCACCACCATTGTGACGGAGTAACCCATCCGCGGCGATCTAAATCAAGCCCTCTGTCTTATATCTGAACAGACCAATATGTATAGAAAAACTGGTAATGTACCTGCAGTTTGAGTTCCAACTGATAATATACTTTGTTCAGATCAAGGTGAGGAGGATTTTGGCACCATTTAGCTGTGTGATCATGTCAGCAATGTGCAGACCTGGATTTAATTCTCTTTCAATTGCCTTGTTCGCTTGATGCATATCAACACAGATGCGTACAGCTCCTTCACCGTTCTTTTTAGGCACTACCACCATGGGCAAAACCCATGGTGTCGGACAAGTCGAATGCTTAATGATATAATGCATCAGTAAGTTTTCAAGCTCCTTTTTAACAGCTTCTTGTAAATGAAATGCAATTCATCCATGTTTTTGAGCAACAGGACGAACGTCCTCATTGATATGTAGCTGTAATTTCATAGTCTTAAATTTTCCTAATCCATTAAACAAAGAAGGGAACTGGCTTACTATTTTGTGGTGAGCATTCATGTTGCAGTTCACAGATATCAGTCCCATATCAGCAGCAGTACTGAAACAGGCACTTGAAGTACATGTATGTGTACTTTTACTTTGGTATTCTTGTGTTTCATTTTTGCTATGAATGAACCTTGACTATTTAATGGCATTAATGCAGCCCATGTATAAACTTTAGTTTTCAATGGTGTAAGACGGGGCAATAGAGACATTTCACTGTATTTCTCCTCAGGCATAATGTTTATAGACACAGAACTGTCAATAAAAAAACGTTTTGAGCAACCGTTCACTTTTAGTATAATTTCGGGCCAATGTTTGAATGACTTTGGTGTTTTGACTTGTTGATTTTTCTTTGACTCACGTTTTTCTTCACATGCAGTCATTTCGACATGCACATGTTTTTCTGAGGTAAACATCAACATCGCACATCCAACGTCCTCACTGTCACTTGATACTGATAATGAAGAACTCATGGATGAAAATTTAGATGACGATCACCCTCGTTTAGTGTCGATTTACCTCAGCTGATCTTGCCGCTTGGCCTTGTGGCGTGCGTAGAACATAGCTTCTGAAACTTTCAGGCCTCCATTTTGTTTTGTCGTTGTGAGGCACTTCACTTTTCGTTTGCCTTGCAGACTGTCACAAAATAGTTATCTTTGCCACAGTCCTTGCACACCTGTCCAATAGTGGGACACGTACCTATGTGTGGAAACAAAAATCATCATCTAAAGCAGTTCCTATTTCCTTGTAGACATTATTTTGTGTCCTTCAGCCTTGTGTTTCAGCATACTTTTTAATTTTCATGACTGATTCACTTTGGGTCCCTCTGGCCTCCATGTCAGCAACTAGTCAATCGGCATGTTCCTTAACTCTGTCAGGCATGAGAACTCACTCCAGACTAAGAGTGTATCTCAGCATTCATTGAATGAATCTGACAGACATCCATCGAAAGCTCTGAGACACATAACTACTTCATCATTGAATTCATTGAACTCTCTCTACAAATGTGTCAATTGTTTCACCACCTTTCTGTCATTCCTGACTGAAAGTGTATCTTTCAAAATGGACATTTGGCATTGGATTGAACTTGAGATTTAACGCTTCTTTGATTTGACAGTGTGTGTCTATCAGTTCACAGCCTTTTCTTTATTACCTCTTTCACTCCTTCACCAGCAAGAATTTTGAGGTATTTAACAATCTTTTTGGTGTCTGCTTCTTCTAGTGTATCAATGAAATCATCAAACATTTCTTCCAGGCAGTCCAACTGTCACCAATATTCTGATTTGTGGCTTTATCAAATGGAAGTGGTGGCTTTAGGAAAGTGTTGGCTGTATAACCAGTTGTAGAACTTGCTGACATTGAGAGTGAAGTTCTCTCAGATACTGTATGCTGTCCGCTGGGCTCTGTCTCGACCACTGGAGCCTTTTAATCCTCGAATACTTTTTGAGCTGTTTTGAGGCCCACCCGGCGGGTGGTGTGCTGCTTCAGGTATCAACGGCTCCGTAGCCACAACCCCGCGGGCTTCCATTTGAATCACCTCTCCCACTGCAGTGGTCTGATGTCTCGCTTTACTCCGGTTGCGGTAAGTCCAAGGATATGTTGTATCTTTAAATATTATGTCAGCTGGTACTACTCTGTATTCAGCTGCTACAACTTGTGCGGCTTCTTTGTACTTGACAATTGTGATCTTCAGCAATTATTTTTCTTTTGTACCTTGTTGTTTCCTCCTTTCCATTATCGTTCCGTGTAATTTATAGCTGAGAGTTGCGTTGTGGCGCATTACCTCTTTCACGGCCTTACCAGCAGGTTTCTGGCCAATGAAGAGTAGAATTTTTGCTCTCTTCAACTGCTTCACACTGGCTGGAGTGGCGCTTTAACTCCACATACGGCAAACGTAAATCTTCACTTTGACTGAGGCATGTATGGCACGAGCAGTTTGCTGGACCACGGCAAATTCTCTGGGAGAGCACTGTTGATCTTTGGGTTATATGTGTCCTTACTCGGCGCCAGTTGTAGCATCCTTCCCAGCCTGCTTACTCGTAAATGAATATGCCACACACGGAGCTTAGTACTATATGTCTTTATTCCTCTGCATGTATCTGCAAACTCAACATTCTAAACCTGAACGCTATTCCCAATCCCCAAACACTCATGTTACAATTCTACAGAGTCCATTAAGAACCAAATGGGTTCTGCCATTGTTAACTCACACAACACTACAGTAGGGACTTAATAAATACACCCCTTGCAAATAGCAATTCATTAGGCCTTTCTAAACCAATTTTCCGCTCTAAACACAGTTTCTGCTTCATTAACTTGTTACTAAATCACAAAATTGGTTTAATAGATTTGAAAAAGCCAGTCTGCTGTTGAAAAAAATGTTCTTTTGCAAAATACCGGTTTTGCAACTAGAAAATGCCTTTGTACATCAGTCCCACAGTATGCGCCAATCAGTATTGTTTTGAGATGTAAAATAATTCCTCCCGCATTAGCAATGTAAGCACTCCAGAGGAGGTGGAATGACACACCAAATAGCTAATAGTAGAAGATGAGAGAAAAATACTCCTGTAAGTAAGATAGCTCAGTGGACACTGCATCCATTCCAGTGATCTGCGTGTAAACTGAAAGTCACAGATTTGAATCCCAGAGGGACCACTCTGCCATTCTTTCTTCTTTATTTCTTCTTTCAGTCGGTCAAATAAGTGCCACTGAGTTGGGCATTATCTAACCTCCCTTATCAGTGCCTGTAGACCAGACTCATAGTAGAGCATACTATATAAGTATTGTAATTATTATTAAATAGTAGAATATTCACCCACTTCTCGGGTCCTTTTAATTCCCAAGACACGGAAGCAGGTTTGCAGATCGCAACTAATAATTATCGTGACATACCATAACATAATATTTTATCCATGGTGGCTATAAATTGATAATTTTCCACTTCAATGTTGTATAACAGAGAACAGTATTTAATGGCATATTGCTTATTGAAGATGTTCTCATTTGGATAGAGAATAGCTTGCATGCACACAATTGTTGTATATATATATTACTGTAATCTATAAAATCTAATTTGTAAATTGGCTGATATGTATTATTAAACTCACTTAGAGAGGACAAAAATGGCATAATCCTAGCTATAGATATTTTCCTTTATATGGTGACTTCCCAAATTTCTGTGTTAAATGTGAATTAACCAAAAATGGACTGCATATTGTTTGTGAACTACTTAAGTTGTATCACTAATTATGTTCTTCGGTATGTCAGCTATAAAAAATAGGGCTGATTGAAAGCTAGCATAAAACTTCCTTCTTAGTAGGCCGGATCAAAGTGTTAAAAATGGAGCTCTTTCCAAAAAGGCCTCTATTAGACAGGATCAGGTACTGATTTTCTCATATGTCTGGATCAATATTGTATTTGATAATCCCCTTTTCCTTAAATCTGGATATATATGTGTTGGTTCTGGGTTCCACCCTCTCCAATAAATCTTTCCTTTTGCCTTTCTACATTTGAAAAACAGATCCTTATGCGCTATCGGCTGTATAATAAGAACAGCAAGATTCTTGTTTCAACCTACAAAAATATTGACCTCTGAACCGTATCATACCATGAAGATATATACATATATCGTCAGTGTTTGTGTGTGTGTGTGTGTGTGTATATATATATATATATATATATATATTTATACATATATATATATATATATATATATATATATATATATATATATATATATATATATAGACGAGCAAACGCACAAGTGCTTTCAGAGAGGCTCACCATCGGCACTCCTACCATCCGGCTACGCTTGGCCCCCATGCAGCTTCACAACCTCCCATCTGATTTCTTAAAACAAAGTCCGACGCGTTTCGGGGCCAAAGCGCCCCTTCCTCATGGACTGACATAGAGGCAGGTAAGGCTCGCTTTCATTGTTCAAAACATTTTATTTCCTTTTGAACTGGTCCGCCCTAAATGGGTGTGGCTTCATTATGTTTGCACTGCCAGGATTGCTGGTAGTTGTAGTCCAAGAGAGCGAGTGAGCATTAAAACCTTGAGTAGGTAACATGCCTCATGTCACCGTTTGTCAATGTACATTAAACACCTTGAGTAGGCGATGAAAGCAGGTTTAGAAGCCGCTCTTTCACATGGAGTGTCGCGCTGTGTAGGCAAGAAAGGGTAGTCTCGCCACAGTCTTCTCCCACGAAGAGCATGCTGACAGCCAGGTTACTACGTGCAGAAGCGGAGCTCCCTCCCACGGTCTTAGCAAGCCGTGTATTTTATAGACGAGCAAACGCACAAGTGCTTTCAGAGAGGCTCACCATCGGCAATCCTACCATCCGGCTTTGCTTGGCCCCCATGCAGCTTCACAACCTCCCATCTGATTTCTTAAAACAAAGTCCGACGCGTTTCGGGGCCAAAGCGCCAAAAATGAAACCATTGAAATTCACTGAAAAAAAGGTTAAAGTGAAGTTATAGTTGGGTGAAAATGTCCGTTGATGGATTGCATTTTAAACTCTAAAAACCACTGAAAAACCAAACCTTTTATGCTAACAAAACCACTGAAATTCGCCAGATTTAGTTATCTCAAGTAACTGGAACTAGTTCCCTAAAGTAACCATACAGGCTCAAAACCCATGATCTGATTGGCTGCCTGAAGAGAACATGTGGCCGACATTTTATGACTTGGGGACTCGGTCATCGTTCCATCAAAAATATATAAAAATGAGAAATAAGGGGGCAGGATAGGGGTAACTTGACCTCCTAGCTGTTGGGGGTATCCCAGAGGGGTCAAAACTAAAATATTTTCTTTGTGATGAGTTGGTACTACTGTGGTGTTCAGTATCAGACCCATGTAAATTCTCGATCGTACAGCGGTGCTGCCAAAAAAAAACTGCAGGTCTTGAGGCTCAGCAAGACTGTGGTGGTTGGTCATGAAAGGGGTCTTGGCTGACCATGGGTGCCAAGCCCTTTTGCCAACCCCACACTGCGTGCAGCCAAAGGCTGTCCATGGCACAGGGTCGGCTTACTTCGGTATGGTAATAAAATATGAATTCAATTCGTGTTAAATGAAAAACCTAGAAATTCACTGAAAAAACAAAGGTTAAAGTAATGTTATAGTTAGTGAAAATCTCAGTAAATACATTACATTTTAAACTCTAAAAACCACTGTAATTCACCAGTTATAGTTAACTCAAGGAACTTTAACTCCTGCCCATGTCATGCACTGCTTATGAGCTCACAAATTACATCACTCATGACATGTTCTATGACATCATTGGTAACATGACTGCAGCAACTGAAATGACATTGTTGATGAGAACTCTGTGCACGGTGTGGGTGGAAGTTATAGTTATATTTACTTGAGATAACTATACCTGGTCATTTTTAGTGGTTGTCAGTAGAAATGGCGGAGGTAACTTGAGTGAGAGTTTATTCCAATTGTGCAATCTAAGTAGATAGACTAAATGGAACCCAGAGGCTTCACATGAATGTTTAGGTTTCTGAATCTCAGGATGCATGTGTGAACATATATTTTGATCGTATGGGACAGTAAGTTAGAAGATAGGTTGTTAATAGCTTTGAGAATAAGAGCACGTAATTTGTATATTTCTCAGTTATGGCTGAAAGCCAACTGCTTATGTCGTTATTGTGAGTTAGGATCTTGTCTGGAGCGATTAAAGAGTCCTAATGACAATGTATAGAGCCTTGTCTAACGACAAGAAAGAATAAAGAAGACCTACAACAAGGCAGATGCAGTAGTCTAATCTAAAGGACTAGGGCAGAGATGACTGTTTTGGTCATGTGGAAGGTGATGTAGGGACAACTTCTGTTAATGTGTAGTATTTCATAAGCTGCAGCATTGTCTGTTGTGGTAATGAAGGATTCATCACAGATGGTCGGTAACAATTAAAGACAAGATTTTTGGGAGACGATCTTAACACCTTGCATGCTCATGACGAGGTCAGCTGGTCTTCATCGGGCCAGGACCACAAACTCTAGGCCCCTCCACCTGGTAACCATACAATCTGCTCAATTTAAGGTGCCTCTGGTACCCGAGGGACAGGATGCAATCAGGCACGTGCCTGGGAAAAGAGTGGACCCGTCTGACCTGATCGATGCAATGGGGTATCCACTTTAGTTTTATCCATAAACTGTTGATAAAATCTTTTTTCTTCAACACATATCACTTTATGATTTGATTCTCAAAGTCTGATAACATTGTTAGTATGTCTTATTGTAATGTGTATAGATTAAATCAGTGTTATGTATTTTATATGTATTTTTAAATGTCCAACCAGTCAAAACCCCAAATTGTTAGTAAATGGCTACACCAGACAACTCAGCTGTGCTAAATTCTGAAAGAGACTACTAAAGTTGGTACTTTGAGGTATCAATATAATTGTTACATTAAACTCGACTTAATGCGCAAGCCAAATTTAATATAACTTTATAAGAAATTGACTTTTAGAAAGTTACCTCTCGGTTGCCCAAGTTTTTCAGTGATGATTTGCAGATGCTGACCACAACACATTCTTCTGTCCTCCTGGGAAGAAATGCGAACGACTCCCAAGATAGAACACAATAGTGGCCTAAGGCTGGAAGAGGTATAAGCTCTCCCTGGTAGAAAGCCACACAGGCATAAATATGGCACCCCTGGTCAAGACCTCATTTCACATCTGGACTGGAGAGAGAACTGAAGAAGGACTGCCCTGCTGTACCCTGAACCTGACAAGAGAGACCGCATCAAAAGCTGTACTGTACATGCTGATCCTTAGGCGAGTAAAGAGCGATGGTGCCTGCCTCATGGAAAAGTTGCTCCTGAGACCCAGGCAGAAGAGGTAAACTTCAGGAGTCTGTTGGTTGACTTCCTGTTGCAGCAACAGGACCACAAAAGCTGAGGGAGCCTGTCCTGGCTAGTCCATAGCCACAATCGCCTGATCGCCACTAATCGCCTACGTGCAACAGGAGGTTCAAGTTACCAAATGCTCAAAAGTTGCAAACAAGTCTGTTGGATCAGAGAGAATCATTGGAGTGCAGTTTGGTTGCATAAGACGGACACTAGCATTCACCAAAGAGAACCACTAGTTCCGCTGTGACTGAACACCAGTAGTCCATGGCAAGTAGACTTTTGTTGGACCAAAGAGGACTTTAAGGGACATCGATTCCTGTGTCAAACTTGTCCCACCTGAACCATGGACTGAGAAGTAGCCCAGGAATACACCGGTGGCTGCATAGCATCCTCACAATACTGTATCCCTTGCATCAGAACAATGCCATTAAAGTCTACAGTGGTTCGCCCAAAGAGCCTGAAACTGGACTTCAGACTGCTTTGGTGACAAGATAACTGTTCTACAACTTCTTAATGGCTCCCTTGACCTCTCCCCGCCAGGGTTGGTTGCCTAACTTGGGCAGGAAAAGCCAAACACAACTTTATAAAAGTTTTATAAGGTTTCCACACTTTCTGCTTACCAATGCTTGTTGGAATTTTAAAACAGTCTTTTACAATGTACTAAGAAAATATATATCGCCAGAACCCTCCAGTTGATTTTGTTTATTTTGGTGTCTATAAATGCATAACATGGAGATAAATTCTTATAAATTGAAATTGTATTTTGCATAAAAATTAAATTTGTTTTTATAAATTGATGTTGGATTTATTTTGTGTTATGTGACTTTTTTTATTTTGTTGTTTGCTGCTTCTAGATGCCTTACACAGTGTTCTATTGTTCAAGCCTGACTGCTTAAAGTCACACCTATCCAGGGCTGAGCTAAGGTTTACCAAAGGAGCCTACCTGGACCCAAGTTGGTATTGTGAGAGTATTAGACTTGCACAGCCTCACCATCTAATACTCCCCTTTCCTCACAGAGTACATAACATGAAAAAGTAGTGCTTGAAAAGCATGCAGTGGAAGTAGAAATGCCAGCCAAACCAAACGATGGTAAAGAGGCAATCCTCCATGGGAGGAACAACCACAAGATTGACTAGGTGGGACACTAATAAAATGTAGGCAAATGAGAGTGACAGTTAAGCTAAACAAGGGTAAGCAATGAGCAGGCTCCAAGCTCCTCTATTTTCTTGGTAAACCACAATATGACTCTCAATAGACTTTGAATACCCTGTTTAGTAAGCTCAAACTAATAAAGGGAAATCAAATGTAGAATTGTAGTTTGATGGTTTGGTAAATTATAGGCTATGTAAAAAAACAATGTCAACTGTCTTTATCACCTATGACTTTTATACATTTTTATTTTGGAAGTTGTGCTGAGAAATGCAGCATTTGATTTATTGTTTTCTCAAAATGATCTTATAGCAGAAAAAGTTCCAACACTCTACTGGAGGGTTGGGCTTATAAGGCACACTATGAAACTACTGGAATATTTCTTGGGTCCCTTTTCAGAGCCTCCTGCTCTTTAGCAAATGTATGTGAAAATTTGCTGTACAATGTTATGTTATGTTATGTTATGTTAAAGCCATTTGCTATAGCGCACAACTCACCAGGGGGCATCTCGGCGCTGATGCAGATCAGGAGAAAGTACCTGATGGTTCAGAATAGATAGGCTTTGAGTTGTTTCCTGAATTTACAATAGTCGGAAGTGGATAGCAAGGGCAAAGGGAGTTTGTTCCAGTACCTTGGGGCAAGATAGGAAAAGGCCTTACCCTGCGCAGATGCGGGGAACACACAGTAATGCTTTATCACCAGATTGCGCCTAGGAGAGTATGCTGTTATTTTTTTCCGGAGATATAGCAGGCCTTTGCCTTTTAAGGTGTTGTACGTAAGGCAACAGAACTTAGAGTAGGAGCGCTTCTTCACTGGCAACCAGTGCAGTTCCTTCAGCAAGGGAGCTGAGGAAGTGCCAGAAGGGCAGTTTGGGATAAGCCTGGCGGCAGTGTTTTGAACCACTTGGAGCTTGGAGAGCAGTGATTTGCTAGCCTCTGCCTGAAGGGCATTTCCATAGTCCAGTCTGCTTATCACCATGGCCTGGACCAACGTTCTACGGGCCGTGGTAGTAAGGAAGGGGAAAATTCTGCTCAAAAGGCACAGATTATATTAGCATGAGCTCGTAGTTGCAGCGATCTGTTCTTTCATCAATAAAGCCTGGTCCAGTTTTATCCCCAAGTTCTTTACTGTTTGTTTGGGCACGGGAGTGGCACCCAATTGGTGAGGCCACCAGTCAGCCGACCTAATAGATGGGGCTTTGCCAAGCAGCATGATCTCCGTCTTTCCTACATTTAGCTGGAGACAGTTCTCGGTCATCCAATTGGAGATTGCTAACTTGCCTGATGCGAAACTTTTGTTGTTACAATGCACTATTTCATCTGATTTTTTCAAACGTTTATTCTGTGATACCCCTGATATCCCGTCTCAATAGGCA